>NC_140079.1:71320482-72543642 GCF_964194135.1 Talpa europaea
TCAGTTAGAGTCTTGCTCCCACCCTTTCAACAACAAAATAAAGGCAAAATCATCTGCAAAATTACAGATTTCTGAACACATCAGAGGTTTGGGGCCACAAATGAAACATTGAAGCAAAAATCTGAGCAAACAGATGTACCTCCCAGAAGGGAAAAACACCTCCTCACTCCCAGGCAGTCAGTAGACACTGAATACCTGACAAGATAGAAGAATCAAGAATGACTTCCTCAAGGTGGACCTTGGGCCAGCATGAAAATACCATGCCACTGGGAGCCTCAGTCACCAGGAGGACTTGCACCCAACCCTGTACTTCTGCCTGGATTCCACTTGAGGATGTGTGTGTGTGTGTGTGCATGTGTGCACGCGTGTGTGATTGCGTATGTGGAGGGGATGGTAATAATTAGTCACTGTGAGACTGGCAGAAGCCCTACTTGGCCCTTCCCTATAAATACAAATCCTCTGGTGGAAGAGAAGCAAGTTCTGTCATCTTTAGGGGGTAGATGAAATACCGAAAAAGGGAAGAACAGGTTATTCTACACCTGGAAAAAGTAGGAATAGATTCTCAGTGCAGAATTTAAGAGTACTCCGATATCTGGGGAGATGAAAGCCTCACCCCTAAGACTCAGGGACAGTGCCCACCAAAGACCGAGGCTGGACCAGAACAGCAGAGGAGTCCCCTCTGCTCTCCCTACAACCTGCACTTAACCACCAAGCTAAACGGGACCTCCTCACTAGATGGTCAAGAGCATGTAACAAATGTTTTCTTAGTTCAAGTGTAAAGGGAAGACTTGTAAACTGATGGTACAACAACTGAGGAATTTTAAGCCTGTGGTTGTGAAATGACATGAAGTCATGGAATAAAAATTTTTAACAGTGAACATCCAAATTGAATCCGGGGTCACTAAGAGACTACAGAGTTCATACATGTCTGCCACGCAGGATTGCTTGGTAACTGGGAATAACTGAACACATCAGCCTCAGTCAAACAGCATCCTGACACCTGGAATTAGAGGGAATTTGGAGAGATGAGGCCAGCCTATTCATAGAAATCAATCAATGCTAGCAGACACCAGCTTCAGAAAAGACAATCACTGCACGGATGTGCAATCACCGCTGCTTTCACATATTTTTCTTTTCCCTTTTAAAGAACTTTATTAGTTTACCTGCAGGAGCCAGGTTTGCATTCTTTCCCCATGTTGGAACATGCACATGGACTGTCATTCCCTAAAGGCCTCTCTGCCCGCAAAAGCTTTGTTTGTACTTGCAGATAAAGTGTTGGCTCATTTCATTATAGTTTACATAGCACACACTGAAAGTAAAAAGCAACAACAGATCTCAGACCCAGATATGCTCTGCACCAGATTAAGTCAGTGCCCATAGAAAAGACATAGTAAATGACAATCTATGCTCATTTCCAGACATACGCACGACGTGCCTCAGTCTTTATCCTCACAGATGACTTTCAATGAAAGTGTGAGGCTCACAAAGTAGAAGAAAAGAAAATCTGCCAGGAGACAATCAAAAGAACCAAAGTCAGACAGGGACTGATGTCGGCACTATTAGGTAGGGCATATAAAATGGCTAGAAAGCACATGCCATTGGAGAGACAACTTCCAGAGTAAAAGGGAGGCAAAGAAAGAATGAAATGGAAACACTAGAAATGGCTTAACATTTGCTAGTCACATAGCTACTACATACCTTGTACCCATAATTTGTGAAAATTCTCAAAACTCAACAACATGAAAACAATTACATTCTTTTAATGGACAAATAAAGCCACATAGGTAGCAAGTAAGCACATAAAGAGATGCACAACCTAGTTCATTTTTAGGAAATGCAAATTTAATGTATAGTGAGATTCCACGAGGCACCAATTCAAAAGGTGACAATTGAATAAGAAAGACCACACCAAGTGCTGATGAAGCCCAGGAGGAACTAACTTGTTCTTCAGGGGAGGTGGGAATGCCAAGTCCTACAAGAACTTTGAAAGTTTGGCAGTTTTTAAAGAAAACATACTCCTATAGAATGCTAAGCCCTGAGGAGTTCACAGAGCAACTGGAGCTCTCACACACTGCAGGTGGAAATGAAAAATGGTGCAGTCACCTTAGAAAACAGTTTGACAATTTTATTAAATTTAAAATAACTTCCCAAGTGATCCAGCAATCTTTCCCCATTTTTTTAACCACTTGAAATGATGACATATGTTCACACAAAAAATCTGCATGTGAATACTTCTAGAGGTTTTATTTGGAATTATGCAAAACTGTAATCAACTTAATTGTTCCTTATCTGAGAAACTGGTTGTCAAAAAAAGGAACGACAGGCTCTAAATGGAGTCATCCATCTGAGCCCTACCAACACTTCACACCTACCCTAATTGTAGCTCCATCCTCTCCCCAAAGTAGAATTTTAAACCAATCAATCTGGATTTTCCCAGGCAGAGGTAGTGAGGTAAATCTGTATGATAAAACCCCTGGCCACCCACTAAGGGAAAGAGACTTTGCCAGAAATAATCTTCCTTGTGTTTTGCTTATAGCGTGTCCCACTCTCTTTGTGATTATAAAAATCTTCCATTTATTGCAACTCCCATGCATGCCTTCCACTTGCTAGATGAGATGCTGCCTGATTCATGAATCATTTTGTTGCAGGGGAACCCCAACGTGAAAAGGGTTGGCCTGAGTGTGGGTCCTCACCCACACACTTAAGAAGGACTTATAATGAGGCTCAACTGCCGGCGCACATAAAAGGTTAATAAAGGGTTTATTTACAAAAAGGGGAAGTGAAGAGAGGAATAACCCAAGGAAAAAGAGAGGAGATAAATGGGAGAATGCATCCTACCAGTTCTGCTGAGCTGGGACCCCAAAAGCATGCTGAAGGCTGGTGAAAAACCAAGCAACCAAGGCCCATGTGTCTCTGGTTATATATCAAGCCTGGCTGCTTAACTCCACCTTCAGTTCCCAGCAATCCTTCCTTCAGTAGTGATGACATTTGGGATTTGCAGTCCTTGGTGCCTGGATATCTTCTGCTTGGACGGGAGTGGAGTCTGTAAAACCTAAGTTTGTGGAGTTTGTTTAGGACATCTTCTCCCCCTAACAATTTAATAAAGTCAATTAGATCTCTAAGTTTATTTGGATGAATTTTGCTTGAAAAATTTTTTAAATTTTGTTTTTATATTCCCCATACAATTGCAACCCCCTTATTTTGACCCCCATCCCTCCTTTCTCCGCCCCTCCCCCCATAGTGTGTCTCTGATTCATAGCATTAGGGGGAAAAGGATGTCCCCGTTTTATATCAGGGCTGCCCTGTAACAATAGTTGTTTGTTGATTTTTGGTTTTTTCTTTCTTATAGTTATTCTTTTTCCTGGTCCCTTATTTAGGTTTTCTAGATTCCTGCTATGAGTGAGACCATCCGGTATTTTTCTTTTTCTTTCTGGCTTATTTCGCTGAGCATGATCCCTTCTTTTTAAAGAACTTTGGTGGATGCACACGATTGGATTCTACCCAGCATCACAGGAAATAAACTACTGACACACATAGCAACATTAACTCATGAATGCGATGGAGGACAAGAATAGAAAAACTGGAAAGGAGGTCTCCCAAGACTAAAACCTGACTCACACAAGGAGGTGGGGGGGGGAGGGGAATAACATGACCATTAACCCAGCCATAGAGGTCGTGACCTTTAGATACCAGTGCCTTATCACAAGGCATGAGACCCAAACACTCTAGGGGGTGGAGCACAGGCCTGAGAGAAAAGACATGGAGATTGGGCTCACCCTGGAATCTCTGGTCCCTTTCTAGTTTTGCCTGTTACCCAACATTGGCAAAAAGCAGGCCACTCCACGGAGGAGTGACCCCTCCCAAAGAGAAAAGGACTATAGCAGTGCAGTCTCCGCACGGGCTCTGGGCAGCACTCCCACTGCCCACCTGTGACTATGCAGGTGCCTCTTTTCACCCACTCTATCCCTCTGCAGGGCAGCAGCTTCCTGCCTGCCCGTGACCTGCCAAGACTGCCTGCCTGCAACCATGCAGGCCTCTCTTAGCAAAACATGTCCCTTTTCCTTTCCCTAATAAACCCGCTCTTTATATATAACTAATGTCTGTCTCATGGGAGAAACGCACCTGGGGAAACTGCCGCGTGCCGCTAAAATGGGAGCTCTGGTGAAACCTTTCCCAGAGTGAATCCTCGGACCCCGCACTCTGCAAAACTGCATCAAATGCACTAAACTAAGTGAAAGAAGTTAGACTCAAAATTCTACATTCATTTTTAATGCCATGTTGTGAAACTCTGAAAAAGCAAAAGTGTAATTTGAGACACTATCCTTGGTTGGCAGGAGCTTGGAATTGGGGGAAGAGTTGACAATAATGTAACGTGAAGGACACTTTCGTTATGATGTAACTGTTCTATAACTTCATTTTTGTGGTGCTTACACAAGTGCATAACTCATAGAACTTGCACTAGTAAATGTTAGCAAATGCACATGACACCTTACCCAAACAATGGGAAATGTGCCCAACTTGAAAGGTAGAGCCATCGGAGTCCAGGTGTGGTGAAGGACCCCGAGATTCCTGACTTCTCTGGTGGAAAGAATTCATGCAGGAGTCAGTATAAATAGTTAAAAATGAAGCTTCATTGTAGGTGAGAGGACACACTCATGAGGGAGTGAGGGCAAGTTCAGGCCTTGCCTGAACGTATTGCCTCTTGAGTCTTCAAGCTGCTGGTATACTTAGTTTGAGGGGCGGGGGTTGCAGATGGAATATTGAATGAGTTTAGTTTAACAAAAGGGGCGGGAATTTACAGACTGGGATAATTTTGTTTATCAAAATTTTGTTTATCAAAAGCACCTGACCCCTAACCTTTTGTTAGATAAGACAGGAGAAGTTTTATAACTAGTGGCACCTGATATGAGATAAACTAATAGGGTTTGAATCAAATTAATAGGGTTTAAGACCCTTTGTTCTGAAACATGCACAGCTCTTTTCAGAAATACTGCTTGGGGGAGAAGAGGGCTGTAACCATTGTGCTAAATTCCTGTTCTACCTCAGAACTGTGGATATTTTTGATCGAGTTTTGTGGGTTTTGATTTTTCTGCAACAAGCACCTATTGCTTTCGTAATAAATACAATGATACTTTTTTAAAAAATCCACAAAAACTAGACCACGGATTTTAAAACAATGAGTATTTCTTATTCATTAGATGAATAAACATCCAGTGTTTGTGATTATGACAACGATGTGATTGTTATATAAGGCAGCATCAGTTTGGCAAAATTATTAACCAATTTGTTCATTTCTTTGATACAGAAATCCCAACTGTAGGAGAACAAAATCTGCCACCACCAAAATATTTCTCTTGGGACTAAGGGTTATTTCAAGGGAGTGTCTCTGAAAGTGGGTGGAAGTTGTCCTTTTCTAAGTGATATTTAAATGTATAAAGAAAACTCTCCCTTTGTAAGGGCTTCATCCTTGCTGTACCCAGAATGTTATAGGGCAGCCCCGATACAAAACGGGGTGCCTGACTGTGGGTCCTCACCCGCGCGCTTAAAAGGACTATCAATACTCTACTGCAGGCACACACGAAAGGTTAATAAAAGGTTTATTTACAAGGGAAGGGCAAATGAGGAAATGTCCAACTCAGAGAGAGAAGTGGAAGACAAAGTTTTAAGTCCGCTGATCTGGAATCCCAAATGGCACTCTGAGAGCTGGCCGCAAGCCGGGAGCCGTGAAGCCAGGAGGTGAGCGAGAGATCGAGCCCCCGGAAGGCCCACGTATTTGGTTTTTTATACCAACCCTGGCTGCTTAACTCCACCCTCAGGTCCCTGCCACCCTCCCTTTGGTGGTGACAGGATTTGTCTTTCCCAATGTCCTGATGGCTTTGGTCTGGAGTGGGGGTGAGTCCACAAAGCCTGTATGGGATGAGCTCAGAACATCCTTTTCCCCTAACAACTAGACTAATCTAACTCTTGACTGGAAGATTAAATCTCATTTAATTTACCAGTGGAGAAAGTAGGTGTCCTCTCCCCCAACATCCTTTGTCTCTAACTGTAGTTATTTAAGGACTTAAATCTTTTTTGTGAGTCACTCAGTTTTACCCAATCCCACCCATTTATACAAGAGGTGTATATGTCAATAAATAATTTCTTTGCTTGTTCTTTTCTCTTCTCCATCTGTCTGATGTTCATTTTATTGTTTGCCAACCTAGTAAAACCTAGAGAAGAAGGAGGAATCAAGCACCCACATCTCTCCCATAGGTTTAACCTTTTTACCATAAAAATATGTTCACTCATGACGTTACTCAAATCTTCCTTTAAATTAGGAATATTTCAAAACAACTGATATGCTCCAAAGTAAAATGATAGCTAAGTCATGATAAATTTGTTCCTGAATGTGACACCCAGTTTAAATAGTATGCTAGATTTTTAAGTTTTGATGCTGAAAGATGTCTAACACATACCATTAAGTAAGAAATGCAAACTACAAACAGTAATTATGTTGCTGGAAAATACCAGATTCTTTTCTGCCTGCCACAATTGTCAAAACCAAAATACAAAGGACAGGGATGAATCTTTAATATGTGCTTTAATTAGATCAGCAAGCTAATCTGAGAACAGTCACCAAGCATCATGCTCCAAAGAAAACCATTCTAACACCTCATCTCTAACAGGCTACTTGATAGTGAGTTAAACAGAGACAGTTTAATTATCAGAGAATGACCTTCACTCCAGGCGATTAACAGCTTCTGGGCGTTTTATGGTTCCCCAGGATTTACAGCACTTTACTCTTTCTGGGCGGCTCAGTCTCTGACAGAAATGGCATCCAGCTCTCTTCCAGGTGCCTCTTGGACTGGAAAGTTAACTTAGAACAAACAGGTCGCAGGTCAAATAATGTGTCTGGGTGCAAAGTCCAATACCATGCATGGCGCCCTGCTCATCCCCCTCCCGAGCCACTATTATTTTCAATAACTTTTTCCCCCCACTGTTTTTCACATGTTAGCTAATTGCTAAGTGTTTTATATAGATTATCCTGCTCGATTGCCACCACAGTTATAGCTTTTATGTTTTTATTATTTTTAACTCTATTTTTTCAAATGAGAAAATGGAGGCATTCAGTTGGATGTGCCGCCTCTTATCAGAATCACCCAGTGACACTCTAAGAGATGTGTCTCTGACTCCTGTATGCTTTCCAACTGTTAGGGGGAAAGGATGTCCTGAGCTAATTCCATGCAGGCTTTGTGGACTCCACCCCCACTCCAGACCAAAGCCATCAGGACATTGGGCGAGACAAATCCCATCACCACCAAAGGGAAGGTTGCTGGAAACTGCAGGTGGGGTTAAGCAGCCAGGTTTGGTATAAAACCACACACATGGGCTTTGGGGGGGGTTCCCTTTTTGGATCTCCGCCAGCTCACAGTGTGCCATTGGGATTCCAGGTTAGCAGAACGGGTAGGACGGATTTAAGACTGTATCTCCCTCTTTTCTCCCTAAGTTGTACATTTCCTCATTTCCCCTTCCCTTGTAAATAAACCCTTTATTAACCTTTTGTGTGTGCCTGCAGTTGAGTATTAATAAGTCCCCTTAAGTGTGCAGGTGAGGACCCACAGCCAAGCAACCCATTTATATTGGGATTGCCCTGTAACACAATTACTTGGTACAAACTCCATCTCTAAGGTTCTATGGCAGCAGATAAGTGTCTCTGCACAGATAAGTGTCTCTGTGCGACTTTCTCACCAACTTATTCCCCAAAAGGAGCTTGAGTATTGCCAAGATGCAAAATTATTGTATAGAAGGAGGTCATGGCATTAGAGGATCAAACTAAAGTGAAAACACCAAATTTTGGGTGAGCGGTCATTTCTTGCTTTTCTCATTTAGAAACACAATGTCCTTGTGTTGTAGAGCAGCCCTGATACAAAACGGGGTGCCTGACTGTGGGTCTTCACCCGCGCGCTTAAGAGGACTTATCAATGCTCTACTGCAGGCACATGCGAAAGGTTAATAAAAGGTTTATTTACAAGGGAAGGGGAAATGAGGAAATGTACAGCTCAGGGAGAAAAGTGGGAGACAAAGTTTTAAATGAGTCCTACCCGATCCACTGATCAGGAATCCCAAAATGGCACTCTGAGAGCTGGCCGCCAGCCAGGAGTCGTGAAGCCAGGAGGCGAGCTATAGCGAGCCATCCCAAGGCCCACGTGTTTGGTTTTTATATCCAACCTGGCTGCCCAACTCCACCGTCAGGTCCCAGCCACCCTCCCTTTGGTGACGGGATTTGTCTTTCCCAATGTCTTGATGGCTTTGGTCTGGAGTGGGGGTGGGGTCCACAAAGCCTGTATGGGATTAGCTCAGGACATCATTTCCCCCTAACAATTGGAATTTCAAAGAGTCATCAGCATGTCATTAAGGGAAACAGGTACTGAAGTTATAACAGGGTGGTGCCCAGGAAAAAGAGGAGGTTTGCCCCACCCAAAGAAGGGTAGATCTGAGCAAGAAGGAGAAGAAGCTGGAAAGAAAACTGGAGAAGGAAGGAAGCAGGATGGAGAGCAAGGAGACCTGGAGGAGGCACATGGAGCAGACAGACATGTGAAGAAGCTGCTCTTGCCTTTTGACCCTGGACTGGTTGAAACAGATGTGGGTGAGAGACCTGCGGTGTGGTTAATGATAGCAGCTTTTATGTTAATTTTGATTTTGCTCTTTTCCTCCCAGACTTGTCTGGCTGTTTCTGACTCTTTTCTATGGGTCCCCACCTGAAGGTGCTTTAAGACTTGTGGCAGGCTTTTGGGCCTTGCTCTGGGCCAATCCCATTTGGGTGGACTTTAACCCACGAGGGGATGGGTAATTTGGGGGTGCTAGATTTGGAAACTATATTCTTTGTCTTTTCTGTATTGTTCACTAATTGTATTAAAGTTCCTTTCCATTAAAGGTCTTACATGTTTTTTCTTGATGTGGTGGATGGCAGAACCTATTTAGAGTAGGCAGGTTTGGGGGTTCTGGGGTGCTCCTCTCCCTGCCCTATAATAAAATGACTCATTCTTCAACTTTTAATTACCATCACCTATGTAAGACTAGCCTAAAATAGGAATTTCACACAAAGTCATAAGAATAGGAGTTATTATTACATAAGTCCAATTTCATTTGGAAAAAGATTTAGCAGGTTATGAGAGCAGGAGAAAATCTCTCCCCTAATTTCTCAGTGCAGAGAAACAAGCTGGATACTACAATTTCTAAAATTTTCAAAATCTAATGTCACAAAATGACCAATATTACCTTGAATATATATGAATGATATTAGAATGGAATTTGTATATTTTACTCTTGGCATATGTCATAAATAAAGGTACAAATCAGGAAAAAAAAAAAAACAGTGCAAGGAACACAGCTCTTCTTGAATCTTTGGTCCCGAAAGCCCAACATATAGTACTGTAACAGGGTGGTCCCCAGGAAAGGAGAAAGTTCCAGGTCCCTGCCCCACCCAAAAGGAGGGTGGAGCTGAGCAGAGAGAGAAGCTGGAAAGGAGACTGAGGAAGGAAGGAAGCAGGATGGAGAGCCAGAAGGAGACCTGAAGGAAGCACATGGAGCCGAGAGACCTGTGAAGAAACTACACTTGCCTTTTGGTGGTGGACTGGGTGACACAGATGTGGGTGAGAGACCCATGGGGAGGTGACAATGGTGGTTTTTGTCTTGATTTTGATTTTGCTCTTTTTCCTCCCGACTTGTCTGGTTGTTTCTGATCCTTTTCTGTGGGTTCCCTCTGGAAGATGCTTTAGACTTGTGGCAGGCTTTGGGGCCTTGTTCTGGGCCGATCTCATTTGGATGGATTTTTACCCATGAGGGTGTTATAGGACAGGGAGAGGGGCAGCCCAAACCCCGCAAACCTGCCTATTCTAAATGGGTTCTGCCATCCGCCGCATCAACACAAAACATAGGAGACTTTAATGGGAAGGAACTTTAATAAAACTAGGAAACAATACAGGTAAGGCAAAGAGTCTAGTTTTTAAGTGAAGCACCCAAAGTTACCCGTCCCCTCGTGGGTAAAAGTCCATCCAAATGGGATTGGCCCAGAGCAAGGCCCCAAAGCCTGCCATGAGTCTAAAGCACCTTCCAGTGGGGACCCACAGAAAAGGGTCAGAAACAATCAGACAAGCCCAGAAGGAAAAGAGCAAAATCAACATCAAGATAAAAGCTGCCATTGTCACCTCCCCACGGGTCTCACCCACATCTGTGTCACCCAGTCCACGACCAAAAGACAAACGCAGTTTCTTCACGTGTCTCTAGGCTCCATGCGCCTCCTCCATGTCTCCTGGCTCCATCCTGCTTCCTTCCTCAGTCTCTTCTTCAGCTTCTCCTCTTCCTGCTCAGCTCCACCCTCCCTTGGGTGGGGCAGGGAACCTCCCCCTTTCCTGGGGACCACCCTGTTACAAGGGGACGGATAACTTTGGGTGCTTGATTTAGAAACTATTCTTTGCTTTTCCTGTATTGTTTCCTAATTGTATTTAAGTTCTTTCCCATTAGTCTCATATGTTTTGTGTTGATATGGCAGATGGCAGAACTTATTTAGAGCAGGCAGGTTTGTGGGGTCTGGGCTGCCCCTCTCCCTGCCCTGTAACAGTATCTGTTTTCTTTAGATTGTATGTGATGTTGTTTTGATGAGATGTTGGGTTCAGTGAGCAGGGTTCTTGGGTTCCCTCTGAAAAAAAAAAATTTCTTCAGAGTTCCCCTTTCAGCAGCGCAGGGTGAGTTTACCCAGGAAAGGAAGACTCCCAGACACAGGCTGGTGAAGGTTATAGTTTGAAAGGACAGGTTTCTTAGAAAGAAAAAGCGGAGCCTGCGCAGTCACAAGGGAGCAGGAGAGCTACCTTTTTCCAGGGCAGAAACTACACTGAGATAATGTCTTCTTTGGAGGACAGGTTCATTCCTATGTGGAATTGTTATCTATTGTTAGATTAATCCCTTCTAGGGTGTGACTAGGTTGACTTAAGGACGGACATTCTTTGAAAGGGCCCCCATCTCCAAGTCCCACCTCTGGTCTGTGCCTCCTAATACTTTCTATAGCAATCTCTGCCTAAGGAGTTCTCATTTCTATAGCTGGCTTAACAACTATGTTAATCATCTCTACCCTCACCTCCAGTTTCTGGTCTTGTGATGCCTCCATCCTAAATTTTCTATCCTTAGCTTCCATCTGACATGCACATAAATACCGTAATATCATCCTCAGATCATCACAGTGGGAGCACCCTATTTTATCCTTACAAGTCAAACCCACTCTTATGCTGCTCCCTTAACATACTTGCCCCAAAGGGAACAGCCTGGATTCTAAATCAAAAACTGATTTGTCATCTAAGCATCATTAGGAAAGTGGTTTTGCCTTTCTTTTCCTTATTTTTCTCATTAGGAGTATAAAAAAGATAACACTATTAACTGTACAGAGCTACTATGAAAACTAAGTGACCCAAAATATTGTGAAACAACAGATACCAAATATATGACTAATGAATATATGCAAATTTCAGTTTCTGATCTCTACTTTCTGCCATTGTGTTCTAAAGGAAATTTAAAAATCCTCAGTCTTTATCTCAGCCATGCCTTTGCCTGGAGGAATTTTTCAATGGAATCCACAATGTGGAATGTGAGGACCAGAAATATGGCTGGAGATCTACTGATTTAGCTACTTAGAAATTGCATGAAACCAGTTATTTCACATCAGGAGGGCTAGAATTGCTTCTGACAAATATTAGTGTCTTCTTGCAAAATGCTAAAAGTTGCCTCATTTGGCAGACAAATGCCCAATATGTTCCTTTGAGGAGGCTAATTCTGAAAAAACCATCCATTGCTTCTGAACCCCTCAAGGGACTGGCAATGGAAGCACAGACTGGATTCAGCCCCTCTTTGCCCTCAGGGCACAGCCCATGCAAGCTGTCCATTCCATTCCAGGCACAGCCTGATCCGGTCAGATGACACCCAAACTACACACCACAATATTACGGGGTGTACCCCACACTGAATTTCAGGTCAGACTATTTGTTATTAAGCAACTCAACAATGAATTAGACTCCTGGTGAAGCACTCCTTTAGATACAAAAAAAAGATGTTTATTATTTTTTCCCCATTTTACAGATGTAAAATATGACACTGGAATGGCACAAGAAAGTATGAAAATCAAAGAACCCTTAACAATCCATTCTCTAGCATTAACAGTTGACATATACAGGTCTATATATAGCCCAATGTCAACTATATATATTTTTTTTCTGTAGTTCAACTTTATCTCCATAAACATCATCAATTATGGCATCCAGGTTTTCAGAAGAACTCTATTGAAGTTCTACGTCTAAATCAGAACTGAGAGGTTGTATCTTGATTTCCTACCTTTGTTACTGAAGCCAGTCTCCGTTTCCCTTAACCAATAAAAGGAAACAGAGTTTGAGGAGAAGGAAAGTAGTTTAATCTGTTGACAAACTGAGGAGGGCAGCAGACTCCTGTTTGAAATACCACTGTCCTGCTCTTTGGCAGATGCCAAGGGTATTAATCCAGAGTTTCAAAAGAGTAGAAGGGGGAGGTAGGCAAGAGTCAGCATGTCCATTTTTGCAACACAAAGTGTCTGGAGCTTTGGGTTGACACCAGCTTGCTTTTGCCCTCACCTGGTGGTCAGCAATTCACGGGATCTTCCCAGTGATACCCTTTTCCCTCAGAATGTAAGAAAACAATGTTTGTTAAGCCTAGAAGGTAAATAAAGGAAATGGGATGTCCTTCGCTGCTGTTTCAGCTGGATAATCTTGAGGAAAGATAAAGACAGACCAATTAAGATACAGCTTGATCCTTCATTTCTCCTCCACTCACAGGCATTTTCTTGCCTGGGCTGCACCCATTCTCTCCTCCCTTCTTACTGGCCCCTGTCTTGCTCTCACTTATCTTCTTAATGAGTATTTGTCCTTGGACTTACCACCACTCCCCTGGTTGGGATCCTGAAATGAGATAGTCACTCCTCTGCAGCTATAGCACAGAAGAAGGACTAAAGGTGTGGGAACAACAAGAGTGGGAGGAGCAGGTATACTACATGCCAAGAACAAGGGGGAGTCCTCTTTGGGGAGAAATGTGGGAGGAGGCACGAATACCTCCCTGGGCAATGCTGGGAAGGAAGGTTGGAATCTTTGAAGCATGAGAACTGAAGCGATCCCAGAGCATGTACTTTTCTGTGTCTGGATATGTTAACTTTTGTATTTGATCAGCTTGTGTTCTGGTTTTAGTCTGTTAGTGGTCCAAGAATCCTACATGAATCATGTGTAAGTGCGACAAAGAACATGAACATTGTCATGTAGAACCAACCACCTATGTCTACTATAGAACAGAAGGTGAGTAGCTCTGTCTTCTGAGATGCTCAGGGGCACCGCTGATCATGTAGGCCGGGTCAGAGCTCTGTGAACCATCCTCTGAGATAGAAGATATTGCCCCCACTTAATAGATGATGAACCTGATTAATTTATTAATCAACTAGTCAATCTCAGAATCATGATTTGAAACAAATATGCCCAATGGAGCCCAAATTTACTAAACAATCTTCCAGATTTGGTAAGTTCAATCCATTCTAGAATTTTTAGCAGAGGCATTCAATTTTAGATGCCTGCCATAGCCAAGAACTCAGAGCAGAGAGAGGGGAAATCATTTTTTTTCTTAGAATGATGATAGAGGGCCTCCCTTGGTGGTGCAGTGGTTGAGCGCTGGGCTGTGAAGCTGCCCACAGCCTCTGTAGCGCCGGTTCGATCCCCAGCCACCGGCGAAGGTCCCACAAGGCACGCAGACCTCTCCTGCTGCCCGCTGCTCCCCTCAGCAGTGTATTCCGTTGGTCTGCCTGTTCTGTTCCCCGCTCTGACTCTGGTGAATTCTCTCACCCTCCCGCGCTTCTGACCATACCCAGTGCTTGTATAAATAAATAAATAAATCTTTAAAAAAAAATGATGATAGAAACATGAGAACAATGACAATGGAGATGTCAGGTACCAGGAGACTTTTTCTGACCTCCTGTGTCCCCAGTGACCTGCATCCTTGTCATGTCTCAAGAGAACACTTGAATTGGGAGGCAACTGAAGGATAGGTCTCCCCAAAATGTTCAGAACAGACTTTCCCAAGATGTTTGAAACAAGACTTCCCAAAATGAGACACAGTGGCATGTGAATTATTTCTAGTTGAGTGAATTGAGGATCTGCAGGCTCAAAAGAAAACTGCCACTTCTCTAACCTTTCAGAAGAATGAAAATTGGGCATATTACCCAGAGTTGGGATTTAACCAGAAATAAACTTTTTATCAGAGAAACCTAGCTATGTAGCAGGGCAAGCATTTAATCACAGAGCATCTGGTCTTCATCATGAGCCACCATCTGCTCAGCATGTGAGTTCTCTCCCCTTGAGCCCACAGGTCCCTTTCCCATTTTTCTTTTAGCTCTGAATAACTAACCTCATTTTGCCCCATTACTTTACAATCCATATCCATGTAAGTTCTCCATTTGCATGTAATTTAATTTGTTCTTTCTGCTACTAATCTAGCTGATGTGCATTTAATTGCTGGTCCAGGCCCAGAAGAACCCAGGGGGTGGGGAAGTTTCCTCTCTACCCCAACACTACTCTGAGGTCATGGGTGATGACACAATGAACTCATGTTCTTACATTCACTGCATGTGTAAAGAATACTGGGAATATCCTAATTTATTGACTAATCATATAATTTATTTATTTATTTATTTATACAAGCACTGGATACAGTCAGAAGTGTGGGAGGGTGAGAGAATTCACCAGAGCTGGAGTGGGGAACAGAACAGGCAGACTGACAAAATACACTGCTTAGGGGAGAAGTGGGTGCGGCAGGAGAGGTCTGTCGTGCCATGTGGGACCCTTGCTGGCGGCAGGGGATCGAACCAGCACTGCAGAGGCTGCGGGCAGCTTCACAGCCCAGGGTTCAACCACTGCTCCACCAGAGGAGGCCCTAATCATATAATTTTTAATGTACATTAAAATAATTTAAATCTATATTGGTTGACTCACTGGACTATGGATGCCTTGGTGGTAGATGTGTTGTGGCAATATACTGAAGAGGTGTGAACTTATATCTGATAGTCACAGATATTCAGATATTCACATATCTGAAGAGGTGTGAACTTATACTCCTGCATCATATAGTGTTGTAAACCAGTGTTACTGCAATTTAAAAAATAGTTTAGGACATAGTAAATGAAAAAAAAAAATCCTGGGTTATAGAAAAAAATATATAATATGATCCAATCTGTGATATGACAGTTCTTTAATATGCATACCAAAAGGTAAAATCAGACAGACTATTTTCCAAAATAATCTTGACAGAAGAGAGATTTCAGATGGTAAAAATTGATGATTTTTGTCCATGTATCTTCCATAGACACGTTCCATTTATATAGCAAAACAAAAAAAGAGAGAAATAAAAAGAAAAAATGGTGATTGTGCTTGGGTTGGGTCTATATTTCTCCACCAATTTCTAATCCAAGCTGACTCTGTTACTGTGTATCAACAGAAACACAAATATAAAATTAAACAAATGATTGATTATACCCAGTATGGAGTAAAGATGATTAGGTGTACACTGGGTCATAGATTTACCCTAATGAGAAGGGAGTGTCAGAATGTGAATGTACGTAAGGATATCAGAGTACACAGTTGATAGATATATGACAGATTTAAATAAAGAAAGAATTACACCCAGCAGGGACTAGTGAGCTGCTCTCTCAGTGTTCTGTTGATCCCTGCCATGATATTCTTGGGAGGGAAAAATGCTGGTAAACAAGTGCTGAACGGATGTTGTCATTGCCATGTGGGGAGTCTGGATCCCGCGCAGCTGTGGGCTGGTCGCTGTAGCTGCTGGAAGGCCACTCTGTCCCTGGAATTGCTGCATCCTCATGGTAACAGTCTCTCTGTTCTAAGAGAAATTTATGTTTTTTTTTCTTTTGTTAAGTTG
The DNA here is from genome assembly GCF_964194135.1 of Talpa europaea. NCBI lineage: Eukaryota > Metazoa > Chordata > Mammalia > Eulipotyphla > Talpidae > Talpa > Talpa europaea. The sequence goes on from NC_140079.1 coordinate 71,336,449, forward strand.
CTTTCATAAATAGATGCAGCAACTTACTTTTTAAAACAGAATCTCACTATGCTGATGAGATTTGAGTTACTGGAGGAATTAATCAGAAGTACAGTTCTTTTTTTTAAAATTTTTTAAAAAGATTTATTTATATAGCAATGGGTACAGTCAGAAGCGCGGGAGGGTAAGAGAATTCACCAGAGCCAGAGCGGGGAGCAGAGCAGGCAGAAGGACCGAAGTACACTGCTGAGGGGAGCAGCGGGCGGCAGGAGAGGTCTGCGCGCCATGTAGGACCCTCCTCCGGTGGCCGGGGAGCAGCCGGGGCTCGAACCGGCACTGCAGAGGCTGCGGGCGGCTTCGCAACCCAGCGCTCAACCGCTGCGCCACCAGGGAGGCCCCAGAAGTACAGTTCTTTGCAGATGTTGACAGCTCAGATGATTTGAATATCATTGATCTGGAATAGAATACTAGTCAACATTTTCTATAAAATTGGCTTAAATAATTTATCAGGTGCAACTCTTAGGATCATTTTTTGTTATAAAGGAGAACAGAACAGCATCCACAAGTTTGCATTGTGAAGAATTAATGAAATAAATTAAATAATTAATGAAATACATAACACAAGTTTTAGAGCCAGCACCCAATAATACTCAAAAAGAAGGGAAAAAAATCATTATTTCTTGTTATTCCCTGGTCTACATTAGGGTTTTTAATGTCTTTTTTGATCCACCGTTATATCCTGCTTTATGCTGGCCCTGCACATGGGTACCCCAGTCAAGGAGAGGTTGGAGGGACCTCTGTCAATTGGCCTCCCTGTGTCTGCAGAATGTAATAGTTTAACCTCATTGCCAGGTGGACCCTTCAAAAGAAGTTCTGTAGGACTCATTATTCTGGTAGTCTTGCATCAGCAAGGACTTGCCAGAAGAAAACACTTAACCTGGCAGCTGGAATTCGAAAGGTGTGCCAGTGCCAAGATTGAGAAATGCACTCCTAACAGAGAAATAACATATGCCCAAATAGTTTGCTGGGGAAAACTTGGAATGTGGAAGACTGGAAATCAGGGCATGCACAATCATTCCTGCAACCCTGCAATCATCTCCATAGGTGTGGTCACCTCTCCGACAGCAGCAGCAACACTGCACAGGGACGTTGATGGCATCAGCAGTCATTTGATAATGCATGCCTTGCAAAGAGCAAAAGATTTTTCCCTAGGAGTATCTCAGTGTTTGCATCTGGAGAGTGAATCAGTGATTGCATTACATGGAGACTGTGGGCACTTTGGGATTAGAGGGAAGGTTCTTTGACATATGAATAATCCCTGTAATTTATAGTCAGGAGACATAAGAAATGGAACCCTGGGGTTGTACCTTGGTACCTTGCTGGATGGAGTTGGTGGAGGCCACTTAAATTTAGGGGGATGATTTTCATTAGGGCAGTGCTGGCTGCTGAAATTGCTGGAAGCTGACTCAGCTCTTGGGGTAGTCTCATGCTCTCAGAGTTTCTCCCTTAGATTTTTTTCTTCACCTGAAAGGATTTATTTTTTTCAATATTAGGTGAAGTATATCTTTTCATTCCCAGAAATATCTTTTTTTTTTTTTTTTACTGGATTCTAAGTGATCTTCTCCATACATGGCCACTCTCTGATATATCACTCCAAATAATTTACTGAATATTTTTTGCTAAACATAAAATAATCAAACATTCCTTTAGACAAGTATTTTCATTATTTACTTATATTTTTACAGTGACGGTTCCAGAAGGAATCTTCTGTCTTGATGACAGGCAGTTCTCCCTAGGCTCCTCTGTCTCCTCCCATTTCCTGTGTCCTTCCACACAGAGCCAAGTTGCACAGATTCATTTTGCAGTTTCCTTGTTTTGAGTATTTAATTGTATGTGACCTTTTCCCTAGAAATCTTCAACATCTTTACTTTGCTAAGAATTATGGGACCTATAGTGCATCAATTTCTCATGACGTATGAAGCATTGAAATTAAGGAACTCATATACATTCTCTTATTTAACTTTCAATCTAACCTTATAAGGAACATTTAAGCTTTTTCTCAAAATGCAGTGAGAGAGCCAGATTCAAACTAGGTTTATCTGACTCCAAAGTCTCTCAAATGCTATGTCAAATTAGTTCTCCATGCTCCTGAGTTCTTAAAATCTTTTACCACTTCATGTCCTTTCCAAGCCTTGAATGAATGCTATTTTCTTATTATTTTTAAAATCAGATTCATTATTTAAATATGAATACAAGGGCACATTCGGCCTCATTCCTTCTGCTGAGCTGCGTCCATAAAAACAAGATAAATTTGATTTTCCCAAAGCTTAAACTAAATTACTTGCCTCTTTGGGGAGAATGTGCATCTATCTAAGGCTCACCTGGATGAAGCTGTGCATTTCAGATATCAGTATTCACCTCCCGTTCTTGTTTGCAGCCAAAAACAGATGAGCTGAAGTTTATCTCCTTCCTCAGAGGTGAAACTATGACAATCTGTTTTCCCAATGACATCCATTTTTCCTGTTGTGTCCTTTATTTCATAGAATGTGTTGTCTGGGTATATTGTTTTCTGCAACAGGAGATGAACATCAACTTTCCAAGAATGCAGTCAGTAACAGCCATCTATGTGACCTGTCCTCCTGCCAGGTCAAAACGAGTCAGCGACCACTCCGGCAGGTATGCCCGCACCTTAGGCCAGGTCTTCTCAGAACCCTTTCTTTTTCTGCTTTAAAAAAACAAAAATCTTCCTAGTGCTAAGTGTTTCTCTAATAGAGCTAGAACTATGAGTTATCTTCCAACTTTTTACTGCTTCCATCTCCAGAGCACCTATGCTTCTCAAATCCAGAGGAAAATACCTCAAAACAGGGCACCAAAGATCCTTGGTGGATCTTTTTGACTCCTGTTACCATGGGTTCAAAATTTCTTACTCACTAAGACTTCCTCATGTATTCTCAAATTGTATTTATAAGGCTGACCTATTTAATAATGTATGGAAAGTAATGCAGGGAAAATAAGGGGTAATTCTAGAACACAATGCATTATGAACTGTTGGTCACATACTGATAGCAGAGTATAGATGTTCTGTGGGTTTGAGTGCCTCATCCTCATTACTTTCACAAACTTGGCAGGAACATATTATATCAGTATACTTCTTTGTGCTTTCATTCATCAATTCTTTTTTTTTCTGCATTTATAAATGATATGTTTAGATTACCTGACTGTCCAAATGTCCAAATTCCTAGTTCTCAGCTTATTACCTTTTTAATGAGAGTTTCATTTAGGTACATCATAGCCCTATCTGTTGACTGTTTGCTTATCTAGTCGTAAGCAGTTAATTCCTTCCTTACTCTAACACAACCAGGACCCAAGCGTCACAGGGCAATACTTTATTCAAAATGAAAACTCAACTTCATTACTATGCTTGAGGTCATAACCAAAGTGATAAAATTAGCTGTCACGTGCACTGATCTATTGATCCCTGTGGTTGAGTAGAGTTAATCAAACTGGTGAAATCCCAAGTTTCTCAATGAATGACAGCCTAAAGAACTCCAGGGAGACATTTTAGGAAAAAGACGACTAGTCAGTCACTTATTCCCATTCCTTGTTTTATGAGAAGACTTTATCTGCCTGTCATTAATTTTGAGAGAATCCTGGTTTTCATTATTCAATAATAGGAAAAACTTGATTTGACAAATCAAGACTTCTAATCTCTGGTGTTGATGGAGAAAATGAAACAAAACATTCTGAGAACTTACCTTGTTTAGGGTAAATAATCCATTCACAATAGAACCTGAAGTTGCTGTGTAAAGAGTGCTGATTTGGGGAGTTTTGTTTGTTATTCTGATAGTTTCTTGTAGAATATGGTCAACCTCAGTAACAAGAGTTTTCTTTCACTTCTAGAAATCCCTGGTGTTTAAAATAATCTGATATACTAATGATTTTCTTGCTGGTGAATTTCTTTTTCAGACAGACACACAAATGGGCGCTGCCCCCAAGCCAGTTGTAAATATTTTTATTAAACAAAGGGAGAAAATTATACACACCACACCTCTAATTGTTAGGGGGAAAGGAAGTTCTGAGCTAAACCCATACAGGCTTTGTGGACCCCACCCCCACTCCAGACCAAAGTCATCAAGACATTGGGAAAGACAAATCCCGTCACCACCAAAGGGAGGGTGGCTGGGACCTGAGGGTGGGGTTAAGCAGCCAGGTTGGGTATAAAAAACCAAACACGTGGGCCTTGGGGCTCGCTCGCTCTGTCGCTCGCCTCCTGGCTTCTCGGCTCCTGGCTCGTGGACAGCTCTCATGGTGCCATTTGGGATTCCAGATCGGCGGATTGGGTAGGACGCATTTAAAACTTTGTCTCCCACTTTTCTCCCTGAGCTGTACATTTCCTCATTTGCCCTTCCCTTGTAAATAAACCTTTCACATGTGCCTGCAGTAGAGCACTGATAAGTCCTTTTAAGCGCGCGGGTGAGGACCCACAGTCAGGCACCCTGTTTTGTATCGGGGCTGCCCTATAACATAATCACCTCTGTATTAGGATGGGACTGACTTAGAATTAGAATCTAGCTTTCTGTGAATGTGGGTAGACATTTCTTCATCTGACTCTCCATACCTCTCTGTAGGAAGGGATGAAGCTACTTGAATTTTGTTATATAATTTACATTGTGTTTATTAAAACTTATCATCTGGCATAAAGATGATTAATGATTTAATTTGGTATTTCTCACACTTGATAGTGTAACAGGGTGGTCCCCAGGAAAGGGGGAGTTTCCCTGCCCCACCCAAGGGAGGGTGGAGCTGAGCAGGAAGAGGAGAAGCTGCAGAAGAGACTGAGGAAGGAAGCAGGATGGAGCCAGGAGACCTGGAGGAGGCGCATGGAGCCAAGAGACACGTGAAGAAACTGCGCTTATCTTTTGGTCGTGGACTGGGTGACACAGATGTGGGTGAGACCCGTGGGGAGGTGACAATGGCAGCTTTTATCTTGACGTTGATTTTGCTCTTTTCCTTCCGGGCTTGTCTGGTTGTTTCTGACCCTTTTCTGTGGGTCCCCACTGGAAGATGCTTTAGACTTGTGGCAGGCTTTGGGCCTTGCTCTGCGCCATTCCCATTTGGATGGAGTTTTACCCACAAGGGGACGGGTAACCTTGGGTGCTTGATTTAGAAACTAGACTCTTTGCCTTACCTGTATTGTTTCCTAGTTTTATTAAAGTTCCTTCCCATTAAAGTCTCATATGTTTTGCGTTGATGCGGTGGATGGCAGAACCCATTTAGAACAGGCAGGTTTGCGGGGTTTTGGGCTGCCCCTCTCCCTGTCCTATAACAATAGGACTCTAATGAGGAAACACCTGCCTGGTGGAAGGAAGAGTGGAAATGCCTGCATGGAGTCCTTTTCCCGGGGCTTCCAGCTGCTCCCCTTCCTCACACTTACGTGGGCCACAGGACGTGCCTCTGCCCCTCTGGCTGTCAGAGTGACCTTTGCTGGGGGTGCAGGGATGGCATGACTTGCTCCATCTGAATTTCTCCTTTTCATTGAAGTTTTTCCTTTTCCACTTAAACTCTCTGCAACTGACACACAAACAAGGAGAATATGTAAGCGATCCTCCTAGCTCCCTCTTGTGGGTGGGTTAGGTCTGCTGAGCCTCCTTCTAAGCATCAGCCAGCCTGGCCTTGGGGCCCAGCACAGCAGGGCACCTTCTCACATTCCTTAGTGGCTTCCTCCTCCCTCTCCAGCAGGGAACAAGCCCCTCCATTTTCTGGATTCCCATGAGCCTCAGTAAAGTCCTTCCCAGCCCTGCTCCCCTGTCGTGTCTTTTTAAAAAATGCCAAGGTTTTCTTAATCATACCTGGTAAATCAGAATCTGTGAAAGATTTATTTAAAGTGCAGAAACAACTAAAAGGAAATATCTGGATTTGTGAGGGAATAGGCAATGTTATTCACCTTTGCATAAAATAAGCCAAACCTTTCTTTTCTTTTTAACCCAGTGATTTATAAGAAGGGAAGTTTTTCTTATCACTGGATAGGACTTCATCTAATATTGCCTCATCTTTTTTACTATGAAGAATAATAATATAATGGAGAAAATGGTCATAGATGAAATGCAAATATTTTAAATAGATAAAAGCAATTTTTATAATTTTATTTGGTCATTGCCACATCTTTTTTTTTTAATATTTATTTTTATTTATACAAGAACTGGGGTATAGACCAGAGGCGTAGGAGGGTGAGGATTCACCAGAGACAGAGCGGGGAACAGAACAGGCAGACAGACCAAAGACACTGCTGAGGGGAGCAGCGGGTGAGACAGAGGAGGTCTGCCATGCCATGTGGGAATTTCCCTGGCCAGCCAGGAATCGAACCTGCGCCGCACAGGCTGAGGACAGATTCGTAGTGCTGCCCTCAACCCACTGCACCACTGGGGAGGCCCATTTCCACATCTTTTTAATATACAGGTAATCTTAGCCTCCCCTTAACTCCCTCTTGCTTTTGTTTTTTTCACTGCATCCCAAATATGCCTGGGAACATAAATCAATCTCCATTAGAAAGGAGATGCCCTAAGTGGTTGTTTGTTGGCACTGAGGTGCCAAGTTGTCTTAGCTACTGAGTCATAAATTGAGAGGCATGTGTCCAGCAAGGAGGGTTCTAGTTGCTGCCAGGATGTAAGTGGGAGAGTAGAGGGAGGGTTTACTTGTTACCTTTCTGCCTCTCTCTTTTGACTATTTTAACGATGCCTTTAAGTTCTGGTATTCTTTTGATTGCCTTTATCAGTTTGTCCACACAGGTAGCCCCTTGGAACTTTGCTTCCATCAGATCAGCAATCTTAATTCTATCATATTCTTCTTGCGTATTTTTTGGTGATTCTTAACTCACTGGCCAGTAAGGACTTAATAGTTCCAAAGTGGTAATCACTGATGTGCTGTAATCCATCCAGCAAAATGATTCTCTTATATTCATTCACCATTTTTCAAGTGACAGCAGAGCTTAAGAGACAAATGGCACAAGAGAGAAGTGTCACACATTTTTTAGAGCCTGTGTTTGTGTGTGTGTGTGTGTGTGTGTGTGTGTGTGTGTGAAGGGCCCATGCCAAAGCACTGTCTTTGAGGTGTATGTGACAAAGAGACACTCAACACCATATATGTTCCAATGGATCCAAACCCAGAAAGTAAATGCTTGCCTGGTAAAATCAGATTGAAAAGTCTCTCATGAGGAACTAAGGTAGGATTAAGAAGTAGAAAATATAGAATGTAACAAATATAACAGAGGTCAGCATACAGGTTTGAGTGCCAGTAAATGCCCACACACTGGTTATGGCAAAAGGAGAGACAGTGAAATGGGGAGGAGAAAATATTTAAAGAAATAATGGGATAAACCTCTTGGAGTTAAAATAACATAAATATTCTCAGATTTTTTAGGCCAATAGGAGAGTCACAGAAACTTTGGTGACTTCAAATAGAGAAAATGAAGACTCTCAGTTGCAAATCAAAAACTCTGGAAGCTTCCTGAGATACAAAGCCTGAATTTAGCATCAGACTTTCAACAGCAAATCTTGTGTAGGAGAACAATGGAGTACTTTTCCATATTGCTGCCCCAAATTCCACCCTTGTACCTTTGAAAACCAAAAGGTTTGCAGATGTATGCATACACGTATGTGGAATTATAAAATTTGATCAAAGGAGAGAGCAATCTACCTACATCTTTTTAAAATTCCACTTTAGTGTAAATGTTGATATGTTTGGCTACAGAAATATCCATACATTTGACTTTGGAGTTGTTACCTCAACACTTGGGGGCCATCTGTGGGCACTAAATGTGGTGTGTGCATCAAATGGCACTCCTTAAGTCTCTCAGATTCTGAATCCCAAACACTGTAACCCCAGAGACTTCACTAAAGTGTCACTAAACTTTTTTAGAAAGAAAAATGATTTTGAAACTAGAATTATCTGCCTAGCCAAAATTATATTTTCATGTGAGAACCTGAAAAAAATATTGTTTGCTATTAAGTAATATCATTAATAACCAGAAGATTTGCAAAGGAAAGCCATGTATCAAATGACTCTTTTAGATTAAGTCTTCGATATGAGAACACGTAAGTAAAGCTAAGTAATGCTTCAGGATAAAGGGTAAGTAAGAGAAAAAAAAAAAAAAACAATTCCCTTAGGTCTGTCAGTATTTCAAAAGTGAATCAAACACTGATCAAAGAGAAACCAAACAGGAAGTAGATTTTCATGATGTGCTAACAGTGTTAAGAACAGAGGATGTGAGTTAAGTTACTTGTTTTTAAGGGGAAAACAAAACCCATTTGAAAAATATTTTTCAAAATGTTGCCAAGGAGAAAAAGGAGCATAGAATAATTGTTCAATGTGCTACACATTGTTTCACTACACTAAGATGGCAGAAATTAGTCAAAACATACCATATATACACGTTTTACTTAAGCTCCGTCAGAACTCCCTAGCCATGTCCTATCTCCTTCAGTTCCCTACTCCCAGAGGACTGAAATTCTGCCTTCAACAACTGGTGTAGAACAGAGCTGATGCACTAATGAAAATACTAAGATACCATATATTGGATTATTCATATTTTGTGAAACAGAAATTTTCTTTGTCCTCATGTCTGGTAAGACTGGGGTAATACTATGCAATACAGATTTATGTCCAGTTGTGTTTTCTACTTAATATTAATTCACAATATTTTTTCCATGCCATTATCTTGTCTTTTACCCAGACCTCCCCCACAGCCACTAAAGCTCTTCTGCTCCCTCCAGGCCAGCCAATCAAAATCCACTCTTAAATATTAACTTTTGCTATAAACACTTGGAGAATGAATTTAAAAATCTGCAATTGTCAAAATGCGTTTCACTTGGTTTAGATCTCAGTTGTAGCAGAACAAAAAGATGTCTATTATCTTCCTAGGTAGGTGAGAATCGGAACCAAGCTACTGTGATTTTCACTCATGGGAATAATCTATGCATCTCCTCCCCGCTTCTCACTTCCCTTATGCCCACCCAGAAGCAGGAAAGCATGTGATCTTGTGGTTGCAAAGGGAAGTACCAGAATTTGTCTCTACAGAAAGCCCCATAGGACTCACTGAATGTAAAACTTCTACTCCAGTATCTAGATCTTGAGATCTTTGAGAATCACTGTTAGCTTATAACAACAGTAGGAACAGAAATCAGTAGGACTGCAGATTCTGAAAGGCAGGATGTTAAAATCTCTTAAAGGGCCAAAGAAAATAAAGTATTATAAAGAATAACAAGGACCAAGGGACTGGCAAGAGTTACTCACTTGATTGGTGCTGGATGTCTCACACTTTCCTCTCCTTGCTCACCAGCAAGGGGAAAGTTACATATTCATGAGACTTCTCCCATTGGTGTTCACAGCTATTGATTTCCTTAGTCAGAGAAACAGAACAGTCCTGCCTGTAAACAACTTGCAATGAAAAATCAGAGCCAAGTTTTCCTTTCAAAATTCTTTGTTTAAAATTGTCTACAGCTGAAAGAACTTACAGCACTATAATCTTATTATCCAGCAGACTTAACTATAGGTCAGTAGATAGAAGGCCCCTTAAATGAGGCTCGAATTTCAAAAGAGGAAGAGTGTTACCCAACCTTCTCCCCTTTTCCTGTTCAGAGGGGCAGTATGAGATCTTGGTAGAGATATCTATCTCTGCCAGAACCTGGCTGCACCTCCTGGATGGAGAAAGATCTGCGATAGGGACTATGGTGGAGAACTATGGGTGCCTTGATGATGGGTGTGGTGTGGTGACATACCCCAAAGGTTGTGATCTTATACCTCTAAGTGATACACAGTGTTGTAAACCAGTGTTACTTCAATTAAAAACTAAATAAATGAACAAGGAAAGAAAAAGATGGAGAAGACACAAAACAAAAATGATACCCCTGGCTTCAATGTATGTGACAGATTCACATAACTGCTACACCTGAGACATAATAGAGACAAATCATTGTAATATATGACTCCTTCCTGGGACACTTGAAAATGACTGTGCGCTTGTTATCTTTTTGCCTGTGCCCAGGTCTCATTATTTTAATGATTGAATTTTATCATTGCCTTTGTCTTTCTCATTTATGTGCAGAAAACACAAGTGCACAATTGGCTTATAAAATTGTAATAATGAAGCATGCAAATTCTGAAAAAAACACTAAGCTTCTCAAAGGGCTATGGGCCTGAGAAAAATGCTGGATTTCTTTTTTTCTGCTAAGCACACTGGATACTCTCTAGAAAATCTGTGGATGTCAAATAAATGGAACCAATCAGCAGGTCTTATTTTTGAAACCATTATATGATACTCATAAAGAATAAGGCTATGAGCAGAAGGGCTTCAAAGATCATTTACATTGGGTGATTGGTCAGAGGCCATCTAAACATCTAAGGACTCTTAAGTTAACCTAAATTGGGATGATGGGGGAGAAGTTGAAGTCTGAATTTGAAAATCATCTGATTAGTTCCAAAAAAGCAGAAGGAGGTCAGAGATAATTAGGGGATCTGCTATGACTACATCATATGCCTGTGGTTTTTGTGATTCTTGGTTTCCTAATTTAGGGCTTCTGATATAGATATATTGATTTGCTCTTTGGTAAAGGGTAGGGTGTACGTTAGGGAAATTATTACTCATCAATGATAGAATTGTGTTTTTAAAATTGGTCTCTTTTAGAGAGTGCACACAAAGTCATAAAGGTAAAATTAAGCACCCATTCTAGAAGACAAATGAAATGGGGTTATGAGTTGTACATAAAAATTAGTTGAGATGATAGCAACATGCAAATTTTGTTTGTTCTTTAAATGATACAACAATAAATTCAAATTTACCTTTAACCACTTAAACAACCAAAGAAAATGTAATAAAATAGCAATGTTAAATAGCACAGGAAATGGAGGTTGATGGCCAACATCACCACAGATATCAACTGATTTTAGTTGTAATCATAGAGGACCTTCATTTATGTTTCATCAGACCCTGTTTAATTGTTATCTTGGTACTTGGTGTTCAATATTTTATTGGACAACTGCATTTCTCAAGAGTATACTTTGAGGCAAAGTCTGACCTAGGTACTTAGAAAAAGTGGCTTAAAAATATACAGGACACTTCTACTTTTGAAACTTACAGGGTGGGTGAAATGAAATATTAGTTGAGTTATCACAGTAGTAGAAAAGAAAAAAAAACAAACAAAGCAAGATCCTATAAAATAAGCACCAAAAATATTTCTCCTAGGTTTTGAATGGCTCTAAGGAGAAATTCCTGAGGAGACAATGAATTGGAACCCATAGCGTGAAAACATTCCACCAAGTTAGGTTTGTGAAAATCCCAAAGTAGAAAGAAGCAAAAGGTATTGAAGAAACTGAGCAGTAATAAGAGAAGAGTGAGAGACTCAACAGGTAGACAATAAACCCATTACTGTAGTCCACTGTTTTTTTATGGATGCTACATCTCTCTCTCTATTCCCTAGGAAAACAAAAGACAGAAAATTTCTTTAGGCCAGAAATAATGTCAATTTCTTCAAGGATTCCTTGCAGAAGCAGAAGATTGAAACATAATTAGTTCTCAATATGTGCATGTGGTTAACTAATAACTGGAGCTATTTTTTGTAGAAGATGGAACAAGATGTTATTTTGAGGTTAAACACAATGACATCTGTTTAAAAATGGAGCAAAAGAAGAAAAGGAAGAAAGCATTTTATATAAGGAAAAATGCCCTTGTAAACATGTTATCAGTAACAAGTGCCCGGGTCTGTACAGAAATCCCACCGGGACTTTTTCCACAGTAGTCCCTGATTTGGAAATATTTCTTTAGAAATACAGGAATCACTGTCTTCTAAGAGTTTAAAGGTAAATTAGTAAAAATCTCCAAAGACTGAACTCCAGAATATTATAACCTAAAGAAAAGCTAAGAACACAAAATATTTTGAAATATTACAGTGATGCTGGCCTATGTCTTTCTGTACCAGGAGATAATTTTCTCCCCACTAGCTTTCCTCCAAAAGAGAAAGGTCTTGAAGTTAGGAGGTGATGTTGAGACTCCACCCATCAATGTTCATAGCATTTGATATTATCAGTCACAGAAACTGCACAGTTTCCTTCCTGTAAATCTTTTGTTTAAAATGAAGAATGGACTAAGGTAGAAGAATATTGGAGCCTTGGTGATGGGTGTGGTGTGATAATATACATTTGTAGAAGTGTAAACCGATATCTCTAGAACATTCCCATATGACAGATCTATATTAAACATTTTGGGAAAACTACATGTTGTTTTTCATAGAGGCTGGTCCAGTCATTCCCACCAACAGTGTACAAGGGCATTTTTTCATGTGCTTGTTGGTCATCTGAGTGTCTTTTTTGGAGAAGTTTCTATTTAGGTCTTCTGCCCTTTTTTCCAATTGGGATTTTTGTTTTCTTTTTGTTAAGTTGTATGAATTCTTTCTAGAACTTGGATATTAGCCCCTTGTCTGACACATGATACAAAAATGATGCTGCTTTTGATTTTGCTATTTTTATAAAAGATACTTTTACAGTTGCTTAGAGATATGTTCTATTCTTTTTCAGCAGGTGGCACTGTGGTTTTTTTCAGGTTTTCCCAATTTATATGATTTTTAGATGTCTGACCTTTCTGGAATTCCACAGATTCAGATACCTAATCTTGCAGCTTTCAGGTGGAGAAGAAGCCTTTATGTGTGCAGACACTGGTAGAATTGAGGGCAGGGTACTGGCTCATGCCTGTTGCACCACTGATATCTCTCCTCTCTTGGGTTCCAGACCTGAATGTCTGCAGACTGTGCACTCTCAGTGCTACAAGGTCAATACCAGTCCTGAGAGATGGGGAGCCATGGTACTTCAATAATAGTTAGTCAATCCAGCCATCCATCAATAAAAAGACAAAAAATGTAAGAATAAGAAAATAAAGTAGGCAACTAATAGTGAGATATATGTACACATATAAAGAATAGAACAGATATCCCACCAGTAGGGACAGGGAAGCTTCTTGCATATATTCATACCTTTGTGCATATCACCAACAGTGCCTCCTCCAGGGACAGGAGCTACATAAGTGCTCCTCTCCAGGGAGATACAACTGCAGACAGTAAATCATTTTTGTATTTCACAAAAGGCACAGGGCTTATTGATATGAACATGAGCTGTGATATCAATGCACATGACCTTCACACATGGCCCATGATCCTCTGGAAATCACAGCCAACATGCAGACCCCAATATTGATGTGGCTCTGCATGCCCACTTGTGTGCTTATGTACATGCTTAGCCACCCTCATGCAACTCACTTCTGGATTAAAGAGACCATATCCAGCACTTCTGGAAAAGGATGCTCTAAAAAAAGAGAAAATTTTATTATTTCATATCATGGCCATTATAGATACAAAATGTAGTATTCCTACAAAATACAGAGAAATATAAGTAAATCAACAAGCAACTATAAACCAGAGACACATTACGGGGGAGAGAGAAAGGGGTAGTAGGGTCAAAATAAGGGGGGTGGCAATTGTATGGGGGATATAACCAAGATGAAAATGCATACACTGTGCAAAAATGACAAATGATGTGAAAAAATACATAAAATAAGAAAAAAACTAAAAAAAAAAAAGAGAGAGATACTTCTTATTTTAAGGAATACAATGTCCATGAGATTTTTGTTGTATTAGCAAAATCTTTAAACATATCTATAAAAAATTCATCACTTTAGACTAAAAAATAGTCATCTAATCCAGAACTCAGGTATAAAAATGTCTTAATACTTTGGATAATTTTCAAAGAAACTATAACATGTGTAAGGCTCGACTTTAACAGTATAACTTGTGAGACTACCTAATTGACTTGGAGGTGGGTTCGTAGGCTGAAAATTTTGATTTACAGCAGAACTGGATGGATTTTCCTTCTTTTTCTTAGCCTTGATGACCTTGAAGAAAAGATAAAAAGACACAATGAGCCCCCAGCAGTTGAGATGACCTGGCAGATTTCTTCCCTCATCACTGCTGCACTAGCAGCAATCTCTCGCCTTGTCCTTCAGAAGCTGCTCATTCTCTCTTGCTTCTCCATTAGCACAGTTTTCTCTTTTGAACCTGTCCCCGCCCCATCACATGGAGGTTGAAGTAGCTATTTCCTAACATTCAGCATGAGTGTAAGTGAACAGGGTGGGGCGGAGGCACGAGGGGAAGGTAGGCATTGGTTCTTGCAGTGCTAAGCATTGAGGGGTGTCCTCATGGGACAGGAAGGAGAGGAGGCAACAGGAGTTACATGCATCACTCAGGGGGGTGGGTCTGGACTAGAGGTAAAAGACAGGGGCTCTGTGAGGTGTCTGAGGAGTCTGAGAAATGCTACCACAGACGTGCATGTCGTCTGTGCACAAGAACACGGCGGGTTGCTAAGTCATCAGGTACACTTAGCTTAACTTTGATTACAGTTCAAGAGTCCTGTGGACAGCCTCTGTGCCTGTTGACCAATGTGGCTCCTACATTTGTGACAGGGAGTGTGTGCTCATCTTCATCCCGTGCATTGGCATGTCCATGCCTGTAACATGTGCTTTTTGTCTAAAATGTCGCTATTCAAGAACCTGAGACTCTTTGGCCATGTATCTGGCATCCGCTCTGTTGAGCTTCCTCATTCAACTTTTTTGTGATGTTTTTTATGTACATTTTCCTCTTTTCCCTTGACTGCTCTGTTCACTTCTTTTCTTTCTCATATGGAGAGTCTGCAAATTGAGATCTCTCTCAAATACCAAGACTTCATCTCTCCCTGTCCCAGCTGCCCCTTCAGCTTGTTCAAAGTCTGACTCTGGAGCCAGATAGGTTGGGTGGGGTTCTCACCTGTTACTGGCAATGGGGGTAAATTATTTGTCTTTAATGAGCATGAGCATCTATTTCAATGACATGGGAATCAAGATGATGGCTCATGTTGTCTCAGTTCCCTACACATGGTGAGTGCTGAGTTTTCTAGTACTATAAATATATGTGTTATTATTTCTTTCAGCAATATCATTCAAGGTAAATTGACAAGTACCTCTAAATTGATACATATTATTGATTTAATTGATATCCTTGTCTCTGAAACCTAGTATTTTTTTTTGCTAAAATGTCAAAGTGATCAAGCATTCTTTTGCATAAAATCTTTCAATGTGTCACTTATTTTCACAATGAAAATATAAATCTTTCGGGCCTCCCAGGTGGCGCCGCAGTTGAGTGCTGGGTTGCGAAGCTGCCCGCGGCTGCGGCGCCGGTTCGATCCCCGGCTGCTCCCCGGCCACCAGAGGAGGGTCCCACATGGCGCGCAGACCTCTCCTGCCGCCCGCTGCTCCCCTCAGCAGTGTACTTCGGTCCTTCTGCCTGCTCTGCTCCCCGCTCTGGCTCTGGTGAATTCTCTCACCCTCCCGCGCTTCTGACTGTACCCAGTGCATGTATAAACAAAACAAACAAACAAATAAACTAAATAAATAAAAAACATGCCTCTATTAAAAAAAAATCAATATAAAAAAAAAGAAAATATAAATCTTTCCTTTCATTTATTTCTGACAGCCTGTGCTGTCTGCCTACCACTCCCATTTCTTTATGCTCTGACCTCATCTTCCTACAGTCTTTCTAGTTCCACAGAATTTCAGCTGTTTGGAACTCATCACACTGCTTTACAGCAGTGAGGATGGGTGTGCATTTTTCCTCTGCCTAGACCCACTTCCTAATGTCTTCACCGTAAGTAAAACAGTTTCTCTCTTTGTGCCAGGCAGTGAGATAATCCATATGCTGTGTCCCTTAGCATTGTGGTCCATGCTATGACCAGGTCACTTTGGAGGACCAGAGTGATTAAACTGTTTCCCCAATACTGAGTAACTAGTGAGAGTGAAACCAGAATTCAAATCAGGTCTTCTTCAAGCCTTGCTCTTGAACACTGTGTGAAACTACTTCCATGCATTTCTAATTTCCTCAAATACTTTCTTTTTTTAATTTAAGTTTTATTTTTATATTCCCCATACAATTACAACTCCCTTATTTTGACCCCAAGCCCTCCTTTCCCCGCCCCCCACCCCCTATAGAGTGTCTCTGGTTCATAGCTGTTTGTTGATTTTGATATTTTGTTTCCTATAGTTATTCTTTTTCCTGGTCCCTTATTTAAGTTTTCTAGATTCCTGCTATGAGTGAGATGATCCGGTATTTTTCTTTTTCTTTCTGGCTTATTTCGCTGAGCATGATCCCTTCCCGCTCCATCCATGTTGCTGCAAATTGCATGTGTTTATCTTTTTTGAATGCTGAGTAATATTCCATAGTGTATATGTACCACATCTTCTTGATCCAGTCATCTATTTTTGGGCATTTGGGTTGTTTCACATCAATTCCAAAGAGCACCTGCACCCCTATGTTTATAGCAGCATTAATTACAATAGCTAAGCTTTGGAAACAACCCAAATGCTCAAATACTTTCTTAATTAGCATAAATGTCATACCCTTTGAAGTCTACACAAATGATCACATTTCCTCAATATATTTTAAAAACTCCACTTATAAACCAGAGCAAGGACGTGGTTTGTGCTCCCTTCTTGTAGACTATGGATAAGAGAATAAGAATCTCATGCTCTAAAAACCTAAACAGAAGTATTTGCCTCTTTAGGAAATTCATGTTTTTCTACCCACACCCTACCTGGAGGAAACTGTGATTTTCACACATCAGACTTGGCTTCTGGTCAATCGTTCTCAGTTTAAAGTAAAAGAGTCGAAACTTATCTCCTTCCTTACAATCGATATTGTGCCATCTTCCACTCCCCACTACATCCATCTTCGCTGTATTGTCCTGTATTTCATAGATTGTGTTCTTCTTATTCACTTTTTTCTGCAATAGAAAGTTAACATTCAGTTTTTGAAAACATAGTGGCTTCCATCTGTATAAGACCCTGTGACATAGATGTAAAAGAGCAACTACAGGCAGATATGTGCAGTTTGGGTGAATTCTTCTCTGAGACTTGCTGCTTATTGCCTTGCTTTTTAATTTTTGCTTTTCTGCTTATAGATGTTTTTTTATCTGGTAATTTTATCATATTTTTCCTATTTCCTATTACTTCCACTGCAAGGGAAATTTTAATTCCTTAAAATAACTGGAATCAGTGGAATCAGAAAACTTTGGTGGATTTCTTTTTTTTTTTTTTTTTTTAGAGGCATGTTTTATTTATTTATTTATTTGTTGTTTTGTTTTTGTTTATACATGCACTGGGTACACTCAGAAGCACGGGAGGGTGAGAGAATTCACCAGAGCCAGAGCGGGGAGCAGAGCAGGCAGAAGGACCGAAGTACACTGCTGAGGGGAGCAGCGGGCGGCAGGAGAGGTCTGCATGCCATGTGGGACCCTCCTCCAGTGGCCGGGGAGCAGCAGGGGATCGAACTGGCGCCGCAGAGGCCGTGGGCAGCTACGCAACCCAGCGCTCAACCACTGCGCCACCGGGGAGGCCCTGGTGGATTTCTTTTGCTCCTTTACAGAAATGAATAGACTTTCATAGCAACTATTCAATCACTAGCTTATAAAGAATCTATCGAACAAGGAAGGTTCTAGTAATTCATGAATTCTTTTTCAATTTTCTCCATTTACTCACCCTTCTCCAATATCTTAATCCTATTGAACTAGCTGCTATAGTCCACACTCTTGTAGTATTTCTCAGTCTTCAATGAACTGCTCATGAATAGTTGATGAATAAGATAGAGGAGGCAGCAAGAAATGATTAAACATTTGCCTACTGATGAACCTACTTATATTCCAAAGTATACATGCTGATCTATTTATTGCACTGAATACATGCCCAGTATTCAATTTAGTAGGTAATCCATTTTTCAAAACGAAAAGAATGTGGTGGTTTATACTGTTGTGTGTAGTTTAGAGATAAAATCATTAACATGTGCACATTGATAGATAGCCTGCATTGTCCATATCCATGGTGACTGAGAATAGATAATCAAGCTGATGAAATGACAAGGTGTCTTATTGGATCTTTTTAAAAGAACTCAGTTGGAGGCATCTTGGGCCCAAGAAAGTGAATATGTCCCTCTGCCTCTTTCGGGAGAGAGCTGAGAACTGGGTTCTCATATCCTGCCCCTAAGCAGAACTTGACCAGGTAAGACAGTTAATTTTGGTGACAGACAAAACGAAAAAAATAATTTAAAGGGCTTACGTTATGAATTTCAAACAACCCATACACAAATGTTCCTGATGCTTGCTTGAGAAGATTGTCAATCTTGGGCGTTTCATTTGCTCTTTTCTTGATGTTCAGTGGGACCTCAATCTGATGACCAGAATCTGCTTCCAACACAAAGGATTCTTTATTTACCTCCAGGATCCCTTTGCACTCAAAGTAATCTGATAAGGTAATGACCTTATCTTTTGTGAATTTCTCTTTCAGGTTGATGTTTAAAACCTTTACTTGGAAAAACTGTTTTTCATTGGCCACCGTGGCATGGAACATCATGTCTTTCCCCTTCTCTGGGCACTCATATTCAAACTGCTCTGATGCCTTTAACACCTTCACCATCATGGGGCCCTTCTGGAGAACACCTCTCTTGGCAGCTGCCTTGCATTGAGCTGGTCTCTTCTGGTTTTGCGGTGGAAAGAAACAGGAAAATAAACTTACAAGTTTCAACAAGAGATACAAATTCACTTTCTGTGAGTAAAACTTCAGTGTTAACATTTGGCAACAACATCCTTCACAGATGCTTGCGGTGGGAGCCAAGCTAGGGAGGGGTTGCTTCACAGAATGAGCTGGAAGCTCTCACTGAAGAAGGTAGCAGACACAAACATGAAGTTAGAAACTTCTTCATCTAAACAGAATGATTTTCCTGAATGAAAGTGTGATCCTAACTCCAGCTATCTACATTTTACACTAGAAGTCCTTAAGGGACTCTGACCTGCTGGTGCAGGTGACAGTTGATTATCTTGGGTGATTGGACTTCATGTGGCTTCTCATCAGTGTGACCCATTTTACCACAAGGGAAACACATCCCAAAGCAAGTGAATTAGAAACAATTATACAAACAATTAGTAATAGTAACACAACTAATAATAGTAATGACTGTTACTGGGTTGAAGAAAGCTGAAAAAGAGAAGCAGGAAGCAAGTACCTCAGCTGAGGAAGTGGAGGATGAAGCAGATGCCGAGCTCTGGGTTGGTGGTGAAAAGTCCGTGGTTGTGAACACACTAGCTCCTGCCAGAGGGGGAAGCTGAGTCTGCTCCACAGACATCTTACTCTTTTTTGTTCCGGTCCTTTCTTGGGTTGTGTTTCCTCTTTTCTGGAAGTAGTTTCATTTTCCCATTAAAGGTTTTCAGTGTTAAAAGAAACAGAACATTTGCTTTACCTTTGCAACAGGTTCTATTTATATGGAATGTAATGTCTTAGAAATGCCAGGAGACGTGGCCAGTAGGAAAGAGTGGGTATAGATGGTAGCATCAAAAAATATATGGTTGATGCAAGCAGGCACATTACTCCTCTAATCATTTCTGTATCGTGATGGGAAGGGCACTGGTCTTCAAATCAGAAAATCTAGGTTTGGTAAGCGTGGGTCAGACTTATTTCCAATCTGATTGCTAACTCATCTTAATAATGGAGATGATGTCATAATCATATCACAGAAGTTTAGTACTACATTTTTGTTGTGCCTTGCTCAATTTGGCATATCTGAATTTCTGGAATATTAATAAAGAGCCAAGTACCTGAGTGGAGTCCTTTTCCCGGGGCTTCCAGCTGCTCCCCTGCCTCATGCTTACCTGAGCCTCAGGATTTGCCTTTGGACCTCCGGATGTCAGACTGTCCTTTGCTGGGATAGCAGGGATGGCAGGATCTTCTTTTTCCGGTTTCTTCTTTTTCTCTGGAGTTTTCCCGCTTTTTCTTATCTTGTTTGCAACTGACACACAAACAAGAAGGGCATGTCATCCCTGAGCAAGTGCTCTAAGGCCACATGTTTTAATGTTATATCCTCCCAGCTCCCATTCGTGGCTTAGGTCTCCTGGGATTAGGTCTGCTAAGCCTCCTTCTAAGCATCAGCCAGCCTGGCTGCAGGACCCACAGCACAGCAGGGCACCTTCTCACATTCCTCAGTGGTTTCTTTCTCACTCTCCAGCAGAGAGAAAGCCCCTCCATCCTCTGGATTCCCATGGACCTCAGTTAAGTCCCTCCCAGCCCTGCTCCCTTGTCACATCCTTTTAAAATCCCATGGTTTTCATCATGCTGATTGGTCAATCATGTTCTAGAAAAGAGCTACTAAAATTACAGAAACCAGTGGAAAAATACAATATAGATGTGAGGTGACAACAACGGCACTATCAGCCTGTGTCTTTATAAAATGTTTGTCTTTGCCCAGTAATTCACAAAGAATGAGTTCTCACAACTCTCTTGCTAAGTACTTATGTTAAGTACTACTGCTACATCTTGTTACCAAGGTGATAATGAACATGGAGCAAACAGTATTAATAGGGCAAAAGCATTAAGTGATTTAGCCTAAATCTTTTTAAATGAACCACAATTTTTAAATTACTTTGTCATTTTCTAGCATTTCTAATGTATTGGGAGCTTCAGCCTCTTATCAACTCCTCCTTTTGCTGTTCATCTCCACCTCAAAAATGACCTCTGATGCATGTCAATCCACTTCTTGGGGAAGGGGATGCCCTACATTGTCAACTTGTTGATTCTGCATTGCTGACACCGGGCTAGGCATGAGCTGAGAAAGCGATGCATTAATTACAAGGGGATGCCAACTGGAAGTGTATGAGATTTTTTAAATTACCATTTTGCTTCTTCTTTAGAAGTTCTTTAGCATGGTCTTTAAGTTCTGGTATGCTTTTGAACACTTTTATTAGTTTTTCTACACCAACAGCCCCTGGGAATTTTGCTTCCATCACATCAGCAATTTTAACTCTGTTATATTCTTGCTGCATTTTCGAAGTTAGGTTTAAATCCTTTTTCAGTAAAGACTTAATCATCTCAAAATGATCATCACTGATGTTATGTAATCCATCCACCAAAATGATACGCTTATATTCATCCCCCATCTCTCAAGGGACAGCTGAGCCTGCAAGAGAAAGGGTCACATGTGTATACAGACCACTTAGAGCGCAGTGGTGTCTGTGTGAGCGCGGGGCCCACACCTAAGTGGCAAGAGGCAACAAACCTTCCTCTGTTTACCTGTCAGCATCCCACCCCTTGAGAAATGCCATGAATGTGTGGCAGAGGACACAGCCCTGACTGGACAGCCTTACCTGAGCCACTTTAGAACAGAGAGTTTTGTATCTCCTTCTTTTAATAGCACAATTTCTTAGGAAGAAACAATGTGACTTGTGCTCTCAAAACACCCCCAAAGACACTTGAGATCATTGAAAACCTGTATGCGTGTGGCTATTGGTAGCCACCATTATCTAATATGAATGTTATACAGGTTGCCTTTTCACCTTTTAAATTGGTTAACAACCCTTGCATTAGGAAGTTGAAAAAAGTTTTCCATTTAGATGCTGAGTTGGGATGGGGTGGGGGTGGAGAAGGAGGACTGGAAATAGCCATCCTAGAGTGGTGGAGTGTGAGAAGGTAATGCCAGAGTCCCTGGCTCGTCTCCTGTTTCTTATGGGCGCTGCCGTCTCCCCGAATGGCAGTTTCTCCTTCCCGATTCTTTCTGCCACTCTGACCAAAGGACCTCTGTGCAGAATGGGCTGCTCCTGTGAGTGCCCTTCAGCCAGGGTTTGGGCTCCATGCTAGGACTCACCCAGGGCACGTGGGGCTTCCCTACTCAGCTCTCAGCATCATCCTCGCTCCCTGGGCTTGGCCCATAGTCTGTGTGCCCTTTGAGTCTATCCTGGCCTTCAACTACACTTCTCCCTATTCCCTGGTGCAGGATCATGGCATTTATTGTCTGGAATTATTTCAATAGTCACTTGAATTTCCTCCTTCTAGGTTTGATTTCTCTACTCAGTTATTTTCATCATTCCGGTTTTCTCTCTGTAAACCACATATTTAGCTTACTTGAAAGCCTTCAGTCATTCCCCATTTTGAAAGGAGAAGTCCTTGATCTTTAGCCTGACTTGGAAGGCTTTGAAAAAATCTTTCTTACTTCTCCCACTTTCCATTTTTCATTGTTAAACTCCAGAAATATATAGCATATTTTGCTGTTCTAGACTTTCTCATGGAATACACTTCTTACCTTTCTTCTTCGAGAGTAGAAAATACCTGGTCTTCATGAAATTAATCAGATTTAATTTAAAAGTCTGCCAAATTATGCAAACATACTCATCCTGAATCCTATCATATGGAAATGCTTACACAGAATAGTTTTCCATGTAGCGTCCTGAACTTGGAATATAATACAGCTTAAGAGAATCATCACTTGTGGAAAATGACAATTGCATCATTTTTTTCTCCAATATCTTCTCTCAGCATATTCACTCCACAGTCAGAATGAATGCTTAGAGCTTACACTTTGCAGTTCAGAAGATTTGGCTCCTGGAACATAATAATCTGACTCAATAGTTCAATGGATACAATGAAAATATAAATGATTGATATCTAAGATCAGATTGAAGATATCCCAACAAGGAAAATAGGATGGAATTAAGAAATAAAAAATAGAAAACAAAACAGAATTCACATTAGAATTCAGGGCAAAGTGTTAATATCCACATTATTTGTTGTGAAAACCAAAATGAAAAGGAGAAAATATTTGAAGAAATAATGAGATAAACTTTTTGGAATTAAAGCAACATGAACATCTTCAGATCCAAGAATATCTTCAGGCCAAGAGAGGGTCAAAGAGGAGAGAGTTAGTGTAGACAATGTCTAAAATCAATAAGAAAAATTTAACAGCTCCCAGAGAAAAAGAGTAAATCACTTACAAATGTTCAAAATCAGATTCTCAATGGCAAAACTGCATAGAAGTGTTTTGTATGGTATTTGCTCCAATCTTCACTTTTGAAATCTCCCAAAAATATGAAATCCAAAGTTGTATGTCTGTACACACACCTGTGTGATAATTTGGAGACAACATTTACTAGAAAAATGCCTGATGTGAATTGACAGGAATCCAGTTTTTTATTTTTTTTTCTTTTTCATTTTTTTATTTTAACATTTATCATTTTGTACATTTTTTAGACAATATTTGCTTCCCCCCCACCCCCTCAGATTGAGTCCCCACAGAATCTCCTTCCCCAAGGCACCTGTGCACCATCACCACAGTCCCCTGGGCTCCTCCCTCCATCCCTCTCACCCTCTCCCTCCTCCTCCCCTGCAGGATGTCTCTGGTTTATAATTGTCTGTTTTTGCTTTGTTGTGTTTTGTACTGTTATTATTATTAATATTTTTACACTGATGTCTTATTTGGTTCCCCTATATTCCTGTTATAAGTGAAACCATCTGATATTTTTCTTTTTCCTTCTGGCTTATTTCACTGAGCATAATTCCTTCTAGCTCCATCTGTGTTGCTGCGAATGGCATGAGTTTATCTTTTTTGATTGCTGAATAATATTCTATTGTGTATATATACCACATCTTCTTGATCCAGTCATCTATTTTTGGGCATTTGGGTTGTTTCCAGATTTTATCTATTGTAAATAGTGCTGTAATAAACATAGGTGTACAGGTGCTCTTTTTTTTTTATCAGTTTTTGTGTCCTTTGGGTGGAATCTACATATAGTTTTTTATTTTTTTATTTTTTTTATTTTTTTTTTTTATATATATATTTTTTAGAGGCATGTTTATTTATTTTTATTTGTTTGTTTGTTTTGTTTATACATGCACTGGGCACAGTCAGAAGAGCGGGAGGGTGAGAGAATTCACCAGAGTCAGAGGGGAGAGCAGAGCAGGCAGAAGGACCGAAGCACACCGCTGAGGGGAGCAGCGGGCGGCAGGAGAGGTCTGCGCGCCATGTGGGACCCTCCTCTGGTGGCTGGGGAGCAGCCGGGGATCGAACCAGCGCCGCAGAGGCCGCGGGCAGCTTCGCAACCCAGCGCTCAACCGCTGTGCCACCGGGGCGGCCCTACATATAGTTTTTTAAATGCCACTTTAATGTTAAAGTTCACATGTCTTGCTACAGAAATGTGAGTGCATTTGCCATGTGAATTAGGACCTAGATACTAACAGGCCACCTATGACTGGCTCTCTAGATGGGCTATGGCTTACATAACCTCTCTTTAGTCAAATTCTGAACACCAGCCCATATGTGACCATAAGGTTTCAGAGAGGTACTGTCAACCAAAATTGAAAAAAATAATATTTTTAAAAATTTTATTTATTTTCTTTTTTTGATTTTTTATTAATTTATTTTATATAATTCTTAGATCATTTTTCATTTTTGCACAATGTATGCATTTTCATTTTGGTTATATTCCCCATACAGTTCCATCTCCCTTATTTTGAACCTAATCCCTTCTCTTTTCCCCCCTACCCCCTAATAGTGTGTCTCTCGTTTATAGTTGCTTGTTGAGTCTGATTTTTACTTTATTATAATTAGTCTTTTTCCTGGTCCCTTATTTAGGTTTTCTAAATTCCTGCTATGAGTGAGACCATCTGGTATTTTTCTTTTTCTTTACATCATTGTTATTATGTAACAGGATTTTATTTCTCCCTTCAGATGCAGTCCCGAATTCTTCTACCACCAGAGCACCCATGAGCCATCACCACAGGCCCTTGTGCTCTTTCCTCCCTTCTTTTTGACTGCTCTCCTTCCTCCTTCCCTGCTGTTGCTTCAGGTCTTTGGTCAGCTTGCAGAGTTTTATAAAAGAAAAATAATTTTGAAAATAGAAATTATATGTCTTGCCAAAATGGCAGTCAAATGTGGTAAACTCTAGATGAGTCAACTCTGTTGCAATCAGATTTGGAGCAGAGATCCCTGCCCAACACTTCTCATGAACAAGACCTTGATTAAGTCTTTCAGTGTTTTTAAAAACAAGTCAAGTCCTAAACAAAGGGAAATGAAAGAGGAACAGATCAAAATGATGTGTGGAGTTGGGAAGAAAAGAGGAAGTGAGTGTTCACTAGTGACTAGTCCTTATGCAGAAGATAGAGCTATAAAATTCAAAACTATTGTCAAATAAGAAGAGGAAGAATGCATAGATAAATATAACAAACAAGGCAAAACACAGCATTTCACCCAATACTTATAAAGTGCTAAAATCACTAAATTACAAATTTCAAAACTGGATTAAAAAAAAAACTACCTACATGATGTAGAGCAAAGGTAACTACAAGTTTTTAAAAAAGAGTTGTCAAAAGTTTTCTCAAACAAACATTGAAGAAAGCAGTATCTGTGTATTGGTGTAGTATTAAACAAACCCAAGACAAAAACTTTCTTTAGATTGGATTTTCACTACCCAATGATAACAGTTTTATATTATGGAAAGATGCCACAGTGTTAATTCTGTATTTAACTAATAGTAATAGGTATACATTGTTATTAATTTACAGTCTTTCATATTATAAAATTTTTTGTATTTTTCTTTTTTTTACTATACACACATATATAACATTTATGTTAGAAAATGAGAGGATAATCAGGAAAAAGTAACAAAAGCATGACTAGTTTGAGATTTTAGCATATACTAATTAACGAACAAAGCAAAAGAAAAAGTGAGAAAATATTTAGAAAAATTGAGCCACACAGTTAAATTTAAATAAAAATATTCATCTAACTTTTAGAGAATTCTGAAACCAATGTTTAAAATTTCACATTCCTCTCAAAAACACATAGAATGCTTATATGCATAGAGATTAAAGCATTTCAAAAGGTAGGCATAGATTTAACTGTTTTAAGTGCCTCTTTCCTCTAAACTCTCCAAGGTTTACCTCTGACTTTGAAGGAAGCAAGGAGCTAGTCCTTAAAGACGTGAAATAGTGCCTCCAGCAGCTGGTCTAGAATGGAGCTAAGGCACTTAAGAAAATTTTTAGATATCATGCATTTGAGTAACTGTTTGTGAAAGAGTAATTTCACAATTTGTGCATTGTCCTGACTCTCTAATATTGTAGAATACAGTTTTGTCCAGATGTGTCTTTTACTTACTATTTCTTCAGGTCATACCTTGCTTTTTGCCCCCATCACAACCACTAAGTCTCCTCCACACTATCTAGGCAAGAAGACCAAAGCTCAGTTCAATATTCACTACTCTGCTGGAAACACCCAAAGTATGAATTTAAAAATCCCAACAGTCAAAATGCATTTTGCTCTGTTCAGACCTCAGCTGTAGCAAAATGAAAAATGTCTGTGATCTTCCAAGGAAAGTGAGGATGGAATCAAGTTACTGTTGCTTTCATTTCTCTGAATATGTGGATACCACTCTCACTCCTTCGGGAAGACTCAAAAAATTGAGCCTTCTGCTATGATCTCGTAAATGCTGAGTAACCAGATCTTCTCTACAAAAATCCCTCAAGACTCACCTTATTGAAATTCCTTCCACAGCAGTCCAGATCCCAAATCTTCTTCAGAAATGTAATATTTGTTTTGCTAGAGCGAAAAGAAAGATGAGTGAAGCAAGCTCTTAGAGATTGAATTGCAGGATGTGAAAATCCCCTGAAATGCTAAGAAAACACTGAGTCACTTGATGATTTGGCCAGTGCTGTTACCTCATACTGAGCAACATCCCCAGGGAGAGAAGTTATGAAGCAATTCTGAGATTCCCTCCATCAGCATTCCTAGTTTTATATTTTCACAGCCAGAGAAACTGAATAGTCTTGCTATATACATCTTACAAATGAAAAATAGGAGCAAAATCATTAATTAATGAGTCTATTAATACAAATCACTGAATGGAGTTACAACATTAGAACTTTGCTATCATCAGACTTAAATGTGGATTAGTAGATACCAACCAATGTCCCTTAAGGGAGATTCTAATCTCAAAGGGGAAAGACCAGCCAATGGGTTTCTTCCTACCTGCCCCAGGGAGCAGTGGTGGGAGGAGATGTAGATAGAGGCATGTATCTCTACCAGGATGTGGGTACACATCTTAAATGGAGAAAGATTATGAAGTTTCAATAATATGCAATGCATTTATATAGTTATTAATAGTTGGCATTCCAGAGGCATAAAATCATTATTTACATGTAAGTTTTTCCCAGTGATTTGGAAATGAATTTTGCAGTTATTTTCTTGACAAAGACCAGGGTCCATTATGTCTATGATTCAATTTCATAATTACTCTTGCCTGTCAAAATTATTTACCGCAACAACAGTGAGTGATGGGCTTATCATGATAGCAATGAATCCTACAAATTCTGGAAGAACACACTGAGCTTCTGGAAGGGTTGAGGACTTCATATTTTTTTCTATAGCATTTTCCTATGTGGCACCATGCATACAATTTGGAGATATCAAATAAATGAAACCATTCCCAGATAGCAATGTGGAAGCCCACCACTTGATCTGCAGGAAGGACAAGTCCATGGAATGGAAAAGGTCCCCAAACTGCTACATTTACTAGATGATTTAAAGTCATCTGAAGGGAGAAGAAAACTTACTGTGTATTTGAACTAGATTTAGGCAGAAAGAGTCAATGTATGAACATAAAATATGCCTGAATTGCAGAGAATGTACCTGAAAATCAAGGTAGTTCTGGTGTGAGTGCCCCCCAAACTGGTGGGTTTCCATCATTCTTGATGATAGACTGGATTTCTACTTGTGTGACTATGTGAGCTGACTTGATGTAAAGGATAGAGAGGGACATTCAGGAGCAAAAGGCTCCCAATCCAGAGACCAGGAGCAGAGGACACTTAGCAAGAATGATCACAAGTGAGAGCATTTCCCTCCCCTGTTACCAGAAGCTAACTATGTGGAGTGATTCTTGCTGTTGTTTCTCAGCAGAAAGCACCCACGTAACTGACCAAACAGAGGAAAGTCAGAACAATGCTCTTAATCACCATGTCTTTTCTAAATTTTTAAAAGATGGATCAAAGAAATGGAAAAATATGCCCTTTTCCTGACTTTCAGTGGTCAAATGATTGGTGATTTGGGCATC
This sequence comes from Talpa europaea, assembly GCF_964194135.1. Taxonomy (NCBI): domain Eukaryota; kingdom Metazoa; phylum Chordata; class Mammalia; order Eulipotyphla; family Talpidae; genus Talpa; species Talpa europaea. The sequence continues at coordinate 71,364,403 of NC_140079.1, forward strand.
ACAGATATTAAGTGATTTAATAGGCACTCAGTTCTTCCAGAAGAATACTGATCATTGTTCTTCTAAAATTCACAATGCTTCGTTGTTATAATATTTGAGCCAATTGGGAATTGAGACAAGTAGGAACTAAGAGGATTCTTAAGGGGAAAGTACCTGCAAAAACCTGTGTAATCTTCTATTATCCCCAGTATTATTTGAGAAGATCACTCAAAATCCTCAATGAAGAGTCCACACCAGGTTGGGACTTGATGCAAATCTAATTATTTGGAGTTATGCAGTTTCTTATCTGCATTGAACTATCTATTCATTATGTACAAGGAAAGAGAAAAGAAATGAAAAGGAATTATAGATCATGAGGTTTTACCAGTGTCACCCACCATAATCTTTTTTTCATAATGTGCTGCAGACCAGCGCAGCGGTAGACTAGCAAGGCCGACCCAGGGATGAGAGACTGAGGAGGGTGGTCAAGGATTCGGCAAAAGAATGACAGACAGACACACTTCAAGAGTGAACATCTGACTGTAATGTGCTCAAAATCAACATACATTTTTATACATTTCTTAAAGCATTACATCATACAATTTCTTGCCATAGAAATGATTGACATGATATTGTTTCTCAACAGAATACAATCACAAGATATAATAGACTTAGAATTACAACAAGTTATATTTTAACTAATGATTGATCATGGATTACATTCTCTGTGGTTAGAATATAGTTCCTGCCTAAACCAGTTAAACTAGTTATTTGATTATACCCTATAATTATAAGTACTATTATTATTATTATTTGGGAACGGGCCGATATTTAACTGTTTTTATATTTTATATTAGGTTGATTGGTATTAATTAAAAGCTTGCAAGCTTATATATATTAATTAGGGTTATTTTAAGGATATTGCCAACAAGTGTTTTTTATTTATGATTATTTTAAGGGATGTGTTGACTGTTGGAGGAAGTTGCTATATTATTATTCATATATAATTGTCAACTTGTTTGTTAACTGGATATCAGGTAGCCGAATTTTTTGTGGTTATACATTAAGCAGTAACTTTTGACTAATTACACCATTATACCTTAACTTAGGAGAATAAAAGCAATACAAGGAAGAAAAAACATTTAAAATTACAGAGGTCAGCAAGAGGGTATGTGGAAACACAGAGGGTAGTTGTTGCTATGGCAGGAACGGCAGGTACATTGTGTTTATGGCATTCAATATTCTTAGCATGTGATACGTCATCTGCAGCAATCTTCTTGGGGGAGCAGGTGCAGCGTGTCCCTCCCGCATGCTCGGCGCCTTGACCGTGCTGAACAAGGACCAGATTGGTTTCACCTAAATTTTTTCGCGGGAGGGGGTCCTGCAGCTCCCCCTTTAATTTTTTATTTAAGCTACATTGCATAGGTATCTCGTTTTGTTGTAGAGCAACCCCGATACAAAACGGGGTGCCTGACTGTGGGTCCTCACCCGCGCGTTTAAAAGGACTTATCAATGCTCTACTGCAGGCACATGCGAAAGGTTAATAAAAGGTTTATTTACAAGGAAAGAACAAATAAAAAAATGTACAGCTCTGGAAAAAAAGTAAAAAACAAAATTTTAAATGAGTCCTACCCAATCCGCCGATCAAGAATCCCAAAATGGCGCTCTCAGAGTTGGCCGCCAGCCAGGAATGGTAAAACCAGAAGGCAAGCGCACATGTTTGGTTTTTATATCCAACCTGACTGCCCAACTCCACCCTCAGGTCCCAGCCACCCTCCCTTTGGTGGTCATGGGATTGGTCTTTCCCAATGTCTTAATGGCTTTAGTCTGAAGTGGGGGTGGAGTCCACAAAGCCTGTATGGGATTAACTCAGGACATCATTTCCCCCTAACAGTTTCACCATCGAAACTGCACGTAGAAACAGATGAAAACTCACAGGAAACAGGGCACACAGCACAAGAACAAACAGTGTGAGAATGCCAAAAGAAAATAGAAAAGACAGCCAGTGGGACGGAGTAAGAGAACGAGTCAGAAAGAGATTCAGTAAATGAACAATGGCCAACTGGTTAATAGTTAAACTGCTTTGCAGGTAAATCCATCAGGCTTATTTCTTTTTTTTCTTTTCTTTTTTTTTTAAATAAAGAAAACATAGGCTTATTTCTTAATGACGCTCTGCAGCAACCATGTTTTCAAGTAAAGGAGGGGTTTATTACTGCGGGTTTACAGGCATTTGCCTGAATCGAACGCCGAAGAATTTCATAGCGATAGCATAAGAACAAAAGATGAAACCCCTCGGGGACTGCGCCTGTCTTAGGTCGTCAGGAGTCACAGACATGCGGCCAGTGCCATATCTCGTCTGCCCCCAATCTTACCCTTCATTGACTGTCCAGTCCAGCGCACAGGGGAAGGGGGTCTTATTTACTCTGACATACTCTGTGTCTGAGTAAAAGCCTCCCTTTTTCCAGTAAGTTCACATACGTTCAGCGGCAGAGGCTGCCGCAATAATGTATGAAAATATATTTTTTAGACTAGTTGTCATTGATATTTGAATGAGTTTTAGATATTTTCTGTGATTTTTGTAGCAGAAGAGGCTGACAAGTTTAGATTTCAGAGTATGTCACAAACACATAAGATTATCGCAGCACACTTCCTTTTATTCTAGTCTTGAGGTATAACCTTCTGCCTGAATTTCCTCTAATTCCTCAATTCTCCTCCCTGCTCCACCTCTGTGTGTGTGTGAACATATATGGCCGAGGTCTGTGAATTTATCAGAACTGCAGATATGATTGTTTTGAACTAATAGAAAGATACATTGGTGAAACAATCTAGAGAATGAACTCTAGGATGTTATAATCTTGTTAAAGCCTAAGAGAATGAAGTATTTTGAAAGATAACAAGGAAAATGGCACTGATTTGAGTCACTTAAAAAGTGAACCAGATTTGATTTCTTCACACAGTGCAAAAAGAGTTATGAAAAGACTTATGGAATCCCAGAGTGAGAGAAGTTCCAGAACAATTCAGAATCTCCATCCATCAATATTCTTAGATTTGGATACCCACAGTCAGGGAAAGAAACAGATTCTTCCCTGTATATGTTAGTTTTGAAACCTTCCAGAGACTCCACCCATCATTATTCTTAGATTTGGACTCCCTCAGTCGGGAAAATACACTGTGTCTTTCCTGTAAATATCTTAGTCATAGTAAGAAAAAAATGAAACAAAGTTGTTCTTTTGTTTTTTGGGTTTTTTTTTTTTTTTTTTTTGGCAAAGAGTTCCAGTATCTGAACTTTTCTCTTCAGAGAAGTGAAATTAAAGCACAAAATATAATTTTACAGGGTATAGTGAAAGCAGTGCTACGAAGAAATTTTATAGATGTAAACTCTTGCATATAGAAAGAAGATTTCAATTAACAACATGGTTTTATACTTCAAAGTATAAAACATAAAATTATCTGTTTGCAGATGACATGATCTTATTTTCAGGAAATATTAAAGTCTTCACCAAAACTGCTAGCATGAATAAACATATTCAGTACAGCTGGAGGATATAAAGTTAATATACAAAAATTAGTTGCGCTTTTAAATACTATCTATGAACTATTCAAGAAGGAAATTAAAAAAAATCTCATTATAATAGCATCAAATAGAATCAAATACTTAGGAATAAATTTATCCAAGTATACAAAAGACTTAAACAATGAAAATTGAAAAACATTGAAGAAAGAATTTAAAGAAGCAAATAAATGAATGTCTGTTTTCATGGATTGGAAGACTGAAGGAACTAATGATTTTAACAAGTCTCTACCACCCAAAACTAACTGAAGAGTCAATGAATCCCCAGCAAAATCGCTATGATATCTTCCACAGAGATTGAAAAAACAATCTTAAATCTCATATGAAATCTCAGAAGAACCCAGAAAAGCCAAAATAATTTTGAGGAGCAAAGTTGAAATATTACACTGTCTGATTTTCAAATGTATTATAAGACTATAGTAATTAAAACAATATACTTCCATAAAGACAGATATGTGACCTATAAAACAAAATAGAGTCCAAAATAAACCCATGAATATATCTCAATTAATTTTTGCCAAAGTTGCCCACAGTACACAATGGAAAATCATAGTCTCTTCAACAAATGGTGTTGGGGAGACTGGAAATCCATAGGGAAGAATATGAAATTGGGCCCCAACCTACTCCATACACAAATATCAATTCAAATCAATATGATCTTATATACAGAAAATACTGTGAGTTCACTACTAGAAACAATAAATGAATTCAGCAAAGTTGCAGAACAATCAACACATACAAATCAGTACCATCTTTTTTGCTTGTTTGTTTGTTTATACAAGCACTGGGTACAGTCAGAAGCAGGGGAGGGTGAGAGAATTCACCAGAGCCAGAGCAGGAAACAGAACAGGGAAACTGACAAAACACACTGCTGAGGGGAGCAGCGGGCAAGACTGGAGAGAGAAGTCTGCGCGCCATGTGGGACCCTCGCCGGTGGCTGGGGATCAAACCGGCGCTGCAGAGGCTGTTGGCAGCTTCGCAGCCCAGTGCTCAACTGCTGCACCACCAGGGAGACCCTCAGTACCATCTTTATATACAAACCAAGGACAAATTGAAAAGGAAATTAAGAAGCAATTAATCTATGTTTTCCAAAACAATGAATAAACTTAACCAAGAAGGCAAAAGACTTGTACAATGAAAATTTCAAAATGTTTATTTAGAAAGTGGAGCATTCTGAACAAGGAAAAATGGCAGTGGCTAGAGTAACTTAAACAGTCACAAAATAATGAAAAGAAGAACAAAGTCAGAGGATAACACTATTTGACTTCCAGACTTACTATGAAACTGCAGTGACCAAGATAGTGTAGCATTGGCAATGAATAGTCAAGTAGATTAATGGAATAGAATAAAGATCCCAGGGATAGAACCCCATAAATATACTCATTTGATCTTTGCCAAAGGAGGAAAACAAACAATTAAGCAAAGATAGTATTTTCAAAACAATGGTGCTGGAACAACTGGACATCTGCATGCAAAAAAAGAGAGAAGAATCTAGACCAAATTTTATACCTTTCACAAATATTAACTCAGAGTGGATCACAGACTTAAATGTAAAACACTCAAAGACAGAACTTCTAGAAGGTAACACAGGAGAAATATCTAGATGAACTTAGGTTTATGACTCTTTAGAATCTAACTGCATGACCTATGAAAGAAATACTTGACAAGATGGACACCACTAAACTATAGTTCTGCAAAAGACTGTCAAGAGAATGAGAAGACAAACCACAGGTTGGGAGCAAATAGTTTCTGATTTTCTGGTGGCGTCTGATAGTCACGAAGTATGTGACTTGTGTGTGTGGTTGAATATGCCAACAAGCAGGTGATAGAATTGTTACATTATTTTTCTAAAAGGGGATGATAGTTTTTTTTTTTTTTCTAAAAAGGAGTTGGCGGTTTAGAAAAAATGCTCTAAAGATCAAACAAATACAGCAAGACTTTCCTCTGTGTGACCTTGGATGGTATACACCCTCTTCTTTTGGGGGGGGTTTACCTCTTGGGGCACATGTTTATCTTACTCTCTTATTTTTACTTCTCCCTTCACTTCCTTCACACTCAAGAAACTTATTTTTAAAGCAGAAGTAAGGCTGCTGCTCTTGATTCTTGGTGCTGTTACCCTGGTAGCAGAACAAAAACTGTATCATGTGTCCATGAAGTCCAGTCTCTGTACTTTTATTTATTTAAAAATAGAGAGCAGGGAAGATGTGTGGCCACCCTGTGTCAGAGTTAGTGGCAGGGACTGGATGTCCACATAGGTCCTCTGACCTCTATTTGCACCTGCCACCCCTTGCCCCCAGTGACACCTAAGAGTATAGGAAACGGGATCTTCCGTAAGACTCAGGAAAGCTGGGGGGCTGGTGTCTGCTGACCAGGGCTAGGGAGAGGATTCCTGGAAGGTCTAGTGTAGGGGACCTTTTTTGACATTCTGGTCTATGTTCTCATGTTCCCAATTAGTGTTAATTGAGAAAGGCAAGAGGAGGAAACTGGGGCTTCCCCAAAGTGCCCTGCTCTGTAAGTCAGGCAGGGGAGGTCTCTGCAGAGAAAATGCTGGTAATTACTGAAGTTGAAGCTGTGCTTCATTAACAGGCTCCTCTTCTCCTGGGAGCAGTTCCCGCCTCACCCCCAGGCAGCTTGTTTGCCTGCTCATTAGCAAGCTTGTTAGCTAGTGCCTTTCTCAGTTCCCCTGAGTTGCTCCAAAGATAAGTTTGGTAAGAGGATTTCTCTAGCTGGATGGGTCTGCCTCAGGCTTTCCTGTGGTATATGGAGGTATGTAGGCCCTTGAAACAGACTCTGTGGCAAGGATACAGCAGCAATGGGCCCAAGGTCCTCTGTCTGACCCAAGGAAAGCGGAGGCAAAAGCCTAGGTTGGTCAAGGATGTGGGGTCCCACTGTGTGTGCCCTAACTATGAAGCATGGTGTGAATTTCGACTGCTGTTCACAGCTTTCCAGGGTCATCTCATGCTGTTGAATCACAGGGCAAGTGAATAGCTGCTAGGGTCAAAATAGAATAAAAAAATCTGGAAGGAAGAAGGAAGTCTCCAGAGATAAGGATAGCAAATTCCAAGAAGGATTAACAGGATATTCCCAGACAATGACAATTTAAAAAAAAAAAACAAAAAAAAAAACTCTAAGATAAGGGCTGGGATGCAAGATGAATATAATTTTGGGCACAGAGACATTAAAACAGAGTGAGTGAAAACACTGAGAACTAACCAACCACAAAGACACTGACGGGGTCTTAGAATAATTGGGGAGATAAGGTATATATATCACGAGCAAGAAGCAGGCTTCAGTCAGAGGTTGGCTCTCAAGGAGAATTTTATTTATGCTGTCACTCTAACACTTAATCAAACAGGAAAAGCCAACCCAATGTACCCAAAGTACCTTCAACCAAAGCTGCAGAGCGACGTGTCTTAGTCTGATGTTCTGCCAGGGCAGTTCACCAGGTCGTGGAAATCTCTAGGCTCGAGGGCCGAAGTTTGGATGGTCACACAGAGTGGGTCTCACAGAGAGAGTGTGGCTGGAGAGCAGATGGAGTCCAAAGGGGGCAAGCAGCTAGCCCTTGTCCAGGGTTACGCTCAAGCCAGTCTGTGAACTTCTCTGATTTGGCTGCTGTCAGCACCAGTATATATGGCCTTCTCTTAAGGCGTGTCTCTGGCACGACCAAGTAACATCCGTTACTTCCTGGTGGGGTCAGTTAACATCTGCTATACCTTGGCACAACCCTCAGGATATGTGACGGTGACTAACATCCGTTTGCAAGTCATTCTTGTACATTCCAGGCATGGTGCTGGCAGGCACCTTAATTTTGTTAGTTTCATTTATGGTCATTTGTTTCCATTGCATATGCTATGTTTTCAGATGCTCGTTAGTTACATTATTCCCTGAGGCATGAACCCACTGTGGCTTACTTGCCCTTCGCTGGCCTGGTTCCACGGGCCTGGGAGTCTGACTTTGTTTCTGTTCCTTTCTCCTTAATCAACTTTTCCTTACATCTATTTCTCTAAACAAATTTGCCCTTTTTCACTTGCTTGCCTGAGTGTCAGCGAAGATCCTGCTGCAGTTTCATCAGACACCAGCCCATGAGTGGCTGGGAGACTAGACCTGAAATCTGAAATTCTGGTAACGCTGTCGGGCTTCTGGGCAGAGGTGTCTATGCTGACTGGACTCTTCCCACAGGCAGAATTCCCTCCAACCCAAAACACTGGCTCAGAACTGTAACACTTAACCAGTACCCCACATTTTAGTGGTGCCCCCACTGAGGCAGGACAAGATCCTTGTCATTATTCTGCCTGAGGCCTAGGCACTCACCCAAAACGGTCTGGAGCCACAGGGAGGGAGGGGATTTCTAGACGTTTCAATTAAGATCAGTTGAAATCACGTTCACAGTGGCCTAATCTCTCAGCCCATCGTGATCAGCCACCAGTAATTTAATTCAATGCCTATATATTCACCACCAGTAAATCAGTAGTCATGTTACAGGACAACCCAGATATGAAACGGGTTGCCTGGCTGTGGGCCCTCACCTGCACACTTAAAAGGGACTTACTAATGTTAAACTGCAGGCACACACAAAAGCTTAATAAAAAGTTTATTTACGGGGGCCTCTCTGGTGGCGCAAGGGGTTAAGCGCAGCACTATGAAGCTATCCGCTGCCTCTGCAGCATGAGTTTAATCCCCGGCTAGAAGGAAACGCACATGGCGAAGCAGACCTCTCCTGTCTCGCCCGCTTCTCCCCTCAGCAGTGTGTTTCAGTCTGCCTGTTCCGCTCCCCACTCTATTTCTGGTGAATCTTCTCACCCCCTCTCATCACTGGCCTGTACCCCAGCTCTTGTATGCATAAGTGGATAAATCTTTTTTTTTAAAAAGTTTATTTACAAGAGAAGGGGAAATGAAGAAATGAGTAACTCAGGGAGAAAAAGAGGGAGATAAATTTGTGAATGTGTCCACCCGTTCCACTGACCTGGAATCCCAATGACCCGCTGAGAGCTGGCGAAAAGCCAAGCACTGTGACGCCAAGAGAGTGACCCCCGGCCACATGGCTGGTTACATACCCAAATATGGCTGCTTAACTCCACCCTAAGGTCCAGCAACCCTCCTTTTGGTGATCATGGGGTTTGTAGTTTCCAGTGTCGTGAGGGTGGAGTCCACAAAACCTGTATGGAATTTGCTCAAGACATCCTTTCCCCCCAACAGTCACAGCAGTGGCACCATTTATAGGTTGTCCCCTAAAGTGTGCATGTGAACTTGTGCATGAACATCTGAGACTCAGAAGATGATACCTTGATGAGGAGAGAGGACCAGGAACCCGTGAGGATGAAAGAACAGCATAGGCCATGTGAAGGAGGTGGGTTCAGTAACCACTAAGAGTCCAGAGAGGGTGGAAAGAAAGGGGATAAATGGGAGAGGCATTAAAGACAACAGTCAGGAAATGTTAGAGGACATTGTCACCCTAACTTTACCTTCTCTGACATCTGATTCGACGTGGCACCTGGATCTACTTGAACTCCCATTTTCAGATTCCTAGAGTACACAGGTACAGCAGCCAGTTACAACATTCAGTTCCAGTGCCACTTATAGCTCCCAGCTACCACGCTCATTCCCATACCCAGTCACAATACCTAATTATATTACCCAGCTACATACTGAGTTGCAGTACTCAATTAGCACCCAGTTACAGGGTCTAGGTATATTACCAACTCCAGTCCCCAGCTGCAGTTTCATCTGCAGTGCCAACAATAGAGCACCCAGCTTCCGGGTTAGACAGTAATCACCCGCAGCAATTTCCCCATTCTCTTTACCCCTCACCGCGACTAGTTTTACTGAAATTAGGCCGTCAGTCAGCCTAAAGTCCTCTCCTCAATCCCCACACCTGCAGCCTAGCCTTGTCCACTCTGAAGACAATGGCAGAAGCTGTATATTCAGAAGGCACCTGGTCTATGTCTGCTCAACCGGCAGGTGACCTGGACCTGGAATTGTCCTGCCTTCTTCATGTTAGTTCAGCAATCGCTGTGCCTCCCCGCCGGCAGCAGAGTCAGCTTTCCTGATATTTCAGGAAAGATATATCAGGAAAGATACCAGCAATTCATCTGATCCCACATTTACTAATTCACAGTGTTAGCATGTAGTATATGTAGCAGAGAAGTACAAAGTGGAAAACAGATTGAAACAGAAATTAGAAGGGGAACTCCAAGTCCTAGCCGCTTCTACTCCCTCTTTTCTCCCATGGTTCCCCATCCAGCTTCTCTGCTGAGATGATTCAGCTCTACCCTTTTGCTCTCAGTTGAGGGGATTGGGGCAGGAGGCTCAGCTCCTTAGGATGAAGACAGGACTAGGACATGGCAGACAGGTCACTGGGATCATGAGTTCTTTTTACTAAATGATTTTTAATTGTTTTTCTGTAAAAATAGAAATAAAATAGTTACAGAATCATAGTAAAGAAATTTGGATTCAACCCCAGATTCACCCCAGTGGGTGAATCACCCCCTCACCATGATTTCCCAACTCATTTTATGCTAAAGGGAGTGGCTTCAACACACTCCACATTCCTTTCTGCTTAGGGGCTTTGACTCCAAGGTTGCAACACTCCTACAGAAGCAGGGACTGAGCCCTAAACCACTGGGCCCTCTCCTGCTTTCTTCCTGCCCTTGGTTTCGCTTTTCTCTGTTTCACATATGAATGAAATCATTCAGTATTTGTTTTTCTCCTGACTGACTTCACTTAGCATAATCCCTCCAGCTCTATCCATGTTGTCAGGAAAGACAAGAATTTATTTATTTTTTTGCTGAGTAGTCTTCCATCGTGTGTATATGCCACATCTTCTTAATCTACTCCTCCATCACTGGGCACTTGGGTTGTAAAGCCCAATATTTTTAAAAATGAATAGGACACTGTCAATAGTTATCTGGAGACATCAGGCTTTAACCAGAACTCCTTTGGGTAAATAGGATACATGATTGCACTATGGCCCTATACTGATGTGTATTTTAAAAATAAACATATTTGTTTTAGTAGATATTATTATGTAAACTATTCATAAAAGACATATGCAGAAGAGTTTTTCTCTAAGCCAGGCCCATCTGTCCCTTACCAGCTTCCACTCCTACATAGGAAACAATTTTTATTAGCGCTTCTTACAAACCCTGCTGTGCTTCTTTATGCAAAAACAAGTTAATGTAAGTGTGCTTATCCCATCTGGACATCATTCCATATCACTGCAGAAAGTGCCTCCTTACTTTGATAACAGCACTGTGGTGTTCCACTGTGTGTTTAGTGTAACAGTCTCTATCGAAGGGCTCATGAGTCACTTCTCTTGCTATTATCAATAGAACTGCAATGAGTGAACTCATGTATACATGTACTTATCATACATGGGCATATGCATCTGCAAGATGCAGGCCTAAAAGTGGGATTGCTGGGCACAAGTAAATGTGTAATTTTGCATAAGTAATGTTAAATTTTTCTCCAAATTTATTTGTATTTTGTATTCCATCAAGCAATGTATGAATATGTCTGTTTCCCTATAGCCTTCCCAACAAAATGTATTATTTTAAACTGCCAGATCTTTGCCAATCTGGATAGTATTTCAGTGTTGTTTAAAGTTGCATATATCTTATTATGACTTAGGATGATATTTTTCCATCTGTTTAACGACCCCACTGTGTTATAGATGCTTATTTTGGGGTCTATCTCCCCACTCCACAAGCAACTTGAGGAATGGGATTATGTTTAACATATCATACACTTTGCCTAGTCTGAGGTGTGAGAAATAGAAAACATTTAATAAATCTGTTAAATGAATGAAAATGGAATGCTTTCATTTTTCCCTCTCCTCACACTATTTAAGCTCCTTTTGGTAACACCTCTTCTAACCCTTGGATCACATTTTTTTTCCTTGGAGAATGGTATTTCATACACAGATATATAAATATTTCCCTAATACAGAATATTTAGAAAAATAAAAAAAATTATTTTTTATAATCACTTATAAAATTATTTTAAAATCATTGTTCTTCTATCCCTTCTTAATCATTTCCAATAACATTGACATTTTTCAAATATTAATGCTTATATTGAAAAATGTTGACATTTTCTTTGCTTAATGTTTCAATGGGATTCTTAGTTCTCTTTTGCTGAATCATGAGCTTCTTACGGAGGCATCAGAACCTTTCTTTCTCTTGCTTCATTTCTTATAGAGTAATTGCTTCACCCTTTTTCTGTCCCACTGGTGAGGGTGAGAAGGAGAAATAAATGGTTTTCTTTGCTAAACAAGGCCTAGATTTGGGATGCTCCAACTTTCATTTTCCCTCTTCATGCAACTTTTAAAACACCTCACTCATTCATATACAATGCTAAATATTTAGCATATAATTTTGCGTTGACTTGAGTTTGCATATAAGCATCTTATAAACATATATTTGTGTCACATTGATTGCTTTCTGATGGCAAACACATCGTCATTATAATATACCCTCTACTGCCAAGTCAGGGTGATGTGCAGTTGGGCACAACAAAGCATGGGGAAAGTCTGACTCAGAATCCATCATGTAGATACATAAATAAGGCTGCAAATTAGGGGTGTATTGGTGTTTGGGACCACGGGGGATGATGGAATTATGTCAAATGATAGCTGCGGCCATCCATCCTGGGGAAAAGCCAACGTTGAAGATAAAATAGAATCTAAGGAAAAGCTGAAGAAAACTCAGACCTGATTTCTCAAGCATCTGAGAATGTTCTATCCAAGGAGAAGTTACATCATTTTCTAAAGAATATTTCTCAAAACTAAATAGCTGAATATCACCTTTCCCTGTTATTTAACAACTCCAATTCTCACAGGTAAACTTTCCAGGATGAAGATTATTTTTCAATAGATGCTCTTATGTTTTTGTAGTTTATAACCATCTCTCCATGGTTAATATCCTGATAAGTCAATTTGATTTTGCTATTATCTTGTTGTCTGCATCTGATTCTTAAATATGATATCATATTTGCATCAACCAATGAGGTAAACATATTACTTTCAGTGAATTAATGTTTTAATCCATTATTTCCATATGACCTTCATATCCATTCAGTACATGCTCATGTATATGTGAGTGGAAATCAGAGCTCACAATCCCATTGTAGGACTGTTATGAAGATGATGCCAATGATAATTAAAATGAGAGTGATGTGTACCAAAATTAACTCCAAAAAGCTTAAAGAATTAAATGTGAGGCCTACAACAATAAAATACATAGAAGAAACGTATGATGTTAGTTATAATGTGCCAGGATATCAATGGTAAAGTAAATTTTTGATGATTTGACCCTGATGGCAGGGAATTTAAAAAAAAATAATAATTGGGGTTGTCTCAAGTTAGAAAGCTTCTATACAGTGAAAGAAAATATAAGACAGTTAAAAAGGCATCCCATTGAATGGGAGAAAATAGGTGCACATTATATAACTGATATGAGATTAATATCCACAATATATAAAGAATTCATACAATTCAACAATTTAAAAGCCCAATTAATAAATGGACAGCAGATATGAACAGACAATTCACCAAAGAGGACTTCCAGAAGGTCAAAAGACATGAAAAAATGTTCATCATCAGGTCTAATAAGAGAGATGCAGTTTAAAACCACTATGAAATACCATCTCACACCCACTAGAATGGCATTTGTTCAAAAGATTTCCCACAAGTGTTGAAGAGGATATAGAGAAACTGTATTAAACTGTTGGCAGGACTATAAACTGGTACGGCCCTTAGAATCCCTAAATACTAAACACTAAAAACAGAAATAGTGTGTGACCCAGTAATCCCACTCTTGGGTATCTGTCCAAAGAACATGAAACATCGGGCCTCCCCGGTGGCGCAGCTGTTGAGCACTGGGTTGCGATGCTGCCCGCAGCCTCTAGGGTGCCGGATCATTCCCCAGATGCTCCCCGGCCACCGGAGGAGGGTCCCACATGGCGCGCAGACCTCTCCTGCGGCCGCTGCTCCCCTCAGCAGTGTACTTCCGTCCTTCTGCCTGCTCTGCCCCCTGCTCTGGCTCTGGTGAATTCTCTCACCCTCCCGCGCTTCTGACTGTACCCAGTGCTTGTATAAATAAATAAAAATAAATCTTTAAAAAAAAAAAAGAACATGAAACATCAACACAAAAAGTCATATGTTTTGCAATTTTCATAGCAGCATGTCTTACAATGGTCAGGACATGGAAACAACCTAAACGGCCATCAATAGATCACTGGATCAAGAAGGTATAGTATAGTCACACCATGGAATATTATATGGCCATAAAAAGAATGAAAGGCAGCATTTTTAATAAGATGGAGGGAGTTTGAAAGAATTATGTGTAGCAAAGTAAGTTAACATGAGTAAAAACAAATACTGGACATTTACACAGCAGACAATCAATCCAATAACAAAACACTTTCAAAAACCGGTGGCGATCAATGAACATTCTGAGGGCTCTGAGGTTAAGAGGGTATGGGAGGGAAGGGACAAGGGGATGTGCAGGATAGTGGTGGGGCAACGAATAATAAATGTAAAATATTTTTGGAAATGAGAGTGATGATGGAACTGGAGAAGTGTGATGCGATGTCCCATGTAATGATAATGACAGTGGAGGTAAAACGATGATAGCAGCATTGGTGTTTTAGACGTGTTTGGCACACAGGAGATTAAAAAATGATTGATGCCAAAGTTGAGTATGGACATGGAGGAGGTAGAGGTAGTGATTGTCCTGTGATAATGTTAAAGTGAGTAATAAGCATATGAACAATTTTCTCCTCTTAGGTCATTCAGTTCTTGTTATTGGAGTTGAGTGGAAATGTAGCTAATTGAAAAGTGTCCTTGCAAAGGCAATTTTAAAGAAGATGAAATAAAACTCTTCAGATGAAGTGAGCTTCTAGGATCCTCAAGTTATTATTCTCCATGTGTTCAGAAGATAATTCAAAATGGGTTGTCTCTCCCCATAAAAATGTGTATAAAATTTGCAAAAGTTTTCCTCTGACTCAGTGGAGGCAATGTCTTGAGAATGGATTCCAGAGCCCAAAAGTCAAGGTTGCCAAGATAAGAAGTCATTTGAGAAATAAAGTTCATCTACTTTCCTTCCCTGTGCCAACATCCTGCCCCAGTGTAAGCCCTACTGAGAGCTCATCACACCCTACCATCCACCCCGGGGAACACAGAGCATGAGTCCCTGGGGGCCCACCAGGATCAGAAGCTATAAGAAGGGAAGCATCTTGGGTAAAAGGATGCTGAGGAGGAGGCACTGAGTCCTGGTGTCACCAAGTCAGTCAGGATAAGGGCAGGATGGTCCAGCAGAGCTGAGCTGAAAAGGAGGACTCGGAGGGGCTCTGCTTTCTGGTGAGGCCTGTCAGTATGGTAGGGAACTCTAGGACGAATAGTGTGGATGTCCCCCACAATCCACAACACTTTCCAGTGACTTCAAGAAAACGTCACCTTTCTGTGTTGCAAGAATCTTAGAAAAGTATCTGAAACTTTTTATTCTGAAAAAAAGAACTTGAGGTTATAGGAGAAGCTGCTCAGCCCTGTGTGTTTGCCAGGTAATGACAGACACAGTCACAAAGCCAAGTCCTTGACTGAAAAGAAGCTGTTTCTTTACACTGCAGGACTTTTTACTGGAGATTTTGGTGGGTTTTGTTTGTTGTTGTTGTTGTTGTTGTTGCTGTTCTTATTTAAGTGATATTTTTAAAAATTTTTTTAAATTTAAATTTTATTTTTATATTCCCCATACAATTACAACCCCCTTATTTTGATCCCAATCCCTCCTTTCCCCGCCCCCACCCCCCATAAAGTGTCTCTGGAGATTTTGACATTGTAGTTTTCCTCCTTGAGAATTCCTTGTACATGTCTCCTTTGGGGACCCGTAGTGTGTCCACCCAGTGAGCTATCATCATCACACGCCATGAATATGATATTTCAGGGATTATTTTCAGAGTCTCTGCATCTCTTTCATCTGCATGTCTTCTAATCCTTCTGAGAATGGTCAGCAAACTCCAGAACGGTTGCTGAAAGTGTTCCGATATCACTTCTAGGGGTGTTTTTTTTTTTCTCTTACAGTCCAGTATTGTGGGTTATTTTATCACTGGAAACTACCAGAAAGACAGATGTGGAATTTTCCTGTCTCTTCTGTTTCCTGATGGCAGAGCAGGGATGAAATCTAGTTGCCTGGGTCTCCTGAGCCCATTATTGTAACTGAGAAAAGGACTGATGTGGGATCAGGAGCCTTGGTTTCTATCTCCAGTCCTGTCAACTTGGATTCTGTGATATGAGTCAATAATTTTTGCCTTAGAACTACACTTTCTTTAGGTGAACTGGAGCATGTGTTAGATACCATCCAAGTTCCTGTCAGGTGCTCATCTTCAGTGTTGTTGGCACTGAGAAAATGCTGTGAATAGAGGATGGATCCTAAAGCAGTTACTCTTCTGTCTTCACTCCTTGTGCCCAGGTACCATGGACCACGTCAACCACACGTGGACCCAGAGCTTCATCCTGGCTGGTTTCACACTCCCTGGGACCCTGAGGCCACTGGCATTCTTGGGAACCCTGTGCATCTACCTCCTCACCCTGGCGGGCAACTTGTTCATCATCATCCTGGTGCAGGCAGACTCGGGGCTGGCCACACCCATGTACTTCTTCATCAGCGTGCTCTCCTTCCTGGAGCTCTGGTATGTGAGCACCACGGTGCCCCTACTGCTGCACTCCTTGCTCCATGGGCATTCCCCCATCCCGCCAGTGGCATGTTTCCTCCAGCTCTATGTCTTCCACTCCTTGGGCATGACCGAGTGCTACCTGTTGGGTGTCATGGCGCTGGACCGCTACCTTGCCATCTGTCGCCCACTGCACTACCACGCCCTCATGAGCAGGCAGGTTCAGCTGTGGCTGGCGGGGGCATCGTGGGCAGCTGGCTTCTCAGCTGCAGTGGTGCCAGCCAGTCTCACGGCTACTCTGCCCTTCTGTCTGAGAGAGGTGACCCATTACTTCTGTGACCTGGCACCACTGATGCGGTTGGCATGTGTGGACACAGGCTGGCATGATCAGGTTGATGGGGCAGTGATTGGTGTGGCCACAGGCTGCAACTTTGTGTTCATCCTGGGTCTCTATGGGGGAATACTGAGAGCTGTGCTGAAGCTGCCCTCAGCTGCCAGTCGTGCCAAGGCCTTCTCCACCTGCTCCTCCCACATGACTGTGGTGGCGCTGTTTTATGCTTCTGCTTTCACAGTTTATGTCAGCTCACCAGGGAGTCGCCCTGAGGGTGCAGACAAGTGCATCGCCCTGGTGTATGCTCTTCTCACCCCGTTCCTCAATCCCATCATCTACACCCTTCGCAACAAGGAGGTGAAGGAGGCTGTCAAGAGGGTTGCTGAGAGGATCAGGGCTATTTTAAAGGGGCCCTGACACTCTATTGTCACAGCCCAGCTTCTTGGTGACGTGGGAATCAGCTGGTGGTTAGTTCACCCTCTGATCAGTGAAAGTAAATGTCAAAGAATCAACCACATATTTTGTCAAACATGCTGCCACACCCACTCACGAGGACTTGGTCCTGAGCTGGTCAACATCAGGACGAGCAGAGAGGAGATATGGGTCTTGATCCATCTCACTCTGATTGGGGAAGGAAATGCCACAAAGGAAGAAAAGCCAGGGATGTATTTGTGACTTACCCTGTGCCCTATTGAGAGAAGACAGAGTAAAACCAAGAGCAGGGATTTCAGTTCTAGCTAAAGACTGAAAAGGTAGCAAGCAAGCTTGGTAACAAGGCTAAAATAACAAGTGTACATTTCAGGTGGAAGCCCTGGGCCCTGCGCAGAGGTGATAATTGATTCTCTAAAGGCACAAAAGCAAGGTATTGGATGTGCTGCCTGAGTTCTTTTAGCATGGACGGTGGCTAAAAAATGAGCTGGATATATATTTTAAAAAATAAGTTAATTTTTGAAAAATGAAAAAAGCAAGTGGCAAACAGACAAAAATCTGTGCAAGCCTTGCATGCAAAGTATGTATCTACAAAAACAGAAAACAGGTTAACACAGAGAGGGAGACAGGGGCCTGAGCTTTTATCCTGCTCTGCCTCCACTCTCCTCCCCCAGTCCTTCCCCCCACTTCCTCTGCTGAGCAAAGTGGAAATTATTGATCAGGTTCAACCTCATTATTTTGATGAGATGTGAGTTGAAGGTCACATACCTGCCAAAGACTGTCAGGAAATCAGTGAGGAAGACCGGGCAGAACCCGGGCAGAGACAGACCATGGCGTGAGCTTTCCATGTGCTCTCTATTTTCCGTTCTCATGTAACTGCTAAAAAAACCAAACCAAGTACTTTTTGTATGTCTTTCCTATACCAGAAATAGTGACAGCTGCTTACAAATGTATTTTTGTTTAATCTTCATAATGTCCTTTCGAGGAGAAAGAATCAGATCTGAGCATCTAGGGACAGACATGGTAGTTAGCTACCAACTCAAGGCAGCACTACTAACTATAGCACAGAGCTTGGTTTTCATGGATGTACAGAGTGAAATGAGAGTGATCAAGTGCCCTTCCCTTCTGCACCAGGAGGGTCTCTATGTGATCTAGTCAGAGCTCCAAACTCCCATTTATGTGTATATTCTATCTTCTCTTGCAACTTTCTTGGGGTCCTCCCTTTAGAACATAAGGGTTTAGATCATCCTTAGCACAGCTTTTCCCATATAGAAATTTACATATAATTATATATAGGAAATGTACATATAAATAAAGAACAGGAAAAAAAAGAACAGGGGTGGTCACTGACTCCCACCCCTTTGAACGGGGCCTGAGGAAACTGGGGTTCTCGCATGATTGCCTCTGCCAATAAACAGCCTTTCTGTCCAGGTAAGGTTATTATATAGATGTTATCACTTGTTATATGTGTAATGATGTGACAACAGTTTGAGAAGCAATGTTTTAGTGTGACTCAGTGGGGTATGCACCCCAGGTGAGGCCCAGTTTTTGGTCACTTCTCCCCTGGTTACATCTGGGTAACAACTGTAGCAGGAGACCAGGGTTATATGCACCAAAATCAAAGCATCTGCTCTGCACTAGCATCACATGGAGTGTTTACTCTCTTTGTTGTCCGAGCTCAAGCACATCAGAGAGCAAAAGAAAGGCCATCAATGACTACTTCGGGACGTAAACAGTCATCTGGAGCAAACAAAGAATCTCAACCACAGCATATTGCTGAATTAAAGTGGTTTTTTTTTTTTAAAGCTAATTTCTTTGCTTCCACCAATAATACATGGAAAGGATTCAGCAATTAAAGCAACTGAAACAAATCTAGAGAACTTAAATAAGGAACCAGGAAAATGAATAACTATAAGAAAGTGAAAATCAAAATCAGCAAAAAACTATGAACCAGAGACAGTTTTTGGGGAGTGGGGGGCGGGAGGGGAGGGATTGGGTTCAGAATGGGGGGGTTGCAAATGTATGGGGAATATAAAAATAAAATTTATTATTTAAAAAAAAATAAAGCAACTGAAACATATTTTCAAAGTCCTTCTGGTCTAACTTCCCAAACTATCTGCTTCTTCCTACTCTTCATGCGCCTATAGGCCAATTTTAATAGTTTTTCTTTCCTGTATTATTAGTGTTTCTATATGCAAAACCAGAGAATCCTTATATTTTATACTCTCCCATTCCTCAGAAGTCTTACCCCTGTATTTTGTTCTACCAATGATCTTCTTGATAAGAAATTTTAGAGATCTTTCCATTTCCTGTAGCGAGTGCTTTCTCATTTTAAAAAATAGCTCCATAGTGTCCATAGTTTGTTTGATTTGATCAGTCCTCTGCTGAAGGATTCGGGTAGCTCCAGTCTTTGGCTAGTAAATACATAACTACTGTGAAATGCCGTGTATATACATATTTCATATGTGTGCACGCAAATTACTAGAAATGGGTTTCCTGAGTGTAAGTGCAAATACACATGTGATTTGGGTAAATATTCCTAACTTTTCTTCATGAGGGATTAGGCCATTCAGTCTCCGACCAGCAATGGGTGAAAGTGTCTCCCCACAGCAACCTCGACAAAGTGTTTGGAAACTTGTGAACTATTGTTAATATAAAAATTGAGGGGCTGGCTGCCTTCCTGGCCTTCCTGGCACAAGGGGTTATGTCTCAGCACTATGAAGCTATCCAGCACTATGACGCCATGCAGCATGAGTTCCATCCCCGGCCAGCCAGGAAGCAAGCCACATGGCGCAGCAGACCTCTCCTCTCTTGCCTGCTGCTCCCTTCAGCGGTGTATTTCAGTCAGTCTGCCTGTTCTGTTCCCCACTCTGTCTCTGGTGAATCCTCTCACCCTCCCCCTTCACACACACATCTCTGGCCTATAGCCCAGTTCTTGTATGCATAAATAAATAAACCTTAAAAAAAAAGTGAGGGGCTATATCTCATTGTACTCTTAAGTTTCAAATTTATCTATTGCATATGAAGTTGAAATATTTTCGTATGTTTAAAAACCTTAAATGCTATGTAATTCTGCATTTTAAGGGAAATGACTATGTTTTAAGTATGTCATTTTCACCAGCTTCTAATATGAGGTCTGAGCATAGAGATGTTTAAAAGATACATTAAATGAAGGAATACATGAATGACAGTGATTTCTTGTGCTATTTTAGTTATTCTTGATATAATTTTCCTAACCTTTTGATCATGCTTTTTAAGAATGTTTTACATCAAAATATAACATGTGTTTAGATGAAAAAAAATTTAGAATTATCTTATACTGGCATTACTTTAAATCATTTATGTATCCATGTCCATTTACTTATAAACATTTGCTTTTTTTCAAGCAGTAGCAATGATACTTTGAATTTTTGAACGCATTAAATCCCCTTGCATTTTTTCCATTAAAAAATAACTAATGCCACTCACAGCAACGTGGATAGAACCAGAAGGAATTACATTCCTAGTGAAATAAGCCAGAAGGAAAAAGAAAAATATTGAATGGTTTCACTTATAGCAGGAATATAGGGGAAACAAATAAGACATCAGTGTAAAAAAAATAATAACAGTACAAAATACAACAAAGCAAAAATGGACAATTATAAATCAGAGACATCCTGCAGGGGAGGAGGAGGGAGAGGGATCAGAAGAAGGGAGGGAGGAGCATAGGGGACTGAGGTGATGGTGCACGGGTGCATTGGGGAAGGAAATTCTATGGGGACTACACCTGAGTGGGTAGGAAGAAGCAAATATTGTTTAAAAATGAACAGTGATGTAAAAAATTTTTAAAAATTAATTAAAAAAAAAACCTAAGGGAAAAAAAATAGTTTTTTTTTTTTTTTTTAAGATTTATTTATTTATTTATATAAGCACAGGGTAGTCAGAAGCGCTGGAGGGTGAGAGAATTCACCAGAGCCAGAGCAGGGAGCAGAGCAGGCAGAAGGACCGAAGCACACTGCTGAGGGGAGCAGCGGGCGGCAGGAGAGGTCTGCGCGCCATGTGGGACCCTCCTCCGGTGGCCGGGGAGCAGCCGGGGACCGAACCGGCACTGCAGAGGTTGTGGGCAGCTTCACAACCCAGCGCTCAACCGCTGCGCCACCAGGGAGGCCCGAAAAAAAATAGTTTTAAGCACAGGGCCTCCCTGGTGGTGCAGGCGGTTGAGTATAGCACTGTGAAGCTGTCTGCAGCCTCTGCAGCACATGTTCCGTCTCTGCTGGCCGGGGAGAAACCCACATGGCACAGCAGACCTCTCGACTCACCTGCTGCTCCCTCAGCAGTGTATTTTGTCAGTCTGCCTGTTCTGCTCCCTGCTCTGTCTCTGGTGAACCCTCTCACCCTCCTGCACATCTGGCCTGGACCCCAGTTCTTGTATAAATAAAAAAAATCTTAAAAAAAAATTTAAAGCGCAGGTAATTTTAGGTGTCATCTTACTCCCCAAATTATGAGCTACTTGGTGGAGGTCTTAGGTCTGTTCCTTTCTCTCTTCCATTCCTGGTACAGAATAGGCACTGGGCAAGCCCTCTCACTGAGAGATATGACAACAAAGAGAAGAGCAGATTTCTGAGCTAGGTGAAGCATGAAGCCTTCAATCCTTCAGCATGTATTTTGAATTCTGCACTAACTCCAGGTAATGTTTGCAATTTCTGGGCTCAGGTGTTTATATCACATTGCTAACATTCTGGAGGATGGCGCACAGCCATGACAATCTGCTCAGCTAATGCTAAGACATCCAGATGTGCAATCGGATATAGCAGAGGAAGCAGCTCTGTTTCAGAGTCTGATTTATAAAAGGGGAATGTAGGAATGCAGATGCAATGTGAATAGAGAGAGACCTAAAAATAAGCAGTAAAGTAGCCACTCTAAGTGCAGCACAATTATTCATTTGAAAGTCTAGAGAGGGTTAATCTCTACAGATTCATGATATAAGGACAAAAACCAGAGTCATTTGGTGTTTGGGGCTGTGGAGGATGCAGTGATTTAGTGAAAGGCTGTGTGCAATTACCCAACCTTGAGGAAGGTCAGATATTTCAGATGCAGTGGAATGCAGGCTCAATGCTGGTTAAGACTGAACGAGTCTAACTGATTGTCCAAGTATCTGAGATATTTTTCAAAGAGACTCTTCCAATTGTGAAGCTACATTAGCATTCTGAGGAGCAAATATATATTTTTTCCTTTTGCTCAGAATTCTTCAGCTTCTGCAGGATGAGTTTATAACTGGATCTCAGAATACTCAGTGATCTCTTTCATTTTATGTTGATATATTTGATGATCCTTTATTTTCACCTCCTTATCTTAAATTTAATTTAGCAACTGTCTTGTCCTCACCTTGAAATCTGAAAAAAAAAGTACATTTGGATCTAAGAAAGATTCAAATGCATTACTTCCAATAGATAAAGATTTTATGCTATGATTTTTCTGGATTCCATACCCATCCAGGTGCATGATAGTGCTTAGTGGAGGTCAGACCCCAGATGCTGATCTCGGGACTTTTGAAGAAAATACTGAGGATGGGAAAGTGATCATGAAACAATGGATAAGCCTCCTGAGAAAGTACACGGTAGTAATAGCAGTAGTGGTGGTGGAAGCAATGGTAACAATACTGTAATAGGGCTTAGGACAGTGTACTTAGAGTGGTGTATTAGGTAGTCAGTAGTCAATGACTGAACCAAGGAACATGTGAGAGGAAGCACAATGGAGATGGAGACAGTGGTAAGTGACAGAGGTGATGACGTCCAGCACAGAGTAGCAGGAATCCTGCTGATGAGCTGAGTAGTTTGCAGAAAGATGAATTGGATGAGAAGTCTCCTGCTGTGTAAAGAGAATTTTTGAAAAATGAAAGTCATTTCTAGGGGGTCTCAAGGTGTTATTCTCCAAGTGTGCACAAGATTACACAAGTTGGGTTGTCTCTCCCCATAAAAAAATGCATGGAACTTCCTGTTGCTCAGATAAGCAATATCCCGAAATTGGATCCCAGAGCCCAAAAGTCAGGGTTGCAGAGATAAGAAAAGCCATTTAAGAAATAAAGCTGATCTGCTTCCCTTCCCTGTGCCAACATCCTGCCCCAGAGTAACCCCTACTGAGAGCTCATCACACCCCACCAGCCACTCCAGGGAACATAGAGCAGGAACCCCTGGGGCCCATCCAGGATCAGGAGCTATAAGAAGGGAAGCATCTTGGGTACAAGGTTACTAAGGAGAAGGTGCCACGTCCCGGTGTTAGCAAGTAAGTCAGGGAATGGGCAGGATGACCCAGCAGAGCTGAGAAGCTAAAGAAGAGGACTCCGAGAGGCTCTGCCTTCCTAGGTGAGGCCTGTCAGGTGTGGGAGGAAAACCAGAGGTACCCTGATGCAAATCCACCCTAATCCCCAAAACATTTTTCTCAGTGACTTTAGAGAACTGCAAACTATCAGGACTGTAGGGGATATTATAAGACATCTGTTTAAATTCTCCATTTTAGAGAAGAGAACATTGAGATGAAGAGAAAAGATATTCATTTTGAATTATGGCAAAACAAGTTTACACAGCTAATTCCCAAAAAAGAATGTGATTTAGCTTTACAAGTCCTGGACTCAGGCTGCAGCATCCTGACTCCAGCAATTCACACACCCCAGTTAGACCTCCGGGTTACACAGCCCCCTCTGGGAGTCCTTCCTCAAAATGCACAGTCTATTGTTTGACTCCTCACTCAGCCCTGTGGTTTAGAGTTTTAAGGGGCTCTTCCCACACCATTCACACTGCTTTCTGCTTCCATGTCTCCCTCCATCAGCTCTTCCTAAGAACATTCCAAATAGGCTCTGTGAAGCAGCCCTCGCAGTCACATTTTAGAAAGTGTAGGTCTCATTTTTCCCACTGTTTAGCTTGAAAAAGAAGGGACACGGTACAGGCAAATGCTTTAAAGAAGCTCAGTACTTTTCATTGTGGCTAAAAGCTGATGAATGTTCCCCACTTGTTTCCAGGTGGGAAATGTAGGACTAAGTCCCCAGGCCCACGTCTCTATCATCACATCCTATAGAACTGGAAATTTTCTGAGGCTTGGATTTCAAAACCTATCTCCAACTCTCTCCTCAGCAGCAGACTATGATTTTATGCAAATCACTTCTGCCTCTCGTCTTCAGTTCCTCTTTTGAAAAGTGAGGGCAGTTGGTTTGATAACATGTAAGTTATTTTCAGGCCCCTATGTTCCACACTTCTGGTTCTGGGAAATTTCTCAAGAAGAAATTACTGACTTCACCCCTCGTGCCCAGGTACCATGGACCACGTCAACCACACGTGGACCCAAAGCTTCATCCTGGCTGGTTTCACACTCCCTGGCACTCTGAGGCCACTGGCTTTCTTGGGAGCCCTGTGCATCTACCTCCTCACCCTAGCAGGCAACTTGTTCATTATCATCCTGGTGCGGGCAGACTCGGGGCTGGCCACACCCATGTACTTCTTCATCAGCGTGCTCTCCTTCCTGGAGCTCTGGTATGTGAGCACCACGGTGCCCCTGCTGCTGCACTCCCTGCTCCATGGGCACTCCCCCATCCTGCCAGTGGCGTGCTTCCTCCAGCTCTATGTCTTCCACTCCCTGGGCATTAGCGAGTGCTACCTGCTGGCTGTCATGGCGCTGGACCGCTACCTTGCCATCTGTCGCCCACTGCACTACCACGCTCTCATGAGCAGGCAGGTTCAGCTGCGGCTGGTGGGGGCATCGTGGGCAGCTGGCTTCTCAGCTGCACTGGTGCCAGCCAGTCTCACAGCCACTCTGCCCTTCTGTCTGAGAGAGGTGACCCATTACTTCTGTGACCTGGCACCACTGATGCGGTTGGCATGTGTGGACACAGGCTGGCATGCTCAAGTCCATATTGGAGTGATTGGCACAATCAATGCATGTAATCTTATATTCATTTTTGGATTGTACGGGAGAATCTTGAGAACTGTGCTGAAGCTGCCCTCAGCTGCCAGCCGTGCCAAGGCCTTCTCCACCTGCTCCTCCCACATGACTGTGGTGGCACTGTTCTTTGGCTCTGCCTTCATTGTTTATGTGGGGCCATCTGGGAGTCGCCCTGAGGGTGCAGATAAGTGCATTGCCTTGGTGTACGCTTTGGTTACCCCTTTTCTCAACCCCATTATTTATACCCTTCGTAATAAAGAGGTGAAGGAGGCTGTCAAGAGGATCACCCAGAGGGTTAAGGCTATGTTGAAGGGGCCCTGAGGATCTCTAGTCATATCCCATCCATTTAGTAACTGTAGGATTTTTTTGTTTAATCAATTTACTAATCAAATAATTTTTAAACACACTGCATATACCAATAAAATGGACGAAGTCTTTGGGACAAATTTGGAAAATTTGTGGAGGAAGAGAAATATGGCTTCCCAAATCCGTATCTATCCAGTATAGCTGAAAGGACACATATGTTAACAAAAAACCAAAAAGTAAGGAAGGATTCAAGTGAAAATATTGAGGTAGACTTAAAACACAACGTGAGATAAAACTCTGTTTAGAAGAACTTGGAAGAACTAAAGCTGTCTGTGGGATGGTGCTCAAGGTAGGATTCCTGCAGAAGAGTCGAGAACATATTAAATAAGTTTAGCATAAATAAAGATCATAGAGTTTCTTGGGCAAATATTAAGATGTGCATTGTGAACCAGGGGAGATGGTTCAATAAAAGTATGTTTGAAGCTGGATCTGAGAATTTATTTATAATTCTGAAGTTTGGGGATTAGAGATGAGGATGCTAGGTTCAAATGAGCTACAGAACTTCAAATCATCTGTGATCTGAATTTCAAATTATCAGTTGTCTATCAGGCAACGTTATTGATTCATTGAGTCCCTTGTGTGCAAAATTAGCTCTGGAACCAAGAGGGGGGATTAAAGGTGAGACACCATTGCGACTTTCAAAGAGGTTTTGCATTGAAAAGTCAGTTTCCTCTCTCTCTTTCCAACATCAATATGTTGAGTAATATCAAGAAATAGGCTTTCCATATTGCTGTATATATCTGTGATGGTACTATGTGTATGTACCTGTCCCATGGGTGACAGGTCCTGGGAAAAAGAGGAAAGGAGCACCTGGATTGCCATAAAGGAATAATATAAACAAAATTAAGTTTCACAGACATATTTTGAGCCTTAGACTCTGGCACTCAATACTCTGCAGACTCATTTCATACTTCTCTGAAGGTTCTTTTCAGACCAGGCCTGAAATTACAGGATACCTCATGGAAATTCCTTATCTTAGGATAGCATACACATAGCTTTATTCAATGTACAAAAAACTTTTTTTTGTAAAACTCGTTTTAAAAATAATTATTCTCAGACATGTATATTAATCTATCTGGTTATTACCAGAATGTTTTTTTTTTTTAATTAAATTGAGATGAAATTGATTTATAACAATTTTGGTTAGGGATTTAGGGAATAGGTTCTCACCTCTTTAAATGTATGTTACCAGGGCCTCTCCGGTGGTGCAGCGGTTGAGCACTGGGTTGTGAAGCTGCCCACAGCCTCTGCAGTGCCGGTTCAATGCCCGGCCACCGGGTGAGGGTCCCACATGGCGCGCAGACCTCTCCTGCCGCCCGCTGCTCACCTCAGCAGTGTACTTCGGTCCTTCTGCCTGCTCTGCTCCCCGCTCTGGCTCTGGTGAATTCTCTCACCCTCCCACGCTTCTGACTGTACCCAGTGCTTGTATAAATAAATAAATAATAAATAAATAAATAAACAGATAGATAGATAGATAGATAGATAAATAAATCTTAAAAAAAAATGTATGTTACCACACCACATCCACCACCAAGGTATCCATAATCCACCACAGTCGATTGGACCCTTTCCCCCATTGTTCTCCACCCCACCCTTTTCCTCTAGTACTCTTAATTTTGCAGTCATATTTCTAGGGTTTGTTTTGGTTTAGTTTTTTCTGTTTCCTTGTTTTGTATCTTGATAGTCCACATATGAGTGAAATCATCTGGTATTTGGATATTTGTTTTTGCTCTTCTGACTTATTTCACTTAATCTAATCCCTTCTAGTTCTATCCATGTTGTCAAAAAATGGAAAGGTTTCACCTTTTTATAGCTGAGTCCTACTCCATGGTGTATACGCACCGTATCTTCTTAAGTTGGACACTTAAGTTTCTTTCATAATTTGATTATTGTAAATAGTGAGGCAATGTACACAGTATTATTTATATATATCCTTCAAATTAGTGTTTTTGCATTTTTAATAAATACCAAGGAGTGGAATTGTTGAATCATATGGTATATTGACTTTTAATATTTTGAGAAAACTCTATTTGGATCAGTCTACATTCCTACCAACGATTTACAAGAGTTACTTTTTCTTCACAACCTTACCAACATTTGCTATTTCTGGGGAGTTGTATGAGTCACTCTCACAGGAGTGATGATAGTGATGGTAAGCATTTTTTTTTCATGTGCCTGTTGATGATCAGTATGTCTTCTTTGGAGAAGTGTCTATTTAACTCTCCTTCCAATTTTTATTGCTAGGTATTTAATTCTCTTTGATGTTACTGTAATAGGATAGTTTTCTTGATGTTTTTCTCTTCCAGTTTGTTATTTGCATATAGTAATACAACAGACTTTTGTATATTGATTTTATAGCCTGCCACTTTACTGTACTGACTTATTATTTCTAGTAACTTTTTATTGAAGCTTTCAGGGTTTTCTGTGATATCTAATCATGTCATCTGTGAATAGTGATAGTGTTACTTATTTTATATTTTGGATTCCTTTTATATCTTTCTCTTGCTTTATTGATCTAGCTAGACCTTCCAGTACTCTGCTGAATAGTAGTGGTGAGGGTGGACCACTGTTGGTGAAAATGTAAATAGGTGCAACCACTGTTGAAAGCAATCTGGATTGCCTTTAAAAACTAAAATTGGAGGAGCCTCCATGGTGGCACAAGGGGTTAGGTGTCAGCACTATGAAGCTCTCCACAACCACTGCAGCACAAGTTCGATCCCCAGCCAAGGAGGTGACACACCTGGCTCAGCAGACCTCTCCTGTCTCACCTGATGCTCCCCTCAGCAGTATATTTCAGTAGATCTGCCTGTTCTGCTCCATACTCTGTCTCTGGTGAATCCTCTCACCTCCCCCCCCACAACATATCTCTGGCCTGTACCCCAGTTCTTGTATGCATAAATAAATCTTAAAAAAAAAACTAAAAATGGAAATACTGTGTGACCCAGTAATCCTATTCTTTTCTTGGGCCTATATCCAAAGAACATGAAACCAACAACACAAAAAGTCATATGTTCCACAATTTTCATAGTGGCACTATTTATAGTAGTCAGGACATAGAAGCAGCCTAAATGGCCAGCAGTGGATGAATGGATCTAGAAGATATGGTATAATCACACCATGGAAAATTATATGGCCATTAAAAAGGATGAAAGGCAGCATTTTTAACAAGATGGAGGGAGTTTGAAAGATTTATGTGCAGCAAAGTAAGTCAGCATGACAAAAACAAATATTGGACATTTATATAACAGTTCAATAATGTAAAACACTTAAGAACCTGTGGCCATCAATAAACATCCTGAGGTCTCCGAGGATAAGAGGAAGTAGGGAGGGAAAGGAACATGGGGATCAAAGGGGTGGTGGAGGCTGGGGTAAAGAATAGCATTAATACCACTTGCCTCCTCTCACAATTTTGGGCAATGTCCTTACCCAAGAGCTATCTCTGCTCCTTCCTCTCTTTCCTTCCCCAGGGACCCCATCCTGTATTGTCACTTTAAACACTACCCAGAAAAAATGTGTAAAAAAATAAAACTATAATTATTGGTAGATGACATTTTTATTTGTTGTAGCATAGATAGCCAGATATATTTTTAAAATTAATATGGAGGGCTGCTCAGCTTGCTGGATACAATTCAGGGAAGGCAAAAAACCAATTTTATTATTGCATAAAAGAAAAATTATGAAATATAATTAAAGAGACACATTTTAACAGCAGTAAATTATATATAAAGTGCTTAAAAGGTATTCAAGAATTTGGGGGATTATTCCATACTTCTAGTTAAAGTTATTATATAAGACATATAAATGCTGAGATAGAATGCATCTGTGAATGTGGAAATCAATATTTGAAAAATAACTCTTCTCCCTAAATTAAACTATTGATAAAACAAGATCTCATAACAATTACAAAAGCGGTGCTGCTGGAATTTGACTATCTTTCCCAAGAATATTCAGGGCATTCAAGAAGAAAGAGCAGGAGAAAAGGCAGAGTGTGGTGATGGGAGTACCCAATAAAAATCAAGTGCAGATTTCGAAAATAACTTATTTTCAGAGGCTATGAAGTCAAATGTATTAGAAGACATTATAATCAAAACTTTAATTTATATGATAGAGAATTATTTTGAATGGGAAGTTTTTCTCTAATCATCTTTTAGAACCAGAACCAAAATGAATCATGTGAAAGTCACATGGAGAATTTTTCCATATGAGAAATTGAAAACTATTCAGAGTCTGGAATCCTGAACAGGATGTTAGGTGGTGTCTGACACAACTTACACAAAGTTCCACATCATGTTCAGCTTAAGAATTTGAAAAGAATTTCAATATTTTTTTTTTTAGGTTTCTACAAACTTGAATAGAAGGGAGGGAGAAAGTTAATGTGATTATTATTTTAGAAATAAAAGCTCTTCTGAAATTTTATAATTATTTTCTTTGGAGACAAAGACTAAACTTTTGATTTTGAGGAGTGGGTGAAGAAATACCAAATTCAGATATATCTGAAATGAACAATCCCAGATGCAAGCTGCTCTTGATCTTCATATGGGCATGCTCTGTGTCATCCTAGAATCTACGAAATAAGTTTTATAACTCATGACAAGCATGAACGTATATTCTCTATGTGCATCAGGAAGGTTAACTGCAATTTAGTCCTCACGTCCTTCCATGAATTCATTGCAGTGAAACAGCTGTGACCATGCCTGTGGCAGTTGCTGGGTAGTCAGCATCAATCTTATCCAAGGACATTGCTGCCACTGATTAGCAGCACAACTCTCTGTCTAGTTTCCAGGGACTTATGACACTGTATTTTTGTGCTTCTCCTATGAACAAGTCAAGAAATTTACAAGAGAGTTTATTTTTTTAATTTTAATTTTATTTTTATATTCCCCATACAATTGCAACACCCTTATTTTGACCCCAATCCCTCCTTTCCCCACCCCCACCCCTCATAGAGTGTCTCTGATTCATTGTTGTTTGTTGATTTTTATTTTCACTTTCTTATAGTTATTCATTTTCCTGTTCTCCTATTTAAGTTTTCTAGATTCCTGCTATGAGTGAGACCATCCAGTATTTTTCTTTTTCTTCTGGCTTATTTTGCTGAGCATGATCCCTTTCAGCGCCATCCATGTTGCAGCAAATTGCATGTGTTTATCTTTTTTGAATGCTGAGTAATATTCCATGGTGTATATGTACCACATCTTCTTGATCCAGTCATCTATTTTTGGGCATTTGGGTTGTTTACAAAGCTTAGCTATTGCAAATAGTGCTGCTATAAACATAGGGGTGCAGGTGCTCTTTGGAATTGATGTTTCTGTGTCCTTTGGGTAAATACCTAGGAGTGGAATTGCTGGATCATATGGAAGCTCTATGTTTAGTAGGTCCAGAAATCTCCACACAGCTCTCCATAGTGGTTGGACCAGTTTGCACTCCCACCAACAGTGCAGGAGAGTTCCTTTTTCTCCACAACCTCGCCAACATTTGTTGTTGCTAGGTTTTTTTTTAATATGTGCCATTCTCACTGGTGTAAGATGGTATCTCATTGTAGTTTTGATTTGCATTTCCCTGATTACAAGTGATGTTGAACATTTTTTCATATGTCTTTTGGCCATTTGCATTTCCTCTTCAAAGAAGTTTCTTTTTAACTCTTCTGTTCATTTTTTGACTGGATTATTTTCTTTGTTTTTGTTGAGTCTCATCAGCTCTTTGTAGATTTTTGTGGTCAGTCCTTTATCATTAGTGTTGTGTGCAAAAATGTTCTCCCACTTGGTGGGGTTTCTTTTTGTTTTGGTTATTGTCTCTTTTGCTGTGCAGAAACTCTAATTTGATGTAGTCCCAGCTGTTTATCTTTGCCTTTACTATCACTGCTTTGGGTGATGTGTCTGTAAAGATGTCTTTGATGTGCATATCATGTAGTGTTTCGCCAATTTTTCCTTCTATGTATTTTATGGTTTCAGGTCTTATGTCTAGTTCTTTAATCCATTTTGAGTTGGTTTTTGTGCATGGTGTTAGGTAATAGTCAAGCTTCATTCTTTTGCATGTAGCGACCCAGTTTTCCCAGCACCATTTATTGAACAAACTTTCTTTGCTCCAATGCATAGTCTTTGCTCCTTTGTCAAAGATTAGTTGACCATAATCTGTGGGTTTATTTCTGGATTTTCTATTCAATTCCATTGGTCTGTGTGTCTGTTCTTGTTCCAATACCATGCAGTTTTGATGATTA
The DNA here is from genome assembly GCF_964194135.1 of Talpa europaea. Taxonomy (NCBI): domain Eukaryota; kingdom Metazoa; phylum Chordata; class Mammalia; order Eulipotyphla; family Talpidae; genus Talpa; species Talpa europaea. Next base: position 71,395,867 of record NC_140079.1, read on the forward strand.
TGGCTTTGTAGTACAGTTTGAAGTCTGGGAGTGTGATGCCTCCATTCCCTTCTTTTTTTTTTCAGGAGAGCTTTGGCTATTAGGGGTTTTTGGTGATTCCATGTGAATTTCATCAATAATTGTTGTATTTCTTTGAAGAATGACATTGAAATTTTGATTGGAATAGCATTGAATCTGTATATTGCTTTTGGTAGGATGGCCATTTTAATAATGTTTATTCTTCCAATCCATGAGCAGGGCATGTCTTTCCATTTCTTTGTGTCTTCTTCTATTTCTTTTAACAGTGTTTTATAGTTTTCTTTGTATAGGTCCTTTACTTCTTTTGTTAGATTTATTCCCAAGTATTTGATTGTTTTTGTTTCGGTAATAAAAGGGATGGTTCTTTTGATTTCTTCTTCTTCAGATTTATTGTTTGTATATAGGAAGGCTACTGACTTTTGTGTGTTGATTTTGTATCCTGCCACTTTACTGAACTGATTGATGAGTTGAATTAGTTTTTCTGTGGAGTTTTTGGGGTTCTCTATGTACATTATCATATCATCTGCAAATAGTGATAGTTTGACTTCTTCTTTTCCTATTTGGATTCCTTGGATGTCTTTCTCTTGTCTTATTGCCCTGGCTAGGACTTCCAGTATTATATTGAAAAGCAGTGGTGAGAGTGGACATCCTTGTCTTGTTCCAGATCTTAATGGAATGCTTTCAGCTTTTCGCCATTGAGAATGATACTGGCTGTTGGCTTGTTATAGATGGCCTTTATGATGTTGAGGTATGTTCCTTGTATCCCAAGAATTTCAAGGGCTTTTATCATGAATGGGTGTTGTACTTTGTCAAAAGCTTTCTCAGCATCTATTGATATTATCATTTGTTTTTTTTTTTTTAATAGAGGCATGTTTTTATTTATTTATTTGTTTGTTTGTTTTTGTTTATGCATGCACTGGGTACAGTCAGAAGTGCGGGAGGGTGAGAGAATTCACCAGAGCCAGAGCGGGGAGCAGAGCAGGCAGAAGGACTGAAGTACACTGCTGAGGGGAGTAGCGGGCGGCAGGAGAGGTCTGCGCGCCATGTGGGACCCTCCTTCAGTGGCCGGGGAGCAGCTGGGGATCAAACCGGCACCGCAGAGGCCGCGGGCAGCTTCGCAACCCAGCGTTCAACCGCTGCGCCACCGGGGAGGCCCTATCATATGGTTTTTATATTTCTTTTTATTGATGTGTTGGATAACATTGATTGATTTTCAGATGTTGAACCATCCTTGTGTCCCTAGAATGAATCCTACTTGGTCATGGTGAATTATCTTATGGATACATTGTTGGATTCTGATAGCTAAAATTTTATTGAGGATTTTTGCATCAGTGTTCATTAGGGAGATTGGCCTGTAGTTTTCTTTTTTTGTGTTGTCCTTGTTCGGCTTTGGTATTAGTGTAATGTTGGCTTCATAGAACGTGTTTGGTATTATCTCTTCCTTCTCAATTTTTTGGAAGCGTTTGTGAAGGATCGGCACTAATTCGTTTCTGAACATTTGGTAGAATTCATTTGTAAATCCATCAGGTTCTGGGGTTTTGTTTTTGGGAAGGTTTTTGATTACCATTTCAATTTCACTGCTTGTAATTGGTCTGTTTAGGTGTTCTATTTCTTCTTTATCTAGCTTTGGGTGATTGTAGAGTTGTAGAAATTTGTCCATCTTCTCTAGATGGTTGAACTTGTTTCCATATAACTGTTCATAGTAGTTTCTGATTATTCTTTTGATTTCTGCTGTGTCCGTTGTGATTTCTCCTCTTTTATTTATGATCCTGTTTATTCGTGCTTTCTCCCTTTTTTCCTTTGTGAGCCTGGCTTGGAGCTTGTCTATTTTATTTATTTTTTCAAAGAACCAGCTTACAAGAGAGTTTTTAAACCAACTTTAAGTCTCAAAAGATGGCTTTGCAGTTTCCTTTCAATGATAGTTCCTTTCTTTCTTAATAGGCAGGCTATTCTGGTATTTTCATTTCCCTTCCTCAAAAAAGGAGCTTAGTTAGCATTTATTCTGTGATTTCTGCCCTCACCAGTGTTTGCTGGAGTTTTCTCTGTGTGACTAAGTCATACAAAAGGCACTTCCAACCAGTTATAAGTGACAGAGTGTGTGGTGGATGTGTTGCTCCAAAGTTTTTATCTGTAATGTTCAGCAAAATAAGTCAGAAGGAGAAAGACAAATGCTGGATGGACTTACTGATAGCTGGAAAATAGAGAAACATAACTGAAGGTCAGTCAAAACCAACCAATAATGAACTCTTAATGTCAGATCTGGAGGGTGATGGGGTGAAGCAGGAGAGGGAAGGAGTCCATGGAAGATGGTGGTGGATCATTGGGGCACCAGTGTGTGAAGATATGCCTTTGTGGGGATTTGAACCTATCACTTCCAAAGATGCAATGATATAACCAACTTACTTCAATAAAAATCATTTAATAAAAAAATAAGTCTATATATATATATATAAAACACATTGAAGCCCAAGTAAGAGAAAACATGCAGAAAAATATCTATTTGTTCTAGATGCACTTGAGTCATTTTGTCTGAATTAAGTAATTCTTGAGATGGGGGCAGCTATCCATGTAGAGATCATGGCAATCAAGAGCAATGTCAAATCATTAGAGTCAGAGAAATGTTATTCAATTTTAGTATATGTGCTGCCAAAGCTAGCACAGAAATGTTATTCAAAATAAAATGTGTTTGTGTGTGTATATGTGTTTGTATGGAAGTGGTTAATATCAATAACATACAACCCTGGATCCAAAACCCTGGATTTGGCCCATGGACCAAATCAGATATGTAGTCCGTTACTGGAAGGTTTTGTTGGAATGCACATATCTATTCATTCACATGTCCAGTGCAATTTCTGTGCTACAGTGACAGAGTTGAGCAACCGTGACAGAGTCCATAGGTCTTACAAAGCCCAAACTAATACTATCTGGCTCTAAGAAAAAGTATTCCCACCCCTACCCAACTGTATTTGCATGGTATTTTGTAAAGTTTAGGCTGATAAGCTTCAAAATGATGACATTATAAACTAAGACAAATCATGTTCTCCAGACAAGTTAATAAGGGTCCCATGTACCATTTTAATTTTAGTCTATAATCTGGCATCTCTATACCAGTGATTCTGATTCTCAGACTTCATCCTTGGATGTTTGTTTAACACAAAGATTTATTTAGCTCTACACAGTTATTACCAGGACTTCTTATCATCTGTTTCACTTTAACTACATGTCCTAAGAAAATGTCCTGATACTGAGAGAGAAGAGGAAAAATAGATTGGGTGAGATAATATAGGAACACTTGTGCTTAGATGAATAACGTCCTGCAGAATCTTCATTTCATTGAGAGAGAAGGAACCCAGGGTCTCCCAGAGTGGCCTGTAATTAATCAACAGTAATGCTCAAAAGTTCAATTAATAACCTAGAAAGGAAGCTATTAAATTTGTAGCTAGCATAGAGTTGAATACATAAGAAGGCAGATGACAGAATCAGAATTTAAAATTATTTGGTACCTGATATTTTGGTACCTGGAAAAATAGACTGAAACTTACAGGAACTCCAATGGAGATAAGAAAAGGTCTGCATTTGGACATCAAAAAAAAAAAAAAAAAGCATCAAGTACAAAACTATAATGAAACACTCTTTTTTCTTTTTTTAAAGATTTATTTATTCATACATACAAGAGCTGGGGTACAGGCCAGAGACACGGGGATGGGGAAGCGGGGTAAGAGGATTCACCAGAGACAGAGTGGGGAACAGAACAGGCAGACTGACTGAAATAAACTGCTGAGAGGAGCAGTGGGCAAGCCAGGAGAGGTCTGCTACGCCATGTGTGTCGCTCCCTGGCCGGCCAGGGATCGAACTCAAGCTGCAGAGGCTGTGGATTGCCTTATAGTGCGGTGCTTAACCCCCTGTACCACCAGGGAGGCCCTATAATGAAATGCTCTTCAAACAAATACAGATAGAAAAAATGTTGATCTCCCTTTACAAAGCGTGTTGAATGTTTTCTCTAGGCCAGTCACTGTGTTAGACAACAGGTACCTAGAATCAGATGGTAAGTATGGGCAGACTAATGCAACCTCTGATCTCATGAGGCTTATAATCAGCTTGGGAGAAGGATATCAGGTAAGTTATTAGAAATAGTATGAATCTAAAAATACAGAGTTCTGGAAGAACACAGCAGGAGAATCTAGTATTTCTTGGTTGTAAATGTGTACAAATATTTGTGTGTGAGTGCGTTTGTGTGAGTGTGTTTGTGTGATAAAGACCTCTTTATCAGAGAGGTCATTTCTTCATTAATTCACTCATAAATAGTTACTGGACATCTACTTTGTGCAGGAAAAAAATGCTAGGCACTGACTGACAGTGTTAATCAAAGTTGGTATAGTCATAAATGATTTTATAATTTACTGGTGAAAAGAGAAATATATATACATATAAACATTAAAATTTGTGCTAAAAAGGGAAAGGTCAGTGGACAATGAGCAGAAGGAAGGTTGGAAGAAGATGTCTTTTGACAGCTGGTTGGTGCAAACAGAGACTTAAGCTATGGGTTCCTGAGGCTAAATGTTTCCTTAAAAATCTTTGACTACAGCACAGCAAAGTTAATCAAAATCATCTTATACTTTGCAATCAATAATTTGTCCTTTAAATACTTCAAATACAATAATTTGTCCTTTAAATACTTAGTAAGAATAAGTAAGACAAAGTACTTAGTCTTAGTAAGACTAAGTATTTAGTAAGACTAAGTATTTAAGACTAAGTAGTTAAATACTTAGTAAAACTAAGTATTTAAAAGGGGTGGTGGTTTGGGAAGGCATTGAAATCTCAAGTGAAATAAAACAAGCATCAAAATATGAGTAGCATCTTTTTTTTACTAAAAGGAAAACGTTACCACATATATAAGACTACTGCTTTTCACCTGTCATTCTACATGTTGATTTAAATGAGTATTAAATGAGTATTAAATGAAATTTGTTAGATGAGTATTTCAAAAATATGAATTAGGTGTTAACTTGCTGGAGGTCCCAGATAAACATATACAAGAACAGGACTCAGTTTTAGAGTATTCCTGGTAGGGGGATATAAAGATGTAGGGAATTGTTAATTTTTATTTTCATATAAACTCTTCATAAACTTGTTGCTCTTTCAATGAGTGAGACAACCTGAAGCCAGTCTGAGAAATGATGACCAGTGTATTGAGGATAAGAGGAAGATTCTTCAATGGAGGGAAAGATCCTAGAGGCAGGACATTTGCACTGTGCCCAGCACTCATGGGACTTGGGGTTGTGTTGGAGCCAGAAGGTTGTTTTAGAACCAATGGGTGTAAGTGAGAAGGAGTGGATTTTAGTTCATAAAAACTGAATTTCAAACAATTCACAGCTGTTCCTTTATAGTGGAGGTTTTGTGATATAATGACACCTTATTAGGAAAATTATAACAATGTTGGAAACACTGAAAAAGAAAGTAGTGTAGTGTCTGGGAGGGAAAGAAATGTATGGGTTACCTAGTCTGTACTAGATTTTGTTTTCTGCCCATTATGTATTTTATCTGAGAAAGAGAAATTTAAAACTAGCCATGGTGTTCTCACAGAAAGCCAACATCAGCCCTGTCACTCTGACCACAAAGAGGTGAAGGGGGAAAAAGACCACTTAATAAACATGAATAAGCAAACTTAAAATTGTGAGCTCAATCTAAAATTGTGAGCTCAATCTTCCTCTTATCCTCAATACACTGGTCACATGGAAAAGCATGTCTCCTCGCTAATGAGTGACCGCTGCTTCTTTATCAAACACAGGCTGTCTTTCTTCTAGATATCATTCATTAAGACACTCAAGTTCTAGTAGCAGACAGGATCCAACCCAGAAAAAGTCCAGCTTCATTTCACTATAACACAAATCTTCTCATAGGAAACCCCCCCCCCCCAACCCCAGAAAAGGTAGCTCCTACTGGAGAGGCTTCTCAAGTGAAGAACAATGTGGGACCGCCTCATGCACAAGACTGGGGAAAGAAATTGGTTGAAGAGATGGCATAATATGAAGTTTTCCTGGGCTCGAATAGAAGTCACAGAGGCGGTGTGGAGAGGGGGCGGGGTAGCATGTGCTGGGGAAGGCCCTCTGAGCCTTCCTGCAGAAGGCAAACTGGCCTCTCTCCAGTGCCCTCCTGGGAGCCCAGCCGAAGTCTCACTTGTCTCTGGGGCTGGGGTCACTCCCATACCTTCACGTCCTGAAGCAGTCAGGATGACTCTGGGGACTTTTCCTATGAGGATTGGACTTGCTGAGAGAGAGGAAAGGTGCCTGGATCCAGTCTCAGTCTAAGCATATATCTGAGGCAGGAAAGAGAGCCCTTCAAGTTCCATGACTGGTAGGTGACAGGCGCATGCCAGCTGGAGAAATTGGGGGCTGAGAGGTGGGCCCATGATAAGAGATCTGAAAAACACAATATTTTGAGATCCATATTGGTTTAGTGGGAAGATGAGTTAAATAGCTAGGATTTGAGTGTTCAGTTTTCAGAATCATAAAGTAGCAGAGTTAGAGGGGACTTTAAAAGCCATCAAGTTTACTATCCTCCCAAGTCAACACTTAAATCTACTCTACAACCAGAGATTGGCTAGTGCCTGCTTTAAAAATGTGGAGGCATGGGAATTTTTGTCCTGCCCTACCTGGGCAGCGGTGAAGGTCTCTGAGAAATTCGTTCATGCTGAGGCAGCTGTGACAAGGCTAGAGACTTGTGTTTCAGCAGCAGCTGTGTTTGAAAAATTGGGTGGCCAGGGAGGGTCACACAGGCTCTCACTAGGAACCTGAAGACACTTGGCAATGTGGAAATTTAAGATGGAGACGTCTTCAGAGTATTGCTGAAACTCTTCCTTGTTCTAAGACCTTACTTGATCTACAAATATAGTTGCTTCAGAAAAGCTAATTTGCAGAAAGACAAAATATGGGCTCCTACAGCCAAAAGATGATCAAAATTATGTTCTGAAGGTCATATTTCTGGGTGGGTAAAAGTACTATGGAGTCTTTCACATGGTTAGAGGATGAGAGGCAAAACTATTGGAGAGCCTTTCATTTAGATATATGGCGCTTGAGCTACTGAGAGAACAGGGTGTGTTCAGGTACAATTGAAAAACATAGTTTACATTCAGGCCACAGAGATAAGTGTCCCAAGACACATTCACTGTGTTACTGGTTTGCTCATGGTTCCAGGCATTGGTAGGGGATGTACAATGATTAAGGAGGTGTTGCATGTACCCTCAAAGAGCCTGCCAACTTCCAGGAAAGACAGACTCATTACAAAGGCAGCACAGCTGTTATGTGGAGACTGCAAATGTGCAGGGCATAGACCAAGGAAAAGGTCACTTTTTCTGGGGGTGTCAGGGAAGACTTCCCTAAAGAGTTAATGTTTGAACAAATTTTGAAGGACAAGAAGCAGCTGTCCAAAGGAGGAAAGAGGATAAGAGGCAAAGCAGATGAAAAGTGAGGAGAGGCAGGTGGCAGAATTGTGATCCAGCAAAGATTTGTTTCCACACAACTGTGTCCTGCAATTGCAGAGGTGAGTGCACGGCCCCATTTCAGCAAAGGAGATCCACAAAGAGAATCTTCAATGCTAACTGCTTTAAATCAACTTAGTCTTTAAAAATGCCATACCTAGATATTTATTTTAAAAGCAAGACACATGGGTTTGGAGACAATATTTGTGTTTGGATGAGTGGTGTGAGTTGGAGGGAAGGTTTTGGGGGCTGCACTAATTATCAAATAAGTTGTTAAAATAATTTGTTTGATTAAATAGATTTTATTGAATGTTAGGTGATATCATATGCTTAGTGTTAAGGTTACAAAAATGAACAAGAGAGAGCCACTTGGCGTGGCTAGAACTTGGACGGCCTCTTGTTGCAAACTATGGGTGGCTGACACTGGTTGTCATGCTCATGTTCTTAAAACCCTGGTTTGTGTTTCTTGCAATTTTTTTCATTTATGTTTATTTTCTATTTTGTATCCTCTTAACAATGTGCTAGAGAATAATTAGAGTATCCAATACTTGTTTTCTATGTATTCCTGGCCCCTATTTTTATAAGTGGGTTTCTGAATATGCAGGATTTATGCTTTTGGCCACTATATCATGTTTGTTTTCTGTCTTCATTCTCTTACCTCACGGTCAGACTCTTTGCTCACCTTTCCACCAGCAATCCTGCAAGGCAAGCTCACCTCTTCATTCTGAAATTGTGGTGAAAGGGGACTCCCTAGTGGTGCAAGGGGTTAAGCACAGCACTATGAAGCTATCTGCAGCTTCTGCAGCATGAGTTCAATCCCAGCTGGCTAGGGAGCTACCTACATGGCTACCCACATGGCATAGCAGACCTCTCCTCTCTTGCCTGCTGCTCCCCTCAGCAGCGTATTTCAATAGATTTGCCTATTCTGCTCCCCACTCTCTCTGGTGAATTGTCTCACCGCCCCCCCCCCACCTCTGTCCTGTACCTCAGATCTTGTATGTATAAATAAATAGATCTTTGAAAAAAAAGAAATTGAGGTGAAAGTATTAAAAATCAGCAATATATTTTAAATCCATACCTGGTCATTCATTTGTCTCCTCTCCCTCGCTGGCTTCCTGCACTCATGGGACAAGGGCTCTGATCACAGGGAAAGCAGTCCCTGTTATTTACAGCACAGGGATAGGGATTCCCTGTCTACATTTTCCCTTCTGTCTGAAAATTTTGTCCTCCTCTTTTATCCAACTATTACTCTTTCAGGAAACTTCAATTCAAGGGATTCCTCCTGTGAGAAAACATTCTCAGTCACCCAGGGTCAGAACAAAGTTCTCCTGAGTGTTCCTGGTGACCTTGACAGAGGGGCAGGTCAGCCTAGCTGCTGATGTGATCTCTGGAGCCCCGAGCCTAACCTTGCGGAATCTGCATCGCTTGTGCCTGCACGTCTGTGTCCCGTAAGGTTTACAGAGGAGAACTAAGCAACGAGAAGATACTTGCCCTGGCTTTATCATCATTCACAAAATCCCCCTGTAAAACTTAACCGATGGTAAAACCATGGCTGGGGAGTGGGAAAGCATTTTTCCAGAGGGGTTACACTGTTTGGGGAGGAGGACTAGGTGTTTGGGGAAGGGAAAAAATGTTTATGGAAGGGACAGAATATTAGGAAAAGAGACAGAATATTTGAAGAGGGGGCAGAATGATTCAGGAGGGGGCCAGTCTATTGAGGGTGATCGCATGGTATAGAGATAGTTATAGTACATCTATTCAAAGTCTGATTCTGTGACATGAGGGCTACATGAAATAGAAAAGTCTCATAATCTCTCTATTCCTTAGTTTTATCATTTGTAAAACAGGTATAACAACAACACTCATTGGATTCGTGCAAATTAACTAAAATATGAGTGATGTGTGAATGCTAATAAGTTAGCTATTATTAATTTTAGAGTAGTATGAATAATAGATCAGTAATAATGAGTGTGTTGCCTTTAAATAAAAATGATAAAGAGAAATGAAGTTCTGAACTGGACAGGGCAGTCACCTCAAATCTACTTTCTCTCCTTTCCCCCCACCCAGCCTCCCATGGAGAACCACAACTCCTCCAGGCTGTCTGAATTTGTGCTTCTTGGTTTCCCCAATGTGGGGCCCATCAAGGGCTGGCTTTTTCTCCTGCTGCTGCTGGCATACCTGTTCACAGTCTGTGGCAACTTGCTCATCTTCCTAGTCATAAGACTGAATGCAGCTCTACACAAACCTATGTACCACTTTATCAGTATCCTCTCCTTCCTGGAGCTGTGGTATACAGCCGCAACCATCCCCAAGATGCTGGCTAATCTTCTCAGTGAGAAAAAGACCATTTCTTTCACTGGTTGCCTCCTTCAGACCTACTTCTTCCATGCCCTAGGGGGTTCTGAATGCTACCTTCTTACTGCCATGTCCTATGACCGATACCTGGCCATCTGCCGGCCCCTCCACTACCCTGCAATTATGACCTCAGCACTCTGTTTCAAGATAGCTGCTTGCTGTTGGACTACAGGCTTCCTGTGTCCCATTACTGAAGTCACTCTGGTCTCCCAGCTCCCCTTCTGTGGCAACAATAAAATTCCACACATCTTCTGTGACTTCCCACCTCTACTCGGCCTGGCCTGCAAAGACACATCCATTAATGTGTTAGTCAACTTTTCCATCAATTCCTTTATTATCCTTATCTCCTTCCTCTTTATTATGTCTTCTTATGGAAGAATCATTGTGGCTGTACTGAAGATAAAGTCAACAGCAGGGAGGAAGAAGGCCTTCTCTACTTGTGCCTCCCATCTCATTGTAGTCTTCCTCTTCTTTGGAAGCATCATCTTCATGTATATTAGGCTAAAAAAGAGCTACTCACCCACACTTGACAGAACTTTTGCTGTGGTCTACTCAGTAGTAACACCCCTGGCCAACCCCATCATCTATAGTCTTCGTAACAAGGAACTCATTAGAGGCATCAAGAGGACCATCTTGCGCAAAGAAGACAAAATGAGTCCCTCTCACCACTGACTTTCTGCCAGAGACCTTCATGTGCTTCAAAGTCCAGCTGATAAAAGTTCTGAGTGCCTCTGTCCTGACCTTGAGAACCTTCCCTTCATCATCCACAAAATGGATTTTATCTCCTCAAACATTTTGTTTTTGAATCTGTTTCTTCTATTTCCTACATCTTCATTCTTTCCATTTTTTTACTTTATCCAAATGTCAGCATTGAATGATAATTTAGTGCCTCTATTCTTACAAAAAATGCAGTTCCTTCTGCGTGTTTCCTGGTTGTTCTACTCCTACTAACTTTTTTTTTAATGGACCAGACTATAAACCTTTTGTTACGCAGACCCTATAGCTAGGCAAAGAAATAGAAAATGTGTATTTTGATAGAGAGTAGGCTACCAATTAATTTTTTCAAGTATAACATACATACAGCAAGCTATACTACAGAACACAAATGTGCCACTCAATGAGTCTTTACAGATTGAACTCTTTTATATGGTGAGCTTTCAGATCATAAGAAGGTCATAGGAAGCACCTCCACAATTTTCCAATGCTGCTAGACAGTCAACTTTCCCTTCCTCTGCCTCCCTCAATTATAATCAGTAACTGAACAACTTTTAATACTGTAGATGAATTTTACGTGTTTTGGTGTTTTACATAAATTGATTCATATAGTCTATGCTCTTTTGTGTCCGATTTCTTTCTTTTTTAAAGAATAATTTGGTTGAGGTAACATTGGTTTTTAACATAATATCACTGTCAGATACATAGCATTTTAATTCTACATTATAAGCACTGACTATGAAAACCACCAAATGACTACTTTCTGTCCATCGCCACAACAATTTCATGTCGATTAGATTCACCATTGTTGTCTTACTTAGTTGTAAGTCTTCCATTCTCCATTCTCAGTGTAGTACTCTATTCTCAGTGTAGAATTCTATTATTTGACTCTATCACCACCAAGGAACATTTCAGTGATTTCCAATTTCTGCCTATTATCACTACTATGAATATAGCTATACAAGCTATAGAGTGGGCATATGTTCTCCTTGCGACTGGGTGCATGTTTGGGAATAGACTCACTGCAACCTTGGATACTTACACATTATTGCATCAGCAGGACACATCAACACATCAGGGGAAAAAATCCAGCTGAGTCATTACTAATTAGAGAATTTTCAAGAAAGAGGCAGGAATTTTGTTTGTTTGTTTGTTTTTCTTTTTTTTTGAGATTTATTTTTATTTATTTATTCATATAAGAACAAGAATAAAGGGTGTAGGGTTTTAGAAGATTCACCAGAGACAGAGTGGGGAGCAGAATAGATGGATCTACAGATGCACACTGCTAAGGGGAGCAACGAGCAACACAGGAGAGGTCTGCTAAATCTGAAGATTAGCTCTCTGGCTGGGGCTTGAACTTATGCCACAGTGGCTGGTGATAGCTTGATAGAGCTGAGATCTAACCCCAGCCCCACCAGGGAGGCCCAGGCAGGAATTTTGATAGAAGTTTTCTGACAGAGATTAAAATGTAAAAAAAATTTAGTAAATGCAATGTTAAATTAAATACATTACATGTAATAAGTAGAAATGTTTATTAAATTTTTAATAAACAACAATAGCAAAGGCAAAGAGGCAAGAAAAGGAAATAAGGTCTTAGGGAGCATTAAGTAGTATGCCTTAAATTTCTTTCCTTCTTGATTTTCCTTTTTAAAATTCAGGTACATATACATACACACATGCAGGGAAAGTCACTTTTTATTGCAAACCTCTATGAATTTTAAGAAACACAAGAGTTCTATGCACTACTACACATATGAAAGAGAATCATTCTATCACCTCCAAATACCTCTGGGTCATGATCCTTTGTAGTAGACCTCCACCAAACTTGTAGCCCCTGGCAGCCATTACTTCCTATGTTTGCCTTTTCTAGAATATACAAAAAGGATAGTCTGAATATTGTTGTCAATGGAATTAATGAATTTGGCATCTTTCCTTAGCATAATGCATTTGGAGCTCATCTGAATTTTTGCATGCATCATTGGTTTATTCCTTCTTAGTGCTAAGTAATATTCAATTGTATGGACTACCACACTTTCTTTATCAAATCCCTACCCAAGAAACACATGAATTACTTCCAGTTTACTATAAACATCAGCAAATATTTATAGTTATCAGGAAAAGTTGTGAAAAGTTATCAGGAAAAGCAAAGGATATGTGTGTTAGGCAGACTTTAGTGCCTTCTCCATGAGTAGAAATTTCTGGGATTTTGTCATCCTTCTCTTCCTGGAACAGAGAGGAGATACCCTAGAAAACATTCCCCTTATAAATATAAATGTCTCCTATAATAACTTCATTTTCAGAATGTCTCCTAAGTCTGCTCTTTCTTAAAAATAATCAGCCTTAAAATAGTCTTTATGCTAAAGAAGCATATTTGGGGGTGGAAAATTCTGATCCTTTAAGTTGTCAGGCAGTAAAAAATTTCAAAGTGTGGTTTAGCATAGAAGCAGTTAGGCTGTCCAGATGAAATAAACAAGCTTCATTTTTACTAAAAGGAAACATCACCACAATATAAAAGACTTCTGCTTCTCACTTGACACTCTATTTGTTGATATTTAACATGAGTATTAAATGAAATTTGTTAATTAGATGAGCATCTCTAAACGATGAATGAGGTGTTACCTTGCTAGAGTTCCAGGATAGACATATGCAAAAACAGGACTTTGTTTTAGCGTATTCCTGGTAGGGGGGACTATGATATAAAAACTTAGGGAACTTTATTGATTTCTGTTTTGATATAAACTCTTCATAGCCTTGCTGTTCTTTCAGGGAGTGAGACAAACTGAAGCCAGTCTGAGAAGGGTTGGTCAGTGAATTGAGGGTAAGAGGAAGGTTCTTCAATGGAAAGAAAGAGCCTCGAGGCACTGTGCCCTGAAATCATGGGACTTGGTTTTGCGTTAGATCCAGAAGGTTGTTTTAGAACCAACTGGTGGAAGTGAGAAAAAGTGGATTTTAATTCATGAAAACTGAATTTCAAATAATTCACAGTTGAATATAATTGTGGAGGCTTTGTAATGTACTAACTCCTCAATAAGAAAACTATAACAGTGTTGGAAACAGTGAAAGGAAAGTGGTATAGTGACTGGTAGGGAAATAAAAATACATGGGTGACCTAGTATGTACAGACTTTGTTTTCTGCCCGTTAACTTTTTTATCTGAGACAGAGACATTCAAAGCTAGCCACGGTGTCCTCACAGAAAGCCCACATCAGACCTGGTCATTATGATCAGGTATAAGCAATCATGTATAAGCAAACCTGAAAGTGAGCTCAATCTAGAAATCACATGGAAAATCATGTCTCCTAGCTAATGAGTGACTGCTGCTTCTTTATCAAACACAGGCTTAGTCTTCCTTCTGAATAAGACTCATTAAAACACTCAATAGTAGATTGATTTCTAGTAACAGACAGGATCCAACCCAGAACAAGCCCAGCTTCATTTCACTCTCACCCAAATCTCACAGGAGCCCCCACCCCTGCACCCACACCTAGAACAGGCAGATCCTACTGGGGAGGCTTCTCAAGAGAAGAGCAGTGTGGGACTGCATCAGGCACAACACTGTGGAAATAATTGGATCAGGCACAACACTGTGGAAATAAATGGTGGAATATAAGTCTTCCTGGGCTAGAGCTAAGACATGTAACTATCAGAGAGCTTGTGTTTATGGGAGTCATGATGGGTGAGCGGGGTCAACTCTCAGAGCCAGAGACCAAGAGTCTGTTTAGAAGTCATAGAGGTGGTGTGGCAGATGGGAGGGAGAGGTAGCAAGCCATGAGCAAGACCCCTCTGAGCCCTTCTGTAGAAGGGAGACTGGCCTCTCTCCAGTGCCCTCCTGGGAGCCCAGCCAGAGTCATGCCTGCCTTTGTGGCTGGGGTCACTCCCATGCCTATGGCCTTCATGGCCTGAAGCACTCAAGGTGACTCTGGGGATTCCTCCCATGGGGATGGGGCTTGATGAGGAGAAGGAGAGGCGCCCTGACCCTGTCTCAGTCTAAACATATATCTGAGGCAGGAAAGAGAGCCCTTCATGCTCCGTGACTGGTAGGTGATGGGGCACGCCAGCTGGAACAATTGGGGGTTGAGAGGTGGGGTCCATAATAAGAGATCTGAAAGAGACAATATTTTGAGATCCATGTTGGTTCAGTGGGAAGATGACTTAAATAGCTAGGATTTAGAATGTTCAGTTTTCAGAATCATAAAGTAGCAGATTTAGAGGGGACTTTAAAAGACTTCATGACTACTGTCCTCCCTAGCCAACACTTAAATCTATTCTACAACCAGAGATTGGCTAGTGCCTGCTTAAAATATGCCGAAACATGGGAAGTTTTATCCTGCCCTGCGTGGGCGGAGGTGGAGGTTTCTGAGAAAATCATTCTTTTGCCTTGTCACGGGCTGTCACTAGGAGGCTGAAGACACTTGGTGATGTGGAAATTTAAGCTGGAGAGGACTTTAGAGTATTCCTGAAACTCTTCCTTGTCCCAAGTCCTTACTTGACCTGCAAATATAGTTGCTTCAGAAAAGCTAATTTGTAGAAAGTCAAAATATAAGTATGGGCACCTACTGCAAAAGATGGTCAAAATTATGTCCTGAAGGTCACTTTTCTGGGTGGGTGAAGGTACTGCAGGTTCTTTAACAGGTTTAGGGGGTGAGGGCAAAACTGTTGGAGAGGATTTCATTTAGATACATGGAACTTGAGTTCTTGAGAGGACAGGGGGTGCTCAGGTGCAATTGAAAAATATAACTTAAATTCAGACCACAAAAATTTAAGTATCCTCAGGACACATCCATTGTGTTACTGGTATGCTCATTGTTCCAGGCATTGGTAGGGGGGTATACAATGATTAGTGAAGTTTGCATGTACCCTCAAAGAGCTTACCAACTTCCAGGAAAGACAGACTCATTACTAAGCCCAGCACAGCTGCTAAGTGTAAACTGCAAATGTCATGAGGACATAGAGCAAGAATAAGGTTACTTTTCCTGGGGTGTTAGGAAGACTTCCCTAAGAGTTAATGCTTCACCAAATTTTGAAGGACAAGAAGCAGTTGGCCAAAGGAGGAAAAAGGACAAGAGGCAAAGCAGATGCAAAGTGAGGAGAGGCAGGTGGCAGAATCATGATCCAGCAAAGATTTATTGCCACACAATTGTGTCCTGTAATTGCAGAGGAGTTCCACAAAAAATAACCTTCAACTCTAACTGCATTAAATCCATTTAGTCTTTAAAAATACCATACCCAGGTATTTGTTCTCACAGCAAGGAAGATGGATTGGGAGCAATGTTTGTGTTTGGATGAGTGCTGTGAGTTAGAGGGAAGGTTTTAGGGGTCTGTACTAATTATCAAATAAGTTGTTGAATTAATCTGTATGATTAAACAGATTTTATTGAATGCCTGTCATGTGATGTCATTATGCCTGGTGTTAGGATTACAAAAGTGAAACAAGGGAAGACCGAATGTCAGCATGGCTGGAACTTGGTTGTCCCTCTCCAGATGCTCGGGCGCTGTGGGTGGCTGACACTGGCTATCATGTTCTTGAATTTAAGGTCATGTTGTTGTTGTTTGTTGTGATTTTTTTCTTTTATGTTTATTTTCTTTTTGCGTCTCTTCACATTGTGCTTGAGAATAATTTGAATGTCCAATACTTTTTCTATGTATTTCTGGCCTACAGTTTTAAAAGCAGGTACCTGAAAATGCAGGATTTATGTTTATGGTCACCTCATGGTGTTTGTTTTCTAGTCTGCATTCTTTAACAACATTTAATCTTTCTTCTCAGTTTTCCTTTAGCAACACCCACAAGCAAGCTCACTGCTTCATTTCTGAACTTGAGGTGAAAGTTTTAAGTATTAGCGATTTTCTAAAACTCTCTGTCATGTCTTCTGTTTACTATCCCTCCAAGCTCCCTGCACCTTTGGGACAAGGGCCCAGATTCCAGGATGAGCCATTCCTGTTTCCTTACCGTGCAGTGACTGGGCTTCCGAGATCACATGTGCCCTTCTGCATGAAAATTTTCTGTCCTCTTTTATACAATTGTTGTTTCTGGAAAATTTTGCTCTAGGTCTTTCTCGTGTGAGAAATATTTCTCAGTCACACTGGGGCCTGAACTTTCTCCTGTGTTCCCTGTGAACTTCACCAAGAGTGGGTCAGCCCAGCTGCCAACGTGAGCTCTGGAGCCAGGAGTCTTACTCTGAGGAATCTGCATCCCTTGTACCTGCACGACTGTGTCCCATAAGGTTTATAGAGGAGACCTGAGCAACATAAGAGACTTGGCCCTTATCCTCATCACAAAATTCAATGTGTAAAACTCCACTGAAGGTAAAACTATGGCCGGTGGGGAGGGACAGCATTTTTCAGGAGGGGACAGCATGTTTGGGGAGGGAACAGCATGTTTGGGGTGAACATATGGTATAGAGATAGCCGGAATGCAGTTATAGTATATCCATTCAAAGTCTGATTTTTGTTAAATGGTATCTACATGGAATGAAAAGTCTCATAATCTTGCTATTCCTGAGTTTTATCATCTGGAAAATAGGTATAACAACCACACTCATTGGGTTTGTGAAAATTGATTAAGATACGGAATGCCAAACACTCATAAAAATGCATGATGCTGAATGAGTGCTAATAAGAGTTAGTTATTATTAATTTTAGAGTAGTATGAGTAGTAGCAGCACTGGTAATGAAAGTGTTGCCTTTAAATAAAAATGATAAAGAGAAATGAAGTTCTGAACTGGACAGGGCAGTCACCTCAAATCTACTTTCTCTCCTTTCCTCCCACCCAGTCTCCCATGGAGAACCACAACTCCTCCAGGCTGTCTGAATTTGTGCTTCTTGGTTTCCCCAATGTGGGGCCCATCAAGGGCTGGCTTTTTCTCC
Source organism: Talpa europaea (assembly GCF_964194135.1). Taxonomy (NCBI): domain Eukaryota; kingdom Metazoa; phylum Chordata; class Mammalia; order Eulipotyphla; family Talpidae; genus Talpa; species Talpa europaea. The sequence goes on from NC_140079.1 coordinate 71,413,294, forward strand.
TGCTGCTGCTGGCATACCTGTTCACAGTCTGTGGCAACTTGCTCATCTTCCTAGTCATAAGACTGAATGCAGCTCTACACAAACCTATGTACCACTTTATCAGTATCCTCTCCTTCCTGGAGCTGTGGTATACAGCCGCAACCATCCCCAAGATGCTGGCTAATCTTCTCAGTGAGAAAAAGACCATTTCTTTCGCAGGTTGTCTCCTTCAGACCTACTTCTTCCACGCTCTAGGAATCTCTGAATGCTACCTTCTTACTGCCATGGCTTATGACCGATATCTAGCTATCTGCCAGCCCCTCCACTACCCTGCAATTATGACCCCAGCACTCTGTTTCAAGATGGCTGCTTGCTGTTGGACTATAGGCTTCCTGACTCCCATTACTGAAATCAGCCTTGTCTCCCAGCTCCCCTTTTGTGGCAACAATAAAATTCCACACATCTTCTGTGACTTCCCACCTCTACTCGGCCTGGCCTGCAAAGACACATCCATTAATGTGTTAGTCAACTTTGCCATCAATTCCTTCTACATGCTTCTTACCTTCCTCTTTATTATGTCTTCTTATGGAAGAATCATTGTGGCCGTATTTAAGATAAAGTCAACAGCAGGGAGGAAGAAGGCCTTCTCCACTTGTGCCTCCCACCTCATTGTGGTCTTCCTCTTCTTTGGGAGCATCATATTCATGTATATTCGGCTAAAGAAGAGCTACTCACCCACCCTTGACAGGACATTTGCTGTGGTCTACTCTGTAGTAACACCCATGGCCAACCCCATCATCTACAGTCTTCGTAACAAGGAACTCATTAAGGCCATCAAGAAGACCGTTTTCTGCAAAGAGGACAAAACAAGTCCCTCTCACCATTGAGTTTCTGCCACGGTCCTTCTTTTGCTTCAAAGTCCAGCTGATAAAAAGTCCTGTGTGTTTCTGTCCTGACCTTCAAGAATCTTCCCCTCATCATGCACAAAATGGATTCCATCTCCTCTTACCTCCTCCAAGGTTTTATTTCTGTGTTTTTTTTTTTTTGTCAGTTTTCTACACCGTCACCCATTCTATTTTTTACTTAATCATATCTTCAACATTTAACGATGCCTTAGTGTCTCTATTCTAACAAAAAGGCACACACATTTCCCTCAATACACATTTCCAGCCAGCTCAGTCTATTTCTCTGCTCCCTTTCCAATCCACCCTCTCAAGTAACTGATGGCACAGCTACCTCCTGCTCATTCTTCCTGCTTACTTTGCATTCCATTCCAATCTGACTTTGGCTTAGACCTTTAAACCAATATCAGCCAAGGTCAGTAATGACCTTCATACTGCCAAGCCCACTGATCCTTCTTGTCCTTTCTCTATCTTGAATTCTTGATGCACATGACAAATGACTGCTTCTTATTTAATAAAAAAATCATTTATAATTTCTTATGCTATCATTCATATCATGTTTTTCTTCCTATCTCTCTAATGGGTCTTAAATGCAGTCTCCTTTTCCCTAGAGCACTGTCTTTCAAGGTGCCCAGACCTATTCCTGTGCTTTCAACTCCATCCTTATCCCTGCCAATAACTCTTGAATTTACGTCTCTAGCCCAGAACTCTCTTGTGAGCTTTAGATTTATGCATCCAAGCACCTACTTAACAATCCTATCTGGAAATTTAAAACTCATGTCAAATAGGAAGTCTTCCTTTCTTCCTAGGCTCTGCAAGAGCTCTCACAAGATTAACATTTTTCATTCATTGAATGTTTAGTAACATCACAGGTAAGTCTTCAAATTTCCAACCTGAAAGTTATGCTTTTGTCCCTGTACTGGGGCCAAAAAATTTCAGATAACTATTTCATTCTTCCACCTCTAGTTCTAATACATTATTAATATATGGTGAGCTTTCCTTAAAATATATCCTAAAATGTTTTGGTTTCTTTTTTGTTTTTCTTTCTCTCCTGATGTAAATCTCCAACGTTGCTCAACTGCATCAATACAATATTCTGTCTACTCTTTATGTTCCTACTCTTGCTTCATTCTATATATCTTCCACATTAAACTAAAGTAACATGTTTGAAACCTAAATTGGATATGCATTTACTAATACCATGAAAGATTCCCAGTTGCATTTAAGATAAAATCTAAAGCCTCATTATACCTTGTAAGGCTCAACAGATTCCTTCTGCCTTCTCCAGCACTTGCTCCCGGCTCTTCTCCATCAGTCCCTCTTAGCTAGCCACATCATCACTGAGTCCTGCAAATACCTTCAGATTAAGATGTGTATGGTTCAGGAGCTTTGCACTGTCTCCTCACCGCTGAGCACTTCATGGACTCATTTTTCATTACTGAAATGTCTCCTTTAAAGGACATTTTCTTTGGAGAACTTTCAACATTCATCTTAATTTGTTCTCTTTATTTTTTCTTTTGAATTATATTTTGTGTTCTTCAAAATTAACATCACCAGGGCCTGCCTCATGGCCCAGGCAGTTGAGCGCCGCACTGTGAAGATGTCCGCAGCCTCTGTAGTGCCGGTTCGATCCTGGCCGGTCGGGGAGAAACCCACATGGTGTCTTGCCCACTGCTCCCCTCAGCAGTGTATTTTGTCAGTCTACCTGTTCTGTTCCCTTCTCTGTCTCTGGTGAATCCTCTCACCCTCCCATGCATCTGGCCTATACCCCAGGTCTTATATAAATAAATCTTTAAAAATAAACGTCACCATTTATATGTTTAGGCACATTTGTATATATGTATGTATGTATGTATATATATATGGTTTGTCACTCTTTCCAATAAGCCTATGAACTGCATTTTGTCTGTAATCATGCCACTATTGTTAAGTGCTATATGTCCAGTATAGCAAATATGTAAACATAATGTGTATTTAATAAAAATGTAATGAATGAAAAATGTAATAAGTTATCCACTCTTTTAACTGCCATATTTTTCATTAAACTAAATAATATGGTCTAACAATAATCCTGATCCTATCCTGATTCTAATCACTACTGTAGTACACTCCCTTGTTAATTACTAATACTGAGAAAGAATTAAATGCTGATGTCTGTAGCATCTCCCTGCTCTCTCACATCTCCTCCATTCTTAGTTTTAGTGTAGCAGAACCTAAATTTCCATAGAACTCAACTTTCTTCTGCCTGCTTCCTATTTTTTTTTTTTACTGCTACTATCTTATTTTTTTAATGGACCAGACTATAACCCTTTTATTATGCAGAACCTAAAGCTAGGCAGAGAGATACAAAATGTGTAAGATAGAGAGTAAGTAGGCTACCAATTAAAAAATTATTGAAATATAACATACATACAGCAAAGTATACTATAGAACACAAATGTGCAACTCAATGAGTTTTTACAGATTGAACTCTTTTATGCAGTGAGTTTTCAGATCATAAAAAGATCATAGGAAGCATCTCCAGAATTTTCCCATGCACCTAAATATGTTCACCCTCTCCCTTTCTCAGTTTACCTCAATTAGAAACAATAACCTAACACCTGCTAATACTGTAGATGGATTTTACCAGCTTTGTTATTTTATATAAATTGATTTAAACATTCTATGCTCTTTTGTGTCTGATTTCTTTCCTTTTTAAAGAATAATTTGGTTGAGGTAGCATTATTTTATAACATCATATCAGTGTGAGATGCATAGTATTTTAATTCTACATTTGTAAGCACTGACTATGAACACCAGCAAATGAGTTGTTTCTCTCCATTACCACACAATCTTTTGTCTATGAGATTCACCTGTTGTCTTACTTAGTTGTACGTCTTCTATTCTTTTCTGTAGAATTCTATTATGTGACTATACCACCACTGATGAACATTTCAATTGTTTTCATTTTTCCCTTATTAACACTACTATGAATTTAGCCACACAAGCTATATAGTGCTCATATGTTCTCCTTGTGGCTGGTGCATGTCTGGGAGTAGATTCACCGTGACATTGGACATTCATCTTTAGTGGATATTACATCAGCAGGGCACACCAAATATTAGGGGGCAAATACAGCAGGATCATTACTGATTGGAAATTTCACAAAAAAGGCAGGAATTTTTTTTTTATTTTTTTAAATAACTTTTATTTTTATATTCCCCATATAATTGCAAGCCCCTTATTTTGACCCCAATCCCTTCCCTCCCCACCCCCCACCCCCCATAAAGTGTCTCTGGTTCATAGTTTTTTGTTGATTTTGATTTTCACTTTCTTATAGTTACTCATTTTCCTGGTCCCTTATTTAAGTTTTCTAGATTCCTGCTATGAGTGAGACCATCCGGTATTTTTCTTTTTCTTTCTGGTTTATTTCGCTGAGCATGATCCCTTCCAGCACCATCCATGTTGCTGCAAATTGCATGTGTTTATCTAAAAAAGGCAGGAATTTTATTAAGTATTGTGATAGATGTTTTATGATGCAGATTAACAAGTAAGACTTTTTAAGTAAATTTAATCTTAAAAATTAAATAAATAATAAATTTCAGATAATCAGATGAAGTGACTTGCTGTTTAATGTGCAGCATTAGCAAAATACAGAAACAAGAAAAAAAATAAGGACTTAGGGAATATTAAGTAATATGCCTTAAATTCTTTATTTTCAGGGAAAGTCACTTTTTACTGCCAAATACAGAGTTCTTATCCACTACTACACACATGAAAGAGAATCATTCTCTCACCCCCAAATGCCTCCAGGTCATGATCCTTTGTAGTAGACCTCCCCCAAACTTGCAGCCCCTCACAGCCATTACTTCCTATGTTTGCCTTTTCCAGAATATATAAAAAGTGTAGACTGAATATTGTTGTCAATGGAATTAATGAATCTGTCATCTTTCCTTAGCATAATGCATTTGGAGCTCATCCGAATTTTTGCATGCATCCATGGTTTATTCCTTCTTAATGTTGAGTATAATATTCAATTGTATGGACTACCACAATTTCTTTATCAAATCCCTAGCCAAGAAACACATGAATTACTTCCAGTTATTCATAAATACTTCTAGTTATTCATGTTCTGTAACCATCAGCAAATATTTATAGTTATCAGGAAAAGTTGTAAAAAATTATCAGGAAAAAGCAAAGGGTATGTCTTTTAGGCAGATTTTAGTGCCTTCTCCACAGGTAGGAATTTCTGGGATTTTGTCATCCTTCTCTTCCTGGAAATCTTCCCTAGAAAAGATTTCCCTTAGAAATTTAAATGTCTCCTGTAACTGCCTGGTTTTCAGAACTACTCCTCAGTCTGCTCTTTCTTAAAAATAATCAGCCTAAAATAGTCCATATGCTAAAAAACATATTTTGGGGTGGAAAATTCTGTTACCCTTAAGTCGCTAGGCAGTAAAAAATTACAAAGAGTTGTTTAGTGTAGAAGCAGCTAGGCCATCCAGGTGAAATAAACAAGCTTCAAAATATGAGTGGCATCATTTTTACTAAAAGGAAACATCACCACTTTATAAAAGACTTCTGTTTCTCACCTGACATTCTATTTGTTGATATTTAAGACAAGTATTAAATGAAATTTGTTAATTAGATGAGCATCTCCAAACAATATGAGGTGTTACCTTGCTGGAGTTCCAGGATAGACATATGCAAAAACAAGATTTTATTTTAGAGTATTCCTGGTAGGGGAGACTATGATATAAAAACTTAGGAATCTTGCTGATTTCTAGTTTCATATAAACTCTTCATAGCCTTGTTGCTCTTTCCAAGGAGTGAGACAAACTGAAGCCAGTCTGAGAAAAAGTTGACCAGTATATTAAGGATAATAGGAAGGTTCTTCAATGGAAGGAAAGATCCTGGAGGTAGGACATTTGCACTGTGCCCTGAAATCATGGGACTTGGAGTTATGTTGGATCCAGAAGGTTGTTTTAGAATCATCTGGTGGAGGGGACAAGGAGTGGATTTTATTTCATGAAAACTGAATTTCAAATAATTCACAGTTGAACCACAATCATGGAGGCTTTGTAATGTAATAACTCCTCAATAAGAAAATTATTACACTATTGGAAATACTGAAAAAGAAAGTGGTGTAGTGTCTGGGAAGGAAATAAAAATATATGGGTCAGCTAGCTTGTACTAGACTTTGTTTTCTGCCCATTATGTATTTTATCTGAGAAAGATATAGTCAAAGCCAGCCATGATGTCCTCACTGAAAACCAACATCAGCCTGGTTATTCTGACCATGAAGAGCGGGGGAGGGGGGAAGACCACTTAATATTCATGTATAAGCAAACCTGAAAGTGAGATCAATCTAGAAATTACATGGAAAAGCATCTCTCCTAGTTAATGAGTGCTGATTCTTTATAAAACACAGGCTTAGTCTTCCTTCTAGATAAAATTCATTAAGACACTCAATCATAGATTGATTTCTAGTAGCAGACAGGATCCAACCCATGCCAAGCCCAGCTTCATTTCACTCTCACCCAAATCTTCTCACAGGAGACCCCACCCCCCATCCTCCTCTAGAACAGGCAGCTCCTACAGGAGAGACTTCTCAAGAGAAGAGCAGTGTGGGACTGATTCAGGCACAAGAATGGGGAAAGTAATTGGTTGAAGATGATGGAATATGGAATTATCAGAGAATATGTGTTTATGGGAGTTGTAATGGGGGTTTGGGGCCATCTCTTCAGAGCCAGAGACCAAGAATCTTTGTGTAGAAGTCATAAAGGTGGTGTTGAGGATGGGAGGGGAGGTAGCATGCACTAGGGAAGGCCTTCTGAGCCCTCCTGTGGAAGACAGACTGACTTCTTTCTCCAGTGCCCTCCTGGGAGCCCAGCGAGAGTCACACCTGCCTCTGTGGTTGGGGTCTCCCATGCCTGTGGCTGTCATGGCCTGAAGCACTCAAGGTAACTCTGGGGACTCCTCCCATGGAGTGGGACTTGCTGATAGGAGGAGAGGAACCTGGACCCTGTCTCAGTCTAAGCATATATCGGAGGCAGGAAAGAGAGCCCTTCATGCTCTGTGACTGGTAGGTGATGGGGGCACCCGAGCTGGAGCAATTGGGTTCTGAGAGGTGGGGCCCATAATAAGAGACCTGAAAGAGACAATATTTTGAGATTCATAGTGGATTAGTGGGAAGATGACTTAAATGACTCGGATTTGGAGTGTTCAGTTTTCAGAGTCACAACGTAGTAGATTTAAAGTGTACTTTGAAAGCCATCAAGCCTACTATCCTCCCTAGTCAACACTTAAATCTATTCTACAACCAGAGATTGGCTTGTGCCTGCTTAAAAAATGCTGAGACATGGGTAGATGCATCCTGCCTGCCTGGGCAGAGGTGGAGGTTTCTGAGAAAATCATTCATGCTGAGGCAGCTGTGACAAGGCAAGAGACTTGTGTGTCTCAGCAGCAGCTGTATTTGAAAAACTGGGTGGCCAGAAAGGGTCACACAGGCTGTCTCTAGGAGGCTGAAGACACTTGGCGATGTGAAATTTGAGATGGAGACAACTACAGAGTATTCCTGAAACTCTTCCTTGTTCCAAGTCCTCACTTGACCTGCAAATACAGTTGCTTCAGAAAAGCTAATTTGCAGAAAGACAAAATATCAGTATGGTCACCTACAGCCAAAGGATGAACAAAAAATATGTTTTCAGTTACATTTTTCTGGGTGGGTAAAAGTACTGGGGGTTCTTCAACAGGATTAGGAGGTGGGAGGTAAAACTGTCAGAGAGGCTTTTGTTTAGATATATGGAGCTTGAGATATTGAGAGGACAGGGCATGTTCAGGTGCAATTGAAAAACATAACTTACATTCAGGCCACAAAAATTTAGACACATTCACTGTCTTTATGGTATGTTCATTGTTCCAGGCGTTGGTAGGGGAATAGACAACGAGTAAGGAGGTGTTGCATGTACCCTCAAAGAGCCTACTAACTTCCAGGAAAGACAGACTCACTACAGAGGCAGCACAGCTGCTACGTGGAAGCTGCAAATGTGCAGGACATAGACCAAGAAAAAGGTACTTTTTCTGGGGTGTCAGGGAAGGCTTCCCTAAAGAGTTAATGTTTGAACAAATTTTGAAGGATGGCAAGCAGTTGGCCAAAGGAGGAAAGAGGACAAGAGCAAAGCAGATGCAAAGTGAGGAGTGGCAGGTGGCAGAATTGTGATCCAGCAAAGATTTATTTCTACACGACTGTGTCCTGCAATTGCAGAGGTGAGTGCACGGCCCCATTTCAGCAGAGGAGATCCACGAAGAGAACCTTCAATGCTAACTGCTTTGAATAAATTTAGCCTTTAAAAATACCATGCCCAGGTATTTATTTTAAAAACAAGACACATGGGTTTAGAGGCAATGTTTGTGTTTGGATGAGTGGTGTGAGTTGGAGGGAAAGTTTGGGGGAGTTAATCTATTTAGCAAATGAGTTGTTAAATTAATTTGTTTGATTAAAATCTATTTAATCAAACAATGTGATGTCCGTATGCCTGGTATTAGGTCACAAAAATGAACAAGAGAGAGCCACTTATCAGCGTGGCTAGAGCTTTGACAGCTTTTTGATGCAGAGTGAACTGTGGGTGACTGACGCTGGTTATCATGATCATGAATTTAAAGTCATATTGTTGATGTTTCTTGTTCATTTTTGCTTTTATGTTAATTTACTTTTTGCCTCCTCTTTACATTGTGCCTAAGAACAATTTGAGAATTCAACACTTGTTTGCCATGTATTCCAGTCCTATATTTTTATAAGTAGGTTTCTGAAATACAGGACTTATGTTTATGGCCACTTTATGGTGTTTGTTTTCTGGTCAGCTTCTCTCACCAATGTTCACTCTCTCCACTCAGGAATACTTTCCCTCAGCAATACTGCAAGGCAAGCTCACATCTTCATCTCTGAGCTTGGAGTGAAAGTATTAAATATCAGCGATGTTTTAAACTCCCTATCTGGTTATGTAATTTGTCCACTCTCCCTGCCTGCTTCTCTGCACCTATGGCACAAGGGCCTGGATCCCAGAGCGAACCATCGCAGCTCCTTACCACACAGGGACTGGGCTTCCCTGCCCACACATGACCTTCTGTGCAAAATATCTTCTCTCTTTTGTTCAATTGTTACTTTCAGGAAAATTCAGCCCTAGGCTTCCTCCTGTGAGAAGCCTTTCTCCATCATCCTGGGGTCAAAATAAGTTCTGAGTGTTCCCTGTGGATTGGACCAAGTGGTGGGTCTACCTGACACCGACGTGGGCCCTGGTGGCTGGAGTCTTACCTTGCTATATCTGCATTCCTTGTACCTGCACATCTGTATGTATCCCATGACGGTTTACAGAAGAGAAGTGAGTGATAAGAAGAGACTTTTCCCTGCATTATCCTCATTTACAAAATTCACCCACTGAAACACCAAGGAAGGTAAAATTATGGCCTGGGGAAGGGGCATTTTTGCGGAGGGGACAGAACATTTGGGGATGTAAGTTATTTAGGGAGGGGCCAGGAGATTTGCAGAGGGGACAGGATGTTTTGGGATTTGAAAGGTTGTTTGTGGAGATGGGTAGAATGTTCGGGTTGGATGGTAGATGTTTGGGGAGGAGGGCAGTGTTTGGGAAGGATATAGGGTATTTGGGGAGGGGACAGTATGTTTGTGGAGGGGATAGACTATTTGGGGTGGAGACAGAATATATGAGGAGGGGGTAGAATGTTTAGAGAGGGGCAGCAGACTTTTTGGGATAAACACTTGGTATCGAGATCACTGATGTGGAGTTATGGTACATCCATTTAAAGTCTGTTTCTATTACAGGGTATCGATAAGGAGTAGAAAAGTTTCATAATCTCTCTATTCCTGAATTTTATCATCTGAAAATAGGTATAACAACAACCCTCATTGGATGTGCAGATTAAGTAAAATATTGAATGCCAAATACTCATGCAATGCATGATGCTGAGTGAGTGCTAAGAGTTTGCTACTATTAATATAAGAGTAATATGGGTAGTAGCAGCAGTAGTAATTAGTGTTGCCTTAAATAAAAGAACAATAAAGAGAAATGAAGTTTCTGAGCAGTCATCTCAAACCCACTTTATTCCTTTCCCCCCACCCAGCCTCCCATGGAGAACCACAACTCCTCCAGGGTATCTGAATTTGTGCTTCAAGGTTTCCCCCAAGTGGGGCCTATCCGGGGCTGGCTTTTTCTCCTGCTGCTGCTGGCATACCTGTTTACTATCTGTGGCAACTTGCTCATCTTCTTAGTCATAAGACTGAATGCAGCTCTACACAAACCTATGTACCACTTTATCAGTATCCTCTCCTTCCTGGAGCTGTGGTATACAGCCACTACCATCCCCAAGATGCTGGCTAATCTTCTCAGTGAGAAAAAGACCATTTCTTTCACAGGTTGCATCCTTCAGATCTACTTCTTCCATGCCTTAGGGTCCTCTGAATGCTTTCTTCTTACTGCCATGTCCTATGACCGATACCTGGCCATCTGCCGGCCCCTCCACTACCCTGCAATTATGACCTCAGCACTCTGTTTCAAGATAGCTGCTTGCTGTTGGACTACAGGCTTCCTGTGTCCCATTTCTGAAATCAGCCTGGTTTCCCAGCTCCCCTACTGTGGGGACAATAAAATTCCACATATTTTCTGTGACTTGCCACCTCTGCTTAGCCTGGCCTGCAAAGAAACATCTGTTAATGTCCTAGTCGACTTTGCTGTTAATTGCTTCGTCGTCCTTGTACCCTTTTCCCTTATTATGACTTCTTATGGAAGAATCATTGGGGCTGTACTGAAAATAAAGTCAACAGCAGGGAGGAAGAAGGCCTTCTCCACTTGTGCCTCCCATCTTATTGTGGTCTTCCTCTTCTTTGGGAGTGTCATCTTCATGTATGTACGGCTAAAGAAGAGCTACTCACCCACCCTTGACAGGACATTTGCGGTGGTCTACTCTGTAGTAACACCCATGGCCAACCCCATCATCTACAGCCTTCGTAACAAGGAACTCATTAGGGCCATCAAGAGGACCATCTTTTGCAAAGAGGACAAAACGAGTCCCTCTCACCACTGACTTTCTGCCAGGGTCCTTCCTGTGCTTCAAAGTCCAGCTGATAAAAGTTCTGTGTGCTTCTGTACTGACCTTCAAGAATCTTCCCCTCATCATCCACAAAATGGATTCCATCTCCTCTTACCTCCTCCAATGCTTTGTTTCTGTGTTTGTTTGTTTTTTTTTTCTATTTTCTACACCTTTACTCATTCTATTTTTTACTTAATCATACCTTCAACATTTAAACATGCTTTAGTGTCTCTATTCTAACAAAAAGGCACACACCTTTCCCTGGATACACATTTCCAGCCGGCTCAGTCTATTTCTCTGCTCCCTTTCCAATCCACCCTCTCAGGTTAACTGATGGCACAGCTACCTCCTGCTCATTCTTCCTGTTCATTTTGCATTTCATTCCAATCTGATTTTGGCTTAGACCTTTAAACCAATCTTTAGCCAAGGTCAGTAAGGATTCTAATCACTACTGGAGTCCACTCCCATGTTAATTACTTATGCTGAGAAAGAATTGCTAATGCATGTAGCATCTTCCTGCTCTCTTCCATCTCCTCCAGTCTTAGTGTAGCAGAACCTAAATATCTACAGAACTCAACTCGCTTCTGTCCACTTCCCAGTTTGTTTTACTCCTAGTCTTATTTTTTTTTAAATGGCCACACTATAACCCTTTTATTATGATAAATCTATAGCTAGGCAGAGAAATACAAAATGTGTAAGATAAACAGTAGGTTACTAATTAAAATATTATTGAAGTATGGCATATGTACAGCAAACTATACTATAGAACACAAATGTGCGACTCGGTGAGTTGAATGAACTCAATGTGTTCACAGATTGAACTCTTATGTAGTGAGTTTTCTGATGATAGGAAGCATCTCCAGAAATTTCCCATGTTCCTACATAGTTAACCCTCCTTTCCTCACCCTCCCTCAAGTAGAGTCAGTAAGTGAACAAGTATTAATACTGTAGATAGATTTTACCTGCTTTGGTATTTTACATAAATTGATTAAATAATCTATGCTCTTTTGTATGTGATTTCTTTCTTTTTTAAAGTTTATTTATTTATGCATACAAGAACTGGGATACAGGCCAGAGGTGTGGGGTGTGAGGAGATTCACCAGAGACAGAGTGGGGAACAGAACAGGCAGACTGACTGAAATACACTGCTGAGGGGAGCAGCAGGTGAGACAGAAGAGGTCTGCTGTGCCATGTGTGTAGCTCCCTGGCAGAGGATCTAACTCATGCTGCGTGGCTGCAGATAGCTTCATAGGTTCTGTCTTAACCTCTTGCACCACTAGGGAGGCCCAATTCCTTTCTTTTTTGAAGAATAACCTGGTTGAGGTAACATTGCTTTATAACATATCAGTTTCAGATGCATAGCATTTTAATTATCTGTTTGTAAGCACTGACTATTGAAAACCACCAAATGACCACTTTCTGTCCATTATCACACAATCTTATGTCTAGGAGATTCACCCCTTTTGTCTTAGATAGTTGCAAGAATTTCATTCTCACTGTGTGGAATTCTATTTTGTGACTCTGCCACCATTGATGAACATTTCATTGATTTCCAATTTTCCCCTATTAACACTACTATGAATACAAGCATTGTAGTGCTCATATGTTCTCCTTGTGGCTTGTGCATGTCAGGGAGTAGACTCACGGTGATGTTGGATATACACCCATTTATCTTTAGTGGATATTGCATCAGCAGGACTCATCAAAATATCAGGAAAAAATCCAGCAGAATCATTACTAGATAGGGAATTTTCAAGAGAGAGGCAGGAAGTTTGTTAAGGGTTGTGATGCTTTGTGACAGACATTTGAAAGTAAAAAATTTAAGTAAATTTAGTGCTAAAATTAAATAAATTTCTTGTAATTAGGTAAGATGACTTAATGTTTAATAAACAACATTAGCAAAGGCACAGAAACAAGGAGAGGAAGGAACTCAGGGAGAATTAAGTAGTATGCCTTGAATTTCTTTTTCTCTTATTTTTCCTTTTTTTTTTTAAGATTTATTTATTTATACAAGCACTGGGTACAGTCAGAAGCGCGGGAGGGTGAGAGAATTCACCAGAGCCAAAGCGGAGAGCAGAACAGGCAGACTGACAAAGTACACTGCTGAGGGGAGCAGCAGGTGGCAGGAGAGGTCTGCACACCATGTGGGACCCTCACCAGCAGCCAGGGATCTAACCGGCACTACAGAGGCTGTGGGCAGCTTCGCAATCCAGCACTCAACCACTGCACCACCAGGGGAGGCCCTATTTTTCCTTTTTTAAAAAAAGATTTATTTATTTATTTATTTATGCATACAGAGCTGGGGTGCAGGCCAGAGATGTGGGAGGTGAGAGTATTCACCAGAGACAAAGTGGGGAGCAGAACAGGCAGATGTACTAAGGAGAACAGTGGGCGAGACAAGAGAGGTCTGCTGCACCACATGGGTCAGCTCCCTGCCCTGGGATCGAACTCGTGCTGCAGTGGCTACAGACAGCTTCATAGTGCTGGTCTTAACCCCTTGCACCACCAGGGAGGCCCATTATTTTTCCTTTTTATTTTTTTAAAGATTCATTTATTTATGCATACAAGAACTGGGGTACTGGCCAGAGGTGTGAGGGGTGAGAGGATTCACCAGAGCAGAGTGGGGGAACAGAGCAGGTAGATCGACTGAAATACACTGCTGAGGGAGCAGCAGGCAAGTCAGGAGAGGTCTGCTGCACGGTATGGGTCACTTCCCTGGCAGGGGATCGAACACATGCTGCAGTGTCTGCATCTTATAGTGCTGTGCCTTAACCCCTTGCACCACCAGGGAGGCCTTATTTTTCCTTTTTAAAATTAAGATATATAGGGCCTCCCCTGGTGGCTCAGCGGTTAAGTGCTGGGCTGCGGGGCTGCCTGCAGCCTCTGCAGAGCCGGTTCATTTCACCGGCCGCTGGCGAGGGTCCCACAAAAAATAAATAAATAAATAAATAAGATATATACACACATGCAGAAAAAGACACTTTTTTAGTGCAAATCTCTATGAATTTTGACAAATACATATGATATAACCACCACTACACTCCAGAAACAGAACGATTCTATTAGCTCCAAATCCCTCCAGGACATGATCCTTTGTAGTCAGCCTCTACACACTTGCAGTCCCTGGCAACCATCAATTCATATTTAGTTCCTATGTTTGCCTTTTCCAGAATATCTAAAATGTATAGTCTTTACATTGCTGTCAATGGAATTAAGGAATCTGGTGTCTTTCCTTAGCATAATGCATTTGGAGCGTGCCTGTATTTTTGCATGCATAAGTTTTTTTTTTTTTTCCTTCTGTTGTTGAGTAATATTCACTTAAGTGGACTACCACAATTTCTTTATCAAATCCCTAGCTGAGACACACATGAGTTATTTCCAATTTGCTATAAACATTTGCAGTTGTGAAAAGTTATCAGGAAAAGCAAAGGGTATGGCCATTAGGCAGATTTTAGTGCCTTCTCCAGGGGTAGGAATTTCTGGAATTTTGTTATTTTTCTCTTCCTGGTACAAGAAGAGACACCCTAGAAAAGATTTCCCTTAGAAATTTAAATGTCTCCTATATTGACCTGGTTTTCAGAGCTTCTCCTATGACTGTTCTTTCTTAAAAATAATTAGCCTAAAACAGTCCTCATGCTAAAGAAGCATATTTTGGGGTGGAAAATTCTGCTCCCTTCAGCTGGTTCAGTCGTCAGGCAGTAAAAAATTACAAAGGGTTGGTCAGTGTAGATGTAGTTAGGCTTTATCTGTAGGTGGTGATGATCTGTATAATGATCAAGGAGAGTATCTTTATCATGGGAAAATCTGTAGTTCAACATTTGCTCACACACCTATAGAGCTAGGGAAATTGGAAGGGAGTTGGTAGTATTAACAGAGGCTTTTCAAGGATAGAGCATATTCTAATAGCGTCACAGAAAAGAAGCTATAAAAAGGGAAAGAGAAAAGAATAAAAATTTAATCTAAACTTAGTAATTTGGCCCATAGTTGACTTGTAGAGATTCAGAAAACTTGAATAAAGATATAATCATAAAATCATAAGTTATTATTTGTAACAATGAGTGAATATATACAAATATATATTTTCAGTCAAAATAATTTTGACTCAAAATTAAATTATTGGTGATATGGTGCACCTTGAGGAGAGACAAATAAAACACAGAGATCCCATAACCCACCTGTGTCAACAGAGTTAGTGCACACCCTGGTAAGAGTATGCCAGATATATCCCAGCCTGATGAGAGGTAGGGTGCATCTCAGAGAGGGACAAAAGGTACACAGAGATCTGCCCTTCCAGACCCCCAGGGGCCTCAACCCCAACAGTCCCCAGCACCCTAACAGGAGCACCCAGAAGTCATGCCCGCTGGGCCCAGTGGCCGGTGGCCCCATGCATAGAACAAATCCAAAAGCTTACAATCAGGATAATGAACATTACAAATGGTCAAGCAAGACCTCTTGGGACAGGTAAAAGGAAAGTGGCCCTAATACCCACAAACGTGACACAGAAGAATTTCTCTGCCTGACAAAGAATTCAGAATCACCATAATTAAAAAACTTAAATATGAGTAAAAGGAAAAGAATGATATGAGAAATAAAATCAAACAACCAAAGAATGAGAATGAATCTTTAAATGAGAAAATAAAGGAACTGCAGGATATGAAAACATCAATGAAGGAGCTAAAGAATTCCGGGAAAAGCCACTAAATTAGAACAGATGAACTGGAAGAATGAAGCAATACTTTCAAAGACACAGATATAAAAAGAACTATAAACTAGAAGGAGAGTTACAAAGGAAAAAGAAAGAAAAAAAACTTTGAGAACTATCCAACATCATGAGTAAAGGGAGTCTGAGTCATAGGAATCCCACAAGGTGAAGAGAAAGACAAAGGAATTGAGAAAATATTCAAGGAAATAATTGAAAATAAGTTTCCAGACATGACAAAGGAATGAAAATAGACATACAGGAAGCTAGAACACAATTACTGCAACAAAAAGGAAAACTACAACAAGCCACACAATCGTAAAGCTTCCAAGAATCCAATACAAAGGAAAAATAATGAAGCTGATGAGGGTTAACAAACAGATAGCCTTACAAAGGAAAACCGATTAGGCTGATGTCAGACTTCTCTGAAGAAACACTAGAGGCAAGAAGAGAATGGAGTAACATTCTCAAAAAACTCCAAGACAAAATATGCCAAACAAGAATACTTTATCCTGCAAAACTCTCCTTTCCTATATGAGGTAAAGATAAGGACATTTTCAGATGAACAAAATCTTCAGAAATTTGCTACTTCTAAAACCCCACTCCAAGAAATATTACAAGAAGCCTTATAATAGAAACCAAGAGAGGAATGAACAGGAAGAACTGAACGTGGTAATGAATAGAACCACAAAATGATGAACAAAATGCCAATTGGCTGTTTTAATTAGTATAACCTTGATCAGGTCACCCTCCCTTTCTAGATTCCAGTTTCCTCTTTTGCAAAATGAAGACTTAGGACAAGATGATCTCCATAATAGCAGGCCCTCCTCTGCCCCCATTCTTTGAACCTATGCTTAAATTCTCCAAGGCTATGGGTAATGAAACTGTGGGATCTAGAATGTGGAGTGCAAAGGATTTCTTCCAAAAGCATTTTTGGAGTAAGGGAGCAAAGTATTATTGCAAAGGACCAAAGTAAGATCAATACAAATATACACAATTGGTGTGTGTTTTCAGAGTCCTGACTCCAGCATTTGGGGTGCGAGGGGAGGAATAAGAAACAGACTGAAGAGCTATAGGAGGGGTCTGGATTTCTGGATTTCCATTGCTTTTTCCATTAGCGGCCACAAGCGTGCTACACCAAGGCAAGGTGCCAAGCACTCTGGGAGATAAGGTACAGCATGAGAGGGAATTAATTTCAAAATTCTCATGGATCATTGCTTTGGGACGATAAGACACATGCATAAAAATAATTGCAGCACACACAGGATAGAGGAAAAGTGAAGAACAGCTGGGGATATAGAGGCAGGAAAGATTCATGTTCACCTGGATGGTCAAGGAAAGGAAGTCGGAGCTCAAACCAGATCAGGGTTTGGATAATAGTCTGGCTTAGGATAAGTGCATTCAATGACACACTGCAAACAAATGAACTAATTCTTTCAACAAATAATTACTCGATATGTACATTGTACAGGAAAAAATACTAGGAGCTGAATTACAGTGTGAGTCAAAGTTGCTATCTGTCTTAACTGATCTTATAATTTACTGGTGAAAAGAGAAAAACACACACACAAATATATTGAAATGTGTGTTATGAAATACCAGTGGATAGTGAACATAAAGAACGTTGGAAAATAAGGTATTTAGAGATAGGGTTGGTGCCGAAACCTATGGGTTCTTTTTTTTTTATTTTATTTTTATATTCCCATACAATTGCAACCCCCTTATTTTGAATCCTTATTTTAAGGTTAAATATTTCCTTAAAAGGTTTTTACTACAGGACAGCAAAGTCAACCAAAATAATCTTACTCTTTGCAATCAGAAAATTTCCTAGTGAGACTGAGTGTTTAAAAAGGGGTGGTGGATAGTGGAGGCTCTAAAATCTGTTCAAGTGAAATAAAACAAGCTTCAAAACACTGAGTGACATCTTTTTTTGTTTTTAAAGATTTATTTATTTATTTATACAAGCACTGGGTACAGTCAGAAGCGCGGGAGGGTGAGAGAATTCACCAGAGCCAGAGTGGGGAGCAGAGCAGGCAGAAGGACCAAAGTACACTGCTGAGGGGAGCAGCGGGCGGCAGGAGAGGTCTGTGTGCCATGCGGGACCCTCCTCTGGTGGCCGGGGAGCAGCCAGGGATCGAACCAGTGCTGCGGAGGCTTTGGGCAGCTTCGCAACCCAGCGCTCAACTGGTGTGCCACCGGGGAGGCCCTGAGTGACATCTTTTTACTAAGGGAAAATGTCATCAAATTATAAAAGACTTGCGCTTCTCAACTGACATTCAGCTTGCTGATATTTAAAATGAGTATTAAATCAAATTTGTTAAGTAGATGAGTATCTCTAAACAATAATGAGGTGATACTTTGTTGGAGGTCCCAGATAGACATATGCAAAAATGTAACTTTGTTTTAAAGTATTCCTGGTTGGGGGGACTATGATATAAAACCATAGGGAATTTCCTTGATTTTTATTTTTACATGAATACTTCATAGTGTTGTTGCTCTTTCCAGAGAGACAAACTGAAGCCAGTCTGAGAAAGGTTGAACATTGTATTGAGGGTAACGGAAGATTCTTCAATGGAAGGAAGGATCCTGGAGGCAGGACATTTCTACTGTGCCCCTAACTCATGGGATTTGGGGTTGTGTTGGATCCAGAAGACTGTTTTAGAAAGAAGGTGTGTAAATGACAAAGAGTGAATTTTAGTTCATAAAAACTGAATTTCAAACAATTCACGTGTACCTTTATCCTGGAGGCTTTTAATGTAATGACTCCTTATTAGGAAAATTATAACAATCTTGGAAACACTGAAAAGGAAATGGTGTAGTGGCTGCAAGGGAAAGAAATGTGGGGGTCGCCTAGCCTGTACTAGACTTTGTTTTCTGCCCATTAACTTTTTTATCTGAGAGGGAGACATTCAAAGCTAGTCGTGGTGTTCTCACAGAAAGCCAACATCAGACCTGATCACTCTGACCATGAAGAAGTGAGGAGGGAAAAGACCTCTTAAAATTCATGTATAAGCAAACATGTAGGTGAGATCAATTTAGAAATCACATGGAAAAGCATGTGTCCTAGCTAATGAGTGACTGCTCTTTCTTTATCAAACATAGGCTTAGTCTTCCTTCTAGATAAGATTCATTAAAACACTCAAGTTCTAGTAGCAGACAGGATCCAACCCATGCCAAGCACAACTTCATTTCACTTGTGATCTTCTCACAGGAGCCCCCACCCCTGCACCCACTCCTAGAACAGGCAGCTCCTACAGGAGAGGCTTCTCAAGAAAAGAGCAGCGTGGGACTGCATCAGGCACAAAACTGTGGAAATAATTGATGGAAATGATGGTGAAATATAAGTATTCCTGGCCTAGAGCTAAGACACGGAGCTGTCAGAGAACATGTGTTAATGGGAGTTGTGATGGGGGAGCGGGGTCATCTCTCTGAGCCAGAGACCGAGAGTCTTCATGCAGAAGTCACAGGGGTGGTATGGAGGATGGGAGGGCGAGGTAGCATCCACCGGGAAGGCCCTCTGGGCCCTCCTGCAGAAGACAGACTGGCCCTTCTCTCCAGTGCCCTCCTGGGAGCCCAGCCTGAGTCTTGCCTGCCTCTGGGGCTGGGGTCCCTCCCTTGTGGCCTGAAGCACTTGAGGTGACTCTGGGGACTCTTCCCATGGGGATGGGACTCAGGAGGAGGAAACGTGCCTGGATCCTGTCTTGGTCTCTACATATATCAGAGGCAGGTACAAGAGAGTAGATACTGCATCATGCTCCATGATTGGTAGGTGATGGGGGCACACTAGCTGGAGCAATTGGGGGCTGAGAGGTGGGTCCCATAATAAGAGATCTGAAAGAGACAATATTTTGAGATTCATATTGGTTCAGTGGGAAGATGACTTAAATGATTCAGATTTGGAGTGCTCATTTTTCAGAATCATAAAGTAGCAGATTTAGAGGGGACTTTAAAAGCCTTCATGACTGTTATCCTCCCTAGCCAACACTTAAATCTATTCTACAACCAGAGATTGGTTAGTGCCTGCTTAAAAATGCTGAGACATGGGTAGATGCATCCTGCCCTGCCTGGGCAGAGGTGGAGGTTCTGAGAAAATCATTCATGCTGAGGCAGCTGTGACAAGGCAAGAGACTTGTGTGTCTCAGCAGCAGCTGTATTTGAAAAATTGGGTGGCCAGAGAGGGTCACACAGACAGTCGCTAGGAGGCTAAAGTCACTTGGCGATGTGGGAAATTTGAGATGGAGACGTCTTCAGAGTATTCCTGAAACTCTTCCTTGTTTCAAGTCCTTACTTGACCTGCAAATATAGTTGCTTCAGAAAAGCTAATTTGCAGAAAGACAAAATATCAGTATGGGTACCTACAACCAAAGGATGATCAAAAATATGTTTTCAATTACATTTTTCTGGGTAGGTCAAAGTACTGGGGTTTCTTCAACAGGATTAGGAGGTGGGAGGCAAAACTGTTGGAGAGGCTTTCTTTTAGGTAGATGGAGCTGGAGATATTGAGAGGACAGGACATGTTCAAGTGCAATCGAAAAATATAACTTACATTCAGGCCACAAAAATTTAAACACACTCAGGACACATTCACTGTGTTACTGGTATGCTCATTGTTCCGGGTATTGGTAGGGGAATATACAATGATTAAGGAGGTGTTGCATGTACCATCAAAGAGCCTACCAACATCCAGGAAAGACAGACTCACTACAAAGGCAGCACAGCTGCTACATGGAAGCTGCAAATGTCATCAGGACATAGAGCAAGAAAAAGGTCACTTTTTCTGGGGTGTCAGGGAAGGCTTCCCCAAAGAGTTAATGTTTGAACAAATTTTGAAGGATGGCAAGCAGTTGGCCAAAGGAGAAAAGAGGACAAGAGGCAAAGCAGATCCAAAGTGAGGAGAGGCAGGTGGCAGAATTGTGATCCAGCAAAGATTTATTTCCACACGACTGTGTCCTGTAATTGCAGAGGTGAGTGTGTGGCCCCATTTCAGCAGAGTAGATCCACGAAGAGAATCTTCAATGTTAACTGCTTTAAATCAACTTAGCCTTTAAAAACACCATAACCAGGAATTTTTCTTGCATCAGGAAGATGGGTTGGGAGCAATGTTTGGGTTGGATGAGTGGTGTGAGTCGGAAGGAAGGTTTTGGGGGCTGTACCGATTATCAAATAAGTTGTTGAATTCATTTATTTGATTAAACAGATTTTATTGAATGCCTGACATGTGATGTCATTATACCTGGTTTTAGGGTTACAGAAATGAACAAGAGAGAGCCAATTGTCAGCGTGGCTAGAATTGGATGGCCTCTTGATACAGAGTGTACTGTGGGTGGCTGATATGTTCATGCTCTTAAAATCTCATGGTTTGTGTTTCTTGCGATTTTTTCATTTATGTTTATTTTCTTTTTGCATCTTGTCACAATGTGCTAAAGAAAATTAAGAGCATCCAATACTTGCCTTGTATGTATTCCTGGCCTACATTTTTATAAGTATGTTTCTGAAATGCTGGATTTGTGCTATTAGATTTATGCTATTAGCACTTTATGGTGTTTGTTGCTGGTCTGCATTCTCTTACCATGCATTGGTCTCTCTGAGACTTTTCCATCAGCAAAACTCGCAAGGCAAGCTCACATCTTCAACTCTAAGGTTGTATTAAAAGTATTAATTATTAACAATGTTTAAAACTCCATCTGGTGTCATTTGTCTAATATCCTTCCCTGGCTCCTGGCTCCCTGCATCTTTGGGACAAAGACACAGATGGCAGGGCGTGCCATCCCAGTTTCTTAGAGCACAGGGATGGGCTTCCCTGTCTACATGTGTCCTTCTCAAAATTTATCTTCTCCTCTTACAACCAATTGTTACTTTTTCTGGAGAATTCAGCTCAAGTGCTTCCTCCTGAGAGAAGCTTTTCTCTATAACCTTGGGGTCAGAACTATATTCTCCTGAGTGTTCCTCATGGACTTAACCATGGGGTGTGTAAACCTGGCTGACAACTTGAGCTCTGGAGCCAGGAGTCTTACCTTGCTGAATGCAGATTCAGCACCCTTTGTACCTGAACATCTGTACCCCATAAAGGTTTACAGAGGAGAATTGAGCAACAAGAAGAGACTTTCCCTTGCATTATCCTCATTCACAAAAGCACCGTGCAAAATTTCAAGGTAAAAATTACGGCCTGGGGATGGAGAAAGCATATTGTGGCGGGGGCCAGAACGTTTTGGGAAGAGAACAGGAAGTTTAGGGAGGGAACAGAATATTTGGGGAGGGGGGCAAAATGTCTAGGGAGGGGTACAGCATTTTGGGGATGACTGCATGGTATAGAGGGAGCCAGGATAGAGATATAGTACATCTATTCAAAATCTGTTTCTGTGACATGAGGTCTATACGAAATACAAAAGATTCATAATCTCTCTATCCCTGAATTTTATCTTCTAGAAAAGAGGTATAACCACAACACTCACTGGATATGTACAAATTAAATAAATATTGAATGTCAAATGCTTGTACATTGTATGATGCTGAATGAGTGCTAATAAGAGTGAGTTATTAATCTTAAAGTAATAATAGAGCAGTAGTAATTAAAGTGTTTCCTTTAAATAAAAGAATGATAGGGAGAAATGAAATTCTACATTGGCTGGGACAGTCACCTCAACCCCACATTCTCTCCTTTCCTCCCCACACAGCCTCCCATGGAGAACCACAACTCCTCCAGGCTGTCTGAATTTGTTCTTCTTGGTTTCCCCAATGTGGGGCCCATCAAGGGCTGGCTTTTTCTCCTGCTGCTGATGGCATACCTGTTCACTATCTGTGGCAACTTGCTCATCTTCCTAGTCATACGACTGAATTCATCTTTGCACACACCTATGTATAACTTTGTCAGTATTCTCTCCTTCCTGGAACTGTGGTATACAGCCACTACCATCCCCAAGATGCTAGCCAATCTTCTCAGTGAGAAAAAGACCATTTCTTTTGCAGGTTGCCTCCTTCAGACCTACTTCTTCCACTCCTTAGGGGCCTCTGAATGCTACCTCCTTACCGCAATGTCCTATGACCGATATCTGGCCATCTGTCGGCCCCTCCACTACCCTGCAATTATGACCTCAACACTTTGTTTCAAGATGGCCGCTTGCTGTTGGACTACAGGCTTTCTGTGTCCCATTTCTGAAGTCATCCTGGTCTCCCAGCTCCCCTTCTGTGGTGACAATGAAATTCCACACATCTTCTGTGACTTCCCACCGCTGCTTAGCCTGGCCTGCAAAGACACATCCATTAATGTTGTGGTTGACTTTGCCATCAATGCCTTCATCATCCTTATCACCTTCTTCTTTATTATGTCTTCTTATGGAAGAATCATTGCGGCTGTACTGAAGATAAAGACAACAGCAGGGAGGAAGAAGGCCTTCTCCACTTGTGCTTCCCATCTCGTTGTAGTTCTCATCTTCTTTGGGAGCATCATCTTCATGTATGTACGGCTAAAGAAGAGCTACTCACCCACCCTTGACAGGACATTTGCAGTGGTCTACTCGGTAGTAACACCCCTGGCCAACCCCATCATCTACAGCCTTCGTAACAAGGAACTCATTAGGGCCATTAAGAGGACCATCTTGCGCAAAGAGGACAAAACGAGTCCCTCTCACCATTGATTTTCTCTCAGGGTCCTTCTTATGCTTCAAAGTCCAGCTGATAAAATTTCTGCATGCCTCTGTCCTGACTTTGAAGTGTCTTCCCATTATCTTCCACACAATGGATTTCATCTCCTCAAACATTTTGCTTCTGCACGTGTTTCTTCTATTTTCTCCATCTTAATTCTTTCCATTTTTTTCACTTGATCCACACTTTCAACATTGAACAATACTTTACTGTCTCAAACGTATTTTGTTGGATACACATTACCAGCCACCTAAGTCTATTTCTGTGCTCCCTTTCCAATCCACCCTCTCAGATAACTGATGGCACAGCTACCTCCTGTTCATTCTTCCTGTTCAATTTTCATTATTCTCCAATCTGACTTTGGCTTAGAACTTTAAGCCAATATTTAGCCAAAGTCAGTAATGACCATCCTACAAAACCCATTGATCCTTCTTGTCTTTTTGCTTTCTTGAATTCTTGATCTATGTGACTCATGACAGGTTCTTATTTAATAAAAAACACTGGTTTCTTAGTTCTCATTTGTCATATATCTCATATTTTTCTTCCTATTTATCTAATGGGTCTTAAACACAGTCCCCTTTGTCTAAGAGCACTGTCTTCCAAGGTGCTGAGAATTCTCCCTGAGACTCTCAATTCCATCCTTATCTCTGCCAAGAATTTTTATCTCTAGCCCAGAACTCTCTTCTGAGCCTTAGACTTATCTAACCAACTACTTACTTAAAAACCCTATCTGGATAGATATCAGAATTTAAAACTCATGTCAAATAGGAAGTCTTCCTTTCTTCTAGGCTCTGCAAGAGTCCTTACAAGATTAGCATTTTTCATTCATTGAATGTTTAGTAACATCACAGGTAAATCTTCAAATTCCCAATCTGAAAGTTATGCTTTTGTCCCTGTGCTTGGGCCAGAAAATTTCAAATAACTATTTCATTCTTCCACCTCTAGTTCAAATACATTTTTAATATATGGTGAACTTCCCTCAAAATATTCATGAAATCTGTTTTTCTCTCTCTGTAGTATTACTCTCCAACATTGCATTAATACAATAATTTTCTGTCTATTCTTCATGCTCCTACTCTTGCTTCATTCTATTGATATATATTTTATACATTAAGCTAAAGTGACATGTTTTAAACCTAAATTGGATATGCATTTTCTAAAACCATGAAAGATTCCCAGTTGTACTTAAGGTGAAAATCTAAAACCTCATAATACCTTGTAAGGCTCAACAGATTTGGCCTGCCTTCCCCAGCACTGGCTCCTGGCTCTTCTCATCACTCCCCTCTTATCTCACCACATTATCACTGAGTCCTTCAAATATATTAAGACCTATATGGCTTCAGGAACTTTCCCTTCAGGAACTATCCCTCAACCCTGAAAATCTTCAGTGGACTTATTCTCCATTGTTCAACTGTCTCCTTCAAAGTTCATTTTCTTTAAGAACTTTTGAAGACCCAGCCTAGTTTGTCTCTTTATTTTTTTCCTTTGAAGTATTTTTTGTCTTCTTCAAAATTTGCATTGTAAGCTATATGTATAGGCACATTTGTATATATATCAATATATATAGATATAATTTGTCACTCTTTCCAATAAGTCTATGTCCAGACTTATTGCCATATGTCCAAAATCTAGCAATTATATAAACATAATGAGTATTCAATAAAAATGTAATGAATTAAGAATGCAATAAATTTCCCACTTTTTTAACTAGCATTTTTTGTCTTTAACGATCCATTCCTGATTCTAATCAGTACTGGAGCACCATCTTAATGTTAATTACTAATGCTGAGAAAGACTTAATTGTCAATAAATGTAGCATCTTCCTGCTCTCTATTACATCTTCTCCGTTCCTCACTTTTAATGTTGTGGAACCTAAATTTCTAAAGAATTCAACTTGTTTCTGCCTCCTTCCTAGTTTGTTTTACTCCTACTATCTTACATTATTAAAATGGATCACACTATAACCCTTTTATTATGCAGAACCTATTGCTAGGCAGAATGTGTAAGATAGATACAAAATGTGTAAGATAAATTATAGGTTACCAATTAAAATATTAATGAAATATACATATGGTAAACTATACTGCGGGACAGATGTACGACTCAATGAGTTGAATGAACTAGATGAGTTCCCAGATTGAACTCTTTTATGTGGTGAGCTTTCAGATTATAGGAGGATCATAGGAAGCATCTCCAAAGTTTTCCCATGCTCCTAGACAGTCAGTGATGCCCTCCTCTTCCTCCCTCAGCTATAATCAGTAACCAAACAACTCCTAATATTGTAGATGTAATATTTTGGTATTTTACATAAATTGATTCATATAGTCTATGCTCTTCTGTGTCTGATTTCTCTCTTTTTTAAAAGAATAATTTCATTAAGGTAACTTTAGCTTTAACATTATATCAGTTTCAGAAGCATAGCAATTTAATTGCACATCTGTAAGCTTGCTATAGGAATACCACCAAATGACTAGTTTCTGTCCATTACCACACGATCTTATGAGATGCACTCCTGTTGTCTTACCTAGTGTGAGTCTTCCATTCTCACTCTGTGTAGAATTCAATTGTGTGAATATGCCATCATTTAATGCTGTTTTGATGAAAATTGCAGTGATTTCCAATTTTCGTCTATTATTGGAACACTACTACGAATATAGCCATACCAGCGATATAGTCGATATATTATCTCCATATGTCTGGTGCATGTCTGGGAGTAGACTCACCAGGACATTGGATACTTACACAATCATCTTTAGTAGATATTGCATCAGCAGGACACATCAAAATATCAGGAAAAAATCCAGTAGAATCATTACTAAAGAATTTTCCAGAAAGAGGCAGGAATTTTGTTAAGAATTGTGATAGATGCTTTATGACACAGATTAAAAAGTAAAAATTTTAAGTAAATTTAATGTTAAAATTATATATATTACTGTAATTAGGTAAAATGACTTAATGTTTAATAAACAGCATTAGCAAAGGCGCAGAGGTAAGAAAATAAGCACTTAAGGAGCACTTAGTAGTATGCCTTAAATTTATTTCCTTGTTATTTTTCCTTTTAAAATTAAGATATAAACCACTTTTATGCAGGATAACCACTTTTTTAGTACAAATCTTTATGAGTTTTGGCAAACACATAGGATTCGCGTGAATCCTATATGCATGAAAGAGAAACATTCTATATGCTACAAATCCCTCCAGATCACTATACCTCTACACACTTGCAGCCCCTGGCAACCATCAGCCCATATTTAGTTCCTATGTTTGCTTTTTCCAAAATATCTAAAAAACATAATCTTCACATTGCTGTTAATGGAATTAATGAATCTGGTGACTTTCTGTAGCCTAATGCATTTGGGACTCATCTGTACTTTTGCATGCATCAGTGTTTTTTCCTTCTTATTGCTAAGTAATATTCAATTACATGGACTGCCACAATTTCTTTATCAACTCCCTAACTGAGACACACATGAGTTACTTTCAGTTTGCTTAAATACTTTATCAAATGGTTATAGTTATCAGGAAAAGTTGTGAAAAATTATCAGGTAAAGCAAAATGTGTGTCTGCTAGGCAGATATTAGTGCCTTCTCCATGAGCAGGAATTTCTGGGGTTTCATCATCTTTCTCTTCCTGGTACAAAGAGACTACAACCTAGAAAAGATTTCCCTTAGAAATTTAAATTTCTCCTATAATTACCTGGTTTCCAGAACTTCTCCTATGTCTGCACTTTCTTAAAAATAATCAGGCCAAAATAGTCCTTATAATAAAGCAGTTATTTTGGGTTGGCTAATTCTGCTCGCTTCAGCTGGTTCAGTGATCAGGCAGTAAAAAAATTACAAAGGGTTGGTTAGTGTAGATACAGTTAGGCTTTGTCTGTAGATGGTGATGCTCTACATTATGATCAAGGAGAGGGTCTTTGTCATGGGAAATCTGTAGTTCCATGCTCACTCACACATCTGTAGAGTTAGGACAATTGGAGGGGAGGTGGTAGAGTAAGTGGAGGCCTTTCAAGGATAGAATATATTTCTATAGCTTCACAGAAAAGAAGCTATTGAAAATTAAATAGAGAAGAATGGAAAATTTAGTTAAAATTAGTGGTAATTTGGCCCATAATTGACTTTAGGAGACTTAGGAAACTTGAATAAAGCTATGACTAATCATTAAGTTATTATTTGTAACAATGAGTGAATAGATAAAAGTATTTGTTTTGAGTCAAAATAACACTTTCACTCAAATATTAAATTACTTTTTTAATCAATAAAACATTAAATATTGAAAATTAATAAAAGAGTTCCTGATTAATAATTAAATACGATGTTTATTATAAATATAAATTATCACCAGAATAATTAATAGTAATTTATATGATGCTTGTTTAGCCATAATAGACAAAAGTCAAATAACCCTTGCAGCTAAGTTTAAAAAAATCTTCAAGGAGTAGATTAGCAGGCAAAGAAGGAAAAATTTAGATGAAAATTCTTGAAACTATGTTTGTGACTGGAAAAATAAAAAAATTATTTAAATCATGTCACAGAATATATTATAATTGGTAGATACATATGTCACATTCATGATCACATTTTGTCATTACTGCTTTCGTGTGAGGAAAGCAGTAACTCCTTCAAATGATATATGACAAATCAAACATGACTATGGTGGCCAATGTCCCAGAAATGGTGGGAAGAAGAGCTAGGACTGAACCCAAGCCTGGAGGCAGGGCCGACCTCAGAGCGAGAGGACAGGAGAGAGGAAGGACCGTGTGTGACCACAAGCAGGCTTAGGAGCCCACAGGGTCCATGTGTTCAGCTGTCCCTGATCTCCTCTCACCTCTAGAATGCCAGCTACAGCTAGGAAGTCATCACAACAGAGACCTGTGCTCTGCAGACCACACAGCTGGAACCCATGTGACCCTGGAACACCCACATCATTGTCTTTCAGAAAAAGCACTTCCTTGAGAGACTCCATCTCAACTTAATGTGGACTGAGGGTGCACTGAGGAAGGACAGCCAGATAATGAACTTTCTCCAGTCTGTTCTCTCCTAAGAGAGTACTCAGGCCCTCAGGAGGCCTACTCCCAAGGCTTCTGTCTCTCTAGGATCCTGTCTACAATATAGGCTATGGGAGGGGAATTTTTATGGCTGTCTTACTCCCGCAGGTTCTATTAAAGTGCTAACCTCAACTCCTTCAGGTCCCTGGAGTGTTGGATGTAAGATTGTAAATGAGAGAAAGGGAGTGAGCAGAGAATTTTCTTCCAACTCCAGTCTCTGCACAGAGGCTGGGCTGCCAAAGTCAGGCCACAGCACTGTCCCCACCATCAGATCTGGGTAAGGACTTTGTAAGTGGGGCATCTTCATCATCATGTTATGTCCTAGTCTGAGCCTCAGTCTTAGCAGTATTCCAAAATTGGGAGAAGTGTGGAATAATTAGGATCTATAGGACACACCATTAAGAACACAAAAACTTTTAAAATAAGGATCTATTATGCTTTCCAAATACTGTCATAAGGAATCTGGGTTCAGAATTAGCCAATTGGCTATTTTAATTAGTATAACCTTGATCGGGTCACCCTCCCTTTCTAGATTCCAGTTTCCTCTTTTGCAAAATGAAGACTTAGGACAAGATGATCTCCGTAATGGCAGCCCCTCCTCTGCCCCCATTCTTTGAACCTATGCCTAAATTCTCCAAGGCTAGGGGTAATGAAACTGTGGGATCTAGAATGTGGAATGCAAAGAATTTCTTCCAAAAGCATTTTTGGAGTAAGGGAGCAAAGTATGATTGCAAAAGACTAAAGTAAGATCAACACAAATATACACAATTGGTGTGTGTTTTCAGAGCCCTGACTCCAGCGTTCAGGGTGCGAGGGCAGGAATAAGAAACAGACTGAGGAGCTATGGGGGGGGGGGGTCTGGATTTCCATTGCCTTTTCCATTAGCGGCCACAAGCGTGCTACACCAAGGCAAGGTGCCAAGCACTCTGGGAGATAAGGTACAGCATGAGAGGGCATTAATTTCAAAATTCTCATGGATCATTGCTTTGGGACGATAAGACACATGCATAAAAATAATTGCAGCACACACAGATAGAGGAAAAGTGGGGATTTAGAGGCAGGAAGATTCATGTTCACCTGGATGGTCAAGGAAAGGAAGTCGGAGCTCAAACCAGATCATGGTTTAGATAATAGACTGGCTTAGGATAAGCATATTCCATGGTACACTGCAAGAAAAGAGACATACATTTCTATGATGAAGAAAATAATTTTTAAAAACACATTGTTATGCTAGAAGTGATTTTTATTCAGAATGACTTTCCACTGATTTTTTTAGTAGTGCCCTCATAGGAGGGCTGGGATGTGGGGTTTGGGGTTGCGTGCTCATCCTGAATTCACTGGGCATTAATCAGGTGGGTCTGCAGAGACTCCTGGTCTTAACAGCTATCAGCCAACCTGTGAGGGAGGAGAAATGGAAAGGGAGTTGCAGAGAATGAGGGGGGTACTATTTACTAATATCTGGGAATTTACTACCTGGTGAGAAAGAGACATGCGCATTATTATAAAACCAACAGGAAACTGGGCCTCCCCAGCGGTGGAGCGTTGGGCTGCGAAGCTGCCCGCAGCCTCTGCAGTGCCGGTTCGATCCCCGGCTACCAGTGAGGGTCCCACATGGCGCGCAGACCACTCCTGCCACACCTGCCGCTCCCCTCAGCAGTATACTTGGGTCCTTCTGCCTGTTCTGTTTCCCCCCTCTGGCTCTGGTGAATTCTCTCACCCTCCCGCACTTCTGACTGTACCCAGTGCTTGTATAAATTAAAAAACAAAAAAAAAAGAAGAAGAAGAAGAGGCAAGAGTAATATGGAGTAGGGGACAGGAATGTTGACTGAGAGGTTGATTTAGAGGTCTTCAACATGTAGAAGACAGGCAGTTTTAAGCCATGGCATTGAATGGTTTAACAAAGGAGTGAGTTTACATAGAGAAGAGAAAAGAAGAACAAACTCTGACATCAGTGAACTCTGATATTAAAAAAAAAAATTCAATGAAGAGTCTGAGAATGGGGTCCACTAAGTCGGAGGGAGTGTAGCAGCCTGAGCATCCAGTGAAGAAAGTATGGCAGGAAGCAGGGACTGCTGATGTCCAAGTAAACAAAGGTCTGAGACACAGACTGGATTGAATAAATCTCAGATCACTGGTGGCTCTGAGGAGGGAAGTGTTGATGAAGCAGTGAGGAGCATCTAATTAGAATAGTTTAGAGATTTCTTGATAGCTCAGAACAAAGGATTATGGCTGGGTATAGGAGGGAATTGAGAGAATGGAACTAGAGACAATGAGTGGAGGCAGTGCTCTGGGGGAGTTGTGTTTGGGGGGCAGAGAAAGAAATGGAGCTGTGGCTGTGAGAGAAGTGCATCAAGAGAAAGAACTTCTTGGGAGCTTGCTGTCATTTGTTTAATGTATGAGAATAATGGCATGTTTCCAGGCGGATGAAATGTTCCAGTAAAAAACTAACTGGTTCTCTGTTTTCTCTTTTGGAATAGTAGTTTCTTAAGTTCAGGTGCCATATTTTATTAACCTGAGGATAACCTGGTTATCCTCTGTTCTAAGTATAATTCTGAGAATGCAGAAAATACTTGATAAATTTCCATTACATTGATCCTAATACAGTGGAACACAAATATTTACCATCTGCAAATCAATAAATCAGAGAGGTGCATCTGAGTTTGGTGGAGGGGGAAAGTGATAGGAAAGATTGATGAAATGACCACGGAAGGAGCAGGAATGCAAAGCGAGAGCTCGTCCTCCTGGTTTTCTGTCACTCTTATCTACTCAAACTCTATTACCTGTGACTGGAATTCTCACCAGTGTCCAAAGGACATCAAAATGCTGACCTGAAATGCCCCTGAAAGATGCTGTTAGATCTGGCTGCTCAGGACATGAGAAGGAGGTGGCAGTGATGAA
Source organism: Talpa europaea (assembly GCF_964194135.1). Taxonomy (NCBI): domain Eukaryota; kingdom Metazoa; phylum Chordata; class Mammalia; order Eulipotyphla; family Talpidae; genus Talpa; species Talpa europaea. Next base: position 71,444,540 of record NC_140079.1, read on the forward strand.
AGGATTGATTCTTCAGTAGCCAGAAAGCTGAAGAAAATAAACTGAAATTAGGAATAAAAATATATAATTCAAATAATGTAATCTCAGTGCAGAACTCTAGCAATATTTTATCAGTGATGATCATTTATGTCTTAGATAAGGAATATTTATAAATGATCATATAAGCCTTGGATGAGGAATAATCACATTTCTAAGTCTACTTAGGTTCCATTATGCAAGGCAAGTGTGTTACAGAGAGGACTATGTGGGGCTGTGCAATCAGAGAAGGCCCTGAAATCTGATGATCACACTGGGTGTTGTGGAGGGGCTGTTAATGATGGTTGGTCCTCTGACTTATTAAAGCAACTACTGGTCATGCTTTACTTGAGATGGGGCATGTAGTGCAAGTGTCACCTTCTTGTTAGGACTTCTGTGGCTCAACTTCCTTTCTCGCCCTCACATATTCCACATTCCAGGGACATGAGTGATGAGCAATGGACACCGGGAATTGGAGCCGGGTGACAGAGTTCATCATCTTGGGCTTTCCCCAGCTCCAGGGCGTCCAGATTTACTTCTTCCTCCTCTTACTGCTCATCTACCTCACCACCATCCTGGGCAACCTGCTGATATTCCTGGTGGTCCGCCTGGACTCCAAGCTGCACACACCCATGTACCAGTTTGTCAGCATCCTGTCCTTACTGGAGCTTGGCTACACAGCCGCCACCATCCCCAAGATGCTGTCCAACTTGCTAAGTGAGAAGAAGACCATTTCTTTCTCTGGGTGCCTCCTGCAGATCTATTTTTTTCACTCTCTTGGTGCTACCGAGTGCTACCTGCTCACAGCCATGGCCTATGACAGGTATCTGGCCATCTGCCGACCCCTGCATTACCCCACCCTCATGACCTCGGCCCGCTGTGTCAGGATCACTGTGTGCTGCTGGCTGGGAGGCCTGGCTGGCCCAGTGGTGGAAATTTCCTTGGTCTCCCGCCTCCCGTTCTGTGGCCCCAATCGCATTCACCACATCTTCTGTGATTTCCCTCCTGTGTTGAGCTTGGCCTGTACTGACACATCCATCAATGTGTTCGTGGACTTTGTCATCAACTCCTGCAAGATCCTGGCCACCTTCTTGTTGATCCTCAGCTCCTACATGCTGATCCTGCGCTCAGTGCTGCGGGTGCCATCAGCCGAGGGCAAGAAAAAGGCCTTCTCCACCTGCGCCTCGCACCTCACGGTGGTGGTCATCTTCTACGGGAGCATTCTCTTCATGTATGTGCGCTTGAAGAAGAGCTACTCACTGGACTATGACCGCGCCCTGGCAGTGGTCTACTCCGTGCTCACTCCCTTCCTCAACCCCTTCATCTACAGCCTGCGCAACAAGGAGCTCAAAGAGGCTGTGAGGCGGCAGCTGGGGAGAGCAGGAGCGCTGAGGTGAGGGGCTGGACTGCACTGGCTGTGGATGGAAGATGGAGCCTTCTGGGTTTTACTTTTTGGGGACCCTGAGAGGTATTGCTGGCTCTGTGTCCCTGCCAGCTCCAGGCGGGGCTGGAGAGGCGCAAGAGGTGTCGGGTTCCAAACCCCAGACATGTGTACACCATACCTAGGATTGTCAAATCTGTGTCTTATGTATAATATACATATGCATTTTGAATTTGCTTTATTTAATGTAATAAATAATGCACGATAATGCACTTATCGTCTTCTAGATAATAGTTGTTAAATAAATTTAGAAAAAACAAATGGCTTTTTTGTACATCGTTTATAATCACTTTGTGTATACTGATCGCTTATGTATTAAAATGGAAAATGTTGGTCTATTAGAGAAAATCATGTTGGGTTTTTTGTTTTTATCATATATATCCAGACTTTAATCCTGGTTCATTCAGTCACTTATTAATTATATGATCTTTAGAAAGTAACTCAAACTCCCTGAGTCTTAATTTCATTGTTTAAGTATTTCTGAAAGCTGTTTTGAAAATTAAATGAGTCAGTAAACACAGTATGCCCTGACGTGCATACAGTTGATAGCAAAAAATTAAAGGGTGTGTCTGCTGTTTAGTGATACTAAAACCTTACCCAGTGCAAAGCTTGAAAGTATAGAAACTGGGCCTCCCCTGGTGGCGCAGCGGTTGAGCGCTGGGCTGCAAAGCTGCCCGCAGCCTCTGCAGCGCCAGTTCGATCCCTGGCCACCGGCAAGGGTCCCACATGGTGCACCAGACCTCTCCTGCCAGGTCCGCTGCTCCCCTTAGCAGTGTATTTCATCAGTCTCCCTGTTCTGTTCCCCGCTCTGGCTCTGGTGAATTCTCTCACCCTCCCACGCTTCTGACTGTATGCAGTGCTTGTATAAATAAATAAATAAATCTTTAAAAAAAATTATAGAAAGAAGGGCTTTAATAAAGGCATAAACTTAACAAAAAAGTATAGAAACTGAGTGTAGGGAAATACTAGAATTACTTTTACATTACATTACATTTATTATTATTAATGTAATTAATATGTATAGTTATTTATAATTATTATTTATATATTATTATAAATATAAATATTTATAATAATTATTAATGTAATTACATTACATTTATTTCTTTTTAAGCTAATTATTTCCTTAAATATACGAAAATATGTTTAAATGATCCTATAACTTAATGTATGAGAAATATGGGGCTTTAATTATTAGCTGGCATTAAGGGTTATTTATTCATGTGAATATTCACCATGAATAGAGAATCAAATGTTGGCTATAAGAAAACTTTCAAACGTTAAAAGTTTCTAATAAGATCCTGAAGTATTTATACTCCTACATTGCAATATTATCACCCATCCATCCATCCATGCAGTCAATTCAGCACGTGTTTAGTTAGCTCTCACTGTATCAGATGCTTTGGTAAGCCCTACATAAGCAATGAACAAAACAGGTATTGCTCAATCCCTGACCTTAGAGTGTTTTAAGAGTTGAGGCAATAGAAATTAACAATTGTAATTTATTTATAGTTAGTTACAATTAATGAAATGTACAGAAATTAGGAATGAAAAACACATGCACTCTTCTGAGGAAGTCACATATAAGCTGAAAACTAAAAGATAAATCAGAATGAACCACTGTTATGAAAGCAATAATTGCAATAATAAGGAGGAACGGGGGTGAGGACGAATTGAGGGAGGGACAAAATATATGATTCCTATTATGAATGAGGCATTTATAAAGTTGATAAAATTTATAAGAAAATTCTATTTTAAAATACAGGACTTACTGACTTATTTCTCTGAACATAGTGATTTTAGGAGGATGAAAGGAATGGTTTGGGAAGAGATTATTGAAAGGAGAGATATGCATCAAAAACATATTTTGTCTCCTTGATTTTTTAATTTACCCAACATAGGAATTGATTAGTCCAAAGATACAAGATACATGGAAGGTGATTTAGTATAACAAACAATAAAACATTTATATCCTAAAGGTGATATCCTGGTGAAAGCAAAGGCTTTGCATGGCCAATGCACATGCCTGTGCAGACTGGAGCTTTGTGTCCTTTGTCTTAAATCCCTATTTAAGGAAAATAAGTTTTAAACTGAAAGAACAAGGATCTCCCAGTTTTACAGGAGCGTTATTTAATCCCTCACTCTCATTCTTTAGAAAAAGGGATTAGATAAAAAACAGATCATTTTACAGATCCAAAATAATCAGAACCATGACCTATGAGAGACAGTAAATTTCCAACATGGAGAAGTACTACCAACCTGTGCAGCCGGCAAGATATTCTTTGTATGCCAACAACTTTAATTCCTGGCTCTGTAAAACTTCTACTGTGGAATTTGGGAGATTTTGCATTTGCTACGTGGACTCCAAAAAGAAAAAAACTGAAGATTGAATGGCACTCCCCATAGTTGTACATCTGGAGGGGCCTGGAAATAATTCTTAGTGCAAAAAATAATGAAAGGAACAAAAGAATTAATTAATAATAATCAAGTTATGATTATTTATGAGCATTATAGGCCATGTGCTCAGCATTTTGTATACATTAAAGCACGCAATCTTCAAAATCCCCAACGATCCCATATTATCACAGGTACACTGAGGCACAAGACCTCCCATGTTAGTTCTCCAACGTTGTGTAGCTAAAAAGGGGAAAAACCAAGACTCATGTTTGAACTTGTGACCTCAAAGTCCTCAGCCTTACTGACTACCTTAAATTTACTCTAATGAGGACAAGATGTCTGATAATCTCAACCATCTACCATTGTAGAGCCCATCTTGGGTACATGCGCAAGCAGAGGCTGGGTGACCTATTTTGCTATCTGCTGGCAAGATTCCTATATCAGGTGTAGAAAGAACTAGATGTCTCTCAAGGAACTTAAAGTGTGGAGCAAATGAGAAATTAAATATTAGTTTACACTGATGACCTTCAGCAAAAAGCAAGGACACCATTTATTATGCATGGGAGATACTCCCATAATTGAATGAAGGCTAGGATATGGAAGAGGCCAAGGAGATAAATCATGAAGAATGTGGAATTATCACATAAGCCTGGATCATTTGAATTCTGCCTCCACCTAATGGTGGCTCTCTGCCTGCCTTTGTTCTTCTTCCCTTTGCTACCTTAGACTGATCTGAGCACTGCACGTCACTGTTGTCACCACGGCTGTCTCTTTTCTCTGTCTTTTGTTTTCCCTCACAGGTATTGATCTGTCCTCCCAGCCAGCCCAGACTCTCAATCAGGGACTCTACGAGAGCAAGCTGACAGTCTGCAGAATCCAATGCTGAATGATCTGACCTTGAGAAGGATTCCTTCTGTCCATGGATGCTTTGTTTAATGAGAGACACAGGATACAAGAAATGGCAAAAAGAAGTAACTAAGTCACAGCAAAATAAGGAACCATACTGGGCCTGACATCCATATCTGGGACACCAGGCTGAAGAATCTTATTAGAGACTGCAGTGACTTGAAGTGATATTGAGAGATAGGGGACAACAGTGGAAAAAAAAATCATTTCTAAGATTTAATCCCAAAGATTAAAGATCTCTTTATGACAAGGAGTAATACATGGGGTTTAGAGAGAAGGAAGAATGGAAAAGGGTGCTCATTCAGAGAGGTTTGGAACATAACACCAAGCTTTGGAAAGTTCAAAAAAATAGTTTAGTGACTGGGAACAATGAGTCTAGAGACCTCACAGGCTCTGATGCCAAGAAAAACAATGAACTTGTTGGATAATGGTATTCCCAGTAAAAGTAGCAGTGATGATTCTGTAGACTCTGAGGCCTCCAAAGACTACAACCACAGGCATGCTAGTTGCTAGGTGAATCTTCTATACCTAGGTAGAATCAATACTCAAACCTTTTAGAATCAGAAAATCTTGGAATATGACGCATAAAATCTTTCCATACTTTCTGTACAGTAATCAGTGATCACATTTACTCACTGAGAACCATTATCTCCTTTGCAGCTCTTGTTAGGTTGGTGGTTGGTCTAGGATGAAGTTATATGAAGTGGGCACAAAATCCTGGGGAATAAGGACCTGCCTCTGGATCAGATATAATTGAGTTTCTGACCTGGACTTCTAGTGTTTAACTCTGTACCTTTAACCTAATTATTTAAGCTCTGGGCTTCATATTTCCCATTTGAAAAATAAGGGTTAATCCTTGTGTCATAGGACTGTAGTGAGGATATGTGAAGTAATGCATGTGAAGTCTTTACATTAGCTCGGATATTGTTCAAAATGCTACTTTTTATGAAAAATCAAAGGACTCTAAGGCTAGAAATGACCTCAGTGACCATTTAATGCAGCTGTTCACAAATCTGAGCCATCATCAGAATATTCTTGGGAGCTTAAGGATGCAAATGCATGGACTTTACTTTTGCATTTTCTGAATTGTAAGTTCTGGTGATATGCCAGTTTGGGGAAACACTGATCAAATCCAACCATGTAATTTTATAGACAAGGAAATGGCACAACTTAGTGGTAGAAATAAGTGCACAATCTGGTCCCTGGGCCCTATAGTCCAGCAGTCTTTCCCAGTCACTTGAAGACTGAGAAGCTCTCAGAGGGAGGAATCATAACTCATTACAGACTGGCACAGTTCTAGAAACTTTTGGGGAAAGAGGTTTGTATAATTTCATTTCTTTAACATCAAATAGATTAAATGAAAGTGTGCTTTTATTGGAGAGAGTCAAGGGCAAGCCCCAGCTCTGTTACCAACTCTCTCTGTGACCTTCCACAAATCAGTAGACCTCTTTGAGTTTAGTTCAACCACTTAAATAATTACATTAATAACAACAATTAAATAATGAAGGGGTCTGGCCTCATTACTTCAGATGATTTAAATTTCAAAAGGATTCATACACTTAAAATATTTTAAGTAGTAAATCATTAGATTAATATCATGAACCATTATTGTTATTAATTTTATGACGTCTATTGCGCATGGTCAGTCCATTGCTATTAAATTGTGTTTGTAAATTAAGCTAAAAATACAGAAAACTCTAAATGTCAGGAAATTGTTGATTAATGTGGAAGTCTGCATAACAGGAGGCTTCCTGCTAAAAGGGAATTGGGGGAAAGTTAACAGAAGCAATTTTCAGAACTATGATGTCCTTCACACCTTTCGATCCTTCCTCCTGGTCTGCGAGTGTGGGGGATGACAGAAAAGAAAGGCAGGAGCCCACCAGGTGAAGTGTGAAAAACCAGCCTGATCCATAAAGCAGGAAGATGCTTGTACACGGCTGCAGCATAGCATACATATAGAAGGGGCACTCATGCAAGCAGACTGTGAAATTGCCACCAATGACCTGGACCCCCCAGGGTTTCATTCTTGTTTTTAATAACAGAACAAGTAGCCACAGCAAGAGAAAAAGAGCAGATTCATGAACAAGACAAGAACAATGAAATGCTGAACTCACAGGTGGTTTCTCAGTCTCTAGGATCTAGCTAACTATCTCCCAACCCCATCAGCCCTCTTCTGAGCACAGAAAAGTCTCCCAATCGCATATTTCATGTCTTTGTTTCTCAGGCTATAGATAATGGGGTTGAGAAAGGGTGCAAGGATAACAAAAGTGACAGCAATCACTGTGTCCCAAAACACTGAGTAGGTGGCTGAGAACCGCAAATACATGACAGCCACACTGCCAAAGAATAGCAGGAACACAGCCAGGTGGGCGGCGCAGGTGGAAAAGGCCTTGCGACGGCCTTCAGGGGAGGGCATCCCCAGAATCACCACAATGATTCGGATGTAGGACAGGGCGATGACCAGGAAGGAGGCCAGGATCTCCACTGCATGGACAGCATCCACGATGACCACTAGGGAGGTATCTGTGCAGGCCAAACTCAGCACAGGTGTGAAGTCACAAAAGATCTGCTGGATCTGGTTGGAGCCACAGAAAGGCAGGGTGGAGATCCAGGCGATCTCAGGGAGCACTAGGAGGAAGCCACAGAGGCAGGAGGCAGCTGTCAGCTGGATGCAGAGTTTGGGAGTCATGATGGTTGGATAGCGGAGAGGATTGCAGATAGCTATGTACCTGTCGATGGCCATTGCTGTCAGCACACAGCCTTCTGTGATACCAAGGGAGTGGAAGAAATACATCTGCAGGAGGCACCCAGCCAGAGAGATGGTCTTCTGTTCACTGACCAGGCTGGAGAGCATCTTGGGGATGGTGGTGGTGGTGTACCAGATCTCCAGGAAGGAGAGGATGCTGATGAAGAAATACATGGGCGTGTGCAGGGCCTTGTCCAGTTGGATGACAACGAATATTATTAGGTTCCCAGTGATGATAAACCCATAGACGAGAAGCAAGGGGATAAAGAAAAAGAGGCCACCTTCATGCAGACGCGGGAACATGGAGAAGAGGAATTCAGTTACCATGGTCCGATTCCCTCTGGTCATCAACTGTGACATCTGTGAGGAGGCAAAAAGAAACAAAGAAACTCCTGGAATCGGTAGTGACTACATTGCAAATTCCCTCCTTCCTCTCTAGGATGGAAACAGGACAGTTAGAAGTGTCTCTCAGCTGAAATGTTTGCTTTTGGATTCCAAATGACCTTTGTCACCTCTTCGGTGGAAGCAAAGAACATACAGAGCAACACCCAAATTTAATTCTCGGGAATATTTTCTGCAGGTTCAATCACTTTATTTTCTGAGTTCATCTTCTCTTCACTCTCTGCCGCTCTGTGTTTAGCTTTCAAATTGGCCCCTCTCTTTCTAACTATTCTCTACTTCTGTGTATTAATAAAAAAATAAAGTAAGATTATAAGGACACTCTCAGAAGCCTTTCTCCCAGTAATTCTCATGTAGTTCTTTGCATTTCTTCCAGCCCTGATCTCTAACCTGACTCTGGTTAAAATAGTGCTTTGATCCTCCTGTCTTTTCCTGTTGGTTTTATAATAGCATGTCTCATTTTCATTAGGTAGTAACTACCCAGATGTCAGGAATTAGTCCCCCCTCATTCTCTGTAACTCCCCTTCTCTGTCTCCTCTTTCGAAGGCTGACTGATAGCCGCCAAGACCAGGAGTCTCTGCAGACCCATCTGATTAGTGCCCATTGAATTCAGCATGAGCACAAAACCTCAAACCCCATACCCACTGTCTTCCTGGCTCAAAATTTTAGAGCCAAATATTTTTCTGTACACTCATCAGATAAACCAAATAGGGCCCATTTCCCCCATTTCTATCTTTGCTCATGTCTTTCCTCCCTTTCCTTTTCTTGGTCTTTTCTTAATAGAATCCTAGTTGCTATTGTCCAATAAATATTGTCACTATTGTCTCAGAAGTCTCAGCAATCCTTCCTGACAACAGTAATCTCGCTCTCTGTCTCCGAAGAGGGTTTCATATTTCCTTCTTTCATGTCTTCGAATATTTGAATGTTTCTAGCATTTTAAATACTTGAGATCAACAGTCTCTTCCTCAAGCAGAGTGAAAGCACCCCGGGAGGAATCATAAAGGATAAACGTGGCACTGATGAGCCATGTCATTGTCATGACGTCAGGCATTTTATGTGTTCTTGTTCATTTATTTCTACCTATGATAATGAGGGTATAGAGATAAGTATTATTTTATAGGTAGAAATATTGAGAAACAGAGGGAAAAATAATTTGTCTATATAACATAACTACAATTTACAGCAATCTCTGGAAGCCTAGACTGTGTATCTTAGAAGTCTGCTATTATTTCACGGAGCTCAAAATTTATTCCTACTGCTTTTTTGCCTATGTAGAATTTAATGGTTATTAGAGGAAATTTGAGGGGAGAGGAAAGGCCAAGGGGATATTGGCATGGGTGGTTTGGTGGAGGGCAAGTGCAACACTGCAGTATGGAAGAAGAAAAATAGAACCCCAAAATTAAAATTTTTTTAAATAAATTTAAAAAAATAATTATCTGTAGAAAATAAAATAATAATGCCTGGAAGCCCAAATGCAGTTGGACAAACAAAAAAAAGAAGTCCATTATTTTATCTTATAAGATAGAGGAAAGTTAGGGCAGGCATTTTTTACTGTTTGCTCCTACTCTAAGTACCTATGTATATTTAGAATTGTCTTCAGTGTGAGATAAGAGAGCTGATGGTTTTTCTTTTTTCAGGAGGTCAAAAATAGTGGAAATTAATGCATCGCAGACCAGGAAAATTAATTTGCAAGGATTGCCTTGTGTCTCAAGCCTTGAGGAAGAAAGATAAGCAATAGATTTTAGAAAGGAACAAGACACAGTTTAGCTTAAAATGCTTAAGCTTTTCACTCCTCAGGAATCCACAAATCTTTGAACTTCAGCAAAGTTTTACTGTTGGAAAGACCTTAGGTATTATCTGTATCTTCATCACATAATACACACACATACAAACAAACACACACAGCTGGACTATATTCCTTCTAGATTTTATGTCTCGTTATTCTAATTTCTTCAGTCATATAGCAAAGTTCTAAAAATATAAAATTATACCCCATATATTAAGAAAAGTTTATGATGAAATGTTAGGGAAAATCTGGGACCTGAAGATTGAAGGATCGAGGCAAAGTGGGCACCTTAGGAATGAGAAGGGCATTAGCAGTCTCAACTGCAGGAAGCCCTGCAGTGGCAGGCGGGAGCACTCACCCCGCCCGAGACACAGCGTTCCTCAGTCCCGCAGACACGGGCCTCCTCTGCTAGTTCCTGAGCAGGGATAGATATGTCTGAAGGCTCCTCAGGGAATAGCTAGCATGGAAAATTGTCTTTCCTGGGAGTTTCTCCTCAGATGATGCAGGATGTAAAGGCAAATGGAGCATCTCACTCTCCCTCTCAGGGACAAATTAAGGGAAAGCATCACACGTAATTACACTTTCCTCAGTGGGGTCTCGAGAGCTTTCCTGGGGCTACCTACCCTTATCTCTCACCAGGGGCCACCGCCCAGCACTGAGACCCAGAAGAGCTGTGGTATCAGAAGGGGTTTTTCTGGAACACACGATCTGTACACATGACTTCTCAGTCCTTCACTCATTTCTAACTATGACATTTATATATTTAATCTCATTTCATATTTTCAATATTAAAATAATTAACCACTTTAATGATGAAGAAACAGAAGTTTAAATGATATGTATATTTCCAAAGGCATGTGGCTAAGTAAGTGGCAAAGTCAGAATCTACATGTGGGATTATCTTTTTCTGTTATTCCAAACCGTTGAGGGAACTCACAGAGAACAAGGACAATGCTGCAACACAATTAAAAGAAGAGAATTAGAAGAACAAAAAATGAGTGACATTTTAAAAAATTTCAATGAATGAAATTTGGAAATAGCCTCATTGATTATTATTATTATTCCCAATACTTGACATCATGCGGCCATCTTAGATACTTTTGTTGAATTAATAATAAGGTTTCAGGGAAAATGGAACAAATAAATCCTATAATTAGAGGATCATTGACAAATGTGGAGTTAATACAATTTTAGCTTCTGCAAGATTTGCAGAAGATGAAAGAAAATACAAATACAAAAATTTATTAGTCACTGTAGATCACTTTTGAGAAGTTTGGCAATGAAGGATGAGAACTAGAGTTGGTTATGTTATTGAGCTTAACTTTCTTTAAGTAAATATACAGTATCTGAGATGCTATATAGTCGTAAATGCCTGCATGTTTGAGAGGAGTGAATAGCAAATTAGAAAATAAAGATATTAAAAGTATTATCTTCAAAATAAAAAATAACATGGGTGCTAATAGATAAATAATACTTTGTTTAGAAATAAGATATATGCATGAAGATCAATAAGAAAGAGAAAACTGATATTAGAGATTATAAGAAATTTTATGCAGAAACTTCCAAATGAATATAAAAACAAATTATGAGAGGATCTATCATGTGGATTGACCCAAAAAATATATCTTGGTTTTTTGCTTAAAATAATTTATTTGACAATAACCTAATTTATTGTACAAATCTAAAAGGGAAACTTTGCACATTGTTGGTGGAAATATATACTGGTTACAGCCCCTGTGGGAGACAGCATAGATTTCTCAAAATATTAAAAGTAGATTTATCATATGATACAGCAATTCTGTTCCTAGGTATCTGCCTGAAGATTGCAAAAACATTAATATGAATGGATATATGCCCTCTTGTGTTCATTGCAGCATTTTTTACAATAGCCAAGCGATAGAAATAATGCTTTAGGCATTTAGTAACCTAAGGGCCCAAAGACACATGAGTGGATTAGGAAGATGTGATATATATGCACAATTGGCTATAAAAACATAAACTCATGACTTTTGTGACAACAGAGGAAGAAGTGTTGTGGATTATGCTAAGAGAAGTAAATCAGACCAAGAAAGACAAAGACCAGATGGTGTTGTTATTTATGTGAAAATTAGAGAAACAAAACAAATGGTCAGATAAAACCAAACTAATAACACATCTGGAAGTATGATAGTAGAATTGAGGCTGGAGGTGAAGGGGGATAGAGGAGAAAGAGCGATGAGGGGAGAGGACATAGTAGGTGATGCTGGTACATTTAGTACAATGGTGGGTGTGGGGTGATGACTTACACCTGAAGGGTATGACCCTGCACCTCTAAACCATGTTTTATCAAGCTTTCTTAAACTCAAATCTGTTTTCAAATTCAATTTCCTTATCATATTCACTTCTACCATTCCGTAAGATATATTTGACACTTCATGTCTGTGTTTTGTCTCTTACAAATGAGAGAGAAAAACTACCTTTATTGTGTTGTATATTTCTTTTTTTCCCTGGTATTACCCACCTGGAGGTAAAGTTGGGCACCGATTTCGTTTGAAAGAAAGAAAAATGGAAAAAAAATAACTGTAAGTTATCAGATGTTAACTAGACTTTTATGATGATCATTTCACAATATATACAAATATTGGATCATTATGTTGTATCTGAAACTAATATACTATGCTATGTCAACTATAACTTAATTAAAAACAAAAATGAAATTGAAAGAAAGATAAGTAACCTTCGGGTTACTCATAGTTAGAGGAATTTTGCATCCAAGATCTCCACAAAGGCTAGTTTATTAGTAAAGTTTTCCTCTAGGGGAAAAACTGTCCTCAAATCCTCTTCTGACTGTAGCTACTGGGGACATCAGCTGCCAGGACCACAAAGCAATGACACCTGATGGGAGCCCCTCTTTCCTGCACCACTGCTGGTGGCCCTGGAACCCCCTGCATGCTCCTGAAGTCCTGCTGAGCTTCAGGCAGCTGCCCAGTGTTCTGTGATGAACCTCAGAATTATTGCTGATCTGAAAAAGCATCAGTGAAAGCTGGAGAAAGCTTTCTGCTTTTGAGCCACACTCCATTTCTGATTCCTCTGGCTCTGACCCTTCCTCTCTCTCAGAGGACACTTTGTATATAAACATTGTGTAGAAGACACTTGAAAGTAAACATTTCTGTCACTCTTGGCAGAAAGGAGAACCAAGTGTCTCTTGGCATCTGATTTCTAGCCTAACTCTAAAACCTGGCTTCCCACAGAGGTCGCAACCCAAGAAAGGGATGCACAACAGCAGGGCTCCCTAATTAACCACAGGGGCCTGGAGTCACCTCCCCTGGCACTGGGGGAGATCCCGCAGAAGGAAGCCTGGCTCCCATCCGACTATTCTCCGAGACACCTCGTGGTGTGGCTATAGCCTACTGCTCACAGGGCTGCAGAGCAGGAAGATGAAGATGTTTGGGAGGCAGAAGCTGGCCCTCTAGGATTCTGGAAGAGGCGGGCGTGGGATGAGGGGTGAGCTCTGTGCTTTGGGCTATGGGTGAGTGGCTTCGTATGCTGCAAATTGGGAAAGATTCTCACAGAACCAGATTTCTGTCAGAGCCATCCCTTATCAGAGCTTGCCAGGCCACTGGCTCTAGACTCCTTTCACCTCCACTGAGTTCTGGCTTAGATTCTAATCTAGGAAGCTTGTGGTTCATTTAGTGTAATCAGGAAAGGGTTTTAAGAATAAAGGACTCCAGGACAACCAGCACAGCTCACTAGCTGAGACCCAGGGTCTCCATTCTTCCAGAAAATGCAGGAGCCCTTTTAGATCAAAGTTGGAGCCTAGAATCTGCTTTAAGTTGTCTTCCCATGTGCATTGTCTTTCCTTCCTGAAGACTCAAGTTCCTAAAGACACGCCACTTTTTCCAAGTTTCAATTTTTTCTTCCCTCCATAATGTACAGTCCATGAAGCATAAAGTTAGTTTCCTGCTTGTCTCCCCATCACATCTGAAATGAGGACTCTGGAGGGAGTTATTTTCTGTGCTAAGAGGAAAGCATGTTGGGGATAATAAAACCAAACAATGTCAAAATGAATTAAAAGCCTAATATCTGTTCATATAATTTCTCAGACTTACAAGTTCAGCTTTTTATTTGAAGCCTCTAGGAACCACTTAAAGGTTTGTTTTCAGGCAGAGGACTGAAAATTTTGTATTTGAGAAAGATTATTCCAGTAGCTCAGTGGAGGGTGATTGGAGTGGAACAAGTCTGAAAATGAGTCCAGAGAATGGTAATTGAGGATTAGAGCATAAATTCCTTTTTTTTGTAAATCTCTCTTTTTTTTTTAGGCAGATTTTTCTTAGAGAAAAACAAAGAGAAATTTTGTCCTTCATATTGCTCCAGCCTCAAAGTAGATTTAATATGGCGCTGAATCTCTACAGTAGAAAAAAATTAATTTAAAAATCTAATAATAATGCTACATCTATCAAAAGTAAGGGCAAAAAAAAAAAGATTTTTTAAAAACGGTTGCTATCTGCTGACTTTCTAACTGTTTGAGGTCTCCAGTATTCTAGTTTCAAAATAATTTTATTCAGTAAATCTTTGACCAATTAAAAATTATCTGACTCTTTTAAGCATATGTTGGTAGTTTTTCCACTTACTTATTTAATTTAAACAATTGACATAGGGCCTCCCCGGTGGTGCAGCTGTTGAGTGCTCTGTTGCGAAGCTGCCCGCAGCCTCTGCTGCGCCGGTTTGATCCCCGGCTGCTCCCCGGCCACCAGAGGAGGGTCCCACATGGTGCACAGACCTCTCCTGCCGCCCACTGCTCCCCTCAGCAGTGTACTTCGGTCCTTCTGCCTGCTCTGCTCCCCGCTCTGGCTCTGGTGAATTCTCTCACCCTCCCGTGCTTGTGACTGTACCCAGTGCTTGTATAAATAAATAAACAAACAAACAAACAAAAACAATTGACATATAATTGACTATAGCATGATATATATTTAAGATGCTCAGCATGCTGATGTGATGGATTTATATACTGCAATATGATCACCATGACAGTGTCAGGTAACACCTCTATCTTTTTTTTTTAAGATTATTTATTTATGCATACAAGAACTGGGGTACAGGCCAGAGGTGCAGGGGATAAGAGGATTCACCAGAAACACAGTGGGGAACAGAACAGGCAGAGTGATTGAAATACACAGTTGAGGGGAGCAGCGGGTGAGACAGGAGAGGTCTGCCGCACCACGTGGGTAGCTCCCTGCCTGGCCAGGGATCAAACTTGTGCTGCAGAGGCTGCAGATAGCTTCACAATGCTGTGCTTAACCCCTTGTGCCATGAGGGAGGCCTAATACCTCTATCTTGTTACATATTATAGAGGTGTTATCTCCAGTAAACTCACTGCCATATGTTTTAACACAAAGAAGGCAGGCTAGATTCTGCATTGATAACTGACACTTATTAGCAAGCAGGCACCTCAACCACACCAAACCTGTCCTTGGAGCACATGGAAGTCCCCACTCTATATGTTAGTAGAATGAATGAACATTTCTATCAAAGACAAAATGTAGCCAAATTCTCATTGGTACAGAAGTTAACCATCTGGAAGGGTCAGATGGTGTGTTCCCAGTAAAGGAAGAAACATAGGCATGAATGGATTGTGGGCTTTTTGCCCCCCTTGAAGCTCTATATGCTGTTGGTTCATCAATTCTTCTATACCTTTAAGAAGAGTTTTGGTATATTTCCAGCCAATCTACACTAGTAGTTAACTGGTTTTGCACTAACAGTAACTTTGATAATTTCAACCTTCTGTATGCCAGTGGGGCATTTTTCTTAATTGGGGATATTCTGCTCCCTCTGTTCTCCTGCAGGGACATGGTGAATTCTGGACATTAATTAACAGTTTACCAAATATTGAATAGTCTAAAAACACAAGTCAGATAGAGAGCAGTGAAGGTTAGGATGAAGATATATTTGAGCATCATTAGAATATATTATGTATTTAAAGCCATGGTGAAGCCACCAGCGTTTGAGTTATCCACTACCACAATATTACAGACATGGGAAAAATAGAAAGAATCCAAAAATGTGATTCCAAAGGGGTAATCAAACATATAGACGAAAAATCACATGTCTTGAAAGCCGAGAGAATGACCTATGTCAAGGAGGAAGACTGATTGACTTTGTCTAATCCTGAAGATAGTCAAGTAGAGTAAGGACTGAAAATTAATCACTGTATTTAGCAATCTGGAGGTCATTATTAAACTCAGTAAGGGAAATATGCACCAAAGGGTATACAAAAGCCTAACTTGATAATTTAATAGTAAAGAATCAAAGAACAGTAGACAATTCTCATGGAATTTTATTATTACTGATGAGAGCAGAGCAATGTGGTGATAAACAACAGGTAGAATTACTAAAATACTCAACTATATTCACAAGAATGTATATATTTTATATTATATTACAGGACACATGTACATACATACATTTATATATTCGTATGCAATATGGTTACATTTTTTAGATTATTCCAATATAACTCTGCTTTTACCACTCTCGCCAATGCTATTCTTCCTATCCTTCCTGAGAATCCCCAACAGTTCTTCTCTTTGGCACATGACCTTCTCTGTACCTACAATGTCTATTTACCTTCGTCCTTAACTTATATCAATCAATATTTAATTTCTCCCCTAAGTGAGGGAAGTTTTCCTCTATTATTTCCTTAATAGATTCTCTGCAACACCTTCCTTCCCTTTCTGGGATACCCATTATTCTTATATTGATTTTCTTAATGGTGTCAAGTTATTTCTTGAATTGCCTCTTCATGTTTTTTTTGTTTGTTTGTTTGTTTTTATATGTGGGTTCTCTCTCTTCTTCCATCTGTGTCCTACTGTATTACTATCTTTGAGGTCACTGATTCAGTCCTCCATTTGATCTATCCTATTTCCATAGCTTTCTCTCTAGTTCTTGATCTCATTTATTGAGCTCTTTACCTCCTGTAAATTAATGACAAATGATATTAACAGCTAGCACTAATTTTTGCTTAGAGTAACTCATTTAATTTTCATATTAACCACATGAACATTTATTTTTAAAATACATTATTTTTTCACCCATTTATTAGATAATGAAACTAAGACACAGAAAGATAAATTAATAACTTTTTCAAGGTCACAAGGCTAATATGTGGTACCAGTGAAATATGAACCTTAACCTCTTCTTCAGATAATATGCTACTGATCACTGTGTTTTATAGTTTGTAGCCGTTACTAATTCTTTTTTTTTTTTTAAAGATTTATTTATTTATTTTTACAAGCACTGGTTACAGTCAGAAGCGCGGGAGGGTGAGAGAATTCACCAGAGCCAGAGCAGGGAGCAGAACAGACAGACTGATGAAATAACACTGCTGAGGGGAGCAGCAGGTGGCAGGAGAGGTCTGCGCGCCATGTGGGACCCTCACCCAGTGGCTGGGGATTGAACGGGCGCTGCAGAGGCTGCGGGCAGCTTCGCAACCCAGTGCTCAACCCAGCGCTCAACTTGTATAATAATAAAAGATTAATGTTTGTGGTTAGACAATATATTTTTTAATGGTTTAGACATCACATTTCCTTTTACTTGTTTGTCTCTGCAAGTCTAAACTGGTAACACATGATAACTTAATTATCTCACATAAATATAATAAGCATGTACATGAAAAGAAGACCTGGGATAAATAGACAGGAAATGTCATTGTGACAGTAGATGAGTTATATGTTTATCAATGGTTTCATATTAGAGTAGAATCCAATGTGAGAGGGGCCTACAAGTTAGCATTAACTTGTCGATGCATTAAACGCCTTCTCAAAGCAGAGGAGTTTCTTAATTGCAATCTTCATGTCCTTATTTCTTAAGCTGTAAATGATGGGGTTGAAAAAGGGAGCAAGAACTGCAAACATCAGTGCAATGACTGTGTCCAAAATTGGTGGAAATGGGGCAGAGAAGCGTAGGTACATGAGGGAGACACTGCCATAGAACATCACAAAGACACCCAGGTGAGAGGCACAGGTGGAAAAAGCTTTCTGGCGACCTTCAGCAGAGGGAATCCTCAGGATCACAGCAATGATTCTAACATAAGAGAGGGTGATAACCAGGACAGAGAAGATGATGGCAATGGCATGGATCACATCTTCCACCAGGATCATGGATGTGTCTGTGCAGGCCAGACGCAGCACAGGCCCAAAGTCACAGAAGATCTGATGGATTTGGTTAGAGCCACAGAAGGGTAGAGTGGAAATCCATGCAATCTCTGGGAGCAACACAAGAAAGCCAAATATGCAGGAGCCAGCGGAGAGCTGAGCACACAACCGGGGGGTCATGATTGTTGGGTAGCGGAGGGGGTTACAGATGGCAACATACCTGTCGATGGCCATAGTAGTCAACAAAATCCCCTCTGAATTTCCTAGTGAGTGGAAGAAGTACATCTGCAAAAGGCAACCAATTATGGAGATGGTCCTCTTCTTACTGATGAGATTGGAAAGCATTTTGGGAATGGTGGCTGTGGTATACCATATCTCCAGGAAGGAGAAAATGCTGATGAAATTATACATGGGATTGTGGAGACGAGTGTCCACTCTTACTGCAAAAAAGACAATGAGATTCCCAACAACAATAAACAGGTAGATGATTAACAAAGGGAAGAAGATGAGTAGGCTTCTCTCTCCAAACTGGGGAAATCCAGAGAAGAGAAACTCCGTCACCATAGAAGTTTGGTTACTTCTCACCATGGTTTTGGCAGCCTTAATTACAGTGGGTAGAAAGACACACAGCTCACTCCCTAGATGAAATATAAACAATCAGAAATGTAGGCACATACAGGATTCAAATAAAGCAATACTTTAGTCAGATAGCTTACCTTTGTCATTTTTATCATTTACCTTTATCATTAAATAAATATTTAGTACCTACTACATGTCAAGCAAATACATAGTTTTGTTGAATTTAGTAGTAAACAGTTTCTACTTTCATGAAGTGTATATTCTAATGAAAGAGACAATAAGCAAATAAGATAGTAATAATCCTATGTATTAGCCTATATTGGCTAAAATAGAGTAAATTTGACAAACATTATTTTGGCAGCTTCTAGAAAATCAAAAGCCCACAGAAAATTAGAACATGTTTATTTTTCTTATACATGAAAGTCTCTCAGGTCTTCATAAAATAAGATTATTATAAATGTTATTGTCCTAGAGGTATCAATTGTCAATGGTTTTTATGCTCTTTATACAACATCTGGTACATGGATAGGTATTTGCAGCTTATAAATATGACCAATTATATATGATTGCATCCCCAATCATGATATATATGATAACTAATTTTTATTTTAATAGCTGAGTGAATGACTTATCAGGCACAATGACTGCAAACCTGTTTATTTTTAATAGATTTGGATGTGAAAGCAGAGAGAGAAAGAGAAAAAAAAGGAGGTACTGGGGATATGAGGAAAAGGAAGAAGATTTGGGTTATGTGCTTATTTTAATTTTTATCAAATGAATATCTGTATATTCAAGGGGAAGAATCAATACAAAGGAGAAAATCCAAACAAATACAAAGAGTAGAGGGGGTTGAAGCATGCACCAAACCCCTGAGGGAAATGTCTCATGGGAAAAATGCATATTACATATTGAATGGTCCCCATGATATCTTCATGATCTACCTGTGGTTGGAGGTCATGTTTTTGTTTTCCCCTGTAGTAGTATTCAGGAATTTGGTTGCAGTGTCTAAAAGGTTGAATGATGGCATAGACTCAAGGCATCTGACAGAGCAAGGTAGATTTTTGTACGAGAAAAAAATCTAATAGATAATAGTAAAAGGTAAAGATGAAAAAGAGTTTAAAATGGTAGAACAAGGGCCTCCCTGGTGGCACAGGGGGTTAAGATGCAACCATTGAAGCTATCTCCAGCCACTGCAGCACGAGTTCGATCCCAGGCCAGGAAAATACCCACATGGCACAGCAGACCTCTCCTGACTAGCCTACTGCTCCCCTCAGCAGTGTATTTCAGTCCATCTGCCTGTTCTGTTCCCCACTCTGTCTCTGGTGAATCCTCTCACCCCCCACACCTCTGACCTGTACACCAGTTCTTGTATGCATAAATAAACAAATCTTTTTAAAAAAATAAATAGGGCTTCTCTGCTGGTGGCACAGAAAGTTGAGCGCAGCAATGTGAAGCTGTCCACAGACTCTGCAGTGCTGGTTTGATTCCTGGCCAGCCAAGGAGATACCCACATGGCGCAGCAGACCTCTCCTGTCGCACCTGCTGCTCCCCTCAGCAATGTGTTCGGTCCTTCTGCCTGTTCTGCTCCCTGCCCTGTCTCTGGTGAATTCTCTCGTCCTGTGCCTCTGGCCTATACCCCAGTGCTTATATAAATAAATAAAATCTTAATAAATAAATAAATAAATAAATAAATAAATGGTTGAATAAGATTGTGAAGACAATAGTACACTGATAATTATGGAATAAATGGAAATTTAGAGACTGAATAGTTCAAGGGGATTAAAGAGTGTACACAGCAAGTGAGCTAAATGGAACACTATAATTTTACAGTGCAATATACTAATATTTAAAACACTAAAAATGGAATACTTAGCATTTGTCTGAAGTCTAGACATAGAAGGAAACTGACAGTATGAATTCAAAGTAATTTAGTAAAAGATTATAAGTTAGATGAGTCATTCCTAGGAACATAATCCCTCTTGAGGACCCAACTAAATGACAGGGAAATTCATCAAGCTAAATACCAAAGAACAACCTTTTGGTAGCAGCAATGTAAAGAAAAAGAGAATATTAAAAGCGATCCCCTGGAACTTTTCTCAAGAGGCACATGGGAAGAATAAAAACAGGCAGTGTTCATTGGGACAAAGTAAAATCCTTAGAAGAGAGATTGATTCAGTTAAGATGAAGGTAAATAGACATTGGAGGTTCAGAGTGTCATTTGCCAAGGATAAAGGGCTGGTGGGGATTTATAGGAAAGAAGGGAAGGGAAGCGTTGCTCTCTATCGCTTCAGAATACTCCCCCATTGTCAATGATGTTTCTCAACAGTAGGTTAATTAACAAGTCTTTGCGGAAACCTTCAAAAACAGTATCAAAGTATTTTGAGCCTAAAGAGCTCAGTTCCAAGCAAATGCAATGTTTCAGTACCCCAAATCTTTGGGGAATTCTTTAGCAGTTATTTTGATGGATCACTTTTGCAAAACCCAACACCCAGTAGAGAAGGGGAGCTGTAGCATTTCTCTGGATGTCCATCAGAATGGACTAGTCCTTCTGGGTTTTCCAAATTCTTCAGAGCTTAGGAGAAGTGAATTGAAGAACTTGGAAAAACCCAGAAAGAATGTAGGAACAAGGGCTGATTTGAAAGTCACAACAATATTAGACTTGTCAAAACCCAAGGAGAAAGAAACACACTAAGGCTGACATGTGATTAAAAGAGAAAGGGAAGAGATACAGTGATGTGAAAGTTTTGAATAGAGGAAGCAGATTTAAGTGTTCAATGCATAAGAATAAAATAATGAGGACACAGAAGTTCCTACAAGCTTTACCTTCTACCTCAAACATACAGACACACCAAAGAATGTGGATCTTGACTGAGAACCTGGGTGAAATTCCAGGCCTGCCTAGAGGCAATCCCAAAATCTTCCCAGGCGGGTCTCCCAGACAAGGACTCGGGCCCCTTCAATCAGTCCTGCTCTTTGCATGCCCACACTCACCCCACATCTCCAGCTCTCTATCTGAATCCTTCAGCCAAGGTCCTCTTCCAGTGCCCCAGATGAAACTCCTTTATGTGGGAAGACGAAAAACCTTGAAGACTCATTCCTCGCTCTGACTTATGCCACTCCATATCCTCCCCACAAGCTCAAGGTAAGATGAAATCATGGAAACCTTTTATTCAGGACTTCTTCACCAGTGAAAGGAATCTTATGTCTTCCCTGATCCACCTGACTCTTAGTAGCTGCTCAGTTGGGAGATATGGAGCAGCACAGGAGGGCTGAGGAGTCAGCACTCTCTCTAGCAACGTTGGCAGAGCAAATGATTAAAAGTCTCACTCTTTCTTTCCTTTAAGCTTGTCGTTGCTTTAACCTGCTACTGTTGCTTTCATACCTGGAAGCTCTGAGTCCCTGAAATGTGCATATGAGGAAACTAAGGGGCAAAGAAGATTTATACATCTCCATTTACAAATCAGTATAGAGATGCCAACTACTAATTCCTTAGAACTGAGACAGTTCTAAAGAATCTGAATCAATCAGTTACTATCTTTTTGTGTTTCTGCAATCTCTATTTCTCTTAAGTGAATGGCATTAATTTTTCAGTAGAATTTGGGTTTAGGAAAATCAATTTTCTACTCTACAGAAAGTAATATACCCCCCACAAGTTTATCTGTTGGAGCCTGGGAGGAGAGAAAGGAACTGATCCAATTTCTCTTGAGGAAGCAAGGGGTGTATAACCTGATCTGAGGATAAGTACTGTTTTCAGCTTGACTCAATACATTGTGGTAGGCTGATCAGTGATAGGACCCTCTGCTGCGTCTGACCTCCTTTATTTGTGGTTTCCCAGGTGCTTTATGTGCATTTGTCTGAGAACAGAGATCAGTATGTAAAATGGTATCCTCTTAGATCGAAATTAATTTAGAAAAGCTCTGAAGATGTGAAAGCAGAGAACTATATCATTACTAGCAAAAAATTCTTAATTATTCAACCCATCATGTTGCAAATAAAACACAAAATTAACACTGATAGGTAATCCTAGCATTGCCTCTCCTCCCCCTCAGCTGTTTCCAGTAAATCAAGCTGCTTATGCAATCAAGTGTGTCCCCAAATATTGTTATCTAAATTAACAGAAGGTGCACTGGATACATGCCCTTCCTTAACCCAGTAGGCAATTTCCAGTCCCTTGACAAAGGACAATCTTACACCTTTATCCCATGCATGTTCCTCTTACCTCAGGCAGACAATGGGGTCCTTTCCTTCCTGGGTTTATAATGTCTAGGTTCCTTCCCAATGAGACTTTTACCTGTTTCTAAAACCTTCTTGGGGAGAGTGCTCTACTGGAGGATTTCCCCTGATAACTAGAGAAAATATCAGTTCCTTTTCCCCATGGGTTAATTAGCAGAAGACTCCCCCCACTCACATCCAGCCATGGTCTTTCCTCATGAATTCTCTGTAGGGTCAGGAACTCCAAATCTTTCTAAACTAAGGAAACCTCTTCGATAGACTTGCTCAGAATAAATACACATGAAGTTACACTTGTAGGAAGAATTATTGCTTCCAATAAGATTAGGAAACTTTTTTGGGGGCCTCCCCAGTGGCACAGAGTTTGAGCACTGGGTTGCAAAGCTGCCCGCAGTCTCTGCAGTGCCGGTTCGATCCCCGGCCACCAGGTGAGGGTCCCACATGGCACACAGACCTCTCCTGCTGCCTGCTGCTCCCCTCAGCAGTGTACTTCGTCAGTCTGCCTGTTCTGCTCTCCGCTCTGGCTCTGGTGAATTCTCTCACCTCCCATGCTTCTGACTGTACCCAGTGCTTGTATAAATAAATAAATAAATCTTCAAAAAAAAATTAGGAAATTTTTAAACTTCCATCCCCACTGAAAGAAGAGTGGCTTTTGTTATAGTCTTTTGAGTTTCCCTAAGGAAGATGCAGTTTCCATTGCAAGAACATTGTTGACTATGGAGGAGGCATTGTTGACTGTGAGATAAACAACAACTCTATGTTGCTTTGCTGAAGATGCACTTTTACCACACTTCTCCACACTGACCACTGTTGGCCTAGTCATTGAGCCCACATATACATGATTAACTGTAGCGTTTCCCATGAAGAGTTTAGCATGGGGTAAGGATGCCAGTAATCTCTATTAGAAAAAAAAACCTCACAAACTATTCCCACGCCCCTTGCACCGTGATTTAGCAACTCTACCCCCAAGAAGTGAACTCTCTTTCCCTTCTCTGCATTCTCTTTGTGATTTGACATGTACAGAAAATGCAACAGAAGTCATGTGTCCAATCTGAGCCAAGTCCTCAAGAAGCACTGCCACTTAGGCTGCATTTCACACACTCACCAGTCATATGTGAGCCCCACAGACCAGCCCGCTGGAAGAGGGAAAGCATCGAAGCAAGAACAAAAGTCTCGGTTGAGGCTGTCCTTTTGGCGTAGCTCTGGCCAGCTGCGGACTCTGGACAAAAGGATGATCTAGAGCTAGAAGAACCACCAATCTGATTTTAGCCCAAATTGACCCATAATTCTGAGATAAATAAATAGCATTTTTAATCTAATTATTTTGAGGGTGGTTTGTTTTGTAGCCAAAGAGGATTGAAATTGTCTCTGAAACCACTTTGTCCACTTGCATGTCTGCTCCTCTCCATCTGCCATTCAAACAATTCATAACACAACCTACAAAGTTTCCACATATTTGGCCTCCAGCTGCAATAGCAATACCAGACAGTATCCAGCTTCCAGTCACAGTGGCAGAAACCGAGCCTCCAGTTGCCAACTAACGGACCCCAGATCCCTGCTAGGAGCCATGGGCCATGACCTCCGGTCCCAGGAATCTGGATGATCCTGGTAGCCATTTGCTTATATATTCACTCCAGTGTTCACTGTAGCAGTGAAATAAACCAGTATTACCTCAAACAAATAAATAAATTTGAAAAATAGAACTCTTACTACTTTATAACAGTTCTGAAACATTTATATGAATTTTAAAATTAAGTGTATTTATAAGTTGCTAATTTGGGTGTTTTTCAATTACAGTAGATATATTTCAAACCTATGGAGGCTTTGTTTATTGAATCTCAGGATTAACATATTTAAAAAACAAGCAAATCTTTTTTTAATATAGTTTAAAGGGTATAATCGTCAAGTAGATAAAATCAGACAAAAAGATTGGTCAAAACCTTTTAGGTGAATGATAATTTTTATTAGATTATAAACAGAATATTAAGCAGGAATTCAAAAATCAAGAGGCTATATTTCTGAATGTTTACCTCAAATAATTTAATTTTATAACCAAAGGCTCCTCCACATAATCTCCTTTATGCAAACATCTTCCCGTGGGTTTTAAAAGCTGAATCGGTATGGGAGAGGATTTGAGTTTAACAGAACTGGACCCCTGAGCTGGGAGGGGTGGGGTCTGGCTGCCTGGAGTTGAGGGTGCTCCTCTTCCACATTCACTCCCCCAGGGGGTCAGCCAAAAATCCTGAAGCCTGCCTGGGATTGAATGGGACCTGTCTTGGGTCCTGTGCCACTGCTATTTCTGCTCAGAACATCCCACTCTCTGCCTCACCTCCTGGCTTCTGCTCCCCTGACACCACTGCCTGTTGTCCTGTTCCTCTTTTACTTTCTAAAGGAGCAGGCAGCATTCCTTTTCTGGGGGCAGTTTACTCCCACTGTGGTTTTGTGAAAGATGGCAGGGCCATCTAAAGTGTGTGCAAGCTTCTGAAGGGTACTTGTCAGCTTCAAGAAAGGAGAGGTGGGGCACCCCAGAGCAGAGGACCACTCAGAACAGGCCCCTGGGTGTGTTTCAACACATCATAAGAACATTTGTAAGAGCAGTGACAGTTCTTTTACAAGTGAACACATCAAGGCATAGCTTTTATCTATGTAATTTAGATATTGATTTTTGGGCCCAAGACTATGTATTTTATCTTCTAATCTTCAAGCTTCCAAGTGTTGCTCTGGAATTTTAAAACAATGTGAAAGATAACCCAGGAAGGAGCTGATAACACAGCATGACACACATGATGAAGTCCACGGTTTTGTGTGCCCCATGGTCACTGCCCCCGACAAGGATGAGGGACAGAAGGTCCAGGCCTCTCAAACTGATGAGGAAGCCAGGCTCTGGCTTAGGAGCAAACCACCTCATGCAGCACAACTTCGTAGGTGAAAACCTACAATACCTGATATGAGGGAATCCTGAATATGGATGAAAGAGCAGGTAAGGGGAATTCTTAGACCAGTAACCTCTATCTATTCAGACACGATAATAAACTCTATTTTGAGTTACAAAGTAAAGTCAATATTCATTAAGATTGATAAATGATATAAGATAGGTTAATCGCAGAAAGTTTCCTTTCTCAGATTAAGTGCTAGTTCTTAAGGTAGGCAGAGAGAACACCCAGTCACCATCATTAAATACAGCACGCACAATCATTTTGGACACCAATTGCAGGGTTTTAAACTTAGAGAGCTATTTCTTTGAACAG
This sequence comes from Talpa europaea, assembly GCF_964194135.1. Classification (NCBI taxonomy): domain Eukaryota; kingdom Metazoa; phylum Chordata; class Mammalia; order Eulipotyphla; family Talpidae; genus Talpa; species Talpa europaea. The sequence continues at coordinate 71,470,416 of NC_140079.1, forward strand.
AGTGTGTGCCCTCTCAGTGGCTTCCAGAGACATTGGGCAGTGTTTGGGAGCAAAAGACTTTCTTGATGGCATCTTTCATGTCCTTGTTCCTCAGACTGTAGATTATGGGGTTGAAAAATGGGGCCAGGACAGTAAACATGAGTGCAATGGCCTTGTCCAGCAGTGGGGGGAAGGTGGCAGAGAAGCGCAGGTACATAAGTGTCACACTGCCAAAGAACAGCAGGAAAATGGTGATGTGGGCAGCACAGGTGGAGAAGGCCTTCTGACGACTTTCCCCCGAGGGAAACTTCAGGATTACGATGATGATTCTGAGATAGGAAAGGGTGATGACAGAGACAGAAATCAGGATGGAAATGGCATGGATGACATCTTCCACCAGGATCATGGACGTGTCTGTGCAGGCCAGACGCAGCACGGGCTCAAAGTCACAGAACAGTTGATGGATTTGGTTGGGACCGCAGAAGGGCAGTGTGGAAATCCACACAATCTCTGGCAGCAACTCAAGAAAGCCAAAGATGCAGGAGCCAGCAGAGAGCTGAACACACAGCCGGGGGGTCATGATGGTTGGGTAGCGGAGGGGGTTGCAAATGGCAACATACCTGTCAATGGCCATCACCATGAGGATCAGGCCTTCTGCTACCCCTAGTGAGTGGAAGAAGTACATCTGCAGGAGGCAGCCAATGAAGGAGATGGTCTTCTTCTCACTAATCAGGTTGGAGAGCATCTTGGGGATGGTCACTGTGGTATACCAGATCTCCAGGAAGGAAAAGATGCTGATGAAATTGTACATGGGGTTGTGGAGACGGGTATCCAGCCGAACAGCAAAGAAGATCATGAAATTTCCAGCAATAATGAACATGTAAATAAAAAGCAAAGGAATGAAGAATAGGAGGCTGCCACTCTCAAAATGAGGGAAATCAGAAAAGTAGAACTCAGCGACCATTGTCTGATTCCTCAGATCCATGCTTTCACCTGTTCACTTGTTGCTGATGGAATCAATTGCAGAGTCAGGAATCTACGCACATTCAATAACATACACAAACTTCTTACATAGCTAATTGTCTTGAAGTTAAGTTGATTTAGAAGACTATAGTATGTGAGTTGCTCTGCAAATTATAAAGTGTTCCTGCCTGATTGGCAAAAACTCTTTAGTGATTATAATACAATTGTCCATAAAGTAAGCAAATAATTTTGCTCTTCCAACATTTGAATTTCATAAATTCTTCTGAATGGCAATTTGTTTCATTAATCATGAACATGGAGATTGTTTAGTTTTTTACCATGTAGCCTAAGGAATATATTTATATATAGGAAAACATATTAAATAGTATATATTAGAATATTCTTTGGAATATTTATTATACTAGAAAATTGAAAATATCTTAAGTAGATAGGCAATTTTTGTGATGAACTTTTGGAGACTTTGTTGTAACAAAATGATTCCTTCTGAGGATAAGAATAAAGCCTTTTAAATTGGTATCTTAAAACTAAAGGGTAGATACAATCGCCTTTTGATCAACCTTGTTATTAAAAATAAAGTAAAAAGAAAAAATCAAATGTGATACTGAATTTAATTTACTTTTAAATACAAGTTAGACTTACCTGTGTTCAAGTTTGTCTTAATTTACATCACAAAATGGGTTAGTTAATACCCAAAATATACTGTTCAAGAAATCACACCCAAGGAATGGTTTTACAACATTTGAAAGACTTCAATTAGCAGTCTACATCCAGAGGGAGGTTTGGCCAGGGCTCCAAATAGCCATAATCTCTAGCTACACCATGGGTTTTATTAATAGGACATAGCAGGTTTTCTCAGTATTCACACTGATGGCACTTTGGACCAGATAATTCTGTACTGAGTGAGATGGGAAGTTTTCCTATGCTTCATGGATGTCAGCAGCACCTCTGGCCTCTACCTGCCAGACTGCATCCCACTCATGATTACCAGATGTGTCCAGAATTCACCATGTCCCTGCAAAAGAACAGAAGGAGCAGCATATCACCAACTGAGAAAAATGTCCCACTGGCATACAAAAAGTTGAAATTATTATTAGTATTATTATTTTTGGCAAAAATTAGGCTATCAAGATTATGAATTGGCTAGAATTATACCAATGCACTTGTTGGAGGAATGGAAGAACAGAATGAACTACAGAGCCCATAAAGCATGGAGGGTAATATGATCCCATGATTTGTTCTCACCTGTGTTTCTTCCCTAAGAGAGAAAACATCATGTGATTTCACCATAAGATTAGTTTTTCCACCAGTGTTACATTTTGTCTTTGATAGAAATGTTCATTCATTCCACTAACCAGGCAGCCCAACGTACAGAGCACAGTGGGGACTTACATGAGCTCGAAGGACAGGTTTGGTGTGGCTGATGTGCCTACTTGCTAATAAACGTTGGTATCTTTGCTGTCTGAGTTTGCTGGAGATGGCACCTCTATAATATGTGACAAGATAGAGTTAGCTGGCATTGTCATGGTGGTCATATCGCAGTATAATAATCCATCACATCAACATGTTGTCCATCTTAAATTTATATAATGCGGGCCTCCCCGGTGGCGCAGGGGTTGAGCGCTGGTTTGCGAAGCTGCCCGCAGCCTCTGCAATGCCAGTTCGATCCCCGGCCACCAGGCGAGGGTCCCACATGGCGTGCAGATCTCTCCTACCGCCCACTGCTCCCCTCAGCAGTGTACTTCCTCAGTCTGCCTGTTCTGCTCCCCACTCTGGCTCTGGTGAATTCTCTCACCCTCCCGCACTTCTGACTGTACCCAGTGCTTGTACAAATAAATAAAATCTTTAAAAAAAATTTTATGTAATGCTAAATTGAATTATTTGTCAAATTTTAATTTAAATACACACATGGAGAAAGTAAGTGACATTACCTGAATGAATCACACAATTTTTAATTGATCAAAGATTTAGTAAAGAGATAAAATTATTTAGAAACTAGAATTCCAGAGACTTTAAATAGCCAGAAAGTCCACTTGGTATATAGTGACCAAGATTTTTTAATGTCTTTTTGACCTTGCTTTTCATAGATACATCAGAATATTAAATCTATCTTGAAGCAGGAGCCATAAGAAAGACAAAATTTCTTTGTTTTCCTTTAAAAAAATCTACCTTATAAAACAGATATTCACAAGAAAAATATTTCATGCTCTAATAATTTCTTGCCTTAATTTTCTTTTTGTACTCAGACTTGTTTTACTCCAATCACCCGCTATTAAAGTTACTGAAATAATCTTTCTGTAAAGTAAAATTGTCAATTCTCTTATTGAAAAAGACCTTTCTGTGACTGTTGTAGGATTCCATATATAATCTGAACTTATAAACCTGAGATATAATATGAAGATATATGAGGCTTTTAAATCATTTTAACATCTTTTGGTTTTATTTTCCCCAACATACTTTCCTATTAGGACAGAAAATTCTCACTTCAGAGGTGATGGGGAGACAAGCAGGAAACTAACTTTATGCTCCATGGACTGTACATTATGGAGGGAAGAGAAAATTGAAACTTGGAAAAAGTGGCATGTCTTTAGGAACTTGAGTCTTCAGGAAGGAAAGACAATACACACGGGAAGACAACTTAAAGCAGATTCTAGGCTACAACTTTGATCTAACAGGGCTCCTGCATTTTCTGGAAGAATGGAGACCCTGGGTCTCAGCTAGCGAGCTGTGCTGGTTGTCCTGGAGTCCTTGATTCTTAAAGCCCTTTCCTGATTACACTAAATGAACCACAAGCTTCCTAGATTAGAATCTAAGCCAGAACTCAGTGGAGGTGAAAGGAGTCTAAAGCCGGTGGCCTGGCAAGCTCTGATAGGGGATGGCTCTGACAGAAATCTGGTTCTGTGAGAATCTTTCCCAAGTTATAGCAAACAAAGCCACTCACCCATAGCCCAAAGCACAGAGCTCGCCTCTCATCCCATGCCTGCCTCTTCCAGAATCCTAGAGGGCCAGCTTCTGCCTCCCAAACATCTTCATCTTCCTGCTTTGCAGCCCTGTGAGCAGTAGGCTATAGCCACAGCCACGAGGTGTCTGGGGGAAGAGTCAGATGGGAGACAGTCTACCTTCTGCGGGATCTCCCCCAGTGCCAGGGGAGGCAACTCCAGGCCCCTGTGGTTAATTAGGGAGCACTGCTGTTGTGCACCCCTTTCTTGGGTTGCGACCCCTGTGGGAAGCCAGGTCTTAGAGTCAGGCTAGAAATCAGATGCCAGGAGACACTTGGTTCTCCTTTCTGCCAAGAGTGACAGAAATGTTTACTTTCAAGTGTCTTCTACACAAATGTTTATATACAAAGTGTCCTCTGAGAGAGAGGAAGGGTCAGAGCCAGAGGAATCAGAAATGGAGTAAAACTCCTAAATTGTTTCAAAATCTGTGTTCTAGGCCTCCCAGGTGGCCCTGCAGGTTGAGCACAGCGCTTTGAAGCTGTCCACAGTCTCTGCAGTGCGGGTTCAATTCCCAGCCGGCCAGGGAGAACCCCACATGGCGCAGCAGACCTCTCTTGCCTCGCCCACTGCTCCCCTCAGCAGTATCTTTAGTCCGTCTGCCTGTTCTGCTCTCTGCTCTGTCTCTGGTAAATTCTCTCACCATTCCACGTGTCTGACCTGTACCCCAGTTCTTGTATAAATAAATAAATCTTAAAAAAAAGACTTATTTTTAAAAAAATCTGTGTCCCATCAACAACAAATACATTTTCATTCTTGCAACTTTTGTAACATTTTGCTACGGTTTAGTTACTGTAATATAATGAACTGTTGTGTATATACTCACTAGTCTTTTTATTATTTATTTATTAATTTGTTGGAGCTTTTATATATTCCAAATAATAACCATTGCCAGTTATATATGTTACAAATACAGACTCTTACTATATATATTATCTTTTTTATTTACTTTTGGTACCATTTAGTAAATGGAATAGTAGGATAGCCGAATTTATTACTGTAGTAGCAGAACGAAAGGAGAGAGGATGAAACAGAGACATAACTGAAGCTGCCGGGCAGAGAATTTTCCAAAATTGGCATCAAGCAATAGACTTAGTAGCATTAAGAAACCCAGGCAGCATACAAATAAAAGTATATTACATGTTACACTGCTGAGAAATCAAAGACAAAGAAAAGATCTTAAAAATTGGTATTCAAGAGTTTAGGACATATATTGTCCTCAAAGGACCTTCACACAGAAATAGTGAAAGTCAGAAGTTAGTGGTATGACTTTTCAAAGCACTGAAGGAAAAAATTCTGAGTAGAGATTCCTACTAATATCCTTTGAAAATACTGATGAAGTAAAAACATTGTAGGCATTTTGTCATCAAGTCTATGTCCGTGGGTGACTAAAGTTATTTTTCCAAGCAGTAGGAATTTTATCCCCAAATGGTAAATAGAAATGGAGAAAAGAAAAAAGCATCAGGAATTACAAATATGTGGGGTATATATAAAAGTAGCATATATGTAAGTAACAATCGACAAAATAATAGAAATAATAATATATTCTGAGAAATGAAATATAGAGAGAACTAACTGACAATGGTAACATAAATATGTGAGGACGTAAATTGAGTTAGAGTGTTCCAAGGTTTTTACATTGCCAGAAATTTGATAAAAGTATCAATTTATATTACTTTCAGAAAAATCAAGGAATGTATTTTTAATATCTAAGGAAACTACTAATGTTATAAAAAATGTAATGTATGCATAATAATATGCTATAGGGAAGCATAATGTTAAAAATAAAAACACAAGCAATCCCTAAAATGCCATAAGAAGACAAAAATAGTACACACAGTAGATAGTAGTGGAGCATATACTTTACTTTAATGTAACTAAATATTTACTTTATTTTTTTTTAATAGAGGCATGTTTTATTTATTTATTTGTTTGTTTGTTTTGCTTGTTTATACATGCACTGGGTACAGTCAGAAGCACGGGAGGGTGAGAGAATTCACCAGAGCCAGAGCCGGGAGCAGAGCAGGCAGAAGGACCGAAGGACACTGCTGAGGGGAGCAGCGGGCGGCAGGAGAGGTCTGCGCGCCATGTGGGACCCTCCTCCGGTGGCCAAGGAGCAGCCGGGGATCGAACCGGCGTCGCAGAGGCCGAGGGCAGCTTCGCAACCCAGCGCTCAACCGCTGCGCCACCGGGGAGGCCCTAAATATTTACTTTAAATGTAATATAGTCATGAGCATTTATATATAATGTAATGTATGTTATATATTTACATTTGTTACATGTAAAGGAAGTAAACCAAATATTCCAATTAAAAAACAGATTGTCAGGCTTGATGCTCATAATTTATACTTTAAATATGTGATCACAGAGATGTTGAAAATAAAAGATAGGGCCTCCCCGATGGCACAGTGGTTGAGCGCTGGGTTGCGAAGCTGCCCGCGGCCTCTGCGGCGCCCGTTCGATCCCCGGCTGCTCCCCGGCCACCGGAGGAGGGTCCCACATGGCGCGCAGACCTCTCCTGCCGCCCGCTGCTCCCCTCAGCGGTGTACTTCGGTCCTTCTGCCTGCTCTGCTCCCCGCTCTGGCTCTGGTGAATTCTCTCACCCTCCCGCACTTCTGACTGTACCCAGTGCATGTATAAACAAAACAAACAAATAAATAAAGCATGCCTCTAAAAAAAAAATTTAAAAAAAAAAGAAAAGAAAAGATAAAAACATTAAACATGCTAGGCAAATATTAAATAAACATAATTATTTTCATGTCAGGATAAAGTATATTTAAACCAAGTGTTACTGGAAGCAAAGCAATGGTTCATAATGATTCAGGTCTCAATTCACCAAAGAGACCTACAGTTCTAAATCTGTGCCTTTTAAACACTTAAGACTTATAGGGCCAAATGGAATGGAGGGGATTAAAATGAGCAATAAGAAATCTATATCACAATGAAGGTTTGAAAACAGGTTAAAAACAGAACATAGGTAATAAAATACTCTGTGTAGAGGTTAGACAGGCATGTTCACAGTGTGAAAGTTCACATATATAATCACTGATATAAATATAAGTGTACTTTTTGTACGTAAGTTATGTTTCATTAAAAAATTTTTTCTGGAGGGCCTCCCTGGTGGCGCAAGGGGTTAAGCACCGCACAATGAAGCAATCTGCAGCATCTGCAGCACAAGTTCGATCCCAGGCCAGCCAGAGAGATACCCACATGGCGCAGCAGACCTCTCCTGTTTCACACGCTGCTCCCCTCAGCAGTGTATTTCAGTCAGTCTGCCTGTTCTGTTCCCCACTCTGTCTCTGGTGAATCCTCTCATCCTCCACATCTCTGGCCTGTGCCCCAGCTCTTGTATGCATAAGTAAATAAATCTTTTAAAAAATTTTTTTCTGGAAACAAAAACTACAATAATATTTCCATTGTGGTGAGGGGGGTTGGAATGTTGCTGTCTTTTAAATTTTGATAGTCAATGATCTATCTTTGTCTTTGTGGTTTTAATTTTTTTTGTTTAATTATATTTTTGTTGCTTCTGTTTGTTTTTTAATCTTTTTGAAATAATTTTTGGTTATGTGTAAAGTAAGGACCTAATACCAGTTGGGGTTTGATGGATATACTGTTCTTGGATTTCATATTAAATAAATCATATTTCCCATTGATAAAACACCACTTTTTCATGCAACGAATCTTTCATTGTTTCCCTATCTCTAGACTATCTGATCTTCTAATTTATTTTCCTATGCATGTCTTTAAAAATATATTAATTGGAGAATTATAACTGCATGATGTTTATTATAAAGCAATCATAAATCTCTATCAGTAGTCTTCATTTTCCAGATTTCATGGCTGTTCTCAGGTATTTATTCTGTCTCATGAAATTTCAATTATTTTGCATAGTTACTGTGATATCATGGCCAAGATTTATTGAATTGCTTTTGAATGGCAAGGTATCTATTATTACATTGGAACAAATATTGTTTTATGGTAATAAAACATAAGGAGAAGAATTCTATTTATGACAATAAATTGTTATGGTCATAAAATTTTCAGTTATTTTTTATGTCAGAGAGGAGAGAAGAAAATTATTAAAAATCAAGAAAGAATGAGTGGAAGAAAGTAAAAGGAAATACATAGCAAATTTTGATACAAAAATGAGAAATATAAAGAGCTCAATAGAATCAAGTAGAGTAATTTAAACAACAACTTTGTATATGTTTGGGAGAAAAAATCCTTTTCCCATCTTTTATTCAGTACTGATACACTTTTCCAAGTGACAAATTTCTGGCAATTTTTCTCTTTTCTATTAATTTATTCACAATACTCAACATGTTAAAATCATCTCCAATATTGTTCCAATTCTTGTGTTTGTTTGTTTGTTTGTTTAAGTGGGCCCTATTGAAGCTTTTCTTTTTATGGTACCTTCCCATTGCATGCCTACATGGAATCTGGCTAAATCCTGATGGTGACAATAACAATGGTAGTGAGGCTCACCAGAACCCACAAACTTTCCCTGCATGTCTAATTCCCCTTTGACTTAGAGATCTAATGGAAAGAGAGTGCATAATGCTCTGCTAATTGACCCTATGAGAGAAAAGAACACTTGCTATTGATTAACCTGGGATTTGGCCTCAATGGAACTCATTTCCCCTTTAGTACTTCTAAAGAGCTTAAAAGAATAACCGGGAATGCAGAGACCCAGAGAAAGGGAAGGGTATTTAGCAACCTCCTCCCCTTCAGCATAGACTCCACAAGATGTCTTATCCTTGCACACCCTGGTTCAGAGAATGGAAGAATTGGAACTGATAACCCAGAGCCAAGGGCCTGGGGACCTAACTCAGCCTCTGCAATTGAACGGACTCATGATTATGAGGCTAAATGATTGTTGTTTTAATATCCATGTGTTAAAACAATAAATTTCTGTACTCTACTTTGTGGGACTTTGGCATTGAACCATCCTGAGACTGAAGATATCTAATCACTTATGCTCATTATCTGAATCTTGAGATATTTTGGGTTGTAAGTATTTTAGAATTGTCTTGTTAATTATTCTTTTCAAATAATCCTTTTATTTTCAGGAAGATTACCTCTATCTATCGAATGTGTAGTTATTTAACCATGCTGTCCGTTCTTTTGTATGTTAAGGACTTTTTGCACATTGCAAGGATTTGAGATCATTTAGAAATACACCAGATGCTACAGACCTGAAACTAAATAGTGGGAGGTGAAGTGAAACAAATGAGTCCTTTTGGGAAAGTGATTTATCTTTCTGCACCATTTTCTTCAACATTTTGCGGTTTATGGTCTTATTTTGCACTTGATTGTGCACACATAAGTGACACCATCCAGTATTAGTCTTTCTCCTTCTGACTGATTTTGCTTAGCATAATTCCCTCCAGTTCTATACTTATTTCCATTCTTAATTGTGCAAGCATTTAAGGGCTTTGTTATGCAATTGCATCTTCATTGCCATATCAGCCCTAAGAGCTGGGGTGAGATCAGCATTTTGTAGTTGTTGTTTTTATGAATTAAGGTGATTATTGATTTCTTACTGAAGTATGGGAGTCAGCCACCATCACTTATGTTTGGCCAGAGACTCAAAGGCGGGCAGAGAAGAAGGTTAGCTTTTTATTTTTTGTTTTGTTTTCTACTTTTGTTTTTAAACATCCTTGTTTCTTTTTTCACAATATAGAATATAGGGGAACCAAATAAGACATCAGTGTAAAAAAATAATAACAGTACAAAACAGAACAAAGCAAAAATGGGCAATTATAAATCAGAGACGTACTGCAGGGCAGGAGGAGGGAGAGGGATCAGAGGGAGGGAGGGAGGAGCACAGGGGACTGAGGTGATGGTGCACAGGTGCATTGTGCATTGGGGAAGGAAACTCTATGGAGACCACGCCTGAGGGAGTGGGGGGAAGCAAATATTGTTTAAATATGAACAATAATGTAAAACAATTTACAAAAATATTAATATATAAAAAGATATATAGGATTCCTCCCTTAAGGTGTGGTCACCATAGTTTTCTCACCACCAAAGTGCCCATTGTCCTTGACCACCACCCACTGAGCTCCCCTCCCCCTCTTTTGTTTTCTACTCTCCCCCTTCCTTGTTCCTCCTCCTGTTTCAGATCTAAGATTTTTAGAGGTAAAAGGAAAGGTTTCAGGCATCCCCTAATCAGAGTTTGTTGTCATAAAGAAACTAAGGGCAGACTCTTTAGGAGAGGGGCATCCTTATTTGCCTTAAGGTACATATTTGCTTTATGCTGGTTCTAAGATGGAAGTGGGGGCAAATATTAGGGACACTCTCAGTTGTTGATCAAGTTCTGGACATTTGTGGCTGATTGTTACAGAAGATATTGTTTAGCTTCTTAGACTGCTTTGTCAAAATCACGGTCTGACTTCCTACCTACATATCTCACTTGTAGACAACATTAACTGGTGATAATAGGTTGCTTTTTCTGCTGCTTGCTGCAGATTGAGAGTGAGAGTTCCATTTTTATATGTGGTCTGGCCGCTGTCCATTTGTATCTCCCATCCTCAGTCTCACATTTTGGTTATTTCACACAAATTCATGAGACCAAGCACAGAACTGAAGGAACAGTACCAATCCAGGAACCACTTTGCCAAAAAAGAAACTTCAAGTAACCTGGGCAGGAAAGTGTTGCAGAGACTCTGACTTCAAACTTCTGGGTTAAAATCCAACTCTAACACTTACCTACTAGTTGTATGATGCTAGGCAAGCTCTCTAACTCTCTATATCACACTACACTCATCTGTAAAGTTGGTTTAACTATTACAGGGCAGGGTGAAAGACACCCACAAACTTGCCTACTCTAATTGGGTTCTGCCATCAAGATAAAACATACTCTAGTGCAGAAAAGAACTTGAATACAATTAGTGGGTGACAGAGAGAAGGTAAACAATAGTTTCCAAATCAAACACCCCAAATCACCAATCCTTTCATGGGTAAATGCCCACCCAAATAGAACTGTTCCAAAGCATAACTGCTAAAGCCCAAAAGCTGGTCATGCATCTAAGCAACCTTCTAGCAGAGACCCATAGGAAAGGGGCAGAAGTCTGGAAGGAGTGGAGCAAAATCAAAATACAAGTCATGATAAAGGCTGCCATGGTCAGCCTCCCCTCAGGACTCCCACCCACATCTCTATCTCAAGTGTCTCCTTCCATGTCTCCCAAGACCCTGGTTCAAGGCCAAGGCTGAGAAGCAAGTGCAGCTTCTTCACTTGTCTCTCTCTCTCTGCTCCATGTGCCTCCTCCAGGTCCTTTTCTGGATCTCCATCCTGCTTCCTTCTTCCTGCCCTCTCTAGCTTCTTCTCCCAGCTCAGCTCTCCCCTTCCTTAGGATGGGCCAGGGAATCTGGAACCTTCCTTTTCAATGGATATCACACTGCTACAGATTTACACACAATCATCAAGCAACCTCTCCTATTATGGCCCAAATGAAGTAGAAAATATCTCCTAGAGTTTTGCTCCAAACTTGAATCCAGCTTGCTTGAATACCTGTGGTCAGGGGACGGTTATTGTGCTGACCTGCGGGGGCTTTGAATCCACTTCACTGTGCACTGAGCAATGACTTCTTCCTCTGCTTTCTATACATTAACCTGCTTATTATATTTTACTTTATTTTTGGTTTGTGTATCTTCAAATAGTCATTTTTTTCTGGAAACAACTATCAGTTTAGCAGATGCATTTTTATCTTGCCTTTTAATTTTGTTATTTCTAATCTGAGATATAAAGAGATCAAGAAAGCAATAAAGATATGTTAAATACACAAAAGATTTCACACATAATGGGAACTGAAATTCCTCTGAGTCCTATGCCCTTGATAGATCACAATGCCATTTTTTTATAGAGGGAAAGCTGACATAATTATGTGAATCTTTTAGGTAGATATGTGAAATTCATTTTAAAGGGACTGGTTTCCAAAGTTTCTGGTTCAAAGGATGTAATTTGCAATAATGAAATATTCTTACATATTTACATAGAAATTGTTATTTTCATGAGAAAAAATCAAATGGTACTTGCATCAACTTGCATGCAAAGTGTTTTTTGTATGCAAACAATAATAAGTACAAGACCACCACTGTATTCTTTTGTACACTACACATGATGTTAAAAGAGCATATGAAGCAAAAATTATCAGTGGCATTTGGCTTCTACAACTAAATAATCCCAATATTGGGTGTGATTCTCAACTCTTGCTTTCCATCCCTCAGTTTGCTCTCACTGCACACATTCTCCAGATATGCACTGAGGCCATAGATTACAAAGGAGCAGGATGACCAAGTCCAGTTTAGTTAGATTACAGCCAGAGGAAGATGGGAATGGATGTATAAAGAATCTGGGTGGGGTAAAGTAGAAAGATTAAGCATTTACTAGTCTACAAGGTAAACAAAGACCAAGGCAGAAGGTTGTTCCTTTCTTTGTTCTTACCCTTCTTCCCAAACTTCTCTTCATTTTTTCACTTTCCACTTTTCTCTCACACATTTCCCTCTTGACTCTTTCCTGCCTTTTCAAAATCTGCCTGTGATCTAGAGACTAGTGAGTGAGGTGGCAGCCAAGCTCTGGAATAGCATCTCTAATTGCATGCCAAATTCATTTCCTGCACTAATCTTAAAAGGATGGATTGCTTTGTTTTGTTTTTGGTACTAGAAGTATTCAAATACCCTTGAAGAAACTACTCGGGAAAGTCAAGTTGTTAATAATTTCCAAGATACCTGTAGTGGTGTGTATTCTCTCCCATTTGCCAGAAGACATGGCAAATGGTTCTGGCTGAATGAGTTTGGGCCTGATGTCAGAGCTCCAGAGCCTCTATGAACTGAAGAAAACATTTCTCTCCAACTGTAGCTTCATCTGTATGGGAGAGGATCCAAAATACATGGAGGAGGTGAAAAATGATATTGGCCAAATATTTCCAGGAGAAAAAGAATATGCGATGTGTATTTGGAGATCTGGTACACCACCACCACCATCCCCAAGATGCTCTCTGGCCTGGTCAGTGAACAAAAGACCATCATGCTGGCTGTTTGCCTCCTGCAAATGTACTTCTTCCACTTTCATTCTAAAAAGTTTGCCAGATCATCATTGTGTCAGCCCCCTCTGCAACCCTACAGTCATGACGTCTCAGTTTTACATTCAGGTCACCCTAGGTTCCTGCTTCTGTGGATTCTTCAATTCCTCGATTATTTGGATATCTAAATTGTCTTTCTGTAGTTTGAATCAAATTTAGAATATCTTCTGCAACTTTGCTTCCTTCCTCAATCACACATGCATGAACCTTAGCACATTTTTTCATCCAGATTGCGCAATTTTGGGCCTCCCTGGTGGTGCAGGTGGTTGAGTGCCCCTCTGTGAAGCTGTCCACAGCCTCTGCAGCACAAGTTCAATCCCAGCCAGCAGGGGAGAAATCCACATGGCGCAGAAGACCTCTCCTGTGTCTCCTGCTGCTCCCCTCAACAGTGTATTTCGTCAGTCTGCCTATTCTGTTCCCCACTCTCTCTCTGGTGAATCCTCACAGTCCTGTGCCCTGATTCTTGAATAAATAAATAAATGTTAAAAAAAAAAAAAAAAGATTGTGCAATTGTGGACAGCACATGTGGTGCAGACACCATAACAGCTAAGTTGAGTTCATTGTTCCCTGAGTAGTACCATATCCTCAAACATGTTATTTTTATAAGGCTTGTAGGATTTAGGCTTTTACAGTTTCCTTCAAGGTTGCTGTACCTAGATAAGTATTAATGGATGGAAACATCAAGCAATTTCATATGAGATTTTTCTAATGATATGCTACAAATCATCCTTTAAAAGAAAAGCATTTAGCTTTATGAGAAACCATCCCATTTCAAGTCTCTGCCCTTTATGTTCTGGTTTTCAAAATTAATGATTCAGAATAAAATGTATGACTTAAAATAGCTGAAATATATGTGGTTGGCATTATTCATATCAGTTAACAATGATTCTTTCACTGTGTCTATTTAAATACAAATTGCTTTTTAATTAACCATCTAAATGGAGTCACACAACAATTCTCTGGAATAGGGAGATTAGTCCTTACTATTCCCATTATGCACTTAATACAATTTGAGCAAATGTCCAATGATCATCTGGTCATTAAATGGTGGAATTAAGCCTTCAAATTGGATGTCACTTTCAAAGCCATTATCTAAAGATTTAATTTCAATTTCATAGTTCACTGTATAAGGGAATATTGCTGCTTTGGGGTTTTCTTATTCAATGCAACAATAGCAAATAAATAAAACAGAGAATAATAAAAGTAGGGAGAGTGAGAGATAACAACGGTAGGAAAAGAAATCCCATTTTTTAATAAAAATTACAAACTTGAATAATATTTTAATTCCCAAATAGAGTTAGCAAATAATGTTAGAGGATCTGAAATGATGACAGTTAAAGTAGATAAAGTTAACTACAAAAATGCCTTCTTTTTTTGGATGTATTAATTAATGTTTTGACTATTCTAGGAGGCAAAAATTGGAGACATTTTAAAATGAGAACTAATTCTGGAGAAGCAAAAACATAAGAAATAAAAAATAATGAAATAATAATCACCTCTATTCCATGGGGAAAATTAGTTGTACATAAAAGTTTACATAACTTTATTGGTAAAAGATAAGAAAATTGGATTCCAAAAAATCCACATGATATGAATTTTAGTAATGCAAGCTGAGGAGACTGATTTCAGAATTTTTGAATATAAAGTATCTCTTAAGCATTTCTAAGCATGGACTAGAAGATCTGATAACTGAGCAGAGGCTGGGGCAAGCTGAGCAGGGCAGATTAAGTTGGTATACGAAGTGCTGAGCTGCCCAGAGCTGATAACAAAAACCAAATACAACAGCCGTCCAAACTCCACCCACCCTTGTAAACTTGAATGCAAGACTTTTCTGCAGGAAGCTGCCTGTGAGAAATACTGGCTTCCTTTGTAGCCTCTCGGTGATCATGCCTAGAGAATACAGCACACAATTTCACAGATCGTACATGATGTACACCTCCACCATATCCATCAGGCTTCCTTTACCTGATTCTCCTGTATCAGGGTCTCTGTGTGATCAGGTTTGGAAAACTACAGAAGTATTTAGAAGGTCAGAGGTCTGAAGTCACTAAAATGTTCTCTCATACCCTTTCTTCATCCTAATACAGGTAAACAATTTGAGTGACTATGGAAACAATGTCAACCAAAAGAGACAAAAATGAGAGTGTGGGGCTGACTTTAAATTCAGCAGCTGCAGAGTAAAGACCAGAGAGCTGGCAGAGAAACTGCTTCAGGAATCTTACCTGGCTTCATGGTTGGAAATGCCATGAACCTCTTCCTTGCCCGTGTCCCGCACACTTCACCTTACTGTCTGCTCTAGGGACTGCTGATCTTACCTGCTTTTACTTTACTTCATAACAACAGTCTTCTTTGACTCTCTCTAAACATTTACAAATGCAGTAATCTCGGGATGACATTACTTCTCAGAAACTTTATTCATATAAAAATGGTGATGATAATACCTGTTTTACCAAATGTCCTGAAGAATAGAAATTAATGTAAATTGTTCATTTCAAAACATAAATTAAGACATAGCGGATTCTAATATATGGTGGGTCTTATCTTGTGGACAAAGACTTTAAAATATGCCCTCCCACTCCAACTCCAGACAGGCTCTTTGTTGGCTTTGATATAAGGCATTCCTAGGGTGTATGTTCCTGACTTTACAACCCAAATTTGTTTTAAATGTAAGAAGTCTATATGGAAAGGCAATACTAGACTTTCGAACACATAATTTAAAGGTCTCTCTGCGACTTTGGATTAAAAGATCCAAGAACAAGAGAAATCAGAAATGCAGAAACTTGACCTATTCTAATAGAGCATGAAAGCTAGATTATTCAAATTGAATTTACTGAATGAAGTTTAGCCTAGATGTCCTTCGCACTATTTTCTTTTTATTTGTTTCATTTTTGGAAAGTTGCCTAAAAGAATTATGCCTTTAGGGCCTCCCTGGTGGCACAGGCAGTTGAGCACCACACTGTGAAGCTGTCCACAGCCTCTGCAGCACGGCTTTGATCCCGGCTGGCCAGCAAGAATCCCACATAGTGAAGCAGACCTCTCCTATCTTGCCCACTGCTCCCCTCAGCAGTGTATTTCATCAGTCTGCCTGTTCTGCTCCCTACTCTGTCTATGGTGAATCCTCTCACCCTCCTGCGCATCTGGCCTGTACCCCGGTTTTTGTATAAATAAATTAATCTTAAAAAAAAAAGAATTATGCCTTTAAAAAGAATTTGTTTCTTTTCTCTCCATTACAAAGAATACATAAAATAAGATCACATCTATTCCACATTTTAGAAGTCTGTCCTATTTTCATGTTTTCTGGAGGTTGTTAAAAATATGCAGTTGAATTTTGAAGAAACTGTTGAGTTGTCTTTTCTAGACATAGTTTGTATTCTGTAGTCAGAAGGTTGGATAACCCACAATTCCTTCTTGATGTATGATTCTCAGAATAAAATCTAAAACTTATCAAAGAAACAGATCAAAGAGACAGAACAGAACCTTTACAGAATGTCTTTATCATTCATCTGTGACTGTTTTTTTCCTAACTTTTCATTTAAAAAAAAAAAACTTGCTTTCATTTTTTTGTGTGAAGGCCTATTGACAAAACTTTGAGAGCCATGTTCTCCCAATCCGCTGAGTCATCAGGCAGCTGTGAGTTAGTAGCTGCCTCAGCGAAATCTGTCTCCTAAAGATAATGTAGTTTGTAGTTGGCGGGATTCTGGGTCCAAAGAGGAGGCAATTTTGTGTAGGTTTTTTTTTTTTTTTTTTTGGTCTTGTCTCTGCAACACATGTAACACTTCTCTTCTCTCTGAATTAGAGGAGACAATTCATGTGAATGTTCCCTCTCTTTGTCTCTGATACATTTTACCTTGCAGGTTAAATTCTAGAAGGAGAACTCTTTTCAAAGGAAACCGTGAGTACAGAATTCTTTGCTGTACAATTTGTCATCAATACAATCAGGAAAACTGTGTCCTTTGAATTCTCTGTATTATCTTGACAGAACCATTGAGAATGATTTCTTGGCTTTTGAGAAGTTGAGAAGTTTTTTTTTTTTAAAGTAGAGAAATTTAACTATTTTTGTGACTATTTCTCCTTTTTTACATTTTAAAAGGATGGGTTTATTAGGAAAAGGAAAAAGAAAAGGGAGTACCTGCATATTCACAGGTGGGCAGGAGCGCTGCCATGACTATCTCCCTTCAAAAAAGACCTTGAACTTGTGGCTATATAGTGACCCATCTATGTGGGTTCACACAGGGAACAACCAGACAACTTGGAGCAAACAAATGCACAATAAAGACTTGAGTCTCTGTGGAATGATTTAAGCCTAAAGTCAAATTAGTAATAGCCATCCACTATGTTGCAAAAATATTCAGGAGGGAGGAGGAAGAATATTGAATGTTCTTGCTAAAATTAACGGGGAAAACTATGTCCTCATGCACATGAGTGAAGGTGGGTCTAATGGAGACTGTGGAAATTGTCACAAATAGGTTGGATTCCTCTAGCGAGAAGGAGTATCTTAGATGGTTTGACAGTGGTTTACATTTGAAAGTCAGTTACTGACATGGTAATAATTTGAAAATTATGATAATTGGGTAGAAGATTTTTTTTATTTGTAACATTTGTGAATGACACAGATAAAAAAAAATGTAAGCAATATATGAGCTACATTTTTTGACCAAGTAGTTTTTTTACTTAATTTCAAGAGCTTTAGAAAATACTTTTCCCAAGTGAAAAAAAAAATTTGTCCTACATTTTCAAACAAGAAGAAACATTTCCAAACTTTTGTGTGTATTATTCATGATGTAAATAGCAAGCCATTTAAAATTATTCATTATATAAAGTTCAGAGTAATCAGTACTTGCCAATACCTTTTTAGCCATTGAAAACAATAAAATCAGGTTTCTTTTTTATTTGTCTGAAAATCTGAGATTTAGCTCATTTAAACTTGTCCTCCATCATTAGTGCACATTAGTTCTATTTATAAGAATTAATAAATGTTGGTACAGGCTTATGTGAAAAGTGTTTTGAATGGTCAGCCTAATAACTGTATGTGGTCAAATTATATGAACGCACTACAGCCCTTATAACAACAGGCTTTCAAAGACTTAAAGATGTCTTGCCTTAGGGCCAACATGAACAAATGCCCAGGATATATGAAATAGTCAGAATTTTAGAGATTTCAGAACTAGCAATATAGAGAGAAGCTTCTTATTTGCAGGTTATGGAGAGTGGTGGCTCAAAGGTGCTGGAGACAGCAGAAGAAATCCAGGAGAGGCGTCAGGAGGTGTTGGCTCGGTATCAGAGGTTCAAGGAGCTGGTTGCTGAGAGGGGGCAGAAGCTAGAAGAGTCCTATCACTACCAGGTGTTTAGACGGGATGCAGATGACCTGGAGAAATGGATCTTGGAGAAACTCAAGATTGCAGGCGACAAGAGCTATGAAGATCCAACAAACATACAGGTCTCTCAGCTCCACTGATGTCCCCACTTGCCCAGAGATCTGTAGGGAGGGGAGCAGTGTTGTAAGAGTATGACTGTTAACTCTATGGGGATGATGTAATTAAAAGATTAGACTATCTTTAAAGGACAGTAATTCTACCTCTAAACAGCCCATGTCTTTAACATTTTAAGCCTCAGTATCTTGGTTACAAAGGAAACTCACTCTGGAGAGCATTCTTTTTTTTTTTTTTTTTTTACAATTTATTTATTTATACAAGAGCTGGGATACAGGCCAGAGGTGCGGGAGGGTGAGAGAATTCACCAGAGACACAGCAGAGAGCAGAACAGGCAGACAGACTGAAGACACAGCAGAGGGGAGCAGCGGGAGAGTCAGGAGAGGTCTGCGCACCATGTGGGTATCTCCCTGGCAGGCCAGGAATTGAACCAGTGCTGCAGAGGCTGCAGACAGCTTCACAGTGTGGCTCTTAACCTGCTGTGCCACCAGGGAGGCCCTGGAGAGCATTCTGTGAAAGTAACATTCTCAGGAAGTTAATCTTAACTTGATGTTGATCTATTGTGACATTTAGGGTCTAAAGAGACATCCATACTCTAAACAACACTCTCCATAGAAAGACATGAGTTAAACCTGGGATTTTCCTGTTTTGTTTTGTTTTGTTTTGTTTTGTTTTGTTTTGTTTTGTTTTGTTTCCCAAATGGCTATTAATTTTCCTGGTTAAATCCAAATGAGAGGTTCCAAGAGGAGAGGTTTGGAGGACACTCCCTCCTGGAGCTATAGGATAGTATGTTGTCAGGATCAGAAGAAAGGGCTGCATGCCCAGACGGGCTCATGGATGTTGGAAAGGGAGGTCTGGAACCAGACCAAACTGACATCTGTTAAATGGATAAATTTATATAGGACAAGAGGAACATAGTCTGGCATGAAACAACCTCAATTAAAATAAACTTAATGATCATCTTCCTCATTCTGTTCTACGTTCAATAGCACTTAGTTACTTCTCTTTTTAAAACAGAGAACTCTATGTGTTTTACTCCTTCATTCTTACAGAAGATAATTGAACTTCAAAATAACAAAGGACTAACTGGAAATTCCCCCAAAGTGGCAGGAACATTGAAAAAAAAAAAAAAAAGCTACCTCTTTGCTCCCTGACTTTAAACCTGGGACTGTTTCAAACTCTAAGTAGTCACTTGACCCAGAGGGACCATTTATTTCAGCATGTCATAGCTTATCACTTAATCTAAGTTGGAAATGAGTCATTCTGCCTAAAAGTAGGAAGAGAAACAAATGGGCCTCTTTAAGCTCCAGAGCACTTAAAACCTTAAACTTCGATTTCCAATCTGCAGGGAAAATATCAGAAGCATGAATCCTTTGAAGCAGAGGTGCAAGCAAAATCAAGGGTCATTCCTGAGCTGGAAGAAATCAGGGAAGTTCGATTTGCTGAGGGTCATTTTGCCCATGAGGATACCAAGGTAAATGTATGGTCAGGGTCTCCAAGAGAAGCTTCTAGTTATTGATTATGCTTTCATTGATTTTGCCATGTATAAATTTCAATGTCTCTGGCTTGAAACTAGGGCTCCTGCCACTAAATTTTTACTGCACTGTGCTTCTTGTGGGAGAAGAGCTGGTATTTCATTCCACCTTGTCCATAGCAGGATAATTTGGCATAAGACCAAGCCCATGCCAACTCGGCTCCACATTTCCTGACCAATAAATTTTCCCAAATGTCATTTCTCATCATTTCTTCTAATCTCAAGATTCGTTGTCCTTTAACTTCTTCAAACAGGGCTGTTGTCCCACCCAGTTCTTCTCTGAAGTGTCTCTTCCTTTGTCTACACTGCTCCTTTCTCTTCACCATCCATTGCTGGGACCACTCTTGCTGTTCTCCAAATGCTGCTGTTTATATTTCTCCTACAACCCACGACTTCGGAAAAATCTTCCCTGAGCACTGAGAGTCACTACAACTTTGGAACCCCTTATTAATGCATCAGCTCTATTCTGACTCAGTCCGTGTGCTCTGCCAACATGTTTGGGCTGATATAGTTGATTCAGGATCTCTTTTGCATAAGGGATTTTTTACCTTTATGTTTGTAATGGTGAAAAAACAAATCTGTATTACAGATTTAAAAATCAGGATCTTTTCATGTTAACCTAGATAAAATCTACCCCATTTTATTGTCAGCAAGTGGGACTGATCAGAGAACACAGATTTGAACCAGAGTAGAACCTTATTAGAAAGAAGAAAAGTCTCAAAACTTATTCATTGATATAAAGTAGAAATCATTTTTGAATTATTCACAGGGGTTGTGTGTGTGTGTGTGTGTGTGTGTGTGTGCCAACAATGTCCTTCCTTCATTCAAATATTTGAGCAATGCCTGAAACAACAGAGTCCCTGGGGTTATCACAGGCAGGTGCTCTGTGTGCTATGTGCAGTGGGGTGACCAAAAAATGCAAAATTCTTGAAGACATGACATAGATGATACCCTCAATTTTTCAAGATATATAAGACATGGTCTTCTAAGCTAAACTGAGTATCCATACTCTCAACTATATACCCTAAAATCCTTTTGCTGTTGTCTGATTTCCTTTGTAGGTGAGCAAAACTGTAGCTTTATCCTTTCCAGCAAACAGTTCATGTTATTTCTGCCATGTCTTTGCCAGGCCTTGGAACACTCTCTTGCCATCATCTAAAATTCTTTCTGCTTCTCAAGGTGCAGTGCAAACAAGTACTCTTCTTTGAATCCTTATTCCACCCTGTCATATTTTTTGTAACCACTTCATCTTTTAAAACCCCAAAGCATTTTTAAAGCATTTCTGTAATGGAAGATCATGTTTGGTTTGGTTTAATGGTCATTCCCTACATAGCCCATTTCCTCTTTTAGATTTGTGTTGAACTAGTGCTAGTGCAGAGGAGGCATTTTTATCCAGGTCTTTTTCTGTACAAGTCTCCACCTACCCCACAGCATCTGTGCCTGAATGGCTTTGCTCCCTTCCCAAAGGTCCACCTGGAAGAGTTGCGACGCCTATGGGACCTGCTGCTGGAGCTGACTCAGGAGAAGGGCACCCTGCTACTGCGTGCCCTGAGGCTCCAGCAGTACCTGCAGGAGTGTGCAGACATCCTGGAGTGGATCGCAGACAAGGTACAGCACTTCTCATCCTGCTGCCCTATATCCCATAGCAACCTAGCGAAGGCTATTCATTAAGAAATCAAAATGTCTGTACCTGGACTTGCTCCCTTGTAAGGATGAATTTTGGTAAATATTTGGGATGTCTTGGAGGTTATTACTACTGTAGGAGAGTAGGTCTGAAGGGATGGAATTGAACATGGAAAACACAGGACTATACAAAAATCATTGGCGGATGGTCTGTGCATTGAAAATGAGTGAAACCTGTCTCCTCCCAACTTCTGTGATGCCTGACTCCTTCTAGATGTTTGCTTTTTTCTGGGTGTAGGCTGAGAGTCTTGGCAGCTCATTCCCTGACCCCTGTCTCTCAGTCCCAGTCATTATGGAAGTTTCTATTTTTCTAAATACTTAAAAAAATAATACTGTAATTAGGACTGAAAATTTGCATAAGTAAGTGCTTGACACAATGCTTTTATCGATACCAAGTATGTCAAATTAAGTAGAACCAGGATGAATTTATTATGTTTCAAATATACATTTTAACTTTTAACACATAAAAGGGTGCTTCCCCCATTTGAGAAACAGGAGGGAGGGGCTTAGGGCATTTTACTTGCAGGAATTCCTCAATGATTTCTGGTGACTTGTCTGTCTGCAGGAGGCAATAGTGACATCGGTGGAGCTGGGTGATGACTGGGAGCGCACAGAGGTTCTGCACAAGAAGTTTGAAGAGTTCCAGGTGGACCTGGCAGCTCGAAAGGGCAGAGTGGATGGAGTAAACCAATATGCCAATGAGTGTGCTGAGGTGAGAGCCCACCTAGGGAAAGAATCTGGCCCTCAGGGAGAACTTCTAAGCATTAGTAAGTGGACCAGGGAGATATAGAACATCGAGGGGGAGCAGAAGGGCTCTGCAGTGACACTCCCAGATCAGTTTCCTCTCCAGACCCATCACTTTCCGGACCATGGAATCGGAGGTGTGAGTGTATGAGTGTGTGTGTGAGTGTGAGTGTATGAGATGTGGCTGGGTGTGTGTGCAGTGTAAATGTGACTATGAGTGTGTGCGTGTGAGTGTAAGTTTGTACAAAAGTATAGGGATGTGAGTGTGTGAGTGTGTGCATGTAAGACTGTGTATGTAAAGTGTGTGTGCAGTGTGTGGATGACTCTGTGAGTGTGTGTGTAAGCATGTGTGTGTAAAACTGTGTGCATGTATGTGTCCTCAAAGAGGCAACTCCTGCCTTGTGCTGCACTGATTACTACTGTTTGTGCCACACTCTGTCTTCATGAAGAACCATCATAAAGTAGCAAAGAATATAAAATAGAGGGGGGCTGGCATAGCATACATGACATCATTCCCATGATTCTTTTGTGGGGGAAGGATTGAGGGGCAGGTTGTCTTTCTACTTAAGGAAATATCTGAGAAGATACATGCAGGGTGTGGGAATAAATAACCCCCTTGTGTGTACGACAGCTGGCAAATCAATCTGATTTTACATGTTCATAAAAGAATAGAAATGGCAATAGCTGGCTATTGTGCTTTTCCATTGGTGTTTCATCCTTCCTGCAGCACTGTCATGGGAAGATCTTTCTGTATTAATTGAACCAGATTTCAGGGTGAATTGGAGTAGGGAAAATAGTCATTTTTTTTTTTTTTGCTGGATACATTTCAACATCCTTAAATTTTCTGCCTCTACTACCTCTCTCGTGGTGATTTTTCAGCTACCTATGACTGCCTTGCATTGGCCACAAAACTTAACATAGCAAACATCTTATTTCTTCATGAGTCATCAGTTCAGCTTGCAGTCCTGTGGCCACTTGGTGCTCTCGTGGCTGCAATGCTCTGGTGGGAGGAAGATCCAGAATAACTTTGCTTTTATGTCAGGGTCTCAGTGAGGACAATGAAGTTCTTCTCCACATGGTCTCTTGTGTTCCATGCCTTTTTATGTGTCAGTGCTCCACGAAGGTGCAGACAGACTGAGAGTCCTCTTGAGCCCAGTACTGGAGCTCAGAATGTCATTCCTGGCCTATTGGGAAGCAAGTCACAGGCCAACCCAGATCCAAAGGAGGAAACAGACTCCACCTCCTGCTAGGAGGGCCTTGCAGTACAGCATGCAGCCGGCTCTCTAGTCTACATGGGAAGGGTTTATTCCACCCGGTACAGTGTGTCCTTTGCTGCCTAGGGAGGGTCTACACAGCTGCAGAAAAGTCATACACTCTCGAAGGAGGATGGAAAAATTCTGCCAGGACAGATTTCAGAATGGGAATAGAAATGGGGAGACACAGGGACAGGTACAGTAGTGAGACTGGGGCACGTGGCAACTACTCAAAATTACCAAGCATCAAAACAGGATGATGCCACTTACTTAATCTGGTATTTGTAAATCTCATGCTCCAGATGTCATTTGCAAAATTTTTGGAAATTTTTTGCAAAGTTGGATGTGTATGCATGTAATTCTGGGAAATGGAAATAACTTTTACAGCATTCTCAAAGTTACCAGGAACCCCAAGGAGTTAAGAGCCACCACATTAAAGTTTAGAAAACGAAGTCATATTTATTATACAAAGGGAATTTTCTGTTTTTTGGGGGTTTTTTTTGTTTTTGTTTTTGTTTTTTTTTTTTCAGAATTTTCAGAGATTTGGCAAGACATCAATGAGATGGAGTTCTAAAAATTTTAACACCATGAATAACACCCTGTGTAGTAGTCAGTCCAGTGTTGTGGGCAAAAGATACAGTGTTTGATAAGTTGGTTTTGTAGATTCTGATGATGTGGATCAGTTCAGAGCTAGGGAGCACAGCTAGGTGAAGTTCAGTGTCTGGTTACGCAGTCACGGTCTACTGCTGCAAGGCATGAACCAGTGTGCAATGAGGGGTTTACATGGAGAACAGAATAATCTCACTTTGCTGACTCCAGCTTTGGTTTCCTCCCACAGGAGAACCACCCTGAGCTGCCCCTGATCAAGTCAAAGCAGGACGAGGTGAATGCTGCCTGGGGGCGTCTCCACGGCCTGGCCCTCCAGCGTCGGAAAACCCTATCCAATGCTGCAGACCTCCAGAGATTCAAAAGGCATGGACCTGGGCACCACATTATGGGAGTTCTGTCACAGCCCCAAGTTTGTCCTCTGTGTCTGCCTCTGTCTTCTATTAATAATTAGTGACCAATCCCTCAAACCATACAAAATCATGTGCCTGTCTTGAAGACAGCAAAGGAGAAGGTACTTAAGAAAACCATGACCCATGCCATGGCCAAGTGTGTGGAAACTGAAGCCCAACGCACTAAGATTAGCTCAGGAGAATTAGTGATGGAGCTCTGCAGAGGTGAGGAAAGCAGATTAAGATTTGGGTGAGGGTGGAGGTGGATTTAAGAAGTAAAAAGACATCCCTGAGGAGGTAACTCAGGCAGGGGAAGGGTCTCTGGAGGCTCAGTGGGCAGGATGTCCAGGTCCCTAACATCCAAATGGAAACCGCTAAAAGCCAGAGCTCTTCATGGGGCTGTTTGCAGTGGGGGTGAGAGGTGGGTAAGCTAGGCTTTGTAGTGTGCTCCGTTTGCCCTGGAATGTCTGCCACTCTATGGTTGGCACTCACCTGGCTGTCTGGCAGGGATGTGATGGAAGCCATCCAGTGGATCAAGGAGAAGGAGCCTGTACTCATGTCTGAGGACTATGGCAAGGACCTCGTGAGCTCCGAGGCTCTGTTCCACAGTCACAAGGGACTCGAGAGGAACCTTGCTGTCATGCACGACAAGGTAAGCCAGCTGGCTGAGTCTGGCTCTGAGCTGGAAGAGGCATCGGTGCTGCCCTGCCTCCAGAGCCAATTCATGATTTCCGTGAAGGAGCAAATCAGTGCTCCCTAAAGAGAACTCCTCACTCTAGTGAGGGCTTGTACAGGAATACTGGAAATCCTTTGTTTAAATTTGTTTTTATTTAAATACACATTAATGTTTTGTATACTCTCGTAGGTTTTTGGTAACATATTTTGTGACTAAAAAACAAGCCCCCTGCCCCCCCAAAAGCAACCCCAAGAATGGTCCCCTCATTTCGGTATTCTGTGGCCAGTCTTCCTTCCCATCTAGACACAGTGTCCTCTACTGCACCTGGGGATTCTTGTTCTTTTGTCCTTCGCTCAGTAGATCAGGGAAGCATTTTTCTCTTCCCCTTTTAAAATAAACTTGAGACTCTCACAGCCTCTTCCTAAATCTGTGTTTGGATTTTCTTCTGAAAGCTGGGAAGCCTGCTCTTGTACCGGGGGGCAGATTCAGACACTAGAACTCAGAGCTACCCCATGTTCTAAATGCTTCCATCTACGCTTCTTACCCATCCAACTCTCACCAAGACCTAAACTAGGGACTCCTCACAACACCAGCTGAGTCTGCAAGGGAAAGATAGCCCCTGCTGTGCAGCTCCAACCCCTGTCCAGTTTCTAAGGCTGCCTCACTATCCACCTCTCATTTTTCTTTAACCTTTGGCCTTTTTCCTAATAATGAATAAGAAAATACTATGGTCTGATGAATAATGACAAATTGAAACCCTAGGCAACACCTGATAATATTTAGTCTAAAGAGGAAAATAAAATGTGGGAGGTCACCTGAGTCTGAGCTCTTAGGAATTGTGGTCAAAATGCTTTGGCATGACTGAATTTTCTCAACAGAAATTTCCCTGGGTGGAAATGTCTTTCTGATTCCCACAATAATATCTGGGGAACAATATAGAAGGTATGAGGAATGGACTTGGGCCCAAATCTTCCTTTTGACTCTTACTAATGGAAAGATCTTGAACAAATAAAATATTTTACATCTTAGTTTTCACATAGGGGAAGAACAGCAATAACTTCACCTGTTATATTAGTAAGTGGTGAATATAAATTGAGAAAATGCATGTGAAGTACTTAGCACAATGCCACAGTGCTCAGTAAATGATTAATGTATTATTAATATACTACCTTCAGATGTTAATATAAATATTTGTATAAAGATGTATTTCTAAATTGTTATTTATATGATGGGTTTGTTGCATACCTTCCATAAATCTTTGCCAAGAGGAGTCAGAATGCTGGCATTTCCCATGAGATTTCTTCTTCATCCCAAAGGTAAAAGAGTTATGCGCCAAAGCAGACAAGCTGAAGATTTCCCATCCTTCAGATGCCCCTCAGATCCAGCAGATGAAAGAGGATCTCACCTCCAACTGGGAGCATGTTAGAGCCTTGGCCACCAGCAGATATGCAAAGCTGCAGGCCTCTTACTGGTGGGGAACCCCTCCTCTCTGTTGCTTTAGCTATCTCTCCTGTATCAAGTGGCCCATCAAAGGCAGAAATAAAAGAGTAAACATGATAAAATAACAGGGAATTCAGACCTCAGTGGAGGAAATAGAAGCTTTAATTTTCTGATCAAAGTGACATGCAGTCCAGCAAAATACTCAGCATGACCTCCCCCCGCCTACACGCCTTTTCTTTCTCTGATAGCTGCAGGATGTCACTGCACCCCTCTGTTTCCTCAGAATAGTGGTAGGCTGCTGTGATGTCACCCAGAAGCTGGAAAGCTTTGGAGGAACATCAAAACTGACCCTGGCTAAGAAACGGAATTTCCAAGCTGAAAAGAATAAAAAGAAATCCAGTTTTATCTCCTTAAAGTGGATTACAAAATACTGGACATTGTTTTCAGTAGTTAATTTTTATGATTAGTCTTTAAATCACCAAAAGAGAGCATTTATCTTATTGTTATGATTTCAAACCAAACAATGACATTTAAATGGGTAACTTTTTGTGGTTTCTCTTTTTGTGGTTAATAGGGTTAAGCTGAGTTGAGATATAGGAGGCGGGGATATTCGGGGGTCCCTAAGCGTAGCTCTACTTCCCTTTCCAGACAAGTTTCCTCTTGGCTATATCTTAGTGCTTATGTATTGGCCACTTCAAGTCCTCTGAGTGGGTACGACCTTGTGACCAGGAAGTGTAATATACAGATGTGCCTTGCACACAAGGACCCAGCTACCTAGAAATATACACCTGGAGCAAAGGAACTCCCTGTGCCCAAAGGAACAGACAGTACACCAAGGAACCCAGGGGTGCCATCAGGGCCTTGAGTGTGCTGCACATCTCAATTCAGCCCAGCTTCGCTCTTCCTCCAGTCCACTTGGTTGCTTCTCCTCCCTGCCCTTCCTTTCCCCACAGGTACCAGCGGTTCTTGTCTGACTATGAGGAGCTCTCAGGCTGGATGAAGGAGAAGACCGCACTGATCAACGCTGATGAGCTGCCCACGGACGTGGCTGGTGGGGAAGCCTTGCTGGACAGACATCAGCAGCACAAGGTGGGGGCCCAGCAGCAGGGTGAGGGAGGAGACTAGCTCATGTCAAAGATGCAGAAGGTTTTGGCTGTGTCCTAAGACATTTTGTCCTGTGGCCACAGCATGAGATTGACTCTTACGATGACCGTTTCCAATCTGCGGACGAGACTGGACAAGACCTGCTGGATGCCAATCACGAGGCCTCCGAGGAAGTTCGGGAAAAGGTACTGTAGTCTCACAGTCTGTGAAATTTTGATACATCTTTAGCCCTCACTTAATCTCATAATAATATGAGGCCCTCTGAGGGGTATGAGGGGGGACGTCACATAGACAAGTCAGCAACAGAACCTTCCGCTCACACCACTACCTTCACAAGTTGCTTTAGGGAAATGAAATTGAAGTCCTGAGGATAGGATGCTACCTCACCACCAAGACTTTGTTTCATCACCTTAGCTCATTTCTTCAGCTCACCTTCTAACTGATATAATAGCTCCATGCTATCACACCTTGTCACACCTGTCCTGTTCTATCACTTTTCCTTGCTCGCCTCTAGGTAAAAATACAGAAAAAATATTCATCTTTGGTTTCCTAAGATGCCAGGAGAATGCGTGGCTCCTGGCTGGAGTCTGTACCTTCCTTCTCTCCTCTACATAACCGCAAATCCAACTGATTTTCCTATATCATGTTTTTCAGGTTTACATTAAATAACAGGAACATTTGAAACTCTCAAAACTCCACTGAGTGGAGAACCAGGTTTGCATCATCCTAGCCTGGGTCATGAGGGCTGACCTCAGCCCTGACCCAGGAGATGCTAGGAAGGTGGTGGCAATCACCAAACTCTGTGGGACCACAGTTAAAATAAGATTGGTCAGTTTCTTTGCATCTCATTACCTTCCAAGCACAAGCTCCAGCACTGTGTGATAGATGAGGTTGGGGTAACCACATTTGGAACTCCCCCAAAACTCTATGGGAGCAATATAATGTGTATTTTACTATTAACAATTTTCTGCCACGGGATCAGCAGGACCCTAAGTTCTTGGACATTTACCTTTCATCCAGGGATTCTGAGAGTTTGTGCTGCCTTTTTTATGGACTTAATGCAGCAGCTAGATTAGTAGCTGGACTTTCTTTGATAGATGCTTGGGCAGAGGCAAAGGCTTTCATGGGTTTGAGAATGTACCTCCCTTTTCTCTTTCCTTACTAGTTCTTATTTGCCTTCAGAATAGAATGCAAAATTCTCTGTCTGATCATTGAAGTGTTCTATGAACTTGGACATCACTAAATATCTAGCCTGTTTAGTCTCTGCCCTTTTCTCTGGAGCACCTGCATGTTCTAACAATGACTTAAGTAACTACCTGCTCGTGGTATTCTGCCCTACAATACTGACTATCCCCTCTTCAAGACTTTAAATTTCTGTTTCATGCCTTATCTCCTATACTTCTATTCCCTAGTTCTTCTAATCAAAATGAATCTTCTCTTGTTTATTTGTACATATTAAATGTGGTGTACCTCTTTTATGGCAGGCATCCAATTTTTCCTATACCATGATTATTAAGAGAAAAGTCCACTTTCTGTTCATTTTTATGTTTTTCAAAATGCCTTGCCCTTAATATATGCTCAGTAAATATATGCTACTATAAATTAATCATGTTCCCGGCACATTATCACTTCCTTTCCAAAGATGGCCATACTTGCCAACAACTGGGCGGCTCTGCTGGGACTGTGGGACGAGCGCCAGCGTCAGTATGAACATTGCTTGGACTTGCACCTCTTCTACCGTGACAGCGAGCAAGTGGACAGCTGGATGAGCAGACAAGAGGTACTCGGGGGCTCAGCTTGTGTCTTGAAGCCATTTCTCCCATTCCTTGTTAACCACCTTGATGACTGCCAGCATCCTAACAACCACTTCTAGAGCCAGAGCTTGTTCTGGGAACTGAAATGTGACCCAAGAGGAGAACACACTGGTTCTGTATATAAGGCTCTTACAATATCCTTATGGCAGATGCATAGACAAGTACTAACTATGGCTCCTGATTAGTCCATACACTGCTCTACTGGTTCTCTCCATAGCAGAGAGGCTTTAACCTCCACTGAACATAAGGCAGAATGAATATCAAATTGCTAAGGGGTCAGGAAGAAAGAATTGTGGTAAGTCAGAGTTTACTAGAGATTTCTTGAAGGAGGTGCGTGGTCTTCTTGAGTCAGCTTTTTTTTTTTTTTTTTGATATATACACTTTTTTATTTTTGAGAATGATCTTTCGGATGATACAGCTGTAATTAGGCCTGTTAAGAATATTTTATATGCACTTTCTATCGGTACGTGGTTGAGTCCACATACCAATTTAAAATATGAATTCAATGTATTTAGAGAAAATTATTCTTGTGAAGGAATACTTCTAACAAGAAGTGATTTTTCATGCATACCAGTTTCATGTCAACCTGAATATAATTTTTATAAAGTAGCATTTTATTTTTTTATTTTTACTTTTTTTAATTTTATTTTTATATTCCCCATGCAATTGCAACCCCCTTATTTTGACCCTACTCCCTACTTACCCTGCCCCCCATAGTGTGTTTCTTTTTTTTTTTTTTTTTTTATAGAGGCATGCTTTTATTTATTTGTTTACTGGTTTGTTTGTTTGTTTTGTTTATACATGCACTGGGTACAGTCAGAAGTGCTGGAGGGAGGGTGAGAGAATTCACCAGAGCCAGAGCGGGGAGCAGAGCAGGCAGAAGGACCGAAGTACACTGCTGAGGGGAGCAGCGGGCGGCAGGAGAGGTCTGCACGCCATGTGGGACCCTCCTCCGGTGGCCGGGGAGCAGCCGGGGATCGAACCGGCGCCGCAGAGGCCGCGCGCAGTTTCGCAACCCAGCGCTCAACCGCTGCGCCACCGGGGAGGCCCATATAGTGTGTTTCTTGAGTCAGCTTTGAGGATTCAAACTAGTGCTTGGATTGGCGGGGGAGAGAATTCTAGATGGACAGATCTAGACAAATAAGTAATAAAGTTGTAAAAAGATGTGGGAAGGAAAACTGAAGCTCCTGCTGTTGGAGGTATGTTTACCTGCTATTCTGCTTTGTGCTGCTTCCCATCTTGCTTTCCAACTACCTTGTCATCTTCCCTAGTCCTTGTCTCAGAGATATTCCAAAGGGAATGTGTCTCACCAACAAAACATTGCTGCAGTACATCATTCTGTCTTCCACAGGCCTTCCTGGACAATGAGGACCTGGGAAACTCTCTGGGCAGTGTGGAAGCCCTTCTCCAGAAGCATGATGACTTTGAGGAAGCCTTCACTGCCCAGGAGGAGAAGATCACAGTAAGAAATGGGCCCGTGGACCTCCCTGGTGGCCTAGGGTTTAAGTCTCAGTGCTATCACTGCTATGGACTGTGTTCCATCCTCTGCCAGGGAGCTACCCCACATGGTGCAGCAGACCTCTCCCATCTCACCCGCTGCTCCCCTCAGCAGTGTATTTCAGTAGATCCTCCTGTTCTGCTCCTCACTTTGTCTCTGATCAATGCTATTCCCAAATATCTGGCCTACACTTTAGATCGTCTGTGAAAAAAGAAAAAGAAATGGGCACTGGTTGGGCCTCAGCTTTATGTTTGTTCATATCATCCTCTATAATATGTGTCCTTAGATGAATCACTCCCGTAACTGGCAGTTGTAATTCAGGATTATTCTTAAAATAGAAAACATCTAGAAATACATTCATACCTATTTTTACTAACATAGTTCTTATGCCACAAAGCATGTTTAGAAAGTTTTTTAAAGATTTCAGACTATTTATACTTTCTGATAAGGTGCATTATTGTTGGTTTTTTTCCTTAATATAAATAGAAACTGTTGGATCCATATCTATAGAATCATCACTTCAAAATTTGAAATGTATTAGTTATTTTTCAGTTGTTTACTCTTCAGAATATCTACATTTATTTTTCTTTAGCAATATCTAGATATCTAAGTAACCCATTCTTTAATAGTAGATCCTCCTCTATGTGTTTCCTATCTAATTCTATTACAATTTTCCAGTGAACCTTAAATTGCAATGTCTCAGACAACAGGTCATTATATAAACAGGATGGTGCTGGCTTAGAGTCACATCACACACACACTCACACATACACACACACCCCACCACCACCACCTTCACTGCCAGCAGCAGTAACAACAAAAATAATCAAATTCCAAGTCTTCCCTGCTAATCTTCAACCAATTAAGGGTTTAATATAATTCCTGATTAGTTCATATACTTGCTCTGCTGATTTTCCCTAGTAAGACTGCACAGTGGGTAAAATAATTCTATTGTTTCTAAAGTGCTATCCTTTATTTTAGATGATTTTTATATTCTTAATCAATTAATCCATTAATTAATCCATTCTGAGCTTTAGCAAGTGAAGGGGTTCATAATGAATGTGAGTAAAAATTCACCTCTACAGTTTCTGAGTCCTTTCTTCATGTGACTGGAGGATATATACATAAATGTGGATATAAATGTGATGCTAGGTACATGAATACATTGATAGCTGGACATGCTAAGTGCTTCCTCTTAAAGATTTAAGGATAGATCAAATATTAATCTTTCAGTGACATCAGAACTTATTTCCTACAATCTAGCTTAAAAAGTACTGTGGCATGGAAAGGATAGTGAATTTGTCCAAGGTAAACATTTTAAAAACAATTTATAACAAAATCAGAACTGGGACTTAGATCCTAAGGCCCTCAAACTTGTCCATTTCCCATGTTACCATGGTTCCTCCTTAATAGCTACCCAAACTGCAACCACATTCTAGGTGATCACTGAGGGAAAACCACTTGATTTTTTTTCTAGACCTTGGACAAGACAGCAACAAAACTGATTGACAATGACCATTATGATTCCGAGAACATCGCTGCTATCCGGGACGGGGTATGTCCAAAGGGCCATATGTCCACCTGCCCTCCTGCACACTGGGGTCAGGGAAGGTACTGGGGTCATGGTAGCCAAGATGGGCAGTGACTCCAGTGTGTCCATAATTGGTTCTGCTAAGTGAGTATGCTTGTGTTTTGCAGCTGTTGGCCCGGCGGGATGCCCTGCGGGAAAGGGCCGCCATTCGACGTAGAATGCTGGAGGATTCATTGCTTCTGCAGCAACTGTATCAAGACTCAGATGACCTGAAGAACTGGATCAATAAGAAGAAAAAGTTGGCAGATGATGAAGATTACAAGGTAGGTGGAGTTTTCCAGCCCTGGACATATTCATCCCAACTGTGCTTTATGGAATTAGTCTTGGAGTTGGCAGGACCATAGCATTCAGCCATGAACGTCATTTTTTTTTAATTTTTTAAATATTTACTTAGTTATGCATACAGAGCTGGGGCACAGGCCAGAGATGCGGGGGGTGAGAGGATTCACCAGAGACAGAGTGGGGAGCAGAACAGGCAGATCGACTGAAATACACTGCGGAGGGGAGCAGCGGGAGAGAAAGGAGAGGTCTGCCAAGCCATTTGGGAATCTCCCTGGCCGGCCAGGAATCGAACCCACACTGCAGAGGCTGCGGACAGCTTCACAGCGCTGCACTCAACCTGCTGCACCACAGGGAGGCCAACAGTATTTACTTTTTCAGATATAATTTACTCTTAAATGTGTACTTATGATCCTTTTATATTTTTATAGAAATATGAACAAGGACTGTACCTGCCTTTCTATAAAACTCAGGAATGTGTATTTGTGTTCTCTAGAATAGTCATAGGTCCAGTATATGAAGGATAAACATATCTTCTCTACATGGGGAAAATGGGTGGGTGTTTCATGTACTAGGGCAGGAATGATGCAAATTTCATCTTTCAAGACAGTTCTGACCAATTGTTAAGCTTGCATGGAGTGTTATATTTTGAATGATCTTCAGAGCATAACCAGTTTCAGTAGAAATATAGGCACACATGTATTAACCATGCCTGCCATGTGTACAGAGCAAGTTGTCACAGAGATTCCTAAGTGCTGTCTGGCTCAGTGCTTGGACAAGGACAGTTGTCCCAGGGATGCTGTTTAAATCTAATCAGTCAGATTTAGAGTGAGAAGTAATCCCAGGCCTCAAAACAACTGCCCCTCATTTCTTTTTTTTTTTTTTTTTTACGATTTATTTATTTATTCATTTATACAAGCACTGGGTACAGTCAGAAGCGCAGGAGGGTGAGAGAATTCACCAGAGCCAGAGCGGGGAACAGAACAGGCAGACTTGATGAAATACACCGCTGAGGGGTGCAGCGGGCACGGCAGGAGAGGTCTGTGCGCCACGTGGGACCCTCACCAGTGGTCAGGGATCAAACTGGCACTGCAGAGGCTTCGGGCAGCTCCGCAGCCCAGCACTCAACCGCTGCGCCACCAGGGGAGGCCCCACCTGCCCCTCATTTCTCAAATGATGATTCCCCTTTATCTTCTTTTGTCATCTCAGGATACACAGAACTTGAAGAGCCGGGTTCAAAAGCAGCAAGTCTTTGAAGAAGAATTGGCAGCGAATGAGAACCTGCTTAATAACTTAGAGAAAACTGGCCAGGAGATGATTGAAAGAGACCACTATGCCTCTGAAAATGTGGCAGCTCGTGTGAATGAGGTTGCCAGCCTCTGGAAGGAACTGCTGGAGACAACAGCTCAGAAAGGTCAGAAGCAGAGATTTGGTGAAAGGCTAATTTCTAAATCTAGAACCTCCCATTCTCGTCTTTGCCTGGTGACCTCTGTGAGAAGGTCACTTGCTTTGCTGTGTCATCCTGTACTGGCTAAGAAATTTTTAAATCCAACCTAAAATTACTATATTTCATGTTTTCTTCATATATCTGTAGGGTTTATTTGCACTGAAATGACTTCTGTTTTCTAAACTTTTTTCTTTTTCTAAAATTAATGACTTAAATCAAACCTACATATTTTAGTTCAATAGACAAGCCGTTATGAGACCCAAGTTATTAAATCAGACATTATAAGATTGTCAGGGTCACATGTGATGTTCCTACAATATTATTCATATAAATGGAATTTGTTGCTTTTTTTCTCCTATCTGAAAGCTCCTTAAAAATCCCCCATGACTGTCTGAATAGTCTGCGTTTAACTTCACCTTTCACTTTGGAAAACTAATTCATTGTTATAATTAAAGCAAATCATGAGATTCCTTTGCCAGTGTTCTTGTTATGAACATCATCAGTAGACATGGATGCCCAGTTTATAAAAGAGATATACTACACCGCTTGTCTTGGATGTCAACTTGATTTTGTTTTAGGAAAATGAAAACAACTTGCACATAGTAATAAGAAGTGCCCTTAAGGAAACACAGTAAATGCTTCACAGAAATAATGCAAATAATAATTATAAGGTCATAGAATTGAGAATTTAACAGAAAACAGTATGGGTAATCGAGGCATTTTCTGGAAAAGAAAATTGTGGAGGGTGGTTTGTATTGAAGGACAGGAACTAACAGGGGCTAGCTCTATTCTGGGAAAGACATTTGTAAACAGACACTTCAAGATTTGAAACTGAGAAAGCACCAAGTTTTGTACTTCTCTTGAAAAATATAGTGCTTGGGTTCACTTTCATTTGAAAAAGACATCTGAAGAGCAAGCAACAAATGACATGAAAATACCCAAGATGGTTCAGGTCAAGCATGATACCTCACTTGAGACTATAACTTATTATCTTTGTTTTAAGAATACAAACATATTCAAAAAACAAATAGCATCTAAATTCTACAACTTAAAGTGTTTTCTTATATAATCTCATTAGACAGTCATATTTTCCCCATTGCAATATCAAAATAACATATTGCTCCTTAAGTGGGTGGAGGGTACATTTTCATGCAATGAGGAACAGTCATTGCACAATGAGGAATATGTCTTATACCAATGTCTGCTCCTAGGGACCCAGCTGCACGAAGCGAACAAGCAACTGCAATTTGAAAATAATGCAGAAGACCTGAGGCGCTGGCTGGAGGAGGTGGAGGGGCAGGTCACCTCCGAGGATTATGGAAAAGGTCTGGCCGATGTGCAGAATTTACTCCGGAAACATGGCCTCCTGGAGTCAGCTGTAACAGCTCGCCAGGTTTGTTGCTAGCTCTCTAGCTAACTGGTAAATATGCTCTGAGTACACACATAATGAGAAATTATTGTCAAGAGAGAAAGAGAACAGAAAACCAAAGGTAACATTTGGAGAGTTTCAGTTGGTCTACTGCCTATCCCTATGTCCCCTCTACTCCACCGTCTCCCAGCTCATGTCTTCTGTCAGTCCCGAAACTGATAGGAGACTGTGCCCAGACAGTAGAACACTGTGCTGGGTTTTATTTGTAGCCTTGCCATTTACTAATTGTATGATCTTCAGTTTATCTGTTCACCTTTTTACACCTCTATCTCCATACCTGTAAAATAAGGTTGAATAAAATTCCCTCTCCTGTTCTGGCATTCTGTGAATCAAACCTTGGAAATACCTTTGATCCTGTCATTTTTATTGCTGTTAAGAGAGGTGAAGCCAATAGAAGTAAAGCAATTTCCCTGACACCACAGGACATATTAACAGGGTTAGGGCCATAATGCCGCTGTCTAGGATTTCAGTTCCAGAATGATCTTCCTAATATTTCACCAGACTCATTTTTCCAATAAGTTTCCAGAGTAAAATATGAAATATGAGTTTTAGAGCACTCAGTAGAAACTTACTTCCAGTTGACTCATCTTAAGAGACTACTATA
Organism: Talpa europaea; assembly: GCF_964194135.1. Classification (NCBI taxonomy): domain Eukaryota; kingdom Metazoa; phylum Chordata; class Mammalia; order Eulipotyphla; family Talpidae; genus Talpa; species Talpa europaea. The sequence continues at coordinate 71,506,978 of NC_140079.1, forward strand.
AACATTTTACGACGACAAATTGGGCAACCTAGAAAAAATGCACAAATTCTTAGAAACACACAAAATACCAAGATTGAATCAGGAAGAAATAGAAAGTCTGATCAGCTTGAGCATAAGTAAGGAAGTTGAAACAGTAATCAAAAGTTTCTAAAAAAAAAACAAAAGCCCAGGATCAGATAGCTTCACCAGTAAAGTCAATCAAATGTTCAAAAAAGAACTATTACCTATCCTTCTCAAAATGCTCCCAAAAATCAAGGAAGGAAAGTTTCCAAAGTTTCCATTTTAAGATGCTAAAGTTACCCTGGTAAAGATGTGGCATATATGTGTGTGTGTGTTGTGTGTGTGTGTGTGTGTGTGTATATATATATATATATATATATATATATATATAGAGAGAGAGAGAGAGAGAGAGAGAGAGAGAGAGTGTGGAATACTACTCAGATTTTTTTTTTTTTAAAAAAGATGAAATCCTGGCATTTGCAACAATATAAATGAATCTTGAGGGGATGATGCTAAGGGAATTTCTTTTCCCATGGAGAAAGGCAATTTGTAATCTCACACATTTGTGAAAGATAAAACAAAGCAAAAAAACAAACCCTAGATTATAAGAACCACTACTTAGTGATTACGAGAAGGGAAGTGTGGGTAAATTGGGTTAAAAGGATCAATCATAAAGTGATGGATGGAAACTAGACTTTTGGATGTGGCTACAATGTACTAGATAGATGATAGCAAGTAGATGGATAGATAGATGCCAAATTATAATGCCATGTACCTAAAATGCTTTTAATTTAATAAATTATTTTTATACCTTTACTAATTTTATAAATAAATCTTACTATATTTACACTTTAAAAATTATCCCCAAATTTTCAGTTTTCCTTAGTCATTCTACAAAAATGTTATCCTTTGAGATGTGGTTTGAGAACTACTTTTCTTTAAATAGCTCATAGTTGATGAAGTTTTTCTAGATGTAGTCATTTCTCCTGATCAAGTTCACTGATTTGCTCAGAGATCCTAACAGTGCTATAGAAATTGATTGTCCCCATGGGCCCCTCACCCCAAACCCCAGCCCCTCCTAGTAATGATGGGATTTCCTGAACCCACTTTGTTTCTCTCTCAGGATCAGGTGGATACCCTCACAGACTTGGCTGCTTATTTTGAAGAAATAGGCCATCCAGATGCTGGGGACATACGGGCAAGGCAGGAATCCCTGGTTTCCCAGTTCAATGCTCTGAAAGAGCCACTGGCTGTCCGGAAAAAGAAGCTCATTGACCTCCTCCGCCTGCAACAGATCTGTAGAGACACAGAGGATGAGGAGGCCTGGATCCAGGAGACTGAGCCCTCAGCAACTTCCACCTACCTCGGTCAGTGCCATCTGGACAGACTGAGCTGCAAAGAGAAACCAAAATTTCAGCTCCTTTGAGAGAACTGCAATTGCAGCAGAGCTGGGGAGAAAAGTTTGCTCTCAGCTCCCTCCCCTCAGAGTCAGGGAAATTTGTCCAGTTCTTCATACAATTTGTTATAAATTCATATCAAAAAATTCCCCTCCTAAGTTCATATGTAGGTAGTACCATGAGTACAGGGCCCCTGGGAAGAGCTAGAGTCTTTTGTGCTACTTGCTTTTATACCTAAGCTATTACAAAGGTCTTGTACTGAGAGGCTTTGATTTGTGTTTGAGACACCAAGTGTTTTTGTATAGTTTGCTGGTTACTCCCTTTTATAATTAAGTAAGCATTATAAGGATGAAAAGGGTCAAGAGGCCAACAAAATCCAGATATTCCTGTCCTGTAGAAGTTGTCTGTTCACCAGAGTTGGTGCCGATAGACTTGCACCAAAGTACAGAAAAATGTGAACATAAACATAACACAGCATCGCATGCATGAAGTGAGAGCATTTCTGAGAGAAGGACAATGGTGGCAGGAGAGAGATTAGTCTGGAAAACTTGCTAGAAGAGTAAAGGCTGAGGATCACTGGAAGGATATAGAGCAGTCTATGGTATTTGGAATTGGAAGTACAGGGAAGGAAAGTTTGGGGGGAGAAGTGGAGCACAGAGAGAGACAGGGAGGATGAAACAGATAAGTGGAACTGTGTGATCTTAGAGATGGAGGCATTCATCATAGATGGCACTTGAGTGCCTGTTCACGTTAGGCCTCAGGGAGTAACTCTTTAAGTTATATCTATTTTTTATAGTGTATTCAGGAACCTTCTGAAGATCATGCTATTTCGCAAGTGGCAGTTCTTGCTTTTTCCATATTGCATGCTGAGAGAAAATCAGTTATATTATCCTATTGGAAATTTGAGCTACGATGTTAACATGCCCTTCTATCCACCTTCCAAAGAAAAATCGGGATTTCTCTGTTATTTTTTTATAAAGTAATGAATTGAATTTTCTCATTACAAAGAGCCAAGAGGCAGAACAACATTGAGTACAGTTAATTCAGACAGGCAGCACCAGTTTAAAAAATCCCACTCAATGATTAGAACTTCGAAGAGAAGAACATGTAGGCCCAAGAGTTCAAAAAAAGTGAAGTGCGTTACTTCTTTGAACCAAGATAATCCTAAAGCTCACATTTTTTTTCTGTAGGTAAGGACCTGGTTGCCTCCAAGAATCTTCTAAATAGGCACCAAGTCATCCTTGCTGACATTGCCAGTCATGAGCCACGCATCCGGGTGATAACCGAGAGAGGGAACAAAATGGTAGAGGAAGGTACGTACGATTCAGCTTAGGCTACTTGGTTGTCACCTCTGGGAAGACGTTTGCACCATCTTATGGCTTCACAGGAATATAAGGCTATCGGATCTATTTCCCACCCATTGTAGAAATTTCCTATCAGCATTCTGACACAGGTATACAGATTTTATTTGTATATTCTAGAAATAGGGGCCTCCCCACCTTGTGATGATCATCAATATGCTTCTCTGTAGACCTGACATAATTCAGAATCTAAGTTCCAAAGTTTTATAAAATAAACAAGGCTCCTTTGCTTATGGAAGTTTCCAGATCTGTGAAGACAGGTCTTGGGTTCCTAGTGCCTTATTATCGTCATGGTAAATAGTCCCATTTCTTTAAATTTCTCACTTTGTATAGTTTCAGTGCCTCGCCTCATTCTGATCTCTCATCTTTAGAAACTTCTTTTGCTTACATATGATGTTCAGAACATTTACTTTGAAAACCAGTTGACTTTGAAAGAGACTATGGAATGAGGAAAAAAAGCCTTTTATATTTAGTCCCATATTGATTGCTTCTAGTGTATTTCTTTTTTTTTAAATACTTTATTTTAAATAATTCTTACATCATTTTTCATTTTTGCACAATGTATGCATTTTCACTTTGGTTATATTCCCCATACAATTGCACCCCCCACCCCTGTATTTCATTCCTTTGTCTAGATTGATATTTCACCTACCTATATGAAACACTTCCTGTAACATTTCTGAGAGTACAGGTCTGTCGGCCTTAAATTCTCTAGACTTTCATTGATCTAGAAGACTTCATTTTGCTTTCATTTTGAAACATATCTCCACAGAGATAAATTCTGGGTTGAGTTTCTTTCCCTTAGTATTTTAAAGATACTACTGCATCATTATCTTCTAACTTGCAGAGCATCTACCCAGAACTTAGCTCTCATTATAATCTTTGCTCCTTTGTATGCAGTATCTTCTTTTTTTTTTTTTTTTTTTTTGGTCTCTGATTTATTTAAACCCTTTTTTCAGCAATTTGTGATGTAGTACTGTGTGGTTTATCCAGTTTCTTCAGCTTGACAGGCACTGAGCTTCTTACGTCTACTTTCTTATGTACATCCAGGGAAGCCTTTATTCTGGAACAGATTTAAAAATTAACTCACTACTAAGATCGACCCACCTAAGGACTCTACTTTGTGTGTTATAATGTGTTTTACTTTGGTGCTAATTTTAATTATTTGCAGCCCTCTGGGAGCCTGAGGAATTGTTTGGTTTGGTGCTCTCCAGTCATTCTCTCTTCACCCCCAGGGTTTCCTTTGTGCGCAAAGGAGCAAGCCATCCAGGGGCTTCTCCTGGGGCCTCTGAGGCTCCCTGTCTGTCAGGGGCTTCTCTTCAGTGCCCAGAAGCCCCAGCTGCCCTGTCTTCCCCAGCCCGGACCTGTCTGCCCCCTTAGACTGCTGGTTCTGTTTGGGCTAGCCTCCCCCAAGGCAGTCTAGAACCTACCCCAGGCATAAACGTAACAATCTCATTTCACTCCCTTCTCTCAGGGAATTCTCTGCCCAGTGTCTGAAAATCATTGTTTCTTAGTTTATGCTGTTTTCTAGTCATTTATTATATTCCTATAAATGTGATCCTTTATGAGCAGATAAGGAAATCTGCTGAATTTTCTGTTTGGTGTAGAGGGTACATGTTTTTGGAACCGGGAGTTGTATCCACACACAGGTGTTCTGTTTTCAGCTGTATGTATCATGGACAATACCAGCCACTCACACCTCACACACACTTGCCCCCATTAGTACCTGGTGCTGCTTGACATCACTTATGACATTCCAATTCCCTGGAACTTCAGTGTGATATTAACTACATGCGGTAGTATCCTCACACCCCCTTTTCCTCTCCCAGGTCATCCAAAGACTAAAGTATGGTCACACTAGGTAAGGTCACACCACCTTTTCTGTTTCTGCCCCATAGGACACTTTGCTGCAGAAGATGTAGCCTCTAGGGTCAAGAGTTTGAACAAGAACATGGAGTCTCTTCAGGCTCGGGCTGCAAGACGGCAGAAGGACCTTGAGGCCAATGTCCAGTTCCAGCAGTACCTGGCTGACCTACATGAGGCAGACGCGTGGATCAGAGAGAAGGAACCTATTGTAGACAACACTAACTATGGGGCTAATGAAGAAGCAGCTGGGGTAAGGGCGGCCTGAAGCTGGCGTTGTCCAGTCTCCATCAAACGGTACCAATTTATCAATTTAGGATTTGCTTAGATTATGGAACAGGCATAAGGGCTGTTAGAATATTTGGGGTCTCAAGAGGGATAACCTTTGGCCTTCATCCACTAGGATACCCTCAGAGTTGCTAGAGGTCCCAAAAGTTTCATGTGTTTCTCTAATCCCACAGAGATCATACCTTCCTTAGAGGTTATCTCAATCCAGAATGGCATGACTAGGGACCCACGCCTGTCTTGGTTCCTTCCTAAACTTCCCAGAGTAACCTTGGGATTTCACAAACTAACCATGGCTTTAAGGTTAAAGAACCTTGATCACTTTATTGAAATACAATCAGACAGATCTGTTAGGGCAAGACGAATATCAGAGGGTACAATTACTATGACATCTATTTCTTTGATTTGTGTATTTTCTTAGGGCAAGTCAGTATAGTATTTCACAAACCTTTGACACTAGAAGTAATTGAAATGACCATATAAAGTCAGGCTGATGTTTAATCTTACAAAATAACATTATCAGCAGCATCTACTTTCAGCTCTGACATGTATTAATAAATAATTGTGCGATTTTCACTTCATTTTGTTTGAAATAGATACTTGCAATTTTAGGGTTTAAAGCAAACTAGCAGATGGAAAGTGTCTCTTACCAGGAATTAGGATAATGGCATAATCCATGATAAAAGTTGAAACACCCCCAAGGAATTTAGTCCTCCTGGATGGCTTCTGATGACCTCCCACCCTCAATCTAGGCTCTTCTGAAGAAGCATGAGGCCTTCCTAGTGGACCTCAACGCATTCGGAAACAGCATGCAGGCGCTACGGGATCAGGCAGAGGCCTGCCAGGTATGGACCTTAGGGATGCCAAGAAGCACATCCCACCTCAGAGGAAAAGGAATTCTCTATGGAATTTACTTCCGTAACCCAGGAAACAATGGCAAAAAATATATATCAAGGTCTATGACCATTATGGGCAAGGAGGGTAGCATCTCTGTAGAAGCTACAGATATTTAGTTTATAAGAACTTCTCATGTGTTATCATGTGTTTAGGAGAATATTTTTTGCTTTCCTCTATTTTTCCTTTTACATCTCTCTCCTTTCTCACTTCCTTTGTTTCTATCTCTCCTTCTTATATCCTCCCTTAACTTCATTATGCACACACATTACATATGCATTTTGTATGTATGCATGTTATGAGGAAATAGTACCTGAATGATATAAAGTCAGAGGATCTGCTTGGGGGAGGTATATCTTCAATTCCATTCTGAAGATGGGACAAGTATTTGTTATGAAGACAGCTTCTATTTTGTTTGTCTGTCTCAAGACATGATATTTATAGAAAGTCAAAATCAGAGGGGAATGTACCTTGGAAAGCAGGTTGCTTAATAAAGAGAAATACAAGGTCCTCCCTGGTGGCACAAGGGGTTAAGCACAGAGCACTATGACGCTATCTGCAGCCTCTGCAGCACGAGTTTGATCCCTGGCCCTCCAAGGAGCTACCCTCATGGTGCAGCAGAATTCTCCTGTCCCCCCTTAGCCCGCTGCTCCACTTAGCAGTGTATTTCAGTCAGTCTGCCTGTTCTGTTCTCCACTCCCTCTGGTGAACCCTCTCACCCCTCACACCTCTGGCCTGTACCCCAGTTCTTGTATACACAAATAAATAAATCTTTTAAAAAAGAGAGAGAGAGATACAAAATGTTTGTTCTCAGTTTATGCTCCAGTTTTTTGGTTTTTTTTTTTTTCAATCAGCAGCCTTTCCAGAGCTGTAGGTCAGCCATGCCTAAAAAAAGACAGAGAAAGCTGATTTTCTAGACGTAATAATGTAAAAACCTAGGTGCTGGAAGAATTGTCAGTGGAGGCCCGGGGAACGGAGACTATGGGAGACAGTGGGCCTTTCATGATCTCGAATGATTTTCTGGAACTTTGATATGTATAATGTTTACACCTGATTTAAGAACTTGAGAACATTTGTAAGTTCCCAGCAAACTCAACAATCACTTTGCTCAGTCTGTGCTCATACTGCCCCACCTGCCTGCCCCCTGAGAAGTGCTGGGGGTGGGGGTTGGGGGTGCAAAATGATAATGCAAAATCTAATCAGGGCTGCCCTCACCGGTCCCACCCAGACACCCACTAGTTGTAGAGGGAGGTGTTTCCTGCAGTAACTGACATGCTCTCCTCCAACTTGTTCAGCAACAACAGGCAGCGCCAGTGGAGGGAGCAGCTCGAGAGGAGAGGGTGGTGGCTTTATATGACTTCCAGGCTCGGAGCCCCCGAGAAGTCACCATGAAGAAAGATGACGTCTTAACTCTGCTCAGCTCCATCAACAAGGTGACCTCCCCTGTGGCTCCTCCATAGTCTCTGTCCAACCCTGCCAGATACCCATCTTTTGGCTCATCAACATTCATGATTGGCTGTCTCTCTTATACAAACTGCTCCATCTAGCCAGGAGCCTGTACTTGTGGGGTGATAATTGCAAATGAAAACTCAGAGAACTGAAGTAATTGCCCAAGGGCACATGTAAGTGGAGTGGCAGCGCTATAAACCCTTCCTGCCTGCGTCTTTGCTTGTTCCTCTTCCTGCAGGAACAGGCAGCAATGATTGGGGTCAGGTGGAGCCTGCTCAGAAGTCTTTTGTCGACTTGATTTTTTTTAGACCTCATGCCTGTGAGAACAGTGACAAAATATTGGCTTTAGTCATTTTTTTATATTCAAAATTATTGGGAAGAGAGGTGCAATATTGTCATTCTGAGAGCTAGTGGAATTTTTAGAGAAGCAAGATGTTTCATTCGTGAAGAAGCTGTACCAATGCCCTTCCCTTTGCCCAGGCTTCTCCTTTTCACCACATTATTCTTTAAGGACATTAACTCCAGAGTGGTTCATCCAGGAATACCCCAAAATACTCAGAGGGGATCAGGGTGACAGTTAAGTATAAAGCACACACTTGAGTGAAATTCAGAGCAACACACAATTTTTAGGAGCTCTGGGAAACTAGGGTAGATTATGTAATCCTTTGTGAAACTGTTTACACAGATGCTCTGCCTGCAGGGAACCCAGTTCAATTCTGGTTCCATTGTTTCTTGAGAATTCTAGCGGACAAGTATCCCACCATCAGAACTGTCTTTGGTTTTTGAAAACCTCATCAAAGTTAAGGCTCTAACATCAAATGGTGGGTTCCTTGATTCCAGAGGCTTATCACTGCAGTTCCTTACTTACCCTCTTTGCAATGGTGAATATTACATGCCACCCACAAGCTGTGGTTTGTTTCTCTCAGCCACCAGCTGTGTCTGTGCTGTTATGCTAGAAACTTGTTACGAAAGCTGGAGCTTCTTGCATGTGTGGCTTCCCCAGAACTGAGGAAGGACAGGCCTCTGCTCTCCCTCCAGGACTGGTGGAAGGTGGAAGCAGACGATCACCAGGGCTTCGTGCCAGCTGTTTATGTCAGGAAACTGGCCCATGATGAGTTCCCTACACTCCCCCAGCGGCGACGAGAAGAGTCAGGCACTATCACCCAGTGCCAGGAACAGATCGAGAACCAGTGAGTTCTAGCAGCTGGAGAACTAGACGGTGTTTGACCGAACACATTCTCTTGGCCAAAGACACTTCTCCCCTGACTACATCTATTAGCTCTTTTTAAGGTGGCCAAAGGTCTGGTTTTCATATGAGTTTTGTTTACTCTGCCAGGCTTTTTTAGTCGCCCTATCCTGTTCTATAGAAAATTCCACTTTTTTATTCTATAAAAAATGTCACTGCTGTAGAATGGTGAAGGTTGCCATTCATGCTATGAGGACATCGGCTTGTTTTCTATTTTTTTTTTTTAAATGGAAAACTGCCTCTGGGTCTCTGCTCTCAAAGCCATTTTCCTTCCATCTGTCTTCTTTCCTGCTCCTTATTTTAGCTCTCTCACCCTTTTTATTCTCTCCCTTCCTCACTCTGTCAATGCTTTTCTTTGTTTTCTCCAGCATCTGTTCCTTCTTTCCATTCTCTTCATCAGGTACCACTCCCTCCTCGACCGGGCAGAGGCACGTAGGCGGCGTCTACTGCAACGTTACAATGAGTTCTTGCTGGCTTATGAGGCGGGAGACATGCTGGACTGGATCCGAGAGAAAAAGGCAGAAAACACTGGGGTGGAACTCGACGATGTTTGGGAACTGCAGAAAAAGTTTGATGAGTTCCAGACGGTGAGAAGCACAGAATGTCTCTTCTCCTCCAGTTTTTTTAGGGTGTCATTGATTCCTTTGATCTCCTGTCTCCTGCCCTGATTCATTCTCCTCCTGATTCATTCATTCCACATTGGTTAAATATCCTCCGGAGAGCTACCGAGATGTCCACATGTCAGAGCTTCCTCTAGGGTGTGTAGGTGAAAGGAAAATGGAGAGGAAACCAATCACCCCAATTTGGAGCCTGCAATCCCTTCACCCCCAAATTCTCCTGGGTGTGCTATGATAAAGATGACATGTATGATAAAGATATAGATGGATGTGGACACAGGCAGAGATATATGGATATGGATATAACTTAGGAGAGGTAGAAAAGGAAGGTATGAAACAAGATAAAATTATATAAGAATGCCAAAAAGAAACTTCCATAAGAAAACTCACTGAAAGGTCATTGTATAATGTCATGAACAAAATCCCTAAAAAAGAGCTCCGTAGAGTTGTCTCTTAATATAAAGAGACATTGCTTAATATAAAGAGATTGCAACTTAGCCAATGAAATCCTATAGAAGGTAGGGGAATTCCTACTGGTAAAAAAGAATATGATATGATCAGATGAAAATCCTTTTGATGGTGTAATCTAATCCAGGGAGAGATGCCTAAGAAATCTAAGAAAATGGGCTTGTGCCGTAGTCCAGACAAAAAACAGCTGTTTTGGCAGTTTTTGATAGTCATTGGGTATCAGGGAGTTTAAAGGTGATCTTCTTAGATGCAGAGTGGAGGGGGATAGTCTGGTGTGTATTGCAAATGAAGTTAGCAATATTTTTTAATATTTAGGCCAGTGGGGGCATAGTGAACAGGAAATATGACACATGCTTGGACAAATTTTCCCACCCAGGATTTGAAGACCAACGAGCCTCGATTGAGGGATATCAACAAGGTAGCTGATGATCTTCTATTTGAAGGGCTTCTAACACCAGAAGGAACTCAGATCCAGCAGGTAACTAAGGCCCTTCCATTTCCCCTCACGACCAGGTTTGGGAGTCTTCACTTACACGTCCTCAGCTTCACAATCTCAGATCAACTACAACATGCAGGAGGTAATGGATGCATGGAGCTGATTGTGTATACCAGAAATGTCAAAAATGATAGTTCAAATCATCCAGCCATGTGTGCATTTGAACTGATCTGAAATTCTTAACTTATAGCACATACTCACCTCACCCCATCACAGACAGGAAAATGGCAACTACATGAAAACAAAGGAAATGAAGCAAAAGGAACTGTGATAAGGAGGATGAGTTCATCAAGAAAATGTAGCAGAAGAGACAGGTTCCCATTTATTTGATGAAAGGAGGTGTCAGTAGAGTTAGGGAGGGATTTTCTAGACCTGCTTCAGATTTGGGTCTGTGGTCTTGTAAAAAATCTAGTGAGCATTGATGGATGTGTGTCCAGCTCTTTGGGGTTTTCTAAACCAGGGAGGCTGAGTTCTCTGTCACTTTCTGAGATGGTGCTTGTTGTGGGGTGAGTGGGGGAATGAACTTGCACAGGAGCATCCACTAACTGTCTACACACAAAATAGGGCTCTAAGAGGCAAATGGGTTACTCAGTTCAGAGGCAGAACTGTATTATAATTCTAGAGAAACATAATAATATCTAACCACCACGGCAACATTTTCTACCCATTTTTTGGAAGCTATAAAGTAGTCTCTGTGCCAGCAAACATGGACTGCTGCTCCAGGGTGTTCAGGTCTGTCCTTGAGCATCAATTTTGAAAGAAAGTGATACCTTTCATAACTGTGCTGGCATAAATGAGGCCCAAGGTCCAGTTATGCAAGAAAGGAAGAAACCAATATAATTCCGAAGGAAATAATGTGAAAGCAACCTTGATTAAACCTTCTAGCCTCCAGACACACTGAGCTATTTGTAGTAGCGTCCTAGCTGAAGTCTGTTCTGTCTGCCTCTTTAGGAATTGAATTCCCGCTGGGGCTCGCTGCAGAGGCTCGCAGAGGAACAGCGCCAGCTGCTGGGCAGTGCCCACGCTGTCCAGATGTTTCACAGGTGATAACCTTAACTCTGAAAATAGCACAGCTCCAGCACCAGCTCATAACTCCCAGGTCTAAGTACTCTAGTTGAACCTCACTATTACTGTAGCCCTTCTTCCTGGGATAGAGACCAATAGATGGTGTTTAGTAGTTGGTTCCTTATGCAGCACATTCGGCCCTGGGAACAATCAGGAGTCTAGACAGTGACTTAAACACGAAGCAGAGACAAGAGGTGTAAGTAATTATGTTTCTGAACTAGAAGCACCAATGGGGAGAATAACAGACATCACATTCACTCTTAGCTGTTGACTCAACAAATGATAGATAGGTCTGATTTCCAAAACCTGAATCTACACTCAGAAACACATACACAGGTAAGTAAGTGAGCAGATAAACACAATAGAAATCAAACACCTTTGCTCTCTATAAATATACTTTTGAATATTCAGAGAATAGAAAACTGGGGTGCAGATAAATTGGGTGGTTTAGGATGGAAAGCCATGAAGGATAGTAGGTAAGCTCGTGGCTTGGCAGCCAGGCTGCCTGGTTCCAATGAAGCCCCACCACTTAGCAGTGCTACAGCCTTGTGAGAATACTTATTCTCCATGAGCTTCCGTTTTCTTTTATGAAAAATGGAAATGGCACTGGGTCTCCCTGGTGGCACAAGGGGTTAAGACGCAGCACTATGAAGTGATCTGCAGCCACTGCAGCATGAGTTCAATCCCCGGCCAGGGAGATACCCACATGGTGCAGCAGACCTCTCCTGTCTCACCTGCTGCACCCCTCAGCAGTGTATTTCAGTCACTCTGCCTGTTCGGCTCCCCACTGTGTCTCTGGTGAATCCTCTCACCCCCCCCCCCACATCTTTGGCCTGCACCCCAGCTCTTATATGCATAAATAAATAAATCTTTTAAAAAATGGGAATGGGAATAGTAACGATGCCTCAAGTAGTGGCTGTGGGGAGTAAATGAGCTTAAGGTCTTACACATTAAAAAGAATGAGGATGGTGATGGTAATGATGAAGGTGATGGTGTGATGATGATGGTGGGTGTGAGGACATCTTCGTGAGCCTGCTAGTCTGCATCTGCTACACGTTATTCCCCTAAACTCTTTACTTTTGTGTACAGAGAAGCAGACGACACGAAGGAGCAGATTGAGAAGAAGTGCCAGGCCCTCAGTGTTGCTGACCCCGGCTCAGACCTGTTCAGTGTCCAGGCCCTTCAGCGCCAGCATGAAAGCTTTGAGAGAGACCTCATACCCTTGGGGGAAAAAGTGAGACATGAGCGTCCACATATTTCTAATACTTTGCTCTTTGTACTGGTGCCTATCCATACTTTCTCCTTTGGTTTTATTTCCCAGTCCCTTACTCTCACATTTGTCTTTATCTTACTCCATACTTGCTCTTGCACCCTGTGCTAAGGCAAGGCTGCTAAAAGGACAGGTCCCGGGACCTGCTGCCTAATTAGCACAGAGGAAAAGCATGTTGGAAATGATCCTGCTATGGCCCAAGTGCTTCTGCAGTGGGTTCCATGGGAGCAGAATTTACAAAAGCTGGTTGGGAGTAACCAGTCTAAAGCAAATGGGAAAAGGTCACCTCCAGCAGGGCCAGGGCTGTGTGGGCACATGCTTGGAAAATGAAGCATCTTAATCCTACTCTGACTGAAAATGAAGTCTGGAGCTTTCCAGATAAGTCAGGGCATCATACAGCTTGGAATTATCGTGCAGAGGAAAAAGAAGCATAAAATTATCTGTATTGGATAGCTCTTCCCATTTAAAATGAGAACTATTGGATTCCTAATTGATATAGCTACTAAGCAGAGCGACTTAACCACCCTGCCTGACAACCTCACCTCAAACAAGTATGGTGTTTAATGCCAACTTTCATTACTTCAGGGGTTGCCATGTGTACCACGAGGGTTGACATTATTTTGTAAAGTGACAAGAGTTCTCATCCCTCACTGATGTCAATTTGAGGGATGAGCACCCCAGAGCTCTTCTTTTACTCAGAACCACACGGGACCCTAGGATGATTGTCAGAGCTTTTGCACCTCCTCAGGTGACTGTATTGGGGGAGACAGCAGTGCGGCTCATGGAGTCCCACCCAGATGCCACAGCAGACCTGCAGAGACAGCGTGTGGAGCTGAATGAGGCCTGGGATGACCTGCTGGGGCGTACAGAAGACCGCAAGGAGAGCTTAAGTGAGGCCCAGAAGTTCTACCTCTTCCTCAGCAAGGCCAGGTAAAGCTCAACCGACCAGCTGCTGCCACCTGGTGGGGTGGGTGATATCCACGTGTGGCTTCTGGGAGCAGTGTGAGCACAGGTAATTTCATTGTTGGGTTTGGAGGGCACCTTTTTTCCATCTGGTAAGAAAAAAAAATATCAGGTTCAGAACATATTTCAAGTCATAAAATGCTGAAGTGTGCAGGAGAGTGAGGGCATTCAGGCCAACCAGAAAAGCCTCGCTACAGTGCTGACCATATGTATAAGGTGACTTGTGAGGGGCTAGAAGATACAGGCCTTTTCATACTATGGGAAGGCAGAGAAGAGAACAGATGGCCCTGGGAGAACATCAACACTGACACCCTACATGGCCCTAGCACATCATGAACTAGAGATATAAATGCTCAGGGAAGGAGGTACAACTTGCTCACGTAGCAGAGCAACTAAGCACAGGTTCTGTATGTCATAGGGGTAAAGAGAACCAGAAAGAGATCAACTGAGAAATGTCGAGATCAAATCCCAGAGGATTTTCAATATTTTGCTAAAGAGTCTGACTGTGTCCCAGTTTAGCAAATAGGCACTTTCTCTGTGGACCAGTTTCCCCACTTTGCCCCATGAGATCAGTAGGGTGGTAAAATTGAGGGTCCAGCAAGTAGACACTCACACTGTAATCCTCTCATGGAAAAAGGAGACAAGTTTTGGCAAATGATTATATTTGCTCTTGGCAAACAACCCCCTCACACACACTCCCACCCCCAAGTCAACATCTGTGGCGAGCTACAGTTTTTTTAGGTAGTACAAACACATTGCACCCAGACCTCTTCTTGTATGTGTGCATGGATCTCTGTACAGAGAGCTTCAACCTGGACTTCAGATTCCAAGTCAGTGGCTGCCTCCTTCCCTTTATGAACTTTCACTTATCAATATTACAGAAGTCACCTTTCTAGCCTCTGAGTAACTCTATACCTTATTTTACCTCTTTATGACTTTTGATTTACAGTTTTTTCTAGTAAATTATTAGGGGCCATGTTTTCTTTGTCTTTTTTTTCTTTCAATTTAAAGTGATCTCCTGGAAAGCATGTATATATCTTCTTCACTATAGTAGTAAACATCTGATAAACTCAATTGTTGAATAACAACTTAGTTGTCTGAGTTTACAGAAGAGAATTTTCTTCCTAGAGCTAGTGATTCCTATTTAGCAAAGAAGGCACCCTTTATGAGATGCTGCATTTGACTATTATATGCAATTTTAGGTTAATGCATAGTTATTTGGCATTTCCCTCTAAGGAAAATGGCCCTTAGCCTGCCTTGTTTAATGTCTTTAGTGCACAAAAAAAAAAAAAAAAAAAAAAAAAGTGGGAAATAGGTCCTGATTCCATCAACAGCATGGTGATTGGAGGCACATATGAGATTCTTCTGGGAATAAAAGTAAGAAAGCCAGCTCTGAGTCTGCATAATAAGATAGAGCTTCCAACCCAAGAATCCACTTTAATGGAACAGGAATCATAACAAATAATAGAACATGTATGAATCCAGGCTTTCAGTGTCTGGATTCTAGTCCCATGTCTATTTTTAGTTATGTCACATGGATAAATCACCTACATACTCTAGGCTGGCTTTCTCATCAACACAGAAAGAAAAGAATTTCCAGAATTCTATTCAGGATTGTTGCAAGAATTGGAAGAGATTACATGTGTGAAGAGATTTTCAAATGCAAGGGATGGCTATTAAGTGACAGAATGAAAACAGCAAACCTAACACCTATGAAGCCTATAGAGCAGATAGAAGGTGTTAATCTGGAATCATTCTCTAGAAGGAAAATACATACACAAAGACAGATATCCCCCTAGTAAGTTGCAAGGTTTCCTTGTCATGCCAATGGGTCTATTTCTCTAGGGACCTAGAAAATTGGATCAGTGGCATTGGTGCCATGGTGTCATCACCGGAGATGGCTGAGGACCTAATTGGCACAGAGATCTTGATGGAGCGTCACCAGGTACATCTACCTTCAAAAGCTAAGACTGCTGATCATATGACCTCACCATGCACCCTCATTTCACAACTGTGGCAAAATGTCACCGGCCTCACTGGTCTCTCTTTCTCCCACAGGAACATCGTGCTAACATGGAGGCAGAGGATCCCACCTTCCAGGCCTTAGAAGACTTCGGGACAGAGCTTATAGGCAGTGGGCACCGAGCCAGTCCTGAAATTGAGGAAAAGCTTCAAGCTGTCAGACTAGAGAGAGACGGTTTGGAAAAGGCTTGGGAACAACGCAAGAAGATGCTAGATCAGTGTCTGGAGCTACAGGTACACCGGGTTCCCAACCACTCAGCAGGGATGGCCTCAGTCTGCTTCGTCTGTGCAAGTGCGCATGGTTAGTGCAGACCCCCTACTATCAGGAGGCCCCTGATTCTCTGAAACCACATTCTCTGCATTGTACACTGATCATTGTGCTCTTTTCTGCCTTTTTTCCTGTTGGACCAAATGAGATGGGGGTTAGTCCTGGACATAAAATGACTATGATTGATTGGATGAGGGTTTGATGGATTGATTTTTATTAAGAACCTACTGCGTGCAGGGCCCAGGAGATACACAGACTGGTAAGATTGTGTCCCTTTTCTTAAGCAGTGAAATTGGCAAGTAACCAGATCATTCTAATATAGTAAGATGACTTTCATAGAAAAAAATGGACTGTAACTTACATAATAGCACATGGTCTAGGGAAGAGGCAAAAATGAAGCATTGCTGAGTCCGTAATATGAATGCTCCTTGGAAGATTGCTAGCAATGCTTGAGGGCCCCTTAGATCAGCATCATAGGGGAAAATCATGTCCTCTGTCCCCTGCAATGCCTCTAAAGACACATGCCTCTAACGACATTCCCCATAGCTGTTCCACGGGAACTGCGATCAGGCTGAGAGCTGGATGGTGGCCCGGGAGAACATCCTGCGGTCAGATGATAAGGGCTCCCTGGACAGTCTGGAGGCATTGATGAAGAAGCGGGATGACTTGGACAAAGCCCTTGCTGCCCAGGTAAGAGAGACTGCATGAGAGTTCCAACAATATCTATTAACAATAAAGCAGTACCTGCAGAAACACAACATGGGTATGGTTTTATGAGTTCTACATATTTAAATTCCCATGTGCTTCTCACAGAAAACTTGAGGTAGGCAAGGCTTGCCACTCTGACTTAGTCACCCCCAAATCACAGGTGTCATTGTTCTTTAGTAATTTAAGTCCAACTTTTAGAATTGGATGCGACTTTACATACTGCCTTCCAGTTCCACCCACGGCAGGAACAACCCTTTACAATGGCCATGGAAAACCTCTGATCTTTAGAGAATTTAGCACCACACAAGTAGCCCATTGCAGTATTACGGTTAATGTTTCTCCTCTTGTTGATTGAAATCCGCCTCCCTGTTGGGCTTTCCCCATTCGGTTCTGGTTTTCTACCCTTTGTGAAGTCAAAAGGGCATCTCTGTGCTTTTCTAGGAGGGAGTCTGGGGTTGCAGTCAGGACCTAACCTCTGGGCATCTGGGCTCTTTCTTTCCCTTATCCAGGAAAAGAAGATCTCTGAGCTAGAGCTGTGCGCTGAGCGGCTCATCGCAGACGACCACTATGCCAAGGGGGAGATCGCTGCTCGGCTCCAGCGGGTGCTGGACAGGTCAGGCCTGAGAGGTGGTTTGTGAGCTACAAGAAGAGAGAGCACAGTGACTTCTGTGCCAGAGCTTAGGATGGGGGACTCTGCATGCTGCTCATTTTTAGATGCCTAATACCATCTTGGCACTCTGGGAAACTCTGATCATATGAAAAATACGGAAGTCACCTTAGAAATTACCTGGCTAACCACAGTACTTTATATCTCAAAATGATGAGACTAAGTTATATAGGATAAGTAAACCTCTAAGTGATGTATAATATACATAATAATTTATCATAAGATGACATACCAATAGTAAGAAGAGAAAAGATGGGTTGGCAAAGGGAAGATTCTGGGTGCAGCATCCTGCTCAGGGCAGGTGGAGGGCAAAGAGTGATCTGGCCCCTCCCACAGATGGAAGGCTCTCAAAGCCCAGCTGCTTGCTGAGAGGACAAAACTAGGAGACTACGCTGACCTGAAACAATTCTACCATGACCTTGAGGAGCTAGAAGAGTGGATCAGTGAGATGCTGCCCACAGCCTGTGAGGAATCCTACAAAGACCCCACCAACATTCAGGCAAGTCCACGACAGGAGTCCCAGCCACTCAGCACAGGAAGTTGCCGCATGGAAGTCGGCCCCTGGGCTCAGCTCCCTTGAGACCGCTGTCCTGAATTGACATCATCTTCCTTCCCTGAGTATGAGGCTAATTCTATTTCTGCGTCCCCCTCAGAGGAAATACCTGAAGCACCAGACCTTTGAAAATGAGGTCTATGGCCGAGCTGAGCAGGTGGAAGGCGTCCTCAACCTGGGGAACTCCCTGATCGAGCGGAGGGCATGTGATGGCAACGAAGAGACTGTGAAGGTAGGTTCCGCTCAAGGTGGGCTTGGGGCTACAAAGGCACACAAAGAGTGTTGACTCCTGCACATGTCCATGTACAGGGATGTGGGGTATGCTAATCCCCTCTTATAGAAGGATAGAGGAAAACACTGATGCTGACACCTCCTCACTCTTGCTTCATGTAGACTGAATTCCTACAAAATCATGCTTGTTTTACATTTACTATCCCTGCTGCCATTTGCACACTTCACTAGCCCCTACCCCCAGAGCCTCCCTATATTATCCTTTTAGATTGTCATAAAACCCAGCATCTTAAAGACCATAGTGACTCCCCAGTTTCTTTGGTTTAGGTTCAACTGGAAGAGCTGGAGAAACACTGGGATTACCTGCTTGAAAGAACAATTGACAAAGGGCAGAAGCTCAACGAGGCTAGTCGTCAACAGAGATTCAACACAGGCATCCGGGACTTTGAGTTCTGGCTCTCAGAGGTAATCACACCTGGAAGTGGGGGGGAGAGGGGTGTGAGAGCTTCATACAGGCATACATGGCACTGCAACGGGGATACATTCCAAGAAATAGTCTTTAGCTGATTTTGTCGCGGTACAAGCATTACAGTGTCATTATTCAAGCCCAGATGGCACATGTGGTCTGCCATCAACAGAGACATCGTGATGCATGACTGTAAATATTTATCAGATAATTAGATTATGCATAAACATTTTTCTTGGCTATTCTTCAGAAAATTTGGGGGACATAGTTGCTAATCATGTTCTTCTTAAAACAGCCTTCATCTGGCAACTTTATTGCTCATTCCTCTTTTCACAGGCAGAGACTCTGCTGGCCATGAAAGATCAGGCCAGGGACTTGGCTTCAGCAGGAAACCTGCTCAAGAAGCACCAGCTGTTGGAGACAGAGATGTCAGCCCGAGAGGTAAGTAGCAATAGAATCTCACTCCCCTGGACAGAGTGGAAATGTTCCTGATTTTCTTCTCTTCAGTCTTAGGAGATCATTTAAAAATACAGCCTTGCAAAACTGACCTTTGTGTTCTCACCCAACAGTCACTATAACCAGGCTTAATCTATGGGCTACAGAGATATTTTAACAGTTATTAATCAATCATCATTAAATTACAGATTCTGAGACTTGAGGGAAGTAGGTACTAAAAGCTCTCTTGTTTAGTTTTGTACTGATGCATGCAGACAAATGCACTCTATTCCAAAACTGCATATTATTTATTCTGGTCTTTGAAAGAAAATGGTAGTTTATTTTGCAGAATTAGAGCAAAAATCAGATGAGGACACATACAGTGAAGATGAACTACATACACACTTGGAGAAATTCTGCATCCCCTGATCTCAAGAACTATGTCTTGAGAGCAGTAAAAATGTGATGGAAGGTGTTTATTTCATGTTGAGGAATTTTATATTGTCAGTTTATTTGGTGACACAGATACCCACAGAAAAGACAAGCAGTAAGATTTTCTAAGTTCAGTGTCAGGACTTGATGATTTTCCTGTGAGATCACTAGAGGGCAGGGTTAGAATGAGAAGAGACCCAGAGAGGATTGATGTGTTCTGGATGTGGCAATTTAAAAATGTCCAAAATAGTTCAATCAATCAATATGTGTCAAACTCAGACAAGTGAAGAAGGCAGTCCTGTTTGGAGACACAGATCTTGCTCACCAAGGTCTTACTTTCTACTTGGAGAGAAGAAGAACTTTTAAGGGAAAACATCAGATGACATAGAAAGACTCTTAAGGCCAGTGTACATTCCATCAGGATAGCCATGGGACAACATTGCCCTCTGTTCTTGCCCTTATCCAGTCTGAGTGAAAAGGCCATGACATCAAATTCATTATCTTTTTTTAAAAGAAAGATTTATTTATTTATGCATACAAGAGCAAGGGTACAGGTCAGAGATGTGGGGGGTAAGAGAGAGGATTCACCAGAGACAGAGTGGGGAGCAGAACAGGCAGATCCACTGAAATACACTGCTGAGGGGAGTAGCGGTCGAGACAGGAGAGGTCTTCTATGCCATGTGGGTCACCTCCCTGGCTGGGGATCGAACTCATATTACAGTGGCTCTAGATAGCTTCATAGTGCTGTGTCTTAACCCCTTGCGCCACCAGGGAGGCCCACCAAATTCATTATCTTTGAGAACAGTCTGACTCAGCCTTAGACTGAAGCAGTAGTGGCTAAAGTCAGGTCTAATTATTTTGCACTGCCCCGCTCACTGAGCACACTGGGTTTTCTAGGATGCTCTCAAGGACCTGAATGAGCTGGCCACTGAACTGCTGTCCAGTGGAACTTTCAATGCTGAGCAGATTGTGGAGAAAAGGGATAACGTCAACGAGCGCTTCCTCCAAGTCCAGCATTTGGCAGCCACACACCATGAGAAACTGAAGGAGGCCCACGCCTTGTTCCAGTTCTTCCAGGACCTGGATGACGAGGAGTCGTGGATGGAGTGCGTACCACCCACTGTGCAGATAGTCCACAACCGGCAGCCCACCAAACATGCTCCAACTTGATGTGCAATGAAAAATGTCATTGTCTATTGCTATAGATGTTACTTCTTAATCATTTTGACCAAACATCAAGTGAACATTGGTTTTATTTTTCCCAAATGCCTACACTGGTTTTAGAGAGAGGAGATGGATATAGTGGGAGTGAAAATTCTGCACATATGCTGGAAACCAAATATAGAAACAATATGCATTTACTCTAAATTGTTCACAGAGCATGTAATGCTCATGGAGACAGCTAGGCATTTTCAGCTTACTAGGCAGATGCAATCATTTTCCTCCTTTCTTCACCTTGTGCTTCTTACATGACATTGATCTGGACACTGGACAGAGAATTTATGCAGTGCTTGCTGGGGTTTCATTACTAATGCTACTTTTGTCATCAAAAATATGTACATTTGGGAAAATCTTAGGAATCAAACTTTCTTCCCTGCTTTCCATGTAATCAGCCTCATCATGTTCCTCCTCTACAACCTGCTGGTTCTTACTAGTAATCAATGAATTAGAGGGAAGCACTGTGTACAAGGCGACAAATAGGATATTTTTGAAAACTTTTTAGAAACTACAAAACAACAGTTTGTCTACAGAGTCTTTACTGTCCTTTATGGTGATGTTAAAACATGTAACACTTGCAGCCAATCCAACTGTCACACTCCTATGTCAGCTATTTATACCCATCTACCTAAATTATTCATTATTGACATTAATGGATGGTAGCAGTGAAGGCCATGAAAGTCACATGCATTCATGTGTGTGTGTTTATGTTTTTTCTGGAAGGAGAAACATTAGTGTATGCTCTTGAGTAAAGAGGAAAAGATGCATAAGTAGGCAAAGGAGCTAATGGGAATCCCTGTCAATACTGCATGTGGTGGAGATTGGTGTGTGATTTTAATTTGTATTTTATACAACACAGGTTTTGCTAAAACCTCTGCCACTAATTATCTTTGTGGTTACTGACTCCAGAATGTTCCAGAATTTACCACTTCTCCCACCTCCAACCAGATAGACACTTTTAGAAAGTCATTTTTCTAAGATGGCCTCTAAACTCTAAAATTTCTGTTTCCTTCCTTGATCCAGAGAGAAGCTGGTCCGCGTGAGCTCCCAGGACTATGGGAGG
Organism: Talpa europaea; assembly: GCF_964194135.1. Classification (NCBI taxonomy): domain Eukaryota; kingdom Metazoa; phylum Chordata; class Mammalia; order Eulipotyphla; family Talpidae; genus Talpa; species Talpa europaea. Next base: position 71,528,415 of record NC_140079.1, read on the forward strand.
GACCTACAGGGGGTGCAGAACTTACTGAAGAAGCACAGACGCCTAGAAGGAGAGCTAGTAGCACACGAGCCAGCCATCCAGGTAGGAATAGCTGAATGTGAGACCCACAAAGGCAGAGAAAATCCACCAATGGGCCTCATGTTGGGGGTAAATAGGATGACACTGCAAAAGGTGGGGGAGGCAGGCGCAGATCACAGTTAATCCCAGCAGTCACCACTGTTGACTCCTCCAAGTTCTGTCTATTTTGAAGAGAAGAAACATGCAGGGCACCCACACACTTCCCCGGAGACCCTAGGGCTCACCTGTTAGCTGTTAGGATGCAGCTAGAAACATCTAGAAAAGTCCTACTTGAGATATATGGGACAAAGGCCACTCTGGATCTGCACCAGCAGCAGCAGGGTCACCTGTAACCATAAATAATCCACAAAGCAGACCATGGGGAGTAGCCTTGTGTGGGCACCAAGATATTTGCCAGCATCCTTGGGACTATTTAGCAGGGTGCATCTTCCTACGGCTCTTTTCATTCTCACAGGATTTTTAGGAGTATCCCAAGTACATGGAGTTTATGAAGGATTGGGAAGGGAGGAAGGGCCGGACACTTGCAAGAAAATGGGGTACAGGGGAAAGGGTAACATGGAGAGTATGTTCTTCAGAATGTGCTGGACATGGCAGAGAAACTGGGGGACAAGGTCACAGCGGGCAGAGAGGAGATCCACGAACGCCTGGCTCTGTTCGTTCGACACTGGGAGGAGCTCAATGAGTTGGCCCAGGCTCGGTGAGTTGGGGATTGGAGGAACAACTTTCTTCTCCCTCACCACCAGGGCAAAGGGATCCCTCCTATGTGTTCTGAGGTCACTTGCTCCTTAGTCTCTGGCTTGTTGGTCTTTTAATATCACCACCCGACATGTCCAGTCTCCATTCCAGGCTGTTGGCCCCATCCTTGTTCTTCTTGGAATATCACCCCAGTTAGTTTTATTTTTAACTGAGTTAACATTGGCTTACACTGTGATTTTTGAATATCCCTAAGTTTTATACAGCACTTAGCAATGAAAGAAGAAGGGATTTTTTTCTCCTTTATGGCCACAAAGCCATGAGGCTGAATAGGATTATTTCTGCTCAGAACTCCATGCCTGTTGGCAGTAGGAAGAAATTTCTTTCCAGGGAATGAAAGCACCTGTAGACCTTCGTGGTCCTTCATGTATAAAGAAAATGGTGGTGCCTGGAGCAGACATGCTGCTTCACTGCTGTATTCCCCAACTTTTGAGTCTTTTAAAAAAAAATAATAAAAGATTTATTTATTTATACAAGAACCGGGATACAGGTCAGATGCACAGGAGGGTGAGAGGATTCACCAGAAACAGAGTGGGGAACAGAACAGGCAGACTGACAAAGTACACTGCTGAGGGGAGCAGTGGGCGAGACAGGAGAGGTCTGCTGGGCCATGTGGGATTTTCGCCGGCCAGCCAGGTCCAAACCCGCGCTGCAGAGGCTGCACGGACAGCTTCACAACACTGTACTCAACCGCCTGCACCACCAGGGAGGCCCCCAACTTTTGAGTCTTGACACTTTGGATTGGACAAGATTTTCTTGCCCCCACAAAGTTGCCAGAGAGTAAATGACACCAAAACTGACCTTCTGGGGACAGGGTCTCCTCCTTGCCCAGTGCCCAGCACTGCTGACCAGCTGGCATGTGAACCCTAGCTGCCTTGTGTGACGTGTCACTTCTGCTACTTATGAGTGTTCCTGTCATGATGGAGTGTCACCGCTTTCTAGAGGACTGCGGCTGGAGGAGTCCCTTGAATACTTGCAGTTCATGGCGAATGCGGAGGAAGAGGAGGCTTGGCTCAGTGAGAAGGAGGCCCTGGTTGCCCGCGGAGATTCTGGAGACACCTTGGCTGCTACCCAGGTGAGAGGCCGGCCAGCTAAGTGCGCCCAGATGGTTCTCTCTAATTGGAGTCTTGTCTTAAGGAGTCAGTGGTCTCACTTGTGAAATTAGAATCTTTCATCTGGTAGAACAAGAAGGTTATGAAAATGTGGATAACTGTGTCCATTTTAAATATAAAAAAATCAAGAGCTAAAGATATTCAATGATTTGCACAACCCAAGGGTTGTTTCCACTTTTTGGTTATTATGAATAAAGCTGCTGGAAATACTTATCCACGCATTTCCATGTAAACATAAATCTTCATTTCACCAGAATTAGTGTCCAGGAATGCCAGGGCCGTGTGGGAACTGCACATTCGGTTTTGTTAAAATAGCAAAGTCAGCTTTTCCAAGTGGTTGTACCAGTCCACACTCCAGCCCATGTAACTGATCTGGTTTCTTCACCTCCTTGCCAATGTTTGCCGGAGTCATTGTTTTTATTTTTGGCAGGCTGAGAGACGTGGAAGGCTAACTCATGACTTTAATGTGTGTCTGTGCTTGGCAAATGAAGTTTAACAGACATTCTTGTTTGCCACCTGTATTTTTTTTTTTCAGTGAAATAACGTTTTGTGTGTTTTGCCATTTTCTTATTGGACCGTTGGGTGTTTTAATCATTGACCTTTAAGAGGTCTTCCTTTCACCTGGGTTGTCGTGTGATGTAGACGCAAAAGAACACCACCCTGTGACCAGAGGAGGCAAGGGCAGCAGCAGTCGTTGTGGATGGTGGGGCAGAAGGGAATCTCTAGGGAACACCAAGGAAAACACAACCAAAGATGAAGAAATACTGCTCCTCCCTCCATCCCACCACCACAGACACCATGGCCCCAGAGAGCGTTAGAAGTAGAGATGATCAGGCCTCCCTGGCGGTGCAGCCGGTTGAGCGCAGCGCTGTAAAGCTGTTCACAGGCTCTGCAGTGCCAATTCGATCCTCGCCAGTGGCAGAGCAACCCACATGGCACTGCAGACCTCTCCTGTCTCACCCGCTGCTCCCCTCAGCAGTGTATTTCAGTCCATCTGCCTGTTCTGTTCCCCACTCTGTCTCTGGTGGATCCTCTCACCCTCCTGCACATCTGGCCTGTACCCCGATTCTTGTTTAAATAAAATAAATCTTTAAAAAAAAAGTAGAGACAATTATGAGTGACATTCACACACAGCTATGTAGTTTCCTTCCCTCCTTTTAGGGTCAATTCTTAGCATAGGATGTTCTCAATAGTGACTATTTTTCTGCTGTCTATGCAACCTTGTAGAATGAGTTAAATTTCAATATATAAGCATCCTTCTATATTACCTTGATCACACCCTCATGGCAAAATCCAGAAATGTTTAAGGTCATGTGCTAAGTTTTAAATAGCATCACTTGCACCTTTAACTTTTTTTTATCCGAGAAGTATTACACTTTGGGGCAAACAAGAGTTTTGGGAGAGGAGCTGAGTAAAGTTGTGCAGGACACAGGGTGTTCCCCTAGCTGCCAGGTTAGCTGAATCATCCCTGGTGAAGGGCATGAAAAGGAGGCAGAACGTGACTGGGGACAGATTATCTAGTTGTGGGTGTTTTGATTTTCACTGACTCTTTTATTCAGAGCTTGTTAAAGAAACACGAAGGATTGGATAACGACTTTGCTGTGCACGAGACCCGAGTGCAAAATGTGTGTGCTCAGGGAGGAGACATCCTAAGCAAGGTGAGCCTCTCCAGGGTTCCAGCCCAAAGTTTCTTTTTCAAAAAGGGGTTGCCCCAAACCCAACACCATGAGTAATGCAAAAACCGCTTGAATAATCTCTTCTAAACTGTCCTTTGTTGTTGTTGTCAACAAATAATGATCGATTCGATGGCTGTTTTCTGGAAATTTTTTCCTATAGATTTTCCTTAAATATTTGTTGATATTCTCACTGTTATCCTGTGTAGAATATCACATGTATAAAATCTTATCATTGCCTTTGGCTGTAGCGTACTGTAAGAATCGAAAAACATTTCCTTCCGTCTCTAGGAAGGAGGATCACAGACACCTCTTTATAATTTGAGAATCATTCTTTGTTTAAAGGCTTGTTTTCACAAAGCCATGTTGATCTACATCACTTCTCAGCCTTTGGGCTAAGATCAAGTGTAGATCTATAAACCAAAAAAAATGATTCCATACCTTCTAGTAGCTCACATCACCTGAGAAGACCATACTTACATAAATAGACATGAAAAGATTGCCCATATGCTGGAGTGAAAAAGGTCATCTGGTAAACTCATGCAATTTGCAGCAACATGGATGGAGCTGGAAGGGATCATGCTCAGTGAAAGAAGCCAGAAAGAAAAAAAAAAAATTCGGATGGGCTCACTCATAGCAGGAATTTAGAAAACCTAAATAAGGGACCAGGAAAAAAGACTAATTATAATAAAGTAAAAATCAAAATCAACAAGCAACTATAAACCAGAGACACACTACAGGGTGGGGGGGGGATTAGAGTCAAAATAAGGGGGGGTGGAAATTGTATGGGGACTATAACCAAGATGAAAATGCATACATTGTGCAAAAATGAAAAATGATGTAAAAAATATATAAAATAAATAAAGAAAAAAAGGGTCATCTGGGACATGGATAGATAATAGAATAATTACACTAGGCCTAGAGGAGAGAGTTTGTGTGTTTAGAATGAGAGAGGTGGGAGCTTTTTAATGGTAATAAAAAATTCACATGTCCAGCCCTAAACACTCATTGGTATATATCGCTCTTCTTCTTCCCTCATCCTGGTGTTCAGGGGGACAGCCAGCACCAGGAGAAGATTTCTGCCAAGATAGAGGCTCTGAAGGCAAAGACCCCTTCTCTGTCTAAAGCAATTGCTGTCTGGAAGTTGCAACTGGAAGATGATTATGCTTTTCAGCAGTTCAACTGGAAGGCTGACGTGGTAGAGGCTTGGATCGGTATGATGTGTGAGGCCAGGTCCTTGGGTCAGAGACATGCTAAGGAATTCCACCTAAAGAATGGTTCCTGGGGTGTCTCACTCACTGGGGAAAAAGTTCCCTTCAGCCCCCACTCCTGCCCCATCTGGACACAATTGCACACACACCTGCACAAACACACAGCCCCCACACATGCACACATGCACTTGTGTGCACACACAGAGGAACATGCTGATGAGGTGACCAGGTACCTTAATTCCAGGGAAAACCCTTTTGGGGAACTGATGATTTCACATGTGATATTCAGGAAGATAGGGTCAGGGCAAAACATTGTAGGAAATAGGCTGTGTTTGGTTTATTATAATTCCTATCTGATCTTCAGTTTCTCCAGTTCTTTGCACCCACACTCAAAGGCTCATCCACCTGAGATTCAGGAGGCTCCGTGGCCTGTAGTGAATATTCCTTTTCCCTTTAGTGAGGTTGATTCTAACAGCTTCCTCTCTTATTCATTGTCTTTACTCCTTAGTGGAGAAGGAAACTAGCCTGAAGACTGATGGCAATGGCGGGGACCTGGGTGCCTTTCTCACCCTCCTAGCAAAGCAGGTGAGAGCAAGGCCAACTGGTGGAGAGATGCCAGTGCAGCCAGACCCATGTCACCCCCTTCCCCCCATGCTCTCTCCCTCCCCCTTTCTCCCTTCTCTGTCATCCTTGCTGTTAGGGGTTCATCATTGTTGTTATGGAACCAGCTTTTGGGGTTTTTTATATTACATTCAATTCACACATTTGTGTGTCTATCATTTTCACTTATTTTCTTTGGCATTGATCTAAAAATTTATTGAGATGATATTTAAGTCACCATATATTGAGTCATTCTTCTTTTCTAATATATTGATTTATGGAATATAAATTCCTCTGTTAGTAAAGCTCTAGCTGCATCTCACAAATTTCATGTTATAGTTGCTATTATTTAGTTAAAATTTCTCTGTCATTTCTAATGTAATTTCTTACTTAACCCATTGGTTATTTTGTAGTATACTGTTTAATTTCCAAATATTTAGTACCTGTATTATTGTGTCTTTTGACATTTATTTCTAGTTTAATTCCACTTAATTTTATTATTTCATTTTTGTATTTTTTTAATTGAGGTAATACTGGGATACCCCCATCGGGTATTACCACCATAGTGCCCCCACCACCCACTCACCCACATCCCACCCCCACAGACCATTGTGCCTCCTTCCCTCTTTGCTCTCACCTCTGCCCCCACCCCAGCTTGGTGCTTCAGTTCTGTAGTCAGCTATCAAGGGCCAGGTTTTATATTATTTAAGTATATGCTAGAGCATCATAAGCTGTGATTAACATGCTTTACCAGAGTCCTCAGGACCTCGTAATGTTAAAAGAGGAAGGACGTGCCCTTTGACCAAACTCAGCTATTTCCCTCACCCCCACCTCCTGGTAACTCAGTTATTTCTCTAAATTCAGATTATTTACTTTCCACATATCAGTGATATCACACAGTATTTGTCTTTTTTTTTTGAAATCTGAATAATTTTAATGATTATATCAAATGACAAAGTAACAATGCAGATATCTTGATTGGAAATTCTTCCGATCTCTAAATGGTTTGTTGTAATTCTGTATTTTTCTTTAGCTCCATTGAAATCTCTGCTGATGAATTTTATTTATTTTTTTAACTTTCAAAATTCTTTTTTTTAATTTTTTTTAATGTTTAAACAATATTTGCTTCCCCCCACCCCCTCAGGTGTAGTCCCCATAGAGTTTCCTTCCCCAATGCACGCGTGCACCATCACCTCAGTCCCCTGTGCTCATCCCTCCCTCCCTCCCTCTGATCCCTCTCCCTCCTCCTCCCCTGCAGTGTGTCTTTGATTTATAATTGTCCATTTTTGCTTTGTTGTGTTTTGTACTGTTGTTATTTTTTTTTACACTGATCTCTTATTTGGTTCCCCTATATTCCTGTTATAAATGAAACCGTTTGATATTTTTCTTTTTCCTTCTGGCTTATTTCACTGAGCATAATTCCTTCTAGCTCCATCCACGTTGCTGCGAGTGTCTTTTTTTTTTTAATAACTTTTTGATTCACAGCTTCTCTGTGGGTCTTTCCCAGGACACACTGGACGCCAGCCTGCAGAGCTTCCAGCAGGAGAGGCTGTCTGAGATAACTGACATGAAGGACCAGCTGGTGGCTGCCCAGCACAGCCAGACCAGGGCCATCGAGGAACGCCATGCCGCCCTGCTGCGGCACTGGGAGCAGCTGCTGGAGGCCTCCGCCGCTCACAGGCAGAAGCTGCTGGAGAAACGGCTGCCCCTGCAGAAGGTAAAAACAACATGAGCCGTCGTCAGGCCTGACGCTCTGTGTGCCGGCCATGGTCCAATGCAGATACTGGAAGCCATGTTTCCATCATCTACAGACTCCCAAGTGAGTGCACTGGAAACAACCTGGAAGCCTTCTTACTATGCAAGAAGTAACTCAGTGTTTAGATTGGTAGGACTAAGCACTGATGTAGCTGTCATTCCACAAACACAAGATGGAAGCCTGGCACCTGGTAGGTGAGACAGAGGGAGGAGGTTTTAGTGTATGGAAGAAGGAAGAGTTAAGACTGGCAGTCAGGAGCCAAGGTCACTCTTAAGCTTTTCCCTAATTCACATAGAAGGAGCCCTATTCAAGTAAAACTTGTGTCCTATTCTCCCTTGTGGGGAGACCTTATAAGTCATTTAACTTCTCTGAACCCTGATTCCTCTGTTTGTGAAATAAGATAATGTCACAACCATCCCTGCTGCCTTATGTTTTTACTATTTAAAAAGGTGATGAATTGGAAAATGCAATATAAACCACTAAGTCCTATGTATTTCATGATTAAAATGGTCTTTGGAATGGTGGTTGCTAACTGGATGTTGACCACAAAAAATACTACTAATAAAAGCAAATCAGAATGGTCAGTGAAATTACTAGACCATTAGAAAGATGATACCTGGCAACATGTTAAGGCAGGAATTTCGGGGATCAGAAAACAAAGACACAAAACCATTTATCTGGACCCACAGTTAATATTTCATTTTCGTATTTGCAAATATAAATCTCTTCAGAAGTACAATCTGCTGACCTAAAGTCTATGATACTTTTTAAATCTAAAACTTTTTTAATAGATTTATATAGATTGATAGAAAAATCTATACTTTCTTGGTGAGAAATTCAGATCATTCAGAGCCATTCAGAATGTATGGATAACTTAAGAGAGTATTGCAGAGATAAGGACACAGGTTAAAAGGTAGGAAATGGATGCACCGTGAGCAAGGTGTAGAAGGAACACAGGAAAAAGAATTTAGTGTGAATAATGAGACACCAGGAGGCAAGGCCTGCAGATCAGAAGAAAGAGGATGGGTAGGTTGTCCCATCCCATAAATGGTTTGTTCATTCAATCACTTGCCCATCCATTCTTTCAACACCTATCTTTGCACTTTCACTATGTGCCAGATTGAACTGGCGCACAGACTTAAAATAAGAAAGCATGAAATCTATTGAAAATGATCTTTGCTACTCTTGGAATCTTAGACTTAGAACAACCCCAGAGTCACTCAGCCTCCTTTATTGGAAGACAGAGCCAACTCCACACAGTGGGAAAATGCCCAGATAGGGGCTTGTACTTAACTCACATCTCTGCCATCTGGTCACATGATCTCTGGTGTTCGTTCTGTCCTTAGAGCACTAGCCAGGAAAATATTTGAAGTCACTTTTTATCCTCAGCCTTCTCTTCTGCCAAGGTACTCTGAAGGGCAAAGCAAGGGTATCTTTTCCCTCTGTAGGCAGAGGAGCTGTTCATGGAGTTCGCAAACAAGGCTTCAGCTTTCAACAACTGGTGTGAGAACGCCGAGGAGGACCTGTCCGAGCCTGTGCACTGTGTCTCCCTGAACGAGATCCGGCAGCTACAGAAGGACCACGAGGCTTTCCTGGCCTCTTTGGCGGGAGCCCAGGCTGATTTCAAACACTTGCTGGAGCTAGACCAGCAGATTAAGGCCTTGAATGTGCCCTCCAGCCCTTACACCTGGTTAACTGTGGAGGTGCTTGAAAGGATTTGGAAGCACCTGCCTGACATCATCAAGGTAACCTGGGCACATCTGAGACTTCCCTTGGCTATTATTATCCAAGTTGGGGGACTTTTGAGAAAGAAAGGAACAGCATTTATAACTGTACTGGAACAGCAGTCACAAATGGGAACTAAGAAGAATTTGGAACTCTGTTCACATAGGTACAGCTTTATGCGCCAGAGTCTAGAGGGTGTTAAGCAGGGATTTGGGGAAGTAAACACAAACTCCAGGAAAGGCTCTAGAAATGGGATTGAAAAAATTGTATACAGGGATTATGCTCAGCAAAATAAGCCAGAAAGAAAAAGAAAAATACCGGATGGTTTCACTCACAGCAGAAATTTAGAAAACCTAAATAAGGGACCAGGAAAAAGACTAATTACAATAAAGTAAAAATCAAAATCAACAAGCAACTATAAACCAGAGACACACTACAGGTGGAGAGGAGGGAGCAGAATGAAAACAAGGAGGGTGAGAATTGTATGGAGACTATGACCATGATGAATATGCATACATTGTGCAAAAATGAAAAATGATTTTAAAAATATATAAAATAAAAATAAATATATCAATTTAAAAAAATAAAAACCCAAAAGAAGGGGAAAAAATTGTATACATAGTCACAGTTCATATACTCTCCCCAGCCAGGCGATTCCTTATTTTATACACACCTCTAAAATTGCCCTCTTTGTATGTATGTATTTAATATGTATTATCTATAATATGTTCATCATAAAAACCACAATATTAAAAAATTTAACAAAGAAAAATTTCACCACATCACCAATTTTAAAAGACAACTCTTATTACTACCTTTCCCTTTAACTTCATTTCAATGAAATTTCACTTAGAAAAAAAATTGAGAGGAGGGAAGGTTTGCTTTATTACTAGCTTATTTGTTACTAGAATTGGTCTTAAAGACACATGTAGGTGCTGTGGGAAATGCCTCCCCTGGAGATGAAACAAGATGGGTTGTAAGAAGTGTGAGCCCTAGGCACAAGCCCCTGGGACCAGATTGGGTTTGGGAATAGCAGCTGGTTTGGGTGTGCAGCTGAGCCAGGGAACCATTTGTTTTACTACAAACCAAAATTGTCAGTGTGCACCCATTGTCTATGCTTTGGGGTTTTAGGAACGGGAGCAGGAGCTGCAAAAGGAAGAGGCAAGACAGGTCAAGAACTTTGAGATGTGCCAGGAGTTTGAACAGAATGCCAGCGCCTTCCTTCAGTGGATCTTGGAGACCAGGTGGGTACCTCAAAGTCACCATACATCACCATGGAGATGAAATCGTTACCTGTGGGGAAGAAGAGGGAGGGACCCCTACAGCATTTATGCTGCCCTAAACTCACCACATCCTGTCTGTACTTCATACTTGCAATTGCCTGCTTTCTGAATCAGTCCTTGCAAAATCAAGAAATAGGGATTTCACCCTCTGGCAATGGATCACCCTTCTGCAGTTTCTCCTTTTCCCATTGCCTATAATTACAGTCCAAAAATAGTAACAGTCCCTTCCTTGGCAAGTCACTTTGCTCTTCATAAAGAACTTGCGGAGCAACCTTGGGAAGTGTAGAGAGAAAGCAGATCCTATTACCTCTGTTTCCAAGTGTAAAGAAATTCAGTAGCTAAATCGACTCCCTCAAGGTCGCAGGTGTGTTTATTGACACAAGCAGAAGTAGAGCCTAATGCGAACACCTAACCTGATGTGACTATGCTCCTGTTTGCTGAAACTGATGCGAGCCAAGCGAGATAACATACGCCAGTTGTTTTTATTACATGTGAAATGCTCTATGTGTGAAAATAACATTTGTCACATCTGGGACAAATTGACTGGAAAAGTGGAAACTTAGAGGGTGTGATATATTAGAATAAATGGTCCCAGTGGGTTGATTGTATCCAGTGGGTGGGTTAGAATTGTGGAGTTTGAAAAGTTTATGGGTGGTTTGGACAATCTATGCTATATACTACAAACCCGCTAATGAGGGTAAATCAGACAACAAATAAAAAGAAATCCTGTATCATGGTTGAGACACGTCTGGATGTGTTTAGAAGCAGAGGAAATTCAGCCCCTCCTCTGACCTCGTCTCTGTCCCTGCCCCCTGGCAGGAGTGTCCCCCACTGTGTCTGACCCCTGTGCTCTCTATCCTAAGGCACAAACTACAGAAGGCTCTGACGTCATAGTATGGGGGAGGCTGGGAGAGCAGTGGTTGGGACAGGAATATTTTCTGGCTCCAAAGGGTTTAGACTATTCCTAAATCTGGAGAAAGATCATTGAAATAATCCATATTAATGTATGATTTTCCTTTTCTCTCTTTTGACTCCTGTTCCGGACCTCCATGTCCAGGGCTTATTTTCTGGATGGGTTAGTATTTTATGTTATCATGTCTGTTGTGTTATGTTATCATGGAAGAATTAGTATAGGAGACCTTAGTACTGACATATCTTATATCCCCTCAATCTAATGGTGCCTAAATAAAAATGTGGGATGAAAAGGAGAAGCAGGTATATATCATTCTGGCCTTCACCCCAATAAGCAGGGCCTTGCCTATATTAGGTTAAGAGTGTATTTAAGACTGAAAACTAGGAGAGAGGGATGGAGGCCTTCTCATCAGCAGAAAGGAATCAAGGCATTACTTCCATTCACATCTTTCTGGCAGGATTGCTAAAATACCAAAGCATTTGATTTCATGAAAATATGAGGGGAAACTTTATTTCAAGGAAGGCTTCTGGCTGGAGAAATAGGGTAGAGAAGTACAGGGCTTTGAGTTGATCTGTCTGTCTAAAATATTGACCTCTGATATTATAAGTAATATGTTCGTTTGCTTCTTAATTAGATCTTTGCTGAAGGAAACAGGAACTTTGGAATCCCAGTTGGAAGCAAATAAAGTAAGTAAGGTTTTTTCATTAGCTGAGGATATTGTCAGGATCATAAGGAATGCACAAGAAGACACAAAATGGTACCCTCATGATACTTTCAGGAAAACTCCCTGGCCTGACATTCAAGGTCCCAATCCTGCCAGTAATTCGCATTTAACCACTGGCCATCACTGCATGGATATGGACATCAGCTTACTTAATCTCTGAATTTCAGTTTTTCTCTCTATACTGGGGAGTTTATAATACCTACATTATAATTACTATAATGATTGAATAAGGCAACGAATGCCAGAGCTCCTCGCCTATAGCCTAGAACATCGAAAAATTATGATGTGGTGAGAGAACACAATTGCATATAGATGGTCGCTTAACAACTGAATGAAACAGTGGGTGAGCACAGAGTTTCTTAACCTTATTTTCATTATTACCCAGGAGGAACATTTAACTAATTCAATGTAGTTTTCTCCTGTGAGAACTTAAATACTAAAAAATAAGATGCTGTCACATAGGAGGACCACAAGCCATTGGAATATCTAACAATTTTTCACCCCCATCCCCTCAGCAGAACCAGTCCACTCCTCCCCTCTTGGTGAAAACTATTCCCCTGTTGAAGAAGCATGGCCTAGGTGCAGAAATTTGTCATAAAATCAGATTACAGTGGTTTGGGTCATTCCTTTCTCACAGAGGATAAGATTCTTGCAAAGAACTGAGAAGGGACAATTAGGGAAAACTCAGGCTCCTCGGTGTCTCTTTGTCTTTCCATCCCTGTGTTTAGAGCTGGTGCACTGAGTGAGTCTTTCTTCTCCATCTTTTTCCAGAGGAAGCAGAAGGAGATCCAGGCAATGAAGCGCCAGCTGACCAAGATCGAGGACCTGGGGGACAACTTAGAAGAGGCTCTGATCCTGGATATCAAGTACAGCACCATTGGGCTGGCCCAGCAGTGGGACCAGCTCTATCAGCTCGGGATGCGGATGCAGCACAATCTGGAGCAGCAGATCCAAGCCAAGTACTGCAGACCCTCTCCAGGCTGAATGAGGCCACGGGGCAGGGTTTGGGTTCGGGCCTCTACTCTGGGGGCAAGAGCTTGAGATACTGGATAAAAGAGCTGAGGAACAAATTCTTTTTTTTTTCCCAAAATGAGATCAAAGCAGCATTAGGTTACCAAAGCATTTTGGCAGCATTACTATCTAGATAAGGGACTTGCAAAGCATTCTTTTAAAAAAAAATAATAAAGCCTAATAATAAATATTTTAGACTGTGAGCCGCAGAGCTTCTGTTGCAACTACTCAACTCTGCTGTTATAGAACGAGAGCAACTATTGGGAATTCATAAATAAGTGAGCATGGCTGTGCTCCAGTAAAATTTTATCTGTGGACACTGAATTTATATTTCATATAATTCTTATGTTTAATGAGATAGTCTTCTTTCGATTATTTTCAGCCCTGATAAATGCAAAAAAAAACATTCTTAGCTTATTGAATATACAAGAGCACATGTTTATAGATTTGGCCGATGGGCCATAATTTGCCAACCCCTGAACCAGATGACCCAGATGGCATGGTAGTCACTAAAATTCCCCTCTGTTCCATGTGGCCTGTTATCTGCTGGGTTTTGTTTTGTTTTGTTGCTTTATGTCATGGGTTCACTCGTGTTTTTCTTTCCAGAGACACCATTGGTGTGAGTGAGGAGACACTCAAGGAGTTTAGCACCACCTATAAGTGAGTATAATTTCATGCTTGATTGGCCCTTTGTTTTCCAGTTAACTCCATGTAATGAAATATAGAAATAACTACTTTTTAGTTAATTTCCAAATAGCTAATATCTTTTCCATAATGTGACTTGGTAAAGTTTTTTTTTTTTAAGATTTATTTATTTATGCATGTAAGAGCTGGGGTACAGGCCAGAGATGTGGGGGGGGGGGTAAGAGGATTCACCAGAGACAGAGTGGGGAGCAGAACAGACAGACCTATTGAAATACACTGCTGAGGGGAGCAGCGGGAGAGTTAGGAGAGGTCTGCTGTGTCATGTGTGTTAGCTCCCTGGCTGGCCGGGGATTGAACTCGTGCTGCAGTGGCTGCAGATAGCTTCATGGTGCTGCATTTAACCCCTTGCGCCACCCGGGAAGCCCCTAAAATCTTAAATGAAGCTGGAGATATGTCACTTAGTTTCCATCATGACTTTTAATACATTTATGAGATTCCTGGATGTACATTTCTTTCATGTTCAACATTTTATGCTTTTCCTTCCATCCATTAGGTCTAAAATAGTTCAGGAACACAGGAGTGCTCCATTCAGTTCTCTGACAGTTTTATAACATGTTAATAGAGCCAAAGCTGATGCAACTTATTCTTTTCTATTCTAATCCAGTTCTGTATTACGCTTGAGAAAATGTTTTTGTTCTTTAGACACTTCGATGAAAATTTGACGGGGCGTTTGACACACAAAGATTTCCGGTCCTGCCTGAGAGGACTCAATTACTACTTGCCCATGGTGGAGGAGGGTGAACCTGAGCCCAAGTTTGAAAAGTTCCTTGATGCCGTTGACCCAGGGAGGTAAGAGAACCAAGGACCAGATCCTAGCAGGGAATGGGTCTGGGAGGGACAGAGTAAAATGATCCCTAGAACATACACTTAGCTAATCTTAAGAATAGGAGCACACAGGCTATGTAAATGTATCCGGCAGTTGTTGCTGCTGTAGCAGATTCTCCCAGAAGCTTGAGGCAGTACCTGGAACTAAGGAACCCCCTCTGTAATTTGCTTAATTCTCAGCTCATGTTTGATCTATGAACTTCAGCTGGTTTATAACTTGAGATAAGAAACCCTTCATTTGTGTGCGATCCCAAGGGGTCATAAATGATCCAGAGGTCTTCTCATGGGGGTTGGGTGGTTGTTGCTATGAGAGTGGGGAAATATAGTAGATGCATCCGATCACTACTAGGGCCTAACTCTTTGTAATACCAAGGGCCTAAGAAGACCAGAAACCGAGATCTTCAGCTCAGCTTGAAGATCTTGAGGTACCTGGGATTGGTGCTAATGAGAATTTCCCAAACTCCATAGAAAGTGTCAAGCTGAGCATGTGAATTGAGAGGTTGGGATTTAGGAAATACCGTATATTTGGCTATAAAGATTCAAGGAAATTCTAGTTGAATTGGAAGAGGTCCTTGGTGATCCAAGTTCCCACCAGCTCTGAAACACCTACCAGGAAGAGGAAGGGGCTTATCTTCTTCTCTCATCTTGAGAGCAGCTCCTGATCCACTTCTCCCACAGGAAGGGCTACATCTCACTAGAGGACTACACCTCATTCCTGATCGACAAGGAGTCAGAGAATATCAAGTCCAGCGATGAAATAGAGAATGCGTTCCAGTCCCTGGCAGAGGGCAAAGCCTACATCACCAAAGAAGATATGAAACAGGTCCGGGTCCAGCTGAGTCCACTCTTCCTATACTCTTCACTATCTGAGTTTGCTCATCTCGGGTCTGGTTGCCTCCACCCCTTTGTCCCCTCTTTTTGTGTATTATTTATTTATTTTTTGCTTAGACACGGCCTTGCACACAACACTAATGTGTTCTAATGATCTTAAGCTCAATCCCAAACCTACAAGTCTGTTTTTAAAGCGATTTCTCATCTTATTTATTTACTAAGCCAAAATTAGGAATTAAGATAAAAAGTGTAGTCAAAGTAAGATGGAAGTCTTCAGGTCTGAGCTGGGTGAAGAAATGAGTTGGTCTTATTTCTTAGAAATTATAAATTTATGAGGAAAGTATATGATAGGAACGGGGCTAGCTTCTTCTGAAGTTTCTCCACCCTTGAGTTTAGGGAGTAATGGAAGCCACGGGAGCGAACTACTTTCAGTCTCTACAACTCTCTCTCTCTCTCTCTCTCTTTGTTCTCAGGCCCTAACCCCGGAACAAGTGTCATTCTGCGCCTCACACATGCAGCAGTATGTGGACCCTCGGGGTCGAGGCCACCAGGCCGGCTACGACTATGTTGGCTTCACCAACTCCTTCTTTGGCAACTGATAAGATTTATAGAAAACCTTTGTGTAGGGGGAACAGACAAGCATCGAGGGTGGGAAGAGGGTCGTGTGTGTGTATGTGTGTGTATTATGTTTACTACAAGACCCAGATAAAATCCAACTTTGGGTGATACAAGTGTTAACGGAATTGGAAGAGAGGATACTATGTACTTATTTTTTGCAATTAGCCACTACTGAAGAGCACCAAATACTCTATTTTTTATTTGCTGGGTACTGCATATTTTTATTATCGTGCTTTGTCCTAACTACAGAACAGAGTATTTTTTAAAAATATTTTCAAGTATTTCCTTTTCATGGAAAAATGTGAAATAAAATGTTATTGACTCATGGGGCTGCTGCATCTCTGCAAATTGTTGTCCAATATGGACAACTCACTGCAAACAAGTGCCATCATGGAGGAGAGAAATAAAACCCAAGCTGATTCCCTGTGTTTCTTGAGTTTTGGAATGTGTTTAAATTCTTACAATTGAAAATAAAAATATTGGATATTCTGAGGAACATCAATATTTTATTCTGTAAAATGGAATCACCCTGAGAAAATCAGCATAGCAACCATCTCCTTCTTAATCGGGCCCTTTTTCTAACTTCCCATTACACTGGATGTTGTTACTCTCAAAGTGGCAAAGTTGCAGCAGAGCATCTTTTAGTTCTCTAGTTTCCTCTTAACTTTTAAGGTGATGAAAAGAATATTTGTTTTTATTTATTTCCAATTCTTCTAAGTGTAATGAGTCAATAGGATATTGTTTATAAAACTAAGAATTAAGGGGCCTCCTTGGTGGCACAAGGGTTTAAGACGCAACCTATGAAGCTGTCCACAGCCTCTGCAGCATGAGTTTGATCCCCAGCTGGCCAGGGATCTAGCCACTTGGTGCAGCAGACCTCTCCTGCCTCACCCGCTGCTCCCCGCAGCAATGTGTTTCAGTAGATCTGCCTGTTCTGCTCCCCACTCTGTCTCTGGTGAATCCTCTCACCCCCCAACACCTCTGGCCTGTACCCCAGCTCTTGTATGCATAAATAAATCTTAAAAAAAAAAACTAAGAATTAAGGGATAAGAAGAGGTGATGCTATCTCTGAACAATTTTCAGGCCCAGATTGGTCTGAACAGTTTCAAATATCTGATAAAAGTTGATGGTGTCATTTGCTGGTGAGAATTTAGGTCATTTCTTTGCTCATGTCAAAGTGCTGCACCGCCACAGCCTCCACCCCAACCTCGTCTTTTCCGGTATTTAATCTTCTCAGGTCTCTCCATCTAGACCCATCATCTAACTTCCCCTATTAGGACTGTACAGGTAACAGCGCATCTTCCCCTGTCTGGTGATGCCAAGAGTTGTAGATACTACACACTGCTGGTTCCTGCTCCCCCAACATCAGCTCAGCCACAGCTAGGGCAGTCTAAAGTGACACTGTCCAGGAACCCCAGATAATAACAGATGACTACATCAAGGACTTCTGAATGTCAGACCCTGTTCTAAAGACTGTGTATTAAACTTCACTAATCTTGCCCTAGGAAACACAAGACGAGGCTTCAAAACTGAAGTCTAACTCCAGAACCTCCAGTCTTAATTGGTCCTTAAAGAACTATGAGTTGGGTGTATGGTATATATTCACACCAGAGAGACTCTGTGTGTATCTATGCATGTGTGTGTGAATGCCCATGTGTATCTCTGTGTGTTTTGTGCATGTGTTTGTGTGTGTGTTCATGTGTGTGCACACATGTGCATGTGCCCGGAAAGAGGGTTTGTCCTTTTAAAGTACAAGGTCACATTCTTAATCAAGGGAAAGAATGTGACTCACTTTTGGAGATTTTGTAGGTGATTTCTGCCTGTCCACCCTAGAACCCTTGTGTCAAAGTCTATGGAAATAGTTCTTGGAAACATCTATTCTGAAAAAGTCCCACCAAGTAATTGCATTACCCTATCATAGTTAAGACCACTACATTTCGGAGATAGGCAGCTCTTTCAGTATTACTCGGCAATTTTTGGAACACCTTTACCCACCACTATTCAGTGCACATTTAGGGAATGTCATAGGGATAGAATATTATCAGGATAGATTCTGGAAATAAATTTGCTTTGATCAGCCTCAAACAGCTCATGGGGGTTACTTCCAGCCTGCAGTGAAAAGGATCCCATGGTTTTTCTCCCCTGACCCAGGCCCTTCTACCCTCTAAACAACCCTTCTACTTTTTGTCAACCTGTCCTTACTTCCTTCTGACTTTGTTTATCACTAAATTCTAAGTAGAGAATATGTTTCTCCCCTAAGAGGATGGAAAAAGAAAGATTCCTATCTGAAAACACAACCCCACAATATAAGTTCTTCCCACTTCTAACTCAGGCTGAATGATGTGAGTCCTGTCCTTTCAAAATCTCTTATGTGCAAATTTTCTTCAGGCTCCAGAACCTCTATTCATGTTCAGGTCTCTTGGCCTTTCTATGGGATGATGGCAATGGATTTCTTATTGCTCCCCTCGCCCTGGTCTCTCCTGCTAAGACCTTCCATCCTCTCTGCTGCTGGATTGGTCTCAGCACATGACTTCCCAGATGCCAACACTCTCTGTCCTAACTCCTACTGCTGAAAAAATCAGTTCTGAACTGCCACTGGCAAAGAAGTCTTAACCCAAGCTACCTTCTCAACATCATTTGCCAGACATTTCCAGACTGCTGCTGTCTAACATGGACTAGCATTGTTTTACCACTGAGATTTTAGTTATTCTGCTCTCTCTTCTTAAAATATCCTTACTTGCATTCAAAACTCATCCATCCTTCAGGATCAAGTCCAAGTGCTACCTTAGTCATAAAGCCTTCTCTCATCCTCCCCACAGGTTAATCTCTCATTAACAAATATCACTTTGCTTAGCACGTTGTCAACAGTGGAGGCTGGCATTTATTTGGAGATCATTACGATCCAAGTATTATGATAAATTGTTTACATGCATGATCAGGTCAATCAGCAATGTGGAACTGTGCAGTCATGGCCACTTCACAGATGAAAATGTTGGAAATCAGAAAAGGGGAGCAAACCCAGGGTCACAGAGTAACTGCAGAGCCTGTACTTCAACTCCTACCTGACAGCTGTGTGAGTTGATGACACCTTTATTCATCCCCAGAAATGTCCAGCACCACACATGATACACTGGTGGTGGGAAGTGAATAGGCAAGATAGTTCTGCGCAGACTGTCAAGGACGCACCCATGCTAGGGAGCACCCCAAGAGAGGAAACCTGAAACCTGAGATGATGAGACCATTAGAAGCAACAGCAATGATCAAGGAAAATAGCAAATGAATGTATTTTCTGAAATAGAATTTATCAAACTAGGCAACCAAACTTAGAAGGAAGAGGGCAAAGTAATAATTAACAATGAGGCAGAGACAGAGAGGACAATAGAATAAAAAGAGGAAAGACACCAGGGAGGACAGAGGCAACAACCTACCTTTTCAATTAGCAAGGCATTCAAAATGATTTCTTAAACTGAATTTCAGTCCAATTATGTCATGAATTAAGAAATTTCAACAGCATCCCTGATGTGGGCCCCAACTGACTCTACTTGAACTTGAACACACCAAACTTTCCTCATCCTATTTACCTCGGTCAGAGAATTCTTACTGAGTTGGGTTTCAGTCACCAGGGGTGACATCTACAAAGCAGAAGGTGAAAATTCAGGTTCTGAGCTCAATAGAGAGTGGGAAGTCATGCCCCTGCACCCCCAGGAGCCTTGAGGGTCATGCAGAAGGCAGGATAGGGCTTCCCCACAGGCTGGGTTGGTTGTCTGCTCATTGGCACAGGGCCCTGGACTGTGTTCAGCCTATGTGGAGGAGTATCAACCTGGGTAGCTTCATCCTTTACCCAGAAACCTCCCGTGGAAAGCATTTCTCAGGGCTGTCTGCACAGCACGATTTCTTAGACTATAAACAATGGGATTGAGGAGGGGGGTCACCACAGTGTAAGTAACAGCAATGAGCTGATCCCGCTTGAGAGAGTAGCTGGCTTTGGGCCTCAAGTACATGAAGGAGGCACAGCCATAGTGGACAATGACCACTGTGAGGTGCGAGGCACAGGTGGAGAAGGCCTTCTTCCGCCCCTCAGCAGAGGGAATCCTCAGGATGGCTGCCAGGATGTAGGCATAGGAGATGGTGATCAAGGAGAAGGAGACCAGCAACACCAGCAGGCTGAGGATGAGGATCCCCAGTTCACTCAGGCCCGTATCTCCACAGGCCAGGCTCAGCACTGGTGGCGTGTCACAGAAGAAGTGTTGGATCTTGTGGGAGCTGCAGAAAGGGAGGTGGAAAATGACCAGTGTCATTCCCAATCCAAAGAGGTACCCACTCAAAAAGGAGGCGCCAACCAGCTGGGCGCAGAGGGTGGGATGCATGCGGCTGGCATAGTGCAGTGGAGCACAAATGGCCACATATCTGTCAAAACCCATGACAGCCAGGAGGAAGCAGTTGGTACAGGCCCATGAGGCTGAGAAGAACATCTGGGCAGCACAGCCCACAAAGGAGATGGCCTGGTCCCCCATGACCAGGCCAGAGAGCATCCTGGGAATGATGCCCAAGGTGTAGCAGGTTTCAGAGAAAGACAGAAAGGAAAGGAAAAGGTACATGGGAGTGTGCAGGTTGCTGTCGAGCCTAATAACAATAATGATGAAGACATTGCTGGTCAGGGTGATGAGGTATAGAGAGAGGAACAATGCAAAGAGCAGAAGTTGCAGCTCCCCAAAACTGGAGAAACCCAGGAAGATGAAACCCCTCCAGGAGGTTGCATTGGTTGAACCCATTCTGAATGACATCCTTGATAGATCTGCTGGTTCCTTGCACCTTGCCAGTGGATGACAAACTCCTTCAGAAGGCAGGATGAGGAGGGTTCTTGTTTCTTTATGCCTAGTGTAACTTGAAAAGGAACTCTGATGTAAACAGTTATCAAACGTCAGTAAGGTATTTGTTACATTGCGTCCAGAGCTGGACATGTCCATTCTCACACGCATGCTTGTTGGATGCACAATATACACATTTATACAATGCACACATGGCCACAGAGATGCAGACACCTGTATACATGCCATATATGGACATACATGTCATATACAAAGCACTCATGTAATTTTGCACATTTTATACATACAAAACCATGCACTGCACATTAGTGATGATACCCACAAATATATCAGGTATGCACATATATTATTAATGTATATTTACACTCAGATAATACATAAATGTGTACATATATCACCATACATATATTCATGCCAGCATCACATATTCACTGCCACATAAGCTTGCATATGGGCATACAAACACATACTCACTGTTAAAACTTAAGGTGGATGACTTGATGGATATTATTTAATATGCTGTATCAGGCAACAAAGCCAAGAGGAAAGTGACTTACTTGAAGTCACATAGAGCCAAGCCTAGAGATCAAGTGTCTTGAGTCCTGACCTTAATTTTTCTTCCCAAATAATCCTGACTCTTCTTAGACACCACAGGACACTCACAAACATGAATACAGAAGAAGAAACAACTTGCTCAACAGTAATCCCTAGTGTGTATACAACCCTAATGACGCCTTTTTACACACAAGTCTACAATAAGCACTGAAGAAAGAATTTGAGCTCAGGGCAACTTGTGTATCCTCCTGCCCAAAGAATCAGTCACTGGCCTCCATTACCTGCAAAGAATCTGCTGTGAATCAAGCTCAAGGAGAGATTCATGAAGGTGGGTTTCCCCACTCACCTGAAGAGGCTTACCATGAGACCAGCATCCATGGACCAGAGACCAGATTGTCTCCACTGACCTGCCTACAGGATAAAGAACCTGAAGATCCACCTCAGAAACTTCTATTCTGAGCAAAGGTGATGTTCAAATGACACCAAGAAACCCCTTCCATACCCTAGCCCCATGAGGTGAATCTTATCTGCTTTTGTCAAAACAGCTTCTCTCCCTGAGGATTCCCCATTCCCAGGGGATGTCCTTGCAAGAAGTATATCTAATCATGCTTATCATTAACTCAGAATATCCTTTTGGGGAAAGCAGGAAAGGAAATGTGAACAAAGAGATGTTAGGATCATGATTCAAACAATAATTTGTACATCTGTTATGTGTCAAATATATTAATTATTTTCACCTGTTAAATCTCTTTTAAAGCAATGACCTAGTGAGAAGGTACAATTGACATTTTACAGAAGAGGAGACAGCCTCGTAGAGTTTAAGTGAACCAGTTTAAGATCCCAGGACTCAAGACTTGTGCTTTTAAATTCATACTATAAGATATACTGTAATAAAGTAGGGATTCACCCTACAACAATCTCACAAGCTTGAGGTGATTATCCATTTCAAGTCAAACACATATACTCATACTCACATATTGAGAACATCCTGTATCCCTTTGTTTCAACTTCTTAATGCATCCTCCTCTGTTTATCTAGTCCACTTTTTTCACATAGGTTTTTATTTTACTTTTTTTTAGGAGTAAGAGAATTTATTTAATTTTTTAATTTTTTTTTATTTTTATATTCCCCATACAATTGCACCCCCCCTACTTTGACCCCAATACCTCCTTTCCCTGCCCCCCATAGTGTGTCTCTGATTTATAGTTGTTTGTTGATTTTGATTTTTTCTTTCTTATAGTTATTCTTTTTCCTTGTCCCTTATTTGGGTTTTCTAGATTCCTGCTATGAGTGAGACCATCTGGTATTTTTCTTTTTCTTTCTGGCTTATTTCGTTGAGCATGATCCCTTCCAGCTCCATCCATGTTGCTGCAAATTGCATGAGTTTATCTTTTTTGATTGCTGAGTAATATGCCATTGTGTATATGTGCCACATCTTCTTGATCCAGTCATCTATTTTTGGGCATTTGGGTTGTTTCCAAAGCTTAGCTATTGTAAATAGTGCTGCCATAAACATAGGGGTGCAGGTGCTCTTTGGAATTGATGTTTCTGTGTCCTTTGGGCAAATACCTAGGAGTGGAATTGCTGGATCATATGGAAGCTCTATCTTTAGTAGGTCAAGAAATCTCCACACAGCTCTCTACAGTGGTTGGACCAATTTGCTCTCCCACCAACAGTACAGGAGAGTTCCTTTTTCTCCACATCCTTGCCAACATTTGTTGTTGCTAGTTTTTTTTCAAAATGGATTAAAGAACTAGACATAAGACCTGAAACCATAAAATATATAGAAGGAAATATAGGCGAAACACTACATGATATGCACATCAAAGACATCTTTACAGACACATCACCCAAAGCAGTGATAGAGAAGGCAAAGATAAACAGCTGAGACTACATCAAATTAAAGAGCTTCTGCACAGCAAAAGAGACAATAACCAAAACAAAGAGAAACCCCACCAACTGGGAGAACATTTTTGCACACAACACTAATGATAAAAGACTGATCACAAAAATCTGCAAAGAGCTGATGAGACTCAGCAAAAACAAAGAAAATAATCCAGTCAAAAAATGGGCAGAAAAGCTAAAAAGAAACTTCTCCAAAGAGGAAATGCAAATAGCCAATAGACATATGAAAAAATGTTCAACATCACTTGTAATCAGGGAAATGCAAATCAAAACTACAATGAGATACCATCTCACACCAGTGAGAATGGCACATATTAAAAAAACTAGCAACAACAAATGTTGGCAAGGATGTGGAGAAAAAGGAACTCTCCTGCACTGCTGGTGGGAGTACAAACTGGTCCACCTACTATGGAGAGCTGTGTGGAGATTCCTCAACCTACTATCCAGCAATTCCACTCCTAGGTATTTACCCAAAGGACACAGAAACATTAATTCCAAAGGGCACCTGCACACTTATGTTTGTAGCAGCACTATTTACAATAGCTAAGCTTCAGAAACAACCCAAATGCCCAAAAACAGATGACTGGATCAAGAAGATGTGGCACATATACACAATGGCATATTACTCAGCAATCAAAAAAGATAAACTCATGCAATTTGCAGCAACATGGATGGAGCTGGAAGGGATCATGCTCAGTGAAATAAGCCAGAAAGATAAAGAAAAATACCGGATGGTCTCACTCATAGCAGGAATCTAGAAAACCTAAATAAGGGACCAGGAAAAAGAATAACTATAAGAAAGAAAAATCAAAATCAACACACAACTATAAACCAGAGACACACTACGGGGGGGTGGAGGAGGGATTGGGGTCAAAATAAGGGGGTGCAATTGTATGGGGAATATAAAAATCAAATAAATAAATAGATAGATAGATAGATCAATAAAATAAATAAATAAATAAATAAATAAATAGACCAAAACTAAAGCCACTGCTCCGCCTACTGGGGGAAAATAGAAGACAAAATACATGTGAAGGAACATTCAAACTAGGGTGCATAGCATGGAGATGTTGAGAGAGAAAAGTAACATTCCAGACCAAGTTTTATGACACTGGATTAGAGGAGCAAATGGACCAGGGTTTAAAAGAACAATCATGAAGAAACTCAATGAATTCTAGATTTTCAATTAATTGCAGAAAGGTAAGTTCAGGATATCAGAAAAGATATCCAGGAGCAGACAGAATTTTTATCAAATTATTTGAAGATAAAAGATTTGAACATCAAACCTGAAAGCATGAAATATGTAAATATATAGAAGAAAACATAGCCGATACGTTCTTGGAGAAAGACCTTAGAGGAGCTGCTTTTATGCTTTTCACTATGGATGCAGATAACAATATGCAACTGCATTTACTGACTGCTTACTCTGTACTAGACATTTTGCTAAGAATTTTATAAATAGATTATTTAATTATCTTAATAGATCATTTAATTATCTTAAATAGATTATTTAATTATCTTTATAAATAGATTATTTAATTATCTATATAAATAGATTATTTATAAATAGATCAGTCCTACACCTCAATTACCAATGCTCCAAAATTAAAGTGGCTTAAATGAAATCAAACTTTCTCTCTTACACAACAATGCAGTGATAACAAACTTTGCTAAAGTAACTGAAGGCTTGCCTTGGGAGTATGTGAAGTTAATCCACAGCATCATCAACACTAGTTAATCCAGCTTTTATCCTTTTAAGTAGATGTGTTATGATATCTAATTGGGTTTTTTTTTTAAGAATTATTTATTTATGCATACAAGAACTGGGGTACAGGCCAGAGGTATGGGGGGTGAGAGGATTTACCAGAGACAGAATGGGAAACAGAACAGGCAGATTGACTGAAATACACTGCTGAGGGGAACAGCAGGCGAGTCAGGAGAGTTCTGCCGCATCATGTGTGTAAGCACCCTGACCTGGGATCGAACTTGTGCTGCAGTGGCTGTGGATAGCTGCATAGATTGCATCTTAAACTCTTGTGCCACCAGGGAGGCCCCTAATTGGGGACTTTAATGTCCGTTTTATTGTGTTTACTGAAAGTGAGCTGTGGATTAACTTTGCATGCTCCTAAGGTGAGCCTTCAATTACTATAGAAAACAGTTTGTTATCACTGCATTGTTGTGTAAGAGAGAAATAAAATTTTATTTCATTTAAGCCACTTTAATTTTGGAGCATTGGTAATTGAGGTGTAGGACTGATCTATTTATAAATAATCTATTTTCTCTTATGAAAGATCTATTCCTATCTCGTGGACATTTTTGCTACTGATTGGATTATCTATTTTTTGGGGGTAGGGACTTTATATCTCAAATAAAGTGTCTTTTCCAAAAATTGTTGTGTATGTTTTCTCTCATGCTATGGATTTATTTCAATATCTATATTATAAAATAAAGCATAGATACAGATGGTCATCCAAATAGCTTAGTGAGGCAAACATCTTTGTAATCACTATTTTATTTATTCTAAATGTTTTGGTATTGTTGAAGTATCTATATATGATACAGTTTTTTAAACCATATTCTAATTTATATAAATACAATTTATGTACCATCCCAGCAATATTTTGATTATTAATTATAGCAATTTATCTGCAGGTCATTTTAGATTTTTTAACATACAAATGATATTACTCATGAGAAATGATCATTTACCTTTTTTTATAACCCTTGTATATTTTATTACTTTTGTTTTCTTACTGCACTAAATGTTTAAAATAATGTGGAACAGAAATGATGATAGAATGCTTTTACATCTTGCTCTTGCTGTAACCTGGAAAGACTTAAATGATTCAAATTGAGAAATTTGATATAGATTTTTCTGCAGAAAACCATTAAATTATAAAAATCCTAGTTATTTATTTATTCATTTATTTTTAATGACATATACTTGGTGTATAACATTGAGCAAGTTTAAGGTGCATACCATTCATTTATTAAATTTATAACGCAATGTGATTGCCATTGTAACGTTAGCTAACACCTCTATCCTGTCACCAACTATCATTTCTTCCAGTATTGGAAACAATTAAGATCTAGTCTCCTAACCAGTTTAATATTTATAATTCAGCTTTGTCATCTTTAATCATTGTATCATTAGATCTCCATGAGGTCAACACTAGTATCCCGAGGCATCCCAAGGCATCCCAAGGCATCCCAGGCATGGTCTAAAGATATGGAGATTGAGCCCAACAGACCCCAAAGGTAAAGATATGGAGATTGGTCCCTTTCAAATTCTACATAGTTATCCAAAATTAACAACCAAATGACAGCTCACAAGGAATGAGCCCCTCCCAAAAAGAAGACTATATCAGTGCAGTCTCTGCAATGGCTGGGGCAGCACTCCCACTGCCCACCTGTGACTATGCAGGTGCCTCTTTTCTCAGGTTCTCTCCCTCTGCAGGGCAGCAGCCTACTGCCTGCCCGTGACCTGTCAAGGCCGCCAGCCTGCAACCATGCAGGTCTCTCTTGGCAAACCTGTCCCTTCTGGGAAAGCTCTTCCTGCCCGCTTGTGTCTTTAACTGTTTTATCCCTTAACTGTTTTATCCCTTTAACTGTTTTATCCCGCAAGCGTCTTTAACTGTTTTATCCCTTCCCTAATAAACCTGCCCTTTAAATATAACTAATGTCTCTGTCTCGTGGAGAAACTCGCCAGGAAACTCGCCGCATGTCGCTGAAAGGGAGCTCTGATGAAACCTTTCCCAGAGTGAACCCAAGGGCTCCACACTCCAAACCCACAGACTCCAAAAACCACAACAGGTAGCTCCCTGACTGGTGGGTTGGGGATCAAACTCATGCTGCAGAGGCTGCAGACAGCTTCATAGTGCTGTGCTTAACTCCTTGTGCCACTAGGGAGACCCTAGTATCTATTTCTAAGATTTTCCAGCTCCCCTAGATTGTACCATCAATTCTCAGGGTGGAATTGAATGAGAAAGTGGAAAAAACACATCACAAGGCAGTGACCACAGATTGAAGAGTGTAATTATTCTTCTTGCACATGTGCTACCAAAATGGTTCCAGGGAAGAAACCAGAGTTATGACAAGAAGTAACCTTAATCAATTTATGCATGATTTTCATTATTATCTTTTTACCTCCATAACATTTCTGCAGATGATGGAGTTCAGAAATTACTCAGCACTTCTCATAATATCTTATATAAGCCAAATGTTGGTACAAAAATTATATAGTTCGTGAGAGGGCACAGATTGGGTTAGCAGCAGAATTGAGAAACACATTCAGAAAATTCCCTAGGCGAGTATATCTGAATTTTCAGTAGAATCACCACTATTTTCTGTATTAAAACCTCCAAATTGCTTCCAATTTTCTTCTGGGTGGTATAAAATCTTGATCCTGTGTTTGTCTGGTTTCCTTCATTATGCATTGGAAGACTGTCAAAATTATTCCCAAATGTCTTCCTTTGTCAAAAACCTCAATATCATAATGTGTTTTTTTAATTTGCTTTTGAATACATTAATCTTTTTAAAAATGGAGTTATTTCCAACTGTCATCCATGGACTCCCCCAATCACAGAACTCGTGTGCTCCACTGTACAGATTGCTGGTTTGACTGATGTTCCAAGTCATTCTCCATATTCAGAAGTTAGCAGCTGGGAATCACTGAGAGACAGTGTCATGAACTGTGTTACTAAGAACACTCTCGGTAATCAGTATGATGTGGGCACTTCACAAAGGTAGATACCAAGCCAGATATGCACAGCCAGCTGGCCACCTCCACATAGTACATCTCTTGCTAGAAATGGTTCCTCTCTTGGAAAACACAACTCAGGGCTTCACAACATTGCCTAGAAAAACTCATGTGTTATATCTTCAGATATTTTAATCACCACAGGCATTGCTCTTCCTTCCACAGTCTTTCTTTTCCCACTCCATTCCTGATGCAGGACAACTGGAGGTTGACAAGCGGAGAGCAGTCTATTCTCTGTAGGAACAGATAGTAGAAGTAGCTGGACAGCTGGTAGCTAATAGTCAAGTAGGTAGAATTGGACAGCATTAAGAGTTGGAAATTTTCTCAATGAATTAATAAACACTTGTGATAGCTTAGGTCCCAGTCTCAGTTGCTTGATGCCAGCTTCTGCAAAAGGCAAATGACACAAGCTTCTCCAGAGGTCACAGGTCACATACCTCACTGACCTCTGCAGACATTCAATTTGCCACATCAATCCAAGACTATTCATGGAGTTTGATTTTTCTAAGCACCTTTCTAAAAGCATTTTCTATGTCTTATTCCCGAGGCTAAATATGAAGGGGCTGAGGACAGGAGTAATGAACACATAAGGGATGGCAATGACAGTGTCACACCCCCTGAGGCTTCTGGCTTCAGATAAACAACAAATGCAAAACCAAAGTGAATGATGACCACTGTGAGGTAGGAGGCACAGACAGAATATGCCTTCTGCTTGCCCTCAGCTAAGGGATGCTTTGAACAATGGAAGGAATGAAAACATAAATGAGGATGATCAGCAAAATGTGCCCAGCAGGCCTGACACCGACATTGGCATTACACAAACTCTGTGAGGTTGAGTCTAGACAAGACAGCCTCACAACTGCCCGCATATGGCAGAAGTGTTTGACAAGGTTAGGCCTGCAGAAAAAGCTCCATAATATCAGTGCAGTTTCTATGAGAGAAATAAAGAAGCCTCCAACCCAAGTAGAGACCACAGGTTGTGTACATAGCGTGTTGGTCATAAATAGTGGATACCTGAATGGGTTGCAGATGGCCAGAAAGTGCTCATATTCCATCAAAGTGAGGGTGATACAACCAGTACCACTGAGTCCCAAGGAAAAACACATCTGTAAGCTACAACGTATGGTCGAAATGCTTCTGCGCTTGGCTAGTAAATCTGCCCGTATATTGGGGATGATGGTCAATGGATAGCAGGTCTCAGAGAGTGTGCACTGAGGAAAAGGTATATAGGGGGGTGGAGATATCTGCCCCCCCATGTCAGACCCATGATAGCCAGGTTACCTGTGAAGGGTAAGAAGGTGGAGCAAAAGAACATGACTAAAAGGAATGTCTGCACACGTGTGTAAACTGAAAACCCACAAGAATGAATTCTGCCAGGACTGTCTGATGGATCTTCATAGCTGGGCTATCTGAAATCTGCAACAACAAACACTCAACTCTCCATTTTTCTCTGAAAATCATAGTGTGAATAAGACAAATGATCAGAGTTGTGATTTACAACTGATCTTTCACTGAGTTTAGCAAAACACCATCTGTATGTAGGTGATGTGTTTTCCTAATTTTTCACTTTTTCATTTCGTCTTTATTTAGCAACATATTGATTTCTTATTATGTGATGAGCAAACTTTTCACGTATACATTTTAAAGGACTTTATTGGCTGGTGATACAATGAGTGAAAAATCTAATTGATGTCCTGATGAAGGAGATTCTGGTGCATTAGATTGTAACAGGGTGGTCCCCAGGAAAGGGGGAGGTTCCAGGTTTCCTGCCCCACCCAAAGGAGGGTGGAGCTGAGCATGGAGAGAAGAAGCTGCAGAGGAGACTGAGGAAGGAAGGAAGCAGGATGGAGCCAGAAGGAGACCTGGAGGAGGCACATGGAGCCAAGAGACACGTAAAGAAACTGCACTTGCCTTTTGGTTGTGGACTGGGTGACACAGATGGGGGTGAGAGAGCCATGCGGAGGTGACAATGGCGTTTTTTGTCTTGATTTTGATTTTGCTCTTTTCCTTCTGGGATTGTCTGGTTGTTTCTGATCCTTTTCTGTGGGTCCCCACTAGAAGATGCTTTAGGCTTGTGTTCTGGGCCATTCCTGCTTTGGTGGACTTTTACCCACGAGGGAACAGGTAACTTTGGGTACTTAATTTAGAAACTACATTCTTTGCCTTTCCTGTATTGTTTCCTAATTGTATTAAAGTTCCTAACCATTAAAGTCTCGTATGTTTTGTGTTGATATGGCAGATGGCAGAACCTGTTTAGAGCAGGCAGGTTTGCGGGGTCTGGGGTGCCCCTCTCCCTGCCCTGTAACAAGGTGATCCAGTTTAGGATCATATTCTGAAGACTGAACTTATACTGATTTTTTCATATTATTCCCCCTTCTCTGTTTTCTAAGAATTATCATCTCCTCACTACTTCAACCTAAAATCTCATATAAATGCAAATTTCCCCACTCCTTAAAACATCAAGTCACTTTTTGCAAAACACTATTGCTTGTAACCCTATTTTCTGCTGTTAACAACAAACTTCCATTATTCCAGAAAAAAGTGGACAGTCAACTCTATTTCACATGCTCGCTTTCCAATATTTCATCCTAAGCTATGTTCATTTGGTGTCTGCTTGAACACTTCTAGTGACAGGGAGTTCAGCACATACCCTAAGTTGTAGCCTATTCAATTTGTGAGAGCATCAGAAGAAAGAGAAGTGGATGAGCTACCAGGACAAGAGCAACAGCGAGAGAACCAGAACTGCGAGAGAAAGAAAACACTACATTTCCAGAAGCATAATCACACTTGACCCAGGAATCAGGAATCATCAATATTTCCTCTGCCCAGCCTCACTCCACCAATACTGAGGTCTTCCCTGGTACCCCCTTATCCCACTTCTAGTCACAAAGGGATATAACAGTGTGAGCAGGAAAAGACACTCTCCTCCTTGGGGCTTGTAGACTGTAGGTGGGAGAAGATTCCCCCTCCCAAATACAATGTAACAATTTAACAAATAATGTTTTCTCAAAATATTTAAGAGTCTAAAGAGTGTCAAAATTCTGTACCCAGTGCTTGTATAAATAAATAAATAAATCTTTTAAAAAGTGTCAAAATTAATTCTCTACTTTACTGTCTTATTTCCTCAATAAAGTTTTATATTTGAGTGATCATTATGTCCATTCACTGATGCAGGGAAATAGCCTCTTTGGCACCTCTGAAAATAAGATGTGCAAAAGCACGTCGTGATGGCTCTCAGACAGTGAACTCAAGGACATTATTCTACTTCCCTCCAGGGCTATGTCCCTTTGGACTTGGTGCTCTCATAGTTTTTTGTATGCCCTGATAGGAAGAATCCCTAAGGTGACTTGGACACGGTCTTGTTGGGGAGAGGTAGGTCACCATGACAATGAGTCCTTCGAGGCTGTGTCCCTGATGAGTGGCTACTACCGCTGCCTAGTGTGCTTAAGGGCCCTGCCTGCCCAACCTCTGTCCTGCCACAAATGATGCAGAGACCAGCATGAAGTGTCAGCTTTATTGAAGAGGGGCTGAGTCTGACCACCCCTGGCCAGATAAGGTAAGGTATGTTAGCAGAGCCAGAAGACAGGCAAGCAAAGGACTAAGCCAACCTGTGTGACAGATGGTTCCCTAATCAGATTAGATGCCCTCAGACCCTCATCCACTCATGCCCTTGACTCTCGGGACCCTCATATTCCTGAAAATCTCTTGAATTTCTCCAGAAGTTCAGTTGTCTTAACACCTAAGAAAGTTTAGTCATCCAACCATCTCATACTGACTACTCTGACATATTATTCAAAGGTTTATGTTTATGGAGTCGATGCCTCAGAAATACATTTGATATGTTTACAAGTAAAAGGGGTGATTTGAAGTTTCACTGTGGTGAGGTGCTGCAAACACACTGCACTGGATATAAGATCATATGTAGGAGTGGGGAATCAAGAGAGGACAGGTCAGTGGTAGGAGAGATGACTACCAGTCTTGGTACGTTCACAGAGCAGTATTCTCTTTGCCCCAAGACAGACCTAATGTCATACCTATTCAGTCCAAGTCCACACAATCTAATTCAAGTGAGATTTGTTAAACTATACATTACCATACACAGATGAGCCAAACACACACACACACACACATACACACTTGTTTTTATATGAATGACTCCACATAACTCTACCCATGGACATCTTCCTGCTTCCACGGAGGGCACATAGGATCATGATTAAGTTTGTTATTACTATCTGGATTTATCCCAGTTCCACAATTTCCTCAATGTATGATTTTGAAAAATAAGTTCTCTGTATCATTTGTAAGTAGAGGTAAAGTTCCCTAAATTCAGTGAAGCGTTATGAAGACTAAATTAGCATAGGAGAGGGACTCAGTGACTGGTACATAGCAATCAATTTTATCATTTTGTCTTCTTTACCATGTGGACACGGGTTAAGATAGTAACATAATTCCAACCTGTTCTCAGTTTTTGATTCACCAAGTTCTTCGCTAAGTGAGTTACAATTATCCAACTTCTGATGAACAAATGAAGAATTCAAGAAAAACTTTTATTTTCTCTGAACATGTTATATGCCTGGGTACAGGTCCTGTCCTGTGTGTTGCTGGATGCAGGTTTGCGTGGTTCCCTCCTGGGAACCATTGGAGGCCAGGGAATGGGCTATTCAGGCTTCATTTAGGAGACACCCAGGAGGTAGTTAGACAGGAACCCAGGCAGCCATGCTACTCTAAATAGCAAACTGGGGGATCCATGTGACATTTGCATGGCTTCAGGCCCTTTGACCAATGGAATCACCAATGTGTTTTAAAATAACTGTGCTTCACACTGTGGGTAAAGCATCCTCCCTAAATTGTCTCTTTGATCTTCGCTTAGTCTAATGAAGCAGGAATGACAGATATTCCCAGCAGCAGTGGATGGCCCTATTGGATAGGTCAGGAAGTAGATTCAGCCTTCTGCCTCAGCTAGAGAAGGAACATGAATGTCCCACGTTCTTATATTATTACTTTGTTAAACACTTGTTCACTCATTTTCCCCACCACCATCCCATGGGTCCCCTTGTCCCTCCCCACACCCCCCTCTTAATCTCACTGGGCAAATAACTGGCCAATATTTCTTTTTGCAAGTCAGTGGTTTCCAATATGTTTCTTTCAACAGAACTTAATTGGAAGCTAATTGAGTTGTCAGCTAATAAATCAATAAAAATCATTTGGGTGATAGATCACTGTGTAATTTATGGCATATAACTAATAGCAAATTCAAGTAATTTAATGTTATTGCTATAACAATATGACTTTCATTCTCTGAGCTATGGTATATCAATGTCATTCATTTAATAAACTACTTTCCTCAAAATGAAAAATTTTATATCTCCAAAATGAAAAATAAGAATGGAATTGATGCTGAGACTTTTTCATACTTTCTCACTGTGGCTAAAGTCATCTTTGTGGGTGCACACAAGAATTGGGGGAGGGGGGAATGGCAAATCTATATTATTATAAAGTGATAGTCCAAGAAACTTTAAGATTTTTAACCAATGGTTTAAAAGTTTACAAACTTTTCCCTTGAGGGGCCAGATGAAATAGCAATGTGAAATAAGCAAAGTGATGTAATAATAATTGATAATATACTATTGCACATCTTCAGAAAGTCTTAACCTGTGAGGGAATAGTCACTTCACGGTTTGATCCACCGGTCTTTCAACATCTTGTTCTTCTTCCTTTTATTTTAGGCAGTCAAGTGGACAGAGATCATGAGAAATTTGAGTGGAGGTCACGTAACAGAGTTTGTTCTGGTGGGTTTCCCTACCTCTCTGCCCCTCCAGCTGCTCCTCTTTGCCCTCTTCCTTGCAATCTACCTGTTGACAGTGCTGGAGAATGCGCTCATTGTTTCTACAATATGGCTCACACCCAGCCTCCATCGTCCAATGTACTTTTTCCTTAGCCATCTCTCCTTCCTGGAGCTATGGTACATTAATGTCACAGTTCCCCGACTCCTGGGAGCCTTTCTTACGCAGGACCGTAAGATCTCCTATATAGGCTGTATGACCCAACTCTACTTCTTCATTGCTCTAGCTTGCACTGAATGTGTCCTGTTGGCCGTCATGGCATATGACCGCTACCTGGCCATTTGTGAACCCCTCCGTTACCCTACTCTCATGCCTTCCAGCCTGGCCACTCGTCTTGCTGTGTCTTCTTGGGGCAGTGGTTTCTTCAGCTCTATGATGAAGCTTCTTTTCATTTCCAGACTGTCCTACTGTGGCCCCAACATCATCAACCACTTTTTCTGTGATATCTCCCCACTACTTAACCTCACCTGCTCTGACAAAGAACAAGCAGAATTAGTAGACTTCCTCTTGGCCCTGGTGATGATTCTGCTCCCTCTGCTGGGGGTAGTCTCATCCTATGCTGCCATTATTGTAACCATCCTGCGAATTCCCACCGCTCAAGGGCGCCGCAAAGCCTTCTCCACATGTGGCTCTCACCTGGCCGTGGTCGTCATATACTACTCCTCCACCCTCTTTACTTACGCAAGGCCCCGGGCTATGTATACCTTCAACTACAACAAGATCATCTCTGTGCTCTACACCGTCATTGTGCCCTTCCTCAATCCAGCCATCTACTGCCTGAGGAACAAGGAGGTGAAAGATGCCCTCAGGAAGGCGGTGCTGGGAAGATGCCTCTATCCCAGGGATGTCCCAGACTGACGCACAACAGACCCTGTCAGGACAGAAGGAGCAGAGTTTTATTGTTGGCACCTCAAGGAATCATAAAATAGGATTAAAGGAAACAAAATACCAATTAGTGAACAGTTCATCCAAATAGTATCTGTTAACCTCCTAAAACAAAAGTAAGATCTCCTATATAGGGTACATGACCCAACTCTACTTCTTCATTGTTCTAGCTTGCACTGAATGTGTCCTGTTGGCCATCGTGGCATATGACCACTACCTGGCCATTTGTGAACCCCTCCATTACCCAACTCTCATGCCTTCTAGCCTGGCCACTCATCATTGATGAGTCATTGATCTTATCCTTGTATTTCCAAACTAAAGTTGAACTGCTAGATAAGAATCACTGGGGGAATGAGGTGGGGGAAGGAGGGGTTGCTGAAATGCAGATTCCCAGAAGTATTTGTGAGATTCTGATAGAATGTAGAATCTAGGTTGTAACCCTACCATGCATAACTTCCAACTTCTTAGGACATTTTGTTTCATACCCAATTTGAGATTGCCTATGCTAGGTGAAGTCTAATTATTTTATAATTGAGGAAATGTAAGAAAAGGGATTTGCTGGTGAATATATCAAGACAAAATGATGCAGGTTTTACTATGGCAGTTTCAAAATCCAAATTCCCAAATCCCACGTCTAAGAGAAATCATAAAAGTATAACTAAACAACTAAAATGCATGTACCTAATCAGTACTCTACCTCCTTACGTCTGGTTACTCATGTGAGTCACAGGAGGAGGAAATGCTGTGCTGACATTCAACCCATGTGTACGCCAGTAAATATGGTGACTCTTCATCTACCTTTCCCTTCTTTGACTCTTAGTAAGGGATGAGGCTCGTTGACTCTGATGTGGTCTTTGGCAGTATATGGATTGGGAAAAATGCATTACAAAACTTTTAAGTCAGCCTCAGAATCTTCTCCAGTGCTACAACCAGCTTCTGATTCAACTAGTTGGTACCTAAGTCATACCAGTTGTCAAATATTTTAAATTTTGCCCCTTGGGAAAATAACCACAAGAACAGAAATTGTCTTAAAACAAAATGAGAGATTGAGAACGGAGATGCAGATACCTCTGCAGTAAATGGAGTATCTTAGGTTCAAAGTCTGAGAAAAGACATTCTTCCCAGTTCCCGTGAATCATTTAGACAGTTTCACACCCTGACTCTAGACTGATTTACCCAAATTTCTGAACATTAGAAACAAAATCAATGTTTCTTTAGAAGTAGAACAAGTAAAAGAATGAAAAACATGCTGCTGAACAAAAGTTCATAAACACGCTTTGTCCATCAGTGTACTTTAGTCCATTCTGGACTAGACTTTGGGGAAAAAAGATAAATGTCCATTAAGGAAAACTACTTGATCAATAGTCAGGTAAGGTTTTCCAGTATCTGAAATAAAATAACCAAAATATGCTACTTAAAAATATTTTAAGTTTCTTTATTTTCATGAAATTTCTAAACAGCCTTTTAAAGAAATGTCTCTGACATTAGCTTAGTTTACTCTGTTTATTAATTCTCTTTTCCTTTCATGGAGTCATGGAAGACATGGGATTTTATGGTTTAAAATTCTGCCTCAAGCGCAGGAAATTTCAATTTGATCTTGGTTTTGCTACTGTCAAGTTCCTATTATAGTAAAATAAAAAATAATATTATTCATCTCATGCTTATTGTGGATATTAAATTAAAAATGTATGTAAAAGTAAAGAGTTAAAATATTTTCTTAGTAAATAAAATTTACCCTGGATTAAATTTTTGCCAGCTTTATAGGAGTATTGTTAACAAATAAGATTGTAAGATATTTAAAGTATATAATATGATGATTTGATATATGTATATATTTGCATTAACTTTCTAGTTCTGATCTGGAAACCTGATAAATGTTACTAAGCAACATTGTTTATGCTACAAATGACTCCTAATTAATAAAAGTCATCTTGACTGGAAGAATAATGAAAGTATTATAAATACCTGGTGGTAAGAATAGCTTCAGGCTACTTTTCCAACTTGGCAAGTCTTTCACACTTAAGCTGGAAACTGTGTACGCCCATGAAGGTGTTAAAAGCTTTATTGACTAAAATGTGGCTTGAGGGTTCTAGGTCAAGATGCACCATGCACTCTCATGTGCAAATCCATGTCCTCACCCCTGAAATTGACTTTATTTTTTTTATTTTAAAATATTTTATTTTATATAATTCTTACATCATTTTTCATCTTTGCACAATGTATGCATTTTCATTATGGTTATATTCCCCATACAATTGCACACACCCCCCCTTATTTTGACTCTAGTCCTTCCTTTCCCCACTCCCCCCCCATAGTGTGTCTCTGATTTATAGTTGCTTGTTGATTTTGATTTTTACTTTGTATTGATTAGTCTTTTTCCTGTTCTCTTATTTAGGTTTTCTAAATTCCTGCTAGAATGAGACCATCTGGCATTTTTCAGTTTCTTTCTGACTTATTTCGCTGACTTATTTCCTTCTAGCTCCATTCATGAACAGACACACAGACCAATGGAATCGAATAGAAAATCCAGAAATAAACCCACAGATTTATGGGTCAACTAATAATTGACAAAGGAGCAAAGATTATGCACTGGAGCAAAGAAAGTTTGTTCAATAAATGGTGCTGGGAAAACTGGGTTGCTACATGCAAAAGAATGAAGCTTGACCACTACCTCACACCATACACAAAAACCAACTCAAAATGAAATTTACTTTATATTGCAGAGACTTGTCCTCTTGCTCCTGGCAGCATTCCTTCCACGTAGGAGAAACTCCTGATGCTTCCTTACTGGCTTTTGTTTCCATCCTGTATTTCTCTAGCTGAATTTGATGCCAAGCATGGCATTGGGTTGTATGTGAGTTGGATGGTTTGGTGAAGCATAAGAAGACCTGGCATACTATCAATTTAGTTCACAGCAAGCTAAGCCCCACTGTTACTATCATTTTGTCATTGTCAATATGGTCATTTTCATTCTAACAGATGCGCTGGTTCTATTAACCAAACTCACTCAAGCTGAGAGTGAAGCATGGACTAGGCTCTCTAGGGCCTAAGTGGAAAGCAAAGCTCCAAGTATCCTTGTGTGACTATGTAGAGAAGATAATGCTCACCAGGAAGTTTAGCATCTCTAGTTACCTAATCTAAAATTATGCCTGGGTGTTCCTGGGTTGAGTCAGTAAGGTCCATACTCCTTTTAAAAATGACTAGGACATAGGGCCTCCCCGGTGACACAGCGCATTGAGCACAGCTCTGTGAAGCTGTCCACAGCCTCTGCAGCGTGGATTCAATTCCCAGATGGCCAGGGAGATACCCACATGATGCAGCAGACCTCTCCTGTCTCTCCCACTGCTCCCCTCAGCAGTGTCTTCGGTGTCTGCCTGTTCTGCTCCCCGATCTATCTCTGGTGAATTCTCTCACCCTCCCATGCCTCTGACCTATAACCTAGTTTTTGTATATAAATTAATTAATTAATTAATTAATCTTTTAAAAAAATGACCAGGACATGTAACTCTTTGTTAGAATATTACACATAGAGCGTGATTCTTCTCTCCTTCAGATTCTGTGCTTGACTCTCATCATTTTGGTATTTGCCTACATATTAAATGAGTAGGAGCTGGAGAACACAACCTGAAAAGATGCTATTTGCCTGACTTCATAACATCACATTCCTTCCTGGGGCAAATAAAACCCCTCTAGATTGGTGTTCCTCTAACCGAGACAGGTTCCCACACTGTGTTAATAGCTTTCTTGAAATTTATTTTAGAGATTTCTCTAAATATCCCATTTCACTTTACCAAAAGCTTTTTTTTAGTAAAATGTTCTTTACAAATGCTTCTAATATACTTCTCTGTGCCAATTAAGAAAAAGAATGGGCACTTTTTAGTAGCCTGGCCCATAAGGTACTTATTTTTCTTTCCTAGGATAATCCAATATTTTCCCAAATGAAAATCATCTCCAAACTAGGCAATAAATATACATCTCCTTGCCATGTCTTTTATTTATCAACTTTTCTTGTAGTTAAGAGTAGTTATATAGCTCATTTCTTGTCCAATAAATGTAAGTGGTCTTTTACTGGAGAGACTTTCATTTTAAGGGGAAGATGTAGCTGGTGCTGGCGCTTCCTCTTTCCTCTCATTGAACTTGAATATGAGGCCTGGAACTGCAGCAACTATCTATGAGATATCAGATGTAGGAAGAATGGTCAGCATACTGAGGTTGTAGATGCATAAATAAATGAAATTTAGAGGTCTGATCATATGGTTGAAAAATTGAACCAGCACCAGTAAATACCTATATCCATGCTTTTTAATTAAATGATTTTTAAAAACTCCCGTTTGTAGAAGTCATTGCAATTTGCACCTTCTTTTATTTTTAGCCTATTATTTTCAGTCTATTATTATACTGATCTAATTCCTGCCTTGCATCCTTTTAGATATTTTTCAAACAATTTTTAGTTTTAGGATTTCTGAATTTTGTCAAATGAAACTATTTTGTGTCCAGTACATATTTCCAAAATAAATTTTGCTTGTTTCTTTGTTCCCCCCCATATTTTTTTTTATTTTTTTAGTTATTCAGAGGTGATATTCATATCACAAGTATTTGGAGCATGTATGTGTGTGTGCGCACACTCATATTATACTTGACTGTCTGAGGATGGGTAAATACCATTCTTATTTTCTGCTAAATGACTTGGGTGATAGCCCTTTTCCCCCTGAGGATTTATTGTTTGTGGGACTTGTTCCCCAGAAAGAGAGGACGACACACACACACACTTTCCTCACCACCCTCATCCCCAGAGTCTGGTGCAGGAGGAAGGCAATGGCTTCAAGTCACTTCACAGACTCTCCTGTGCCTCGAGATTCCACTTAGCTTGCCAGCTCTTCCCTTAGTATTCTCCCAGGACCTCCTTGAGCCCTAGAAAGGACAGATACTTTCCTAAGGGCTGAGTCTGTCATATGCAGGTCCCCTGGGGGTGGGAAGTTGGCTCCTGCTTCTCCAGTAGCTTGAAAGCAAACAAAAGCACAAATAGCCTCATTCTGTGTCCTCTCCATGCTGAGCTGAGACACAGACCAGACTTGACCAGTGATTCTCTGGTTTAGGGATCTCACCTTTCTCCTCCTGGTCTACATGATTTCTTCTCTTTTCTCAGTGCAAGTTGGCAATGCCTGACAAGTCTGGGAAAAGAATTATAATTTATACCACTGAGAAAATGGTGAGTTGGAAAAAGACTGTGCTATTTCTAAAAGGGGAGTTTGATCAGTCTTTAAATATTTATTATTGTGAAGGTAAGAAGAGAGTAATTGAGACCCATTTTTATTTAAGTTATTGATTTAATAATTTATTTAAAATGAAAATTATTTCATTGTATTGATTTTTTAAAGGTGTGTCACTTTGAGCCTACAATGAGGAGTGCAACATCAGTACACAGTTGGGGAGTGAACTTAATTTTAAGCCCATCAAGATTTCTTTAGCATGTATGTATATTAAGCCATATGGAAAATATTTGGAATTCAGAGATTGCACAGTACAGGTTGTTATGACATTTAAGACTCTATTATAGGAACCCACTCTAGATGAAATGGGCCCAAGTCTCCAAAAGTGCCCAGCAGTTTGCTCTCCTGAAGACACATCAATTTGATGTATCAACTCAATTCTATGCCTTGCAAAGTACAGAGTCTGGGTGTACTCTGACTTAGGGGACAGAAAGAAAGTACAGAGAAATAGAATCAATGAATCAGTGTCTATGAAGAGTAGTGGGTAGAATAAAAATGTATGAATGTGCATGCATGTATATCCATTACATAAGGGAAGGAACAGGATAATGTGGCAGTTTTGATGCCATATCTCCGTAGAGGACAAAAGAAAATCATGTTTCTGCATAGCATAAGAAGAGGAAGGTAAGATTCTCTTTCCCCTGTACTAATTATTTTTAAAAAATAGATCATGTGGTCACATTTATACTCAATTTGAGATCCTGAAATAAACTGCAAAGATTAATCACATTTAAAAATGAGACCCATAGAAATAAAGCCACTTTCCTAAAACTCCCTGGGTGGAAAGAAAAATATTGAATAACATAAGCCATGGTTTTGGGGTGTTTAGTGTGTTAAGTGACCAAGTCTTCAAAATACAGAAGAAACTGAGATAAACAAAGGGGTTAGTATATGTAGGGTAAAGAAAATGTCAGGCTTTTCTGCCCTTCCGCCATCAGGATAGATGATGGATCCTTGTCCTGAATGCATGCCTGATGGCGGGCACCTGGAATAGGGTGTGGGCATAGGTAGATGGGATTCAGCTGAGCTGAGACTGTGCTTTTTAAGGGCGGCGTCACGGGGGGACGCTAGCAGCAGCAGTAGCAGCACCAGCAGCAGCAGAAGCAGCAGCAGAATCTGAAGGAGAAGCCAAAGCCGAGAAGCAGCAGAACTAACTCCAGAGAGCCCAGAAAGAGTGAAGACTTGCTGGGGGCTGGGAGGCTAGCAGGCCTCCCAGCCCCCCAGCCAGCACCCCTGCCTGCCATATGCCTGGTGAACCCCAAATAAAAGACCTGCAAAACTACTGAGGACTCTGACTCCTCCTTTACCCGGTCTGCATGGGATCAGAAAACCTGCACTGTGCCCATGTCCTGTCCTTACAGTATAGGACAGCTAATTGTCTGTCCTGCTACAAACTTAGAAATGGCAAAACACATGGCCCTGAAGCTTATGTGTTTCTAAGAGGACTGGGGAAGGAAGAGGGGCTAGAATGATAGCCTTTAAAACTGATTTTAAGGAGAAATTGTTTTTCCATTAAGATAAAGATTTGCCATTGAGGCTCCAATGCTGATAGGTCTGCCTCTGACCAAACTACACCTTTTCCTCATCTTCTGGCAAGATTATGAAGTTTGAGCTCAAATGATGTTTCTGACATATTTCTCACCACTGTGCCTCACTACTTTGATCATTTCTGGGACCCTCAGATCAATATCCACAGCACTGACAGTT
Organism: Talpa europaea; assembly: GCF_964194135.1. Taxonomy (NCBI): domain Eukaryota; kingdom Metazoa; phylum Chordata; class Mammalia; order Eulipotyphla; family Talpidae; genus Talpa; species Talpa europaea. The sequence goes on from NC_140079.1 coordinate 71,569,989, forward strand.
TTTAAATGCTTCCAGTGCCTAGAATGCCTTCACCACATCAGTTTTCTTCCTTGGCCTCTGACTCCACAAATAACAGGGCAGATCCTTCCCCAAACCCAAATTCAGTACTGGAGTCATCTCCCATAACTCCCACCCATTCATTCCCTGAGAAACCAGAGCCAGAGTTCTCTCCCCTGCTCCTCCTCACTAGAAAGCTCAAAGGGCTGAAGCTCTTTCTATTGACTATTTCAGAAGGAAATCAAGTTCTAAATCCCAGGTAAATTCTCACAGCCTTCTGACATTATTCCCATTAAATGTCTCAGTTAACCTGGGCTTAGCTGAGGAGCATGCCTCAGACTTCAGCGTGTGAGTGACCTAAGTGGAAATGTTGGACACTGAATAGACTTGACAGCCATTGCAGAGTGAATGGCTGTCCTTTCAGAAAGTGATGAGATTTAATCTTTGAAGCTCCAGAAAACAGAACTGGGTTGATGATCAAACGAGCATCAAATGTGATTACACTGTGCTTTGCTTTCCTTTTTTATTTGGCTACTAGGAAGCTCAAAGTTAAGCCCCATGCTTAAATGATGAAACTCCTCAGTCAGGCATTCTTGGTAGAATTCTGCATATTACTTTCTTTTCTCTTTATTTCTTTGTATTTTTATTTTGTGCTAATTTATCTAGCAGTGCTAGATCAGAACTTTTATATTTCTGTTGGAAGTAAAGGAAAAATGAAGAAATGCAAAGTTCCTGTGAAACTACCCCCACTTTATTCAGCAATTCTTCGATTTACAATTAAATGGCCTGTTTTTATTTCCAGCTTCAAGTCTAAGACGCTCCTCTGAGAATGGCAATATTTCCTGCTAAAATCCTGAGCACTGCCTTCTCTTATTTTCTGGATTCATTCTTAGAATCATTTCACTCAGTAGGATTTGTTCATGGGCCTCTGGGAAGGGGCCTGGAAGGACTTGGCACTGTAGCACTCCCTTGCACATTTCTGGACTATAAAGGTATATCCAGGAACAGAGGCCAGGACACAGCCTAGAGACTGGGGTCCTCCTACTGTGAATCAAGGCAGTGCCCCCTTCCACACAGTTACCTCTTGGTAACTAGAAACAAGTTCATCTCATCTGCCCGCTGGAGATGTGATGGGAGAGCCAGAATGGAGAATGGGTCCAAACTGCTCATAAATAGGTTTCATATTGGTTTGGATTCTTAAAACAGAGGTTTAAAGAAAGTAATCTGAGGGGATTCTAGTGAATTCCAGACTATGGCACTCAAGGTCAAGATTTGTGGTGTGTGTGGAGTGGGGGTGGGGTATTAAAAGACCATATTCCAAGAGAAAATAGAATTGCTTGTTGCATTGGTGCTATTATAATTTGTTTGACTTTTTGAGTTATCTGTGTCTGTTTACCTCTCTAAACATGGATAAATAAGAATTTACTATGATGCTTCTCTTTAGGATCCTAAAACTGAGATCTAAGTAGAAATAGGAAAACAGGGTAAGCAGTTGTTTCCTAGTTTTTACTCCAGGACTTTTCCTCCAGAAAAAACAACCTTTTTCCAATTGCCCCACACATTTATGCCACAAAAGCAAGGTTGCTGAGAATTGGAGAATAATTCTGGAGAATGACTCTGGAGAAGAGCAGAAGAGAGGAATCACGTAGCAGGACACAGAGGAAGGCTAGACATGGGAATGCATTTGGTGTCCATAGATTCCATATTTATTCTCAGACCAACCAAAAACAGGCCATAAACTCTGCTGAGTGTCTGGGCAGGATGCAGGGGTGTGTTGCCAGCAGAAGGCATCCTGGACCCATATTGCTTTGATGTTACTCTCAAGGAACTTCTGGTCTCTTTAATTTAATACCCTTGTGGAGGTCCCATAGTGCCACCTCCTTTCTCCTTAGTAACGATTGTTTCCACCACTTTGGATATTTGCTGTTGTTGGGGAGGTGGGGTTGATTGTATATCCTGGAAAGATAATGACAAATACCTACAGGAAATTGGATATTTAAACTCCAAAACTCATTAGATGTTCACAAAATGTGACATCATTGTATCCACCTTAGAAATAAAATAACCAGGGCCTCCCTGGTGGTGCAGTGGGTTGAGAGCAGCTCTGTAAAGCTGTCTGCAGCCTCTGCAGCATGGGCTCAGTTCCTGGCTGGCAAGGGATATAACCACATGGCGCGGCAGACCTCTCCTGTCTCGCCTGCTGCAGCCCTCAGCAGTGTATTTCAGTCAATCTGCCAGTTCTGCTCCCCATTCTGTCTCTGGTGAATCCTCTCACCCTCCCATGTCTCTGGCCTGTACCCCAGTTCTTATATGAATAAATAAATCTTTTTTTTAAAAAAAGAAAGAAAATAATCAATAATTCTGAAGGTTTATGTAATATGTTCATATAGCTAACGTGGGACAAAAGTGGAATTTATAGTGCTTTTTTCAAAGTCCTAATCAAGCATTCTATATAATAGATTAAAAAATATATTACCATTTAAGTAATCCATTCAATTTTGTTCTTTGAGAAGCTGGTAAATATTCATTTCAAATTTGCTATGAATATGTATGCCCATAGTCATTCATCCAAGTTTTTAGAAACTTGTTAAATAGATTAAAAAAAAAACCAGAAGGATTCTCTCTGATTTACAGATAAGTGGGGCCATATGACTTATCCAGAGTCATACAAATTGTACCTGGAGAATGTGCAACTGAGCCACCTGCCCTCTGTGGTAGGTCAGGGTACTTGCCTGCAGTGAAGGGTGGTCTGAAGGCCACTCCCTGCTCAACAGTATTGGGAAAGCACAGAACTGGGAGTCGGGGGAATTCTGGCTTCACTTCCCTGTGCCCTTGAATGAGATACCCTTCTTGGCTTAATTTGAAAACATAAGATATTAGTTCCAAAATAAAAAGTTCATTCTTGGTCATCAGTTTTGGTTCCAATCACCATTTAAGAGGAAATAACAATTGAAAGGCAGGGAGCCTCCATGTGGCAGGTGTGCTGGTGGTGGGCTCCACCAAGGTCAAAACCACAGGTAATGTTCTGGGCAGGGGAGGAACTGACCTTTCTGTGTTCTCAGCCAGTCATGATCTCCAAGGTTCTGAAGGGGGATAACTATACAGCAACGACTCATTTCATTCTTCTGGGATTTCCGTCACGGCCAGCTATCCAGCTGCTCCTCTTCTCTGTTTTCCTGACAAGCTACCTGCTGACACTGCTCGAGAATTTTCTCATCATCCTGGCCATCCGCAGTGATGGACAGCTGCATAAGCCCATGTACTTCTTCCTGAGTCACCTCTCTTTCCTGGAGATGTGGTATGTCACAGTCATCAGCCCCAAGATGCTGGCAGACTTCCTCAGCCACGACAAGAGCATTTCCTTCAATGGCTGTATGACTCAGCTTTACTTCTTTGTGACCTTTGTCTGCACTGAGTACATCCTGCTCGCTGTCATGGCCTTTGACCGCTACGTAGCCATTTGTAATCCACTACGCTACCCAGTCATCATGACCAACAAGCTTTGTGGTGTACTGGCAGGGGGCTGCTGGGTCTGTGGCCTCCTGACAGCCATGATTAAGATGGTCTTTATTGCTAGACTCCGCTACTGTGGCACGCCCCATATCAACCACTACTTCTGCGACATCTCTCCGCTCCTCAATGTCTCCTGTGAGGACTCCTCACAGGCCGAGCTGGTTGACTTCTTCTTGGCCCTCATGGTCATTGCTGTTCCTCTTTGTGTGGTGGTGGCATCTTATATCACGATTCTCACCACTATCCTTAAGATCCCTTCTGCTCAGGGGCGCAAAAAGGCCTTCTCCACTTGTGCCTCTCATCTGACAGTTGTGACTCTCTTCTACTCTACCACCCTTTTCACCTATGCCCGCCCCAAGCTTATGTACGCCTACAACTCCAACAAGGTGGTGTCTGTTCTCTACACTGTTATTGTCCCACTGCTCAACCCCATCATTTACTGCCTGAGGAACCGGGAAGTAAAGGCAGCGCTCAAGAAGACCATTCTTTGCAAAGGAAGTGGACCCAGGGAAGATGTAGCTTTGAGTAATTAAAAAAATTACAGACTCACTCAGGCTTGAGCCCAGGAGATGGTTATTACACACTTCCACCCACACTCTCATCTTTGGTTATATCACCCTCCAGGACTTTAACACAGTTCTCTGATGTGAGTGTGTGTAAGTATGTGTGTGAGTGTATGTGTGATTGGAAGTATGTGTTGAGTATGTGTGTGAATGCATGTATGTCTCTGTGTGTATGTACATTTGTGCATGTACAAACTGTCATGACAAACATGGCTAGAGAACCTTATCCATGTTCCCAGGAAATAACCTCTACTGCTAAGTCAATAGACAATTTTTAAATATTTTACAAAAATTATTTGAAATAAGGAAGGGAAAAAAGGAGAAAGATATTCTCTTCATAAAACTTACCAAAATAATTCCAGACAAGATAAAGAGTTTTTAATCTAAAGGGTAAAATTCTGACCTCATGTTAGGTAAAGGATTTTGGAACATTCTACTTATCCTGGAAAAGTAAAAGAAAAAGATGAAAAGAATTAATAAATATTTATAAGGGTTTTTTTTAAAACAATGGATTGAATTTACAACAAGCTAGAAAATATTTACTGTTATATAATAATAATGATATCCTTAAATATGAAAATTATTTTTAATTACAGGTATATTTCATTTTATTGTATTTCACTTTATTGTGGTTCACAGCTAATGCATTTTTTGCAAATGGAAGGTTTGTGGCAACCCTGCATTGAGCAAATATATTGGTGCCATTTATCCAACACCATGTGCTCATTTTGCATCTCTGTGTCATGTTTGATTTTAAGGTACGTGCATTTTTTGACATAATGCTATTGCAAATTTAATATAAACATAACTTTCATAAGCAGTGGGAAATCAAAAAATTGTGTGACTCATTGCAATATTTGCTTTATTATGGTGATCTGGAACAAAACCCACATATCTTTGAATTGTGTCTGTAAAGTTTTAAAATTCTTTTAATAGAAAAGTAGGTTAAAAATATAAACACAATAAAAAATAAAGTAGTTGTTATGGGTTGAGTTGTGTCCTCCCCCAACAAAAGGTATGTTGAAGTCCTAATCCCCAGTAACTCAGAAGGTGACCCTTTTTGGAAATAGGGTTTTTACAGAAACTATCAGGGTAAAAAGGAGGTCATTACGATGGTCCCTATTCCAACATGACTGGTGTCATCAGGAAAAAGAGAAATTTTGCTAAGTGACCAAAGACATAAGATAATATGAACATGGGCAAGAGAGAAGTCAGCTGTGTTATTGGAAGAATGCATCTACTTTGGATTGAAGCCAAGGGATGCCAAGAATTACTGGGAAACTCCAGAAATTAGAAAAGGCAAAAAAGGAGCTGTCAGAGAGAGCATGGCTCTTGATTTTGGACTTCTAGATCCAGAACTTTGAAACAGTATATTTCTGTTATTTTAAGTCACCCAGGTATTAATGCTTTAATATGGAAGTCCCAGGAAACTAATATGTTAGCCAATAAGTCTCAATCATATTTTCAAAATTAATGCTAAAATTTAAAATTTCAATACCATTGAGGTGCCCAAACTTTTAAAAGATGTTCTTTATATGAAAGATATTATTTATTATCAATAGCAATGATACAAAATAGACAAAATTTTATTATACTGCTTGGGATTATGTAAGTTATTTCAAAATCTGTAAGTGAATTTGAAAATATTTAGTGTCTTTGCCCTGTAATGTCAAATCTAGGAGTCTGTATTTGGGAGATAATTCACGGACTTTGTATAAACACAAATAATAATTTAGCATTTTTAATAAAATAGTAAACATAGCCTAATTAGCCCACACCAGAGAAATATGTTGGTAAAATATGATCCATTTGAGGCAGAATATCAGGTAGATATTAAAAGTCATGTTTTCAAGGAAGAAGTGATAGTAATTATAACATTAAAATAAATAGTAGAATATAAAATTATATGATGATCTTGAATTTACTAAAAAGATATGGTTGTTCGTAGGTTGATAGATAAATATGCATGTAAGTATATAGAAAACCTTGAAGAGATTTTAAATGATGGTTTAAAATTATTTACTCTGGCCTCCCTGGTGGCACAGGGGTTACAGACAGCACTATCAAGCTATCACCAGCCATTGCAGCATGAGTTCGATCCCCGGCCAGGGAACTGACCCACATGGCACAGCAGACCTCTCCTGACTCGCCCGCTGCTCTCCTCAGCAGTGTATTTCAGTAGATCTGCTCTGTCTCTGGTGAATCCTCTCACCCCCAACACCTCTGGCTTACACAACAGTTCTTGTATGCATAAGTAAATAAATCTTTTAAAAAAATTATTTACTCCAAGGCTATGACTTATTTTATACATTTTTGTTTTCTGAAAGTTATGACCATATATTAGTTTTATAGTTACTATATTTCATAAAATATTACCTACATCAAAAAAATCTGGGTATTGTTTTCCTTGTATACACTTCTATTACTTAAATTACATTAATAATAAAGACACAGTGGATTTTAACACTGTTCATTATTGATACTGCCTTGTGGATTTTGGGTGTCAAATAGCATTACTCTTCTACTTGACAAAATCCTTACACAAGTAGAGAAATATGACAAAATTCACAAATGTAGATCAAACGAAATCTTTATCCCTGGTTAGGCTGGAGGAAGTGACACAGGAGTGCAGAAACATTACCAGCCTGTAACTGAAGTCCCAAGTGAGACAGACTTCTGAACCCACTCAACCAACATCATCAAACACTTTCAAGTCTCCCCTTAGTGTTTGACTTCCTATGACTTGGGCCCCAGAGAGACCAGGATAATGGGGATGATGTGTGTAGGACTCTTTTCTCACATGAGATGAGGGGGCAGAAGTGTCAGGGGTAATCCTACTTCATGTAAACCAGAGAAGTTAGATAACTTTCCCTGCACATGTTTCACAATAACTTTTACAGTGTTTTTCATATATGTATATATTTTCCAATCACTTTCTAAAGTAAGATTTCTTGGCGTATGCACTTAATGGTTGAGAAGAGCACTTAGATAATAATTAATAATATAATATAGTTAGTTTCTAGTGAAAGAGCCAAAACTCTTTTATTATGGATGGCCAGGTTTGCAGCATATCCTGTGCCTGAGGACATTAAGGGGCTGGTACACAGTAACCCACTCAGTAACTAAACTTTGCTGTGCACTTGTAGTAGGCCAGCCACTCTACTAGGATTAAAAAGAACAACAAAAAACATATTTGGATGCATGGTTCCTGATCACCAGGAAATCACAGTCATGCTTGCAGTAGACTTCAAGGAATCCAGACAGCATCCAATGTTAATATCACATTAACACATTAATGTGTTAATACCACATTAATGTGTTAATATCACATTAATGACCCAGTCAAATTTCCAAGAGAAAAAGGACACACAGGAAAGTAAAATGATATGAATGGAAAGTGCCTCGTAAACTTTATAATCTTGTTTAAAATCATTATCTTCCAGAGTCTCCTGGCTTTCTGGGGGGGTCTCTACCACATCCCTCTGCTTCAGTAACAGGGGCCATGATTGACTCTATGAAGAGCATCCTGGTGACAATCATTCAGACAGTAATCTCTAGTATAATCTTCTGGATTCTCCCAGTCACTTTTCTGAATTGAGTAAAAGAAATAACAATTATGTGTTTGAATAGTGCTAGTGATCTAAGCCACTACTACTGGAATGATGGAGTAAGTACCTCCAAAAAATAATTCTTCTATTAAAGCAATGTAAACTAGAAAATCACAATCACACTCACCTCGCTTGGAATTCTATAAGTCAACCAAAGCCTACAAAGATCCCAGGAGCATTAGTTGGGGGGAAAAGGTGACCAAACCTTTGTACAAACAATGAGCATTATAGAATTTTAAGCATTTTACTCCCAACTCTATTCTCCAGTTTTTCAATAGTCTTGAACACCCACAGCCTCACAATCAAGAAAGCTAGAATACCAGCATCGGGTCAGTCGTGGATGTGACAGGATGTTGAGAGTTCCACAAAAGTCAGCCCCCAGAAAATTGTCACTGTTTTCCTGTACACAGTACCCTGCTGCCCCTACTTTCTGGGCATGCCTGTATTAAGCCTGGCCCAGAGCCTGCTCACATGAAGAGTGTTCTCTGCAGCAACTGTTGAAAACAAAATATCAGTAGCAACCATTTAATATCAGTGATGCCTGAATTTGCAATAATAACCGAAGCAAACAAAAGAGAACCCAAAAACTTAAAAGTGAAATATTCAGAATGGGATATTCACTGGGAGAACAGGAATCTGAAAACATGTGCCAAGTTATGTGTGTGCCCAGGACAGATTTGGGGAGACAGACTCTGGCTTCTGGCAAGAGCGAGATTCTGTCAGAGCTCTGCTTAAGCAAGAGTAGATCTAAGACAGAGTGGTGTGCTGCCTCCTGTGTGTGGAAGGAACATCACGCATCCTCTGGGAGTTCTTTGCCACGGGCTGGGAGATTTATTGGTTCAAGACAATTCAGACATACAAATAGGTTAATCATGAGGCCCATAAAGCAGAGAATTCAGTGACCATACCAAAAATAAAGACTTTACAGAATTGGTGCAGGAAAGCTACTGGAAAATAAACAACAAAAATAGAAAAAACAAAGGGTGGAGACTGGAGTATACGAATTCCAGAGTTATCACATTTAGAATTTCCAGTCTTTGGAGGCAGAGGGATGACAAGGTGGGATAGCTGGCGAAAGGCAAGTCTCTGGCTCACATACAAGCAGTAAACAGCGGTCACCCACTCGTGGGTCTCACAGCATTGCCGGCATTGTTGGACCGACCCATCTATTTTTCCCTTTGGTGCTTTTTCACTCAGGAGAGTGGAGGGGATCTTTAGCCACAGCAGCAGCCATGCCTGGCACAGCAGCAAAATGGGGGAGGGCGTAGGCTTGTTGCACCCAGACGAACACGGGTAAAACTCACAGTGAGTGTTAAATATTGTGCTGCTTGCTGAGACAGTGTCAACCCACGAGTATGGGTCAGAGTGTGAGCAGAGGCTGAGCCCCATCCCTTCACCCTGGGGGAGTGAGATTTTCTGAAGCTGGGGAGAAATTCACTTTGAACCACAGGTATCCATAATTCCAAAAGGGGAACCTGAGGTGCAAGCTCCAGAGTGGAGCTGGGTCTCAAGGCTGAGAAATGTCAGCGTGGGTTTCCTCTCCTTTGCATGCCGTCCCCCACCCCCAGGATGGACGGTGTGAGCAAGCTTCTGAGACTTCACTTTGCCACTCTCTTCCCTTACACATCCTTGATAAACAAGGAGGCTCCCAAACCAGAGCCACAGCGCCACCTGCTGGCAGGGATGGGGAAGTGAGAAGGTAACCCACGTGAAAGAAGGGTCAACCCAGGGAACATTAACTGGAGATACTGAAAGAAGAAAGGCGCTAAGTCCAAGCATTATGACAGAAAGTCTGCTGGGCTGACAGACGAGAGTTCAAAAGAGCAATCATAAAGAAATGCAATGAAGTTTGAGATGCTCAACCACAAACAAAGATAGGATCAGACTATCCAAAAAGATATCCAGGAGCAGAAGACATTCTTCATCAAAGAAATTGAAGTTATTTTGAAGTAAGTAAATAAGACAAAATTTGCAAGCTGACCAGAGACGTGTGGCATACAGCAGGGGAGGAGCAGGGAAAAGGGTGGAAAAGGGGGAGAGAAGAGCACGAGGGACTACGGTGATGGATCATGGGCGCTGTGGTGGTAGGAGAACTTCCAGGACTACCCCTGAGGGGAGAAATCAACTGCTGTCCAAAAATTAGCAACAATTTAATAAAATAAATAAATTTAATAAATAAAAAAAGTAAAAGATGCTGGATGAGGGATACAATAAAAGAACTGAAAACAATCATGGAAACCACAGTCATTAGATTGAATCTTACAGGAGAACAAGTGGACTAGAAGATAAAAGTGTACTAATAGCTTATGTAGAAATGGAGAGATAAATAAGATTTAAGCAAAATGAAGAATTTCTACATGAACTATTAGACTCGGTTAGAAGAGGAAACATGGGACTAATGGATATTCCAGGAGAAAGAGAGAGAGAAAGGAGCAGAGACACTGTTCAAAAAAGTACCTGAGGACTTCCCAAACCTAGGAAATGAAGTACTCAAAGATGTCCAGGGAGCAGACAGAAGTTCTAGATTTTTAAATGCAAGATGACCTACATGAAGATGCATCTTTTTTAACTTTTCAAAGATATCAATAAAGAAAAAATATTAAATGTTGCTGGGAAAAAAAAATATCATGTAGCATACAAAAGCTCCACCTTTTGTCAAATATCACAGCAGAAACTACACAGGTATAAAAAATAAAAACTTAAATATTTACCTGCAAGATTATCTTTCAAATATTATGGAGAAATAAACACTTTCCAAGACAAAAAAAAAAAAAAAACAATTTACTACCACCAGACCTTTGCTGCAAAAAATGTTGGAAGTTCTTCTACATGAAAAAAAAAAAAAAGATACACAAGACCTTGAGCAAGGTGATAAATGGTATCAAAGAGCTACAAACATAAACAATAATAACATGAGACAACAGCAAAATATTAGAGGAGAAGAAGAAAAGGAAGCGCCATATACTAAAATGACAAGTATTCAACACTAGGCATAAATCATTACAGTGAATATACAAATCTCTGCTGCATTCCCATATGCAAATAATGAACCAGAAGAGAAAGGAAACAATCTCATTTATAATTTCATTAAAATATTTTAGCTTGTTTTGTTTCATGGTCACAGAGTGACGTCTAATATTTCCATGAAATTATTTAGCTTCAACTGGATTATATACCAAAACACAGCTGTTAAAATAATACAAGTTTGACCACGAAAGTCAGTCAGACACTTTTTTTTTCTCTTCTGTTCCCTTAGCTCCCATCTTGCCTTGCAGATTTCTTTTAAGAACTCAAGTTAGGGCCTCCCCGGTGGCGCAGCGGTTGAGCGCTGGGTTGCGAAGCTGCCCGCGGCCTCTGCAGCGCCGGTTCGATCCCCGGCTGCTCCCCGGCCACCGGAGGGGGGTCCCGCATGGCGCGCAGACCTCTCCTGCCACCCGCTGCTCCCCTCAGCAGTGTACTTCGGCCCCTCTGCCTGCTCTGCTCCCCGCTCTGGCTCTGGTGAATTCTCTCACTCTCCCGCGCTTCTGACTGTACCCAGTGCTTGTATGTATGTATGTATCAATCAATCAATAAATAAATCTTTAAAAAAAAAAAAAAGAACTCAAGTTAGAGTCCTCTTAGTGTCTGTTATGCACTTTAGAAACTACTTCAAGTCACAAAGTAGAGAAATGTTTTCTTTCTATTTTTCAAAAAAAAATTGTTTTTATGCTGTCTTGGATCCAATATCTGAAAACTGCTGTTTGGTGCATTCTTTCCAGTGTTCAGTTGTTAAAGTGGGAATTAAACATCAGCTGATAGCTAACAAAAAAAACACAGCCAGGGTCTTCCTGGGAAATGCAATGTATTTACCTCTGTGGCTTATGCAGTAAATTATATATCTACAAAATGTTAGGTAAGTGAGGTCTAAACACAAAGGTAGACCTACAAAGAAAGACCTCTCAGCAAGACACTCACTTCTTCTACATCTTATTGCTCATTAGACTTTCGAATATATCTTTGTCATCAGAGAAGAGTGTCGTGATTTTCAAAATGGAAGTAAATATTAAAAACACATTCTTGGTAGGAAATTACAGGAGTCAGCCCTTTCTTTTTCAGTTTATCCAGGGAAGACTCCTTAAAGTAATCAATCTTTCACAAATAGCATTCCATGGCCTCTGCATATTTGCAAAAATAAAAAATGCATATTTATGGCATTTGTTTGAAGTCACCCCTTCATGAAGTCACATCTCAGTGGGTGAGTTCATATTTTATTTTTATCTCTCCCCAGACCTTAAAGTACCCACCTATTTTCAAGCTACCACTGAGCTCTCCTCAGTGTTCTTTTTCCACCATCACCAGCTAGCTACATATAATAAAGCTCATGGGATAATTAGATCATCTCTAAAATTCTCATTGATGACTAGCATTTTCTACTCACAGTTCTAAACAATATTTTCATTCAGTTTCCCACATAAACTAACTCAAATGGGCCTGTTTTCCTGTGTTCCTTAGTACATAGCTGCTAGAATCCAGTGAAACCCAGAAATTTCTAATCAAGTCAGACACACAAATTGATATTCTACAATTTCTAATCTGAAACAGTTCTATCCTATCCCTTTATACAACTGACATCTTAGTGGCCAAATTGCATATGACTACCACCTCGCCGAGAATTCTGAGAAGTACCCCCCAAAGCATCTTTGAAGAACATATCTTTTATTTCATGCTGGCTTACATTTGTTCTTTCCGAAACTCCAGGGAACCATTATCACAGTCACTTTTTTGGCACAGTTCCAATCCTTCTCTCAATGAGTAAAGAGAAAGCAGAAAACAAGATGGACCTTGAATCTCACAGGTCCAATTGGAGAAAAAAAGGAACAGGAAAAACACTGTCATTAAGAATTAATTGGCAATTAGTCCTGCATTGCTTAGTAGCTCACGAGAAGCTGAAATTTATTGCAAATTAAGAAGAGAGGTGAACGTAGAAAACTTACAATGCAGAGTTTCCTTGGGCTTCATTAGGACAAACACAGCCTTGCTCAAGCATTACCCCCCAAATAAGTTCTCCCTCTTAGTCTAAGTTCAAATGAACATTGAAAATTCAGTTTCTACACCAAAGAGAGGGTGGGGAAAAGAATTTTTTTTTTTTTATCTGGCAGCAAAGAGAAAATTTGAAGACGGAAGGAAACAGCAGCAAAGAGCCAATTAAGGATTAAATCTTGTGAGTAACATCTCAGAGAATTTGAGTAGTTCTCTCCTGTAATTCTTTGATAATCTGAACCAAGACAGATGAGGTGGGGTTGTAGAAAAATCTGTTCTACATTTGTGTACCATCTTTTTCCTAACCTGTGTTTGAAATGAGGTTAAAAGTCAAGCTCTCTAATGCTAGAATAATCCGCAAAGCATACTCCATGAGCAGACCACCAGCATCTCAGGTAGGTTACTGGCTGCTCACTCAGCTACCAGCATCCCCAGACATTTATTGAGACATGTAAGTTGGACAATCTAGGAGATTTACTGATACATAGTAGAAGACAGTTTGCTCACCAAAAAAGACCATCCAGAAGACCAACACATCCATGAAAAACTGTTCATCATTGAAATGCAACTTGAAAATGCAACGAGAAGTCAACGAGAAGTCATTGCACACCCACGAGAATTAAAAAAAAAAAAAAAAAACAAGCGCTGGAGAGAATGCAGAGAAAGAGGAAATCTATTGCAACATTAGTGGAAATAAACCAGTGCAACCATTTGGGATACCAATCTGGATTTACCTTAAAAAAGTGTAGTTGGAAATACCATATGATCCAGGAATCCCATGCCTGAATATCTATTGAAAGAATGTGAAACCATCAACCAAAAAACCTATGTGCTCTGCAATGCTAATTGCAGCACTGTTTGCAATAGCTAAGACATAGAAACAAGCTAACTGCCCATTCACCATAAGATAGATCAAAAAGATGTGCTATGTCCTCATCGTGGAATATTATTCACTATGTCAGGAAAGACAAAATGTTGCCATTTACATCAAAATGGAAGGAGTTCAAGGGAATTATGTGCAGTAAAGCAAATCAGAATGACAAAGACAAACATTGGACATTTACATAGCAGACAATTTGACACGGTAAAATACTTACAAGAATAGCAATCACTAAAAAAATTAAGTAAGGTTAAGAGGGAGGGGGAAGGGAAGACGTGTCAAAGGGATACAAGCCATGGTGGGGGGAGACAGTTTGGTATTCATGTAAATGTAGACAAACAGATCAAATTAGTCAATTAATTTTCTACAAACCTGTCAAGGCAATTCAATGGTGAAAGGATAATCTTTTCAACTATAGCGCATTTGGATAGAAAAAAATCTTGCCCTTTCTCACACCAGAAAAAAAAATTAACTGGAAATGGATAATATCTTATCTGTAATTGCTTATATTGCAAAACTTTTAACATAGCATTGAATAAAATTTTAGTGGATTTATGTTTTACAAAAATTTACTAAATAGGACATCAAACACATGAACTATGAAAATCAAAATCAATATATTAGACTTTACCAAAACTAAAGCAAACTTTTATCTTCAAGACACTGTAAAACATTAAAAGCACATCCCAACAGAGTGAAAATATTTGCATAAAATATCTGTGACAAAGAAATTCTGTCTAGAAAATATAAAGAACTCTACAATTCACTAAGAAGAGGAATGATGCAATCCCAAAATAAGAAATACAGATTCCAATTTGGAAATCAATAAAATATTTGAGAAGTCACCAAATGAAAACAAGAGATGGCCAACAGACACACAAAATGGTAGTCAACATCTTCAGTCTTCAAGAAAAATCTAGATTCCACCACAGCTGGATGCCATTATGGTCTACTAAAAGCATGAAATTAAGGCTGACAAGCATTGTGGAGTATGTCAAGCAAGTGGTCTCGCTTTACATTACTGTTGAGAGTGTAAATGACAAAAGTACTTTGCTGAATTGTTTGGCAATCTCTTGTAAACATAGGTTGACTAGATGATCCAGCAATTCCACTCCTAGATATTTGCTTAATAGAAAAAAAACTCTCCCATAAATATGTAAATATGTGTGTACGAATATGTGTGCAGTTCTTTTTTTTTTTGGTGGGACCCTTGCCGGCGGCTGGGGAACGAACCAGTGCTGCAGAGGCTGCGGGCAGCCGCTGCGCCACCAGGGGAGGCCCATGTGTGCAGTTCTATATACACTAGAACACTGGACAGCCACATGCAAAAGAATGAAACTAGACATCTCCCTCACATAACACACAAAAATCAACTCAAAATGAATAAAATGCCTGGATGTAAAACCTGAAACTGTAAAATACATAGACAAAAACATAGGCAAACCCTCCTCAGCATAGGCTTCAGGGATGTCTTTGTGGATTCACTTCCAACAGCAAAGGAAAACAAAAGAGAATGTAAACAATGGGATTGTATGAAGCTTAAAAGCTTCTGCAGAGAGAAAGTAACCATCACGAAAACAAAAGGACACTAATGGGGGAAATATTTGCACAGCATACATCTGACAAAAGGCTGATAGCCAAGCTCTACAAAAAACATATACAACTCAACAAAAAGAAAACAAATAGCCCAATCAAAAAAAATGGGCAGAAGAGCTAAATATACACTTCTCCGAAGAGGACATAAAGCTGGCCAAAAGGCAAATTTTAAAATGTTCATCATCACTTATTGTCAGTGAAATTCAAATCAAAACCACAATGTGAGATCACTACAGACCTGTGAGAATGGTCCATATCAAAGAGATCAAAAATAGCAAGTGTTGGCCAGGATGTGAAGAAAAGGGAATGCTCTTACACTGCTGGTAGGAATGCCAGCTGGTCCAGCCCCTATGGAAAATAATATGGAGGTTTCTCAGAAGGTTAGAAATGGATCTTCTATTTGACCCAGCAATTCCACTCAGCGACATCTAGCCAAAGAATACAAAAACACTTAATTTGAAGGGAAAGGTGTTCAATGTTGAACTACCACAATAGCCAAGATGTGCAAACAACCTAAGTGCCCAAATGTAGATGAGCGCATCAGGAAGATGTGGTATATATACATCTTGGAATACTCCTCAGCTATCAAAAAAATAGACTTGCTGTTTGTAACAACATCAACGGAGCTGGAGGGAATTATGTTAAGCAAAATAAGCAGAAGGAGAAAGACAAATACTGGTTGGTGTCAGTTATATGTGCAATACAGGGAAACCAAGCAGAGGATCAGATAAAGCCAAAATAACAACAACCCTAGGAAAGCTGATTATAAAACAGGCTTCCTTGGTGGGGGGGCGGGGAGGGGTGAAAACAAGTGTGATGGGAGCACAATGGACTGTAGTGGTGAACTGTGGATATTTTCAATGGTGAGTGTGGTGTGGTAATGGCACCTGAAAGGAGAAATCTTGTACTTCCAAAACACAAATACAGTGTACACAAATGTTACCTAAATAAAAAAAGAAACAAAGAAAAAGTCCTTTTCAGTGAAGTGTCTATTTAGGTCTGCTGCCCATTTATTTATTGGGTTTTTTTTTTCTATTTCTGATTGTGTGTTTTTATATGCCTGAGCTATTAACCCTTTGTCAGTTATAAAATTTAATTTCTCCCATTCAGTAATACGTGTTCTTAAATTACTTATATTTTCTTTCACTGTATAAAATGCTTTTCAGTTTGACGTAATCCCAAGGGTTTATTTTTGCTTTTATTTCCCTTGCCATAGGGGTTGAGTCTCCAAAAAACATCTTTTCATTAATATTATGGAACACATAGCTAGTATTTTTTTCTATATGTTTTATTTTTGCAAGTCTTATATCTAACTCTATAATTCACTTGAAATTTATTTTTGTGCATAGTGCAATTTATTCTTTTATATTTGCCTTTCCAATTTTCCCAGCACCATTTGTTAAAAACACTGTTTTCCCATTGTATGGTCATAGAGCCTTTATAAAAAATTAAGTATTTCGCTGAGCATGATCCCTTCCAGCGCCATCCATGTTGCTGCAAATTGCATGTGTTTATCTTTTTTGAATGCTGAGTAATATTCCATGGTGTATATGTACCACATCTTCTTAATCCAGTCATCTATTTTTGGGCATTTGGGCTGTTTCCAAAGCTTAGCTATTGTAAATAGTGCTGCTATAAACATAGGGGTGCAGGTGCTCTTTGGAATTGATGTTTCTGTGTCCTTTGGGTAAATACCTAGGAGTGGAATTGCTGGATCATATGGAAGCTCTATGTTTAGTAGGTCCAGAAATCTCCACACAGCTCTCCATAGTGGTTGGACCAGTTTGCACTCCCACCAACAGTGCAGAAGAGTTCCTTTTTCTCCACACCCTCGCCAACACTTGTTGTTGCTAGTTTTTTTAATATGTGCCATTCTCACTGGTGTAAGATGGTATCTCATGGTAGTTTTGATTTGCATTTCCCTGATTACAAGTGATGTTGAACATTTTTTCATATGCCTGTTGGCCATTTGCATTTCCTCTTCAGAGAAGTTTCTTTTTAGCTCTTCTGCCCATTTTTGACATGCTCAGCGAAATAAGCCAAAAAGAAAAAGAAAAATACCGGATGGTCTCACTCATAGCAGGAATCTAGAAAACTTAAATAAGGGACCAGAAAAATGAATAACTATAAGAAAGCGAAAATCAAAATCAACAAAAAACTATGAACCAGAGACACTTTTTGGGGGGTGAGGGGCGGGAGGGGAGGGATTGGGGTCAGAATGGGGGGGTTGCAATTGTATGGGGAATATAAAAATAAAATTTATTATTTAAAAAAATAAATAAATAAAAAGAAAAAAATAAAAAGAAGTAACAAAATAAAAAAAAAATTAAGTATTGATATGTATGTGGGCTTTCAATTCTATTTCACTGACTCATGCGTCTATTTTTATATCAATACCACATGTTTTTTCAGGGGCCACTTCGTATGCTGTCTGTTGTCCAATGCCTGGAGTTTCATAAATTTTTTTCAATGTTTTGTCTTGTGTTAGGTAGCCTTTGTGTTCAAATTCTATGAATTCACCTTGGTGAGAGAGAAAGTTATTCACCTAATCGATATTCACTAACTTAATAATTTATATAATTTTAACTTGCAAATGTGTAGAAAATGGAGCAAAGAGAAAGGGGCCATCATTTACAATCTAGATAAATGTAACTCAGCATCTTTTGCTTAATAAAAGAGTACCAATGCTCTTCGCTATGGGAGAAGTGTGGGGAAGGAACTAGCAGATTTAGTATTTTAAAAGCAGGAACAGTGTTTCTTTCACCTTTGCATTTCCATCACACACAAGTGCTCAGTAAATAGTTGATGAGAATAAATTATGATAGAATGTGAAGTTCAGTTTTATTAATTTATTAAATTGATATTAGTCACTTGATTCCTTTCCCCTTTGTTTTCTAATATCTATACTAAAGCTGCTTCTTCTTAGACAAAAAACAAAAGCAATCTCACAAATCAAAGAGAATTAAAAATATATTTCTCTAGCATCAATTGTATGAGTTGCTTTGTGTTGCTCCAGCTTTTCTTTAGATCCACGTAATGCATGTGCTTTGGTGTAGCCAGGCTGCAAGTGTCTTATCTGCAGAAATCTAAACACAACACATTCATCCTTTTTATGTGTTCACAGAATAGCAGATCCTCAATCCCTGAGGAT
Source organism: Talpa europaea (assembly GCF_964194135.1). Taxonomy (NCBI): domain Eukaryota; kingdom Metazoa; phylum Chordata; class Mammalia; order Eulipotyphla; family Talpidae; genus Talpa; species Talpa europaea. The sequence continues at coordinate 71,588,316 of NC_140079.1, forward strand.
TTTATGGAGGCACTAGGAACACTAATAAATTAAGAATAGATTAAATTCAGACAATATGAAGGGAGATGATATTTGAGAAAGCAAAGAGGACTACTTCTGGATCAGTTGAGAAAAAAAAGATAGTTGTGGTGCAAATACATTTGTAGATGCAACAACAAGCAAATGAAGGATTTTCCATCTGATACTTTTATTCCTCTGAAGTACGATGCAATGCCAACTGGTGGCATTGAGTTTGGAAGGCACAAGGAAATGGCTACGGAGAGTTCATTGCTGTCAGTGAAAATGAACAGGTGTGCAATAGCCTCTGCAGAGAAGAGAGTATACTTTTTTTAGAAAAAAATATAAAAAATGACTTACTTGTTTGGAGGCGCATTCGAAGTAGTTGATTACTAGCTTACTATAACAATGTGATTTGTTTTACAATTTCCACCAGCAGCATTTAACTGATAACGGGGAACAATAGATAATAAACTGGGCTTTTAAGGATTGAGTTTTGCAACATTCCTCTCCCCTTAAATTACAAAAATTATCTTAAAAGGACAGGTGTCTACACTGAAACTCTGAGGTTAAAAATCATGTGAGATGGCTTGAAGTCTGACTGTGAAATCAGGAAAAATAGTTTGTCTCCAGAGGAAGAGATTAAATGAGTGGTTTAGGGATAAGAGGGTCTTCAGAGATTTCTCTGCATCTGAGAAACACTACACTACTTTCTCCTGCTCACTAAATTCCATCGAAGTCATTTTTATGTTGAAATGGGGACAAAAGAGTCTTGACCAATGGAGCATAGAATATAAACATTAAAATTAGTTATAAATAGCATAATTATTATGGACCATAATTGCCACAAAAGTGACTTATAAGACATTTGTAGTGAGGTATGAGAGACTGGACTGAGAACAGGATTATAGCATTTCTCTGGGCTCTGCAACAATGGGTAACTTTTCAGGCACCTCAAAGGCTTTCTGATTCCAGTTCCTAAAGCCACATCCACTTTTCCCACAGGCTCCTACTCCCACCACCTGTTCACCACAGGCTTCCATCATCTGATTACTATAGAATTTCCTAGGACCTGCTGCAGTGGAGGGAATTCCTATAGCATCATAAATTAATCTGTTCTAGTTTACCCACCAAACTTTCATTCTGCTCAAGGATCTGCTTTGTAAAGGGGTGAACACTTTTCACAACACAGAGGAGATGTTGAATAGCATATATTCTATATTCCCAAGTTACAATGGAGGAGAAATCAAGTGTGGGAATATATACATACTGATTAAATGATTTCATTTTGTGTCATAGCTAAAACAAAAATAGAAAGCATCTGACCATATCACCATCACTCTCACACCGTCTTTGACAAGCATTGGTATTTACCCACATTATTCTTTTTCATTGAGCATAAAGATATATTGAAATCCATGCAGCCAATGCTAGTTTTTCATACTCTATAAATACTATTTAATATTCACACCTGGAAGAAGAGACAGAATGGAATTGAAAGAGAGACAGTTAGACATGAATATTTTACATGATACATGGAGAAATCTGGGTATTCTGGCAAAAAAGGAAATAAAAAGAAATAAAGGAATAAATTACAAATATGAAACTGCCGGGCCTCCCCAGTGGCACAGCGGTTGAGCGCTGGGTTGCGAAGCTGCCCATGGCCTCTGCAGCGCCGGTTCGATCCCTGGCTGCTGCTCCCCGGCGGCTGGGCGAGGGTCCCACATGGCGCGCAGACCTCTCCTGCCGCCCGCTGCTCCCCTCAGCAGTGTACTTTTTCAGTCTACCTGTTCTGTTTTCCGCTCTGGCTCTGGTGAATTCTCTCACCCTCCCGCGCTTCTGACTGTACCCAGTGCTTGTATAAATAAATAAATAAATAAATCTTTGGGGAAAAAAAACAAATATGAGACTGACTTAAAGAACAACGCAACTGAACTAAACTAATCAAAATGGCCTCCATAGTGATAGGGCTGTGGATATCAAACATAAATCTTTTAGTCTAAAAGACACAGGGACAGAGAGAGCACGCATATGGTAGAGCTGATGGGGGAGGAATGCAGGTTGTGTTAACATAAAATTGTTTTCCAAAACAAAGAAGATGATTATGCTAAGTCACTTGGAGTGTTGCATTCATTCTTGGTGACTTTTCTGAAGAATCTCATCAACAAAATGAAAAGTATCTTGAGAATAATCCAGAGAAAGGTGGTCAGGGTTGTGAGGGTCTGTGAACTCTGATACATTATGAAGGTCAAAGGAATTGGTAGCCAGGCTAAAGTTTTTAGGAAAACGAACATTATCCATCTTCAAGTATTGGAGGTGGGGATGCTGTGGGGGAACTCATGCACTAATAGAACAACTGGAAGTGATAGCCTAGGGTTTTTCCATCACTGGCAGCTCATAGATATATTAAAAATTCTCAGTAATTTATACCATTTTCTCCATGAGATGTTATAAGAAACCTGTTGAGTTTTTCCTTTAATATGGAGAATTTGTGATAGCTGAATCACCTGTAGTAAATTACTAATCACAAGTAAATTATTCCATAGTAAATTACTCATCCTTCACGGAAGAGACTAAAGTCATTCTTAAGTAAGTTCCCTGAAAACACAAAATGCTTATTTGTACAAGCTTAAGAGTATTTGAGACTTGGATCTGATTAACAATTAGCCCAGTTTAAGGCTGAGCTCTACAAAGTCTATCAAAATAATACCATGGAGAATCTGGCACTACTTTTACATATACAAAGTGCTATGTAAATGAAAGATAACAGTGTCATCAACATTACCGTTATTGCTATGTCCTCCGAAAGGATGTTTTCACACATGTGAAGTATTCTCATTTTAGAGCCTTAGGATAAAATCCTCCTCTGCCAATCACTTTCCGAATGGCCACCTGGACATCCTTGTTCCTGAGGCTATATACCATGGGGTTCAACAGTGGGGTCACCACTGTATAAGTCACTGTCACCAGTCTATCTTTGCTGAATGTGTACTTGGTTGAGGGTCGCAGGTAGACAAAGGAAGCACAGCCATAGTGGACAATGACCACAGTGAGGTGGGAGGCACAGGTGGAGAAGGCTTTTCTCTTACCTTCAGCTGATGGGATCTTCAGGATGGTGTGAACAATGAAGCCATAAGAAATGCAGATGAAAGTCAGGGGGACCATGAGTGCTACAACTCCACCAATGAAGATGACCAATTCATTGACATAGGTATCAGCACATGCGAGTCGAATGATAGGTGAGACATCACAGAAGTAGTGGTTGATCTTGTTGGGGCCACAGAAGGGGAGTTTAAAGACTAAGAGAGAGCCTGTCAGTGAGAATAAAAAACCAATGACAACGCAAGCGACTGCCAGCTGTCCACATACCTGCCAGTTCATTAGGACAGGGTAGCGAAGTGGATGACAAATGGCAGCATAACGGTCATAACCCATCACTGCCAGCAGCATGCAGTTAGTGATGGCAAAACCAAGGAAGAAGAACATCTGAGTGGCACAATTAACAAATGAGATTGTTCTGAGCAGAGACAACAGATTTATGAGCATCTTGGGCAGAATGGCAAAGGTATAGCATGTCTCAGAGATGGAGAGGATCCCAAGGAAGAAGTACATAGGTATGTGGAGGCTGCGATCCAGGTGGATGACAGTGACAATGGTGATATTCCCACTCAGGATAATCAGATATAGGCACAGAAAAAGAGCAAAGAGGATGAGTTGGATTTCTCCAAGGTTGGAGAATCCCAACAAAAGGAACTCTGTGACAGAGGAGAAATTAGCTTGGTTGGCTTGCTCCCAGAAATTCACCTACAGAGAAGAAGAAAGAAAGAACCGATTGTTTATCCTGAATGAAGTAGATAGAATCATCAAAGATTGATGAGCAATATACAGAAGGGGCAAGGACTGCTACTGGGAGGGAATGTTCCATTGATCAGGTCAACTAATGGAATTATTTTTAAAAACTCAGATTGCCTGTTTCCAGTGACATTTCTGCATCTCCTATAGTGTTTAAATTAATTATTTTTATATTGCCTGCTTTGTACAGCAAATTGGGAATGAGAATGTCTGAACACTTGATAAAAAACCACCCTAGCTCTGTCATTTATTATTTGCATTAACCTGTGTGTCTCAGGTTCCTTATCTGTAATGTAAAGATTTAATAGTACCTCTCTCTCCTGGGCTTCACATTAAAATTAAAGCACAAAACTATGCTTCAAAGCATAAGAAGATTTTCATCAGTATAACTTCTACGTGTGTGATTTAATTTTAAGAAAGTGGTTGCTAGTTTTTCTCTAGTTTTCTTTTGGATACACTTTAACCATATAGCTTCTTAAATTTTATTTTTTTATTTTAAATCCCATTATTTTATTTTACAAAACTGCTATACCAACATTCATACACACATGCTTTGTTGATGTTAATATTGTGTTGACTTTAGCTCAGACTTTCACCTCATCACACAACCTATTTTTACCCACTTGATAGCAGGGAGTCAGGTGGGGCCTCATGCATGTGGAGGTTGTTGGTATATTCAAGTAGCACTAGAGAAGTAACGTTCTCACAACCAGGTCGGTTATTGCTCTTACGATTCACCAATCTACCAAGAAGACACACCTGATCTAGAACTCTGCCATAATAAATGAAATCCACCAAGCCTCTCTTGAGTATTAACCATTATATCTCTTCATCCCATTTGCCCAACAGAACCAGATTTCCAACAGAGTTCAGTATCAGATTGACCACTCCATTTGGATTAGCCTCCGCTTCTCCACTTTTCCTTGATGGGGCTAACAAGGACGGTTAGGGGGAGAGAGGAAAAGGGGGAGAGGTAATCCTTTCCCCTTTAATTCAATTAAAGTGAAGTTTGAATTTAACAAATTAAAAACAAATAATTTAAAACCAAGTAATTAGAAAAGCACAAAAGTTGATTGTGAAATGAAAAGTCTTGAATTAATGTAGCTCAATTCAAGAGACCAACTGATGTGCTGATATCACACATTTGAGTTGTAATTCTTTCATCCTTGCCATCTCTAAGTATTTCGCTTTGGGTTCCTTCACTTTCAAGAAAAGGCTTGAAGCCAAATTATCAGTTTTGTTTTTATATCTAACTGGAGTATAACAACCACAGATTAATGGGTAGATTTAGTAGCCAAATCATCACTTCCATTAATTGATTTATTCATTAATATATTTATTGCTGATTTAAATTAGTAAATATGTATATTTGATAAATATTTATTCTCTATAGTACATAATTTTCTTAGGCTACCTAAGTAAAATACCATTCTCAGGAGGAGTGGCACTAAATCACCTTGCCTTCTTTACCAATTTTTCTCTCCTCTCCCCAAATGCTCCAATAAAAAAGGTAGTTTTTCCACGAGACTGTTTTCTCATTTTCCAGCATTTCATGTCTGTGCTTTTGCTCATCTTTTCCATTCATTTGGAAGACATTCATCCATTTTCCTTTCATTCTTGTCCACACAAATAGAAAGTATAACCTGGTCTCTCACGATGAGAGTGATATGAAATTTTTCTTCTCTTAAATTTTGTTTAGTGACTTTCTTTTTGTGTACTGGTATGTACCACAGATGATAACAGCTTCTAATTTCTCAAATCAGAGTGTAAACATTTTGGGTTACTATTTTCTCCCATATAACATGTAAAGACAAATTGCTACCTAAAAAACGAATAATGAAATGATTATTATATATTTGATTTTTCAATGGCATCAGTAAAAGACATTATTTAAATTAATTAAAAGGGTGGTAGAATTTTAAGCCTAGAAAGGGGATATTTGGAACAGAGGTCCAACTTGCAATGAACCAATAGTTGTAATTGTATTATAAGCATATCAATCTGTCACAGAACAAAGATATTGAAGGATCTAACCAGACCCCAGTTTTCACAATTGCCCTTACCATTAGTTAAAAAAAAATCATTACTCTCACTCTTTACAAAACTTTTTATATCAACTGCTAGCTAATAACACAAACAGGACCAGGATCTTCCGGGGAAATGCAATGTATTTACCTCAGTTCCCATCTCTGAGGCTTATGCAGGGGGTTATGTGTCCACAACATGGTAGGCTAGTGAGGTCTAAATAAGAAGAAGGCCTACAAAGAAAGACACCTCAGTTAAACACTCACTTCTTTTTCTTCATTGCTGCTCATTAGACTTTTCTGCTTTACCATTGTCGTCAGAAAATGACTTCATGTCATCTTCAGGAACAGTGAATGAAGTAAACATTAAAAAGTTCATTCTTGACAAGGAATTACAGGCAGATATTAGCCTCATCTTTTTTCAGTTGTCAGGGGAAACTTAAAGGAATCCATCTTTCAGAGACTGTTAATGGAAGAATCCATTCCATGGCCTCTGAATATTTGCAGAAATACCTGTTTATTGGTATTTGTTTGAAGTACTCCTGTGCTTATTACAGCCCAGTTGTTGAGGTCAAATTTTATTTTTTGTTTCTCCTATATTATCCTCCATTTTTCAAACTACCATATATTTGTGCCCTGCTCTCCTCAATGTTCTTTTTTCACTATCACTAATTGGATAGACATACTAAACCTTGTGGGGTGAATCAAACACTTCTAAAAGTATTATTAGTGGTGGCTAGCACCTAGCTCTCAGTAGTTCTGAACATGGGCTTCACTCCATTTCTCACATAAAACAATTCACTACATTCCTACATTCCTTGTACATTTTTTCCTACATTCCTTGGGTTATTTTCCTACATTCCTTGTACATAGTTATTAGAATCCAGAAACCCAGAACTCTTCTCATCAAAGATTCAAAAAATAATATTCTACTTAATTCCTTTTCTGGAGTGTCTTTCTTCTATTCCTTTCTAACACAGTTATCTTTGTGCCCAAACTGTGTGTTCTTACCTCCTCGGCTGAGAACTCTGAGAAGTATCCCCCAAAGCATCCCCCAAAGTATCCCCAAAAGAACTTTTCTTTTGTCTCTTATTAGTTGTGGCCCCAACATGCTGGTTGACACTCATTTTCCCCCAAACTCCAGGGAGCCATTATAGCAATGTTATTTTTGGCAAAGTTCCAATCCTTCATTCAATGAGTAAAAAGGATGCAGAAAACACCATGAATCCCAAATCTCACAGGTGCTATAGGAGGCAAAGTTTCAGGGAAAAAGCTGTCATTAACAATTAGATGACAAGATGACTATTAGTCCCATGTTGCTTGGTAGCTCACTGGGTGCTAAAGGCTACTGTGAATTAAGGAAAGAGAAGTAGATATAGGAAACTCGCACGTCAGCATTTCCTGAACTTCAACAGGACAAATAAAGCCTGCTCTATCATTGCAAAAGAAGAAACAAACTCTTTTAAAGATCATGTGAGCCCCATGAATTCAGTTTCTGCAGAAGGGTATAGAAGCTTAATGTCAGGGAAGGGGCAAAGAATAATGTCTTACCTGTCACAAAGAACAGATTTGAAAGCTGAAGTTGTAGAATGCTTAGGAGGTCACATAGTTGATGCTCTGCTTTTTCTTAAATTCATAAAGATGAAAAGCACTCCAGGCCAGTACTGCCTTGGGGTAAAGAAAAGCATTAAACCTTGAGGGCAGCAAACTGCAGAGCTTGGGTAGTTCCCAATTATCCTCATTGTTGCCTGCAATTCACTCCTCCCCAAGACAATGTGAGGGTCTGTGGGGTTGGAGCAGAACATGTTCTATGTGTGTGTGCCCCTTTGTGTTTAACCTATTTTTGAAAAGATACTAAAATTTCTGTTACTACATTACTACATAAAACCCAGCGCAAAAGTAGACCAATACACAATTTGGGTAGGTTACTGCCTGCTCACTCAGCCACCAATAGCCACCAAATATTTATTGAGCACATATTAGATGTACTAATCTTGGTTTCTGCCCTCAAGTTGCTCCTAAAAACTTCCAGGTAAAAATATAGGAGAAGCATTAATTTAAATTTTAAAAAAGCACACTCTGCACATAAATGTTAGAAATTGTAATGAGAAGAAAGCTTAAATGTATATTTTGAAAAGGACTCTGGTATGTGAGTCAGTACCTCTGGCTTTCAAGTGAAAGAAACACAATACAGACTGACATAAGGAAAGGGAATCTCTTTGCTTAAACAACTGCGTAGTTAAATGCAGATTTGACAAGATATGCTTAATTCAGTAATTTGTGTTGCAGCATTTGTGTTGCAGCATTATGCTGAGTAATTTGTGTTGCAGCATTATGCTGAGTCTTGACTCAAAAGTCAACCTCTGAAAAAATCTTTATAAGTTACTTCCTCTCTTTAACATGTATCACAATTTTATGTGCACTTATGATTTTTTTTCCTTTAGATAGCTCTGTTTTCTGTCTCCATGGGGAAATATTTTCCTGCTTATCTAAATGCTTTAGTCCCATCACTAGGATAATGCCTGATACACTTTAAAAGATAGTTTGGTATGAGTACAAATGTAGACAAATGGATCAATATTGGTCCTCAGAAATAGATCCAGATAGTATAACTAATTAATTTTTGACAAGGCTGCCAAGGTGAATTCAATGGAGAAAGGATCATCTTTTCAACAGTGGCACATTTAGAGAGAAAAGAAATCTTTGGGTTTTTGAACTTTTTTTATTGCGGTAATATTTGTTTACAATGTTATTTGTGTTTTAGAAATAAAGGATCTCCCCTTTTGTTTGTTACCACACTGTATTCACCACCAAAACACCAACAGTCCACCCCCAGAACCCACTGCCCTTCCTTCCTACTTTGTTCTAGCCCATCTTCCTCCCCACTGGTAGTCATGGTTGCACCGTCTTAATTCTAGGGTTTGTTATTAGCTTGGCTTTATCTGATCTGTGGCTTATTTTCTCTATATTCTTCCTGTAAGTGACATCATACATATTTGTCTTTCTCCCTTTGACTTATTTCACTTAGCAAATCCCCTTCAGCTCCATCCACATTGTCACAAATGGCAAGAGTTTATCTTTTTTGATAGCTAAGTTACTATCAGTATAAATACAGTCCACCATGTATTTATACCACATCTTCCTCATCTACTCATCTGTTTAGGGACATCTAGGTAGTTTTCATAGTTTAGTTATTATAAATAGTGCCACAAAGAACATAGAAGAGCATATATCCTTTCAAATTTGTGTTTTTGTATCTTCAGGTAGAACCTAGGAGTAGAATTTCTGGGTCATATGGAAGATCCATTTTTAATCTTTTGAGAAGCTACTACATTCCCACCCACAGTGTAAGAAGGTTTCTTTCTTGTTGTTTGTAGTCTTTTTGATATAGACCATTCTCACAGGTGTGAGGTGGTATTTCAAAACTGTGGTCTTTGACCTGCATTTCCCTGATGGTTCGTGATGATAAACATTTTTAATTTACCTTTTGACCATCTGTATGTTTTCTTTGGAGAAGTGCATGTTTAACTCTTCTGCCCATTTTTGATTGGGCTCTTTGTTTTCTTTCACTGAGTTTTATAAGTTCTTTGTAGAATTTGGATATCAGCCCCATGAGGTGAAGAAAATAAAAATCTTGCTGTTTCCTCACACACACACCCCAAATATTAACTGGAAATGGACTATATGTTGCCTACAATTGCTGATAATACAATTCTAACAAATAACATTGGATAAAATCTTAGTGAATTTAATTTTTGCAAAAATTTCATAAATAGGACACAAAACACATGAATTATAAAAGTCAAAATCACTATATTAGACTCTATTAAATTTAAAGAAAACTTTTTTTTCCAAAAGACACTGGTAGAAAATTAAAATCAAATTACAACATGGTGGAAATATTTCCACAAAATATATATGACCAAAAACTATACCAAGAAAATATAAAGAACTCTTACATTTCACTAAGAAGATGAAAGATCCAATTCAAAAATTAGAATTCCATTTAGGAAATACATAAAATATTTGAGAAGACATAAATTCAGAACAACGTAGAGATAATCAATAGACACTCAAAAGATATTCAGCATCTTTTGTCTTCAAGGAAATCTGAAGTCCATCAGAATTGGATGCTGTTGTGATCTACTTGAAGTTTAAATTAAGACTGACAAATTTTGAGAGTGTGTGGTAGCAAAAACAACTTTATCCAATTGTCAATCTCTTATAAAACAACATATATTGACTAGATGACTTAACATTTCCACATCTAGATATTTGCTTAATAGAAAGAAAAATATCCCACATAAATATGTAAATATATGTGCATAAATAATTGTGCAGCTCCATTTCTAAAAACTGAAAATTGGGGGGAACAGCTAAATGTCTGTTGTCAGGACCTTGGATAAACAAATTGTAGTATATTTATACAATGGAACAAAAAGAATGAGCTGCTAAGTAACACATAGCATGGATAAATTTCAAAAATATGCTGAGGGAAAGAAGTCAAAAGCAAAAGTGCATACTATGTGATTATATGCATATTAAATCTTTGTATTATCAAATGAAGCTTTAGTGACAGTACATATGCACCTAGTGGTGTTCTAAGGAATCTATATTAGGGTGTAACATGAGGGAAAATTTGTGAGTATGGAAATGTTTTACAGCTTGGTAATGGTAGTGGTTACATGAGTGTACATATTTGTGGAAGCACATTAATCTATGTACTTAGAATGAGTATCTTTTTTTGTATATGAATTATGTCTCAATATATTTGGCTAGGAGATGAAACAAAGAAACTTTATACCATGCATAAAAGCTAATTTTATAAAGTTTATGTAAGCAAATATAAAATCTTTAACTTTAATTTAGGAAAATGTTTCTTAAACAAGACATAAGAAAATACTTAAACAAGACACAAGAAGTACTTTCTTAAAAAAGAAAAAAAAAAAGACACAAGAAGTACTGAACATAAAAGAAAAAATAAATCAAAATTTAATCAAAATTAAAAAGGCATTATTGAGAAAATAGAAATTCAAGCTACAGAGAAGAGAAAATTTTACAATATACATACATAACAAACAGCACTAACCAGTATAAATGATGCCTACTAGAATTTCACTATTAAGAATAGTCATTAAACTGGGCAGAAAATTAGAATGACTTCCTAAAAAGGCATACAAATAGCCATAAGTAAATGAAAACCAATGTTCAATATAATTAGATATCAGGTTAATACAAAATAAAACTAAATGAGATGCCCACAAAAGGCTTTTATAAAATATGTTTGTGATAGGTTTATTCATAAAAATCAGTAATTGAAAACAAACCAAATGTCTAACAGGTAAATAATTTTTTTAATTTGCCTATTTACATGGGGAATTCTACACAATGTAAAGGATAAATTTCTTGGATGTGTGTGTGTGTCTGTGTGTTTATGAACATATTGGATTTTATTTGTGTAAATTATTCCTTACTCTTAAAATAACACAAAGTAAAAAATGAATGTATGAAGGAAATTGATGCCCACATGATCAAATTTTTTAAAATTGAATAAGCAGATACAGTCAAGGAACTCAAACTTACAATACTAAAAATTGAGAAAGAGAAAGCAGAGAAAGAACAACCTCTTCTGGGGATTCTAATATCAGGACAGCAACAAGGACAAACAAAAAAAACCTGCTAATGATTATTAATTTAAAATCACTTGGCCAGTGTGAGAACATCAGCCACAAAATGAAAGGTTTACAGGCACCAAGTAACAGTTAAAACTCTCTATTACAACACAAGAGGGAGCTCTAAAGTTACAAAACCAGGAACATTATGGTAGACCAGCTGCCCCTTCCAGGAATGGAAGAAATCCAGTTTCATATATATAAAACTCACCAAAAAATCAAGTTCAATCTGATGCAAAGTTATTCTAAGATATGAATAATTGGAAGAACAACACTTATGTCGGACATAATTGTGCCTGTGCAGTGAAATCCCAAAACAAGGATAAAATTAATTCTAAAGAATACATTATAATTCTATTACAAAGTTTGAAGCCACAAAAATACTAATGCATGATATTAGAAGCCACAAGAATTTTTTCTGGAAAAGAGAGAGTGAGTCATGAGCGGTACATAGTTTATAATATTCTGGCTTTGACCTACTTAAGTTCACTTTGTGACAATTTGTGGGTGTGTCAATAATGACTTTGCACACTTTTCTGTCAGTGTGTTTTGATTCCATAAAAGTGAAAATGATATGCTGATCTTCTTTCATAGATTAAATATATTCATTTGGAAATAGTAATTATAAGAGTTTTTATTCTGCATTTCTTCATTGAGAGTTTATTGCTCTGATGTACTGATCTGCATTTCATGTTCAAGACTTCTTCAATTGTCTGGCAACCCTTGAATGTCCAAATATATTCCAGACTGTGGCACCAAAAAGCTTCTTAGAAGTTCTCTGTATGTGGGCATACTTGTGGACTGAGAGCCTCAATGAGAAGAATCAAGAAGAGCAATGTGACTCGTTTTGCTGAGGTAACCCTAATTTCCAGTCACCTTGTCATAATGAAAACCTCCTGATCCCCAACAGAAGTGTTCAAGCTTCATGTTCAGTATTCTGGGGCTGGCATGGGACAGAGGCTGGTGATCCCCCAGTTGTAAGTGCTCACACCCAGTCCTCCACTGTTAGCACAGCTCTGCAAACTTGCATCAGTTTTGCCTGGGGTCTCCAGTCTAGTCAGTTCTCATGGATTTCTTAGAGAAGGAACTCCCCAGTCTTATCCTGAGATACAGAGCAATGCTACTCAGCTGAGCCTCTGCAGTCTCATGCCAATCCATGAGCTCTTGGATTTTGATGCGTGATCAGGGTAGATATAGAAATCATATGCAAGCATCAAGCAATTTTTACAGAATTTGACTTTACAGAGACATCCAATCAGTGGGCACATCTTTTGGAACAGAGACTAGAACCATTCAGATGTTTTCATTCGATTTTTCTAATAATTAATTTCCATGGCATTTCACTGCAGTATTGGTTTGTGATGAAGTGGAAAGAAAAAACTCATTGAGCCTTCATGGCCAATGATATGAGATTCACTAATGGAGAAACTGTGTCTCTATTGAGACATTGCACTAGTCTCGATCTTCTCAGCGGCATCTGAGCAGTTCAACTGCGAGGATAATGTCCAGAGACAGTGCTGTGCTCAAAGTGGCTTCGCTTTTGATTGCTTTCCCCACCTTGTGTGAATGTATTTTCAGTTTTCTCTCTTTGTACTTTGAACTTTCCTTTTTGCTTGCATCATTGTTTTGCTATCTTCTGTGTGCTTTTATGTTTTTATACCTATCCCTGCTTTCATTTTAGCTGGTTCCGGATTGAACACAGAATGTATGTGTTCAATCTCAAAAGGTTTACTTAGCACTTTAAGACTCCTTAACAAAATCCGAAGTCCATATTGCTGAAAACATAAAGAAAGGCTAGTAACACAAATGCAGTGATGCATTTTAATTCAGCACAAGAAACCATGCCAGCTCACGTAATAAAAAGATGTCACATACTAGAATAATGTTATTACAGCTCATTGAAGTGAACAGTTTTACTGTGTGTTATACTTTAGTAAAATTTAAATATGGTGTTTGAAAATATAAAAATAAATAAAAATAGCTTAATAGCAAAATGAATATTACACCTCTTAGATGCATACTAAAAATGTAATCTAAATCAAAGTACTTCACCAGAAATAATTTGGAAAAAAAAATAATAAAAATTCAATTAGTTCCAAATGAAAAGTATTCCAATTCTCTCACTAACACATTAAAAAACTCAAGTAAGTAATGTAAATCACTGAAATATCAGCAAGGAAATATCTGTAAAAAATAAATTCTCCATTCCTAAAAATATTTGTGAAATGAATAATTACAAACCTGTTTGACACAAAATAAAAAAACAAAACAAAATAATAGAGATGACCAATACTACCCAGAAACATATAGTACCTTAAATGCCTTATTTGACTAAAAAGAGTGAGAATAATGTAAAAAGAAACCAAAAGTTTTTAAATGAAAGGCAAAATTAGGAATAGAGGTATTACATGTAAAATCTAAGAGAGCATTATTTATGATTTTGTACACTCATTTAAAAACCTAAATAAAATTAAGGGCGAATGTAGTTCCATTTTACCCTGAAAGAGATCACACATAAAATGCAAACTACAGTTTTAAGCATTGTACTTTGAAAAGAACAGTGATCAGCAGCAGCTAGTGGAGATGAGAGGTCTGCACCCCATCACATGAGTCATGGAGAGGTTCACATTATTGTCATAACTGTGTCAAACATCTGTGACCTAAGATTAACTGACTGCGATAAGACACAGAAGAATGAAAATCACAAGCAAACATCAGCTGAAGTGAGAGGAAATAATGAGAGCTGAAAACACCAAAAATGCACATTTTGTGTAGCTTTGACACCCTGCCAGTGTAGCAGTCCAGCCGGATGACCCCAAAGGCTTTTTCCCTCTAATATTATGTAGTCTAACGACAAGTTTGAAATAGGGGAGTCCCCTCTCTTAATACACCCGGTGTGAAAGGCCATGTAGACATCATTTTCAGCTGAGGTGGGACTGGATGGTTGATTGTTCTTTTCCATTCATTTTTGTAGCATTCCTTCCATGTACATAAGGAATTGTTCAAATGAGTGAACAGAGAAAACATGCAAGCTCTTCTGCCCACCTGTGACTATGCAGGGGTCTCTTCTTCTGTCTCCTTTTCCTAATAAACGTGTCCTTTGAAAATGCAAAAAAAGAAAAAAGAAAAAAGAAAAGAAAAAGCAATCATAAATATCATTTTTGGAGAATCTGAAGGAAATAAAGATTCTTGCAGAGATGTTCAAAATCTTGATTATTGAGTCAGATTCTACAGTTTTACATTTTACAAGTGTTTTCTTTTATGTTCTCCATTATATATAACAAAACCTTGTGAAATACAAAGGGGAAATTATATTTATCATGTTTTCCATATTTTAAAATTTAAATTCCGAGAGCAACTGCAGCTTTCTTAAAGTCATAACTAAACCAGTGTCAAGCTTAAATCTGCTTATTACTGGCACACTATCCTTTTCCCATATGTTACCCTCCTAGATCTAAGACACTTTAAGATCCCAGCAGCTGAGCTAGACATAACCTTAAACAAAGAATGCAATCAGAGATTTTGGGTAAACAAGCCAAACACCAGATAAGAAAGAATGGTCATTTAGACACTTTTTGAGAGCTATAAATCAAGAAGAAGGGGAGGAAGGTTAACTTTTATTGACAGAGAATTTGCTATCTCCTTTATCTTGACAACATCAGATGAACACATTGCTGTTTGCCTGTTTTACATAAGAGAGCATCAAGTCCCTACAGAGTCAAACATCATCCAAGGTCACATGCAAGCTGAACAGACAAGTGGACAAGTAACTTTTATTACTTAAACGATCAGGGACATATTTGGCCCACGTGTGCAAACTGTTGGAAAATGTTTTGATTATAGAGTCTTAGAAGAAAACCCTGTCTTCCCAATCATTTTCCGAATGGCCACCTGAACATCTTTATTCCTGAGGCTGTACACCATGGGGTTCAACAGTGGGGTGATGACAGTGTAGGTCACTGTCACCAGCCTGTCTTTGCCTGATGAATATTTGGCTGAGGGTCTCAGGTAGACAAAGGAAGCACAGCCATAGTGGACAATAACCACAATGAGATGGGACGCGCAGGTGGAGAAGGCTTTACGCTTGCCTTCAGTTGATGGGATCTTCAGGATAGTCCGGACAATAAAACCATAAGAGATGCAAATGAAGATCCAGGGCACAACAAGCACTAAGACCCCACAGATGAAGATGATCAGTTCATTGATGTAGGTATCAGCACAGGCAAGACGGATGACTGGGGAGATGTCACAGAAGTAGTGGTTGACCTTGTTGGAGCCACAGAAAGGAAGGCTGAAGACCAAAGTCGTTCCCACAAGAGAAATTAGAAAGCCACTGACAATGCAACCTGCTGCCAGGAACCCACATACCCTCCAGTTCATGAGAATGGGGTAGTGCAAAGGCTGGCAGATAGCAGCATAGCGATCATAGCCCATCACTCCCAGGAGCAGGCAGTTGGTGACAGCAAAACCAAGGAAGAAGAACATCTGAGTGGCACAACAAATGAAGCAGACTGTCCTTAGGACAGAAAGTAGATTGATGAGCATCTTGGGCAGTATGACAATTGTGTAGAAGGTTTCAGAGGTAGAGAGGACACACAGAAAGAAGTACATGGGTGTGTGGAGGCTGCGATCTAAACAGATGACTGAGATGATAGTGACGTTTCCACTCAGGATGATCAAATAGAGGCAAAGAAAGATTGCAAAGAGGACAAGCTGCAATTCTCCAAGACTGGAGAAGCCCAGCAGTAGGAATTCAGTAATAGAAGAGGAATTGGCCATGGAGAGTTGATAGCACAGAATATAATCAATGTGATCAGATCCCAGGGCCTGTGGAATTGAGAAATCAGGGAGACTCACTCTTCAAAAAGTAGCTAGTCGAGTCTGGTTTGACTGAAGAACAGCAGGCGTGGAAGAGAAGAAAAAGGATCGCAAATTAACCAAAAGCTATCCTAAAATAATATATTTGAACAGTGTTGTTTTTCTGCCAATGATTCTAGCAGTGAATTGGAGGCCAATCATTCACATGAAGTATACAGACATTTGCTCAAGTAAAGTCTGTTTTCCAGAACCCTCCTTGCAAACTTATTTAAATTTTGTTTAATTTGGGGGTGGGCTAGATCTTAAAAAAAAAATCTTTAACTACATTGTGACTTTAAGTAGTCATAATTTTATCCACTTTATTGATACATATATTCAGTAAACAAAGGCACTGATTTCTGAGACTCCACCTCCCATCCTCATTTAATGTATTCCTCACTCAGGAAAGCATCCATCCATCCATCTGTATTTGCATCATTTGCCTTTAAGGAACACAGTTCCCTTTTGTTCCCACTCATACACCCCATTCCCACACAGTCATCAAAACTTATTTGGTTTACAACTGCTTCTACTGTCTTAGAAATAGTTTAATGATCCCCCAACAACTCTTATAGGATACAAGGCTTGATTTCCCTTCTAGAAAACTCACAGCTAGGACAGTTGTGCTCTGCTTCTGCATCCACTGGCTGCCCATGTAGTTATACATCTTACCCCAGGTACTATCCCTAAGGCCTCTACCACAGCCATTATCACTGGCACTAGATTATATGTATTTTCATCAAAAAATTCTTATCCCCTCTTATTTCCTGTCCAAAGCTGTTCTTATACCTGGGTTCTAAACCTCAATAAAAAGTTTTAAAATACTACTCATGCAAGCTATAAATTTCTGAAACATGTCTAAACACATGATTTTTCACATCCTCCACATCGAACCCACTTTTTGTTCTGCATTACTTCTAGGATCTGTTACCAGACCCCGGGACCCTGTCCCCTTTCCACTTTAGGTCATCCACACAATAGCAGCAAAACTGTCTTCCTATAGGACAAATCCTATCCTATTAGCAAGATGAAATGACCCTCAATTATGAAGTTAAAACAATTATGCTCTAAGTTGTTAGCACTTTCCCAAATGTACCTTTCCACTCATAACTGCCACTATATATACTTTAAAATGCATGTTAGCATTGAAACCTTTGGGGAAATCACATCATTTTTCATACTACCTCCTAAATCTGGGTAGTCCACGCTTTATGTTTGTTATTGTTTACATCATTTAGTTTATGACCTTCTTTAAATTCTCAGATAAAATAACATGTATTCATTGACTCTTTTGTACAACTTACAGGCTGTGCTTTTTCACTTTCTCTAGGTTTTCTTAACAGTCATTAGAACTCCTATTTGTTTTGCTACTACTATCACAAGTCTGCTTTTGACTCCACAAATTACAACTTAACAAGATGCAACAACTCATACATAAATGACCAGGCACCCCAATTTCTCTTATAAATTATTTTAAACTCCCAGGATATGGCATTTGATTCCAAGGGTTGTCCAAACTTGTTCCCTTAATATTAACTTAAAATATAAAATTAACCTGTGCTGCAATATTTGGGGAGGAAAAAATCTCTTAATATCATTGTTAAATACAGAGACAAAAGAAACTATTTCATCTTCTTTTGTGATTATCAAGTCATTTCCTCCATCACGTCTTTGCTGAACTATTTTGTTTTAATTTTAAAAGTACTTCACTGTATGTCTTGAAATCCTTTACAAATAAAAAAATCCATTATTATTTTCTCTTTGGCTTAGACAAAGGTTTAGCAAAATTTTGAAGTGGCACTAGAATCAGACTTTAACTCTGGTTTTGATACCTTTGAATTACCTTGTCTCTATGAATACATATGGATGTAAATATTTATAGGACGCATTATATATGTATGTAATAGATATTATAAAATACATTTTATATATATATACATACATATATATATATATATATATATATATATATATATCTCCTAGCATCCTTTCTGTCATTTGATCTTATTTACTCTTTTTCACTAATGGTAACTGGTTTTCCTTATAATAATTTCTTTTGTAACTAGTTTATATGTTTGTCATTGACTCAACAAATTACAACTTACCAAAGACCAGAATCCACATTACCAAGTATAAATGACCAATGATTCCAGTTTCTCTTTGAAATTATTTCAAAATACCAGGTAGATGGCATTTGATTCCAGGGCTTCTCCAAATTTTTTTCTAGGGTAAAAACAGATCACTAGCTCATGGAAAAATGCAACAATTTCTAAATTTAACCTACAATTTGACTGTATTTTCTGCTCTTCTCAATAAAGGCTGCTCTTCTCAATAAAGAATCAAAGTCCTGAATAAAAATAAAAATTTCACATTGCTTCAAATCAGAGTTCTAGTGGCCAGTGCCTTGCAGGTATCTTCATTCTCAGATACTTCCTAGAACCATCTATGAGAGTTTCTAGGTGAAATATGCCAAAATTATCTTTCCTGTAATAATGCCCCGTGCACATGTTCCATCTTCCACGAACTCTTTGGACCAGTGTAAGAAAACTGTCTACACAACTCCACAGCAGAACATCACCTGTTCTTGGCTATTGCCTCAACAAGTCTCACCCATGGTCTTTCCTTTACATATTAGTATGACCTCAATGCCTTGTTTGATAATTGAGATTCCCCACCTCCATGGGGAGCTAATTACAACATTGTGCCCAATATCAGTCCATAATTTCCCCAATTAATAAGTAGAACTACAGTAATACACTATGAGAATTCTTTGGTCAGAGAGAAGGCCCTTTCTAATAAACCCTTGGGTTAGTTTCCTCCAAGAATTTCTCTGGGGATTTATTAGAGAAGTGAAGGCTTTCTGGGTACCATTTGTTAAAACCAACATCAATGAAACTACTTACCTAGTTACTCTAAATTTCTATTGTCACATTCTCATTTCTTTTTTTTTTTTTTATTTTTTTTTTTAATAGAGGCATGTTTTATTTATTTATTTGTTTGTTTGTTTTGTTTATACATGCACTGGGTACAGTCAGAAGCACGGGAGGGTGAGAGAATTCACCAGAGCCAGAGCGGGGAGCAGAGCAGGCAGAAGGACCGAAGTACACTGCTGAGGGGAGCAGCGGGCGGCAGGAGAGGTCTGCGCGCCATGTGGGACCCTCCTCAGGTGGCCGGGGAGCAGCCGGGGATCGAACCAGCGCCACAGAGGCCGCCGGCAGCTTCGCAACCCAGTGCTCAACCGCTGCGCCACCGGGGAGGCCCACACATTCTCATTTCTAAAAGCTAGAAGAGGAGAAGAAAGGAGCAAAGGACAGAGGACAGAATGTTAGAATGGCAGGGGCAGCACAAGACTTGCATGGACAACATGTTTGCTCCTGGAATATAATGTGAGCATGATAAATATTTGCTCAATAAATAAAGAAAAAATTTGGGTTGTGTAGTAAAATGTGATAGTTCCCTGGTTTACATTTTAGCTCAGATTTCTCCTTTAGTAGAACTTCTACCTTATTTCTTCAGATTTCACCTTTATCCTCTCTCCTGGTGAGTGCAGATGCTTGGGGTAGAAGTAGGCAAATGCCATGGAGTCATGAAGGACTCAGGGGCTCATGTGAGCTGCTCTTGGATAAGTTATGTCAAGATGCCATAGAGATGTGGCAGTAGGAGAAAAATTCCAAATTATAGAGCGAGAACTTGCTGAATAAGACATGGTGGCTTCTCTCTCCTGTAGTGATGCCAGAGTTTGAGACCATGGCTACATCTTCAGGAAATGCTTTGTTGAGAAGATTTATACACATGTTTTATCATTCTTTAGACATGCAGAGGGTTAAATATAGGCACTTTTTTGGCAATTTTCACCTAGAGAAATGGTCTATTGCCTTAGCCCCCTGAATCTAAATAGACTAAGTGACTGCTAAGACAAACAGATTGTAGCAACAGCAATGCTGTATCATTTATAAAAACCTGGTCTTTAGAGACTGGAGCTTTCAAGCCCTGCTTCTTTACATATCCACATTTTTACCTGAGCCACCATATTTTGTGGTAGCCCAAGCAGTCCTTGGAGAATCTATGTGATGAGAATCCTAATCAATAACCCCAGTTAACATGGTATGACCAGCCACACAAGTGAGAAATTTTGGCAAGGGATCCATCAACCCTAGTGTGTTTTTCAAATTGATCTCACAAAGAGCTCAGGCAAACTATTCTCAAGGACTCCTGACAAAATTATAGATGTGTGTGCAAAATAAATAACTATTGTAACTTTAATAACTAATGTTCTGAGTGGTTTGTTATGGCAAAAATATATAATTAGAGCAGAATATATTATCTAAAGGCAAGGAACTGCACTTAAAATCCATGACACCGATTTTATTTTTTTAATATATTTTATTTTTTAATATATTTTTATTGAACTAGCATTATTTTATATCCATGTTCATTTTTTTCCACAATAAAGGATTTTTCCCTTCAGGTGGGGTCACCATAGTTCTTCACCACCAAATCACCCATAATTCTCCCTCAGAGTCTGTTGTAATCATCTCCTTCCTTTTTCTGGCTCCTCTTCCCTCCAACCCCCCACCCTGATGCTTCAGATCTATAGTCAACTTTCAAGCATTGGTTTTAAAGTTTGTCTTTGTCTGAGCTTTGTTTGGTTTCGTTATATTTTACATGTAAGTGAGATCAGCCAGTATTTATCTTTCTCTTTCTGGCTGATCTCACTTAGGATAATCCTTTCCAGTTCCATCCATGTTGCCACAGATGGAATGAGTTTCTCTTTTTTGGATCCCTGAGTAGTATTCCACTGGGTATAACCACATCTTTTTGATACACTCATTTGCCCTGACACTAATTTTAGAAATGACACTAACTTTAGAAAAGTTAGTGTCTGGACACTAATTTTAGAAATGGTGGTAAGAGAATGTGTAAAAACTTCAGATGTCTGTTACATAGTGCTGATAAGTATTTGAAAGATAAAGAAAAATGTTATAATTTGAGATAAAAATGGGGAAATTATGTTGTGTTGAGAATTTTGACATTTTCTGAAAAACAGAACACATATAATAAACTCATGAAACTTTCTGGGGACATTACTGGGAAAATTATAGAAAGTGCCAATAGAATCTATAAGACTTAATGACTGATTTCATGTGTATGGTACGGAAGTGGGGATGGTGGGATGGGGTGGTGGGAAGTGTGGGATGTGAATGATAAAGATAGCTTCCATGTGCATGACTTGGTTTCCTTGGTAGATGGAGTTAACATTCACAAAAATATGGCATGAAAACAGCCAGGCATGTTTGGGAGCAGGACATGGTGAATTTAGTTCATACTGTCTCAAAAATTCTAATAGTTATTACAACTGTCTTCTCAGACAAGTGGCCTGGATAACCAGAGTTGGCCTGGGAGGGATGGCAAGCTTGTTTAAAATAGAGGACATAGAATCAGATCTGTTCATGGTTTGCATCACAGTTCTTTTCCTTGTTTGTATAACTTGGACAAAAAAATTCTTCTGTTTCTAATTACTTACAGTTTCTACTTCTAGTTTCTAATGATTGAAAAATGGGACTGGTAAGCTATTACCAAAAATTGTTGTGAAGTTTAAAAAAGACATTTTACATGAGTGATATCTTCCAGTATTTGTCTTTCTCCTGACTTTTTCACTTAGCATAATCCCCTCCAGCTCCATCCATGTTGTTGCAAGTGGCAAGAGTTCGCCTATTTATAGCCAAGTACTATTCCATCATATATATAGACCACATCTTCATAATATACTCATCTGTCATCGGGCAGTTAGGTTGTTTCCATACCTTGGCTATTGTAAATAATGCTACAGTGGGGAGTGCATACGTCTCTCTGAATATAAACAAAACAAAGGAACTGGAAAAAACAAAAACAAAACAGGACCTAGAAATAAAACTACAAAATAGAAGCTACTACAGTGGGAGAAAAATTGGGTGTGGGAAAAAAAATCAGAGAAGGGGCCCAATGGTCTAGGCTAAAGGCGCTTTTGGTGGTAGATGTCAGATGGTATTATTTATCTGAGGAGGTGTGACCCTATTCCTCTGAATCATATACAGCATTGTAAACCAATGTTACCTCACCAAAATAAATAGGTAAAGAAAAAAATTTAAAGATTTATTTATTTATGCATACAAGAACTGGAGTGCAGGCCAGAGGTATGGGGATGAGAGGATTCACCAGAGACAGAGTGGGGAACAACACAAGCAGAATGACTGAAATACACTGCTGAAGGGAGCAGCGGACGAGACAGGAGAGGTCTGCTGTGCCACGTGGGTTAACTCCCTGGCCAGGGATCAAACTGCAGTGGCTGCAGATAGCTTCATAGCAATGAGGCTTAACCCCTTGCTCTACCAGGGAGGCCCAAGAAAAACATTTTTAAAACATATCATTATACTGTAATATGTAGGACAACATAAACATATGTTATTATTATAGATATGGAGAGTGAGGTTCAAGCAGGGTACAAGATTTGCCCAAATGAGTAAACAAATGTCATGAAAGGACAACAAATTAGATTTTCAGACTTTCAGTTCCACGTTGTCTAAAACAGAGATTCGTGGGAGTCTCTTCCTTTATGGCAATCCAATTTATGGTGTATTCTTTAAGTTATCTTACTAAGATTGGACTTGTGTAGGGGCTTTCATAATACCTCACCTCCTCCCTTTGCTAGCAAAAGCATTACTTGATTAAATAATTGAAAAGATTTAGTGGAGACTATAACTGTTGAACAGATGGAAAGTAAATTAATCCCAGGGGGTTACAACAAGAATTGGGGTTCTTGCTGGGTTTGTCTTTCCACCCTTCTCCTGGAGGAAAAGATCCTTTAACTCTCAGAACAGTTTCGGTAAAAAGGAGAGAAAATCAAAGCCCATTCTATAGATGAGAGTCTTAAGGACAACCCTCTAGTCATAAAGATGAAGTCTCCATGTCAGCCATTAATCCCTAGGATTGGCACTAGAATCACCTTACAAAATGTTATCTAGAACACCTCTTGCAATACTGCCTTTTTACCACATGTAAAGCAAGGCATTTCAAGTCAGATTGAGAACAAGGAAGACATCATACAAGGTGGAAGAGAACCAGCCTAAGAGTGTTAAGAGGCCTGAGTTAATTCCAACCATCGTGCTTAATGATGTTTTGAAGTTCTTGCAGCAATTTGAAGAAGAAGGATGAGAAATGGAAATAAAGAAGGGGCATAATTGAAAACTATATAAGCCCGTAGAGTCTATAGGACTTAGGGGTTGATTCAATACATGGTGGAAGAAAGAAAAAAGAGTGTGGTGTTCCCTTTCAGGTCTTCAGTGAGCTGACATTCACCACGTTGGGGCAAAAAAGGTGGCTGAGCAAGCCTGGAGGCAGAATAGACAAGGTTATTCTTACACAAACATCCCTTCCACTCCAAGCATTATACAAGGAACAGGGTCATTAAGGTTGTGTTTAATATAAAATCCACACCATCAGAAAATTCAACTTCATTGTACAGACCAAAAAAAATATTCTACTGACCTTGCTTGACCTTTCTTGCATCAGGGCATTTAAACTTGTTGCCCCTGTATTAAAAGGATCTCCACAAATAATCTTTACTTAGTGACACCATTCATCCATTCGTAATTAAACATAGGTCTGGATTCTATGAGAGCACCAAGAAAGCCTAAGTTAATGTTACAAAAAGTCCCTGAGTGGCTTTAGAGAGAGACTGAGTACCTTTAGAAAGAAAGTGAGAGGGTGACTAAGGTTGTCTTGAAATATAAGTGAGATTGCAAATTAAATAAAGGAGAGATGATGTTTCAAAAAGAAGATGCAACCCAAGAGAAAACAGGATACAGAACAATGTCACTTTTGTATCAACAAATAATAGTTCAAAGTGCACAACTGCACACATATGAGAAATTGATAGTAATAGTAGTAACTCTAGCAACAATCATTGAGGAAAGGTAGGCAGAGACTAGATGATAAGTTCTTGCTAATGGGAGAGACTTGACTTCCCCATGTGTGGCAGGGGAGTCATTTGAAGGGTTTTTCATAGATGGACTTTCTGATTATTAATCTCACCATATTGATTTATTATTTATTATTTAATACTATATATTATATAATATATACAATATACGCTAACCATATTGACATTATTTCTATCATTTTGTTCAGATTACTTGAGATACTTCAGCTAGTCTAAAATGTTATTAGCTACTTTGAGGAGAATAAATAGGTACGATGTTCAAATAATGAGTAGAGGAGCTAAGACAGCATGGGAAGGACATGCATATATCTAGATAAGCTAGATAGAGACATGAATATAGAAGTGGATATAGGCATATATATGAAAGAAAATCTATAATGTTTCCAGTCTCAAACAATGGACAAAAGAATCCCACAGGCCAAGGCATCTCAATATAAATAGGTTGAGGGAGGCTAATCAAGGACCAAAAAGAATCTCTAATATTTTCTACAGAACAGAGGATACCTAAACTTTGGTTTTCTTCAGGAAAGGGAGAACTCAGAGCAGGAAAAATAGGAAGAGTCAGATTTTCTTCTGCTATTCCTTGCAACTAGACAGCTAGGGTATATTTTTGCTTTCGCGAGTTGACTTATTTGCTTTTGAATACTCAATTTTTAGAACAGTGAAACATAATGAATTTTGCCCTAGAAATAATAATTCCTTTCCCACACCTGCGTAGCCTTCTTAACATATCACTAAGTGTAGAAAGCCAGAATATCTCAACTTCTTTGAGCCTCATTCTCATATGTAAAATGTCCTTATGTTACAGCATGTTAGATTCTTAAATGAGAAAAAGTGTGAAAGCACATATGTTACCTGACACATAAAAGCATATAATTAATTGAATAGTTTAAAATTGGCTCCTTAATGAGCAGGATATGAAATATGGCCCATTACTCTTCTAAAGGCTGATTTGAATTCCTTATTTCTCAGACTGTAAATCATTGGATTGAACAATGGAGTGAGGATGGTATAAGACACAGGTATTAGGCTGTCCAGACTTGAAGAATAATTAGATTTTGGCCTAAAGTAGATGAAAGAGGCACAACCATAATGAACAGTCACCACAATGAGATGGGAGCCACAGGTAGAGAAGGCCTTGTACCTTCCAACAGTGGATGAGATTTTCATGATGGCAGAAATGATGCGGATGTAGGATATGAGAATAAGTAGCAGTGGAATTACCAAGACAAACACACCCAGCATAAATATGACCAACTGACTAAAGTTGGGATTGTGGGATGCCAGCTTGAGGACAGGAGAGATGTCACAGAAGAAGTGATGGAGTCGGTTGGAGGAGTGGAAGGGCAGATGACATATCAGGGAGGTGATGATCTGTGCAACAGTAAAGCCACAGGCACAGGCAACAGCCACCAGGCCCCCACACACCCCAGGCCCCATGATCACAGTGTAGCGCAGAGGGTTACAGATGGCTAGGTAGCGGTCATAGCCATAGCTGCCAGCAGGAAAGAGTGAGAGCAGCCAAGGAAGAGAAAAGTAAACATCTGGATAGTGCAGCCCAGGAAGGAGATGGTCTCCTTCTGAGCCAGCAGATCCACCAGCATCTTGGGTACAATGACAAAGGTGTAGCATGTCTCAAAGCAAGAGAGAACAGCGAGGAAGAAGTACATGGGGGTATGAAGGCTCTGTCCAGCACAATGGTGGAAATGATAATGGCATTGGTGCCCAGAGTGAACAGGTAGACGAGCGGGAAAACAACGAAGAGTAGTTGCTGCAGCCCACCCAGAGAGGAGAAGCCGAGGAAGATGAACTCCCTCACTGAGGTCTCATTGACCTGCTCCATGGACACTGCTATGGAGGTGAGCCAGGGACAGAGACAAAGACCAGGATCCAGGGAGGAGAGTAGAAATTTATGGGAAACTCAGAAATTCTGCAGTGGCAGGCATTTCCAGAGGTGTGATGGAATCGCTTCTTCATTCCTTCTCAAGAGTGCCTGCTAAAATAAGAATTAAGGCTAACTAGGCAATAGAATAACTGATAACCAGTTAGAACATTTTTCCTAAGACTAGAACATTTATCTTTCTAGCCCAGGATTAAGGAAATGTTCAATAGTTTTCCCTTGCATCTTACTTAGGGATCACTGCTTTTCCTGCTCATTACAAGCCCAAGGAAACTAGGCTTCCAAAAGTGAAAAATATGGTTAACTCCAGCTAACTGAACCTCAACAGAACCTAAAATGAAAGAATGCGCTCAACACTGCGGGTTAAACTCAGTTAATTTTCTATCAGAAAATGGAAAGGAAAGGGAAGATTTGGATGATCTCTGAGCAAAAGCAGGAAAGGTTATGTGTCTACTTACTACTTATTAAATGCCAAGATATTTGATAATAATACCTTATGTCTTATTGTTGTGATTACTCATTACAGTTTTAACTAGATGCACAAACGAGCAAGGAGGATAAAATAAAATATAAGAAATAAGAAAGTAAAAAAAGTCAGTGTTAATTTGTGAAGACTAAGGAGAGGATCATCACAGATACTAGGAGAGTCCCGCTGCTCAGTTAGTACATACATTGCTCTTCTCCTTCAAATTCAGACAGAAGCAGTTATTTGGCATCTGGGATCCCTTAGAAAGTAGATTCTAAGTCAAATTCAGAACCAGAGGACACAACAGCAGGAGAGTGTGGTTTTGTTTGGGCCAGAAGCTTTCAGTCACATCAATAGAGGGAGCCTTCCTTATCCATTCAAACTCTCAGCTTCTCCAGCCAAAGTCACTATCTTTACAAGTCCTGGTGACCAGCACAAGATGTGATTATTAGAAGCACATATCATTGGACTCCTGAGGCTAGATCTACTCCCCTGAAGACATTGTCTTGGGGTTAATCAGAAGTCAAGTTTATTTTTTAAAAACATTGTTACCTGGTTCTCGAAGGTAGCCTTTGGTGAAGAAACTTGGTTATTGGAATTATAATTCACCGATGTCTGCAGTGGACGTTGAGTCCATCTGCATTGAATTCTAAAAGAGAAATCACCACAATTAAGACTGTAATGCACATTCAAAAAAGATAAACACATGCAATTTGCAGCAACATGGATGGAGCTGGAAGGGATCATGCTCAGCGAAATAAGCCAGAAAGAAAAAGAAAAACATCGGATGGTCTCACTCATAGCAGGAATCTAGAAAACCTAAATAAGGGACCAGGAAAAAGAATAACTATAAGAAAGAAAAAATCAAAATCAACAAACAACTATGAACCAGAGACACACTATGGGGGTGGGGGTGGGGAAAGGAGGGATTGGGGTCAAAATAAGGGGGTTGCAATTGCATGGGGAATATAAAAATAAAATTTAAAAAAAAAAGACTGTAATGCACAGACCAGGTGAAAATTTTTCACTAAATTTTAAGTCAGGAAACTGGTGTCTTTGTCCAGTGATTCTCAGTTTCAGATATTATAAGAGTCAAAAGAGGTCTTAATTATGGATTCATCTTCCCAGTTTTTGTCCATACAGTTCTAACTAGGAACACTGAGGTGTCCTGCAAGCATCCAAATTTTAAACAAGTATATTAAACCTTGTTGAGCTATATCATTGTTTATTATCTTATACAATTTTCACTAGAAAGACAAAATATAAGGTCACTTTTTATAAAAGTAAATTCATAAATAAAATTCTAATCCAAATCTCTACATAATTCCTTAAGATAAACTGACCATCGAATGTACATGAAAGAATAAGACAATTTTGATACAGAGCAAATAATACAGGGGCTCACTCTTCCCACTAGTAAGATGCATTAGTAATAAAAAGGAGCATGCTATGGGGAACAGGAAGAGGTCCATAGTATAAAGAAATAGAAAAGAGTGCTCAGAAATTGATCTCGGTATATTTGACAATTTGGTCTTTGACAGAAGTGATCTCACAAATCAATGAGAAAACTATAATTATTTATCAAATAATACTGGAAAATCTGATTCTTTCTATTAATCCATCACTTAGAAGGAAGTGACCTGGTAGAACAATGAAAGTGGGTTGCTGAAGGCTGTTATAGCACAACTATGTAATAGCACCTGACAAGTCCCATTTATCAACTCAAAGCAGTACATATTTCTGAACCAACAAATCATGTATTGTGTCCATTCTTCAACAACAATACATAAATCTAGGAATCAATTTGAGAGGTGATGGAAATAATTCCTTCCATACTGGCCATGTGGGGCTCTTTGTAATCCCATATGAATTTCAAGGTGGAGGGTCCTATTTCTGTAAAGAATGCCTATGGGATTTTGATAAGGGCTATATTAAATCTGTATATCACTGTGGATACTATGGACATTTTTAGCAATAATAATCTTCCAGTCTGTGAACACTGAATATCTTTCCACTTACATTTTTCTTCCTTAATTTCTTTTATCAATATTTTATAATTTTCAGTGTACAACTCTTTCACCTTTTTGGTTGATTTTATTCCTATTTTATTCACTTTGTTGTTAACTTGCTTTTTCTATATAGGAACATGATTTTTGTAAGTTGATTTTGTATCTTGCAGCTTTACTGGGTTTATTAGCTTTAACTGGTTGAATTAGTTAATTGTTGAATGGTTTTTCTAGTTGAATTTTTAGGCTTTTCCATATACATGCTTATGTCATCTGCAAATAGAAATCAATTTTACTTCTTCCTTTCCTATTTGGATGTTCTGGCTAGGACTTCTAGAACTGTAGTAATGAGGATAGTCAATCTTGCCTTGTATGAGATCTTAGAAATCCTTCAGTTTTTCCCTATTGATTATGATCTAGCAGTGGGTTTTTCACATATGGTTTTTATTGTGCTAATGAAACTTCTTTCTATAACCAAGTCATTCAGAGTTTTAATCATGAATGAATGATGAACTTTGTCAAATGTGTTTTCTGCATCTATTGTGTTGATTATGTTTTTTCTTTCATTTTGTTACTATGATGATCAGTGATTGATTTGTATATGTTAAACCATCCTTGTTTGTCAAGTTTCAGTCTCACTTGATAGCAATATGTAAGAATTGTAATGTGCTGTTGTATTTGGCTTCCTAGAATTTTGTTGAGGATTTTTGCAACTATATTCATCAGAGATATTGGCCTGTAGCTGTTATGTGATAACTTTGCCTGACTTTGGTGTCAGGGTTCTGTTAGCCTCATGCTATAAACTTGAAAATCTTCCCTCATCTCCCATTTTTTTTGGAAAAATTTAAGGGGGATTGATATTAATTCTTCCTTGCATTTTTGGCAAAATTCAACCATGAAATCATCTGATCCTGCATCTTTATTAGGAGATTTCTGATTACTAATTAATGTCCTTATTTGTTATTGGTCTATTCAAGCTTTATATTTTTATTTCATTCAGTTTTGGTATCTTCGCTATTTCTAGGAATTTATCCATTTCTGATATATTATCCAATTTGTACAATTGCTCTTATTAGTTCCTTAATACCCATTTTATTTCTGAGTCATGCATTGTCTCTTTTTTTATTTTTTATTTTATTAAGCCTTCTCTCTTTTTTCTCTAACAAAGTATGGCTTTGTCAATTTTTTTTTCAAAATAATTATCTTAAACTTGCTGGGTATTTTCTTCATAGAACATCATTTATGAATTATTTTTAATTGTATTATTTTACTTAAACAACAGAAATTCATTGTATCAATTTTGGAGGCAAGAAGTTCAAAATTAAGGAGTCAGTAGTCTTGCTCCTTCTGAGAGCTGTGCAGGACTCACTCTGGCTTATACCTGCCCATCTTCTCTATGTGTCTTCACAGTGTCTCATCTATGTCTGTCTTCAAATTTCCTTTTTCTTAATTGAATCATTTTTATTTAGCCAATGTTGGTTCACAACACTCCTTGTATATCCCCCTTCATTCAAAGGCATGTGCTTCCAAGTCATTGTCCCTCTCCCCTCCCCAGAGCCTCAAACTAAGTCAGCAGCCCTGCCATTTGGGTCCCCCAACCCAGATGCAGTTCAGATGCTTCTCTCTACCCACCTCCGGTCCAATGATATCTCCATCTTACAGAGCATACTCCTACTATTATCATAATGCAGTCTATTTCTCTTTCAGATCTGTTAATATTTTGCTTTATTTTGGGTGCACTAACCCTTTAATCATTATATAATGACCTTCTTTGTCTCTTGTGACAGTTTTTGATCTAACATTTATTTTTTTTCTAATATAAAGATATCCACCCTTTCCTATTGTTTAGTTAACTTTTGCATGAAATTTCTTTTTCTATCCCTTTGCTTTCAGCCTATGTGACCCTTAAAGCTAAAGTGAATCTCTTGTATTGTTGGATCTTACGTGTTTATTTAACCTGCCATTCCCTGGATCCTATTTTTTCTTAAAAATTAGAGTTGCTATTAAACTGCCCGGGCAAAAAAGAGTATGTCTAAAATCCAGAAGATATTGCAAGTCATCTCTCATTACTGCATATACAAAGGCAAATTTTTTCCATCAAAAATTTTTTTGATTTGCCATTCATTTACAAAAAATGTATGTTTGGGATTACAACTTTACACCTCACCCTGGGCACGTGCTTCATTTGTCTTCCATCAAAGCTCCAGTGTACAAAGGCAATTTTTAACAGACTATTAGAACAACCTAATTTAGGCAAAGTTACTAATGGTTCAGAGCCTTCAAAAAGGTTGAGATACTGGCTGACTTCAAAATAATATTGAATAGGCGGAAGAAAAACAATGTATAAATATTTATGACATCCTTGTGATTAGTTACAGAAATGAGGATTTCAGTGACTGTAATTCATTTCTTGCTTGCTATATATGCATATATTTGCATGTGTGAACATTGTTGGCATACAATGCATATTGATTAAATTACATGATGGATGCATACATGAATACCTGCATTGATTAATGCAGTCAAAGAAATGAATATAGTGGATAGAGAAGGTTAGAGTTTGTGCCCCCCTTGAATGCAGACAAAATTAAAGTGCATAAAGCAGGAGAGATGCAGAAAAAGTATCAGCCTTATTTAACTAGCAAACTTGAAGGAGAAGGAGGCAACTCTATGAATTTGTCATGGTGGAATTTATTTTATCCCTCAAAACAGCTAATATACATCTGGAATCTATATGGTTAATCACTAGGGAAATTACAGTTTATCACTTTATTCAGCAGATAAAACCTTAAATGAAAATGAATGACCTGTGGTACATATATACATATATACCATGGAATATTACTCAGCATTCAAAAAAGATAAACACATGCAATTTGCAGCAACATGGATGGCACTGGAAGGGATCATGCTCAGCGAAATAAGCCAAAAAGAAAAAGAAAAATACCGATGGTCTCACTCATAGCAGGAATCTAGAAAACTTAAATAAGGGACCAGGAAAACGAATAACTATAAGAAAGTGAAAATCAAAATCAACAAAAAACTACGAACCAGAGACACTTTTAGGGGGGCGGGGGTGGGAGGGGAGGGATTGGGGTCAGAATGGGGGGGCTGCAATTGTATGGGGAATATAAAAATAAAATTTATTATTAAAAAAAAAACAAATGACCTGTGAAAAAAATCATGGCATTTTTCCAGCATCTACACAGATCAAGTAAAATAGATAACTTATTTGATTCCCTTTTTTACTTTTGAATGCCTAGGATCTAAAGAAGTATATCTCTCTAAGGCCTCAATCCCCTGGAGCCCCTAAAGCTATAAAACCTAGTGATTTTATTAGAGCATCTGCACCAAGAACACAGAAATGTTAACATCGACACTCTTCAGTGCTGCTAGCTTCCAGTTCAGCTAGCAGAGTTTTCTTTCATTAGAATTTCCCCAATATTTCTGGAAGAAAAATACTATCTGATGTTCTTCCAATTTTGCCTGTTTCTCCCAACTCTTGACACTTTGATGGGCTATAGGAGAAAGTAACCTGGGATTGTGCTAGAACTCTGTCTCTAAATGTAAGTGTTTGCCTTGTGTTATATTTGTAGGAACACTGTGTCGATTCACTCTGCAAATGATCTGAGTACCAAAGAAAGTTTCTGAGGCAAAAGAAGTGGACAAAAAGCACAGGTGACGTAGTTCATAGCATCAGAATCCAGGGAAACACAGGGGCAGAGCCACATGGAGCAGGCAGAGAGAGCCTGCTTGACAAAGTCCTGCTACCTGAATATGGACAAAGAGTCAACGAAGGGAAGGATTCAGAGAGTATGATAGCAAAATACTCCCAAAAGAGACCTAAACAAGGAAATAGAAACTGACCCAGTATGTGAATGGATGTGTACTTAAGCAGAAGGGAAAATGCAGGTGATGCATTGAAGATGGAAAAGAAGAAAGAGGAGCAGATAGAAGAATGGGTCAGAGTGCCCACATATTAATCTATCTTCTAAGATATTTATTTACAAGCACCCAATACAAAGGAAATATTAAAAATGAAACCCAATTAAATCAGAAAAAGGGAAGCCTAGGTGGAGGAATCCATGATATTGGGGATCCATTTTCACCTCTGCTGTTAAACAGCTACGCAAATAGATGTGTATATTTTACTTTTCTGGGCCTCAGTATCTTCGTTTGTAACAGTTGGGGGATGAACTACATACCAGTAACTAACACTGAATATTTACTGAGACATTTACTTAGTTGTGGGCTTTTCATACTCAGAAACAATAGTATTGTTGCCATATCAGGTGAGAACCTGAGACACAAGGAAGGGGTTTCCACAGTCTCAAAGCTCATCACTTAGCTCTAGAGTCCACATCTCCTCAGCCTCACTGAGGTTTCTCTCCAACACGATCCCAGAACAGACAATGAATTACATTGACCAGTCTCAGAGTTACTCAGAGAAACCCTTCAGGAGATAAATAATAATCTGGGGTTTCGTCAGAGGCTTGAATCTTACTTCTGACAGGTAAGTGACAACAGGAAAGGCAATTTAATGTGTAGAAAAGAGACAGAATCGGAAATGTGTGACCAGCCAGCTGTGTTACAATTCAGGGTTGGGTATATGGTGTAAAACATTTGAGATGAAGATTAGGACAAAGAATTCCAGAAATAACACCATGAGAGACAATTAAGAGACCAAGAGTGTTCATTGGAAGGAAAATAAGACCCAGAAAATGAAATTATCATTGTATTCCAATACTAAGTGATGTTAATTTAAAAAATAAAATAAAAATTCTTGAAAGTATATGCAGATGAATCAAAAATAATGGGTGATATTTCAAGGAGGTATAAATTATCTCAAAATAAGGAATTAAGTCCTCCAGCAAGAGAGCAAGCCTTCTGAGGCCGTGGACTCCTCAGAACTTGACCGTGACTACAGTGATTAGACAATACTTTCCAGACTTATACCAAAAGATTTGCAAAATTGGGTCAAGTTCGTAGGAAGATCCTTGAGCTTTTTTCTAATACAAAAATTGTCTAAGCCTAAATGAAGGTTTAAGTATCATTTGATCTCTGAATCAACTGCAGAACTTCCTGAAGACAATGGTGAGACTTATTCTGAGAATATTATGGAGGCAATAAAGATAGAGACAGAGGCCAAAGGAGTAGAGAGTCCTCAACCCAAGAGTTATCATGCTCTGAGGGTAATTTTAACTTCATTAGCTTCTTAAACTCAAATTCCCACGCACTCATGACAAGGGAACTACCAATAGGTAGGATCATTCTAAGTCCATCCCAATTACAATTGCTAATGGGTAAATAATTCTCAACACTTTTGAATAAATGAAATTTCTTTATGAGTTCAAAACAAGCATCATTTGAGTCAAGTTTATGAGGTTCTGGAAAGACCACTTATCATTGGTTTTAGGATTTTTCTGAATCAGATGTTCATAAGATTACTTTGGCAACAGTATAAAGATTGTTGTGCTCATGTGTGTTAAGCAAATGGATTGATCTTTTTTAACCTCAGTTCTTTTTTCCATAAGTGGCAGGGTTAGATGAATGAATCCTAAATCACTTCTTGGTTTAATCACTTCTTGGTTTAACATACTAAGTCTGAGTTTTCTATGCAACTAAGAATACAAAAGATATCAACAAATTACAAAAACAAATATTAATTTCTTCAGATATCTTAGAATTGGCATATCACTTATGTTACTGTTCCCTGTGTCATCTGCTCCCCTCATCTTCAGATCAGTGTACTTCACTTGTTTGTTATTTTTTTCATACCAATATATCAACTTTGTATAGAAACACATGTCATATTTGTCAATTTTTTTTGTTCTCGATTTCAGGAAGTCTGGCTCTGATTCCCATTGAACAATGAAGAAACAGAACCAGAGCATGATCACCGAGTTCATCCTTATAGGCTTCTCAAACCTGGGGGATCTACAGATCCTCCTCTTCTTTATCTTTCTGCTGGTCTACCTGACCACTTTGATGGCCAATGTCACCATCATGACCGTCATTCGTCTTGACCAAGCTCTGCACACCCCCATGTACTTCTTTCTCTTTGTCCTCTCCTGCTCTGAAACCTGTTACACCTTGGTCATTATACCAAAAATGCTGGTCAACCTGCTTTCCACAAATCCAATAATTTCTTTTGCCGGGTGTGCTACCCAGCTCTATTTCTTTGTGGGCTTAGCTTGTACCAACTGTTTTCTAATTGCTGTGATGGGTTACGACCGCTATGTTGCCATCTGCAACCCTCTCAACTACACACTCATCGTCAGCCAAACCACCTGTATAGTACTGGTTCTGGCCTCTAGCTTCTGTGGTTTCCTGATCTCTGTTGTTGTCAATTTCCTGGTGTTCAATGTACCTTTCTGTGCCTCCAATCGGATCAACCACTTTTTCTGTGACATTTCCCCTGTCATAAAACTGGGCTGCACAAACACCAACTTGAAGGAGATGGTCATCTTTTTCCTCAGTATTCTGGTACTGCTGGTCCCCTTTGTGTTGATCTTCATCTCCTATGTCTTCATTGTTTCCACCATCCTCAAAATCTCCTCAGCAGAGGGACAGCGTAAGGCCTTCGCCACCTGCGCCTCCCACCTCACTGTGGTCATTGTCCACTATGGCTGTGCCTCCTTCATCTACTTGAGGCCCACATCCCTGTATGCCTCAGATAAGGACCTGCTTGTTGCAGTCACCTATACCGTGATCACCCCATTACTCAACCCCCTGGTCTATACTCTGAGAAATAAAGAAGTCAAGATGGCTCTGAGGAAGGTTCTCAGTAGGTACTCATTTCCCAAAACTGTATGAGTTAATTAAGTTAGGAAAGTTATATTCATGAAAGTGCCCTGGACAGAATTTCAGTTCTACAAGCA
Organism: Talpa europaea; assembly: GCF_964194135.1. Taxonomy (NCBI): domain Eukaryota; kingdom Metazoa; phylum Chordata; class Mammalia; order Eulipotyphla; family Talpidae; genus Talpa; species Talpa europaea. Next base: position 71,623,949 of record NC_140079.1, read on the forward strand.
GATCTATCCTTTTTCCCCCCTAGGTTTCCTTGCCAAAAATAAAAATAAGAATTTCAAGTAGCCTTGATTCTTTTGTGGAAAGGTCTTTATGTTTAGCCTGTATCTACTGTAGAGGTTATACCTATTGGTCTCTAGAACGTTCTGTAAATATGGAAACCTTCCAGGAGTCAAGCCATACTATTGTTGTACATTGAAAATGTCAGCTTTCTCAATTCTACATTATCTTTCTGAAAATGTCCAGACTTTAATACGCTTCCTACACTGGAGGAGACCATGTGGAATGTAATTTTAAATCCCTGAATGCATCTATTCAAATTTTGAGACTTTTAAAGAAATTTTTATAATAAATGCATCATTTGTAGATCAGAAGAGTAATAATTCACTTATAAAAAATGAGATGAGGAGAGAATTCAAGTTCTCAAAGACTGATGACAAAGTAGAAAGCACCATCTCTAGAATCACAATAGCCTGAGTTTGAATCTTGATTTACAGAATTTTCCACCTAAATGCCATGGATCAGATTTGACCTTTTTGTGGTTATTTATTTCCTATGAACACAAGGCTCTTATATCTCCACAGTGGGGCATTGTAAAAACTAAATAAATGAACAGACATAAAGTAAATCTGTGCTTCTCTGACTGAAGACACTAAAAAGTATTAGTTTCCTCTCACCTGTCCTTCATTTTCTTTTCTTTCTCCCCTAAACTAAGACTGTATTGTCAGATATAGCATGAAAGGGAGTTGACCATTCAAGTTTTGTTTATGCATCTGATACTATGTGCAAAGCACAAAACTTGGCATTGTAAGTGATGAGTAAAATATAATCCCCTCTCTTTCATGTTTCACCATAAGAAATGACCACATTTTAGTCACCTTCATAGGAGCATCATACATTTTTGGCTGAGTTCACCACGGTAATTGTTAAAAGTGTGTTTCAATAAAACAACTGAATTTTATATGGTTCTAAATTCATCCATTTTCATTTTTTATCCTTTCACTTAACCACATATAGACACTCTTCTTGAGGCAAGGGAGTAATATAACCCAGATTTAAAAGTACATTTGTTCATATATTTTCTGTGTAACTCCAATAACTTAAACTCCGTAAACTGGAAGTGACTCAAACAGGGCTGTTATAAGGGTTAAATAAGGAAATGCCTTACAGTATATCTAGCACATTGCTTTGAAACATAATATGCATTTGATAAATTCTGACTTAACCTTTTGTGGTCGTTATGTATTCTTGAGGGGCAAAAGAAAAGATTAGACTGGAGAACATAGGGTAAAAGAGAAAGAAAGGCTAAGATTGAAAGAACAGAGAAAAGCCGGGGGGTGAGAGGGAAGGGTAATGACAGAGTGATAATGGGTTTATTATGATTTTGGGCAACCATGGCCTTCCTTTTTTTAATATCTAGAATGATTTGCCAGTGAGTGTGTCCCAGGGGTAAGGTTAGGTTGCTAATTTATCTCTAGCTCATCAGAATACAAAACATCCTCAGGGCACGCCTTTGATTGTGAGGGTTGAGTGAGAACATGAATACTTATTTTAGGCAAGTTTTTGATTCAGCAGTTTGGGCTCTATTTGTTGAGCTAAAGTTAATACCACCCATTGGTGAAAGGAATTTGTTGATTTCTGGAATCCCTTCTGCTACTGGAAAAACTGAGCTAAAGAGAATAAAAGGTTACTTTCATGTTCATTATCATGGGTACAGAATTTCCAGACCACCACTCTTTCCCTATCTTCTCAACACACACACACACACACATACACACACACACACACACCATCAGTAAAATGCATTGCCTGATATAAATATTTCCGTTTGCATTCACTACAGAGGTGAAAATATCCATAAATTTGCTTTAGGCCCTTAGATGCATCAGCACTCTTCAGAGATTAACATAGATTGATACTGAATTTACATTTTGGGGTGAACAAAATGGTGATGGTGATATCAAAGATAATATACATACCTGATACCTACTAGACTTTCAAAAATGCTTGTTTAATTAATAAGTGATAATAAAAATAAGTCATCAAGTTCTTCTAATTTCTCTGCAGAGATAAATGATGACAAAACTGAGTTAATTTTTTTTTCTGGATCTTCAGTGGTCCTTTTGATGTTAATTTAATTTTCAACATTCTCAACTCAGAATATGTTTTCTACTTTTTATTAACTTATCAAATAATTATTCAGCATCTATCACTCACTAGGCACACAATAGAGAGTGACTAATAAAGGAAAAAAAATCACTGCAGACAATAAAGAGAATGACAAAACAGGATAGTGAATAATTAGTTGGGATGTAATGACTGGATACATGTAAGTATCTAACTCAATTTTGAAAAAAATCAGAGGATACTTAGTGCAGTAAGTCCTATTTATATAGAAATCCGAAAAATAAATAAAAACTAAGGCAGTAAAGAGTAGTAAAGAATGACAGTATAAACATTGATTCAAAAATGTATGCTTGACTTGCGCAGAAAGCGACGCGCTGATCCGGATCGGATCACAGCTGCCCAGGTCCCCGCGCCTGCGACCTAGGCTTGCAGGGAGACCGCGGAGGCCCTCCCTGAGTGAGCAGGAACAAGGCGCCCAGGCAGGGAAGCGGGATTCAAAAGGCGCCATTCCCGCGCCACTGATCTGGGCTACAGCCCGCGTCCTGGAACTGAGGGCTTTGGAACTGAGACCCGGGGCACGAAATTAGGGGCGTGGGTTCCCCACGACGGTGGGGCACAAGGCAGACACAGCACCCCAAAGCCGTTGAGGTGTACCCTACCATCCCCGCTCTGCTCCCTGTCCCACGGGGTGGAAAATCAGCTCCCCAAGGGCTCTAGGAGAGATCTCTGGCGCCACCTAGCGACTTGAAGCCAGCAGAGGCTCCTGAAGGAGCTAGTGGCCAGCTGGGGAGTTAGCCCACACCGGGCCCCTTCCGAACAAGTAGTCTGAGCCCACAGGGAGAGCGAGCACCCACAGCCAGGGCAGACCAGGCGCGCAGAAGAGTGTGCCTGAGACCAGACGCGCAGGGAGTGTGTCCCACATCACCATTTTAGAACAGGGACATTTCTTCAGTAAAGACTACCTGCAGAAGGCTTCCTCAGGAGCCAGAGGTGAGCGGGGGAAGTTCGCCCACGCCAGACCCCCTCAGGCCTGCAGTCCAAGCCCAGAGGGGGAGCAGGAACCCACCGCCGGGGCAGACCAGGCGCACAGGGGAGTGTGTCCCCACATCGGCATTTTAGAACAGGGACCTTTCTCCAGTAAAGACTGCTTGAAACTGACAGATGACTCCTGGAGGAACCAGAGGGGAGCAGAGAAGCCCACCCAAGATGCCGGCCAGTCCCAACAACACAGTGTCCCAACGCATACGGCAAATTAGAAAACAGACAGTAGGGAGGAGAAGAACCACACGCAACCTAGCAACTCTCCAGAGAAAAAGCACACCACAAAAAGAAAACCAGCCCCCAGATTGCAACGACAATAACTTGGAAGAATTTCTGAGCCTTCCAGAAAGAGAATTTAAAATTGCCGTGATTAAAAAACTGACAGAAGTCATAAAGGAAAACAATGATAAGGGAAAAATAATCAACGATCAGAAGAATGCAATTGAGTCCCTAGAGAGGGAAAACAATGGTCAGAAGAAAGAAATTGAGTCCCTAAAGAGGGAAGTAAAAGAAATGCAGGAGATCAAAGAATTAATGGAAGAACTAAAGAATTCTGGGAAAAGCAATGAAAGCAGAATAGATGAAATGGAAGAACGAATAAGTAATCTTGAAGACACAGAAATAAAAAGAACCAAAACAGAAAAGGAAAGAGAAGTACGAAGGAAAAAGAACGAGGAAAGACTTCGGGAACTATCTGACTCCATGAGGAAAGGAAATATAAGAGTTATAGGAATACCAGAAGGAGAGGAGAGAGATGTAGGAACAGAGAAAATATTCAAAGAGATAATTGAAGAGAACTTCCCAAATGTGAAGAAGGAGCTGAAAATTGATATACAAGAAGCAAGAAGAACACCAAACTTCCACGACGAAAGGAAAAATACAGCAAGACACATAATAGTAAAGCTCCCAAGAATCCAGGACAAGGAAAAAATAATGAAGCTGGCAAGAGGGAAGAAACAGATAACATTCAAAGGAAAACCAATCAGGCTGACATCAGACTTCTCCGAAGAAACACTACGGGCAAGGAGAGAGTGGAGGGACATAGTCAACAGACTCCAAGAAAACAGATGCCAACCAAGAATACTCTATCCTGCAAAGCTCTCCTTCCTCTTTGAAGAAAGAATATGGACCTTCCCAGACAAACAGAAACTCCGGAATTTCATTGCAACTAAACCCCCACTCCAAAAAATACTACAAGGAGTCCTAAAGCCAGAACCTCAGAGGGATGAATAACAATGAAAGAAGGCCAAAAAAAAAAAAGTTATTACAAGAATAAATAAATAAAATCAAAGGAAAGACAAACACAATGGCAAATACAGATGCTAACATATCAATATTAACTCTAAATGTAAATGGACTAAACTCTTCAATAAAAAGACACAGAGTTGCAGCCTGGATTAAGAAACAAAACCCAACCTTTTGCTGTCTCCAGGAAACACATTTAGCTACAAAAGATAAAAATAGGCTCAAAGTTAAAGGATGGAAAACAATCCTACAAGCAAATGGACCAAAAAAGAAAGCAGGAACAGCTATACTTATATCAGATAAAACAGATTTCAAACTCAAAAAGATAAAAAGAGACCCCAATGGTCACTACATTATGATCAAGGGGACAATACTTCAAGAAGAAATAACACTCATTAACATATACTCACCAAACGAAGGAGAACCAAAATATATCAGACAACTGTTGTCCTCTCTGAAAACAGACATCAGAGAAAACACATACGTAGTGGGAGACTTCAACACACCACTATCAACAATGGATAGATCAACAAGACAAAAAATAAGTAAAGAAACCAAAGCTCTAAATAAGGACCTAGAGCAATTGGGCTTAACAGACATCTATAGAACACTAAACCCCAAAAAAACGGAGTACACATTTTTCTCAAGCGCACACGGATCATTCTCCAGGATCGATCACATACTGGGGCACAAGACAAACATCAACAGATACACCAAGATTGAAATCATATCAACCATCTTTTCTGACCATGAAGGCATCAAACTAGAAATAAACCATAAAAAGAAGGCAAGGAACTTTCCTACCTCATGGAGATTAAAAACCACACTACTGGAAGACCATTGGACTAATGAGGAGATCAAAGAAGAAATTAAAAAATTTTTTGAATTGAACGACAAGGAGGACACCAATATCCTAAATGTATGGGATGCAGCAAAAGCAGTAATAAGAGGAAAATATATAGCAATAGAAGCTCACATCAAGAAACAAGAAAGAACGCAATCTCGAAACTCAAAGATCTAGAAAAAGAACAACAAAAAAACCCCAAAACCAGTAGAAGAAAAGAAATAATAAAAACCAAAGCAGAAATAAATGAAATTGAAACTAAAAAAACAATCCAAAAGATCAATGAAACCAAGAGCTGGTTCTTTGAAAAAATCAATAAAATAGACAAACCCCTAGCCAGGCTCACAAAGGAAAAAAGGGAGAAAGCACAAATAAACAGGATCATCAATGAAAGAGGAGAAATCACAACGGACACAGCAGAAATCAAAAGAATAATCAGTAACTACTATGAACAGTTATATGGAAACAAGTTTAACAATCTAGAGGAGATGGACAAATTCCTACAACTCTACAATCACCCAAAGCTAGATAAAGAAGAAATAGAACACCTAAACAGACCAATTACAAGCAGCGAAATTGAAATGGTAATCAAAAACCTCCCCAAAAACAAAAGCCCAGGACCTGATGGATTTACAAATGAATTCTACCAAACATTCAGAGACGAATTAGTGCCTATCCTTCACAAACTCTTCCAAAAAATTGAGAAGGAAGGGACAATACCAAACACATTCTATGAAGCCAACATTACACTAATACCAAAACCGAACAAGGACAACACAAAAAAGGAAAACTACAGGCCAATCTCCTTAATGAACACTGATGCAAAAATCCTCAATAAAATTTTAGCTATCAGAATCCAACAATGTATCCATAAGATAATTCACCACGACCAAGTAGGATTCATTCCAGGGACACAAGGATGGTTTAACATCCGAAAATCAATCAACGTTATCCAACACATCAACAAAAAGAAATATAAAAACCATATGATAATATCAATAGATGCTGAGAAAGCTTTCGACAAAGTGCAACACCCATTCATGATAAAAGCCCTTGAAATTCTTGGGATACAAGGAACATACCTCAACATCATAAAGGCCATCTATGACAAGCCAACAGCCAGTATCATTCTCAATGGTGAAAAGCTGAAAGCAATTCCATTAAGATCTGGAACAAGACAAGGATGTCCACTCTCACCACTGCTTTTCAATATAATACTGGAAGTCCTAGCCAGGGCAATAAGACAAGAGAAAGACATCCAAGGAATCCAAATAGGAAAAGAAGAAGTCAAACTATCACTATTTGCAGATGATATGATATTATACATAGAGAACCCCAAAAACTCCACAGAAAAGCTAATTCAACTCATCAATCAGTTCAGTAAAGTGGCAGGATACAAAATCAACACGCAAAAGTCAGTAGCCTTCCTATACACAAACAATAAATCTGAAGAAGAAGAAATCAAAAAGACCATCCCTTTTGTTATTGAAACAAAAAAAAATCAAATATTTGGGAATAAATCTAACAAATGAGGTAAAGGACCTATACAAAGAAAACTATAAAACACTGTTAAAAGAAATAGAAGAAGACACAAAGAAATGGAGAGACATCCCCTGCTCATGGATTGGAAGAATAAACATTATTAAAATGGCCATCCTTCCGAAAGCAATATACAGATTCAATGCTATTCCAATCAAAATTTCAATGTCATTCTTCAAAGAAATAGAACAATTATTGATGAAATTCATATGGAATCACAAAAAAACCCCGAATAGCCAAAGCTATTCTCCTGAAAAAAAAAGAAGGGAATGGAGGCATCACACTCCCAGACTTCAAACTATACTACAAAGCCATAATCATCAAAACTGCATGGTATTGGAACAAGAACAGACATACAGACCAATGGAATCGAATAGAAAATCCAGAAATAAACCCACAGATTTATGGTCAACTAATCTTTGACAAAGGAGCAAAGACTATGCATTGGAGCAAAGAAAGTTTGTTCAATAAATGGTGCTGGGAAAACTGGGTCGCTACATGCAAAAGAATGAAGCTTGACCACTACCTCACACCATACACAAAAATCAACTCAAAATGGATTAAAGAACTAGACATAAGACCTGAAACCATAAAATATATAGAAGGAAATATAGGCAAAACACTACGTGATTTGCACATCAAAGACATCTTTACAGACACATCACCCAAAGCAGTGATAGTGAAGGCAAAGATAAACAGCTGGGACTACATCAAATTAAAGAGCTTCTGCACAGCAAAAGAGACAATAACCAAAACAAAGAGAAACCCCACCAACTGGGAGAACATTTTTGCACCCAACACTAATGATAAAGGACTGATCACAAAAATCTGCAAAGAGCTGATGAGACTCAACAACAACAAAGAAAATAATCCAGTCAAAAAATGGGCAGAAGAGCTAAAAAGAAACTTCTCTGAAGAGGAAATGCAAATGGCCAACAGGCATATGAAAAAATGTTCAACATCACTTGTCATCAGGGAAATGCAAATCAAAACTACCATGAGATACCATCTTACACCAGTGAGAATGGCACATATTAAAAAAACTAGCAACAACAAATGTTGGCGAGGGTGTGGAGAAAAAGGAACTCTTCTGCACTGTTGGTGGGAGTGCAAACTGGTCCAACCACTGTGGAAAGCTGTGTGGAGATTTCTGGACCTACTAAACATAGAGCTTCCATATGATCCAGCAATTCCACTCCTAGGTATTTACCCAAAGGACACAGAAACATCAATTCCAAAGAACACCTGCACCCCTATGTTTATAGCAGCACTGTTTACAATAGCTAAGCTTTGGAAACAACCCAAATGCCCAAAAATAGATGACTGGATCAAGAAGATGTGGTACATATACACCATGGAATATTACTCAGCATTCAAAAAAGATAAACACATGCAATTTGCAGCAACATGGATGGCGCTGGAAGGGATCATGCTCAGCGAAATAAGCCAAAAAGAAAAAGAAAAATACCGGATGGTCTCACTCATAGCAGGAATCTAGAAAACTTAAATAAGGGACCAGGAAAATGAATATAAGAAAGTGAAAATCAAAATCAACAGAAAACTATGAACCAGAGACACTTTTAGGGGGGCGGGGGTGGGAGGGGAGGGATTGGGGTCAGAATGGGGGGGCTGCAATTGTATGGGGAATATAACTATAAAATTTATAAAAAAAATGTATGCTTGAACAATGAAACAGAAGAGCTAATTTAGAAATAACCTATTTTGTGTATTCATCTGATTATGACCAAAGAGACATTGAAGTTGCATTGCATTCATCCACAGATGGAATTAAGATTTAGATTTGCAAAAATAGTACAAGGTGGGAATACAAGTGCTCAACATTATGGATATCCATAAAAGAAAAAATAAATCTTTGCCTCTACCTCATACCACACACAAAAACCAATTCCAAATGGATATTAAAACTGAACACTTAAGGTAAGCAATAAAATTTCTAGAATATTTAGAAATAAATTTATGATCATGTGGAGCCAAAAGTTCTTTAAACAGCACACAAAAGGATCACTCAGAAAGGACAACCTATCTAAATTACACTTCATTAAGTAACAACTTTTTTCCAACTCAAATATCAAAAAGTACCTTACAAGAGTGAAAAATTGCAATTTTCAGAGTTAGATAATTGAAGCACACATAACTAATAATATGCTGATATCCAGAATGTTTACAATAATTTTGTGAATCAATAATGGGCAAAATATTGAACAAAACCTTCAAAAAGAGGAAATCCTGAGTGATGAGCTTATGATAAGTGCTCAGTCTCATCAGTGTCATATAAACACAAACAAAATTGCATACACGTAGTAGAATAGCTCCAATGAAAATGAGTTTCAGTATCATTGCAGTAACTTCAGACTATCCATGAGGGAAGAAATGCCTGGTAGACATGGAAAGGGAACAATCAAAGAAGAGCATTTTTGACTCTCAGCGATTATTGCAAATGTGGAGCAAATGGGACCCCATACACTGCTGGTGGGAATACAAGTGCTCAACATTAAAGAACTACTCGGCAGAGTCTAGTGTCAGGGAATATATGTATTTTGGGAGAAACAGTATGTCCTGAATGAAGTCCATGCACTAATGTTTCATAGACCCCACCCCCACCTCCTTGCCACAATTCCCATCATACCATGGATCTGCCATAACCCTTGACTTCTTAAAGGGGGTTGCTGGGAATGAAGGGTGGAGGGAAGCAGGCACGTTTGATAGAAAAGGAAGGATATGTGAGCTGGAGGGGACTTGGTTTTGCCTGCCTGCCTGCAGCATGCACTCAGGGTCCCAGCTAACACATGGTTACAGGTAGGACTTAATGATCAATTAATCTCTATTTGTCTCTCTCTCACTCTCTTGCTTCCCCACCGCTCCCTTTCATTTCCCTTGTAAATAAACCTTTTATGAACCTTTCTATGTGTGCCTGCCCTTGGGTCTTATTCTAAATTGCTTTTTAAAGCAGGGGGTGAGGACTCACACCCAGGCCATTCCATTTCCCCTGAGGTTGCCCTGTAACAGTGTAACTTCATTTAATGTGTGCTGTGTAACCAAACACTGCAAAGTCCAGTGAAATAAAATTCTTCTTATCTTTATGAGGCTGGCTCCTTTCATTTAAGGGTGTTGTCATTTGACGGTTATACACTTTCGATGAAAACATTCTGGAGATGTTTCACAACAATGTGAATATACTTAATACTACCCAACTGTACACTTAAAAATGGTTAAGATGGTAAAGCTCATATGTATTTTACTACAATAAAAATATTTCTTATATTTCCTTCTATATATTTTATGGTTTCAGGTCTTATGTCTAGTTATTTTATGAAAGTGTTCTTGACACAGGTTTTGAAAAGAGTATTTTTAGATATAAATGAAATGTCTTATTTGAAATATCAGTAATTGATCTCAACAGGTTATTTTTTACTAGAAAATTAAGTGTCTGATAATTTGATAATTCTGACTATTCTTGCCCTAATAAGCCTTTCAAGATGAGATATAAAATAAATATCAAAGTTAAATTCTGAAAAAAAAAAAATTTCTTGTTGTGTGTCTGCAGTTTGGCTTAGGATTGGCTGAGTTCACCTGAGTTAATGTGTTAGCTCTGCTTCAAGCTCACAGGGCCACTAGCCAGAAATTTTCTTCTTTACTTTTTGAATATGAATCCTTACCCTGGGGCATCTGCTCCTGTTATTAAAATCTAGGAACTTAAGCTCTTTTAGTGAAAGCATTCAGTAACCTTGGTTTTGGCCTTGGGCAGGGGATGAGGCAGGTGTTTCAAACGTCACAGCCTCCAGCTGCAAAAAGTAACCTTCTCTCTGAGGAGACACAGATGATCCTGATCTGGTTCTCCTGCTGGTTTGGGCTCCAATTGTTCTAGACCAGGAACCTCACACTCAAGCAAGTCTGCACCCTTACTATTACACTTCTCCAGTAGTACACCCTCTGTCCTGCATACTAGGTGCACCCCCTTCCAATGCAGTACCAGTTCCCCAAAGTCTCTGATGTGGACAGGTGCACCTTTGTCAACAATAGCATAGAGACAGTACAGCACCTTCCCCTCCCTCTGTTAGGCTGCACTGCCCTAATACAGAACACCAGCCTCAGTTTCCCTCAGCCAGTGAAAGGAAACAGAGTTTGAGAAAAAGGAAACTGGTTTAATTTGTCGACAAATGACGAGGGCAGCAGACTCATGTCTGAAAGACCACTGTCCTGCTCTTTGGCAGAGTGCAGGGGTATTTATACAAAGGGAAAAGAGGAGGCAGATGGGCAAGGGTCTGCCAAGAGGAGAGGGGAAGGGCCTGCACAGAGATAGGTGGGCACCACTTGCTTTTTCCCACAACTGCTGTTTAACTCCCTTTTCCTTGGAATGCAGGAAGACAAACCTGTCAAACAAGGGGAAAATTGCAAGAAATAGGGGAAAGACAAACTTCATGGTTATACCGGTCAAAAAGAAGGCAAACTTGTCTAATAAGGGGAAAATTGCAAGAGATGGAGGAAGACAAACTTGTTAATTCTTATCTGAGAGACCAGTCATTTGTTGCTACATCAATATAACTGTGAAGACAGCTTAATTACAGCTGTTCTACTCCTTTCTGCAGTACCAATACTCCTGATGTAAGTGATAGTTGTCCATTTATCTTTCAGTGCTGTTGACTTAATTTTGTTGTCATGAGTTGTGAATGCGTGGAGGAGGCAAGCATGGCATTTTCACTCTGCCACCATCTTGCCAGACTCCTTAAGAGGGTCGATCTCATGTTAAGTGTTTTTACCACAATGTCATAGGAGTAGTAGTAATGCAGGAAACTTGGGAAGTAATGATATGTCTATGGTCTTGGTGGTACCTAGTTATCTCCAAGCTCATTAAGTTGTATACATTAAATATGTATAACTTTGTAAATGTCAATCATACCTTACTAAAGTAGTTTTTAGTAAACTATGTATTTTTACTTTGAAATAATTTCAAATTTGCAGCAATGATATAAAGAATTCTCACCTGCCCTTTATCTAGATTCCCATTATTTAACATTTTGCCACATTTACCTTATCATTCTCCCTCACTCCATATATACGTATTTTCTTCAAATCATTCAGGTATTTCATCGTACCACATTTACCTTATCATTCTCCCTCTCTCCATATATACGTATTTTCTTCAAATCATTCAGGTATTTCATCGTACCTCTTTACTCTTTAATATTTCAATGTATATTTGCTATCAACAGGAATATTCTCTTATAATCACAATATAGTTATCATGTTCAAAAAATTTACCTGTACAATGCTTTTATCTAATTCCCAATCCATATTCCAATTTTAAGAATCATCTCAATGATGACCTTTATAACATTTTTCTTTCCTTTTCAGTAAATGATCCAATCCAAAATCATGCATTACATTTACAAACCATTTGTATAGTATTCTGGCCAAAAGGCCAGACCAGAACCTGCTCAGGCAGAAATATCTGGTAAGTCCAAACTAAGAGATAATATAAAAAATGTCCTCCTTTAAAATGTCAATGTCATGAAAAACAGGCTGGAGAGCTGTTTCAGATAAAGTCAGTTTTTTAAAAGTAGTGAAAGATGGACAGGAATAGGGAAAAAAATTTCAGCATTCAGACAGATTCAAATATATTAAATTTCACTGATACTTCTTTCTTCTTTGTGGATATTATTTTTCTGTTCTCAGCAACTCTTTTGAATTGATGTTATTATTTCTTGACTATCAGGTACTTGATGAGATCTTACTATCACCAAACCATTGTTCAAGGACTTCAGCATCCACTGACATGTGGTTGGAAAGTGATGTTGAAATCATATTCATTCCCAGCTTAATTCAATACAAGTAGGAACCAGAAGTATTGGCAATTAGAAGATTAATGATGGTGCTTTGTTTAGACTGAGAGGTTGTTATATCATTGAAATAATATTACCTATGCCCATTGATTCACCCACTATTCAGCACATGTTTATTTAGAGTCTCCTATCTCCAATAATATACAGTGTTAGTTTCTGGGTAATACAATGGAGAGGTAGAAAAAAAATGAGCTCAGGGGTTAAGGTGTTGAAATGAGTCCCCTTTCTGCTTATCCTGACCAGGGCCTTCACTATAAAAAGCAAAGTTGCTCAATCTGCCTTCTCAGCCTGAAAGGAAACTATATGCCCAATTATAAGTACAAAAATACTCTTTGAGTTAAGCAAGCATATTTTATAAAGTACCTACCATCATGAATTATCTGCACAAATTTCCCTCTAGTCCCTTCAGTGACATGTAAAATTGAGAAAGCAACTAAAAATAAGATTTAAAAATAAGTTAAATCTTCTAAATTTGCTGCCTTGGAGAGTACCTTAAGACCTCTGATCCCTAAGCCCTAATGCGTGGGCCCAATTTTGAGAAATATCTCATTTTGTGACTTGCCTCTATTTTCCACAATCCACTCAGTTGTTAATTAAACCCAGGGCAACGTCTCCATGGCAATGACTGGCATCTGGAGACCACAAGAGAACCAACCACTACCAATAAATATAATGAAAATGCCAACCACTCTGTGGTCACTATTGCCTGTGAATTGTGGTTTGACAATTGGCATAAAATGGCCAATTGGTCTGGGTTTAAATCCCCAGACCATCATCACAGTTCAGTAGAGATCAGTGTCTCTTCCCCGATGTGATCTTTCCCCACTTACTCCACTTCAACTTGGATTCTGTCTCCTGTAACTTCTGTGTCTCTGGTTCCTCGTAGGGTGAAGGAGAGGGAAGTGGGAACTCATTTCTGAATGACAGACTTTCACCTTGGATTAGCACCTACAACATTGAGAAACTGGACAGAGATAATATCTCTTCCCCTGCAGGACCAATATTTCTCAGGTAAGAGAAGGGCAGAAGGCCTGTCCTGGGGCAGAGGAAAGAAAATGCAGAGACAGCCACAATGAAAGATGTGGACTCCAAACAATGTTGCCTAGGATAATTTAGCTTTGAAATGAATTTCTGCAAACCTATACAAATAAATTTTATATATATTCAAAATTAACTGACTCATTGTTCATCCTAAATTTATATAGACACTGTCTTGATTCTGATTTGGCTCATCACTCAACAATATTTTAATCACAAAAGCTTTTGCTCTAATTTAGTAAGAACACTTACCATGACATCTACCCTATAAATAAATGTTTAAGTACACAGTATAATTTTGTTAACTATAGGCATAATATTGTACAACAAATATCCAGAACATATTCATCTTGTGTAACTAAAACTTTACATCGATCAACAGCTGCTCCCCACTTCATTCATCCCTGTGGTTCTGAAAACCACTATTTCATTCTCAAGTTCTATCAGTTTGACTCTTTAAGATACTTCAGGTAAGTGGAATTAATCCTTCTGTGACTGCCTTTTTACTTAGCATAATGTCTTCCAGGTTAATCCATGTTGTCACATACAGCAGAGTCTGCTTTTTTTCAGGCTGAATAATATTCCATTGTGTGTATACATCTACAAAATTAAACAGTTTCTTGTGGAATTGTATTAAGTGTAACCTAGACAAAGTGGCAATACCTAATAAAGGTCAAATAACTTAATGGGTGTTTTGAAAATAATTATAGCTGAAAAATAAAGACACAGAAACCCTGCCCCATGGAAATACAAAATCAGAAACACTAGCATAAACTCATAGAGACTACGTAGGATCGGGAAAAGAACACATGGACAACTGCTATACTGAAAGAGGAAGTTATTTCTTTTTTTAAAATAAATTTTATTTTTATATTCCCCATACAATTGCACCCCCCTTATTTTGACCCCAATCCCTCCCCACCCCACCCCCTACCCCCCATAGAGTGTCTCTAGTTCATAGTTTTTTGTTGATTTTGATTTTCACTTTCTTATAGTTATTCATTTCCCTGGTCCCTTATTTAAGTTTTCTAGATTCCTGCTATGAGTGAGACCATCCGGTATTTTTCTTTTTCTTTCTGGCTTATTTTGCTGAGCATGATCCCTTCCAGCGCCATCCATGTTGCTGCAAATTGCATGTGTTTATCTTTTTTGAATGCTGAGTAATATCCATGGTGTATATGTACCACATCTTCTTGATCCAGTCATCTATTTTTGGGCATTTGGGTTGTTTCCAAAGCTTAGCTATTGTAAACAGTGCTGTTATAAACATAGGGGTGCAGGTGCTCTTTGGAATTGATGTTACTGTGTCCTTTGGGTAAATACCTAGGAGTGGAATTGCTGGATCATATGGAAGCTCTATGTTTAGTAGGTCCAGAAATCTCCACACAGCTCTCCATAGTGGTTGGACCAGTTTGCACGCCCACCAACAGTGCAGGAGAGTTCCTTTTTCTCCACATAAGAGGAAGTTATTTCTGACATAATAAATATTTCAGGAGGAAGCCTAGTACTATGGTAATCACATTCATCTGAAAGACACAAGATCATACATTCAGTTACATTCTGATTTCCCTGTGCCACACATATCTCTAAAAGATGGACCTAAATTTTAATTGGTAGACCAATACCAAAATTGTGTCCTATTTTCTCTTATGGAAATGTCAAAAGCAATACTGATAGACTAATAAGTTGGAATGATACTCCCCAAAGAACTTAATTGAGTTGAGTTATGTTATGTTTATGATAAAGAAGCAGAGGGAAGGAGAGGGAGTGAATAGTGTTTTTTATTTCACAAACCTGTATGAACATATATATTTCCTTCATAAATAGGCTGGCTCTGTATGTTTATAGAGCAAAATAGCAATGCTTATTTAATTCTGAAAAGTCAGCATTAAGGAAAAGATTTATCAGTTCAAAATCACAATGTTTATACAAGTAATCACTCTAAGACTCACTCCATAGTTTATCAAAATGTTTACAGGTGACATTCAACTACTATTTGCTCTTCAAAGTCTTCCTTGGAATTATTTGTATTCCCCTCAAGATTTTTCAGGATACTTTTCCTGTACTTCTTTTATCATGTTTATGATTAGCTTATAAAATAACTTATTATTTTCTCTCCTCTGAGAAAAGGACAGTGATTTTTTTCCTATTTATATCTGCAGTGCTTAAGACATAAAAGAGATCATGAAATAATAGAATATGAAAAATGTGAAACAATGTATTATAGTCTTTAAATGCCAAGTAAACAGTTGAGCTTGAATCCTAAATACATAGCTCATCAAGCATTATAAAGCATCCACAGACACTCTTAAGTTTATATTTACATGTGACTAAGATGAACTAGAATTTCATCTTTTAACATATCCCATAACCTCAACACAAAATGGAAAGGAAACTCCTTTGCTTTCTACCAGGTATAGAGAAGCTGCATGAGTGATTCTGATGACAGAGCATCCAAATGCCAAAGAATTGGCTTAGCATTTCAAGATCCATAACCCTTGCCTTCTTCCCTTGCAGAAAAGGACACTGGAAAATCAAATTACTTTCAGTTAGATTTAGAGAAACTTGTGGACCTCCAAATTTAATCCCTCTTAAATTTTCTTCTCTGAGAAAGTATGGAAAAGGCAGTTTCAACAATTTGCCATAGATTAAACGTCCATTATATCACTGATAAAAAAAATCCCGATCCCATCCTCACAGAGCAACAATGAAGTGATGAAAGACAAGTATTTATCAACCATGCACTATTTTGAACTAGCTTCTTTCATGCACATGATTTCAATTAATTTTCACTAGAGCCCTATGAGGCAAAAATTACTTTTCTCACCATACAAATGAGAAAAGGTTCTTAGAGAATTTAAAATCTTACCACTAGGACATTCCACAGTCAGAATTAAATCTAAATCTGTCTAAGTTTAAGAACCATTTTATTCCTCCATTACTCAACTGTACATGTGCTTGTAAAATTCAAGGTCATATGTAGAAATTAATTAGTAAGCCTGAGAATTTAGGTCCTGGAATTAGAAAGATAATAATACATTAGTAATAAATATGCCTTCTCAGCAATAAAATCCTATGTTAAGTTTTGAGCCACAAATCAGGGGGAAAATGCAGAAGAAACTGTTGTCCCTTTGGCAAAGTTTGAGTGCAGATGGGGGTTATCACTCTGAACAGAAAGCATCAGGCACACGAGAACACTCCCCAGAAGCCAGGAGAAGCAACTGTGGTCACCTGAGCTGCTTATATGTCTGGATTAAAATAGTAGAAACTAAAGTGTACCCAGTTTATATTTTCCTAAGACTGTTTTAGTTCAATGTTTCTGTAATAGATACAAATAAACCCAGAAATAAGTATAAAAATGTTCTTTTCCAAGGATGTGTGCAAGATTGTTCTCCTCATTGCTCTCCCAACGGCAAGTGCATCACCACATCATTTAATAATAGTGATTTCTTCTGAATATATTTCTTTTTTTTTTTTTTTTTTTTTTTTTTTTTTTTAAATAAATTTTATTGTTATATTCCCCATACAATTGCAGCCCCCCCATTCTGACCCCAATCCCTCCCCTCCCGCCCCCCTAAAAGTGTCTCTGGTTCATAGTTTTTTGTTGATTTTGATTTTCACTATCTTATAGTTATTCATTTTCCTGGTCCCTTATTTAAGTTTTCTAGATTCCTGCTATGAGTGAGACCATCCGGTATTTTTCTTTTTCTTTTTGGCTTATTTCGCTGAGCATGATCCCTTCCAGCGCCATCCATGTTGCTGCAAATTGCATGTGTTTATCTTTTTTGAATGCTGAGTAATATTCCATGGTATATATGTACCACATCTTCTTGATCCAGTCATCTATTTTTGGGCATTTGGGTTGTTTCCAAAGCTTAGCTATTGTAAACAGTGCTGCTATAAACATAGGGGTGCAGGTGTTCTTTGGAATTGATGTTTCTGTGTCCTTTGGGTAAATACCTAGGAGTGGAATTGCTGGATCATATGGAAGCTCTATGTTTAGTAGGTCCAGAAATCTCCACACAGCTTTCCACAGTGGTTGGACCAGTTTGCACTCCCACCAACAGTGCTCTTCTGAATATATTTCACTCTTGAACTGCATGCTTGCCCTAGACTGGTTGGTGTTTATATTTGTGTCCCTAAAGCTGAATTCCTAGTGCTTGACACATGTTTATAATCACACTGCTTAATATTTGTTGTGTAGAGTCAGATATTCTTGATTTAATGATTCTCTGCAAAGGCGGATACATTGCCATCAATCATTATTATTAATATTAGTTAAGATAATAATTTTGAACTCTATACTTTTTAGATAGGATAAACCTTAGGTTCTCTTATAATTTTCCTCCCATTTATTTACATTCCAATTTTCTCTGGAGAGCAAAAGATGTACTAAGAATTAGAAAGAAACCTAGTTACATATAATTCCAATGACCAGATGCTTCCTTACTGCTATTTGCCTATTGCAAACTTGAGGTTTCCCTTTTTGGTTTAAAAGAATAAAACTTAGTTCCATGTAGTACAGAAATCCTATTCCTGGTATTGTGCAACCCTCATGCAGAGGTTATTCCTGGTATTCCTGGTCTTGTGCAACCCTCACGCAATGTTGGGACATTGATTCCCACAATGAGGGACATTGATTCTCTTACTCAGTGAGCTTTAGGAAGGCTATGGTGACATAAAAGAGATATGTTAAGCTAGTGTTTTTAATTTGTATCACATTTATTGAGAAGTTATTCAGCACTTACTGTGGTTCCAGATGCTGAGGAGAATTCAGTTGAATCCACGTGCAATTCACATCTTCCCATCAAAGGTACAAAATTGAGTTGAAAATAAAGAAGAGAAAAATTCAATGCAACATTTCAAAATTGAATAAATGATTCATCAAATTGGCAATAAATTCCTGAATTAAATGCCAAAGAAGAGACAATTCCTTTATGAGGAGATGCCCAGGAAATTTCACCACTCCAAAAAGAAGTAGTTTTAGTTGAGTCTTCAGAATAATGGTAAAATGTTTATAAATAAATAAATGGGTAATAACTAACATGAGCAAGGAATAAAGGCAAGGAAGGACACAATATAAATATATTGTGGTGCATTCCAGAAAGCCTACAGAGGACCATAGAAATGTAGTTTGGCCCCAGAGCAAGATTCAAAACCTTAAAGAGTTTGAACTTTATGGTATAATCATGAGTAAGTTTTTAGGAGTAAAGCTATATGATGCCATTTATATTTCAGGAGATTAGTCTTAGGATCAGGGAAATGGACTAAAGAGATGTTAGGGTACTAATAGGAAAAATGCCATAATATGGTTTTAGTAGGAGTTAAGAGAAGTAATAAAAAAATGCACCAGAATTTTAAGTGAAAACTGTGGTTCTCTTCAGGAGAAATATAGGCACTGGAGATGTATAGATACATTCCATCTTGAGAACTTTCTCTAGATTTGGAAAAAGAATAAAGATTGAAAAGAGTTAGCATAAGAATGTGAGAAGGTGGAGCTGACTATCCATGGTAGGAGTTGATGATAATGTGTGTCCAGGTTGAGGAGTGATTAAAAATGGAGTTTATGTGAAGGAGAGCTATTGAAGATTATATACAGTCATAAATAAAGATAGATGTATATTTACATATATGCCATGGTTTATTTTGCAATGGTAGGAAATGGTTTATTTTGCAATGGTAGGAAAGGGGAAGCATGTGACAGCAAGAAAGCCAAATGCACAAAGGATAAATTGAAAGTGAGAGGCTCAGAATTTGAAAAACAGCCTCTTTCTGCAAATGGAAATGAAAAACTAGTTGAATCTGAGAAATGTCAAGAACCTTTTCCTGTACTGTTAAAATTACTTTGGAGTCTCAAAGTTGGATATACGCTGTGTCTGATTTTTTTTTTAAATACTTCTTCCCATCTTAAAAAAAACTGAAGGAAGGAGGAATGTGAGTTTAGAACTCAAAATCAGAACTGTGCTCTATGACTGACTTCCTATTACTCTACAAAGTTTCAGCGATTTCTCATGGCGCTTTCCTCTCTTTCTCAGATTGTCTCCTGATGATGTTCCTTCCATGGAGCAGGTCAATGAGACCTCAGTGAGGGAGTTTGTCTTCCTTGGCTTCTCCTTTCTGACTGGGCTGCAGCAACTACTCTTCGTTGTATTTCTGCTCATCTACCTGTTCACTCTGGGCACCAATGTCATTATCATTTCCACCATCGTGCTGGACAGAGCCCTTCACACCCCCATGTACTTCTTCCTTGCTGTTCTCTCTTGCTCTGAGACATGCTACACCTTCGTCATTGTACCCAAGATGCTGGTGGATCTGCTGGCTCAGAAGAAGACCATCTCCTTCCTAGGCTGCGCTATCCAGATGTTTACTTTTCTCTTCCTTGGCTGCTCTCACTCTTTCCTGCTGGCAGTCATGGGCTATGACCGCTATGTGGCCATCTGTAACCCTCTGCGCTACACCATGATCATGGGCCCAGGGGTGTGTGTGGGCCTGGTGGCTGTTGCCTGTGCCTGTGGCTTTACTGTTGCACAGATCATCACCTCCCTGGTATTTCGTCTGCCCTTCCACTACTCCAACCGACTCCATCACTTCTTTTGTGACATCTCTCCTGTCCTCAAGCTGGCATCTCATCATACCCACTTTAATCAGATTGTCATCTTCCTTCTTTGTTCATTGGTCTTGGTTATTCCTCTATTTTTGATCTCGGTATCATACATTCGCATCATCTCTGCCATACTCCAATTTCCTTCCACAGTGGGCAAATACAAAGCTTTCTCCACATGTGCTTCTCACCTCATTGTTGTCACTGTCCATTATGGCTGTGCCTCCTTTATCTATCTAAGGCCTAAATCTAACTACTCCTCAAGTCAGGATGCTCTCATATCCGTATCCTACACAATCTTAACTCCATTGTTCAATCCAATGATTTACACCTTGAGAAATAAAGAGTTCAAATCAGCTCTTCATAGAGTTGTGGGGAGAACAATTTCCCAGCCACAAAGTTAACCTAGCCACTGGTCTTTCCAATCAGTAAAGCAAAAGCAGCAATTTCTCCCAAACAGAAATGAACACACAATTGAACACAGTGTTCAATGACAGAGACCATTTCTCCTGCATTTCCAAGTATAAAATTCAGGAAACCACAGTTTCTTGACTGGATTGTGTAGAGTATTGCCTATTGAAGGTTTGGTTTCTTTGTTTGGTTGGGTGTTTTGCTTTTTTTTTTTCAGTTGAGGAGAAAATATTGGATGGCTATTATAGGAAAAAATAAGGTGTTCAGAATTCTAAGTTGTGACAAAGACTGTTAGCCAATTTCAGTCAGATAAGAAACCAGCCCTGCAGAATATTGAATAACCCCAACCTCCTGTTTTAAGGGCTGTGGAAGATTGTATATCTCCATTGCTCTTTTTCTGAATGCTCCCTGATCTCAGTTTTCATTATCATCAGGTTGCAATTTTTTAATGAGATAATGTTTTATAAAGTACTTGTTGGCTTGTTGCAATATTTGGTATATAAGATATATCCAACTAATGTTCAAGTAGAATATTATACAAAAATCTATCCACTTTTGTGTCTCACATACACAGGAGCTGATTTGTCAATAATTTTTGTGCAGGCAAAAATCTGAACTTAATCAGAATTTTTTGCAGCTATTTAGAGGGGTAATGGCTAGAAGGCCATTGGCTAAAATGGCCAAGAAAAGCAGGCTAAATTTAAAACCATTTCATTACTAGAAAACTATGCAAAGAGCCAGCATTTCATGTCCTCCATGCAACTCTGGAGTTTACGTGTGCATTTCAGTTCTGAATCTGAATCAAACATTTTAGTTCTCTCTCCTTCCTACAAGAGTGAGTGTAAGCAGGAGTTCCATGGAGAGTGCTGTCTCCTCGCTTTATCTTTTTTTTCAAGATCCACTTGTCTACAAAATCGTCTGACTGAATTATTTTATTTCAAAGTGCTTTCCTTGTCCTGCTCAGTCTACTCATCAACGATGTTCACCTTCCAGGGATTGAAGCCAGAGTGAAGGGCGTGGGATATTTCATTCCTGCGTCCTGTTTTATTGTGGGATGCAGTGCTTATGTGATTCTTCCATACTTTGAAGCTTGAGATTTGATGAGGGCAGAGCCTGAAGATCACAGAAGCTGATGCAAAATTTATTTAATACCAAAGTCTCCCTTCCTTGGGCCTATAGTTCAACCAAGGCCTCTCGTCTATCAAGTTGCCTCATGAAAAGGAATGAACTGATAACTACAATTTGAATCAGTTCAGTGTGCTAGTTGATCAAGCCTGCACTGTGTGTAACTGTTTTAAAATGTTACTTTATTTGCAATTTAGAGCAGCCCTTAGAAGTATATATTATGATAATGAGAAAACTGGCATGCAGAGAATTAAAATGTCTTGGATGCTATTGAGTAGAATTGATACTGAGCCCACATCATCTGCTTCCTTTATTAATGTGCCTGTGGTGCTCATGCCCAGCCCCTTGCTAACACTATGACTTTTTTCATTAACAGAGTAGAATGCATAAGTAATCCTCTTCAACACTAGACCACTAAGCCATGTCACAGCTATAGAGAATAAGCACTGACATGCAGCAAGTTCACTGTGTGTTTAAAGATCATGTTTATTGGAATTCTTCTTCTGGCATTTTATCCTTTTTTTAATGTGATTGTATAATTAATTTGAGCTTGGACCTGTCCTCATAGGTTGGAACAAAATATCTTGCTCTCCTTCTTTCTCTTTACACACACACACACACACACACACACACACAGAGTTAATTTTAACGCCACTCTAGTTGTATGTCACTTGCAGGAAAATGGTAAGAATTTTAGATCTGGGGATGGATTCAGTGAGAAATCAAAGTCCCTTAGGCCTTCTAACTAGTCTTTGGATTCCAGTTGAGCTTACAGAGAAATCAGCATTTGAGTTTTGGGCAAAAATAGTCAAAAATAATAAACTAGAATTTAAATTTCCCATTTATCATTGTCTCTTATATGTATATCTCTGTTGAATACATCATAGGGGAGAGTAAACTACAGCAGAAGAAGGCATTATGGAACATTTGTGACTTTGGTCAAAATACAGTGTAATAGCACTAAAACTAGATTTGTAGCCTATCAGTCTGGCTTTGTGTATTAGGACTAATTATCTAAAAGACCCTTTAACATTGAGCAGACCAATCATGATTCAAAAAAAATGTAACTTGAAGACTATCAGTCTAAGTTATCTACAAAAAAAAGTACAAAAAGAATAGACTCAAGTTGAGAAACAACACCTAAATAACCACTACAAGAGGTCACCACAGATGAGTAAGTTTGTGCTTAGCTAGCAAAGATTGTATCACTTCAAGGATGTAAGTTAATGAAAGATTTTATAAAACATAGTTTTTTGTTTTCTTATTTATTAATATATATATCAGCTTTGACATTCATATAAAGATCAAGAGTTGACTAAGTTGATTGGATAGATACACTGAGAGAAAAAATATCAATGCATTATCTTTTTCTAAATTAGCATCTTCCCTAATTATTTTAATGAGATAGTAATAGGTTTGCACATTTTCAGAAAACTAGGCATTGTAAAATAAAAGATCTAATTTTACCTGGAATCGCTCAGTTCTGGACATCTCCCTGGACATCTTTCACTTGAGAGGGCAAATCCTCAGAAAAGCACATATGTATTTTTTTATAGGTGTACAGTCATTTTCTTGTTACTATCCTTGCAGTTAAAATAAGTCTGTGCTACAAGTATACGTGTATTCAATGACCAGAAATACAAGCAGTATAAGTCAAGTTGGAAGAATGTGATCCACTGGCAGCAAAAAATATGGCATAGAAAACTCCATCTCTTAGCAATTAGCCATAGTCCTCCTGCATTGACTGACCCAACTTTCATGTGTGAATGCAAAGTCCTCCAATGTTCACTGAGATGGCTTCCTAATTTTTTTTTCACCAAAACTCTCTACTTCCTGACATGATTTCCCCAACTATTGAGCTTTCCTTCATGGAAGACTTCTGGAACTTAATTTCACTTTCTGTTTCTTCACTCCTTATGTCTCCATCAGGAAGTTGCTCATTTCCCCTGATGAAACTTTATTAGCAAGGTGGAAAAAATACATATCAAAACATAATGCAGTACTCATTCCCAAAGGAGGTGATAACACAACCAGGGAGCAAATGTCGTATCTCTACGTGGCAAATGACCAAAAGCGACATTGCGGGTTAGGGTCAGTGGTGCATTCACTCAGATGAATGGAGAGATGACTTCCACGTGGTTATGATCCACAGAAATGTGGCAATGGGCTACATGCCCTGCATGTGCCACTGGGTTCAGAATGCTTATAAATAAATTCCTGAATAGCCTTACAGATGATACTCTCAAAGCAAAGAGTTCTGGTATGTATGGGTTCCTTTGGGAGTTCAACACAGCTGTGTTAAAAGGTCAATGAAAGGTGGTAGCAAAATAGAAAATTTAAATTATGTGCCTAAAAATGTACCTAGAAATATATTTAACAACTTCCAGTCAAGGCTTGTTAAAATAAAGCCATAAGGAAATTTTTCTCAAGAGTACAGGATAAAACCTGCATAAAACCACTGGCCAAATCTCAGCCTTGACTGTGTTCAAACAAATCTTCCTGTGGGTGCCCACCTTTCTAGCTAAATTCCTGTCCCTGGTCTTGAGACTACCTCTTATCACATAGTTATGCTTGCATCTGCTTCCCTACTAGATCAGATGGATTTTGTCAATTATTTATCTTTGTGCCACTGTACACCTAATGCAATGCTTTCTAAATCACAGCTTACAATGTGTGGTTGCTTAATAAAAGTCATTCCCTGACAATAATTTCCAGAAGAGAATTAAGAAATCCAATTGTTTGACTTTTAATTCAATTGTACTGTATTGGTTACAAAAGCAGGAATCCCCCAAAGTGCCAACTCTGTCTGCCTTCATCAAACCCTGCCTTCAACAATTACCCTCTGTCATCAACTCAGTCTTCCTATAAATCTCCAGTTGGATAACTTGGTTTCTGGTGAATTCTCAGAGTCTTGTAACCTTTTTGTCTGAATGTAGCTAAAATGCTCCAGACTCGAAGAATACTTATTTACATTTCTAGTGTTTTATAGAGATGAAAAGTGGTTGTTTTTGTAATCTGAATTCTCTTCTTTTTTATCTTATCCTCTTCCCATGTTAAATAAGATGTCCTTGTCCAAATTGAGTCATCTATTTTCTTTCTTGCTTTGGCCCTCCTGAGTCTCAGAGGGCCTAGTCCTTAAATCCCAGAGGTTGTAAATACTATACGTCCTAATTATAGAATCTGAATTGACATCTGACTATAGCCCAGACTATTTTCAGCCTCTTATTTAAGACTTTAAAAGGTCTGGACATCTAAACAGCCCTTTGTGAAATATTTCATGCAATGTCTTCCAGTCACATTCAGGATGAGTGTCCTTGTTTTTTACAAGGGACCTTCTACTGCTGCCTCTTTTGACATTCAAAACATTTACAAGACTGTGAGTCACCCAACTCAAAGACTATGTCAACTTCCTTGACCACTTGAGTTTTAGTGGGTAAGTGTATTTTCCTAGTCAGTTACTATCTAATGAAAGAAACATTTTCTATCAAAGATTTCAAATGCAAATGTGTTTTCACCAAAGTTGTTGAAATGATAAAGTCTTCCACTCAGATTGAGCTTACACACACAAATAGAAACACACACAAATATACTATGTCTTATGTTAAATTGAAGTGCTGAGAAAATCAAGTAACAGAAATAACTAGGGGACAGGAAGTTTCATCAGCATAGATTTATTTTTGAAAAAATGATGATTTTTGATAGTAATAAAAAAGTAGGAATGATATGGCTTATAGTAGAAGAGCAGAGAATAAATATCATAGTACATGAGAAAATTCAGAAACAAAAGAAAATTAAACCACATCATCATTAATTAAGTTTTTGTTTAACATTTCTTATGTACCCTGTACTGGGGTAGGGGGAAGGATGCAGCTGGTCATTCAGGACACATTGCTAGGCCCCCTGCCCCCAAAAAATAATCTAGGTAAGGATATGAGATAGTTTATATATTTGTATATAATTTGTGTGTGTGCATGCAAGTTAATTATAAATGAAAGATAATATCTAACCTACTCACCATATACATATGATTTTTTAAATCTATTAAATATTATGAAAAGAAAGAGCACTGCAGAGTCTAGTAGTCAGGGAAGATGTATTAGAAAATATGGAACATAAAAGGGAGTTGAATATAAAAAATAATATAGCTACATGAGTATATGAAAGACCATGAGAAGAAAGTATGAAAGCAGTACTTGGCTAAGATGAAGAATAAAGAACATCTTAGCTACAACCAAATTCTTATTTAAATCTCAGAAAAAGAAGCTGATGAATTAAGAGGATTCTGAAAACTATATGATTTTCAAAACTGTGATGACAATGAAGCAACATCCTTTTGATCTCCTCCATAGCCTTGGCTTATCTCTTTTCCTATTCACAGCAGTCATTTAACTCAGTTTTCTAACCTAGGACTTATAGAG
This sequence comes from Talpa europaea, assembly GCF_964194135.1. Classification (NCBI taxonomy): domain Eukaryota; kingdom Metazoa; phylum Chordata; class Mammalia; order Eulipotyphla; family Talpidae; genus Talpa; species Talpa europaea. The sequence goes on from NC_140079.1 coordinate 71,650,194, forward strand.
AATAAATGTCATATAAAATTTGATATTTCAAGAAGCTTAGATAATAAAAATTGGATTATTCCCCAGACAAGTCAGACAGAGTTAAGTGAGTTATACTTGAACAAGCAGCACTGAACCATAATTTAGTTTCCTGGAAAAAGTATGTGGGGATAAGTACTCTCCTTGGCAAGATGAGGAAGAGGAATACAACGTGGTAGAAGAGACCAGATTAGCAGCTAGAAGACCTGAACTCTGATACTGACTTTACCTTGGGAGCATATTATTTAGTTTTGTTATATTCTATTTAGTTCAAAAACTTTGAAACCTTTCTAACCCAGAAGCTATACTACATGCTTCAGATTCAATGATAAAGCCCATCATCCCTGTATATAAGAAGTTTATGATCTCTAGAAAGACCCAAACAGATAAGATGAATGCAATGCCACATACTAGGTGCTATTATCGGATTGGCATAGGTTACTTAGCTCAGGAGGTGACGCTTACCTTTACCTGTAAGACAGATGCTTTTGCAGTCAACAAGGGTGTGAGTCATGGTCAAAATGAAGTAGGTTACAGTAGAGCAACATGTTTTCTGCAGAGCGTGGTACAAAGAAAAAGGCTTGTCATAGCGGGTGTGTGGACCTCAGCAAAGATGGCAGAGATGACTAGCAGGGCAGGTGTACAAGAGTGTCATGTCAAGCAACTGCTTTCATTTTATAGCCATTAAAATAACCATCAAGGGCCCTCCCTGGTGGCACAAGGGGTTAAGCACAGCACTGTGAAACTATCAGCAGCCTCTGCAGCACGAGTTCGATGCCCAGTCGGTCAGGGAGCTACCCCATGGTGCAGCAGACCTCTCCTGTCTCACCTGCTGCTTCCCTCAACAATGTATTTCAGGCAGTCTGCCTGTTCTGTTCCCCACTCTGTCTCTGGTGAATCTGCTCATCTCCCCTGCACCTCTGGTCTATACCCCAGTTCTTGTATGAGTAAATAAATTTTTTTTTTAAATAGCCATCAAGCTGGAGATGTTGAGTGGTGCAGTGTCATACTTGGTTTCTCCTGAATTTCTAAACCTGTTTCTGAAAGTAAAAATGATTAGGACTCTGGATGTTGTTATTATGAAATAAATGCTATTTGTATTATGTTATGATTTATAGCAATAAAATAGCTTATACATGAGAGCAATTGTTCCAAATGAAACACATTGTAACGTGGTATTGTACAAAGTTAAGGGAAGGAAAATTTGAAGTTAGTTCCTTGGAAATTTGGCTTTCAAAAAGCTATTGTGACTGCTTCCTGACATGTATGCACTGGAGAGAGCCTTGGAGAGAAATCAATTTCCTCTGACCAACCAGGGCCTGGATGAGGCTGTTCTGTCTCTCAGAGAAAAAGTTCCATACACAGTTCCATTGAAAAATGATTCATGAAAATGAAATCACTAGTCGCAGCATGAGAAATCTCCCTACCCATAAATCACCACTCCTATCTAGCTGTTCTCAGCTAAAAACTTTAAAAATAATAACGATGATCACTGTTATCACACCACCCGCCTTCTAATAGTATTTGCTTACCAATATCTTTCCTTACTTGACCTCGACCCGGTCACCATCCACAGTGACCACCAGTTATCAGGGGCAGGTGTATCCATCTGCACAGATGGATGTTGCAAAATGGTATATGCAACTTAGATATGTGACTATCCCAAAAGTAATTTGTCTATTATTTTTGAAAAATAATAACATCAGTTTTTGGAAGCAACAGACTATTCTTGTTTACTTTTGGGCAGTAGCAAAGAAGACATGGAAATATTCTGGGCTGCATGAAAGAGATGTATATTTAAGATCATCAAATTAAAATGTTTATTATTAATTATTTGGAAATTAAAAATATATCAGAAAACAAACCATATCACCTCTTATCTTATTCTAAATATGACTTTGTACCTTGCTTTTTCTCTCATGTTTTTGTAGCTTTGGAAATATCAAACAGTTGCTTCTTTCAAACTTTGCTCATTTCTATAGTGTAGTTAATCATTCTATTATTGAACGTTAATAATTTCTTGTAAAAATTATCTAAGGTACTATCTTTATCTAGATAGATTGAGATGGGGAAGAGAGGATGGAGAGAGGTCTATATGCTGAATCTGGAAATGTGATACCTGACTTGAAGGGCCTGGGGAGGCATTCTGTTTACAAGGATAGTTATCATTTTGTATCCCACACTCATCCACAGAAAGAAGTTCTCCAAATGCCCAATTTCAATAGAACCACTGTGGTCACACAGTTCATCTTGGTGGGTTTCTCTAGCCTGGGGGAGCTCCAGGTGCTGCTTTTTGTCATCTTCCTCCTCCTGTACTTGACGATCCTGGTGGCCAATGCTACCATCATGACTGTCATCCGCCTGAGCCGGCCCCTGCACACCCCCATGTATGGATTCCTCTTCATCCTCTCCTTCTCTGAAACCTGTTACACCTTCGTCATCATCCCTCAGCTGCTGGTCCACCTGCTCTCAGCCACCAAGACCATCTCTTTCACGGCCTGTGCCACACAGCTCTTTTTCTTCCTTGGCTTTGCCTGTACCAACTGCTTCCTCATCGCCGTGATGGGATATGATCGTTATGTGGCGATTTGCCACCCCCTGAGGTACACGCTCATCATGAACAAGACGCTAGGGTTGGGGTTGGTTTTTCTATCAGGAGTCACAGGTTTCTTTATTGCTTTGGTGGCCACCAACCTCATCTGTGAGATGCCTTTTTGTGGCCCCAACAGGGTCAACCACTATTTCTGTGACATGGCACCTATTATTAAGTTGGCCTGCACAGATACCCACATAAAAGAACTGGCTCTATTCAGCCTCAGCATCCTGGTCATCATGGTGCCTTTTATATTAATTCTCATCTCTTATGGCTTCATTGTTAACACCATTTTGAAGATCCCCTCAGCTGAGGGCAAAAGGAAAGCCTTTGCCACCTGCGCCTCCCACCTCACTGTGGTCTTCGTCCACTATGGTTGTGCCTCCATCGTCTACCTTCGGCCCAAATCCAAGTCTGCCTCAGACAAGGATCAGTTGGTGGCAGTGACTTACACTGTTGTTACTCCCCTACTTAACCCTCTTGTATACAGTCTGAGGAACCAGGAGGTAAAGACTGCTCTGAAAAGAGTTCTGGGGATGCCAGTGGCAAACAAGGTGACTTAACAAAAAGTTTAAATTAACTATAGTAGTCACAAAAGCCAAAGCACTCTGTCCCTTTGTCAGTCCGAACATGACTTGGACAATAGATCCAAGACAAAGACCACTGGCACCTTTTTTCTTTTCTTCCCTTCCAGAAAAGAGCAAGTCCATCTATATGGTACATTGTTCAGTGCTTAATTAAAATCAAAGAAAACTCAACTTGGCAAAAGAAAAAATCATGATAGGCTTTTAGAAGGGAAAATACAATACTCAAAATGAGGATGGTAAGGACTGTTTTCTGGTTGGATAGAGAAACCAGGATCTGAAGTTACTGGGAGCAGCTCATCCGGGACACAGGCTGTCACCAAAGAGTAAACCACTATGTACCAGGTTCCGTGAGAAATAGGAAAATTAAGATGAATAAATTGATGGTTTATGGAAATGAAGGAGTAGGTAAATAGGAAATGGAACAAGAAAAAACATTACAATTATATCCAGACAATCAGAGTTGTTCAAATGATGTAAACAGAGTCATGAGAACCAAAAGAATAAATATTGCTTCCTTCTGAAAGAAAAAAGATTTGTAATAAGTGAGATGAGAGAAGAAGGGGGAAACTTGAACTGAGCATTATGAAGAACAAGATCTCAATTATAAAGGAGCTGGGTTTTCCAGTGACCAAAATGTTGGTCAATGTTGATATTATTCAAACTATCTTTTTTTTTTCAAAATTTAATAAGTTTATTATTATGCTAATTATGAATGAAAAACACATTTCATTTTTTGTTTGTAGTTTCACTTTGTTTTCTCACGGCTAAGTCTTTTAGTGGATATGGTTTTATTTTAATAAAGGACTTAGCCAACAATGAGATCTTCAGGTTTGCTGCTACATGGAACATAGTGCTCTGAAGGGGCAGAAGTATCTTTAACCTTCTCATTGACAAACATTATGACAGACACAATGTAAAAGCTTATATGAATGTAACATTTTACTATAATAATTTGATCTGCAAATACTAAGCAGAATTGGTGTTAAAGCCCAACTCTTTTTTTCAAGCCATATAATGCAAGAAATGATATTTTTAATTATTGGCACTGGTGAAAACTTGATTTTTTTCATCTGTAGAACTATTTTTTTTTTTCTGAGTGAATATGTGTACCATCTAGTTAGCACCGTGCTTTATTCTGCTGGGAGACACAAATGCTGATAATTAGATCTCTCTTTTGCACAGTGACCCAATCAATCCTAGAATGCAAATCTTCTGTTTGCTAAAATTACATTGCAGCACACAAGTGAAAACCTACATTATCATATAAACAAGGAAAAGATTTTTATATCATAGGTTCACCAAAATGTTCTGTTCCCTCCATAAGCACCCTGATTCCCTGGTACAATGAACACTCATGTCCAGTAGATTAATTTGCTGCAAATTAGGAGATTGGTTTGTCCGCATATTTCAGTCCTCAGAAGAGAAGTCCCACATGTTTGCTCACAAAACCATTCATAATGGTTGTAATTATTATTTTATCTTTTTCTACTTGTAACATGTAATTTTCTGCTATTTAGTCCGGTGATGTGTGATTACAAAAATGATTATTTTTTTCTAATACAACAGCTTGAATATTTGGGGAAGATTAAATATGTGCAATAAAAAACCCAGAAGAAAACAAAGTCATAAATAGCGAGAATGTTATTTACTCAGTTTCTTGCCCAAGTGTCTCTTGAGTCCCTGCTCATCTTTAAATCCATCAGAACTGATCTAAGGGTGATTAGTGAGCTCGGTGCTAGTGAGCACCAATCAAATAGTCTAATGCTCAAAGTAAAAGGCTCACGCCTAAATGAAAATATGTATAAATATATGCATATTTGAGTGTTTGGGTTGAAATAAAACATTTCAGTCATTCACAGCATTCCTTTGACTTTCTATCCTACCAGCCTTTTTTAATTAATCAGTGAACCCCCTGATGCAATCAGATCCAGTAGACTCCCATAAGCTCGAGGGACAGGGGTCCTCATAAAAGTTTTCAGTGATGCAAAAAGGTAGTTTTCTGTGGACGACAGAGACGTATAAGCAAAAATAAGAAGAGTTGTGCTAAAGTGGTAGATGTATAGTTGATGAAATTTCACTGAATCCCATTTAAGGCTGTGTAATTATAGGAGCTGCCGCGCTTACAGTCACTTATAGCTCAGCTCCCCCCTGTCCTGTTATCAAAAATTCGCTCTTTCCTTCTTTGGTCTTCTAAGCTGAATTTTTTAGACCCTGGGGATTCATATTCAGAGGAGAATCAGAGTGCTCTCCACACAAAGCTGAGTAAGTCCTCTGCACACCAGGCCTTCCCGCACTGACGGTCAGTGGTCAGCGGTCAGTGGTCAGCGGTCAGCGGCAGGATTGTTGCTGGGGGCTGAGGGGCTCCCAGGGCCCAGTCCTCCCGGAGGGCGTACAGCGCTGTAGTTCTGAGCTGCATTCACCTGTTTCCCAGATGAGTCAAGTCTCCTCGCTTTTGCCCTCTGCAGGTCTCAGCTCCGGCCTTCCCAGAGTCGCGTTCACTGCCCTGCTCTCCGCTGCCAGCTGCCTCAGGGACCCCGAGGCCTAGTCTGTTTACTGAGTTATCCAGGCAGCTGAGACCCCCACTTCTTTTCTCCACAGGGGGACTTGCCTAGAAAGAGATTTTCTTTGAAACCCTCAAAAGACAGAAGATCTAATCACTTCTTTTCTTTGAAAGTGGCTTTGTCGGGCCTCCCCGGTGGCACAGCGGTTGAGCGCTGGGTTGCGAAGCTGCCCGCGGCCTCTGCGGCGCCGGTTCGATCCCCGGCTGCTCCCCGGCCACCAGAGGAGGGTCCCACATGGCGCGCAGACCTCTCCTGCCGCCCGCTGCTCCCCTCAGCAGTGTACCTCGGTCCTTCTGCCTGCTCTGCTCCCCGCTCTGGCTCTGGTGAATTCTCTCACCCTCCCGCGCTTCTGACTGTACCCAGTGCATGTATAAACAAAAAATAAATAAATAAATAAAACATGCCTCTATTAAAAAAAAAAAAGAAAGTGGCTTTGTCACTAGAAAACTGGTTGTTAACGAAAAAAAGATTAAAACCCCATCACTTAGTGGTAAACAGCTAAGATGTAAATTTGAAATGAAAGATTGTTTGAAGTAGTCTATGAAATGCTGCATTTAACTAGATGCCAGTTTTAAAAGAATAGTATTTGTTGTATCCAGTAAGTAGCCTAAAAAATTACCTACTACATGTCTCTAAAAAGTCATAGTTTTATTTTAATATAAATATGGATTTCTATTGTGGGAAAAGGAAAGCATTTCTTGACAGGAGTGGCTGCAAGATTTTCAATTTTGCTCATGCAAATTCCTTTCTGAAAACATACATTAACATAAATGTTAAATAACTAACATTTTAATAAAATTGAGAATATTTATTTTGATCTTTTGTCCTTTTCTCAGCTTTATTGAGAAATAATTGACAAAAAAATTGCAAAATATTTTAAGTATATAATGTCATGGTTAGATACGTTGACTGAAATAAAAGTCTCAATGATAGATGAAGAGTTTACTTGATCACCAAAGTGAGAATTCAAACCCAGGAAACTGCGCAACAGATCTTACTCAGTGAGAACTGTCTCCAACAAATCACAAGTTTGAGTTTAGTTTATAAGCTTCATTATGTAGTAGGATACATGCAGAAAAAGAAAGGAAGAAAGAGTCACTAATGTAAAAAATGTAGTATTCTTGACAAGGGGCTTTGGGTTATGTTTATAGGGTGAGATCTTTCAATTTCCTGTTATATTGACCCAAAGATGCCAGTTATGCACAGAGGAGGGCAAATGCCAGGATTTAATGGCTACCCTGACATCTACAGAGTGTGTCCTGAAGACATAAAACCTAGGTCCTCTAGTTTTTATGGTCTTGTCTAGACCTTCCTTTGCTGGCTTTTTTGGTCATAATTAGGTGTTGCAAGGGTTGGTTTCATGCAGGCACCAGATAGCTGCTTCACAAAACAGGTCAGAGCTTGCTCTAACTTTAAGCCTATGCAGATGGCTTTGCCCTTTGGCCTACTAACCAGTTTGTTCCCAATATGTTCATATGTTCACAGATATAATTAAAGGTAGATTTAGATATAGATATAGATATTTCAATATATGCATTGTGAAAAGATTCCTCCCATCAAGTTAATATTTAGCTTTTTTTTTGGTGAAAACATTAAAGTTTTACTCTCTTAGCAAATTTTGATTATGCAATACAGTGTTATCAGCCATAGTCACCTGCTATAAATTAGCTTGTCAGACATTATTCATCTCACAGCTGAAAGCTTGGATGCTTTTACCAACCTTATCCTATTTCCCCACCCCTATCCTCCCTATCCTCCCTATCCTCTAGCAATCTTTTTTTTTTTTTTTTTGCATAGAAGAACTGGGATGCAGGCCAGAGGTGCAGGGGGTGAGAGGATTCACCAGAGACAGAGTGGGGAGCAGAACACTGAAATACACTGCAAAGGGGAGCAGCAGGAGACACAGGAGACGTCTGCTGAGTCATGTGTGGGTTAGCTTCTTGGCCAGGGATCAAACTGAGACTGTAATGGTGCTAGCACTGAGACTTAACCCCTAGGCCACCAGGGAGGCCCCCTAGCATCAATTTTTTACTCTGTTACAGTGAGTTAGACACTTTTTAAATTCAACATCTGACACCAAACTGCATTTGTCTAGCTATAAAAAGGTAGAAAAAAACTAAAACAACCTGTCACTGCAACCACATGGATGGATCTTGAGGGCATTGTGCTAATTGGAGTCACTTAGATGTTCATAGCAGCCTTATTCATGATCACCCCTTGTTATAGCAGAGTTGTTGGGTTTAGGCTGAGTCTGGTCTTTCTCCTCTATTGCAATAGCCTTCAACAAAATCCTTCTTGGAATGTTTAGCATTGTCTGGCATCAATTTTGCTTTGTTATAGCAAACAACCATTTATATGGTTATCTATCTCCAGAAAAGGACAGTGTAGCTCTCTTTGAAAGCAGTCCACTATAGAAAGACTGAGGAAAACACAAAGGTTAAATTTAAAAGTTCCTCAAGAGACCCATACATGAAGAAAACAAAAGTAAATTATATCCATGAAGTAAGACAGATTAAAATATTTTTTAGTGGCATTCTTGTTAGACTTCTGGAGAAAATACTCTATGCATTAGCGCTGGACACAAAACAGTCACTTTTAATTAAAGTTGATGAAGGTGTGAAGTATAATGTCCACTTCTGGAGCCTCCTACTTAATGACTGCTACTTCTATAGTACAAAATTTTTTGGTTTTCCTAATGTTCACATACTTTAAATTCATAAACTTTAGATTCTAGACTGTACATAGCACCTCCTAATTTTGTAAGGAATGTACATAATAGAGGAGCACTGCTGGAGTTCACGGCATGTGCCCACATAATCAGGATAACTTCTCTGTTTACCATGGTTAGTTTTCATGAAAAACAACACTGAAGGAAAAGTTAAATCCACTAAATAAGTCTAGTATATAGCTGCAGGAATTCCAATTCATTTATCTTACCATAACAACCAAATTACAAAGTATATAGAATCTGTAACAATGGATACAAGCAATTTCTCAAACCAGTAAAAAGGAACATGGTAAAAATAGAGCAAGCTGATTTAGATGACATTGGTCATGAACCGAACTGGGCCTATAATGGCCCTAGATACTCTGTAAATTTTAAACTGAAAACAACTTTCCTCCTTCTGTGTATATAAGGGTAATTTCATATATTGGACACATTGCTTTTAACAGATTGTCAAAGTGTTGCAATAGATAAACCGGAGTGATTAAAGTGATTAATCATAACCATAGACCCGGTCAGGTCAAATTTCTGACTCTTTGTGTACAAAATAACCTTTAGACCCCTTATTTACCAAGAAACCCTTCAAAATTTTATTCTAGAGGAAAAACAAAACTAACTTTACATAATGTAAAAAGGAGAGTGTTTCTTGGTTTCATTTGAGGCTCAAAAGCTGAGGGAAGAAAATGTGCCAACCATTCAAAATTTAAATGTTTTATTAAAAATGAATGGAAATGCATTTTTGGAAGAAGCTACTGGAGTTCTAGGTATTTTATCTCCCCCCCCCTCAAAAAAAAAGGAAAGAATTGCTTCAAGATTAGATATTGTCCCTGGAGAAAAAGAAACAAGGTCATTGGTATCTGACTTGACCTGAGAGAGTTGATGTAGGAGTCTGAGGCAGTGATTTCAAGTATTAGAGAAGAGAGGAAAAATGACTGCAATTCCAATGATTTGACTCAATTGGGAGAAAAAGTCAATCTGAAATCACTTAAAATGGACATAATCCAGCATGACCTCCAGGAGAGACGTGACCCAGAAAAGTGAAGGACTTTCAGAATTAGGAGACAAATGCATAACCTGTCAACCAGATGTGACTACAAACCTATCACGAGAAAAGGAGTGAAAGCTCAAAGTTGAGAATCCTTTTAGAACCCCATAAATTCTCCCCACATGAGAAAGGCTCAGTGCCCACAAGTGCAAAGCCTGAGAGCTTGATGGAGCTCCACAGGGCAGTCAGGTGAGAACTTTCTTCCATGTGCTCCTTCTCCCGCCCCAGTGAACTCTTTGAGGATCAGTCGTTGAGGTTAGTAGAGAGAGAAGGGGTGACTGGCAGAGCTATTATATGTCAGCCCCCACCCTCCCCTATGTATCTGCATGAGTTAAAGAAGACCAGTACCAGGGAAAGAGGAAAGTTTTACCTTTAAGTGAAATTTAGACTTTTAGTTATTATGATATCAAGAGTTTATATTTGAGGAGCTCCCTGAGAGTCCATCTGAAAAAACTGAAAAAAGACTACTCTGAATTGGCTTTAAAGAGTTTGTGAGGAGAAAAACATTTTTCAAGATATGCATCTTATAGTTCTTTAATTTCAAAAAGTCAGTTACTGATATAATCTGCAATGTAATGAGGAGGTCATTACTTTCTATAACATCTAAAATTTAATGTTTCAGTTATATAATTTTAGAGATTCTTTCTTTCCCAGAAATTTTCTGATAGCCACTTGGACATCCTTGTTCCTGAGACTGTACACCATGGGGTTTAGTAATGGGGTGACAATGGTATATGTCACTGTTACCAGCCTGTCCTTGTTGGACACGAGGTTTGCCGTTGGCCTCAGATAGATGTAGGAAGCACAGCCATAGTGAATAATGACAACGGTAAGATGAGAGGCACAGGTAGAAAAGGCTTTCCGTTTGCCTTCAGCAGAGGGGATCTTCAAGATAGTCCTTAGAATGCAGAAGTAAGAAACACAGATGAATGAAAATGGTACCACGAGTACAAGAACCCCACAGATGAATATGACAAATTCATGAGCATCTGTACTGGTGCAAGCCAGGCGAATGACTGGGGAGATGTCACAAAAGTAATGGTTCACCTTGTTGGCACTACAGAAAGGAAGGCTGAAAACTAGATTTACTACTATGAGTGAGGCTAAGAAGCCTCCAGTCCCGCAGGCAGCTGCCAGTCTCCTGCACATCTGCCAACTCATGAGGATGGGATAATGCAGAGGGTGGCAGATGGCAGCATAGCGATCATAGCCCATCACTCCCAGGAGCAGGCAGTTGGTAATAGCAAAACCGAGGAAGAAGTACATTTGAGTAGCACAACAGATAAAAGAGATGGTCCTGGCCACAGACAGGAGATTGATGAGCATCTTGGGTAGAATGACAAAGGTATAAAAGGTCTCCGATGTTGAGAGGATGCCCAGGAAGAAGTACATTGGTGTGTGGAGGCTTTGATCCAGGCGAATGACACTGATAATGGTGGCATTACCACTGAGAATGACTAGATACAGAAAAAGAAAAACTACAAAGAGGACAAGCTGGATTTCACCAAGGCTGGAAAAACCCAGCAACAGGAATTCGGTGACAAAGGTCAGGTTTTCTGCAAAGACCTGAAGAAAGAAGGGAAGATGTAGACACATTCAGGTACATGGATATAAGAGTCTGGCAAGTGTAAAGCTGTGATCCTTTCTGGAGGTGCTTGGAAGATTCTTGCCTTTTACTTGCCTTTTCCAGTTTTACTGGCCTCTCATATTTCATTGATTCATGGTCTCCCCCATCCATCTTCAAAGGTGATAAAGGTACATCTCTTTCTCTGACTCTCTGATTCTCATTTCTACTTTTAAGAGACTTTTGTTTGCACTGGACACACCTGACTATTACAGGATAATCTTTCTATCTGAAGGTCAGCATATTAGTAACTTTAATTCTATCTGCAAACTTAGTCCACCTTTTTTTATATAATTTTACATATTCACAGTTCCAGGAATTAGAAACAAGAATATCTTTGGAGGTGCCATTATCCTAAATACTACAACTAGCGGTACACTATCCAAAACTGAAATAAAGAAAATAATTACATATACACAGAAAACTACCAAACATTGTCAAGAGAATTAAGAAGATTTAAAACAAGAGATATCTATGTTCATGCTTAGAAGAATCAGAATTATTAAGAGGCAATTCTGAAAAAACTGATCTGTAAATCCTATCAATCCCCAGCAGGAATCTTGTAAAAACTAAGAAATGATCAAAAAATTACATAGAAAGGAACCAGAATAGTCAAATATTTTGTGAAAAGGAACAGTATAGATAAAAATTTAACTTTCTCATTTCAAAACTCACTCTAAATGTACAATTATCAAGATAGTGTGGTGCTGGCATATAGTTACATATATGAGTGGACAGCATTGGGAGTCTAAAACCAAAACCTTCTAAGTCTGTTAAGAAAATGAAGACACACCACACCCAGAGAAAAATATATTTGCAAAATACATATCTGATAAGGGACATGTAGCCAAAATAAATATAACTCTTACATAAGTAATAAGATAAATATGAAAATGCATACATTGTGCAAAAATGAAAAATGACGTAAAAATACATAAAATAAAAAGGTTATTTAGGTTTCAACTGGAAATAAATAAAGAAAATGTATATTTAAAAAAAATAAAATCTTAATTATTCAGCAAAAAAAAATAAGATAAACAGCCAGTTAAAAAATGAGCAAACACTGCAAATAAGATATCACCAGTCTGGCAGCGGCTAACAGGTATGTGAAACTATAATCAATAACATTAGTCAGTAGAGAAATGCAAATTCAAAGGCTATGGGATAATGTTCACATGCACTAGACTATAACTAAGTAACAGACACCACATGTGCTATGTGGGAGAAAGAGGTGAATGAGCAACACACACACTTTTAAAGCCATGGAATTGTTCGGTGTGATATTGTAATAGTGGATACACGTCATACATTTGTCAATTCCCATACAGTGTGCAAAATCAAGAATGAAACTTAATGGGAAGTCTGGACTTTGGGTGATAATGATGTATCCCTGTAGAAACTGGCCAATAAAAACTGGAAATGTTTGTCAGCTGTAAAAAGTGTACCCCCAGGTACATTTGTGGAAAGAATCTGGGGTGGGGCAGCAGATGTATGGGAACTCTGAATTTTCCACTTAATTTTGCTGTGAATCTTCAATGCTCTTTTAAAAAGTATATCTTAAAACAATAATAATTATTATTATAATAATTATAATAATAGACACCAGAAGAAGGATGTGAACAATATGAAACTATCATGTAGTGCTGGTGGAGATGTAAAAATATGCAGTCATTTTATAAACCTTTGGGAGTTTTTTTTAATAGTAAAAGTAAACAGATTAAAACACAGCAATTTCATCCCTAGGACTATACAAAAGAGAAATGAATGCTATTCACACAAAGATTTTTTAATGAATCTCCCTACTTGCATATTAAAATAGCCCAAGGAGGGAAACTACACAATCATTTATTAATTTATGAACAGATAAACAAAATTTGTTATAACCATAAAGTTGTATACTACTCAGCATTAAAAAGAAATGAACTATTGGTTTGTAGCATAATATAAATTATCTTTGAAAACATTGTAAGTGAAAGTAGCTGAATGCAAAAGAGTACACATTGCCAATCTTAGCTATATAAAGTGTTCAAGAAAGAAAAATCTACACATGTGGAGAGCAGATGAGTTGCAAGCTTGGAATGAGGGTAGAATGTGGTTTGACTGCAAAGAGGTAAGAAGCATTGGAGGAAGGAGTAAAATGTTCTAAAACTGGATTTTGGTGGTGATTATATAACTCTACCAATACGCAGAATTAAGCTGAGTGAACTTTATGATATATTAACCTATTTTAAGGTGACTTTGGGGAAATGCATAGACATATTGCAAGAAAATTAAAGGATTAAGAAACAAGGTTGCTTGAAGGATAAAAATGGAAAATTAAGTCTAAGTATCATAGTAGCAAGTAAGAGCAATTCATTTCAAATAACATATACTTGCAACAAAAATACAATTAGAAACATTAGAAAGAAAACAACAAATGGTAAATTATAAAAAAAAAAAGTACACAATATTCAGATTAGGAAAAAATATACATACAATACACTGAGGGTGGAGTCCAGCAAGATAGCAGCAGAGGGTCTCCCTGGTGGCACAAGGGGTTAAGCACCACACTATGAGGCGGTCTGTAGCCTCTGCAGGATAAGTTCGATCCCCAGCAGGCCAGAGAGAGACCCACATGGCAAAGCAGACCTCTCCTGTCTCACCCATTGCTCCCCTCAGCAGTGTTTTTCAGTCGGTCTGCCTGTTCTGTTTCCCACTCTGTCTCTGGTGAATCCTCTCACCCCCTGCATCTCAGGCCTGTACCCCACCTCTTGTATCCATAAATTAATAAATCTTAAAAAAAAAAAGGCGGCAGAGAGAAGACCACAGCCTGCCTCCTCCACACATTCACAACTAACAAAAACAATAACCCCTGAGAGATAAACAGAGGGCTACAGCCTACAACAGGAGCGAAGGTCCAATGGAAAAGGATAAGAAAAATGTTCATTGAAGTGTGTTTGTTGTGATGCCAGAGCAGTATAACTTAAGCAAACCTTATAACATAACTCCTTAGGAAAATGAAGAGGGGGAGCTGTTAAAAGTTAGTTTCTCACTACGCTCCAAATTAATCTTTTCCAGTTCACATATTTTACCCCAATATCTTAATTGCAAGAAATCCATGCCACTCACTGGCCATGCAGTGCTATTTCCTGTGTGGGCAGATCCTCTAATCTCTCAAGAGAGAGTAAATCATCCACTATCAAATACCACCCCTGCAGCATTTCTTGCAATTCAAATACCACCCCTGCAGCATTTCTTGCAATTCAGCACACATTTATAGGGTACAGGCTAAATCAACCAGAGTAGAGATGCCTGCCCTCATGGAACATACATTCTAGAACTTCTCCATTTCACATAATTCTACATCATGATCTCTCTTTCTCAGCACAGTTGGAGTTCTTAGAACACAGAGATCATGTTGGTGTTCACTTGATGAGTTTACATGACAGGAATCCATGTATTCACACATCTCTAAACCCATCAGCACCAGAGTTCCTAGCAAACAGCAAGTATTCAAAATCTATGTGAGAAAATCAATGCTAAACAAGTTAATACACAAATAAGTCACTGCAACTGGCCTGTGGCCATTTGCCATATAACTGGTAAAGGTATTAAATGAGCATGGAAGTTAGAGACTCGTTTAGATTGTGAAGAAACTGCTAGATGTGGAATTAAAAGAAATGAACTCACAGTCTTGTTTCAACGTTGTCTTTGAATGTATAACTTAATTTTCCTCAGTCTTAGTTTTCCCCTCTGAAGTTTGGGGTACTCTGAGGATTAAAGACAGCACAAGCAAAAAACAAAGCCCCAAGTACACATAAGATGCCCTAATCAAATATGTTCTCCCTTCCTTAAAACCAATGCTATGGATACCATGTAGTATAAAAGTGCCTTTTCTGTTTTGTAATGCCAGTGTGAGACTTAAGCTTGGATGGCCAAGGCACCCTTTACAAAGAGACAGCCACTTCAAAGAGGGCTCTCTGAAATGTACACATTGCCAGCCACAGACTCTAGATAGAGAATCAGGCTTCCTGCTTCCCCCAGGCACTTTTGTTGGAAGAGATCTGGCTGATTTCAATAACTGATCAGGTGGGTTACTATTTTTTCTTCCCCTCCCTGGTGTTAATTTTGCTCTTAGATTTTAAGTTCAATGACGAAGACTGAGTGAGCCCTTGAAACCTGAAGCTCCCACCTCTACCCCAATACAAACAGGATCTTTCTCTCTCTCTCTCTCTCTCTCTCTCTCTCCCTCACACACACACACAAAATCTCCCTGTGTGACCCTAAGCATGAGGTGTAATTTCCAGAAGCTATGAGCAATCAACCTTTATATTTTTTTCAAAGTTCCCTGATAGTTCTTTCTCAGGGCATCTTACAATCATAATATTGCTGTGGGCCTATCCTGCCTTATTGGCTACTGGCAGCCTGAGACTGAGACAATACACACCTTCTCTCACCATTCTGCAGTTTCTCTATTGCTTTCCTTTTCCCCTAACCCTAAACTCTCATCCTGAGCATCACCTTGTCTCCCATCCATCTACTGTCCCTCTGCCACCCCAATGCTTTACAGTCATGCACACATAGTCAGTTTTGTAGAGCTCTCAGCAATATCTGAATTGACCATAAGATGAAATGTTTATTAAATAATTTTCTATGAGATGGCATAAATACATTACAAGAGTTTGGACAATATAGTGAGTCATTTCCTTCAAGCTCTCTATGAAATAAGAAAGACCAAGTCATCAATGTGAAAGAGTTTCACATTCCCCAAAATCTGAGTTCTAACATACAAAGGAATGTAGGCATCCTGCAACCTGATCTTAGCCCAGGACCTATAAGAAAACAGTCAAGCAACTGGCTACAAATTGCACCATTCCTAGAGTATTACACATCTTCCTCATCTTCCTCCCATTATCTTACAGCTTTTCACACCAATGACAAAGACTCACCTCACTACCCAGAACAGAGCTCATGGTGCCTCTTCTGTATGACACGGCCCAACTACGACTCTAATGAATGTCACCAATAGTCATTTTTCTGGTTATCAGCATTAGTGTAAATCCCTTGCTTGGCAATTTCATTACCCTGCACCCTAGAGTGCTATTACCACAAGGCCCCTCATGTATGACCTGCTTACTCTCAATTAGCAACTAGGATCCAAGGGGGAACTGGACCACAAGGCTCTCTTGCCAAAAAGAAATCACACAATAGACTAGGGGAATTATTAGTTTCCTATTTTTGGCTACCTAGTAGGTGAATCATTCAAAATTTAGAGACTCCTGGATACTGTCAGCAGAAAAGACCTGGTAACCCCCTCCCATGTCTTCTTCCTGCAGTTCTTACTGAACACACTCTGGTTGAAGGGAAAAATTCCTTGTACTTCTCCATCCTGCGCTCTAACCTCTATTTCAAAGAAAGGGAGAAAACCAAGCAATGTACTGGCATAGATCCAGCAATTATAGAGCAAAAAACAAATACAAGAGTGCAATATAGTGTGAGAGTACTCAGTGGTTGCATGCAGAGACACTATCTACATATTTATTTCTTCTAAAAGGATATATTTCATTTAACTTCTATCATGAAATGTTATGTTAAGGTGACTCGGACCCAAATAAGGATCATCCCCCTTTGTAAGTCCCAATGGAGCAGAGAGAGGTAGCACTGCCTGCAGTGTACCCTGAGGGGGTGTGGGACAGGTACACGTGAGAGGTCCTGTCACTGTAAGAGCTTATAGAGGAGAATTAGGAATGAGGTGGTAAAGGGCAATAATCCTTAGCTGAGGTTGTGCTTAAAGAAAGTCGTGGGGTTTTTGTTGTTTTTTTTTTTTTTCATAGAAGGACTCAGCGTAGGCCAGACATGCAGGAGTTTGAGAGTGAGAGGATTCACCAGAGACGGAGTAGG
The DNA here is from genome assembly GCF_964194135.1 of Talpa europaea. Taxonomy (NCBI): domain Eukaryota; kingdom Metazoa; phylum Chordata; class Mammalia; order Eulipotyphla; family Talpidae; genus Talpa; species Talpa europaea. Next base: position 71,667,227 of record NC_140079.1, read on the forward strand.
GAACAGAACAGGCAGATCTACTTGAGCAGCGGGCAAGACAGAAGAGGTTTCCTGCACCATGAGGGTTGCCCCCTGGCCGGTATTGAACTCAGGTCATAGTGGTGATAGCACTGAGACTTAAACCCTAGGCCACCAGGGAGGCCCTGAAGAAAGTTTTTAATAGCTGAATAGTACATAGTCAAATAACCAAAAAGAATAAATTTCAGGAAAATATGGAATGATACACACAAAATAAGAATTTGTAGAACAAAGCACCATTTGTAATAACAAGTACTTTGGTAGGAATTTGAACTTAAGTGGGGAAAGATTTACCTTCAAATCTCCTTGGAGCTATTGATTTGCTTATAATTGGGGCCATTATTGAGGAGATCTTCATTTTAGAAAGATGTTCATGACAACAATGATGATAATTGACTGAAGCAGTATTAGCAAAATGGCAGAATGAGGGTTTCTATGTCTTCCTCCCAAAGGACAATGATTTCACCATCATTCTTTGGGGAAGTCCAGTAGAAAAGTTCCAGAATTCCACTGGAAAGAAAAATCTAGCATTGTATGCATTGAAGTGGGGTACAGGAACAATTTTACTTCACCTTTCTCACCCTTTCCCCAAGGTACCCCTAGGCACTATTCAGTGACAAGAAAGTACTTCTTAGCCATGATGTACCCACAAGGAGAAGTGAGAACATGTGTGGACACCCCCCTTTCCAGCTGCCAAAAATATCAACTTCTTTGCTACCTCAACCAATGTACTGGGGTATGCTGCATGCCTGGGGTTCAGGAGAGGCTGAAAGAAGAGTGCCCAGGACCCCCCAGAGAGCATCAAAGAGACCCAAATCCTACTAACCACTTTGTAGAAACCACCAATGGGGTGCTGGAGACCCCTCACCTAGGATTCCCCATGGAATACTTAAAAGTATTTGCTCTGATCCATGGATTATGTAGAAGTATTGCTTATTATCAAATAAATGGAAAATTTCCAGAAATTTTTTCTATTGTTCTTTTCTTACTGAATCACATTATGATCATAGAACATCCTGCATATGATTTCAATCCTTTTCAATATCAAAAGGTTTCCTTAATAGGCCATAATTTGATCTTTCTTGATGAACGCTCCTGTGCTGTTGAGAAGAGTGTGCTTTCTGCTAATGTGAGGTGGAGTATTTATGTTAACTAGGTCAAGCTGGTTGATAGTGTGGTTCAAGTCTTTAAGGTCTCAAATGTTTCTTCTGGGCCTCCCCAGGGGCGCAGCGGTTGAGCACTGGGTTGCGAAGCTGCTCGCGGTTCGATGCCGGCTGCTCCCCGGCCACCGGAGGAGGGTCCCACATGGCCGCAGACCTCTCCTGCCGCCCGCTGCTCCCCTCAGCAGTGTACTTCAGTCCTGCTGCCTGCTCTGCTCCCCGCTCTGACTCTGGTGAATTCTCTCACCCTCCTGCGCTTCTGACTGTACCCAGTGCTTGTATAAATAAATAAATAAATAAATAAATAAATAAATAAATAAATAAATAAATAAATAAATAAATCTTTTAAAAAAAGTTTCTTCTGATGTTCTCCATGCAACCATTTTCATCAGCATCCAGCCACAAACAATAACTGACTTATCTGAGCTTAACCCAAAATCTTGTCTCTAAGGAGAAGTCCATGGCTTCGTCAAACACAAATACTGCATATTCATACATCCTCGTGGTCTGTATCAAAAGTGAAGTGGTTTTGGGTTTTGATGTTTAAAAGAAAAGTTGAGAATCTCTCTTCCAAAATTCCAAATTAAGCAACCTCAACAATGCTGTCAAACTAGATACATCCTTTATCTAAGTCCACTTTGTGGCATGGGTCATGACAGAAACAATAAATTTCAGGTAAATTTGGCTAAACAGAGAAATTAGAATTATGTTTTCAGCTTTAAGTTTGATGGACAACTTTCCGTGAACTGAAATTTCATTTGGAAGAAAGCTCCATGTGATTGCTCAGTTAATGCAGACACTAAAAATCCATTTCCTGGTGAAGCAAACTGCTGACTGGGGGATATAGACTTTTTCCTGAAAAAAGCAAAATTGTTCTCATATTTTTGGTAGATAGATATTTATCATGAATATGAATAGTTCTATTCTCATGTGTTATATTTCCTTAATTTTTTCCAAAGTACTTAAAATGCCTTTGATTCTTTTTCCATTTTTTCCCAGCACACTTATTTCTAAGTGCTCATCTACTAAATGTTTTCAGTTTTCTAATGACAATGCTCCTAGTTTAGTAGAGAATCAGGGCCATCATTTTTATCACAGGCAATACTTACGCTCAAGTCATTGGAAAATTATCTTCAACACTTCCCCAGCCTTCACTCCTCCCACCCTCGTCTTTTTTCTTTGGCCAGAGCAAAATATCAAGTCATCTTTAATTCTCTGTTGCTTCTATTGATACTTTCAAGTCTGTTATCTTGGGGCTCCTTAAGACAAATTTCCCTGCAATGGTGCTATTCCTATTAAGATGGCCGAAACACATGGCGCACCGTGGGCCTGAGCCCAGAGTCTTCCATCACAGTGAGGGCTGGGACCATATCATCATTGTTTACATGAGTTCAATCAAGTCTTAAGGAAGAGTAAAAGTAAAAGTAAACCCTGGTGGCGCAAAGGGTTAAGCACAGCACTATGAAGCTATATGTAGTCTCTGCAACAAGTTTCCATTTCGATCCCTGGCCAGCCAGGGAGCTACCCATCTGGTGCAGCAGACCTCTCCTGTCGTGCCCACTGCTCCCCTCAGCAGTGTATTTCTGTCAGTCTGCCTGTTCTGTTCCCCACTCTGTCTCTGGTGAATCCTCTCACCACCCACACCCACACCTCGGGCCTATACCCCAATTCTTGTATTCATAAATAAATAAATCTTACCAAAAAAAGGAACAGTGAAGGTAAAGTCCCAAGACAGTAATCTTTCTTTGTCCTTCTTTGTCTTAATACAAACTGGCATTCTTTTTCAATGGTCCATTGTGTAGTCAAGATGAATTATCACTTATTGCTTTAGGAAAGATCTTTCAGTCTACATAACTACTAAAAACTGTCTCTTGGTTGATTCTTTAAATGCATCCTCTACATTGTAGGCCCAGTTATCTTTCTAAAATGAAAATATTATAGCTCATCCTTACCAATAATTTTTCTGTGTGTCAAAAAAAAAATATATATATATATATATGTATATATATTCCCGTAAAGTAAGAGAGGGGTGAACTGTGTCATCAGCAGACCACAGCTTAGGAGAAAACCCCTCTGGCAATGTTTATAGTCAGAACTTGACAGTTTTATGCTTTTGTGTTAGTTGTTGGGGAGTAAAAACATGTTATTTCAACGTTAGACAAAGTTGTATCTTTATTATGTGTTCCATTTATGTTTTTAATTCAGACCTAAAGTCTGCATACCTGGCAAGTCACATCCTCTGCTAGACTTCCTGTTTAAAAAATCAGTAGGAATTCCAACTACTCAAAACAAAAGTTTGCAGTTATTCTTGACTCCGTTTTTGAGATGGCAGATAGAAAGGATCATCAGAGCCTATTGACTCTGTTTTCACAACACACTTTCAAATATCTTTTCACCACCTCAAACTCCATGGCTTACTGTTCTCATTGTCTTTTTGAATTATTGCAGACAGTTTGAAATCAGTCTTCTACTTCCACCCTTGACCTGTCCGGAAGGCTATTCTTAACAAAGCAGTCAGAATAGTCCTTTAAAAAAACAAATCAGATCCTATCTATTCGCATGTCAGAATGATTCCCATTCAATTCAAAGAAAAGGAGTAAGTCTCAGAGTGACCTACCAGATGATAAGTTAGCTGGAGACTCCCTCTTCCAGGACTCATTTTTTTTTTAAGGTGACCCTTGTTGTTTTGGGGTTTTTTTTTTAAAGATTTATTTATTTATGCATACAAGAGCTGGGTATAGGCCAGAGATGCAGGGGGTGAGAGGATTCACCAGAAACAGAGTGGGCAACAGAACAGGCAGATTGACTGAAGTACACTGCTGAGGGGAGCAGCAGGCAAGTCAGGAGAGGTATGCTGCACCATGTGGGTGGCTCCCTGGCTGGCAAGATCAAACTCTGGCTACAGAGGCTGCAGATTGCTTCACAGTGTGGTGCTTAACCCCTTGCACCACCAGGGAGGCCCTCCAGGGCTCATTTTTTTAACCACTCCTCCAGAAAGTAATTTGCAGGCGAGAAGATGACTTTGAGGGATGGAGCCACATCTGTTCCTTGTCACTTCCTCACACTAAATTTAAATTTCAATCTGTTGATACGTATTTTATTATCTAATAAAACTTTTTATGTATGTCTGGGCAAGCTCACTAAAATGTGTGCTTGCTTAATGCCATTTTACTAGCAACATGAATATGTCGAATTATCCCTTCAAATATAACATAATCCACAATCTTTCTGTATATTTACACATTAAATATACAACTGATTATAAAATCTAGAATATACGAAATTAGTAGGCAATGAAACATTAGGAAGTCAAATCCTAGAGGAAGATTAGTTAGGAGTTTATGTAAATCATATATGCATGTTTGTGTATTTCTCCTTTAGCAAAGGAGTAGTTTTAAAATGCTTATATTATCTCCTACAATTAAAAAAAAAAACAGAAAATGACTAAGAATTAAAATATGAATCAGGATAGTCAGCTGTGTATATTTGAGAATGAATATGAGTTTCTCCCCTGAATATGAGCATCCACATAGACACAGACAATCTCCAGAAGCAGGAGTGGCATGCCAGTCCTGTCCTCAGTTTGACAGGAGACACATCAGGTGTTCTTATTTTCATTAAATATGTCTAAAGAAGCACAAGCCCCCCAATCATGATGAAGTCTGAGCACTTACCTGCCTCCTTTACCTCTGGTGAGAGACATAAGGAGAAAGAGCTTTAATAAGCATACAACCAAATGATGCAGAGATTCCAAAGAGGGGATAGATTAACACAACATCACTTAATTTGACAATACATTTATCTGGTCAGCATTTATTGAGATATAGCACATTCAGTTCAAATTATAATTTGTCTGACTATAAAATGGAAATGTCATTTTCTTGTTCAAGAATTTCAGAATGACAACTGCATAGGTCATATGCTCATGATGTTGGTCCTGAATCCAGGCAAAGTCTTTGGTCAAGGATAAAAGTACAAAACCTAAATTTTGCTTTTAAGCAATGAAGAGCAGAAAGAACAAAAGCCTAACTCCTGGTAAAAGCAGGAAGAGATCAGTATATTTAGGAAGGTAAGTCCAATTTGCAGAGTATAGAAGAGTTCTCAATTGAGCAATCCAAGGAAGTTACCAGAAGAAAGAGACATCTGATTTAGAGTTTGAATGATCAATAGTGAGGCACATGTGGCCAAAGCAGAAAAGATACTGCTGGAATGGGGAGAGGCTAGGGGAGGTAACAACAGATTTCCAAAGGGATCAGAATCTGCCACAGCAAGCTGTTTCACTGAAAGCATGCTTAATGTTTATAGCTATGCAGGTTCGAGGAGAAGCAGGCAAGGATTTTATACATAAGATAAAACTAAAGTTACCAAAGTTGTTTTAGGCTCGTTTTCCATTTCATCAACAATATGTTTTTAATCCACAATTTCTGTCCCCAGTAGAGCTGGTAACCTACACTCCTGGGGCCCTGGGTACTGGCCCCTGTGGGAAAGGCAGGGCTGAGTGCATGGGAAGAGAAGACATTCTGCTGGGAGCTGTGGGAGAAAGACATCTTGTTATCAAAAAAGGTAAATCAGAGAAAAAAGGAGAAGGAACAACAAAGATCAAAGAAAGGAGAGTGAGTGGGTAAGAAGTTGAGGAAATTGAACAAGAAAAGGCTCACCTCTGCTTTTTAAACCATGAACCAACTACAACCAACAAGACCAGGGTGACTATTACAGTCAAATAGATCAGTATCAGGAAGATGGAGTATCCACCTGGTTGGGATAAAAATAAGGGTGACAATCTACAAAGCAGTTAATGCTTCTCTTTCACAAGGGTGGGGCCATCCTGGAGATTACACCTGTATTTTCTAGAATCCTCCCTGCAGTTCTTCCTGGGCCCATGTCCCTGATCTGGCCTCCCTCTCTCTCCCACCAGATCTCTAGGTCCCACTCTCTGCTCTAATCTGCTGCCTCCATTTTCCTGAAAGCTATCTTCTGTCATTCTTTATCGGAGCCTTCCACTTTTGTTACCTATTCCTCCAGCTCCTGGCACATCAGCACTAGGACTGGGGAAGGGCTATCATTTCCCATCTGGGCCCCAGTTCTTTCTCACCCCAGGGGAGGATGATGTCCCGGCCGCCGAGGCTGCTGTGCCTCACTCTGCAAGCCAGGCCGGCCGCCTCCCCAGATGCCACATCCAGGGTGGCGCGGAGGTACCACGTGCCATCGGCGTTGGGCAGGATGTCACCTCGCTGAGTGCCCCGCTCCTCCTGCTCTCCCCGCATCCACATCACCCACACGGCCTTCGGGAGGAAGCCAGAGACATGGCACACGAGTCGCAGACGGCCCGGCCCAGGACTGGGGCCTTTAGACAGCCAGGCCTCGGGCTTCTCTGGGGGAGAGGAGATGAGGGAAAATGGAATTTAGGAGGTGCGCTCGGCCAGAGATCATGATGGGGGTGGCTTAGCAGTTTGAGAAATCACCTTTTTCGCTTGTCTAGGAAACAGTCCTAAACCCATGCATCCCACCCTCTTGCTTTTATCCTGTGCTTCCAAAAGATGCTAAAGAGTAGAAATACAAATGCAAATTCAAGAGTGCAAGCACTCAAAATAGCAGGAGAGAGAGCTGGGCTCACCTTGGCGCTCCAATTCTGACTTTCCTGCTTCAAGGAGGCTGGCCAGAAACCTGGGGCAGGACTTTCTGAGAATGTTCTGCACTATTTCTTTAACTTCTCGGTAGCGACTGAGCACCTGACAGACATTCTGGGCCCGGCTGCCTGCTCCTGGAGAAGGCTGCCAGGAGTCTCCTTGGAAACTCAGGAGATCTGATCCTCTATACGCTCCATTTAAAAAGCTTTCTGAGGCCTCCCCAGGATGCAGTCTACAACCCAGGGATATCTGGAGCTCAAAGGGGTCTGGAAGTGAACAAGGAAGAGAGAATCAGTATGGAAAGAATTGCAGGAGGGGAAAGTCAACAACCTAGAAATAAAGAGATTAGGGGAGGGAAAATTTGCTGGGGAGTCACTTGCAGACTAAAGGTGGGGTGGGAAAGGGGAAGGAAATTTTCAGGAAGCTCTGCAGATAAATAGTTAAGGCATTTTGAAATCGTGTGGAAGGGTGAGAGGAATGCTGTCAGGAAAGCAGGACACTGGTCTGGAAGAGCTCACTGGGACGCGGCGAGGTGCAGGTCAGGCAGGCAGGTGCTCAGGCCCGGGACAAGGAGCCCAGGGTTCTGGTTGGAGAGTCTGAGTTTAAGACGTGGGGTGGTGGGGAGACAATCAAGAGGAGACACTGTCCAAGAAAAGACAATCAAGAGGAGACATAGCATAACTCCCCTGCTCAGGGCTGTGAAGAGCGTGTCCACGTAAGCCTGTTGTGTGTGTGATGGGGAAGCAGGTATGGCGGGGCTGGCGGCAACGGAGAAGCAGAGGAGAAAGGAGAGTCAACCAGGGACAGGGGCTAAGGTTAGAGAGTGGGACAGTGGTCCGAATCCAAATGCCATCTTCCCTTTGAGAGATCGGGCCCTCAGGCAGAACAATCAGCTCAGGACAGGAACTCACATTCAAACTGGAACTGACTGGCATAGGCCCGCACTTCCCGGGGGAAACCGTGGAAGTACAACTGCAGAAGTGCCTGGAAGTTATGCAGCTCCTTCTCGCTGTCGTTGCCCCGGGACCAGGGCCACAGAAAGCGGATGGTACTCAAGGTGTCATCCCAGGCATGAGTCTGCAGGTCACCCACCCAACCTGACCCCTGGCTCTGCGCCCAGCTGTGGTTGGCAAAGAAGGAGGTCTGGAGCATGCGGAAAGAGGGGGGCTCTTCCACTGCTGGAGTGTGGGGTCCTGGAACCTGGGGAGCTGAGAGAAAAGATGACAGTGGTAAGTGTGAGAGGACGTGAGCAGAGGGGCAGCATATTCTAATACCCCCTCCACCTGGGCCAGACTTGTGCTCGCCAAATTCAAAAGAAGAAACTGAGGCTGCGGCAAGCATACTTGGCCTGGAACTAGGCCTGCATGAAACTCCAAGGGCACCCTGCAAGAGCTCTGCTCCCTTCCCAGCTCCTTCCCAGATCTTCCCCACCCCCGTGCCTGCCACAGGCCCCTTCCCACCTTCTCCTTACCCCCCTGGCTTGCCCCATGGCAGAGGAGTCCCCTGAAGAGCAGGGGCAGCAGGAGCAGCATTGGCATTCTGTGAGGCAAAGGATGCTGACAGCACAGATGCCCTCAGACCTCAGATATCCGCCCCCTTCCCATCCCTCCTGCTCTGTCACCTGACTTCCCTACCCACACGACACACACAGACCCTCCCTTTGCCACTTCCCCGTCAGAGACACTCTAGGGCCTCCTGCAGCCCTACCCTCCCACACAGCCTCTCACTTCCCCTCCATCTCTCCCACTCTCTGGCTTCCATGTCTTCCTCCTGCCCCTCTCTGGGAACTCCTGATGTCCCCTATTGCACCGGCTACTGCTAAAGAACTCCTGGCTTAGGACAAAGGCTGTGAGAATTTAGTCATGCTTGGCCTCAGGGGAAATCAAATGTGCACTTGGGCTGTCAATGTCCTTGTCCACAAAAAAGGAGCAGTGGGTGGGCTCGTGGTGCCCAGGCTTGCCCAGCCATCTCCCACCCTCACTGCTGGCCTCTTCCTGTCTGCTGCATGGTCTCTTTTCTGCCTCTTCTTGGTCTTCCATCTTTCTGTGCTCACACATTATTTTTGCCTCTTTTGCAGGCTTCCACTCATCTCAACATGCTTCTTGTGCTCCCGACCCTCTGCTCCCTTCTGTCTCTTCATTCTGCTCATCTCAAAATAATTACCCCAAGACACTAGACATGGTGAGCACAGCTGTGTAGTCCACAGTCCTCATAATCCGTGCTGGAAAAGGAGCAGTGGCAGCAATGCAGGTGGATCAGATAATCTAGAAAATGCTTTACTGCTCAGTTTCCCCAACAGACCAGTTGTCACTGTTGGAGGGTTCATGACTGAGCCAGTGATTTTCAGCAGGTGATTTCCACTCAGGCTGTACAGGTGATTCTGAAGGGAACACCCCTTGAATCCCTGCTCTGACCCCAATGTGCTGGTGTGGACAGGTGGGTAGGCAAGATTCATGGTGGAGATGAATGGTGAGCCCATGAAGGGGTAACCCATGAAGGGGGAGCCGGCGCTTTCCCTGGAAAGTTCATGGAGTAAGAGCACAAGCACCTGCTTGTCCATCTGATTAGATAGGACTTTCACTGGAGGTCGGAGGTGCCCCTTGGGTTAAAGTGTCAACAGGAGAATTCATTACTGTGTTTGTCCCTATTTTTCTTCCTTTCATTACTGCTCGCTATGACGACCTGAAAACAATTGAAATGGCATTCCTTTGTTTGGTTTTCATATATTCATTCAACTGACATTTTTTTTTTTAAAGATTTATTTATTTATTTATACAAGTACTGGGTACAGTCAGAAGCATGGGAGGGTGAGAGAATTCACCAGAGCCAGAGCGGGGAGCAGAACAGGCAGACTGAGGAAGTACACTGCTGAGGGGGAGCAGCGGGTGGCAGGAGAGGTCTGCGCACCATGTTGGACCCTCATCTGGTGGCGGGGATTGAACTGGCGCTGCAGAGGCTGTGGGCAGCTACACAACCCAGCGCTCAACCGCTGAGCCACCAGGGGAGGCCCGATGATTGAGATTTTTATTTTTATTTTTATTTTTTTTTATAAATTTTATTGTTATATTCCCCATACAATTGCAGCCCCCCCATTCTGACCCCAATCCCTCCCCTCCCACCCCCGCCCCCCTAAAAGTGTCTCTGGTTCATAGTTTTTTGTTGATTTTGATTTTCACTTTCTTATAGTTATTCATTTTCCTGGTCCCTTATTTAAGTTTTCTAGATTCCTGCTATGAGTGAGACCATCCAGTATTTTTCTTTTTCTTTTTGGCTTATTTCGCTGAGCATGATCCCTTCCAGCGCCATCCATGTTGCTGCAAATTGCATGTGTTTATCTTTTTTGAATGCTGAGTAATATTCCATGGTGTATATGTACCACATCTTCTTGATCCAGTCATCTATTTGTGGGCATTTGGGTTGTTTCCGAAGCTTAGCTATTGTAAACAGTGCTGCTATAAACATAGGGGTGCAGGTGTTCTTTGGAATTGATGTTTCTGTGTCCTTTGGGTAAATACCTAGGAGTGGAATTGCTGGATCATATGGAAGCTCTATGTTTAGTAGGTCCAGAAATCTCCACACAGCTCTCCACAGTGGTTGGACCAGTTTGCACTCCCACCAACAGTGCAGAAGAGTTCCTTTTTCTCCACACCCTCGCCAGCATTTGTTGTTGCTAGTTTTTTTAATATGTGCCATTCTCACTGGTGTCAACTGACATTTAGACAGAGCCCACGTAGTGTAAGAAACTTGCCAAGTTCCAAGAAACACTAAGTTTTCAAAAATAGAAGTCCTGTGAAGAAAACAGAAGGAAAAAAACCTAAAGCCTCTATCTTTATTATAGAGAGGAATCACAAGGTAGTGATTAGAATTTACTACTCAGTTTTATCCAGGTATTGCTTTTAAATCTTTCTCCCACTCCATAGAATATCTTTTCATTTTGAGGTGTTTCTTTCACCATACAGAAGCATTTCATTTTGATGTGGTGCCATTTGTTTGGTTTTTTGTTGTTGGTTTTTTGTTTTTTTGTTTTTCCTTTTGTTTCTTTTATGCTTGGAATTGAGTCCCCAAAACCAAATGGCCATTTATTGATTGACAAATGAATAATGAAGATGGGGTATATATACACAATGGAATACTATTCAATTTTTTTAAAAAAATAGATGAAAATCCTGCCATTTGCAACACTATGGATGGAACCAGAGGGAATTATGCTTAGTGAGATAAGGCACACAGAGAAAGACAAACTCTATGATTTCACTCACATGTGGTATACAGAGGAAACAAACAAACAGATGCCCTAGATAACACAAAATAAAAGTTTTAGGCTCTAAGACCTATTAGTGGTTAACAGAAAGAGAAGAGGGAGGGAGGTGGGTAAATGGTAAGTATAGATTTGGACTTTTAGTGCTGAATTTAATGTAGAATACACACATGTTGATTCTTTTTTTTTTTTTTTTGCGGGGTAGGGGATAATTTCCCCCCTAAAGGAATCCTCTATTTTTTTAATTTATTTTTTACATCATTGTTCATTTTTAAACAATATTTATTTTCCCCCTCCCGAGCATATGTTGATTCTTAAAGATGAACACCAGAATTTATACATTATTATACAATGTAACAATGCAGTGTTACTTCAAAAAGAAATAGAATTAAATTTCAAATTACCAGCTGAAAACCGGCACTGTATTTACTAGAGACAGACCAGGGACTCAGACAACTGAACTCCCACCAGCAATCACTTTGCTCCTGCCAGAAACCACAAGAACAAGTGCATCACCTGTGCAGTGAAGTGGCTGGGGTCAGAGGGGAGAAGGAGGGTGGATTGTAAGTAGCAGCCTCCTAGAACTACAGAAAGTTCAGGTTGATGTGGCATACCTATTTTATCTGAAAAAATGAAAGTATAAGATCCATTTTGTTTTGGCTAAAATGAAAGGAGCATTTCCCTTACCACACAATAAAAGATACGAAAAGTTAGTGTTAAAACAGGTGGGAGACATATAGAACCATTATATGAGAGAAGTAGGCAAAGAGGTTTAGGTACCAATGAAAAGTGGCAAGGCAGGCAGGGTTGGTCAGCCTCATTGTGTGTACCAGACTGAAGAATTGCCTTGGTGTTCAAGCAAGTGAAGAATTTTATTCATGAGAGTGACATGATTAAAATGGCATTTGAAAAAATTCCCTAGTCCCAAGGAGATTCACTGGAGAATATATCACAGTGATGAGACCGAGCCAGCAGGTGACTGAACAAAGCCTGTGGCCATGAGAATGGAAAGGAGTGGAAACAAGTTAGAAGCACAGCCAAAAGGAGATGAAGTGGTGCCATTCAGGAAGGGGTTCAGGACAGATGGTAGTCGGGTGCATAGTTCAGTTTGGGCCATCTTGAAACTGAGGCGGTCCAGAGCTTACGGGTTGTTGCAAATGGGTGCTTTGGACAGCTGAGCTGGTGGTGCCACAAACATGGAGCCCTCCATACATATATCTGTGCATTCCTTCAAATGATACATTGAAGATAAGTTTACTAAATATCATTAGCTGTATCATAGGAAATATTGAAGTCTCTCAAAGTTTGTTCACTTAGTCTTTCATTCATTAAATGAATGTCTTGAGCACTTACTATGTGCCAAGCATTTACTAAGAGCTGGGGATATAGAGCAAATTAGGAGTAAGTGAGAAGGTACATAGTTCTTGTCCTTGGTGGCATTTAGTGTGAATTAAAAGATTCATGCAAGAGAATATATACAACTGTCATAAACACTGAATTTTTGAAGTACAAAGGGCTATGCTGACAAATGATGAGAGGAATGAACCAAATCAGGCAGATCAAAGACTCCCAGAAGGAAGAGTAGGAGTTAATCTGGAAAGGAGAACATAGCATATGCAAAGATCCTATAAATAAGGGTGTCTATATCATCTAAGGAACTGAAAGAGGCCATAATTAGTATGATTTCATAACACAAATCTTCTCAATATCACTAAAATCTGCTTCTCTGACTTAATTGTATATTTTCTTAAAATAAAAAGGGATTTTGGACATGATTATTATGCACTGGATTCCACAACCTATTCAAGTAACAGAGTTGTACCTGTTTACATCTAGCCAACATATTCAGGAGGTTGAGAGCTGGAAATGACACAGTCCATTCATAGTAGCCTGTGGCATCTGCAAACCTCAAATTCAGTAATGGGTGAGTCCAAGCCCAATGTTCTATCAATCCTTCGAGCTACCAGTTTCCTATTTGCAGACCATCCACTGCTATCAGAATGACAGCCTCTTCCTCTTTCACCTCAATGTTTTTAATCCATTTTGAGTTAATTTTTTATGTAAGGTGTAAGATGGTGATCTAGTTTCATTCTTTTTTAGATGTGGCTGGCCAGTTTTTTCAACACCATTGTTGAAGAGACTCTCCTTTCTCCAGTGTATACTCTTGGCTTCTTTGTTGTAAATTAACTGCTCACAAATATGTGGGTTTATTTCTGAGTTCTCAATTCTATTCCATTTGTTTATATGTCTGTATTTTCCTGGTACCATACTGTTTTGATGACTATAGCTTTGTAGTATAGGCTGAAGTCTGAGTGTGTGATACTACCACTATTCCTCTTTTTTGTCAGGATCATTCTGGCTATTCAGGATCTTTAGTGGTTCTGCTAGCAGACAGAATGAGGGGCACCCTGGGACCTTCAGTCATGCGGCTCCATTGGCTGCATCAAGACAAAACAAACTCTAGTGCATAAGATCTTCAAAAAAAGGAACTTTAACATAACTTGTGTTCATTCTATTCCTTTTTTTTTATTTGCTTATTTTCACATATTCTTGTCAAGTTGCTGAGTTTCTGCATTATGATATTATAGCCTCATAAAATGACCTAATTTTTCCCATCTTCTTATATATACTGAAACAGACCATCAGAAATGAGCCTAGAACTTTTTGAGTTAGTTGTAACTTTGTGATTGGGGTCAATTATTATTTATTTATTATTGAAATATTTGTTTATATTAAGGTTTCTTCTTTCTTTGGGTCGTATTTAGACATTTATAATTTTCAGTAAAATTTCCTATCTCATTTGATTTCAAACCACCTCAAATGAAATTGCAGTCTTCTTTTATTAATTTTTACTCTTTAGTACATTCATTGACACCCACTTTTAAAATTTTAATGGGAAAATCACATTCCAGTTGTTCATTTGTGCATTTTTTATCAATCCTTCTAGAATTTACTTTTTCATGTTATTAGTGGTTTTAAGTCTGTGGTTAATTTGATAACTTCTATTACATGATTTTCTTCATTTCTATTTTATTTTATTTTTTTATAATTAATTTTATTTTTATATTCCCCATACAATTGCAACCCCCCCCATTCTGACCCCAATCCCTCCCCTCCCGCCCCCCACCCCCCAAAAAGTGTCTCTGGTTCATAGTTTTTTGTTGATTTTGATTTTCACTTTCTTATAGTTATTCTATTTTAATAATACAGCCTTTATAATTATTTTTATGTCTTCCATGCTTTTTAATTTCATTTTATGTTTTTTCACTTGCTTCATAATTGAATTCTAGTTATTTATTTTCAATATTTTTTCTCCTTGATAAATATAGCTAAATCTATAAATTGCTCTGTAAATCTACACCGGTTTCATGATACCATTATGGATTGTAGACAAAGATAGATATTGAAGAGAGTATATACTGACCTACAAAAAGACAAGCTATGTACATAAAGTATTGGAATAACATGCCAAACATCAATGAGTTGAATGTAGTAATTTGAAGAATTTTAGAATAATTTAAAAAATACAGCAAAAACTAAGTGAAAGAAGAAAATGTCATTATTCTACAAGAAATCATGTGGTGAAAATGACCACATGCATTTTTCAATTTTGAGATTACCAAATGCAAAAGTGACGACAGTGAACTGAGCAAAGCAGAAATATATTTCTGGTTAATCCAGTAATAATTAGCAAAATCATTAATGGAATTCCTTCCAAATTAAAATCATGCAGAAATTAAATTTCAAAGGAAAAGATAACTAACATTAATTTTAACTTTTGCTACATAATACAGTAAAAGTATTTCCTCTTTGCTTACAAATTTATTTAGTGCCTAACCACAGTCTTGAGGAAAAGTACTTCTGTTTGTGGCTAGGTCTCTTTTAAGAAGAAACACCCCCACCCATCCCAGCATTTTTCTGGGGCTGCCCCACAGTCATGGTCACAGATCCCCTTTTGCCAACCTTGCCAAAATTGAAAAATTCACTGGAAACATTACAATATGGCTTTAGGCAAATTAATCTCCTTAAGTAACAAAACAAAAGGTCAGTCAAACCGAACCAATAACAAATCCTAGAAATCTGTCTATAAAATTAAGATTAGCTGAGGGGCTGAATAAATGGGATTAAAGTGTTCTAGGATCAGGCCTCCCCGGAGGCTCAGCAGTTGAGTGCTGGGTTGCGAAGCTGCCCGCCGCTTCTGCAGTGCTGGTTCGATTCCTGGCTGCTCCCCGGCCACCAGAGGAAGGTCCCACATGGCGCGCAGACCTCTCCTGCCGCCCGCTGCTCCCCTCAGCAGTGTACCTCGGTCTTTCTGCCTGCTCTGCTCCCCGCTCTGACTGTGGTGAATTCTCTCACCCTTCTGCGCGCTTCTGACTGCACCCAGTGCTTGTATAAATAAATAATTTTTTAAATAAACAAATAAAGTGTTCTAGGATCACTGCACTACCATGAAGTGGTAAAATACTAATGTATGCTAGAAATAATAAGTTTGGGATGCATGTAAAAATTCCTAGGACAATCAATAGAAGAATAATCAAAGACCATGAAACCAACAAACTAATAAATGGAAAATTTGTATAATTAAAAATACTTAATCCAAAAAGCAGACAAAGAGAGAAGAAAAAGAATATGAAAGAAACAGGGAAATAAAAAGCAATGGCAAAATGGATGGTAAATTTAAGGCCAAAATATCCGCAATTATAGTGAAGATAAGTAGAACAGTGATTTTTTAAAAAAGGATTGTCAAACTAAATAGAGAGCAATTTAACATTAAGCTTACAATAGAAAGATCATACAAGTAAGTAAACTGAATATTTAAAAATAAAAAAATGGAAGGGACATACTATAAAAATACTAGCCAAAAGGAAGCTGGTACAGCTGTGCTAATTTATGACAAAGTGGCTTTACCAGCAAGGAAACATTATTGGACATAAAAGAGAAAATGAATCACCAAGAAGATACAACATTTCTAAACATTTATGCACAAAGGAATATTCTCATAGTTATTAAGCAGAACTTGTTGGAAGATATTTTTTTTAAATGTATAATGGTGAAGATTTTTTTTTTTTGTCTCTTTTTATTTTTTTTATTTTTTTTTTTTTATAAATTTTATTGTTATATTCCCCATACAATTGCAGCCCCCCATTCTGACCCCAATCCCTCCCCTCCCGCCCCCGCCCCCCTAAAAGTGTCTCTGGTTCATAGTTTTTTGTTGATTTTGATTTTCACTTTCTTATAGTTATTCATTTTCCAGGTCCATTATTTAAGTTTTCTAGATTCCTGCTATGAGTGAGACCATCCGGTATTTTTCTTTTTCTTTTTGGCTTATTTCGCTGAGCATGATCCCTTCCAGCGCCATCCATGTTGCAGCAAATTGCATGTGTTTATCTTTTTTGAATGCTGAGTAATATTCCATGGTATATATGTACCACATCTTCTTGATCCAGTCATCTATTTTTGGGCATTTGGGTTGTTTCCAAAGCTTAGCTATTGTAAACAGTGCTGCTATAAACATAGGGGTGCAGGTGTTCTTTGGAATTGATGTTTCTGTGTCCTTTGGGTAAATACCTAGGAGTGGAATTGCTGGGTCATATGGAAGCTCTATGTTTAGTAGGTCCAGAAATCTCCACACAGCTTTCCACAGTGGTTGGACCAGTTTGCACTCCCACCAACAGTGCAGAAGAGTTCCTTTTTCTCCACACCCTCGCCAACATTTGTTGTTGCTAGTTTTTTTAATATGTGCCATTCTCACTGGTGTAAGATGGTATCTCATGGTAGTTTTGATTTGCATTTCCCTGATGACAAGTGATGTTGAACATTTTTTCATATGCCTGTTGGCCATTTGCATTTCCTCTTCAGAGAAGTTTCTTTTAAGCTCTTCTGCCCATTTTTTGACTGGATTATTTTCTTTGTTGTTGTTGAGTCTCATCAGCTCTTTGCAGATTTTTGTGATCAGTCCTTTATCATTAGTGTTGGGTGCAAAAATGTTCTCCCAGTTGGTGGGGTTTCTCTTTGTTTTTGTTATTATCTCTTTTGCTGTGCAAAAGCTCTTTAATTTGATATAGTCCCAGCTGTTTATCTTTGCCTTCACTATCACTGCTTTGGGTGATGTGTCTGTAAAGATGTCTTTGATGTGCAAATCACGTAGTGTTTCGCCTATATTTCCTTCTATATATTTTATGGTTTCAGGTCTTATGTCTAGTTCTTTAATCCATTTTGAGTTGATTTTTGTGTATGGTGTGAGGTGGTGGTCAAGCTTCATTCTTTTGCATGTAGCGACCCAGTTTTCCCAGCACCATTTATTGAACAAACTTTCTTTGCTCCAATGCATAGTCTTTGCTCCTTTGTCAAAGATTAGTTGACCATAAATCTGTGGGTTTATTTCTGGATTTTCTATTCGATTCCATTGGTCTGTATGTCTGTTCTTGTTCCAATACCATGCAGTTTTGATGATTATGGCTTTGTAGTATAGTTTGAAGTCTGGGAGTCTGATGCCTCCATTCCCTTCTTTTTTTTTCAGGAGAGCTTTGGCTATTCGGGGTTTTTTGTGATTCCATATGAATTTCATCAATAATTGTTCTATTTCTTTGAAGAATGACATTGAAATTTTGATTGGAATAGCATTGAATCTGTATATTGCTTTTGGAAGGATGGCCATTTTAATAATGTTTATTCTTCCAATCCATGAGCAGGGGATGTCTCTCCATTTCTTTGTGTCTTCTTCTATTTCTTTTAACAGTGTTTTATAGTTTTCTTTGTATAGGTCCTTTACCTCTTTTGTTAGATTTATTCCCAAATATTTGATTTTTTTTGTTTCAATAACAAAAGGGATGGTCTTTTTGATTTCTTCTTCTTCAGATTTATTGTTTGTGTATAGGAAGGCTACTGACTTTTGCGTGTTGATTTTGTATCCTGCCACTTTACTGAACTGATTGATGAGTTGAATTAGCTTTTCTGTGGAGTTTTTGGGGTTCTCTATGTATAATATCATATCGTCTGCAAATAGTGATAGTTTGACTTCTTCTTTTCCTATTTGGATTCCTTGGATGTCTTTCTCTTGTCTTATTGCCCTGGCTAGGACTTCCAGTATTATATTGAAAAGCAATGGTGAGAGTGGACATCCTTGTCTTGTTCCAGATCTTAATGGAATTGCTTTCAGCTTTTCACCATTGAGAATGATACTGGCTGTTGGCTTGTCATAGATGGCCTTTATGATGTTGAGGTATGTTCCTTGTATCCCAAGAACTTCAAGGGCTTTTATCATGAATGGGTGTTGCACTTTGTCGAAAGCTTTCTCAGCATCTATTGATATTATCATATGGTTTTTATATTTCTTTTTGTTGATGTGTTGGATAACGTTGATTGATTTTCGGATGTTAAACCATCCTTGTGCCCCTGGAATGAATCCAACTTGGTCGTGGTGAATTATCTTATGGATACATTGTTGGATTCTGATAGCTAAAATTTTATTGAGGATTTTTGCATCAGTGTTCATTAGGGAGATTGGCCTGTAGTTTTCCTTTTTTGTGTTGTCCTTGTTCGGTTTTGGTATTAGTGTAATGTTGGCTTCATAGAACGTGTTTGGTATTGTCCCTTCCTTCTCAATTTTTTGGAAGAGTTTGTGAAGGATAGGCACTAATTCGTCTCTGAATGTTTGGTAGAATTCATTTGTAAATCCATCAGGTCCTGGGCTTTTGTTTTTGGGGAGGTTTTTGATTACCATTTCAATTTCGCTAATTGTAATTGGTCTGTTTAGGTGTTCTATTTCTTCTTTATCTAGCTTTGGGTGATTGTAGAGTTGTAGGAATTTGTCCATCTCCTCTAGATTGTTAAACTTGTTTCCATATAACTGTTCATAGTAGTTACTGATTATTCTTTTGATTTCTGCTGTGTCCGTTGTGATTTCTCCTCTTTCATTGATGATCCTGTTTATTTGTGCTTTCTCCCTTTTTTCCTTTGTGAGCCTGGCTAGGGGTTTGTCTATTTTATTGATTTTTTCAAAGAACCAGCTCTTGGTTTCATTGATCTTTTGGATTGTTTTTTTAGTTTCAATTTCATTTATTTCTGCTTTGGTTTTTATTATTTCTTTTCTTCTACTGGTTTTGGGGTTTTCTTGTTGTTCTTTTTCTAGATCTTTGAGCTTCGAGATTAGGTTGTTTCTTTGCGTTCTTTCTTGTTTCTTGATGTGAGCTTCTATTGCTATATATTTTCCTCTTATTACTGCTTTTGCTGCATCCCATACATTTAGGATATTGGTGTCCTCCTTGTCGTTCAATTCAAAAAATTTTTTAATTTCTTCTTTGATCTCCTCATTAGTCCAATGGTCTTCCAGTAGTGTGGTTTTTAATCTCCATGAGGTAGGAAAGTTCCTTGCCTTCTTTTTATGGTTTATTTCTAGTTTGATGCCTTCATGGTCAGAAAAGATGGTTGATATGATTTCAATCTTGGTGTATCTGTTGATGTTTGTCTTGTGCCCCAGTATGTGATCGATCCTGGAGAATGATCCGTGTGCGCTTGAGAAAAATGTGTACTCCGTTTTTTTGGGGTTTAGTGTTCTATAGATGTCTGTTAAGCCCAATTGCTCTAGGTCTTTATTTAGAGCTTTGGTTTCTTTACTTATTTTTTGTCTTGTTGATCTATCCATTGTTGATAGTGGTGTGTTGAAGTCTCCCACTACGTATGTGTTTTCTCTGATGTCTGTTTTCAGAGAGGACAACAGTTGTCTGATATATTTTGGTGCTCCTTCGTTTGGTGAGTATATGTTAATGAGTGTTATTTCTTCTTGAAGTATTGTCCCCTTGATCATAATGTAGTGACCATTGGGGTCTCTTTTTATCTTTTTGAGTTTGAAATCTGTTTTATCTGATATAAGTATAGCTGTTCCTGCTTTCTTTTTTGGTCCATTTGCTTGTAGGATTGTTTTCCATCCTTTAACTTTGAGCCTATTTTTATCTTTTGTAGCTAAATGTGTTTCCTGGAGACAGCAAAAGGTTGGGTTTTGTTTCTTAATCCAGGCTGCAACTCTGTGTCTTTTTATTGAAGAGTTTAGTATTGGTGAAGATTTTTTTAATGTACCTCTCTGAGCAATAGAAAATGCAAATTAACAAGTAGTGTAATAGCTGAACTACATGATTAATAAATAAGACTAAACTGATATATTTAAAATTTCAAATTTTGCCGATATAATAATACATATTGCTTTTAAGTTCACATAAATTGTTTATTTGTATTAATGGATAAAGCAAATGCGGTATATACATATAATGGAATATTATTCAGCCTTAAAAAACAGAAGGAAATCTTGCAGTTTGCAACAACATGGATGAACCTAGAAGACATAATGCTAAGTGAAGGACAATTCCACTTACATGATGTATCTTAAATAGCCAAACCCATAGAACAGAGAACGGCAATTGACAGGGACTGGGGAAGAGGAAAATGGGGAATTATTTCTTAATGGATATAAAATTTCTGTTAAAGCAAAATGAATAATTTCTAGAGATCTGGTGTATATAGTATCTATAGTTAGCAATATGGTATCATAATTTTAAAATACACTAAGAGGATAGAGTTCAGTTGTGTTCTCAACCAAACACATACATAAGGGAACAAGAAGAAATTTTTGGAGGTGATGAATATGGTTAAGATTTTCGTTGTAGAGATGGTATCACAGGTGTGTGTACATATCCGAACTCCTCAAAGGGTACACATTAAATGTGTGAAATTTTCATAAAACTTAAAAAAGGAATGATGATATGTCTGTCTATAAAGCAATGTGAATAATTTTTTAAATTAATGAAATGTGAAAATTTTTTTTTAATATTTTTTTAAAACCATACAAAATGGTTTTTCTGGCAAGTGGAATTAAACTAAAAATCAAAGATGAAAATACAACCAGAAATTTTTCCATGTATGGAAATTTAGAAATACAAGTTGTAAATAACTACTGGGCCAAAAATGGTCATTGGAAAATCTATTGCTCTAACAAAGGCAAAGTAACATAACACACTCTCTGATCTGCAGCTAAAGTCATGCCTACAGGAAAGTTTTAGCCCAAAAGCACATGAGAAAATAATAGCTGAATATAAATTGTTTAAGCCTCCATATCGAGAAATTAGAAATATAATGTGATAAGAAATAAATATTTGTTCTTCAAGCCCATTTCTGGCACAGAGTTCCTAACCCGGTTGGAATTCCCTAAGTGTTGAGAGCAATCAAGGTGTCTTTTGTTAATGCGGTGGCTTTTGTGAAGTCCCTACGTAACCTCAGGATGGGCCTGGCTGCTAGTGGAGAAGGCTGGAACTTTCAGTCCCAACCCCCTGACCTCCAGGGAGGGAAAAGTCCAGAAATTGGATCTGTTACCAATAGCTAAGGGTCTAATCAATCATACTTCTGTAATAAGGTCTCCATTAAAAAAAAAAGAATTGGGTTCAAAGCACTTCCAGGCTAGGGAACAGGCTAAGATTCGGGGGGGTGATACTCTTACTTAGAAAGAACATGGATGCTCTTTCCCCTTTGTTCATTCCTTGCCCTGTGCATCTCTTTCATCTGCCTGTTCCTAAGGTCTATCCTTTATATAGAAGTAAAGTGTTTCTCTGTCTTTTGTGAGCAACTCTAGCAAATTAACTGAGTGTAGGGTAAAAATCCCTTTCTAACAAGTTCACGAGTATTACTGCTGCTGCTGCTGCTGCTTCATAGTCTATACTCCAAGGAACAGATTAATGAGGGACCAGGGCTATAACTGGGGGTACATGAAGCACACTACAGCAACTCTGCTCCACAAGAAGAGATGGAGTTTAATGCCTCCTAGCTATACTACTAGAGAGGAGAGAAAGCTGCATGTCAGTCATTCCTACCCTCTCCGAATCCTTAAGTGCATATTACCCTAAAATTCCCAGGTGAGAGAAATTCCAGTACCTGCTTGCTCCAATCTCTCCTCAAATCCTATAAAGATATACTCAAATACTGCCCTCCTTCCCCTACTGTTTTAATTAAAATGAGTTTGGATTTTTTTTTATGAGATTTTTACCAGTAGAAGGGTAAGAAAAAAATAACTGCTGAGTCATGGGTATACAGTAAAATGGATCTCTGCATGACACCAGATAAGGGAAATTACTTCTATTGTAGCGCTAGGGAAGGCTTCCTGGAGGAAGAAACAGCTCAGCTGGGCCTCCAGGGTTAGGGAGTTATCCAGGCAGAAACTGACAAATGATGCAAAAAAAAAAAAAATTCAGCACCACTGCAGATACAATTATCCCAGCGTATGTGTAGTTAGCTTACTTTGACAAATGATATTTCAGCAGAAGCAGAACAAAAGTTTTAAGATAGGAACACGAAAAGATGTCACAACTAAATTGTATACTATATTTCATTTATTCTGAGACACATGTTTTCTCACACCTCACATCTGTGAAATGTGGGAGGATCCCCCAATTGATACTCTCACGATAAATCACAGTGTTTAATTTTTGTGACAGTATATAAATTATGGTTTATCTTACAACTGATAGAAGCTCTGATTTGATCAAAGATGGTGACATTTAATGAAATATGATGGTATTGACTTGTGGAGTTACAACTTGAATTTCTGGACTTCTGAGTGCTTATTCCAAACGGAAAAGGAAATATGGTGAGGACTCATGGGATATTCTGATATGCCCTGTTCAGAACACAAGAAAAAAAAAATCACTCTACATAAGAGCTATTATATGACCCAGCATTATTCACAATAGCCCAAAGGCGGGATCAACCCAAAGTCAAGGTCCATTGACAGATATGGACAAGCAAATGTGCTCTACACATTTAATAGAATATTATTCAGCCATCAAAAGAAAGAAATTCTAACAGATGCTACACATGCGTGCACCTTGAGAATATCATGCTGAGAGAAATAAGTCAGTCCCAAAAGGACAGATACTGATGACCCCACTTAAACCAGGTCCCTACAGCAGCCAAATTCAGAGGGAGAGAACAGAATGGCCAGGGCCTGGAGGAGCGGGGCATGGGGAGGTGAGGTCAGTGGGTACAGAGCTTGGGTTTTCTCTAGGTATTGGCCAACCATGTGTGCTCGATACCACTAAGCTGTGTGCTTAGAAATGGCTAAGATGGTTAAGTTTTATATCATGTGACTTTACCACCAGTTTAAAAATAGGTTTACCCAAGGAAGAAGATGGGAGGGGAGCTGGAAAGACAGAAAGGATCTGGTGGAAAGATTGAGGGAAAAGTGATGAAAATAGATTAAATGGTGGGAAAGAGTAGGAGAAAAGATTTAAAAAACTCACCAGCGCCTCAAAAACCATAATGCGAGACCTATGCAAAGGACCAAAAGGGGCACCAGGAGCCCCAAAACTATCAAGCCGATGGAGGTGGAATGTTCTGGCAATCGGGAGAAGACACAGGGCATTACTTTAAACCCCCCTGGCTGATTCTCCTGGCCTTCCTTTGCCCACCCGCGCTTCCTCCCCACCTGCTTCTGATGTGTGTGCCTCTCCTCCTGCCACAGACCCAGAGCTCTCTGTCCCCGCCTTGCCTCACCTCAGTCAACCCGTAGGTCTTTCATTCCTACCACAGATGTGCTACACCTCAGAACATCTATTTTTATTCCTGTTGGGACTAGAATCCCAGAAATAGAATCAAAATCTCTCTGCCTCTCTCCCCCTGCCTCTCCCTTAAAGCCTGACCCCCACATAAGTCTCCGCTTCTGTGCTTGTCACCTCCAGCTCCTCACCTCCACCCCGAGCCCTGCTCCTTCTCACCCCAGGGGAGGACGATGTCCCGGCCGCCGAGGCTGCTGTGCCTCACTCTGCAAGCCAGGCCGGCCACCTCCCCAGATGCCACATCCAGGGTGGCGTGGAGGTACCACGTGCCATCGGCGTTGGGCAGGACGTCACCTCGCTGAGTGCCCTGCTCCTCCTGCTCTCCCCGAATCCACATCACCCACACAGCCTTCGGGAAGAAGCCAGAGACATGGCACACGAGTCGCAAACGGCCCGGCCCAGGACTGGGGCCTTTAGCCAGCCAGGCCTCAGGTTTCTCTGGAGAGAGAAGGGCAGAGCGTCAGATCCCGCCTGTAACCTAGAGCATAGGGACTCAGCCACGCACGAGTGTGGACGGTCACCCCCTCCACTCCCTTGGGAACCAAACTCGTATGAGCCCCTCTCTTCTTAGATACCTCCTCCCCTTGGGCTTACAAGAAGGTGGTAAGAGGTGAAATAGCAAAGTCTTGGGGAGAGAACCGGACTAACCTTGCCTCTGCAGTTCCGCTTTGCCTGCATCAAGGACACCCAAGAGAAATTGAGGGCAGGTTTCTAGAAGGAGCTTCGTAATGGTGTCACGAATGCCTTGGTACTGATTGATGAGCGTGCACACCTGCTCTGCGATGCTGCCGCCCTCGGGGGCAGGCACAAAGATATTGTTTTGGAAGCTCAGGAAATCCTGTCCATCTATAGCTGCCTTCATGAAGTTTACTATGGGCTCCCCAGAACGCAGGCTACAGCCTACTGAGCTCTGGACCTCAAAGGGGTCTGGGTAGAAGGAAAAAAGAAAGGGTTATTAAAAAGCAAGTAAAGGCCTCCCTGGTGATGCAGGTGGTTGAGCGCAGTGCTGTGAAGCTGTCCGCACTTTCCGCAGCACGGGTTTGATCCCCACCTGCCGGAGAGATACCCACATAGAGCGTCAGACCTCTCCTGTCTCGCCCGCTGCTCCCCTCAGCAGTGTGTTTCAGTCAGTCTGCCTGTTCTGTTCCTCGCTCTGTCTCTGGTGAATCCTTTCACCCTCCCACACATCTGGCCTGTTCTTGTATGCATGAATAAATAAATATTTTTTTTATTTTTTTTAAAAAATAAAAAACAAGTAAGAATGAAAGGGCTGAGTGAAGGACCTAGAATTTTGGATTTGGGGGCAAGAGGAAGGTCTGAGAGATTAAATGATGAGGCAAAAACAAACTACACAATCTGGAGATTTCTTTGAAGAGCGTTGGGGATTGGTGTGCACCTCCTATGTAGGAAGAAGGGCTGTGTCAGGCTATGTGGTGGGTAAGAGGGGAAAGCTTGAGGAACAGACTGAAGGCTCAGAAGTACCAGGTTCCAAGTGAACGGGTTAGGGGGGCTGGGGGGGAGGCCACATGAGAGGAGGGGTGAGGTCTCAGCTTGAAGAAGGGCTGAGACCTCACCCTTAGTGGGGAAAAGCCCATGTCAGTTCTCTCAGGCACAAGTTGAAAGGAAGGGCTTCTTGCTCCAGGGTTGAGAGCAGAAAGTTGTAACAAACACCCCGGGAGATGGTCACAAGGTCAGGAGTGCAGGAACCAAGTCGGACCTGGAACCCTTGAGGAGGGATAGAGTTGGAGCGGGAGATTGCTCCAGAGAAGTGTGTGCCTGCAGGTGGGGAAGGCATGAAGGAGGGGAGAAATGTCAGAAGGAACAATGATCAGAACCAAGACAGAGGAAGAGGCCATGAAGCGTGTCCCCAGATCAGACATCTGGACTCACATTCAAAGTGGAATTCACTGACACGGTCCTGCACTTCCTGAGAGAATCCGATGAAGTACACTCGGAATAGGTCCTCCAACTCAGTTAACTCCACATCACTGAAGTTGCCCTTCGACCAGGGCTTCAGGAAGATGGCAGTGCCCTTGTCACTGTCCCAGCCATGGATCTGCAGATCGTCCAGCCAGCCTGAGCCCTGGTTTTGGACAGAGGTGCTATTGACAAAGGACGAGATCTGGATGAGCCGGAAAGACGTCTGCCCCTGGATGGCTGTGCGTGGGGGAAGGATAAGAACGTGAGGAGCAAATGGTGTCTTGTTTTCTTAGAGTAGCAATATCACATATAAATTCTAAATTTCAAATTTAACAAAAAAAAAGGGGGGGGGAGGAAAGGGAGCCAGAGGGAAGGTATTCTCAGGCGGGATTGAGAAAGAATGAAAATTGAAGCGATCCTAAGAAAAAGAACCTGGTCCAGAGCGCGCCAGCGGTTCCACATCCAACCTCCAGAAAGGGGAGACAGCTGGAGGTCGGGGGACCAGCCCTTGGTGGTGAGAGCGGGGTGCTTCCATCCAGACCCCCGCCCTCAGGGGGCTGCTCTTACCATCCTCACTGCCGCCACCTGGGAAGCCAGCTGCCAGCAGCAGAAGTGACAGAGGCAGCATTTCCTGGGAGATAAATCTTCTGACTCTGCTGGATTTGATCTCTGACTTCAGTAAGCCCCTTTCATAGCAGGCTATAGTGACTTCCTCTCCCTTCCAGCTGCCAAGTCTCTTCCTCATCCACATGGCACATCAGAGAAAAACTGGACCTCCCACACCTCTGGGCATCCACCCTGGCTCTCATTTCCACTCTGCTCTGACAATTTATTTTCATACTTCCCTAGCTTCCAGCTTCTCACTCTGGCCTCAACTTCCTACATGTGCTTTTGAAAGTTTATTTCACCTCCTCAATCTTTCATGTCCTTGCTTGTTAAATAAAGGGTGATATTAAACAGTGGTCCTGTGCACAGCCTGCTTCAACCTGGGATTCTTTGCTTTATCCTTCCACATCGCCTTCCTGCCCACAGCCCTCTTTTCTGGCACTCCATTTCCCCTCTCTCCAAAGTTTTCCATGGCTCCTAGGAGGGCATGTGATGGTCAGGCTTTTGCACCTTTGGCCTCTGTGGCTATCACCTGCAGTTATCACCTTGCGGCCTCCCAAGGCGCTTGGGAGGATGGGCTCAGGGTACGAGACTCATATCTGGAGGTAGACACCTGGAGTATGGTGTGGGCATGAGTAAGTGGGCACACACACCTGAGCCTGGAGGCTGAGGGTGTAAGGGCAGCACGTTCGGAGGACAGCGTGCGGCGGAGAACAGCTACGAGAGGAAGAGACCACTGGAGAACACCGAAGAGAGTGAAGATTCACCCAGGGCTGGGAGGCCTGCCAGCCTCCTGGGCTCCCTGCCCCCATCTCCCTGCCTGCCCTGCACCTGGTTGTTGCACTATAATTGGCGTAGAAAGATCATTAAAGCCTGAAAAAGCCACTGAGGGCTCTGGGGCCTCCTTTACCCGTTTGCCTGAATCAATAGAGGACCTGCCCTCTGCATCGCTGACACTGCTCTCCTCTTTCTTATCTCGTCACCCCTTTTTTGTTCTTCTTAACCCACTCCCCCACCCTACACCCTACACACTCCAGCCCCTTTCTTGTTTCTGTATGTGTGTGAGACATGCCTGCTTCTGGGCAAGTGTGTTGACAGTCATTTGCAGGAGGCAGAGCATTTAAAACATTGCGTGCATTATCGCACTACAGATCCAAATCCCACACTCAAATATGATAAACACTGCTATCTATAATCTCAGCAAAACGATTTCACACCTTACTAATTTTTTTCTTTTTTCTTTTAAATAATAAATTTTATTTTTATATTCCCCATACAATTGCAACCCCCCCATTCTGATCCCAATCCCTCCCCTCCCGCCCCCCACCCCCCCAAAAGTGTCTCTGGTTCATAGTTTTTTGTTGATTTTGATTTTTACTTTCTTATAGTTATTCATTTTCCTAGTCCCTTATTTAAGTTTTCTAGATTCCTGCTATGAGTGAGACCATCCGGTATTTTTCTTTTTCTTTTTGGCTTATTTCGCTGAGCATGATCCCTTCCAGCGCCATCCATGTTGCTGCAAATTGCATGTGTTTATCTTTTTTGAATGCTGAGTAATATTCCATGGTCACACCTTACTAATTTTTGAGGGGGAAAATAGCACTTTCAGCCTTCCTGGTAGCATAAGGGGTTAAGCACCACACTATGAAGCAATCCGCAGCCTCTGAAGCACGAGTTCTATCCCCAGCCTGCCAGGGAGCTACCCACATGGCTTGGCAGACCTCTCCTGTCTCGCTCGCTGCTCCCCTCAGTGGTGTATTTCCCTCCGTCTGCCGTTTCTGTTCCCCGCTCTGTCTCTGCTGAATCCTCTCACCGCCCCCCACATCTCTGGCCTGTAC
Source organism: Talpa europaea (assembly GCF_964194135.1). NCBI lineage: Eukaryota > Metazoa > Chordata > Mammalia > Eulipotyphla > Talpidae > Talpa > Talpa europaea. The sequence goes on from NC_140079.1 coordinate 71,695,250, forward strand.
CCCAGCTCTTGTATGCATAAATAAATCTTTTTTAAAAATTGCACTTTCTACTGGTATGTAACCTTCTTTCCTGTAGCTCTTGACCACTGGAGAATTGAGTAGCAAATCTTCATGCATGTGAGTTATCTATATCGCCTTGAGTATATCTGCTGAGAAATCTGATGAAAGTCTGATCAAGCTGCTTTTTGTGTGTACATCCTCTTTTTTGTGTGTACATTCTCTCTCCTTAGAAGCTTTTAATCTGTTTTATTTATCATTGCGTTTAAATAAATTGGCAGTGGTATGTCTTGGTGGAGGTTGTTTTGCATTTAGAAATCTGGGTATTCTTTCTGCTTCCTTGACATTCATGATCAACACTTTACAGAGGTTTGGGGAGCTGTCAGCTATTGTTTCTTTGAATGGGGTCTCTGCTCCCTTCTGTCCTCATTTTCTGGAATATCTATTATCCTTATGTTTCCTATTGTAATGGAGTCTGATTTTTTGTAAAGTTTCTTCACTTTTCCTAAGTCTTATCTCTGTCTTTTGTCACTTGGTTCATTTGTACATTTCTAGCTTCAATTTCTGAAATTCTCTTCTCTGCTATTAAAGTTTATTTGGTATGCTTTCCTTATTTTTCCTCATTTCATCAACTTCTTTTATTCTGTTTTCTAAATGTCTTCAAGCTCATTAGTGAAGAACTCTTTGTGTTCTTAGATCTGTTTCCTAAGATCCTGCCCTTGCTTTTCTTTGTGTGAACTGCTAAGATCTTTCTGAGTCTTTTAAAATTTGTTATTCTAAAGAGCCAATCAGAAAATAGGCAGTAGAGCTAAGTAGACACTTCTCCAAAGAAGACATGCAGGTGACCAATAGGCAGATGAAAACAAAATGTTCAACATCACTCATCATCAGGAAAATGCAAACCAAAACCACAGTGTTATATCAACTCACTCTAGTGAGAATGAAATTTTTTAAAAGCTGGCAAATATGTGGAGGAAAAGGAACAGTCACACAATGCTGGTGGGAATGAAGACTAGTCTAGTCCCTATGGAAAACAGTATGGAGGTGTCTCAAAATATTAAAACTAGATCTACCATATGCTCCAACAAAGTACACTCATAAGTATATGCCTGAAGAATACAAAAATCACTAATTTGCAGCAGTATTTACAATAGCCAGAATAATAGAAACCATCTAAATGCCCATTGAGAGAACAGTAGATTAATAAATTGTAGTGTATATATATATACTCAGCTATAGAAAAAGATGAAGTCTTGGCATTTGTGTCAATATGGATGGAACTGGAGGAGATTATGGTAAATGAAATAAGTCAGAAGGAGAAAGATAAATACCAGGTGATTTCACTCATATGTGCAGAGTGAAATCACCTGGTATTAACCTTGCTCCTTCTGAAAAGGAACTGACAAATCTGAACCAAAACAAACTCTAGAAGTATGACTCTATAATTAAGACTGTTAGAGAGGACCTCCCCTGGTGGCGCAGAAGTTGAGCACTGGGCTGCCAAGCTGCCTGCAGCCTCTGCAGCACCGGTTCGATCCCCGGCCGCCAGCGAGGGTCCCACATGGCGCAGCAGACTCTCCTGCCACACCCGCTGCTCCCCTTAACAGTGTATTTCATCAGTCTGCCTGTTCTCTTCCCCGCTCTGGCTCTGATGAATTCTCTCACCCTCCCGCACTTCTGACTGTACCCAGTGCTTGTATAAATAAATAAATAAATCTTTAAAAAAAAAAAAAAAGGCTGCAAGAGAGGAAAGGAAGGGTATGGGTGAGAATAAAGCAAGACAGAAGCCCAGTGACTTAATGGTGTTTTGAAGGTGGGGTGGTAACTTACATCTGTGGAGATATGAACCTATTCCCCTAAATCACGTAGAGTGTGTGTAGGGTAAAGAAAATGTCAGGCTTTTCTGCCCTTCCGCCATCAGGATAGATGATGGATCCTTGTCCTGAATGCATGCCTGATGGCGGGCACCTGGAGTAGGGTGTGGGCATAGGTAGATGGGATTCAGCTGAGTTAAGACTGCGCTTTTAAGGGCGGCGTCACGGGGACGCCAGCAGCAGCAGCAGAAGCAGAAAGAGAAGCCAAGAAGCAGCAGAAGGAATGCCAGAGAGCCCAGATAGAGTAAAGACTTGCTGGGGGCTGGGAGGCTGGCAGGCCTCCAGCCCCTCAGCCAGCACTCCTGCCTGCCATATGCCTGGTGAACCCCAATAAAAGACCTGCAAAAAACCACTAAGGACTCTGACTCCTCCTTTACCCAGTCTGCATGGGATCAGAAAACCTGCACTGGTCCAGTCCTGCCCCTTTACAGTGTGGTAAACCTATATTACCTCAACAAAGAAAATAAATCAATAAAATGTATGTTATGTCCTTAAATTCCATATCCTTTATAGAGGTCTCTAAATTTCTATTTTCTCTTTCTGCCTTTCCACCTTGTGTTCAGATGCTCCTCTGATGTTTATTGAATTGTTTGTTAATTCCAGTGGCATGCTGTGGATTTGATTTTGTTGTTGTTTGTCTTTGTTCAACTTGGTTGCAGGTGTGGAGTGGGGGCAACTGCAGGTGAGGAGTGGGGCCAACAACTTGGTATCAGTCTCAGTCGAGAAGGAGGTTATCAGGTAGAAAGATTTTTGCTACCTCTTTTTCCCTTGCTTTGCAAGCTAAATATTAGTCAGTGATTCGCAGAACCCAAATTCAGGGATATTCCCCTCCTTGCCACTCCTCTCTGCAGGAAAGGGCACGCAGTAGGCCACAGGTCTCTCTCAGAGGTCCCAACAGGGAAAGGGCGAGGGCTGCCTGTGCTGCAGCAGCCAGGTTCCCAGCAATTAACCAAGAGTCTAAGTGCTCATGCATAAGCAAACCTGCATTCTCCCCTCACTGAAAAAAGGCCTCATGCACAGTTCATATGACCACTCTGTGCCCACACTCCAGTTTGCTCAAATAACTGGTATGGCTGCCTCCCTGCCTGCAACTTCCTTACCTCTCCTCTCCCCCTTTCACCCTAACAGTGAGTCACCAACTTCAGAACAAAATACCCACATTTCAGTTCCCCATCACCAGTGATGAAATGGTGGCATCTCCTAAGAGCAAAACTTAGTTTTTCTGTAGCTGTATTTTGGGGAAAAGTTTATCAGAACCTCCCCTATTCTGCCATGTTGGGGTGACCTCCCAGGTACCTTTAATATAGAGTTAACATGAGTTAACTCTAAGCAATAGAAATCTCTTGTCCTTCTACAATATTTCACAACCTTTAATATTTGGGGCTTTCCTTTCACTAAATAAAGCATTACTAGAGGAGCAAGGAGTTAGTCATTTTTTTCACAAGTTCAGAGGTATTTGCCCCATGATGTCATCTACTATCATCTCTTTGTGTCCTTAGCAAATTTTAAAATATATTTAGCATCCACCGAGTGAAATATCTGGGCTCTAATCAATCTTTAGCTTTAAAGAGAATTCTTGAATTTTCTCCAAGAAAAATTTTTATTAATATTTTATTTTATATAATTCTTACATCATTTTTCATTTTTGTACAATGTACGCATTTTCATTTTGATTATATTCCCCATATAATTGCACCCCCCCCCCTTATTTTGACCCTAATCCTTCCTCTCCCTGTTCCCCATCCCTGCACTGTAGTGTATCTCTGGTTTATAGTTGCTTGTTGATTTTGATTTTTACTTTGTATTAATTAGTCTTTTTCCTGGTCCCTTATTTAGGTTTTCTAAATTCCTGCTATGAGTGAGACCATCTGGTATTTTTCTTTTTCTTTCTGACTTATTTTGCTAAGCATGATCCCTTCAGGAAAAAAAATGGCAAATGTGCATCAATCGACTTACTCTCTAACAGAAATGCAGTACCAAAACATTCCAAGTATATTGGGTTTTCACTAATAAATCCTACAGACATAGATAACACAAAATGAGTAACATGACATTCTCTATTCCTAGAAATAGTTAACAGTATTACTAAGAGTAACCCTCATCCAAGATTAGCACTTCCTAATTAGAAAGTCCAGAAAAACTCTCCCAATTCCAAAATAAGTATGAGCAATATTCCCAGAATCTAACACAGGATGTAATCTCACCCACTTTTTGGATAACAGTCACAGATAACAGAAGACTTATCATTATTTGCCTTTTGACATTACCATCACTTTTTTCTAAGTTGTAATTTTGGGTAGAACACTCAAGATTGACTTTATTACATGATCCATAAGTTCACTGCCATGAACAATTTTTAAGAATTTTTGTGTGAGAAAGCTAATCTCTTCACTAGGCTAGTTGGCTAGCCTAGATGATGGCCTAGTGAGGTCCACGGTCCTTACATGTAAATAACACTTATGTGTCCAAATATACTTGCATTTCAAATTCTATATCAAATTCTATTTCATTGTTTTCCTGCATCTCTTGTTGATGAGGAGGAAATTTTTATCAATCTATTTGTGTTTACTTTTTAGGCAATTTTTTTTGACAAGGATTTTGCAACTTTTTTTCTAATATTTTATTTTATATAATTCTTACATCATTTTTCATCTTTGCACAATATATGCATTTTCATTATGGTTATATTCCCCATACAATTGCACCCCCCCCCTTATTTTGTGGATTTCCCATCTTTTGGTCCATTCTTTTCTAATGGAATACCTCATAGACTTGGGCCTTTCATATTATAGAGCAGATTTTTCACTAATTCTTTTTTTATTTAATTAAAACATAATACAAATTAACCATTATGAAGTGTATGACTCAGTGGCATTTAGTATATTACAATATTGGCAACCACTAGTTCCAACAACTTGCAAAACATTTGTATTTTTCCCCAAACATCCCATACCCATTTAGAGTCATCCCCCCAACCCAGCCCCCACATTCCTACATTCCTCCTTCTCAGGCTCCTCTAAATCAATAGTTTTATTTTTGTACCTGTGGACTTACCTATTCTGTATATTTCAAATAAATGGAATCATACACTATGTGCCCTTCGTATCTGATTTCCTTTTACTTAGCATGATTTTTTGAGGTATATTCACATTGTATCTTGTAGCACTCTTTCATTCTTTTTGATGACTAAATAATACTCCATTGAATGTTTATACCACATTTTGTACTTATATTAATTGATGAGCATTTGGGTGTTTCTTCCTATTTACTATTTATTCACTATAGTAAACAATGATGCTATGAACATCTTGTACAAATATTTGTTTGGACATAACTTTTCAATTATTATGGGAATGTACCTAGAAGTATAATTGCTGGGTCAAATGGTTAATTCTAAGTTTAACTTTTTGCACACTTTTTCACAGGAGCTATATCATTTTACATTCACACCAGTGATGTATGAGGGTTGCAACTTTAGATATATGATATATATTTTTAGATAGTTTGAGATAGATAAATAAATAGCATATTGGAAGGCAATATACTTTAAATATATATTTATCAACTAAATTAAAACAAAAATAAACTGAATGTGTATAAAAATAATGCCTTTACTTATTTTCTTTCCAAAAATATAGTAAGAATAGTGACTTTGTAACCCTTTCAAATTTTTTTAACATCTGACTTAATAAAGTCAGCCATTTTTTCATATCTTCTTCCAAATACAATTTGATGCAACATTACATGCCAAATGTATAATAAACTCTCAGTATTGTACGAAGAATAGTTTTGAACTTGTGGACTCAAAAAAAGTTCCCTGTCAGGAACTCCCTGACCATACCTTGAGAACCGCTGGCCTAGATCTGCTATTTCTTTGTGGGATATTTAGAAATATCATGCCTACTTTATTAGCTATAATATTTCTAAAAAGATATATTGTCCCAAATAACTCTCTCACTACTCAGAGATTACCAAATATAAAATACTCAAGTTTTTCACTGATTTGCAGTTTTCAAGAAAATGAGTTTTTTATATTAACATTAGATTCAAACAGCTACCTTGTTGACCAATTTTTTTGCATTATTGCATATTCATAATTTCAAGATTTCTGAAATGCTAGACCCTCTCCTCACCATTGTTTCTACTGAAGAGCAAATTATCTTGTCTGGGATGTGGAATTCTTATCAAGTTAGCTGCTTCTGGATTCTTTCAACATGTCTTCATTGTTGAGATCTCCATTACTTTCAGGTGAGATAAGGTTGTTTCTGACTTTTGAAGAAATTTTCTGCCTCAGGGTTTCCCTGATGGTGCAAGGGGTTAAGTCTCAGCACTATGACGATACCCACAGCCACTGCAACACCAGTTCAATCCCTGGCCAGGGGGTTAACCCACGTGGCACAGCAGTCCTCTCCTGTCTTGCCTGCTGCTTCCCTCAGCAGTATATTTCCGTGGATCCACCTGTTTTACTCACCACTGTGTCTCTGGTGAATCCTCTCACCCTGCTTCTCTGACCTAAATCCCAGCTGTTTTATGCATAAATAAAATAAATCTTTTTTAAAAAAAGAAAGAAAGAAATTTTCTGCCTCATACTAGAAACTAGACATTTCCCTTGCAGTCTGTTTCCTCTTGTAGGAAACTACCATGTGGGAACCATAACTAGGTTAGTGTTGATTTCTGGATTGTTTAAATGGCTAGAGTCTTTTTTTTAAAGGATAAATACTATTTTTAAGGATAAATACTTCAAATGAAGAATACAGAACTTTTAGTTCTCTATCTCTTTCAGCTTCTCCACACAGAAAATCTTGGTTCCCAATGAATCAAAACAATTACATGTTCATTGAACCCCTCTGAATATTATCCTCTGTAGTCTTCATTTGTCCCACTAGACTATATACATGTGACAGTCTGACAGTGATAACACAAATATTACCATCAACAATATGAATATTGAAAACAATTTAAGGGCCTCTCCTGGTGGCACAGCGGTTGAGCTCTGGGCTGCCAAGCTGCCCACAGCCTCTGCAGTGCTGGTTTGATCCCCCGCCGCCAGCGAGGGTCCCACATGGCGCAACAGACCTCTCCTGCCAGACCCACTGCTCCCCTCAGCAGTGTATTTCATCAGTCTGTCTGTTCTGTTCCCGGCTCTGGCTCTGGTGAATTCTCTCACCTTCCCGTGCTTCTGACTGTACCCAGTGCTTGTATAAATAAATAAATAAATATTAAAAAAAAAAAAAAAGAAAACAATTTAAGATTTGTTCTCTGACCTTAGAGTACAGGCCCCAAGGATAAGTAAATTTACATTTAATATCACTGAAAATAGTCTCTGACTTTTCGTATGTCACCAACTTGGTAAGTGGTTATGCTCACTGTTTCATTTTGCATTCAATTTTTAGGAAGCGAAACTCATTTGTTTGTCTGATTTAAATGTTGTAAATTGTCTATGTGAAGGATATTCGCAATGGCTGAGTTAGGAGCTCAGCTAACTGTTTTCCTAAACATCAATGATAATACTGGATAAAATTTTCAAAATAAGCCATGTCAGAATCCTGGAAAATGATCAAATGTGTACAACATATTGATAAATGCTTATTTAAGCACAACATGAAACTCAGAGCAATGGGCCAGTTTAACCCAAGGTTGCTCCCATCCCTCCTCTGACTTGGCAATGCCATAGTCTAGAACCAGCAGCCTTGCTGTCAGCAGAAGGATACACCAGTTTAGAAGTCCATAAAAAGGTGCCATGCTCAGGGAGATTCTAGAAAACAACAGAAATTGGCGTCAAAAAAAAAAAAAATCAAGGGTCATTACAATCTCCTCAGGCTTCAATACTGATTAAGGCAGAGGCCAACTGAAATTTAACAGACATCTGAGAAATGAAACAGCCATAGTGTAGTCTACATATCTCCCACTTATTCTTGGAATTTTATTAATAGAAATATCACAAAACTAAGGAGACACTAAAGGGGGCTATTGTTTTCTCCTTACCCTTGGACAAACTTCCACTTTGCAGAAAAAGTAGAAGTCAGAGCAGACTTGGAAAGGTCTTGAATGGTTAATTTGTGGTTCAATGCGTAGGATTCCCTCAACCAAAGGTGGAATCTTTTCTGACTTAAGACATAACTTATGACTAATCATTAGCAATTATTAAACTCTGATGACTCAGGAGTGACTCCTAAGTATCCAGGGAAGAGAAAGTAGGAAGGATAAAGGGTGGGGGAGAAGAGCAAAAGGGGGTGAAGTAGTAATAAAGATAAAATAGAAGGGGCGGGAAAGACAGAGAAGAAAATGGAGAGAGGAAAGGAAAGAGGACCAGGGAGAGAGAGGAGGCAGGAAGACGAAAGGCAGGAAAAAGAAAAGTTCTGCTTTTTTTTATCTTTTCTGATATGGACTTTATTTGTGACATCAATTCCATTTTAATGTATAACTAAAAATTAATTTCTTGTTTATCACAAAACATAACCACTTTATAACACTACAATCTTATAGTATCAAGTTTCATGAATATTTCATGATTTCTTTTTGTTTGTTTGTTTTCACTTGAGTTATTTTTTTATACATTAATTTTTTTGTTTTTTTACATCATTGTTCATTCTTAAATAATATTTGCTTCCCCCCACCCCCTCAGGTGTACTTCCCATAGGGTTTCCTTCCCCAATGCCACCCTGCACCATCATCTCAATCCCCTGTGCTCCTCCCTCCCTCCTTCTGATCCCTCTCCCTCCTCTTCCCCTGCAGGATGTCTCTGATTTATAATTGTCCATTTTTGCTTTGTTGTGCTTTGTACTGTTATTAATTTTTTACACTGATGTCTTATTTGGTTCCCCTATATTCCTGCTGTAAGTGAAACCATCCAAATGAAAAAATGTTCAACATCCCTTATAATCATGGAAATGCAAATTAAAACCACACTGAGATACCACCTTACACCAGTAAGAATGGCACATATCAAAAAAACAAGCAACAACAAATGTTGGCGAGGATGTGATGAAAAAGGAACTGTCCTACATTGCTGGTGGGAGCACAAACTGGTCCAATCACTATGGAAAGCTGTCTGGAGGCTCCTCAGTCTACTAAAAATGGAGCTACCTTATGACCTAGCAATTCCACTCCTAGGGATCTACCCAAAGGACACAGAAACATTGATTTAAAAGAACACCTGTACACCTGTGTTTATTGCAGCACTATTTACAATAGGTAAAACCTGGAAACAACCCAAATGCCCAAAAAATAGATGACTGGATCAAGAAGATGTGGTATACATACACAATGGAATATTATTTGGCAATCAAAAAAGATAAACTCATGCCATTCACAGCAAAGTGAATGGAACTAGAGGGAAATACGCTCAATGAAATAAGCCAAAGGGAAAGAGTTCTGCTTTTTTTAACGAACAGAGACATCAGTAGCTACAAATGCCAGGCAGCCAGAATATACAGAATTAGTCAGACAGGTAAGTAAAAAAAGAAGAAACAAAAAAAATAAGGTAAAACAAATGTGAACATATTGCTCTCTTGTAGAGAGCAAAACCATCTGCATGTCTGAAACCATTATGCAAAATCTGATGTTTGCAGGAAAGTCAGGCTTTTCACCCCCATTGATGACCATGATGCCAAATGACAAAGATTTAACAGTAGGTATCTAGCTTTTGCATCTCTGCAGTAGCATTCTTTAGAAAAAGAATAAATTCTGCATTGCTTTCCTCTAGCACTGGCAAAACTTTAGGTCAGGACCACTTAGAACTCCAAGCTCCTCCTATCAAAAATAACTACATTCTTGGTATCAATGACTCACTGTTCCTACCTATATAAACTAAATCCAAATTTGTATATTGAATAGCTCTCACAGAGTTATGTCTGTCAGAGTGCTTCCTGGCTTAAATCCTCACTTTGATTATCTAGTAAACTCTTTGTCTAGCTATAATATAACTTTATTTCCAATTCACAAAAATAAATAATAATGATGACTTTACTCAAAAACCCTTAAACTAGAATCAAACCAGCGTCCATCAAAGAGTGAATGGATAAAAATGTTGCTATATCTTCATATATCTAATTCTATTGAGCACTAAAATGAGGTAAGTTATTGATACACCAACAAGCAACATGGTTGACTTATAACCATATGCTAGGTGAAAAAATGCCAGATACAAAGTGTGCATACAGTTTATTCCATTTTAATAAAATTAGAGAAAAAACAGATCTAGCTTAACTAACACAAAGCATATCAGTAGATGCAAGGATGTTCAATTGGCAGAACACTGGGATAATGAAAATGTTTACATGCTAATGAAAATGTTTGCATTTAATTGGGATACTGTTGTGCTTACATTTGTAATGTATCCATGGAGTGTACACATTTGTCAAAATAAATGGAAGAGTACACAAAATAGATGTATTTTACTTTATTTTACATATCCATAAAGTGATTCAAAAATATTTAAAGAAACTAAATAATCAAACCAGTAAAAAGGACATGGACAGGCTGAAGAAGTAAACATAGCAATTTCAGGCAGGTGGTTACAATCTTCATTGTTTTCTCCTCTGCTTGCTTACAAGTTGTATGGGCCTGTCTCATAGTTATTGCTTTAAAAACATTAGTTGACTGTCAAATGAACACAAAGGAATCAAAGTTTAGGCAACGGTGTCATGGATATCACCACCCTTTAAGGCGCATGTCTTCTATACGTGTGTTTGTGCCTTGATCCCCCCCAACCCTGAGGACCAGTCTTTGCTCCTTTCTCTTAACCACTCAATGACATATCTGCCTCCTTACCCCTCCCACATGGCCTGCATATTCTCTCTTTGTGTTTGACATAAAGCTAACTGATTTGGCTCACTGAATTTAGGAAATAAGTGTTTCAAGGAGCAACACTGCATTTTTCTTTAAGAATTTAGGGAGGAAATGAGGTAGCTCAAGGAATGTGGAATTGTTTGCCCAAGTAAAAACCATTTAAACAAGAAGGAGAATCATCACTGTTTCAAATACTGCAAGATGTCAGGAATGGATATGAGAAAGACTGTCAAGCTGAGAATTAATTCAACTTGCAGATGACTTAATAGCTTGGGTCTAATTTTCCCTGAGTAGCTGCACAAGGTAAGACACCACGTATATATATATAGCAGTTTCTTTAACTAAAAGAAACTGTCTGGGTAAGGTGAGGGAGAGACTGCTTCCCACCCACAGATCAGGAAAACTTCAGAAGCTTGTGATGTCAGGAACGGGCTTTGAAGGTTGAGTACTATTGAATGAATGGAGATTACAAGAAAGGCGTTATGTACAGAGTCACAGAAACAAGTTTATATTAACAGATGATGATACATGGAGAGTAAAAAAGACAGCATCACCGTAGTCCTGGGCTCCTGGGCTACTGGGTTCTCACTACTAGGAAGAGGCACGGTGGGACTCTCATGTGATACCTTGATATGAGCTGTGAGAGAAAAGAGATTGGGAGAAACTCTGGATAAGTTGGAGGATAAGGGAAGCAGTCAGGAGATAAAAGCAAAGAGAGGTAAAAATAGAATATGAAGTAAGAAACTGAGAAAAGAAGAAGAAATACAAAGAACTCACCAGCGCTTCTTAAGCCATAATGCAAGGACTACTGGAAGCATTAAAGGTATGATCAGTATCAACAGAGTCAAGTTCATGGAAGGGTGATGTCCTGTAAAAATTGGAAAGAGACACACAGATGTCATTTTAAACTCACAGCTAACATGACTCCATCCAATGATTTCCCTACATTAATATATGCACTGGGTGTGAGTCCTATCAATAATCCACTCTATTCCCATCTCCACTCAGTGTAGAGTTCCACACCACCCCCAAGTCCCTTATACTTGAGTGGCCCTCACGTTCCATTCCTACATTCCAGAAATAATCTGTATTCATTCCTTCCTGACATCCCTCTCATCTATTTATTTTTTTCTAAAGATTTGTTTTATTTATTTATGCATATAAGAGCTAGGTACAAGCCAGAGGAACAGGGGGGTGAGAGGATTCACTAGAGACAGAGTGGGGAGGAGAACAGGCAGATCTACTGAAATACACTGCTGAGGGGAGCAGCAGGTGAGACAAGAGAAGTCTGTTGCGCCATGTGGGTTGCTCCCTGGCCAGCTGGGGATCGAACTCATGCTGCAGAGGCTGCAGATTGCTTCATAGTGCGGTGCTTAACCCCTTGCACCAGCAGGGAGGCCCCTCTCTCGTCTGTTTCTGACATCATGAAACTTTACTCTTCTCTGTCCTCTATGTTCAAGACTTGCCTGTTCACACTTACAGATCCAGTCTTATTTACCCCAATAGAGGATGATCTTCTGGCCTCCTAGACTGCTGTGCCTCACTTGGCAAGAAAGGCCTACTGCCTCCTCAGCATCCACATTCAGGATCACCCGAAGATACCACGTCCCATCAGCATTGGGCAGGACATCTCGCTGAGTGCCTGGCAACTCCTGATCTCCCCGCATCCACATCACCCAAATAGGTTTTGGGTAGAAGCCAGAGACATGACAAATCAGCAACTGTTGGGTAGACCCAAGGATGGGGCTACTGGACAGCCAGGCCGCTGGCCTCACTGCAAAGGGGAGAAGATGTATTTACATGAGGGTTCTAACACACAGCTAAGGAACACAAAAGCCATGTTAATATGCATACATTACCCTCCTCTGGGAACCTCTTATCCAGCACCCCCCCTCCCTCTTGAACTCTTGCTTATCCTAACTTGGAAGAGGATGGTGGGAAGGGACAAGACTTGAAGAGATTGATCTTAGTGGAAGTTGCTGAACTGACCTTGTCTCTGGAGATACAGCTTCGCTGCATCAAGGAGACCCAAAGCAAAGCGAGGGCAGATGTCTCTGACGAGCTTGTCCACTGTTTCCTTGAATCCATCATAGTGATTGATTACACTGCATACTCTCTCAGCCCTACTCCCACCTTCTGGAGCAGGGACCCATGACATGTTTTGCAAACTCAGGAAATCTGATCCTTGATAAGCTACCCAGAAGAAATCTTTGGTGGTGTCCCTAGAATCCAACTCACAGCCAGCTGTCACCTGTATTACAAAAGGATCTGGGGAGAGGAAGAAGAAAGATTAATGAAAAAAATGGTAGGAACAATGTGAGAACCTAGGGCCTTATAAAAACAGTAGAACAAGAAAAGGGCTTAATATGGGTATGCCAATGAGCCAGATGTTTTTGGTCAAGAACAAGGTGAAAAAAGAATTAGTGGCATGTGAAAGAGGGCATAAAAGACACATACTAAGAATTAGGAGTTGATTTGAGGAGTCGGGGGAAATGAATATGGGGTGGAGGGGAATCCGTGTGAATAAAGTGGGAGTACAGCTTTCCAGAGTGCATGAAATGGGTCATAATGGTTGTCAGACTATGAACAAAGACTGCTGAAGAAGTTGAGTGGTGGAAGAAATCCTCTTTTAAGGGAGTCAAGTCCAAAGTGGGACAATTTTGTGACCCATGGAAAGGAAAACACTGGGGAAGCATTAAAAGTCCAAGAGAAAACAAGGGAGTCCAAAATCTAGGAAATGCTTAGGAGTCAACATCTGGAATAAGCCACAAGAAGTTTATGCGTGGAGATTGTGATGGTAGGCTAGGAATAATGGAAAATGGTCCAGAAAGATAGGAGAACATTTCCCAGAACAGAAGAACTTCAGAAGGATTTGCCTCAGTGGACTGAACTTACACATGAGCTGCAATTGCCTCGCATACTCTTGAATATCCCGAGTTAATCCAGACAAGTAGAAATGGAATAGCTGTTCCAGGGTCATCATCTCCTCGTCGCTGAAGTGGCCCTTAGACCAAGTGTACAGGTAAATGATCCTGCCTGTTTTGCTCTCCCAGCCATGAGTCTGCAACTCATTCAGCCAACCTGAGCCCTGATTTTGTGCCCAGGACTGGTTGACAAAGGATGAGATCTGGATGACATGGAACAAGGCATGTTCCTGGAGTGCTACGGCTAGAAGGTCAGATAGTTTAGTGATAAGAAGAGGAAGCAGAGGGCCTCCCCAGAAGCCTAGGGGTTAAGTCTCAGTACCATCATCACTGCACCCGATCCCCAGCCAGGGAAGTGACCCACATGGCGCAACAGACCTCTCCTGTCTCTCCCGCTGCTCCCCTCAGTGTACTTCAGTGAATCCACCTGCTCTGTTCCCCACTCTGTCTCTGTTGAATTCTCTCACCCCCTCACCTCTGGCCTGCACCCCACTTCTTCTCCTTAATAAATATATACTTGCAATACTTAAAAAAAAAAAAAAAAAGAGGCAAGCAGAAAGGAGAGAAGATAGAAGGTGACCAAGATACCAGGGAGAGAAACTAGACTAGCTTAACAGTGACCTTTTCCTGATGTCCCAGGCCCTCTCCCCACTTTCAGAAGCATTAACTGGCCCTGGAGACAGTTATCTCAGGTTACAAGCCCTCCTGTGTCCTCACAATCTAGACCCACCTTGGGAAAAGCTGCCACCTTCGACCCAAATCCACCCACCTGCACAGTTGTCCTTACCTTCTACAAAATCACCTCCTGAAAGAACAGCTAGAAACACAAGTTGCAGAGACAGCATGTCATTTGCAGGTGTTTCTTCTTCTCCGTTCTCAGCAAAACCTACCCCTCAACATCTCTAGCCTGACTTCCTTCTTCTGTCAACAGACCTTCCTGCCCCCCAGTCCCTGACTGCCACGCAGTCTGCCACATTGCTCATCCTTGCACCTCCTCTTCCATCTCTCACCACCCCTCCAGTCTGGTTTACGGTTGTTCTCTCTGGTCTAGGTCTAGATTCCGGATGTGTTTCTTATCGCCTGCCTCCATCTTGTCGACTTTTCCTCCTTTCACTGCGGTGGAAAACTTTGTAAGTGACATCGAAAGGTTCCCTCACCTCTGGACTTGCATCTCATATCACAAATGAAGAACAGAAACCACGTGGTTTCCCTGAGGGCTGCTTGTTTTAACAGATTTCAAATCTTCTAGTTTCTCCACTTAACTCTGCCTCTACACCTGAGTACATGCTTAGTAAGCAGTATCTTAGTAGTCATGTGAAAATAAGAGCTAGACAGTGTATTCACTCTATTATTCTGTAGTTTTAAACTACAGAAAAAAGTATATATTTTTTCTTTTTAAAAATTATTTTATTTTATATAATTCTTACATTGTTTTTCATTTTTGCACAATGTATTATGCACTTTTATTTTGGTTATATTCCCCATACAATTCCCACCCCCCTTATTTTGACCCTAATCCCTCCTCTCCTCCCTGCCCCCCCCCATAGTGTGTCTCTGGTTTATAGTTGCTTGTCGATTTTGATTTAGAACAAAGTACATTTAAACCAAGAATTTGAATGCTAGTTATTTCAGTGTATAGAATCTCAGATAAAAGTCTGTTAAGAATAATGTTCTCTAGAAAGGACTTTTGACTACCAAGCTATTGGGGTGTCATGATTTAAAGTCCTGGAAAACCAGCATGTTTTTATACCTGGGGCACTAAATTTTGTGTAATGTACAATGGTACTAGAACATAGTGGTCAGAAAAAACAGCTTTCAAGATGATACCTACATGGGGAGACATTAAAAATCAGTGCTGATAATGGAATACTACTCAGCAATCAAAAAAGATAAACTCATGCAATTTGCAACATAGGTGGAGCCTGACCGGATTATGCTAAGCAAAACAAGTAGAAGGAGAAAGATGAATAACAGATGGTTTTACTTATATGTGGAATATAGAGAAACCAAACAAAGGGTCAGACAAAAGCAAGCTTTAAAGCCAACCCTTGAAAGCCAACCATAGATCTCAGACATCCAGGAAGGAAGGAGGAGGAAGGCAAGAGGTTAGTAGGGTACAGGGAAGAGCACAATGGACATGGTGATGGACTATAGGTGCTTTGGTGGTGGGAAAGCCACAGTGACCACACCTGAGGGGAGAAATCCTCTACTGTCAAAAAAAAATTAACAAGATGTAAAACAATAGTACTTTGTTAAAAAATAATATGTATACACACACATAGATATATTTTTTAAATCCATGTTGAAGTTAAATTTTGTGATATGATAAAAATACACTCCTTGTTCCCCTACCTTCTTTGTCCTTGATGTCAAGTCTCAAGAACTTGAGGACTGTGAGGAAAACCAATGTCTGTGGCCCAACACACCCATTTTGTTATGGCAGCCTGAGTAGACTAATCGTCTCTCTCTGTCAGGGAACTGATGGAAAACCCCAAAGCCTCCACACCTGAGAGTATGTTGCTGTGAGAATTAATCAGGGAGGAGGCCAGAAGTGACACTTCTGAGAGCAACTTAGCTCCAGAAGTAAAGGGTGGAAAAATGGCATTCGGGCATATTGTAGACCATTTCTTTCCTGGTCTCACCAATGAGCTAATTCACCCTGTTTTCACGGGAAAAAATAGGAGTGAGAAAAAAACAAAAACATTTAGAGAAAGTCCTCCTTGTTGCAGGCATCCCATGATACGGCAACACCCATCCAATCATCCAAATGGAAAGCTAAACCCCTCCTTCCCTCAGTACTTACCTCTCCTTTACTCCCATGGCCACCACATCATTTCTCCCTGTCATCTGTAAAATCTGCCTCTTCTCTCACCTCACTGACATTTAGTTCTGCTTTCATCATATATGATGTAGATTTCTGCCACAATCCCTCAGCTGAACATTGCAGCCCAAACCCTTCCCTCTCTCTATTATTCAGCACTCTGAGTCAAAGCTTGAAATGTGTCATATCGAGCTCATGCTTAAAATATTTCAATGAATTTCATGAAAAATAATTCTAACTCCAAAGTAAGTCAATTTTATTTACAAAGTCTCACCTATCTCAAACCACAACAAAAAAAGTGGAGGAAGAAATGGTGGGGCCTGTGAGAAGGGAAGTTGACAGGCTATTTGCCTAGTGAAGTATGAGTATTATCCAAGAGTCTGAAAAGTATATGAAATGCAACAGGGAGAAAAGAGGTGTTATATTGGCCTTCTAGACTCATGATCCCGACAGAATAATCTGTGATGAGTGGGTATCCTATAATTAGATGAGTAGGGGGGCCTGGCCATCCAGGGGTTATCTGGGACCCTTTCTCTGTCACCAGCCTGCCCCAGCTCCCAATCTTCCCATTGGCGTTCATGCTTACCTTTGAGCTCTTAGCTGGCTGTCCCCCATGTACACTTTACTGGGTGGTTTCCCCCCCAGAGACAGCTCTGCTCAGTCTCACACTCTATCATCCCCCACTCTGCCAGCAGAATCTTTGCCCTCTGCCCACTTCCCTATTTGAGAAAACCCACTGTCTCCCACAGTAAAAGACCCATCTGTCTTTTACTAGATCTTTCACTACCCATCAGCCCTTCTTCGAGTTCTTCTCTCTCCTTTCTGACTTCCAGCAGGTCTCAGTCTCTATAATATTCTATATCTTCCTCCCTCTCATATCCACATCAGTGGCAAGGGCCTCATCCTAGAGAGCTGTGATGGACTCCTGATGGATCACTTACTACAAGTACCCATCGTCACCCCAGGTTTCAGATTCCCCCACTGTAATAAGGTTGGGTTGAAAAATATTATTTATGAAAAATGATATTCTCTAAATCTCCTTCCCCATTCTTTGACTTGTCTGTGTTCCCATTCATTTTTATTTACATATTTTCCTTTCTCTGCTTCCTGGCTTTCAGTTCTTACTTTTCTGTGGTTTCACTTTGTTAGACCTTTCATGATACTCCCTCAGTTTCATACTTTGTCTTATCTGTGTTTTCCAGTCTTTGTCCTTCACAATTCATTCTGGATATATTCTTTTTTTTTTTTTTATAAATTTTATTGTTATATTCCCCATACAATTGCAGCCCCCCCATTCTGACCCCAATCCCTCCCCTCCCACCCCCGCCCCCCTAAAAGTGTCTCTGGTTCATAGTTTTTTGTTGATTTTGATTTTCACTTTCTTATAGTTATTCATTTTCCTGGTCCCTTATTTAAGTTTTCTAGATTCCTGCTATGAGTGAGACCATCCGGTATTTTTCTTTTTCTTTTTGGCTTATTTCGCTGAGCATGATCCCTTCTAGCGCCATCCATGTTGCTGCAAATTGCATGTGTTTATCTTTTTTGAATGCTGAGTAATATTCCATGGTATATATGTACCACATCTTCTTGATCCAGTCATCTATTTTTGGGCATTTGGGTTGTTTCCAAAGCTTAGCTATTGTAAACAGTGCTGCTATAAACATAGGGGTGCAGGTGTTCTTTGGAATTGATGTTTCTGTGTCCTTTGGGTAAATACCTAGGAGTGGAATTGCTGGATCATATGGAAGCTCTATGTTTAGTAGGTCCAGAAATCTCCATACAGCTTTCCACAGTGGTTGGACCAGTTTGCACTCCCACCAACAGTGCAGAAGAGTTCCTTTTTCTCCACACCCTCGCCAACATTTGTTGTTGCTAGTTTTTTTAATATGTGCCATTCTCACTGGTGTCATTCTGGATATATTCTAATTTGTCTTCCGGTCGATTAGTTCTCTCTTCAGTGAGGCCTGATTTGCCTCAATATCCATCCATCGTTTTTTTTAACTGCTGTCATTTTATATTTTGTTATAGAATTTCCATTTGTTCTTTCTTATAACTTCCATCTCTCTGCCCAAATTCTCCATCTTATTTTTATTTCTTTGAGGATGCTAATTCTAGTTGTTTTTTTTAAAGATTTATTTATTTATGCATTAAAGAGCTGGGGTACAGGCCAGAGTTGTGGGGTGGGGGCCGTGAGAAGTTTCACCAGAGACAGTGGGGAACAGAACAGGCAGATTGACTGAAGTACACTGTTGAGGGGAGCAGTGGGCAAGTCAGGAGAGGTCTGCTGCCCCATGTGGGTAGCTCCCCTGCCTGGCTGGGATCGAAACGATGCTGCAGAGGCCTCGGACAGCTTCATATGTTGTGTCTTAACTGCTTGCGCCACCAGGGAGGCCCCAATTCTAGTTGTTTTAAAGCTTTTCTATAAAAAATTGTTTTATCTAGATCCCTGATAAGTCTGGGTCTGTTCTCTGTTGTCCTTTTCTTAAAATTTTTTGTTCATTTCACCTGTTTATGTTTCTGATTGTCTTTTGGTTTTCCCTTGTTTTTAAGTGTCAATCATTTACATTTAAAAACAGAAATAATTTGGGACTTAGGATACTGTTATAGTCCTCCAGAATCAATTAGGGGCATTGGCAATACAAAATTACCTTCTAATTTCAGGAACTAAAGTCTTTTGAAACTGAATAACAGTCTTTTTAAAGGTCACTCCATGTCTGCTTCACGCTTACTCCTAGGACATAGCCCTTAAAGATCGTAACCCAATGATATTTTTTAAGATTTATGAGTCTATGGAAAGTATTGCTTAGCATCTCAATCCCTTTAGCTGCCTCTCATGGACTCAGCAGAGGCCCTGGGGAAAAGCATCCCAAAATTCAGTGTTCATCTCCGTGAGTTTCTACCTTCTGAATATTAACCCAGTAACTCATCTCTCCTTGGTGGCTCTTCAGTGCCTTGAGGCAGACTTTATTTTATGCGTCTCTTTTTTTTTTTATAGTTGTCTTTGACAAGAGAATTGGTGCAAAGTAGGTAATTACCATTACTAGAAAGATAAGGCCTCCTTTTTTATCTTTTATTAATAAAACTTACTGTTCTTCATGTGTGAAGTTAGAATTTGTGCCTTAGAAATCTAGGCTGTAACAGGGCTGGTGTAAGCAAAATGAAACTGTATAATGGCAGTGTCTCTTGAGTATGTGTTAGCCAGATGAATTCAAGGTTACCTCCTCTACAGGTTACTTCCTTTATAGGCCTCCTGGCCGTGAAACTAGTTCAAAATAATATAGAGAGGAACCAAATGGGGGAAACCTCCCAAAGGCTGCACACTTAGTCTGACTGAAAGTCAAGGCAAAAAAACAGCACTAAATGATTTAAATAATCCATAGCTGAGAGCTCTCTGATTTTTTTAACAGAATCTTTGCTTCAGCCATTCCTGCTGAGGCAGTCTTGGTGAAGGTGAGTGCGCACAGAATCTCATGCACATTTCCTAAGATTTGCTTTGACTTTGTGAGTCTGTTTTCAATACTGTCTTTCTTTGTGAGGACTGTGCATTTCTTTAGGATCCAGAAATTAAAACTTTACTCCATAAAACCACATTCTTGCTCTAGCAGAGGCTGTGTCCAGTCACCAATGTGCCTCATTCAGGAGAAATACGTTCATTCCCACAACTTTGGGGAGTACCAACTGCTCTGTGTACAAATGCGGCCCTTGAGGACCCGCCATCAGCGAGAGAAGGCTGTCTTTCCCAAGAGGACTCCCCTTCCTTGAGGAGTGCAAACATCAAATGTGAAAGGAGAAAGATAGAATCCATTACCTGGTTTCCGAAAGTTTCTAAAGAACCTTTCTAGTTCCAGAACTCTCTGTGAGCTGCATTAAACACACTCTGAAGCTGAACCAGAGTTCAGCTCCTCCATCAGTTTCTGACCTAAGTCACTCATCAGTCAATCAGTCAGAAACTGACCTAAGACACTCATCGAGACAAACAGCCACTTGAGTTGCAAAACCATCCTCAGCCGAGGCCTGTCACAATAAAAACTCAAGTGGCCACTAGATACAAAGCCCTACAACCTTATGTCAAGGCCACAACAGGAAAGAGGCAGCTGTACCACATAGAAAAAAACAGTCCTGTTGAACCACATGGGCCACTGAACCCCAACAAAGCCAAAGGCTCCAGTGGTGGCGCCCTGATTCCTTACCTGTGCTCACCCCTTCATGCATGTCTCTGACTCTTGTTTTTTCAAAACGCACTATGATTACCCTTGTAACAGAATAAACTACAACCATTACTATAACTCTTATATACTACTACTGTTAATATAAATATTACCATCTCCATTACTCTTTTTTTTTTAAAGATTTATTTATTTATGCATACAAGAACTGAGATAGAGACCAGAGGTGCAGGAGGGTGAGAAGATTCACCAGAGACAGAGTGGAGAACAGAACAGGCAGACTGACTGAAATACACTGCTGAAGGGAGTAGTGGGCGAGACAGGAGAGGTCTGCTGCACCATGTGGGTAGCTTCCTGGCTGGGGATCGAACTCGTGCTGCAGTGGTTGCCTATAGCTTCATAGTGCTGACACTTAACCCCTTGCACACCAGGGAGGCCCCATCTCCATTATTCTTAAGGCAGAACCAGTAGTCATGAAGAAAACTAAAGGAATGTTGAAACATATAAAGAAAACTCTCCTCTGTTTGACTTCCACTGATGTATAATCACTCACTGATGTATAATCAGTCACTTAGCACCTGCGTGGATCCAAGTATCTTCTACATGTGAATATACTGCAGTTGATGATGAAATGACTTTATCTTAACCAAGAACTATAAATCTTAGTGGAGTGAGTTTTATTATACTATTTAGATTCCTTAGAAAACAACAAGCTTGCTTAAAACAATTATTTTCTTTTTTTTTTTTAAGATTTTATTTATTTATTTATACAAGCACTGGGTACAGTCAGAAGAGCAGGAGGGTGAGAGAATTCACCAGAGCCAGAGCGGGAACAGAACAGGCAGACTGATGATACACTGCTGAGGGGAGCAGCAGGCGGCAGGAGAGGTCTGCGAGCCATGTGGAACCCTTGCCCGGTGGCCGGGGATCGAACTGGCGCTGCAGAGGCTGCGGGCAGCTTCGCAGCCCAGCGCTCAACCACTGCGCCACCAGGGAGGCCCTTAAAACAATATTTTCTAAAGTGGAGACCCTTAACTGATGTTTGCCTGCTTGGAATCTGGACTCGGTGGTTGGCTTGGAGAGTTATATCTATATGTAGTTATATCTATATTCTATATACAGTTATATCTATATTCCTACTGGATTGCATCCTCAGCATCTAAGAGAGTGCCTGGCAAGTGTTCGGTGCTCAATGCATAATTTTGAATGATCAAATAATTCTGTTCAAGAATCCAATCATTTGCTTAAATTATTGAGATCTTCAACATCGGAAAGTGTTGTTACTTTACTTGATGAAAAGACATCCATGCAGTTATATTTAAGATAAAAGCATATGCTAAAAAGCATGAAGTTTAAACAGAGGGTCCTGCTATAAATTTCCTATTATGAAAACTTTCATAATAAAACTTTCCTATTATGGAAACGAAGTTAATAGAGTGATCTGGAATCATTTATTCAGGATTCTTTTATTGTTCTATCAGGAGTCAGGGGGAGGTTTCAATGTACTATAGTGGAGGGTTATTGGTACTTTGGTGGCACGCATGGTGTGATAACACACTTTTGAGGAGATGTGAATCAGTACTCGTAAAATATACATGATATTGTAAACCAATGTTACCTCAATACAAAAAACAATGAATGCAGTAAAATTCTATTAATCAACCAAAAATGAGCATCTATATTCTAAACCGACATGTAAATATGCTCAAAGCAACATTATTCAAAATAGCTAAAATGTGGAACCATTTCAAATGTTTATCCACAGTAGAGTGGATAAATCGTGGTCTATTCACACAACTGAACACTATATAGCAATGAAAAAAATTAACTACTGCTAGATGTCACAATGTGAATAAATCTCTCAGAAATAATGTTGAGTAAAATATGTCAGGCACAAAATAGTATTTAATGTTTTGTTCTAACTACATGAAGTTCAAAAACAGATTCAATATATCTAAGGCGCTAGAGATCAGAATATTAGATATTTTTTAAAGGCTATGCTACACCTGAGGGATATAAGGGGAACAATTACCCATGTTCCCCATCCCTAGTAGTCTGTTTATACCCATGGTTGTCAAATTCCCCACACTTGCAGTTATGAGCACCCACAAGTGATAAGCAGTTTCTCACAGGTGTCCCATTACACCACGAGAAAAAAAAAAGTAGTGAAAAAATGAAGGTAGGCAAAGCAGATGGAGTTAAGTTCTGTCACCAGCTGTCTGAGCAACGGCTGGTGGAAAAAAAGTGGGCTGAGAAGATGTGAGGCAAGACACAAGAGGTGTCTGATACTAGCGGGTTTTTAACAAGGAAAATAAATCATTTTCCACCCAGAAACAAACCCACAGATTTATGGTCAACTAATCTTTGACAAAGGAGCAAAGAATATGCACTGGAGCAAAGTTTGTTCAATCAGTGGTGCTGGGAAAACTGGGTCGCAACATGCAAAAGAATGAAGCTTGACTACTACCTCACACCATGCACAAAAACCAACTCAAAATGGATTAAAGAACTAAACATAAGACCTGAAACCATAAAATATATAGAAGGAAATATAGGCGAAACACTGCATGATATGCACATTAAAGACATCTTTACAGACACATCACCCAAAGCAGTGATAATGAAGGCAAAGATAAACAGCTGGGACTACATCAAATTAAAGAGCTTCTGCACAGCAAAAGAGACAATAACCCAAACAAAGAGAAACCCCACCAACTGGGAGAACATTTTTGCACACAACATTAATGATAAAGGACTGATCACAAAAATCTACAAAGAGCTGATGGATTCAACAACAACAAAGAAAATAATCCAGTCAAAAAATGGCAGAAGAGCTAAAAAGAAACTTCTCCAAAGAGGAAATGCAAATGGCCAACAGGCATATGAAAAAATGTTCAACATCACTTATAATCAGGGAAATGCAAATCAAAACTACAATGAGATGCCATCTTACACCAGTGAGAATGGCACATATTAAAAAAACTAGCAACAACAAATGTTGACTAGGATGTGGAGAAAAACAAACTCTCCTACACTGCTGGTGGGAGTGCAAACGGGTCCAACCACTATTGGAAAGCTGTGTGGAGATTCCTCAACCTACTAAACATAGAGCTTCCATATGATCCAGCAATTCCACTCCTAGGTTTTTACCCAAAGGACACAGAAACATTAATTCAAAAGGGCACCTGCACCCCTATGTTTATGGCAGCACTATTTACAATTGCTAAGCTTTGGAAACAACCCAAATGCCCAAAAATAGATGACTGGATCAAGAAGATGTGGTACATATACACCATGGAATATCACTCAGCATTCAAAAAAGATAAACACATGCAATTTGCAGCAACAGGGATGGAGCTGGAAGGGATCATGCTCGGCGAAGTAAGTCAGAAAGAAAAAGAAAAATACCGGATGGTCTCACTCATAGCAGGAATTTAGAAAACCTAAATAAGGGACCGGGGAAAAGAATAACTATAATAAAGAAAAAATCAAAATCAACAAACAACTATAAACCAGAGACACACTGTGGGGGAGGGTGGGAGGGGAGAGGAGGGTTTGGGGTCAAAATAAGGGGGGAGGTGGTGCAATTGTGTGGGGAATATAACCAAGATGAAAATGCATACATTGTGCAAAAATGAAAAATGATGTAAGAATACACAAAATAAAAATAAAATAAAAATAAAATCATGTTCCCCCAAAAGGAAAAACTTCAATTTACCAGTTTGTTCTGTAACTTTTTAACTCCCAGTGCCACCTACTGGTGAAAAGTAGGCATTCACCTCATCAAAACAGCCCTTTAATGTTGTTTAAAGAGAAAATCCTCTGAAAATTCTGTTGCTTTGTTTCACTCCATTCTAAATGAAAACCCAGTGCCTGATGTAAGCAGTCACTGCAGGTGACTGTTAGAACCCTTTTCTTATTCCACCACTTTGAGAAGAGTAGGCAAACTCAATTTGGTATCTTGTAAGCACATAATACTGACTTAGTAACTTTTAGTAAAACTTTGCTGTAAGTGGAGAATTTTATCAAACTCTGGGCTCTGTGCCCCACAGTTATGTTCAATCTAAAATGAGATCTCTATATTGCACCTGTAATTTAAAAATACTCATTTCTCCAGCTTCGGGGAGTCATTCTTCATAAATCTCCAAATAGATGCATCTATGGGAAAATAAAGCCGGTGAATTCCCTTAAACTAAGGTTATATTTCAGGGTTCAGGTTAGGTTTAGCGGTTCTGGTTCAATATTAGGGGTCAGGGTTAGGGTTAGTGGGTAGGGGTCAGGCTCAGTGGTTAGGGGTGAAGGATCAGGTTTAGGGTCAGTGTAAGGTAAATGGATTGATCAGGTTTTTTTCATCACTAGCCTCTATGGTTATCACCTGTGGCCTTGATCGTGTTGCTGCAGAAGGTGCTTGGGAGTGTGGGCGCAAGGCCCGTGTGCCTGATTGTAGACATCTGGAGCATGGGTGCAGGCATGTGTAAGTGTGCACACCTGAGCCTAGAGGCCAGGAATATAAAAGCGACGTCACTCAGAGACAAAGGGTGGCTATAGGAGGATGAATGACTACAGAAGAGGCGAGACCATGAGAGAACCCAGAAAAAGTGTAAAGATTCTTGTGGGGGGTGCTTCCTGACTGCCTCCCAGCCACCCCCTGACCCACCTGTGCCTACCTCCTTACATGCCAGCCTCCCTGCCTGGTGCACCTGTGTACTTGGTTCCCTGAGAGAGCATGAAAGCCTGTGAAATGCACTGAAAACTCCTGGACTCATCTGTCTGCCCAAATCCATAGTGAACCTGCCCTGTGCATGCTGGCACTAGAGTCAGTGTTAGGGTTAGGGATTAAGGGTTAGGATAGGATGAAAATATGGCACCTGCCTAGCAACTAGATGAGGAGTTTCATGGGGGTAGGAGGACCCTAGCCATGTGGAACCTGGGATGGAGTAAATTTGGCACACGCTGAGTCAATAGATGAGTGGGCCTGTGCAGTCCAAATGTGTGTTATTCAAGGAACAGCTGGACTCTGCCCCAACTGATCTCCCACAGCTGCCCTCTGAAGTGGGCAGGATGGGGGCATCCTGTTTTTCCAGATGAATAATGAGGTCTAGGGGAGTTAGGACTCAAGTGGCCAATACTCCACCCATATCAGCCTCTGCTCTGATCACCCATATCATATCACCCATACCATATCACTCCACCCATATCACCCAGTGCTCCTGGCACTCAGGGCACCCACGCCACCCTAAGCTCTTCTTTACACTGTGTGCATCTAAAGGCATTCTCATGGGTAGCACTGAGACTTGAGACCATGGAAACATGAATAATATATATCTATTATTTATATAGGGTGAATTCAAGGGCATGACACACTGGGGATTTCAGTCAGGTTAGAATAAGCCTTCAAGCAGTGTGAGAAGGTGGGGAGGTCAGAAAATTGGAGGCAGTAAGCTGGACAGAGAAGAAATGAACTATCCTGGGTTCTGCTGCCCTGGGGCAGGGAAGATCTGGGGAGGTACCATGAATTTGGAGGTGAGGAAAAAATAGAAGGAAGGCCAAGGATTTTGGAAGTGCCAAGACACAAAAAGTAAGGCCTCCTTGGTGGCACAAGGAGTTAAGCACAGCACTGTGAAGCTATCCACAGCCTCTGCAGAATGAGTTTGATCTGCAGTCGGCCAGGGAGCAACCCACATGGCGCAGCAGACCCCTCCTGTCTACACGCTCCTCCCTTCAGCAGTGTATTTCAGTCCATCTGCCCGTTCTGTTCCCCACTCTATCTCTGGTGAATCCTCTCACCTACCCCCCCACCTCTGGCCTGTACCCCAGTTCCTCTATGCATAAATAAAATCTTAAAAAAAAAAAAAAAAAAGGACACCAGAAGTCCCAGGACTGGACACGGGAGTTGTGTGGGAGAAAGTGGCAGTGAGCCAGGAGTTGAAATATCCCCCAGAAGGTGCCCTGTGGCTCCCCACAATCAGGGGGCAGCAGATGGTGTGATCCATGGCGCGGGCGGGGGGAGTGGGTGTTCAGCAGGGAGAGGGTCTAGAAGTGGCAACCAGAGCATCTCCCGAAGTTGGGTCAGATGAAGGCAAGTCCCAGCAGGGGGCGCTGGGTCCTCAGAGAACGAAGAGACTGGGGCGCTGAGTCAGGTGACCTAGCCTGGGGAGTTGGCCCCAGAATCGGCATTCCCAGCACGTTCCCAGTGTTGGCTGGCTGCAACCACAAAGTTAGCGCAGGAAGTGAGTTGTCACTCGGCTGCAGTGGGGGGTCGGGGACGTCGCAGGATCTTGAGGAGGATCTTGAGGAGGATCCTCCGGGCAGGATCTTGAGGAGATGAAGTGTCGAGCCCCACACCAGGGCCAGGGGGCGGGACAGCAGTGGGGGTGACCTAGGATGGCCTGCCGCAGCCAGCTCAAGCTTGCTTCTTGACATTATACATAAAGCATGAACCAACCCTCAGTAATAACTTTAAGATCCATGACGTGAATTGTAAAGAGCTAGCACGAGGCTGCAGCGACGGTGCCGCATCCCTGCGCACATCCCTGGGCGGGGTCCGGGAAAGGTGGATTTGTGCGGGGTGGGGAATGGGGGGCGGGAAGCACCAGCTCTCACCAGCAGCCGGCGCCCAAGGACCACAGCGGGTGGAGGAGGCCGAGAGGCCTGGCTGGGGCAGTAGGGGGCGTAAGGAGGAAGCCGCCATTGCTCTGAGCCTCCAACTCGGTGTGGTGATTTCGAGGCAGCCTTCAGGGTCAGGGGTGCGCAGCTCCTAGGTGCCTGGGTCCCTCCTAGAAATGTACCACATTCTGTGTGTGCAGCCCTGGCGTCAGTAAGGGTTTGGAGAGGGCGTCACCTCCAAGAACATTTCCAAGGCCAGCATGGCAGACAGGCCTGGGTGGCAGCAGGATTTACCAGTTAATCTAACAAAAAGATGAAGCTGACTCAGGTCACCCACTTCCTTTCTGACTCTTGGCCCAGAGGCAACATTGACTGGCGCTACAGCAAGAGTCTGCCTCCCCCCACAACACGCCCCCACCCATCCCCACTCCCATCCCCCACCCCCCAACCCCCCAACACACACACACCTGGCGCTTGGGAGGGGCCTATGGAAAGCCCTGGCTACCTACTGCTAGTGGGGCCCATGGGGGAGGGTTGTGGAGTCTCAACTGACCCCTCAACCTTCCAGTAGAACGTGCCCCACTTCTGCACCTTCTTTCAAAGACTCCCAACCCCACCTTCCCCCTCAACTGTCAGATATCTGGAGCTCTCCCTACCCTTCCTCTACAAAGCCTTCCTCCAGCTCAGACACACTTTTTCTGGGGAAGTCCGTCTTCTGGGCATGGCCCCAGTGGAAGGGAAGTTGTTTCAAATGAGTATGCAGGGGCCCACCCTGCACCCTTTCTGGCCCCTCCCAAACCCCTGCTCTAGCGGGCTCCCCAGGCACTCAGGGAGCTGGACCCCACTGAGACCCCAACAGCCCCTATGGCTTTGAAAGTCCACAAACTACCAGCAGTTTGGGAGGAGCCAGACTGAGCCAGGCTAGGGGATGTGGAGCCCCGTGGGCCAGCCAGGAATGTCTCCCACCAGCCACTAACCCAATGTGTGGGGTATTGTTGCCACCAAGGGTGGGGCCCGTCACTACCCCACACTTGTCTCAAGGAGAAGTGAGGTCACAGTGACTCATCTTCTGAGGGGAGGGCCCCTTCCTCACACCCCTGAGGGCTGCGGATGGAAGAAATCAGGCTGCCCAGTTCCTGTAAGGCCTCTCCTGCGCCCGCTTCCCTTCTAAGGAAGGAGAAACTTCCCTTCCTCCCTCAGCTGCTTGTTTAGAAGAGGAAAGGGCCTGTGCTCCTCCGGACTCCTCCCAGGCCCGCGGCCAGGCCCCTGACCACATTTATCCCCATTTCTCAGACGGTGGTCCTCCCCACCTGCCCTGGCATCTCCATTTGGTGCCCCAGCCCCTACAAGTGTTTAGACCAAGTGCTACGATCTACCAATAGCCCCATGGGGGCCACAGAGCCACACCTCTACCCTCAGGCCAGGTGCCAGCTCTGCCAAGAGGCTGTGGCAGCTGTGGGAGGTAGTGCTGGGGCCCTGGGTCTCTACCCGCCAAGTCAGGAGCTGTTACTCACTGAGGCGGGAAGGCTACTGCATAGCAGCGGTTCTGCTCGGACACCCACACACAAGTACACTTTTGGTTTCCTAGTCTGTAGCACAGGGCCTGGTGCCGCCCAATGACATGCAGTCACCACCTCCACCCACCTGGCACACAGGGGGTGCTGAGACTGGGGGCACCCCCAAGTATAGGTTTGGCTATCTTCCTTCCCACCACCCTAGGCCTTGCCTGGAAAGCTTCTGGGTGTTCTGGAAACCATACTTGCTGACTCAGGGCTGTCTATGACAAGAGGTCAGACCCCAATCAGTCACACACACACCCCCACCCCGGCCAGGACAGCCACCGGCATGGGCTAGGGAAGGACCCTCCCCAGCCTGTTTGGGGGTGTTATGTGAGCATGTGTCTGGGAGGAAGAGGGCTGGCATGCTGTCCTCAGCAAATGGGGGGACATACGTCTCAAAGCCCACCTGCCTTCTGATGTTTTGATAAGGATGAGCTTGCATCAGAGTTGGGGGAAGACAGGAGTGTGTGGCAGTCACAGGGAACCAGGAGCTCAGGCCACAGAGCAAGGACCTGCAGGGGGGCAGGGAGGTGTCTCATTTGGAGGAAGAGGAAGTGAAGGCTGCCCCAGCTGCCAGGAGCGGGGTGAGGAGGGAATTCCCCAGATGGAGGCTAGTGCAGCCCTGCCCCCCACCCCCCAAAGGCTGCATTTCAAGAAGAAAGGGCAAAGAAGCTACTTTCTGAAGAAAAAAAAGAGAGTCTAAATCCTGGCCAACACCCCTGAGATAGATCCAGGTGAGGGCTGGAGACCCAACGGGGCAGCCCCATGGGACTCCCCTAACCTCCCCAAACAAGGGAGGGAGAGGAGGCTGGAATCCAAGGCCAGACTATCCTCTGAGGTTGAGCATTTTACCACCCTACCAGCCCAGCTGCCTGGGCTTGGGGATCACCTACACTGAGCCTCAGTGTCCCCATGTGCAAAATGGGACAAGGTTGTGGCCTCTGAGGGTTTGTGATGGGAATGGAGTGAGGAAAAAGACGTTTCAGGCCAGGTCAAAGAGCAACAGACACCCAGGCAGTAGATTCAGATCAGGCAGGGGTACCAGAGTCTGGGAGTTGTTCTCCTGGGTAGAAACTGGGGATCTGGTAACCCCCTGACTACATCATAGGTGTCCTGGGTTGACCACACCTTTCAGGCACCTGCAAGATCCCAAGTTTTCTTCCATAATAGTTGGCTCAGAGGGTTCTGCACCATTTCCCACCGTGGCAAGGGAAACAGGACTGAGCTCCCATCCCAAATGCAGACACTTCTTTGGACCTGCAGCTCAGGCCCAGCATCTAACCAAGACCAGAACCCCCAGGTTGCCCCAAAGCACCTTTA
Organism: Talpa europaea; assembly: GCF_964194135.1. NCBI lineage: Eukaryota > Metazoa > Chordata > Mammalia > Eulipotyphla > Talpidae > Talpa > Talpa europaea. The sequence goes on from NC_140079.1 coordinate 71,725,307, forward strand.
TTCACAGCAAAGGATGTCACCATAGCAACCACACATCAATTCCCTGAGAAATTTTCCCTTATCGTTTGCTTCCCTAGCTAAGTATTTGCAGAAAGAAAAACAGAAGACACAACACAGCTTGGAGGCCAGGTGAGCAAACTGGGCCCCAGGAGACAGGAATATGCAGGAGGAGGGCAGGGAGAATCCAGATGTTGGGACACATAAATACATAAAGTATCAGACATTTCCATCAGCTTTAAAAACAAAGATTATCCCAAGTTTGGCTTCTGCTTTTTCTGATCCACAGAAAAGATAAAATAACACCCTCCCCTACCCCCCAAAAACAAATACACCCTACTTTTTGCCCACCCCCTTTAGAAAAACAAGCACAGTAAAAAAATACTGTCACAATATTTACAGACACACCCACTATGGGTGACTTTCTCTCTACTTTGGAGAGGAGATAAAATGCTTAGCTCTGACTCCCCAATAAGAGGAGACAAAGGGAAGACACCCCGCCCCCCCCCCCACGACCCAGGAGGGCAGGGAAGGAAGTCACTATTCCCCCAGCCACATGGCCACTGGAGACTTAATGGGGCCCTGGGCCCAGACAGTGGCTGCTATTACTCAGAGCCACAGAGTGCCCAGCCTACAGCTCAGGGGGAGAAGGAGACCCAAGCCACTCACCCCAAAACCCATTTTTCTTGTACTGAGCATGGCCCAGCTATCCTTGGGGTTTGGGTTCTAAGGCAAGAGTCAGGATCTCAGGGTGCAGGGGCCCCAGCACAGAGTCTGTGAGCAGCAGGAGTGTAAAGACACCTGCACATCCTGCAGAGCAGCCCAAAGACCTCAAAGTAATAACAGTAAAACTGCCCTCAGAGCCACCTCTGATGCACAGATCCTTCCGGACATGGGCTCTGGAGCCCGCAGACCTGAAGAGCTAGGAAAGGCAGACAAGTGGCACTTGTGACTGCTCCTCAGCAGAGCAGAACTGCCCAGCAGTCTGCTACACGGACGGGGACACTAAATACATGTGCGTGGCACAGCCCTGGGGGAGCCTCGAATGCCAAGGCCAGGGCAGCACAACAGGGTCCCTGGGCCCTTTGGATACCAGGGGCGCCCAGAGACAGGGTCTCAGCCACAGCTACTAGAAGATGGCAGTTCGGGGACACCAGGGTGTGTCCGGGTACAGGTGGCAGTGGATGGAACGGAACCTGTGGGGACAAAGTGAGGGATTAATCCATGTGGTTAGGGCTACTGAGCACCCACAGTACCGGTAAAGGGGCCTACTCCACGCTGGACATGCTTGTCATGCTATTTTGTGACTGCCAGCTCCCCAAGCACCTGACATAAGCTCCACCCCCATCCAGTCCTCAGTTTATTTACCTGGATGGGTCAGCCTCCACAGAAAAGGGTCCCTTCATGTGGATGGCATTCCGCTTGTTTTCAAACATGCCATAGCTCAGGGTCACCTGTAAGAAGAGGGCAGAGTGGTGCTGGGAGGGGCCCCAATGCATCCCCCAGCTCTGTCCAAGATTGGCCATGTGGCTCTTGGACACTTGCAGCTGCCTTGCCTTTTGCCCTCCCTTGGAACAAGGAGGAAAGTCTAATGGTCCCCACCACCCCCACACCCCTCCCAGGAATAAAGTCCTAAGTGGGAGATTCAGCTGGGGCCAAGAGAGTGTCTTGCTATAGGCAAGAGAGCGTCTACCGACCCAAAAGGCACAGAGCAGATGTGTCACAATGAAGATAGGACAGGAAGGGTGTGGGGAGGGGGTTGTGGGCATCTGGGTAGCAGAAGAGGGCTTCAGGAGGGTAGCAGCAGATGAGGGTAACAGGAGAGGGCTTCCTTCCCAACATCCAGCTTTAAAAGTGACCCTTCCTCCCACCCTACTTGAGTCTGTGCCTTCCTGTGCTGGTTACAGTCCCTCCCTCCCCAGCAGGGAGCCACACCTGCTCACGGAGCTCAGAGGTAGGCACCTGCTGCAGGTTCTCCAGGTGCGAGTGGAAGAGACCGCTCCGGATGAGGGGCACACCCAGCAGCGCCTCGACAATGTAGCCTATGGTGCAGTCATCCGGCAGCCGGATCCGCTCAGCCGTGTTCATGAAGTGACCGCCGCTGCAGAGGGGAAGGGCCGACAGTGAGCGGAGGCAGGAGCTGGGCAGGAGCCCGCCAGGCAGAACATGGCACAGAAAGAGGAGGCCAACATACTCGTGGAGTGGGGTGTAGACCACATGTGTCCCCCAATGGGGTTCACCCAGCAGCTCCCTCCCTCCCTGAGCCCCAGCAGGCACCCTCCTTCATACCAGCCAGATGATTCTCTGCCAGTCGGGGTTTCTGAGTACAGGAAGGGATCCTGCCGATGGTACCTGGGCCTGGGAGCTAACCACCCCTGGTGCCTGGTAGGCAGGACACAGGCAGTCATGGGACCACAACTCAACCCTCCCTCAATTTTGCATGTGAGGGTGAGGACACCTGCCCTTGGAAAGTGACCAAACCAGGCCCCACAGTAGAGGGAGTGGGGAGGGCTAGACCTCAGAAGGCCAACTACCTCCCCTGTTCCTCGGAGCACTCACCTGGCCCACGGACTCATCTTCAGGGCCAGTCCGCGGCTGATGCAGAAGCCAGCCCCGCCAGTGGCAAACCAGAAGTGGACAGGACGCTGCAAGAACGGGGAGTGTCATGAGACTTCCAGGCACCACCCTCCGCAGCAGGACGCCTTCAGCCTCCTCCCCACTCTGGGCCTGCGACTAGAACTCACCATCTTGTTCTCGCTGACTCTCTCCGTGGCCTGGATGGGTCTGTCCAGGCTGGGCTTGCCTATGTACACGTCCTGGGTGTGCGGGAAGCTGGCCAGCAGTCGCAGCAAAGCCCGCACGTTGACGTAGTTATCATCGTCCACGTGGCAGAACCACCTGAGAGCAAGGTGGGCATCAGGGCGGGCAGACCAGGGGGAGGTACTACCAAGGCCTGAACCTGGAGGGAAGGGTACCCATGGAAGGCCAACACTCACTTCCTCCCTGACTCGATGAAGCGGTCGTACTCCACAGCCATCTTGCAGGACAGAGCCTGGCGGCTGTGGGCAGCTGAGCAGTTAGTATTGACCACGTTGCCTGCGAATAAGAGAAATGGGCTCTCAGTGGATAGGAACTGGTTCAGAGAGGGTACAATGGCCTGGGGTCACACCACAGTGCCAAGGAAAGCAGAGCCAGATAGTGGGGATGACTTTCTGTCCCAGGGCACCTTGGGTCCAAGCTGGGCCCCTAAGAGGCCTCCTCAACCCTCCAACTCCCTCCCAGTGCAGGACACAAGGTCTGGTGATTCCCCACCCCCAGCACAAACCCCTCCCAGGGCGGCCCAGCCAGCCCCTGCCCATTCAGGCAGATTTTTCCCAGCACCAGCCACCTGTTGCAGTCACATCAGCTCAAAGGGCCCTGGGGAGCTGAAAGGGCCTCATTAGCATGAGAATTGGTGGGGGGGGCGAGTAGTGGGGCGGGGCATGGAGCAAACCAGTTGAGTAAACTGCCCTGCTAGGCCAGTGGCCTCCTGACCCCTCAGGAGGGAAGGGTGGAAGGGAGGAGTTCCTCCCAGGAATGGAGCCCCTCACTCCCCAAGTCCAGGGCTCACCCGTGTGCCTGGCCAGGGCTTCATCTTCCCCGTCGGTGAAAATGAACGTCTGGAAGGAGAAACATGGCCTTGAACAGGCAGCTTTATGTCCCCCACCCCGGGCCACTGCAGGGGTCCAGGGCTGGGCACCCTGGCGTTCCAGCAGCCTCGGCGCAGTCACACTCAGTCCCTACCCTTTCCTGTACCTCACTGTCCCCATGTGCAGAGTAGGCCTCAAATGCCCAGCCTGAGTGGAAGCTGGGCTGGGGCTCAAGCAGACCCCACCCCCCACCTAGACAGCTGGGCTCAAGGTCGCCCGGCGGCAGTGCCGGCACGAGCCAGGTGGGGCGCCCCGCCCACCCGCCAGGTAACCGGCTCCCGGCCCGCCCAGCGCACCTGGCAGAGCACACACCCTTATTGACACAGCGCCGGCCTGCAGGAGGGGGCAGAGGCCGGTGGGGGGGACAGGCAGAGGAGGTCGGCTTTGGGAAGCCAAGTCTCAATCAGTCAGGGACAAAGGCCTCTGCTGGGCGGCTGCCAAACCCTGGCGGACAAAGAGCCCGGAGGGAGGATGAATCACCAGGCATTGTCCGCCAGCTTTGTCCTGGGCGGCAAGGCGAGGGGCTCAGGGCTGGCCTTAACTCGGCCGCGTTAAGCAGGAATAGCCGAGCTGCCCATTACCATACAGCTGGCCTGGTTAACTGGGCCGGGCTGGGTGCAAGGTCCAGTGGGCAGGGGTGCAGCCACAGCCCCGCGGTCCTCAGCACTGGACCATCAAGCAGCCCCCTGCGCTCCCAGCTATGTGACCAGCTGGGCAGATCACCTTCTCTGAGCCAAAGCAGCCACACTGCTATTCTAAGAAGCCACCGGTCATCAGGGCTGAGACAGGAAACTACACGTGCCCCAGCCCACGGAGCAATGCCCCCTGCACCCTTGCAGCCCAGCAGCCCCTCCCGTAGCTGGGGAGAGGAAACCCGGGCTAGCAGACAGGTCTTGCCCAAGGCCACATCAAGGCTCCACCTGTGCCAGCACAGAGCTACACTGCCAGGATCGCTCTTTGGAAGGGGCCAATGGGGCGGGGCCAGGCGCTGCCGGCGCCCGCCTGGGCCAGTCGGCACATGGGAAGGAATGTTCCTTCCTCTGCCCGGCCCTCCCAGCGCGTGTCGCCTGGCACACCCTGGCATGACTGAGTGCAAAACCTGGGGCCCAGTGGGGAGTGCTATGAGCAAAGACAGCAGGAGACCTCCAATTCCATGCCCACCAGGTCTGTTTCCCTTAGTGTACATATAGGTCCAAGGAAAGATCCAGCATTTGCAAACCTGAAGATAGCACATACCCAGCAACCTGGGGATCCACCTGGGATGTCCACTCCTACCTGAGCATCCCCTGTTTTGTCTAGCCTGACCCCAGACCCAGGCACACAAGGTGGGTCCACATCTGAGGATCAAGAGCTCAGAGCTAGGGGTGGGGGAAGGGGTGGGCAGGCTCCATCTGCACCTTCTCTGCTCACGCACCCCCTCCTTCCAGAGCCCAGCAGACACCCGAGGGCGCCCGCACGCACAGACTCGCACCCAGCCCCCCACCCGCTCCTCAGCATCGCAGCCCAGGAATGCCGTGGGAGGCTGAGGCCAGCCCGTGCAGACGTGCAGTTGCCGCCGCTGGATTAAAAAGAAAATGCTTTCTTAATGAGATCAAGCGAGGCCTGTTCTCCCGCGCTTTGGTGGTGCCCTAAAAACCCAGCCTGAGGCTATAGAGATTAAAGTCACCTTTGTACCGCTGGGGGAAAGCAAGACACTCTTTGCAGAGGAGTGCTGGGGAGGGTGAGGTTGTGGGGGTGCTGGGCCTCCCCACAACAGAGCAACCAGGGGAGGAGGGAATGGGCCACCCAGACAGGGACCTCACCCACTGCTCTGAGCCTCAGTTTCCCCCTCTGTACAAATGGGCATATCAAGAGCTCATGAGTGCGCAGAGCAAAGCCCCAGTCCTTTCCTTCGAACATCTACCAGTCAGTCCTGGCAGCTGGGCACCATTCCTACACGATTGTGCAAGTGGGGAGACTGAGGTTCAAAGAGTTGCATGAATCCCAACCTGTGGTCATACCCTGGGCCAGAGATGAGGTTAGTCCAGCCCTGCTGCCCCTTTCAGGCACCAAGACCCTTCCCAAGGTCCCCTCCCCCGGGGACTGGAAGAGGAAGAACAGGGCAGCAAGGGTGGCAGGGCTGGCCCAGGGCAGGGGGGGGACACCCACAGGAAGCGGCATTGTTCCTGGAGCTGCGATTCAAAGAAACACAGGATGCCAAGCTCTCCCCAACAATTGTGGCTGCAGCACTGGCAATCGCTACAGACTAACACACTCCTGGACCCGGTGGGGGAGGAACATGGGGGGCAAAGGGTCAGCTCTTCATCAGGGACTTGAAGGTCCATCACATTGTGGCCTCTGCTGACTCCCCCCAACTCCAACGACTGGAAGTTTCTTACACAATCCCCATGATGCCCAAGCTGCCCTTTTCCACCCTCAGTTCAGTTTGGGTGTCACCTCCTCCAGGAAGTCTTCCCTGCCCCTCCATGTGGGTCAGATGTCCTTTCTCAGTTCATACAGCCTCTCTGGGTTTCCCCCACCACAACTCTGAATGTGCCCCATCAGACTGGGTCTGAATCACCCTGCACAGGGTTGGGAAAGGAAGACCCTCTGCTGCCACAGTTTCAAGACCCCAGCTCCACAGTATGCTGTGACACAGAACTGCTGCTGAGGACAGATTCGGTCTTGCTGTGTGGGGTCAACAGGCGAGAAGGCAACACTGGCCTTTCAACTGAGAGCTCAAGGTCCAGAGAAGTGATGGCCCCACTGTGACTGCTAGTGCTCTTTGGGCTCATTCTCCATACCTCCAGGTGTTGCCAGTGCTTTTACAACACCCTATCAGGAAGGCCAAGTTTCCCCCATTTCAGAGATGAAGAGACTGAGGATCAGTGGAATCCTAGGTGTCACCCAAGATCACCCAGCTTGGTTGAGATACTGCCACCACCACCACATATCCTCTGCTGGGAAAAGTCCCCTAAGTCCAAGATGAGACATCTTCAGACCTGGGGGGCTGAATGCTGCCAAAAGTCACATAGTAGGGAGGCAGAGTGAAGGGGGAGGTGCCTGGCTCAGGGATGGTGCCCTACAAGGGCTGTCAGTCAGGGATGGGGGGGCTCCGGGAGGCCCCCTCATCGCCAGGCAACCTGAGTGGCCAGGGCCCAGCGGCGGTTCCCATGGAGCACATAGCTGCACACAAGAGGCCGGACGCTTTTCTCCGCTGGAGAAAGGGGCTTTGTTACCTTGCCCAAGGGGCCGGCGTGAGAGCCGCCCGGCGCTGGGAATCCTAACGGCCCAGCCGCCAAACAAAACCCTGGGCCCCCATGGCCCCCTCCCGCTGAGCCCCTGGGAAAGGGACGCTAAGTTCCCAGGAGGCTACCATGAGGTTCCCAGGCACCCCTCCCCACTCTCATACCAGTTAAGATTCTGTCCCCCTACCCCCATCATGACCTCACCAGGGTCCTGCCCCAAAACCGGGCTCAGAAGGTCCCTATTACTAGGATTGAAAGAGGGAGTAACAGGTGTGGGATCTTCTCTGAGCCTCCCCCCACCCTTTAACCCCAGTTGAGGGTCCTTCACTCTCACCACAAACGCCCAGTTCATCCCTTGAATCTCCCAGACCTGGGAGGGTCCCCAAGGCCCCTCCCCCCCTCCACAGGGCCCACATTGCCCCAGTCAGTCCCGCCCCAACCCAACCGTCCTACTGCAGCCTCCAGGGAGATTTTCAAAGTGGGGTGTGTCTTTATTATGTGTGTGTAGGAAGTCGATGCTCAACTAGGGTGTATTAAGCACCAGGTTCAGGTCCCCCGGGACTCCTGCACTGTAGGGAGAGGGTCTCTGCACAGCCCAGGAAACTTCCTGCTCTCTTTTGAGAGGTACTCCCCTAGGCCTACCCACACCTATCCCCAATTCCAGAGTTCATTCAGTAATGACTTGTCCCCCCATCCCAAGGCAAAGACTGGGACGGAGGAGACATGCTCTGCGCCTCAGCGATCCTGGCTCCCCACCTCCCTCTAAGCAATGAGTTCTGTCTTGAGGAGATTTGGAGGCGATAACACCCGACGAATATGCTTCAATAACTGGGGGGCAAGCAGCGTCACAGGGTATCAACCCCAAGCAGTAGAAGCTGGTGTGGGGTCCGTGCGCGCCATTCCAGGCTCTGGGGATTGGCTGAGGACTGTCCCAACTGACAGCTCAACTGTATAAGGAAAGTGGCCCTCCCTGGCACACAGGGCTGCAAGGGGATGGTTAGGAGTCACGACCCCCAGATACTCCCAGTGATTTCGTAGAATAGCAGCCCGTCGGATACTGAACAGGACTGTGACCCCACCCTGCACGTCCAGGTCGCGGGGGCTCACCATGTCCTTGTGGCGCGAGATCCAGGTCTCCAGCAGCAGGTCGAGGCGCGCGCGGTGAAACTTTCTGGTGGTCTTGACGGCAATGAAGACGTCGTGGGGCACCAGCGGCTCGGCTGGGGGCCGCCGGGGGCCGTCGGCGGGGCGGGGGGCGCCCCCGGGTGGTGGGCCCGCCTCCCTGCGCGCTCGCGTCAGCAGGCTGAAGTACTCCGACAGACTGTGCACCTCGCGGACGAGCGCCCGGGGCGCCTCTGCAGCCTCCAGCCCGGACGCCGGGGCCGCCCCCGCGGAGCCCGCCAGACTGCGCAGCGCGCGCCGGCCGCGCTCGGCGGGCACCGGGGGCGGCGGCGGGTCGGCGGTGAGCACCAGCAGGCAGGCGAGCAGCGCGCCCGCCAGCGCGAGCAGCAGGCGGCGACCGCAGCGCTTGAGCATGGCGGAGTAGCGGCCGCGCGATGCGCCCTGCCCGGGTGGCCCCCGCCCCGGCGCGCCCTGCCCGGCACACCCGCGCTCGCGCACGGGGAGAATCCGGCCTTGCGGTCCAGCTGTGCAAAGCCAGCGCCCGGCGTTCTTAAACCGCCCCGTCCTGGCTCCGCCCTCGGGGCGGGGGGCCATGGCTAGGCCGCGCCCCCGTCGCGCGTTCACTGGCTCCTGCGCCCCGGGGTGGGGCCTCTCGAAGATCGCCCCCTGGCGGGGCAGCACCCACGTGGGGCCCCGGCGGGGGTCTGGGAACCGCCAGGCGGGCGCCGGGGCCCGCCCCCTGTGCGCACGTGCAATCCCCTCCCGGCCCGGGTCGCCCCCCGCGGGCAACTTAGGGGCGTGGGGCTTTGGGCCTTGCCTGCCCAGCTGGCCCTGCGGGGATAACCCGGCTTGGCACGCGGAGGGGCGCGCCCTCGGCGCGAGGACCGGGATTCCGGTACCCTAGCCTCAGGCTCTAGCGGCCGTGGGGTGCGTCCTTACACCCTCGCCGTGCGCTTCTCCCCGAGGCCGGGTTCCTCCCTCGGGAATGGTGCTTGCGGGTCGGGTAACTGGACGGTGCCTGGATGGACCTAGGCTGCCATTATAAATATCGAGGAGGAGCTTAGCCACCTGAGCCAGTGCTAAGTACAGCAGGAAGACCCCTGTGCAAAATCCCACCCCAACCCCTGAGCAAACATTTCCTTGAGTCCGGCCTGACTTTGAAAAATTGGTCCCCAAAAATCCTCCAGGCGCCCGGTGGTGAGAACAAACTAGGATCGCCCCTCCCCGCGCGGGATAAAAGGCCGCCTTCTGTCCCATTTGGTCCCTCAGCGCGGGTCCAGATGTAGCCCAGCTGTGCCCCGCCCCGCCTCCCCGGCACACGCGGCCCCCACCCCCGGCCCTTCCCACGGGCCGGGCCGTCCCCCAGCACGAGCTGGGGCGGCAGGAATGTGAGTCGACAGTCTGGGTTGAGAGTGAGGGGCGTGGAGCCAGGAAGTGGCCAAGCCCCCACCCGCCTCCCCTCCAGAGAGGGATCAAGGTCCGAGCCCCCTGCCCGCAGCATCTTCCGGTAGAGCAGCTGGGGGCGGCTCTCCGCTTGGCTGCTCCTCCTTCCCCTGCAGGCTGGTCTGCGACTAGGGCATGCCCTGGGCAGGGCCGCCGAGTTCGCTGCCCTCCGCCCAGCGCTCACTGCTCAGCGGCCTGCTGTCTTCACGGCGCTTCCACTCTGCCCGAAATGGCACTTTGAGCTATTCTCACCTCCCGTCATGGTGCCCGCTCCCTCCACCTGAATGCCAACTTCCAGAGAACAGAGCCCAGAATAGAGTAGGTGTGCTATAGAGATTTACTGCGTAAACGTCTGCTCCTGCTAAGACTCCTACCCAAGGGACTGTGGCCCGTTTGCTCTTAGCACCTGGGGGGCCCTACCATTAGGTCCTCTATGATGCACAGGAGTGGGGGATGGAGATTCCCAGACCTCTTCCTGTGCTCACCCCCAGGTAATTAGCTGGGCCACCTCGGGCAGGCAGATGCCTGAGCAGATGGTGTTGGCGGTGCCCAAGTGACAAGTCTCCCATGGTGTCACCTCCTACCATAAACCCCTCCCCCATAAGCCATAAGCCAGAGCCCAGCCTCCGAGACTGTAAGCAGTTGGGGGAGGGGGGGCAGGAGAGAAAAGCACCCCATGACTGGGTTGGTATTGCCCAGTTAACAGAGCCCTCCTCCAGCCCCAACCTCAGGCCTCCAGGGACTCCTTTTTTTTCCACATCCCTTTCCCTACCATCAACTGCCGTCTGTGCCATGCCTGGGTTGTTTGGAGCCAGAGTCTTCCTCAGCCTTCATCTCACCCCTGGATCTCTAGGGCAACCTCTGCCCTGCTCTCCCTGTTCCCAATCGACCTCTCTGCTCACTCTCCACTCAAGAACCAGACAATTCACCCCACCCAGGCACAGCCCCGCATGGAAATCTTCCATGACTCCCGATTGCCTCTGAGTTCAAGTCTTGGACTTGTGTCACATAGCCCTTGACTCAGTCCCAGCTCCGTTTCCTGACACTCTCCAAACTCCCTCCACACACCCCTATAGCCTGAGCACTGTTCTTTTCCTAAGCTTGCTCCACACCTGGGATTCAGGCCAGTGACGTCCATAGTTAGTGGGTACTTCATAGATGCCAAGCACCCTGTAAGAGACAGAAAGAAGAACAGCGTGCAACTATGCCACTTCATACCCTCACCTGTCAAGGTCCTGTGAACCACTCCTTCCATGGTCCCCAGCCCAGCAGGGGGCTACCTGCCCAGTACCCCAGAGCACCCCTGCTTTCTCTGATTCATGCTACACAGCTCTGGCTACTGGCCTCCTGCTGCCAGACAAAAAATGAAACAAGAGGAGCCCTGCTCCCATTGCACAGAAAGCAAGGTGAGGCCCACAGGACTACAGCATTGTACCCAGGGAGTGAGGGAGGGCAGGACAGGGATTGGCCAGCCTGGCACAGAGCCTGGTTAAGAGTTTCCTGTGCCTCTGCAGCCAGACTTGGTGGGAATAGGGGACCAGGGTGCTGCTGCCTGTCTGGGAACAGCAGGACAAAGCCTTACAGCATTTTTGTGGGGGCCGTGGGCTTTGGCAAGAGTGATTCCATTTCTTTGCTGTCAGGAGAATGGAATTTCGTGGTGACTCCTTGAGGTCTGAAAACTGCAGGGGGGGAGGCCAGCCTAGCCACCCCCACCCCCTTCCTGCCCCTTCCAGAGACTCTCAGCTGAAGCCTGAGGCTCTCCCCTCCTCTCTCTCTAGACCCAAAGACTCCCTCCAGGGTCCCACTGGGTCAAACAGCTGAGTGGGGGAGGTGCTGGGGCCAAGACTGAAAATGGGGAGCCAAGGAAGGAATAGGGAAACTGACCAGGTTTCCCAAAAAGTCCCTCAGGGCTTTAAGGTCCACAGGAAGGGAAGTAGGGATGGAGGCTATACCAGGGCCCAGCTCTAGACTTGGGCACATGGACACAGCTCTGGGGCCGGAGGCCTCTATAACAGATTGCTTGCCTTCCCACCCCAGAGGGCCCACAGGGGCCCACAGAAGGCCCCTGTGACATTCCTCCTCTGAGCCTCCATTTCCCTACCCACACCCTGAGGATGACATTACTGTCCATATTATAAGGTGTTCATGGGCAGTAGATCAGACAAGCAGCAGCCTGGGCCCATCATCCAGGGTTATCTGTCTCTTCAGCACCTAAGCAGATGACCTCTGCTTAGCACAGCTCCAGTGGGGCTGCTGGGCAGCCTGGTGGCCGAATGGCTTGAGACCTGCCCATTAAGGTTGAGTGGAAAGGTAGCTAAGGAAAGGAAGATACAGTGGCCCACCAGCCACGGGGACCCTACTCCACCTCCTGTCAGGCTCAGGGGCAGTGTTGTATCCCCGCTTGCACTCAGGCCCCCTTTTCTTCCAAGCTTCAACCTGGGGCGCCCCTTAGATGGAGTCAGTCCACTAGTTTCTAGAATTGCTGGTAGCCTGGGGCTTGCCTCCCCTTGGAAGATCCAGGAGACAAAATGGGTTACCCATTAACTGGCAGGAAGTCACTGGGGCAGCCCTGCTCAGGTGTCCCAGGAACTAGCATTCTGCAATCCAGAGCAGAGCCCAGAGGGGCACTTCATTGCAGGGTGGTAGCAGGAGGTAGAACTGAACACACATTGTCCTGTCCGACAGAGGCACACCAGAGTGCCTGCCCACCATGAGGGCAGCAGAGGAGAACTGGCATGTGGGAGCCACCTAGATGCCAGGTGCCTGTGGGCTTCCTATAGGGCACTATGACACGCCATGGTGGCCCAGGGAGGGCCCCATCCCAAAGCCTCTGGATGAAGAGTCACTGTTGGCAGGAGAGAAAGTAATAGAGAGGGGTTGGCTAAGAAATCACCACAGCTGGGCTTCAGGCAAGAAAGGGAGAGGGGGGTGGCAGGCACAGCAGCTGATTCCCACTACTGCAGCTGGGGTGGGCACCACCCCCATGAGAAGAATAAGCAGCCTACAACTGTGAATAAAGGCCCTAGCCTAGCCCTACCCACCTGCATGCCCACTCTGTCCAGAACCCTTCACTCCCTGGCGGACACTCTGGTCTTGGGCCAGTTCCCTTCCCTCTGTGGGTCTCAGGATTTTACTCAGCTCTATAAAAGTAACATCAGGGCCAGGGCCTCCCTGGTGGCACAAGGGGTCAAGCACAGCACTATGAAGCTATCCACAGCCACTGCAGCATGAGTTGGATCCCGGCCAGGGAGCTACCCACATGGCACAGCAGACCTCTCCTGTTTTGCCCGCTGCTCCCCTCAGCAGTGTATTTCAGTCAATCTGCCTGTTCTGCTCCCTACTTTGTCTCTGGTGAATCCCCTCATCCCTGTACCTCTGGCCTGTATGCCAGTTCTTGCATAAATAAATAAATCTTTTTTAAAAATAACCAAAGTAACGTCACTGGTGGCCTCCCCCTCTGTCTATCCCAGACTGGCAAGCGGTTGGTACCCTGTAGGCATAAAGCACCAGTGAGTGCTGATGGCCTGGCACTTTTGCCCGAACCTTGGGGCCAGGTATAGTCAGAGTAGCCAGGGATATTAGAGTCCAGACTACTTGACCTAGGTGACTGAACCAGGCTTGAGCAAAGTGCTGTTTCTCCTAGAAGTCCTTCCCAGCTCCCTTTAGTACCCCCTCATCCTGGTACTGACCACATGAGATTGTAACTGTTCATTTCCCTGCCTGCCTCTCCAATTATTCTGGGAGCTCTGTGTGGGCCAGGGCCACATTTTGTTCCTCATCAGGGCCTGGCACAAAGTAAGTAATGGCTGAACAGATGAATAAGGGGAGAGATGGGTGGGAGGTGAATGGGGTGGAAGGGTGAATAAGGGAGAGAAGGAGGGAGTAATAAATGGTTGAATGGATGGACGGACAGATGAATGGGTAGATGAATGGACAGAGAGATGGTATACGGAGGGCTGGGAAGGTACTGGGTCTGCTGCACGGGGCCAAAAACACTGTTATTCATGGCTGTGCCTCAGTGCCTAGAACGGGGTCTGTTATTTCTTAGGTGCTTAAGAAACATTCGTTGGATGGAGAAATGGATGAATTGATGAACAGGGTGGGTGTGGGGCTATATGAACATGCAGAAACTCAAGAGAATATTCCCCTGCCTCCCTCCCTGAAACCCCCAGCCTTGAGTCACAGAGATCTCAGATCTCAGGCCTGGCAGGGCTACCCACTGAACTCTGAGTTGGCATGGGGATGGGGCCTGGGGGCTAGGCTGTGATGTGTGGCAGAGGCTGACGCCCCATGGGGTTCTCCATATACCCACTTGCCCTGAAAGTATTTCCAAACACCACTTCAGGCTGACCTCAGAAAGTCTCACTCAGACTGTTAGTCTTACAAGTGGGACAACAGAGAGTAGAAGGGACATACCGCTGATGGCACAGCAAGGTTGTAGGGGCTCTCTCAGCCATGGGGTCAAGGTTTGTGCACACCAGGAGGGTGGCAGGCCTAGACCTGGCAGCTGCAGCTCTTCCTGGTGGCCCCACTGGGGCCATCTGGCCAGCGGAGCTGGGCTGGCCTAATCTGATTTGCAGCCCCCAGTAGTGGAGCCCCAGCCACCAGAACCCACTTAGTGACATCCTGCACAGGCCAGATACCCGCTAAGGAGACACCAGAGCCACCCTGCCCCCAGCCAGCCTTTGTCTTGTCAAGAATGGCTAGCTTGTGCTGCGGTCACGGTTGGGCAGGGTGTGGGGTGTGGCAGTGCTGGTGCCTGCCAGGCCCCAGGCATAACCCCCTGCCCCAATCATGACCCCACCCCCCAACCATATCATTGAGAACAGACCCAAGGAGCAGTTCAAGGAGGGGCTCCAGGCTGGATGGAAGAAGCAGGGGTGAGATTCTTAGCTCTCACTGGATCCTGGCTTGTCTACCCCTCTCTGACCCCAGACTCTTCCCTGTAACGTTTTCACCTCTCCTTCGTTCACAGGATTGAGGTCAGATATGCTATTGATGATATTCCAGGCTGCCCAGGAAGTGAGAGATGGGGGAGGTTATGTGCCCAGGAGTACCAATCCTACCCACAGGGGTGAGCCATGGGGGCCCATCCACCCACCTGTCTGTCTCTCCATCCATTCATCAACTTGTCCAACAGTATCCCAGGCACTTCCTCCAGACTCAGCACAGCGTGGCTCTAGAGGAGTTAGGAAGTGACAGACGTAACCCCCTGCCCCAGAAGCTCACATTTCTCTGAAGGAGGATTCATCAACCGTCCAGCTGTCCCCTAGGCAGGCAGAGAGTAGGAGGGGTTGGAAGAGGGGTTAATTGTAAGTGTGCCAGGGGCCTAGGTGAGGGGGAATTCATTGAATTTCATGTGGGTATCCAGTTCAGGGCTGGAGGTTAGTGGTTTCAGGAGAGGCTTCTAGGAAAAGACAGTGACCTCTGCCCTGTAGCACAGAGGTTTGGGCAGACACAGGTAGATGGGAAGGCAGGGAGCTGGAAGGCAGAGAGATGGGGCCAGCCAGAGTGTCTGGAGAGGTCGTGTTCTGCAGGGGTGTGGGTAGAAAAGCAGTGAGAGATGAGAGGTGAGCGGGGGCCTCAGGGCCCATGCTTGGGAGACAATAGGAAGCCACAGAAGACTTGTGAGCAAGAAGGATGTGATTCCAGTTGCATTTTACAAGGAGAAGTGACTCTGAGGTCCAGCTTAGGTCAACCCAAGCTTACCTGTCTACCTGTCTGCCTCTCGACCCCTGGGTCCTTGTGGCCAAGGAAGGAGGCAGCTGGGAGGAGCAGAGAGGTCACTTTGCTTTTGTTCTTCCTCCTTCCTTCCTTTCTTGGAGGCTCTGCCAACAGTAAAGTTTAGCCTGGGGATGATTTTCCAAGGAGAGCAGGGCCAGGTTGCTCAGAGGTGGGTGGGTCCTGGAGGAAAAGGTTGGGGGAGGCAGTAAGGATGAAACAGACTGGGCCGAGGCTCTAGCAGCAGGAAGTTCAGGTCTGTGGGGCTCTGGTTTGTAAGTATTCACAGTGTCTGCAGGGACTAGCCAGGGGTTCTCAACTGGGGGTGATTTGGGGCCCCAGGACATGGAGACAATTTTTGGTTATCATACCTTGAGGAGACAGAAACTTCTAGTACAAACCAGAGATGTTCTAGAAACCAGGGCTGACAACAAACATCCTGCTATGTGCACAAGCCAGGCCCTAAACAAGGCTTTACCAACCCACAAATGTCGAGTCAAGGTGAAAAATTCACAGTGAGATCATGGGTGTCTCCCCAGACATGGGCATCGGTGGGCTGCTCAGGGGTCCTGTCATGCCTGGAATCCACACCAGGTGGGCATGGGCCTGGCAGGAGGCAGTGAGGATCAGCTTGCTCCCGGCTTCCTGCAAGAGGTTACATGAGGGCAGAGGATGCAGCGGGCAGAGCCACAGGGACAGTACACCCGCCCGGAGCGGAAGGATTACACGGGGGGCTTCGGGGGTGACCTTGATGGGGGTCAGTGGGGGCTGGGACAGGGGCCTCGCTGCCTGGGCTGCTGTCTAGGGCTTGTTGAAGGCAGAGCTGGGACCCCTCCGTCCCTGCCACCCCCACAACTCCCAGGTGCCTCCCGCAGAGGACTAGCTGGATGGGAGGTGGCAGGGAGGGGCCTCCTTGAAAGCTGTTTGCTCAGCCTAGGTTTAATCTCCAAAACAGGAAGGCTCATATTGACAGAAGCTGCAGACGGAACTGCCTAAGCGCCTGCCAGGTTAAGCTCCCCGGGCCCCCCTCCTCCTCTCCCTACATTGGAAGGCTCCCCAAAGACCCTGCCCTCAAATACATCTGTCCCCACCCTCTCCCACAGCCCTAAGACTGTGCCACTCCATGCAAACCAGGCCTCAGAGAGAGAGTGCCCCAACCCCCTCTGCCAACTACATTAATGGTTGGGGGGGCAGGAAAGTGGAGGGGGATGGGGTGCTCCAGGTCATAGACTTAGGAGGGCGGGTCTTCCAGTCTTATTTTGCAAATGAGGAAGCTGAGGCTCAGAGTAGGAAGTGACCTGACCTGGGTCACACAGTGGGTGGGGGTGGGGGTGTCTGCCCTTGGGTGCCCCCCACTCCACTTCTCAAACATGCTTGAATGTGTCCTGTACCCATTTGAAAAGTCAAGTTGACATTCAGAGGCCCCTCCTGCCTGATGCCCCTTCCCTGGCTTGCCTGGGACTGGAGGACCTGTCTCCAGCCCAGCTGGGCTGCAGTGACCATGAATGTTTGCTGAGCAACCTCAGTCAACACCATAAATGTCCCCACAGTCAGAGGAGACACTAAAAAGGGCATGTGGGCTTGGCTTGGAGACCTCTGCGTCATTCTGGGCAGCACTTCATATGCTAGCCCAGCCAGTTTCTTCCCTCAGTGGAACTAAAGTTGAGCAGGCAGGGCTGAAGCTAGCCCACCCTCTGGGCCACACCGGGAGGGAGGTGAATCATGATTCCTGGCCACCTAGAGAGGGAGGTGAATCATGATTCCAGGCCAGTGCCATGGCCACAGAGCTCCAAGTCCTTGCCTGGAGCTAGAGCAGAGAGGAGCTAGCATGTGGCCTGAGTTGGACACAGGGCCAGCCCCTGTGTCCTAGAAATGAGGTTCTGGTCCCCACTGCCTGCTTGAGGCAAGCAGACCCTGTCTCTGGTATTTGTTGGTTCCCAAGATTTTGGCTGTTGTCTGCCAACCTCCCAACTTCCTGTGCCGGTCCCTGCACACCCCCAGGCTCAGCCAAACCAACATTCCTCTCAACCTTCCCAAGTCCTCCTGCTTTCCCTCCCTCCACCTGGAAGGCTCAGCATCTCTGTCTCAGCCTCCTGCTCACTGCCACAGCCCTCAGGGCAGGCATCCAAGCGTGCTCCTTTCTTCTGTGTGCCTGAGTCCCCTCCAGCCCCAGCAGGAACTCTCACACCCAGACGTCCTTGCTCTATGATGGTGGTGACCCAGTCTAGCTAAGAGTGGGCTGGATGTGTCAAAGAGGCCTTAAAGGGCTAAGCCCATTCCACAAATAGGAAGACTGAGACCCTTGAGAGGTCAAGAACCTGCCCAAGGTCACACAAACATTAACAAAGCACCCCTGGATGCAGGTATCTGTGAGAACTCCTGTGTGTCTCCTGCACCTCCGAACATCCTACAGTCCTGTGAAGCGGAGTCTTCCCCACCCCAGGGGCTGAGGAAGGGTGTAGTATGCTGAGGCATGGTGAAGGGACCTTCCCACAGAGAAGGTACGGGTCACTGCACACCTCCCAGAAGGTGCAGGTCACTCCTCCCAGAAGGAGCTCCTGACCAGGCCTGCCCCTAGCTGCCCCTGGAAAGCTGTGCCCTGGTCAGGAATCAGAGTAGGAGTTAGACATTCCCAAGCCATGGAGGAGGCTGGCCTGCTTCAGGAGAGACGAGATGGTCTGCCCTGAAGCCAAAATCTGGCCCCTGGCCCCTGGCTTACAACATGGCCTAGGGGCATCTCTCTAGATGGGGGAAAGGACCCCCCCCCCCTGCAACTGGATGTGGTATCTTAGGCAGCTTCTCTCCTGTTCTCAACTGACCACCCCAAACCCACAATCACCCCTTGAAACTCTAATGCTAGTCCCCTGCCCCTGCAGGACTGGGCACCCCTGGGGCAGATGACTTGTGTAGCCTCAGGGGCCAGGCTGTGCCTGGTGGTGGCCCCCTCCTGTCCCATGCCTGCCTGCCATTGCTGTCACTCTATCCCTGCGACCCAGTTTCCTTCCTTGTCTGTGCCAGTGAGGCAGAAACCCTGGGGGATAGTGTCCTCCTTTGAGGAGAGAGCGGCAGCGGATCAGGTGTCCCCGGTGGGGCCAGCAGGCGCGTCTGCTGGCTTGGGCAGGGACCAGGGCTTTCAGGTCTTCAATAGTCCAAGATTAGGTTCCGTCCTGGGGCAGGGGAGGAGGTGGGGTGGGGGGCACTGTGTGGCCATTGTGACAGCGTGGGAACTTCAGCATCCCTGGCCTGGGGGCTGAATGGCATCTTCCAGGGTGGAAACCCATGCAGCCCCACATACACACACAGGCACACAGGGCCTGGGGAGCAGACACCCCGGCCATGCAGGCTGGGATGCACATACACAGTGGCCAGACAATTTGGCCACCATGCAGAGCCGCTGCTTGTGAAGAGGCTTACCTTCCTCGGAGCTCCGTGAGCCTAGCATAGGCTGGAGTTCCGCTGGTTGGCCTTGGTCAGTGCACGACTTGTGCACATGTGAACAGCAGCCCCGGCAGTGCCCCGGTCCCTCTTCACGTCTCTCCAGATTTTCTTTACCCTCTCCCTCCCCGTTTCCCTGGTCAGATTGCAAGGCTCATCCTCTGTCCTCTGCTGATAAAGCCTGAGGCCAGGCCTCCCGGAAACACGGAAGCAGAGAAGGCTGGCTGACAATGTCAGTCCTAACTGCATCCATCGCCTGTGTTCCCTCCCTGAAAACCCAGGGTGGGAATGAGTGGGCTGTCAGTGGAAAGCAGGTGAGATCCTTTACCTGCCGGGCCTGGACACACTCATCTCTGTCACATCACTCCCCCCAGGCTGCAATCCCAAGGACCTGCTTTTGGGGACATTGTGCCCAGCACAGAGAAATCCACCTGTGCTTCAGACAGAGGTGACCACATATTTGATTGTCTTCACTGGGACTTTGGAGAGTGGAGAGAGTAGTGATTATTAATAACTACTCTTGGGACACCTGGGATTGTTGGAGTCCCTGCATGAAACTAGGTGTGTGGTCATATCAGAGCACCATGTTCCCTGCATATGTGTGCAAGTAGACACACAGCTTGGTGTGCAAAAGGGGGTTTGTGCTCAATGGGCAGTGCTTATGTGCACACATGTATCCAGAAGTAAGCGTGACTTTGCACATGCAGGTGCATCTAGTAGGGATGTGGTGGCTGTTGGTCTACACATGTGAGCTGCAGGCATGTGTGGTCACTTGTGCCCCCATGTGCACACATCCAGAGGCGCCCCTGCCACATAGATATGATTCCTTCCCTACTGCGCAGCTGCAAACTGGGGAAGGATAAGGAGGACTGCTGGCCTCCGTCTTGTTCCTCCAAGAGGTGGCCAGACCAAGGTGGGGGGCCATGGCCAGGGCAGAACCCTGGGTGGGGGGTGTGGCCCCACCAGGAGCTTCCTGTCCAACCAGTAGTGAAAATCTTGGACAGAAGGTTGGCCCCATAAGAAGGTGCTGCCCACAGTGGGGCTTCTAGATGCTGAGTCTGCTTCCCCTAGAGTTTGTCCTAAACCTCTACTGCTGCTTCCCCCAGGAGCCTCCCTGACATCTGTTGTCACCCCAGCTGCCTCTGTCCCCAGAGCATATCAAGCAAGGAACCTCCTTCCACTGGCCCCAAGGGCCTGAGTGTGGTACTTCAGGGGTAGGAAACCAGGCTCTCTCTGGTCCCTCTTGCATCCCCTGTACCCCTAAGTCACTGCTTCCCTGGGAGCACTGAGCCCCAGTGCCCATAGTTTCCAGGTTCTCATTGCCTTAAAGAGCAGGCAGATCCCCAAGACAAGCAGAGGTTCGCATAGGGACACACAGCCAGCCCTGGGAGGGTATAGCTGGACCCTGGGAAGCCTGTCTCTCAGTTCAGGCACTTGCAACTAACTGTGGCAGCCACAAGCCCTCCTGGGTCACTGATTCCAGAATGAGCCTCTGGCTTGGTAGCCAAGCTGGGCTCAGCTGAGCTTGACTTAAGAAGTGGAAGAACTGGGCCTCCCTGGTAGTGCAAGGGGTTGAGTTGCAGCACTGTGAAGCTATCTGCAGCCTCTGCAGCATGGCATGAGTTCGATCCCCAGGCAGCCAGGGAGCTGGCCCACATGGTGCAGCAGACCTCTCCTGTCTCTCCTGCTGCTCCCCTCAGCAGTGTATTTCATTAGTCTACCTGTTCTGTTCCCCACTCTGTCTCTGGTGTATCCTCTTACCACCACCACCCCTATACCTCTGGCCTGTACCCCAACTCTTGTATGCATAAATAAATCCTTAAAAAAAAGACGTGGAAGAACTTTGGGACTGGGGTGTCCTCCCAGGTCCAGGCCTGGAGTCCCCTCCAAACATACAGAGAACAGGTAGGGACAGCCCAGACTGAGACCTTCCGTCAGCCAGTATTCGGTAGACTGCTAGGAGGATGCTGGGGAGTCCTCAGGGTGACTCTGGCCAGTCCTGAGCATCCTCTGAAGCCTCCCTTCATGTAGGTGGAAGCATCATCAAGGTGCCGGGCACTGTTCTGCATTCTGGAGATGGAACATGAATGAAACAGACTGAGCCCTGCCCTCTGGGGCTCACAGTACCCTGCAGACCAGTAGAGAGTATAAGCAGACAGATCTAACATGATGTCATGTCAGCATAATAAAATAAAAGAAGGGGTGGAGATTGAGCTGCCAGAGACACTTTGTCTGGACCATCAGGAAGAGAATGGTTGAGGTGACTTATGTGCTGAGAGCCAGAGAATGTCACTCAGAGGTGAGAGCTCATCTCTGTGGAGGAAACAGCAGGTGCAAAAGCACTGGGATCACCTTTGTGCCCCCATGGAGTGTTTACGTGGTACCTCTTGTGAGCCAGGCCAGTCTACAAGAAGGTAGGCATGGACATTGGGAGCCCATGGTGGGGCTACAGGAGGAGTGCCCAGCTTGCCCTGAGTTTGTTCTGGATCTGTGGGCACACCCCCACAACTCACCCGGACCAATGAACTAAAAAACCAAGTTGAGGGTCAAAGGTGTGTCCAGTGGCCTGTCATGTCCATGGGAGATCTTTTGCCCTGCCCCCACCTACCCAAGTTCGGGAAGACGAGTCTTTCCCATCCATACTTCTCCACATTGGTGTCCTGCGTTTGCTGTAACAAATGGCCACAAACTTGGCTTAAAATGACATGTATTTATTGGCTTCCAGCTCTGGAGTCCAGAGGTCTGAGATCAGGATGTGGGCAGGTTGGTTCCCAGGAGGCTCAAGAGAGAGTCTTCTCAGACCCTCTCCCAGTGCGTGGCAGTGCCAGCTCCAGTGTCCTGTGCTTATGACCACATCACTCCAATCCCTGCCTCCATCTCTGCAAGACTCTCTTCCCTCTCTCCAAGACTGTCTTCCCTCCTATTCATAGAAGGGCACTGGTCACTAGATTTGGGGCACCCTCGAAATCCTGAATGAACTCCACCCAAAACCCTTCACTTAGTTATATCTGCAAAGACCCTTTTTCCAAATAAGGTCCCACTCACAGGTTCTTAGGGTCAGGACTTGGACCTCTCTATTTTTTGTTGGGGTGGAGGGTGGCTACTGTGCAAGTGTACACCACCAAGTGCCTGGGACCTGGGAGGCTGCATCTTCCTGACTGGTAAGCCAGTGCCCCTGCTCTTCACCAAGGCTGCCTTGGGGCTGTGGGGGGCACGCTTTGTGAGTTAAGAGGGGCAGAGAATCAGCCTGATGAAGGAGGCAGGGGTGGCAACTTGTAGAGCGGGCAGCATCAGGCCTGCCCATCAGGAATGCGACCTGTGGTCCCCACCTCCGCACAGGATGTATGGACAGACAGGCGCCCTGCCCTGGTGCCCCCACACTGGCTGGTTCTGATGGCGCCAGGCACAGCATAGAGGGGACTCACAGAAGCACCGACAATTCCTTAAACGCTGCGTTCCGCCGGGCCCACTCACTAGCAGGATGTTTCTCTCTCAGCCCTCAGGTCTGGGCATGAGCACTGGGCGAGTGGCCACCAGGCCCTGGGCCAGTGAGACCCAGTGCTTGCCCCTGTGATTACCCCACGGCCCGGAAGACACCTCCTGCCTGCCATCACCAGTGCCAAGACCGGGGCTCGGCCTGTCTAAAGTGTCTTTTACAATATGTGGAAGCCTGGTCTGAAGCCACCCTGCCAGGCATGGTGGAGCCGGGACTAAAACAGGGTCTGTGGGCCCCCATGCTCAGGGTGGCTGCCTGGTCCTAGGCGCTGGCCCAGCAGCAGTAGAGGTAGGAGGGCAGCTGTGTCTCTTATGAGCTGGCTGAGGCTCTCAGCTAAGAGCTCTCAGCTAAGGTCCTGCCTGTTCTCAAGGGCCAGGGAGGGGAAGGACAGAGTCCCTGGTCATGAATACAGAAATTGAGGCGGGGTTTGGGGGGTGGGAGGGGGGTTCTTTGCCTGGTCGCCCCTGCTTAGCAGAAGCAGGTTGGGGCAGGCCCAGCTGGCCCACCACCTGCTGACCTGCTTCCTCCCTGGCCCTCTGTGGACAGGCGGTGGGAACAGACCCCTTCTCTGCCTCCCAGCCCCCAGGCAGCCATCCCCTGGGAGGCGTGGTCAGCGGGCTCAGGTGTCCTGAACAGCCGGCTCCTCTGCCTCTTCTGTCCTGGCTTCCTGAGCCAGAGGGAGGGTCACTCTCCAGGGACTGTGGCAAGGAGGCAGGCAGGCGGGGCGGCTGTCTGGCTGCAGGGGGGCCAGGCCAACTCTGATGATCTCCTGCTTCCCCCAGGAGGCTGGGTCATCCAGGTATGTCCACAGGGACCTCCCCTGAAGCCATTCCCACGACCTCTGTTCCGTTTTCCCTGGGTATAGTCCAGGCCGGCAGCCTTCTCTGCAGCCCCCAGCCTGCTCTGATGAGCAGCCCCTGCACTCCTCAGCCACCCGGGGTGAGCCCCTGAGAACCTCACTGAGACAGCATGCCTAAACGTCCCACTTCAGACACCAGAGCTGTTCTCGGTTTGGTCAATGGGACTTCACCTCAGCTCAGGGAATTTGGAGAAAATGAGGTTGAAAGGACTAGCTACTTTGTTCAAGATCACTCAGTTTGTTTACCTACCTCCTGGAGCTGGATTACCGGGGTTTCCATCTTGGCTCTGCTAACTATTAGCTGGGGGACCTCAGGGGAGTCTCACGACCTCTCTGTGCCTCAGTTTCCTCAACTGTAAAGTGGGAATAATTAGAATCCCACTTCAAAGGGGGTTGTAGAGAGTTGTCTGAGCTAATCCTCCGTACCCAGTGAGAGTTCCCTGATCAGCGGCTGTTGCCGTTGTCATTTGTCTCTGTCTGGCCATGTGGCTTTCCCATGGCTGTGAACTTCAAAGTCCCCATCTGTCCTGTCAACTAATAGTTGGGCCCAGGCACAGAGTTGATGCTAAGGAAATGCTTTTAAACTACGAAGTTTGAGGCTAGATCTACCTATCGCTAGAGATCATTCCCCATCCTTTACCCCCCAACTCCCCGCTTGTTCTCCCATGAGACCCCCACACCAAGTCTGTACCCCACTTCCCCATGCAGATACACCCTAAGGTCATTGCCTTTCCTGAATGCTGCAAGTTAGGTAACTGAGACCAGAGAGATCAAGAAGCCCAGGTCTTATTGGTACCAAGGATCTGTAGGGAGGGCCGAGCCAAGGGTCTGGGCATTAGGGGATGGAGGCAGAGCTGGTGGGTTGGGAACCCCAGGCCCCTGCAGGGTCTGAGATAGGCTCTCCCCGGTGGGCAGACCTGTTGCAACTTGTCATTGGGCCATATTCCAGGCCAGGAGCACCCACACAGCAGCAGATCCATGCATCCCCTTCAAGGCCTGTGCCAACCTCTGTAAGCAACCACAAGCAACCACACAGCAAGAGGGTGGCTACAGGCAAGGGTTAGGGGAGGCGGTGTTCACCCAAGTTGGCATTTGTCCCTGAGGGCATCAGGAAGGCCTACCCATGACCATGCCCTAGTCCCCTCCAGGGCTATCCTGCTGGGAAGAGGCGGCCCACAGCACAGCATCTCAGGCAACAGTTCCAGGACTTCATTCACTCACCCCCACTCATTCATCCATTCCACACTGTCACTGTTCTTGCTGTGTGACCTGTCCTCTCTGGCCCTGATGACTTCCTTACAGCAAGAGGTGTCCCAACCTCGGACTTGTCTGCCTGGTCTGCCGAGGGTCTCTGGGAGGAATGGGGGTTGGACAGCAAGTACAAGGTGGGGACAGCTGCAGGCCTTGACAGCGCAGCCAATGGGAGCTGCAAGGTCTCTTCTTGCTCAGTCTCCCCTGGGAGTTCTGGAATCTCACCCACGCACTGCGAAGATGCTCCCCCTCCTGCCCTCCCCCAGCCCCTCCTCTCAGGGCCCCTGATGATCAGATCCCTACCCTACACTAGGAGGAAGGGGGGCCTTGCTGCTATATTCTCAGTGACCACAACCTTATGAGACACGGGCTCCCCTGATCAGTTCCTGTCACAGATAAGTAGCTGGGATTGGCAGTGCTTCCCCCACCCAGCCCAGAGGCTTTCAAGGCCTCCACAGCCACCCCCCTGCTGACCACTCTCACCACACCCACTGACTAACCACTCCTCTGAGTTTGGGCCTCCCTTGCTGTTGCTGCCTTGCCTCCCTAGGGGCCCAACTGACACTCTAGCTCCCACTTTGTGCTTTACTGTCCCCTCACCTTCAGCACAGCTCAAAATTCCTCCCATTGCCTTCCAACCTCAGGCTGCCCCCGCTAGGCAGGAATCTGGATAACCCCCTTTTGGCCCCTAAAGACTCTGCAGGGTGGAGGTAGAAGGCCATAGCAGGCCTGGACCATGGGGTCCACGAGTGCAACTGCCCCCCTCCCTCGGTCTCACTTTGTACTGAGGCTTAGAAAGCTGCTGTGGCAACTTGAGGTCCTTGAGGAGTGGAAGGAGGCCTCCTGGTCAGAAGTCAGGCCCTGCCTCCCCCCAGAAGGCTCCAACCCTTTCTTTTAAGATTCAGTGTGCTCAGCTGTGAAATGAAGCCACTTCCTGTCCTTCCTTCCTCACACAACTGCCAGAAGGCTCCAAAGAGTGAGGGGGCCACAGGTAAGTACCAACAGGTGTGGCACCCAGGAGGAGGTAGGGAGGGGAGAGAGACAGGTCTCCTGTGTACCAGTTTGAAGGCCTAGATCCTCATTAACAGTACTTATCCATGGCCCAGTCAGGAGCATCACCCATGCACCTGGACACCAGGAGCCCCAGGCAAGCTCCTTTCCAGCTGAGCCTCCCTGCCTCTGAGCTACCTCCCAGCATGAGAGCATATTCATGCAAGGACTGTATGCACCATTGAGTGCTAGGCTCCTACCTCCCGCATGCAAGCAGAAGCCAGGGAATGTGGGTTCCTATGAGCTGGCCACTCTACAAATCACAGCAGAACATTCGTTGACTACCTACAGAGTATAGCCTGAATCAGGAGGTAGGCCGGGGGATGCCTAGGCCGCTGATGACCTGATTACCTGCCTGTTTCCATGGTGGTCTCAGGATAACTCTGCCTGTGATAACATCATACTTTGCTGATGCAAATGTCTCTTGACACATGGTCACAATGTCCCCTTTCCTGTCCCTTGCAAAACTTTGTCCCCCATTCCTATCCTACCCTCCAGACCCTATCCCTCGTACCATTGTCGCATGATCAGCTTTTACTAGCTTGTATGATTTCAATAAATGACACAAGAACTTCTGCTGAAGTAGCAGTCTTGCCTTGCAAACCTGCTCCATGACTGTTGTGTCCCTCATTGCGTTCAGTTCAGGCAAAGCGGCGACAAAGTTCCTGTCGCAACAAGAAAGGAGCTGGGGAGACATGCAGGGGGCAGAGGTTAGAACTGCAAGACTCCAGGCTTCTGTTTTCCAGAGACAGACAGTGCTGGAGGGCTGAGGCCATCTCTTTGCTGAATCTCTGGGCCCAGGAAGCAGACGTGACAATGAGGAAGTCCAGCCAGTCCAGCCTTGGGGCTCATCGCCATTGAGACTGCTATGTGCCCCGGGGCCAGAATCCCCTCTCTGAGCTGAGAGCTCCCCGTTCTTTCATGCACAGTGTCTACCACCTGCCATGGGCCAGTCATATCCTTGGTGTTGGGTCCCTGGCCTCGTGGGGCACACATTCTGGAGAGAGGACAGGAGACCATGCTCCTCAGGAAGGATGGGAAGGGGCAAGACCAGGGAAATGGAGTCAGTGCAGGGCCCTGGGAGGGCAGGGCCCATGGCCTCTGGAGAAAGTGATGTTCACGTGAAGACTTGAAGGGAGTGATCAGGGGGACATCTGGGGAAGACCATGCCAGACAAGAGAACAAACACCTGGAGCAAAGGCCTGAAGTCAGGAGGCAACCAGGCACATGCCAGGAAAAACACGGATGCCACACGGCTGATTGAGGGAGGGAGCAAGGGGGAAAGAATAAGATGAGGACACAAAGCCGAGAGACAGGCCAGGGGACCCGCTGCTTCGCAGGACAGGAGCTGACCACTTTGGCAAAGGCTCCCTTCCTGCCACTGGAGTTCCCAGAGGGGGAGGTCTGGGGACCTGAGGACAATGCCGGGGACAAAGGGCTACGGCCAGGGGGCTGGGGGCCCCAAGGCCTGGATTTATGGCCTCCTCTGACCCCACAGAGAAACCAGCCTTGTTGGGCATGGCCGAGTAACCAGCGACCAGCCTGGGGGTGGGACGGCCAGGATGAAAGGCCCAGAGAAAGGATTAGCCGTGGCCCAAAAGGCCACGCAGGGCGCCATGGCAACGGCAAAGCCTTGAGTACAAGGAGAATGGAGCTTGTGTTAACACCCTGCCCAGCCTCCCCATGGGGCTGGGGGCTTGTTAACCAGCTTACTGGGGCTGGGCCCATTGACATGGAAATCCAGTCTTGCCATCAGTCAGTCCTGAAAAGGTCTGTGGGATCCTGAGAAGAGCCAGCCTGGGGAGAGGGTAGTCAGGGCAAGCAGGTGCTGACCTGGGCAGTAAGCGTCCACCTTCCTCCCCCGCATTCCCCCACAGCCAGTGGGCCAGGCCCGGAACCAAGCCTCTGAGCCACCTGGCATGGTCGTCCTTGAGACCTGACTGTACATGGCCCTGCAGGGACCACCAGGCTGAGAAAGGTTGGATTTGCTCAGCCAGATCCCCATGACATGGGGTCTGATACAGACCCAGGTCAGGGGAGTAGCGGAAGACCTGGGGTAACCCAGGTGATGGAGCACTGTGGTTCCATGTGAGGCAGTGGTCCTGACGGGCCAGTTCAGTCCCAGATTGGGAGAGGGGAGCCTGGACACAGTAGTGGGGGACATATGTGGGCAGTGGACAGGACCCTCCAGGCTGCCTGACCCCCCACACTGGACAGACCCCTCATTCCCAGCATCATCTCCAGCAAAGACTTCTTCCCTCACTGGGAGACCCCCTCAGATCAGATCAGGGCTGACCCCTGGCCACTCTGTCACCTGGGCTTTTCCCCTGGGAATTCCTTCTACACGGCTCCACCTCCCCAGATTCCCCACCCCATTCTGTGCCAGCTGCTGCTCCAGTCCCAAACCTGTCCAAAAAATGCACTCCAGTGAATCCCCCCCCACCCCCAGCAGAGTGTCCAGCCCACTTCCAGGGAGTACCCGTCCCCTCCCCACCTCCACGCCTAGGAAGGGGTAGAGCAGCACTCTGAATCTGTCTTGTTTGGACTTTTGAGATCTGCCCATGAAGTTGGCCAGGAACTGGAGAAGTCTGTGCAAGGACAGTATATGGCAGGAGTCAGCACCCCCACCACAGGCAGGGGGCCAAGACCTAGCTGGAAGGGAAAGCCCCTTGCAAACAGAGCTGTGCAGAAATGCTTGGGCAGGCCCAAGAGGAGAGTGGGGAGGAGGCGGCAGGTGTTTAAGTCCCTGTTGACACAAGATTGCAACCATCTGGCAGCCCCCTCATACCAGTGGCCCCTCTGGGCTCTGGGCAGGATACAGGAACTAGGCAGGGGGCTCTGGGAAGCTGGTACCTCAGGCAGGGCCTCAGTGTCCCCATCTGCAAAACGGGGTGATGGTAGGCATGGACTGCCCCAGGACAGAGCTGGGGACGGGGGCTCTGGTGGTAAGTCAGGCTCTGTCTGGGTGCTACATTGTACCACTGAATCACACAGCCCCTTGCCCTGGAAGCTGAGCAAGTGGTAGGCTCCATCCATCTGTCCCCTCTTGGGGGTAGTGAGGCCACCAAAGGAGAAAGGGGCTTTGGGAGCTTGGCCAGGTGCAGGTATGCTCATGAGGAAATTGAGGCACAGGTGGTAATGGCAACTCCCAGCACACATGGACACCCTACCTGCCTGGAGGGGCATGCCTATGTGTCCCCAGCATTCTCCAGGAGGGAGTCGCCTGTCAGACCCTAGACTCGGGCACTCGCATCTGTCACCCCTTAACCAACCAGCAGCACCACAGGTCACAAATGACCCTTCAACTGTGGGGGGAGACCAGTGTGCAGGGTGTCAAGGAGCCAGTTAAGGGTGTGGGTTCCCCCACCACCCACCCCACCCCAGCCCCACTGGTGTCGTCTTTCCTCAGGGTGAGGCCCCAGCTGCACACAGCTGGCAGGGGTTGGGGGGCCAGGAACTTGAGAAGGCTGTGTCCCCCCCTACCTCCTGAGGAGACATAGGCGCCCATTGGCGCCTCAGGCGGCTGGCAGGGCCTCCCTCTCTGTGCTCAGTCCCCAGCCTGCCATCTGCTTCTGTCCCTCCTGGGAAAGAGGAGGGGCCTAACCACATTCCTCTGCACCAGGACCCTCCCCACATCTGGCCCTTCCCAAACCTCCTTCTTTTCTGAGTAGGCCTCAGGACCCTCCCTCCCCACCCCACACCTTCTGCCCCTCCCCCCTCCCCCCCTGCTCAAAGAGACAGCACCCCTGCCCTCCCCCACCCAGTTTCCTTGTGTTCTGTGTACATATAGCCTCCCCCCCACCATCCCCCTTGTCACTCTCCACCTTGTCTCCTTGTCCTGAACACCTGTTCAGTACCTAGCTCAAATAGGTGTTTTTCCATTCCCCACGAGGAGGTCAGGGATACCCTGGAACTGGAGGAAGATCAGGAGGTGGTCCTGACCAGCTGGGCAGTGGACAGGTGAGACAGGACAAGCCTATCCCCATCCCTGCACTCTGAATGGAGTGGAGGTTTTCCATGAAGAGGCAGCCAGATGGGGCCTTCTCCTGCCGAGGACAAGGGAGGATGTCCACCCAACTGAGGACCAAATTTCAGTCCTCCTTCTCACTGCTATTTGGAGTCCTCTGAACATCCTGGAGGAGAGAACATTGGAAGACGGGCCACAGCAGGGTGCATAGGAGTTTACCAGACAGAGAAGGGTATGTCTTCTGCAGGACTCCAGTCACTCAGCCAACATTTTGTGACTATGTGCTAGACCTCACACTGTGTGGAGGGACAAAGAGTGATTCAGATAGCAACCTCCCCACTCCCTCACAGAAAGCCTTTTGGCGGCTTGCTATGAAGCCCAGGAATGGCAGGAGAGTGAAGAGGGTCTGAGTTAGCCTGGGGCAAGATTCTGGAAGCAGAAACTTGGTGGTCATGGGACATTGTGCAAAGGCCCTGTGGCTTTTGTGAAACCAATGGGAATATAGTCTTATAGTCTGGCTTGCTGAGGGGTCACCTCATACCATGTGCGTGAGAGGAGGCACAATGCAGTTTGCAGGGGGTCTTACCTTTCTGTGTGCAACCCTACCACTACCAGGCATCCATCCACGAGAACCAGAGCCTGAGCTGACCCTGGAAGACCAGGGGCTTTCAGTCATGGCTAAGACAGAGGGGACCTGGGCTTGGGGGGACACAGGTGGAGACCCTGAGAGCTCTGAGGGCCATGTTGATGCAGGGAGCAGACATGGGCACATGGGGACTAGGAGACGCATGATCACACACAGACACAAGCTTAGAAACGCAGAGAAATAGCAGGCTGCTGGCCTCCCATGTCCCCCTCCCCCAGCACCCCCTACCACCACCACACAACAGCCGCCAGGCGGATCCCCTTTCTCTCCTAGCCCCTTTCTCTGGCGCTTCAGCAAAGCAGTTGCTCGAAACTAATCGAATTTTCCGCCTGGGAAGGGCCAGGGAGTTAAGGGCGGAGTGGGGGTGGGAAGAGCTTGTTAACAGGTCTGGCCCTCCCCAACCCCTCCCCGAGCTCCTCCTCCTGGAGTGGGGGTGGGGTGGTCGCGCGCTCTGGAGATGGTAGGAA
Organism: Talpa europaea; assembly: GCF_964194135.1. Classification (NCBI taxonomy): domain Eukaryota; kingdom Metazoa; phylum Chordata; class Mammalia; order Eulipotyphla; family Talpidae; genus Talpa; species Talpa europaea. The sequence continues at coordinate 71,755,677 of NC_140079.1, forward strand.
CAATGGACAGACAGACAGGACAAAGCCTCTACCCCAGCCAGAGCCTGAGCATATGAGAGGAGGCCTGGCCTGGCTCCAGTCCTGCCTGTAAGTCCTGAGCCTATAGGCCCTGGAAGGGCCTCGATGTCCCCTTTTGCTACAAGCAGAATTGGAATTGGGGGAGCAGGACATCTGGGCAAAAAACAGACACTGCCAACAGCAGATATTGGGGACCACCCTTTGAGGTGTGGGACCCCACCCACTGCCCAGATGGGACACTGACTTCCAGCAGGCCCACAGCACAGCCGGCTGCTGGGGGCAGTGGGAGGCCAGAGACTGAACAGGCTGGTGGAGGAAAGAGTGGGTGAGGGTCCACATGGGCCCAAGGGTTACTCCCAATGCGGCCCTCCCAGCCCAGCAACATTTATGTGGTGTGGTGAGCTGAAGTGGTACACACATGTGTGTGTATATGGGGGGATCTGGGAAGAGAAAACCTGGGGGCAGAGGAGGGGCCTGCACCTTCCTTGTCAGACTCCTCACCCCTACTCACCAGCCTCTTTCTCTAGACCTCAGTCCCCTCCACACCCCACATGGAGAATGCCCCAGATGCACAGAGGAGCCCCAGTCCCACCCTATTTGCTAACCTCATGACCCTACAAGCCTGGGAGCATGGGGGGCCTCAGGAGGCCCATGGACTCCCCACGGAGGTGCAAAGGTGCAGGGCAGGCATGGAAACTGGCTCCCCTTCCTCATTAAACTACTCCTCTGGCTCCCCTGGGGTTCTTAGGTCTGTAGGACCGTTGTTAGAGAGAGGCATCTCAGGAGACAGTGCCCCCATGGGTGAAAAGAGGAGACAATGATGGGACTTCAGGCCCCCCATTGTGGGAAGGGGCTGGGGGCTGGAACTTCCCAGGCAGACTTATGCGGGAGGGCTCAGTGCAGGCCCTCACTTCTTCCCCCACTGAGTCTGTAATACTGGGGGTGGGGATGAGGGGATGTTCTCTCGTGCAGGACATAGCACAGTATGAGCAGGGTGACCTGGCCCCGTCCCAGACACAGGAGTGAGTGGGCCTGGGGACGGGGACATTGGGAGCCCAGGGGCCCAGATTTTGCTTTGGCAGCAAGAGTGGCTGAGGGTAGGCCAGGTGACCTAGGGTTCTCAAGTTGCTGTGGGCCCTGCCTGTCTTGCCTCCCAGTTGACCTCTGGGCTGCCCACTGGCACAGTCAGCCTTCCTTCCTGCCCCCTCCTCAGCCTCTCTGGCCCATGAGGCAGGCACACCCGTTCCTGCCTGCTTCCCGCAGGGCACGTGCCAAGAGGCTCTCTGGCCTGCGCCTGGGAGGTCCCATGGGCCGCTGGTGGGGGCACTGGGTTGGCCTGTGGGGATGGAGCAGGCTTTGGACACAGTCGGCCACCATCGCCCTGCTGGGACCAGGGGACACAAGATATCCATCCGTCATCCATCTTGTCTCAGTCCGGCCAAGGATTCGCCATCCACCTACCCACCCACCCCCTCACCCATCTATCCATCCATTCACCCTCATGCTCCCATCCCCCACTCAGCACTGCTTCCCGAGTGCCCGCTACAGACCCCAGGTGATGCTCTGTCATAGGCCCCGACAACTCAGAGTCTTGCTCTAGGACCTGACCAGCCACGCTGCAGCCCCAGGTGGGCGGGAAAGGGGCAGGGTTTGTGGGTCCTGGAGGCAAGTGTCACTGCTAGTCTGAGGTCCCTCCTGGATGGTACTAGGAGATCTTCCTGGGGAGGAGGTCCCTGAGGCTGCACAGGCAGGATCCTGAGCTGTGAGGCCCCAGGGAAGGGGGTCTTTGCAAAGTGAGACCCCGAAAAAGATGTGGCCAGAAAAGGAGACAAGGCAGACAACGGAAGATCCAAAGTCAGAGCAGAGACAAAGAGGGACAGAGACCGTGAGAAACAGCGAGATCTAGAGAGAGTCAGAGAAAAGGGAGTGTGAGTATGGCCAGGAGCCTAACCTCTGGTTTCCCTCCCTCGAACCCCGCCCTGCCAGGGAGCCGGGAGCCCCCGCTGTCCCAGCAGGGAGATAAGAGGATGGACTGTGATAAGCATGGGCTGTCTTGGCAGTGGAGCGAGATTCTCCTCTTGGGGGCATTTTTTCCCCATAAAATCATCCTGGGCTCAGTCCAGGGCCCTCTCCCCCAGCCCTGGGGTGACATTCTCCCACAAGACTCTGGCGGGAGCCTGCTGGGGCCTTTCTCACAACCTCTGCTAGATCCCGGGTCTGGGCCCTGAGCTAAGCTCAGGGTGGGCATCAGGAGACCCCCAGAGTCAAAGTGTCTGCTGGTTCCTGCATCTTCCATCCTTTCCAAAAGCCGTTCCTCAACTAGGAGGGCCTGCCTGCTGTCAGGGATGGGTCTGACTCCACTAACTATCCCGGAGGGGGCCTGGAGGCCTGGGCCAGACACCAGGAGCAGCAGCTGGGGTCTCTGTCCTCAAGACCCCCTCCCTGCCAAGTGGGTGAGAGGGAGGAAGCCATTCGTTTATGGGGGGCACAGCGATAACAAATGGTTTCAGGAAGGAGCTGTGAGGAAGGGGAAACTGAGTAAGACAAGCTGGGAGAGGTTGAGGCTCTACCCAGTATTCCCACCACCTCTGCCATGATTCTCTAATCTTCCCCCTCACACCTTCCCCCACAGGGACAAGATGGATGGGTGGACATGTGAATGGGTGGATGAAGTGAGGAATGGCGGCTGGATGAGGGGATGGATGGATGGATGGATGGAAGGCTGGAAGGCTGGGTAGATGAGTGGGTGTGGGGTTGGATGTGCAGAAGGATAGATGGATGTGGCCCCAAGCCTCTTTCCTTAGATTTATATTTAGTTGAATCCTGGTGCTATAGGCTGAGTGGAAGGCCCCTGGCTGGATGTAGGGTCAGGGTTTAGACACGACAAACTTCCAAGATAACCACAGTCTGAGTACCTGTGGGACACATGACCAAGAGTGTGAGCATCAAAACTTTATAAGGTAGATACAAAACATCCAGGGGACTGTCCAATCCTGAGAAACACACTGCCCTAGGAGGACCCAGATGGCCCTGTTGGAGGGTGGTTGCAGTTTAAGTTCAAAAACACAAAGCGGGGGCCTACCCCTCCTCCTGCAGTCCTAGGGCAGTCGGCACCTCTGCACCTAGGTAAGGTGGCCCCGCAAGCCCGCAGAGGCCACTGCAGCTGAACCAACACTGCAGACCCCCGTGCTTCTCCCACTTTATATGACAGGTGCTCACTCACCTTCACACACGCACTTGTGTGTGCACACAGGCCCATTCACACTCTCCCAGCAACCCCGCACGGCAGCAGCGGGAGGGGTCTGCTCTGCCTCTAACCTGTGACCTGGGCCAAGTTCCTGGCCATCCCTGGTCACCGGTCTCCCCATCTGTAGGCTGAGGGGCTTGAGCCCTTCTTCAGTCAACAAGGGGGATTCAGGGGTAAGGGTCTTAGGGTGGGAGGCTGAGGCTGGGCGTGGGTGGGGCGCTGGGCGTCCTGGCCCTCACTCATGTTTCTGACCACCAGGCTTCCTCCCCCAAGCCCCCCTGGGGAGGGCCTGTAATTAACTTCTTCCTGTTCAGATGGAGTCCGTTTCCAAAAACATATTTCGAAGGATTATTTTGCAAAGGAAATGTTTTTGAAAGCATCTCATCTCGTGTCCCGTCCCAGTCGGGGAAGTGGGAGCAGCAGTCAGCGCAGGGACAAGAATGGGGTGACCCTAGAGGCCGGGGTGAGCTGGCATGCTAGATTCAGGGTCCTGAGCTCCTGTCTGGGCCAGGGTGGAAGGAGGCCAAGGGAACGGGAGGACAGAGGCGGCCTGGAAGCCAGGGTCCCCACTTCCTCCGCCTACTCTCTGCTGTGCTCTGCCCCTCCCCCATGCCCTCCCATGGCCCGGTCCCTGTCAGGCTTTAAGCTGGGACCTCGCCACACCATTTCACTCAGCGATCTCCTTCCCCTGGAAACCTCTGCCTGGCTCCCTGCCAGTCACACACTCCTGTCTTTGTCTCTCCCGAGGCTGCCCAGGCTCTGCTTTAGGCCCCGTGTCCTGGACAGCCTTGCTTTTTCCAGGAGATCCCACTGTGGTCCAGGAAGGACGGGCAGGCATTCTGCAGGCAGCTGGAGGGCACCCTCCCATGTCCATTGCTCCTAGGTGCCCTGGCTTACTTGCTTCTTGAACTCAGCCCTCCTTAGGCTGCCCATCCCATAGAAGGCCTTCCCTCCAATATAACTTGTTTTTGTTTTTATTTCCAATCCTGAGAAACACATTGCAAAATTTCCACTGTGACAAAGCAAACAGAAGCTAGCTGTGGAGGGAGGTGGGTTAGGGGGCCAGCTGATGTGGTCACTTACTAAATGTAGAGTTTTCAGAAGGAGATAACCCCCTTCTCTGGAAGGCGTAGTTTGGGGGCACTGACCTTGACCCTGCAGAGCCAGGCCTGACCCTGACCCACACAGACCAGTGCTTGGTCAATTTTTGCCGTGCTCATGTGTGCCAGGTTCTGCAGGGTCCACCCTCTCTGGGCTTTAGTCTTCTGTCCAGATTGTTCCCGTTCACTCACTGTGGCCTCCCAGCTACCCACGCAGAATGAGCACTTAAGAAGGTGTGTGCATGAATAAATGGAGGAGTGAACCATATAGACCCCAGTAGGCGTTCCTTTAATCTCTAATGACCACTCCTCAGTTCCCACTTCCTAAGCACCTCAGAGTGGGCCTCATGGGTGTGAAAGGTTAGGATCCCCATGCAGTCCCTTTGCCTCATTTTCCCCATGCCCACCTTTTGTGAGTACCAGCCCACTATGGCTAACCCCTGCCTTTGACTCCTCTGGCTGGGAAATTCCACAAGCTCTGCCAGCACTGGCCACTAGGCTCAGAGGGCAGTTTCCACCTGGGGACCCAGGATGTTCTGCCAGAGCCTGCTGGCCAGTGGGGAGCAATGACCACGCGTGTGAGGGGCACAGAGGGAGAGCGGGCAGCAGCTCGTCTGCTCTCGTGTCATGGTCCTCAGACAAGTGACTGGGACTCTCTGTACCTCAGTTTCCCCTCTGGGAAAATAGGAAGGCTAGGACATGAGTCCCTAAGATCCTCTGAGATCCTGGGTGTCCCAACCTCATCAGACAGGGCTCCTGGGTCTCTGAAATTGCAGTGGAGACCCCCTCCTTGACATTTAGCCCCCACCTTCTGTTCATCCTGCTGCCTGATCAGAACCCAACTCAAGGTGCAGCCTCTTCCCTCCATCAGAAACCTGGGGGTGTCTGCAGGGAGACTGCCTTCTCAGGAGGCCTGGGGGCTACCCCAGGTGGGGTGAGCACTATCTGGACCCTCTCTCGCCCCCTCTCTCTCTGCGTCCCATCACTGTGTCCCCATTCACAACCCCCCCCCATGGGGTTCAGCTTGAAGCTCTGGGTTCCCGCACTCCACCCCTCCACAGATGTCCTGGAACTGGTGTGAGGTTATTTTGAGAGCTGGCGGCTCCCCTGGGCCTTTCCCAACAATCTTGGCGGGAGTGTCTGAAGCCAGTGGCGGTCAGCCGGAGCTGGCGGGGGTGGGGGCATGTGGCGGCTGGCCCCAGCGAGCAAGCGTGGTGTGAGGACACTGCCGGGAGCACTGACCTCCCAGAGTCTGAGATGGGGGCAGGGTTGGGGCTCCCTGACTGTGCTGGCTAGAGTCCATCTCAGAGGCCCTGGGCTGGGTGCAGAGCCTCCACCACTCCCCCCCAACTTTTAGGGACTCCTCAGGTGGCGCAGACTCCACCTGGCTATCCCACAGAGGTGGTCCCAGCTCACTCCCACAGCCTCATCTAACACCACCCTCCACATCATACCAGTCCCTTGCTGCTCCAAACTTGCTCCCACCACAGGGCCTTTAAACCTACCAGCCCTCCCCGGGGGGCCTTCTCCCCAGGTTTCCTGGGCTGGGTCTCTCTCTGGTCTCAGGGTAGTGGTCACCTCCTGCCCTGCTGCAATGATCCCCACCTCTCTCCTCTGGCCATCTCCATCTCATCACCTCCCGGAGCAATAGAAAGAAGACAAACCACAACTTCAGTTTTAAATGTTTTGGAGGCCATGTTAAAATTTTTTTTTTTAAATAGGTGGAACTCATTTTAATAATGTATTTTATCTAGCCCAAAATATTGTCACTTAACAAGTAATGGATATAGATATTTTTTAAGATTTATTTATTTTTGCATACAAGAGCTGGGGTACAGGCCAGAGGTGTGGGGGATGAGAGGATTCACCAGAGACAGAGTAGGGAGCAGAACAGGCAGATGGACTGAAATACACTGCTGAGGGGAGCAGCGGGCTAGGCAGGAGAGGTCCACCGTGCCATGTGGGGTAGCTCCCTGGCCGGGAATTGAACTCATGCTGCAGTGGCTGTGGAAGCTTCACAGGTTGCGTCTTAACCCCTTGCACCACGAAGGAGGTCCTGGATTAGTTATTAATGAGATATTTTACACCTTTTTTTTGCACTGTCTTGTCAAGCTCATGGTTTTTTGCACTCACGTTTCAGACATTTCAAGTACTAAATGGCTATGTGTGGTCAGCAGCTATCAGATGGACCCACACGGCTCTATCCTGCTGTCCTATTTTACTTTCTTCCTAGCACGTATCACCATCTAAAATATCCTGTGTATTTGATGAGCTATTTATTATCCATGTCTCCCACACAATATACATCCGTCCTGCCCCCCACAACGCCACACAGTAGGTGTCTGTAAATGTTTGGGGACAGACACAGAAGGCTGCCTGGGCCTGGTGCCTGCCCTCCGCCCCGGTCACAGAGCAGCACACGGAGGCACCCTGCAGGCTGGTGTCTGCTGCTCCCATCTAAGCCTCCTTGACTCAGTGAGGTGCTGGGGGAGGGCTCCCAGGTCCTTGAAGTAGCAAACTCCCATCTTCAGGCCAGCACCAGGGTCCCCCAAACACGTTCTCATCTAATTGGATTCCCAGCTTTTCCTTCCTCAATCCGGGCTGCGACTGCGGCTGTTTATAAACCTGCATCCTTGGAGGCTCCCAGAGCCCAGTGCACAGCTGGGGAAATCATTACTGTCTTCCCTCCAGGCCAGATGTCAGCTGGGCTGCTCCACCCTGCCCCACCCTGCCCAACCCAGCTGGGCCCAGCTGCCCTGCCACAGAGGACCCCTGGCTACTGTGCCTCCTTGCCAATGGCCCCAGGACACAGATAGGCTTTCCAATCTCCCTGTCCAGGTGACTTGAGCTTCCTTAAATATGGCTGCCCACAGTCACCCATTGCTGGTATTAATCAAGGTCCAAGAATTCTCCAGGGCCCAACCAGGTCCCAACCTTCCCTGTCCAATTAGAGAGCCCTCTCCCTCAGCCTCAGCCCCCAAAAGTGGCATCATCAAGGACTTTGGAGTCTTTCAGTCACTTCCTTTTGACTGGGCTCCCTAGTGACCCCTCAGGTGCTACTCAGCAATGACCTCCACAAACGGAAACATTCATATAGCCCCACAATGGCCTCAATCTCTCCATCGCTAAAATGGGAAGGGAAGCCCTCACCCATCAGGGCTGTGAATTTATTCCTTTGCAGATTTATTCTGCAAAGGAACCCAGGAGTGAAGCTGTGAGACCTGGGAAAATGGGGTGGGGCGGGGTGGGTGGCGTCGAGAAGGCTCTGCTCTGCTCCAAATCCTGGCTCCACCCATGCAAATATTAAGGTTAAGAACACCAAATTCATCAAAGACTGGCTGCATGAACCTAGGACAGTTACACCTGCTTGGAGCCTCCATTGCTGTATCTATAAATGGGGAAGTAAAATAAAATGGGGGGGTCATTGTGGCCCCCTCCCATGGTGGTGACAAGAACTTAGGGGGCTGGTGCCTGAGCTGGAGCAGGGGTTTGTTAGACATGGGTTCTGCCCTCCCTCTGGCAGGAGCCCCTTGTCTGGTGCCTCCATGGTCTGGACAGGCTTCGTGTCCCTCCTTTGGGATAAAGCCAGCCTGGTTTCCGTCCCAGCCCCAGATTCGGCCTCGCACATGGGTGACTGTTCATCGTCGCACTCAGCCACCTCAGATGGAGAAACCTGAGACCCGGAGGCTGGCCAGGAATCTGTCAGAGGCAGGCGGGCCTGCTTTGAATTCCAGGGATGTGGAGGAAAGGGTGTGGATCCCCAGGAGGTGAGTCTGGTGGGATCCCCACAAGGAGGCCAGCCTGACGTGGAATGCCTTTCAGATCGCTGTTGGCCTGCGCTTGCTGGCAAGAGGACTGGCGTCAGAACTGGAAGTCCCTGCCTGGCACTGGCTGCAACAAAACTTTATCAGCCCCCAAATGAACAGATTCTCTGGGTGATAAGAGATTCTAGGGCAGACAAGAGACACAGACAATGGCAGACACTGGGTGGGAAGCCTGGCCAGGAACAATGCCAAGCAGAATTAGGGAGGGAAGGAGGTGTCCAGGATGGAGGGCTGGGAAGCCTGGACCCCAGCCAGGCAATAGAAGTGGGTAAAGAGCTGTCCCTTTCCCCCCTCAGCCATTCACACATGCACAGCTCCCCCCTCCACTTGCCTGCCAGTGGAGAGCCCCCCTCTCTTCTGTGCTCAGCTCAAATGCCACCTCACCCAGGAAGTTTTCCTGACTACTCACACCTGCCAGATTCCCCTGCACCCCATTTACCTCCAGAGCTTTTTTCATGGTGGTGATTCATTAACACGGTGCTAGATTTACTTTTAATGTTGGTCCCCCCTCCCCCTCAAAGACCAGGAGCTCCGCGAGGACAAGGACTGTGTCCATCTGTCTGTCCATCTTGTGAACCACAGCTCAGCTCCTGGCCCAGTGAATTATTTGCTGAAGAAGTGAATAGGCAGCCAGCACTGAGCTAAGCATACAGCTGAGAAATGAGAAAGATTGTGACTAAGACGAGCTCACATCTCCTTTCCCTGAGCCTCCACCTGCCCTGAAAGGGTGTCGCCTTTCCTGGTGGGTAAAGCTAAGCACTCAGTACTGGGTGGGAGCGCCGGACTCAGCGTCCAGACGCTGCCCTCTCATTCTAGGCTTTTGTCATTCAAGGCCTGGAGAGGTGTGCTACCCTCTCAAAGAGATGAGGCCAGCTCACCACGGTGTTCCCAGGGGACTTGTACCCAATGCCCCTGAAGCCACTGAGCCAGGTCAGACCTAACTGACCTTGATGTCCCATGACCAGCCTTTGCCTCCAGCACAGCCCTTCCTCCCAGACCTGGGCCCAGCCACTCGCTCTTGCTGTACTTTCACCCGCACCAACTCCTATTCTAACTCCACTTTCGGTGCCTCTTCCTGCAGAAAGCTGATCCCGGTAACCCCTATCTAGCCCTGGCGAGGGGCTCGTCTTCAAGGGGGCAGGCAGACTGCTGAGTTCTAATTCTGGGTTTTTTTACTCCCTAGATGCGTGACCTTGGACAAGTTTTTCTCTGTGCTCTTATACCTTTCTCTGTAAAATGGGGGTTACTGAGCCTCCCCCCAGTGTGTGGGTGCAGTAAATGTGATGACGCATGAAAGCACTAAGCCAAGCACCAGGCACAGCTCAAACACCCTGTAGGTAGATATGGCTGGTACTGAGCCCTGGGACAGGATTAGACCACCACTGAGCATGTCTGGGTCCCAGCCCAGTGCAGGGCACTGCCACTTGACAACAGCAGCTGCGGGGCCGAAGAGGATCCCCACCCCTTCCCTGGTGAAGATCCTCAGGGGAGCTGGGTGAAGACCCTGCTGCCTCCTCCCTAACAGCCTGTAAAAGTCAACAGCCCAGTGCAAAACCACACATCCAGGAGCGGGAGGGGCAACACCTTGACAGGCAAGTCTCTGCTCAGGGGCCCCAAACACAGCACCCAGCCCTGACTGGCCAACAACTTGCGGGGGGGGGGGGGGGGCACCGCAGACTGTCTTACCCTTGGGACCCAACTGGGGTCAGTCCTGAGCTCCATGACAGTAAGGGTTACCCACAGGACCTGGCCAGCTAAGTAGAGCTCTGCCATCCCTCTCTCCATCTCCCAGCTGCACTTGGGCCTCTGGTCCTCCTTGTCCCCGTTTCTGAGTGCTTCCACCCGACATGGGAGGGGTTCCAAAGCCACAGCCAGGTGGGTTGAGACCACAGACCTGGCCAGGTGTGCATTCATGCCAGGTACAAGTGTCACTGCAGGTGGAGTCCCAGAGCCTGCTGACACCAAGTAGGCATGAACAGGAAGCTCACACCCCTGAGCCCCAAGGCCCAAGGGGCTACCTTTAGTACAAGCCCCCTCACCCAGATGAGGCTCGGAGAGGGACCGGCCTGCCCAAATCAGGCTCCTCAGACCACATAACCCCAGGCTAGGGATCCCCAGGTCGCAGCACTCTGGCTTCCTCTCCAGCGAGTCTGCGGGCCAGCTGTCATCCATAGGCCCCTAGTGCCCAAATGACCCTCTAAACAGCCACCTCCGAGGTCCCTCTTTGGTGTCCCTGCAGACCCCAAAGCAAGGAGCTAGAACAAGTGAACAGTGGTCCTGTGTCCAGGATTGTGGTTCCCCCAGAGTCTAACTTCCTGGAGGCTGGGAGCATGGGGAGAGGAGCTGGGAAAACTGAGGCCCAGAAGTTACCAGCTTAAGGTTCCCCAGAAGGTCAGAAGCCTGCTCTGGATCTCTGACTGTGTACTTGACCCAGGTCTGGGCCCAGAGCCGCAACAACATGTCCCCATCCAGCCAAAAGCAGCCAAAGCTAGTACCTCCTAGGCAAGACACAAGGAGGTGGGGAGGCAGGATGGGCTTCCCTTCCTGCTGGGTCACAGTGCTGTGCTCCTGCTGGGAGGCAGCTGCCAAGGGAATGCTGTGGCAGGCCCCAAGAAGTCCAGGCAGGATTGGGTCATGGAAAGAATTGGCAGTCCTGAGCACCTGATCAGGGATAGCGCGGCAGGCAGGCTATACCTCTGCTACCCCGGGCTGCCCCCTACAGGCCCCTGCCAGCCCTGCCCTATGCCCAACTAGGGAGGACAGCATCAAGGCAAACAGCCCCATATACCCTGTGATAGGTGGACAGTTAGGGCATCTCCAGGCCCCTTCCAGGCCTTAGGATCACCCCCTCAAGCAAACTGACCAAGACATGCCTGGCACCAGCACTCAGGAAAGTCCAGAGAGATGGCATGGCAGGTGAGTGAGACCCAGGGCCCAGGGCTAGGCCACATACCTGAATTAAGGGCCAGTGGGATTCCCGGGCCCCCTGTGCTGTCCTCCCACCAGACAGAACCCCAGGTGGAGAGGGTGTTGGGCAAAGAGCCGTCATGAAGGCGGTGTTGCTCAGAGTGGGGTCCTGGTGAAGTGTGCACACCAGGAGTGGGGCTGGCTGGCTAGGGGCTCCTGGGCATGAAGGATCCAGAGAGCGGAGGAGACCACAGACCTGTCGGTCTCTGTCCACTTTTACTTGCAGTTTGAAGCCTTTTCTGCAGGGGGCCTTGTCCCAGCCTGCCGGTCCAAGGACAGTCTGACTCTGGAGAGGGTGAGGAAGGTGTGTCCCCTTCCCAGTTCCTCCTTGGCCTTGGGCAGGGCAACTGGCCACCTGCTATTCTCACTACTTTTGTGATGTTCCCCGGGTTCGAGAGCAACTTCTTGTCTGAGGCGGGGAACATCGTCTTTCACATCAAGCCCCAGTTCTCCAGAGCCGCCGTGGTAGGCAACACCTTCCAGGGCGGCCACTGGGGCCAGGAGGAGTGTCCAGTGCCCTCTCACTGGTGCTGCGGGAGCCCTTTGAGGTGATGGGAGCTGGGTGAGACCCTTGGGGGCTGGGAGGCCTGTGGGGTAGGGTGGGCAAGGCCCATAGGGGCGAGGAGGCCTTGAGAGGGGCAGGTGCAGCCCATCGGGGCAGGAGAGGCAATGGTAGGGAGCGCTACCCCAGCACTGTGTGTGAAGGGTGCTGTACAGCTTGGCTTCCAGCAGCACTGGATCCCGCCAGGGGCCGGCGGGCAGCTTCATTGGGGATGTTCACTGGTGAAGGGGCCAAGGCAAAAGTCTCACAGCTGGGTTTGCGTAGGACCACCTCAGTCTCCCCATTTGTGCAATGGGATAGCTGCCAGCCACCCCCTCTTGGAAGAGAGAAGGGCAGTTACCAGATGGGGGTTCCACAGGGTGCAGGGGATGGGGGGGTGACTGGCTATTCTTCAGAGACTCAGGCCATTGCAGGAGGCCAGGGTCCAGGCTGCACACGACCGTGGGTCACCGGCTTCCTTACACAGGTGGGCGTCAGCTCAGGCTTGGAGCACTCCACGTCCACGCTCACGAGCACCAGGTGTTACGCTTCAGGCACTGCCACTCACCACTGGCCACCATCACCAGGGGGCAGGTGCAGAGTGACCACTGCCTGACCCGGGTGGAGCTGGTCCAGAAAAGCTTGAGCTGGGGGTAGGCACCACATCCCACTCTTACCAACTCCGCTGTGCATCCTTATCCCAGGACCCCCAGCCTCCTAGGAGAAGAGCTGTCTGCTGGGTCGTCTGGGAGCTGGGTCCACGATCTACATCCCCCTCAAGTCTATATCACAGGTGGTACAGGAGCTGAGGTACATATCTAGGGTGTTTGCAGAGATGAGGGCTTCTGAGCTGTGCCCGGAGTTCCAGGAACAAACTTGGCCACCATGCCCAGTGGAGCCCTATTATAGGGGAGCTGGGGGAGGGATCTGTTGTTCTGGAACCCCCACTCCAGCTTCACCATCAATAAAGTCTGAGCAGAATGCAGGGTCTAGCTGTTGTGCAAGGGGCTGGGGTGGGGCAGGCGCTGCGATGCTGCCCTAGGCACCCAGGACATCTGAGACAGACACAGGCTTATGGGAAAGGCTCCTGCCAGTCCCTCCTGGGGCCCCGGGCTCCCTGCTCCAGTCTGGCCTCTGGGGGCAGGTCCTATCCAGTTCAGGACAGTCTGCAGGGAGGTCCCTGAAGCTTCCTCCTCACCCTGCTTCCTGTTGGGTGAAGGTCAGGCGTCTTCCTGTGTCTCCCCACCTGGAAGTGAGACGTGGGGGAGCTCTCAGGGGACAGTGAGAACAGCTGGGGTCTCCAGCCCTGGTTTGAGACCCCAGTCCTACTGCTCACAGCTGTGTTCCATAGACACATTCTCCATCTGAGCCCCATCCTGTGCCTGTAAAGGGCTAGCCTCAGAGGACAAAACCTCCAGATGCCGGAGTCCAAGAGCCCCAAAGAAGGGTGATGTGACATTGGGGGCTCACAGAAGATTTCCTGGTAGTTTTCATAATAATAAGTTAATTTTAATATGGCTTATCAACACATGTTACCCATTCGCCTCTACCTACTGTCATCCATTTATCTACCATCTATTTATGAACCTATTAATCATTATCTATTTATGAGCCTATCAGTCATATACCATACATCCACCCTATCATTTATCTACCTATCCATCTATCATCTGTACGAATATATCAATCTACCATCTATCAATCTATCCATCTATTTATTCATACATGTACCTTATCTCCCTAACCTATTATCTATCTACTATCTTAATTAAACTGGTGATGCTGCAGCATAGAACAAGGCATCATAGGTGGTTAATCTTGACAAGTGAGTTATTTAAAGACAGGTAGCAGGTGAGCAGAAGCACAGACAGGAGGCAGGGCGGCTAAGGTCTTGGCTTTAGAACCAGCTGCTCGGGTCTAAGAGCCCATCTTTAGCCCCCATATGTGACGTTGGGCAAGTTCCTGAACTTCTGGGGACAACTGGAGTACTCAGCTCAAAGGGAATCCTGAGGTTCAAATGAGTTATTCAGGTAAAGCACTTAGAGGGCTGGTTGCCCTTTTCACGAAGTCACCTGCCTCAGAATTTCAGGCAGCACATGGATCTAGCCAAACATCTTGCCCACTAACATTTTACAGACAGGGAAACTGAGTCAGGGGTAGAAGAAGTCAGCAATAGGGTGGGGCCCAGTGAAAGGAGGGCCCAGCAACCCCTCTGCCCTTCAGAGCTGGGCAGAATAGAGGGGAGATGACGGAGCCCCCACCCCCAGGTGAGACAATGAGGGCCCCAGACTCCAGCAGTGCGGCTTCCTTCCTGTCTCCACTCATTTCCCCACTGTGTCCTGGCCCAGCTGGCCCAGGAGCCCCTTCCCGCCCCCTCCTACGAGACGTTTGGCCTTTTGTGTCAGCCAGGAGGTCCTGGGGGCTAGCGGATGGACGTGTTCCAGGACCAGGCTCCTGGCCTTGGGAAGGATGCGAGTGGCAGGAAAGGGGTTAACCCACAGACTGGGAATGCTGGGCCTGGGGTGGGGGCTCTGTCCTGCTCTAGAGGGGCTTGAAGCCCATGGGGGTCCCCTGCTCATGGTGGAGGCCCCTGCTTTGTGGCCCCAGCTGGTTGTTCACCCTCTTTTAGCTTCTGTTTCCCTACAGAAAAAGGTTCCCTTCATGATGAACTCTGCCTCCCCAAGAGCAATCAAAGTGGGAGAGCAGAAGAGTTTGAGAAGATGCCAGCCTTCCTTTCTTGCTAGGGGTGATGGAGACTTGGGATGAGCTGGAGCTCTGAATCAGAGAAGCATTTGCCTCTGAATTTCACTGGGCTCTACCCCAGCACCAGGCTGCAATGGACTCAGAGAAGCTAAGTGAGTTTGCCAAGGGTTGCTTAACAAATTAAGTCAAAAAATCCAGGTCACATACACACACATAAAGACACACATGCATGTTTGTGCACACAGGTAATTACATGCATTGAATGCATACGTGTCCCACCCATTGGCTCAGAGCTGTCAGCCTCCGGACCACTCCAGATTATAGCTACTGTGGGAGCAAATCAGACCTGGGGTCTCAGACCCTGCATTCTTGGTTGTCACTCTCCCCATATGTGAAATGGGTTAAGGGAGTGATAATCTAAAATCTTCCTGCTTTGCCTATTCCATGGAGCCCATTGCTCTCAGCACACTGCATGTGTTCCCATCTGGTCTGACCCCAACCTCTCCTGTCTGTGACCTCATCCTTAACCAGTGCTACAGCCCCATGACCAGAACTGCCAACTGGTCCCTCAGCTCATGACACCACCTCTGGAAAGCACTCCCTGACTACTAGCTGGGGCCTGTCCCCTCCTCCCAATTGAACTGCACCTTCTGGAGTTTGGAGGGACCCAAAGACATTAACAGTGTCATGCCTCTGCTAAAGAATCCACAAGCAGAAGCTGTCCGCAGCCTCTGCAGTGTGGGTTCGATCCCAGCCGGCTGACGAGAATCCCACATGGTGCAGAAGACCTTTCCTGTCTCACCCGCTGCTCCCCTCAGCAGTATATTTCATCAGTCTGCCTGTTCTGTTCCCCGCTCTGTCTCTGGTGAATCCTCTACCCTCCCACACCTCTGGACTGTACCCCAGCTCTGGTATAAAAATAAATAAATCTTTAAAAAAAAAAAAGAATCCACAAGTGGTCAGCCCCCACTCCTGAAAAGCTGAGCCAGATCTCTTAGAGGACATGTCTTTCCCTCAGTCCTCTGTGTGGTATTGGGAGGGAGCGCAGATCCATTGGGCTGGTTCTGTCTGGAGAAACAGCTTTCCTGGAGACTGTAGCCCTTGGAGGTGGAAGTACAGAGACTTCCCAATCCCACCAAATGGATAAAGGCACCGGGCGTTGGATGGTCAAAGAGAGTGTTCAAATATCCATAGGACCAGGAGAGCAAATGTGACTAAATGAGGCAGGCAGTACAGGGAAATAGGGACTGCCAACAGGACAGCACACGCTCATCATCCTCAGTTCCTTCCCACTACACACACCAGGCAATGTGGGTACAGGGTAGGCTGATCTTCTGATTTAAAAAAGATCTAAAGGTATATTGACTGAAAATCTCTGTTTTTAAATTCTGGCCACATCAAAGAGACCTAAACAAGGTATTGATCGCTCAGCCTGCTGCCCCAGGAGTGACAGTTGAGACCTCTGCTTTAAAATCAACTTTTGCCTTGTTTTGAACTCTGCTCTGCCCCAAGGTAGGAGGGACACCTTTCTGCCCCCACCCTGTACTGAAGCTGAAGCCTCTCAGACCCAACTAGAGTTATTCCTACCAGCAGAGGGCGCTCCAGATAACAGTTTCCTCAAGCCCAGTTCCAGGTAGCAGGGACCCACTTCCAGCAAAGGGACAGGATGGGGGGGGGGGGGGGAATCTTGTTCCCACATTATAACACTTTGAACCTGAGCCAGAGACTGAGAGGGAAAGTCAGGTACAGCCAGACCCCATCTGTTCTCCACTACAGAACCCATCAGCAGGCTAGAAAGAGAGCCTAGAAACCACCCTTAAGGCATCGTGATCTTGGACTTCCAGCCTCCAGAATTGTGAGAAATAAATGTCTCCTGTTTAAGCCCCCCCATCTGTGGTGCTTTGTTATAGCTTCTGGAACCAACTAAGACAGTCCTGTTCTCAGCAAACCCCGACTGCACCCCCAGAATTGCTGTTTGTTTTTTTGCATTAAGGCATCAGGTTTGCCTGTTTTAGAACTTCTTTTCAATGGAATCATCTGTGTTCCTTTTATACTAAATGCATTCTCCCATGTGCACATAAAACACTGAAATGTCCTTGCATTACTGTTATTTAAGAAATCATTACTGTTATTTAAGAAATCATGATTCCACAGTTGCTATGGAATCATGAAAAGGTTTGGGAAATTGGTGCTGGTGGTTGCATAACATTGTGAATATATGTAATGCCAATGGACTTTATACTTCAAAATGGTTATAATGGCAAGCTTTATGTGTATTTTACCACAATTGTTAAAAATTAGTCATGTAATATACCAAAACTTATTGAATTATACTTTAAATAGGTAAATTGTATGGTGTGTGAATTCTGTCCCAATAAAGCCATTTTTTTTTAAAGAAACTCATCGTGCACAGTGGTAGCCAGGGGTTGGTTAAAAAAGGCTTTCCTGGTCATGAGGCTGCTCTGTGTAGAATGTGGTGGAACAAGACTCAACTGGGCACCACAAAGATTAAACTTCACCTAAGCAAAGTTGAAAAATTAACCAGTATGTCAGGGAACCCAGGTGGAATGCAGTAACAATTGATCCTTGTTAATTACAAATGTGCGACATCACCTCAGTGAAAGGAATGGAAACAAGAGGCTGACCTAGATGGTTTGGGACCACCCTGGCTTAGATACTGGAAGGTCAAGTGTATAGACACTATGTTCTTGGTGAAGTTTGTTTCTCTCAGAGATGCTATTCAGGCATTCTGAGACTACTGAATAAAAAAGTAAATAAATTGTAGAAAATAGGTTTTGGTTTCTCACTGTCAGAATAAAGAGTTAAAAATCAGCAAAGATTGACAAGTGATGTTGGGGAAACTGGATCATCACATACAAAAAATCTGGATATCCACATACAAAAGGTAAGCTAGATCCCTACCTCACACCATATGCAAAAATGAACTCAAAATGGATCAAGGTCCTAAACATAAAAGCTAAAACTATAAACTCCTGAAAGAAAGGAGGGTAAAACCTTCATGATATTGATTTGGCAATGACTTATTGGATATGACACCAAATGCATGGGTAACAACAAAAATAGCTGCATTGATTTCATCAAATTAAAAACTTTTGTGCATCAAAGAACACTATCAACAGAGCGAAAAAGCACTCCATGAGTGGGAGAAATTAGCTATAAATCACATATCTGATGAGGGATTAGTATACAGCATTTATAAGGTACTCTATAACAACAATAGCAACAATGAAAACAAATGGGCTAAGGATTTGCATAACACATGGTTTTGGGTTTCTATATCTTATGATGCTTCAACAGCTTGGGACCTTGCACACTGGGGAGGGGCTACCCCTATCAAAGTTAGCTCATTCTTAAGACAGTAAACAATACAACGGCGAGCATGATGCTGATATGCAAACCAACGAATCCTGAGTCCATACTTCCATCCATCCTCCACTATCAGGCACCTGAAGTCCCAGGCACTACCTCTGTGATCTAAATCACCCAAGGCTGGGTGCCCAATAACTAGAGATATTGAAAAATATTTAAACTATCCAATTGTAAGCCTGTTCACCCTCCTTCACACATTCTTTCCAGCAAAAACCACACTGAAGTCTCCTTGAGGGTTTCTTCTCACTCACTCTGCCTCTTGATCCACCCACACTGTGTGATACATGGTGAGGTGCGCCCTTCCTCTTGGGAACTGTAAGGAACAAATTATCTTTT
Organism: Talpa europaea; assembly: GCF_964194135.1. Taxonomy (NCBI): domain Eukaryota; kingdom Metazoa; phylum Chordata; class Mammalia; order Eulipotyphla; family Talpidae; genus Talpa; species Talpa europaea. The sequence goes on from NC_140079.1 coordinate 71,773,803, forward strand.
CAATAGCAACTTTCTCCTTATCTGTTGACTTTACTCTACCTGAAAAAAAAAATTCCAGTGAATATGAATATTCAGATGGATATGACTTGAATGGACATTTCTCCAACGATATACAAATGGCCAATAAGCACAAATAGGTGTTCTCAACCACTAATCATTAGAGAAATGCAAATAAAAACCACAATGAGATACCACTTTACACCTACTAGAATCACTGCTATTAAAAAAACAAAGCAGGGCCTCCCCGGTGGCGCAGCGGTTGAGTGCTGGGTTGCGAAGCTGCCTGCAGCCTCTGCAGCGCCGGTTCGATCCCCGGCTGCTTCCCGGCCACTGGAGGAGGGTCCCGCATGGCGTGCAGACCTCTCCTGCCGCCCGCTGCTCCCCTCAGCAGTGTGCTTCGGTCCTTCTGCCTGCTCTGCTCCCCGCTCTGGCTCTGGTGAATTCTCTCGCCCTCCCGCGCTTCTGACTGTACCCAGTGCTTGTATAAATAAATAAAATAAATAAATAAAGATAAATCCTTAAAAAAATATAATAATAAAAAATAAAAAAACAAAGCAAAGCAAACAGCAAAGAACAAGTGTTGGCAGGCCTGTAGGGAATAAGGAATACATGTGCACTGTTGGTGGAAATGTAAAATGGTACAGCTGCTGCAGAAAACAGTATGATATTCCTCAAAATATGAAAAGTATAATCATCAAAGGATCCAGCAATTCCACATCGGGAGTCTACACTCCAAAGAACTAAAATTAGCATCTTAAGCATTATTCACAGTAGGCAAAAGATGGAAGCAACCCAAGGGTCCATAAATAGATAATAGATAAAATAGGGTACATATATGAAAATATGGAATATTCTTCAGCCTTAAAAACAAAAGAAGTGCTGGGCCTCCCCGGTGGCGCAGCGGTAGAGCGCTGGGTTGCGAAGCTGCCCGCGGCCTCTGCGGCGCCAGTTCGATCCCCGGCTGCTCCCCGGCCACCGGAGGAGGGTCCCACATGGTGCGCAGATCTCTCCTGCCGCCCGCTGCTCCCCTCAGCAGTGTACTTCGGCCCTTCTGCCTGCTCTGCTCCCCGCTCTGGCTCTGGTGAATTCTCTCACCCTCCCGCGCCTCTGACTGTACCCAGTGCATGTATAAACAAAACAAAAACAAACAAGCAAACAAATAAAGAAAAACATGCCTCTATTAAAAAAAAAAAAAAAAAAAAAAAAAAAAAAGAAGTGCTGACATCTGTTACCACATGGATGAAACTTGAGGATGTTATGCTAAGGAAATAAGCTAGTCACAAAAGACCTAATACTATAGGATTCCTCTAATATGCAGTACCTAGAGCTGTCAATTCATAGAGACAGAAATGGGCTGGGGGAGGGAGATAATTACTGGGGACAGAGTTTCATTTTGGCAAGATGAGAAGAGTTGTGTGGAGGAAGGGTGAGGATGGGAGCACACCAATGGGAATGTGCTTAAGGCTCTTGAACTATAGACCTAGAAATGGCCAGCATGGTAATTTTCATGCTGTGTCTATTTCACCACAATCAAGACAGAATGGAGTCATGCCTAAGTGTTCTGTGGGATCCTCGGATGGATTCTGAAAGTGAGAATCCAAGGACATCAATGGAAAAAACTGGAAAATAAGTAATAATTAAATCTCCAAATATATGTTCAGAGCTTAGCTAATAGCATTGTACTGATGTTATTTTCTTGTTTTGATGCATGTTGATGTAGGGGGAAGCTGGGTAAGGAAATTTAGGGGTCTCTGTACTATCTTGGTAACTCCTCTGCAAACATGAAACTATTTCAAAATAAAATATTAGAAAAATGATAATAATTTACATGAAACAGAGACATAGGCCTCTGCCGCATCCAATCCATCTTCTTGATTATGACTACAAATGGGTGCCAAGGGGCAGGTACTCCTTCTACGGGGGAAGGAAAGGAAAATTCCCCTTTTAAACTCAGTTTCCTCTCCTGAGTTATCCAGTTGGGATAACAACTCTCTCCATTAGCCTGGGAGATGTGAGGGCCCCAGGGCTGCAAGGAGGTATTGCTAGACATTTGCAGGTGGCCAGAAGCGAGTAGGGTAAGGTCTTAATATTGATGAGACTCTGTGGGGGGACATGGACTCTTACCCCAACTTCCTCTTCTTACCCTACCCAGGTGTACCTCACCCCAGGTCATTCCGCATTGGAGGCAGCCAGTGGGGAGGCCATGCTTCTGTGGTTCCTCCCTCCAGACTCTGCTGGAGCTGTCTTTTCAGCACCAAGCCACCTCTGTTCCACCCAGTGGACCCAGGAGAGATAAGATCCCTGAGCCCCATCAGCAGTGGCCATAGAGTCCCTCTGGGTAGGAGGAGATGAGCTACCCCAGGGCACAGAGGGACAGGACACTGGGAACCTAGAAATGGTCCCCAGTGTCCTGTGCAGAGGGCTGGGGAAGAACCCTAGGCAGGAGGGGCAGGCTGAAACAAAGGGTTTGAGAGAGGGTCTCCCCCCCCACCCCGCCCCAGCACCTGGGGTAGGGAGGGCCTGGGACAGGGTGGGGCCAACAGGGAAGTTTAAAGTGGGGAGGCACCAGGGAAGTTTGTGCCATGTTTGGCCCATCTTGGGGGTACTTTCTAAAGGACTGATCCTCCCAGTCTGATTCCATTAGGGGCACCTCTCTTGGATGAGACTGAAAGTTTTCGGCCTCCCTCTCCGACCTCAGGACTGTCTGGCGGGGATGGAGATGGGAACAAAAATGGTGACTCAGCTCTCTCTGCAAAGTGCCTGGGTCCCCACAGGCAGCCTCAGTGCACCGTGTACATCATGAGTGGGAACACTTACACTGGCCCTCACCAACTGGCCTCTCACGGGCATTAAGCTCCCGGCCTGGGTCTTCCCTTCCCTTCCAGAGGTCAAGGTCAGACATGGTTATCTGACCTCGAGGCTATCTACTCTGGCAGGTGGTCTGGCAGGTCCTAGGGGCGCAGTTTGTCCAGGGAGGCCATGGAGGATGGTAGTACGGAGAGGTGGGCCCATTGGATCTTGCAGGTGGGGATGTGATGAGGTCTGGTTGGCCTCACTGGGCTTCAGTATCTAGTCATATTTTAGGTCCTGATGGGTGGGAAGAACAGATGGGATCAAAGTCCCCTCCCCAGGCCTCTCTGGGCCCTATCACAGGGCCTGGGTTCTTGGTCCTGTCCCCCAGGAGGGGCAAAAAGCCCAGAGTGCCCGGGAGGGGGCTGAGACTGTTCCACGCAGGGGAGAGGATGGTGGGCGGTGAGGGGTATAAATTGGGCCAGGGAGGAGCTATCACCCCCCCAACCTTGTCTTCAGACCCTCTCTCTCCTCTCCACCTCCCTTTGGAGGCCCCTCCACTGGGGCAGAATCCTATTCCCAACTTTGGTGGGGTGAGGGGGTGTGGGGGTAGCTCCTCTCAAGGTTGTCTCCTGTTCCCTAGAGAAGGGGCAGCCTTAATCCAGAGTCTATCCATCCATGTGCCCTCTGTTGACTTCTATATATTTTTTTAAAATATGTATCCACTTGGGGTCTTAGGCAGGATTTCTGGAGCTAAAGAAAGGCCAGTTCTAGGGGCCATGATCTTGTCAAGAAGGCTAGGACACAAGGGACTCATCACAATAGACATTCTTCTGTGAAACTTAGAGCTGACCTCACTCACCCCCACAGAATTTCTATGAGGGTGACCCATGGTGCTTTTTATAGATGAGGGAGCTTAGACACAGAGAGGAGAAGACAGCTGCCTGAGGTCACACAGCATATATGTGGCAAAGCTGGGATCTGAACCCAAGCAATCTGATTCCAGTGTCTTCTAGACATTTGAGTAACTGTGGTTAGAAAAAAATATATATAGGGCCTCCCTGGTGGTGCAAGGGGTTAAGCACTGCACTATGAAGCAATCCACAGCCTCTGTAGCACGAGTTCGATCCCCGGCCGGACAGGGAGCAACCCACATGGCACAGCAGACCTCTCCTGGCTCACCCACTGCTCCCATCAGCAGTGTACTTGGGTCAATGTGCCTGTTCTGTTCCCCACGCTGTCTCTGGTGAATCCTCGCACCCCCCACACCTCTGGCCTGTACCCCAGTTCTTGTATGCATAAAATAAATAAATCTTAATATATATATGTATATATGTCTCCAGTGCCATTTTTATTGCTTTTTTCCTCACTCCTTTTTTTAATGAGGTCTTAAATTTGAAAACATGGGTTTTAGGGGGAACTCTGACCCCCTTGGATGAAAGGAGTTGGTCACTCTGAGCCCATGCTCATGCCCAGTCCCTGCCCATCTGAAAGGGGAGCCATTGGGACAGGCAGAGAATGGGCAGGGAGCAGAGCTGATGGACGTGTGTCTTCTAGGCTGTGAGGATGCCCAGGGGAGGACTGGAGGAACCCCATGTGCTCTGGCCAGCTGCCGGGAACATCCTGGAACTTGGAGAAGGAGGCAGTCTCCTTCTGGGAGCACCAGGCCCTGCGGCTTCTGGAGGGTGCAGCCTAGAGGGGAAGGAAGGGGTGTGACAGGGGTGGAGGTGTTCCTTATGCCCCTATGGGGAAGGATGCCACCAGGACAGAGACCCAGGTAGATCTTGGCTGTGGTTTCATGACCCTGGAAGCAGATCTGCCACCCTCACCTCAACCCCAACCCTCTCTCCAACCAAGAACTCCATTCCTTTGCATAAAGCATTGCCCTCCCAACAGCCAGCCATTCAGAACCCACTAGCACGGGACCACTTCCAGCCCACAGGACAAAGCCGTAACCAGGGCCACGGGCCTGGCAGACACTGGATGGGCACTTGGCTTCGCCATGGTTACGGCCCACCCACGGCTCTGCTCAGAGGCGGGCATTGTTTGGCCGCCAGAGATGGCGAGCGCCCAGGAGCCAGGGCTGGCACAATGGCCTTGGGGTGTCTTTGGCCATGGACGTGGAGCTGAGTGCTTTCCCACGCTCCAGCCTCCCAGCAGCCTGGGAGATGGGGAAAGAAAGGTCTGGAGAAGAGGTATGTCAGGGAGCCAGGGCTAGCCTCAGGTCTGTGTTCACCAAAGAAGATAAGTGCATTGATAATAGGCACATAAAAAGATGCTCAACATCTTTAAGTCATTAGGGAAATGCAAATTAAAACCACAAGAAGATACCACTTCATACCTACCAGATGACTTTAAAAGAAAGGTAACAATTAATGTAGGTGAGGATGTGGGAGAATAGGAATGCATTGCTGGTAGGAATGTTAAATGGTTCAGCCACTCTGTGAAAATGATCTAGCAGTTTCTTTCGAAAATTAAGCATAACTTATCATGTTACCCAGCAATTGCACTTCCAGGAACCTATGCCAGTGAAATGGAAACACATGTTCACACACAGAGGTACATGAATGTCCATAGCAGTATCTGCATAATAGTCCCACCCTGGAAGTTGTCTAAATGTCCATCCACTAGGGAATGGATAACAGGACCTGGTCCAGCCACAGAGTAGAATGCTATTCAGCAACAAAAGGGAGGATATGCTGATAGCTAAACAACACAGAAAAGCTCAAAAATTTGATTCCGCGTGAAATGAGAGGAATAACCCTACCCAATCAATACCAAGTGGTCTTGGTAGAAAGACAGAAAGATATATTGATGGAATGGAAAAGAAAACAGAAAAAGCCCTGCACGAGGACAGCCAGCTAATTTTTGACCAAAGCGCAAAGACAAATTCAATGGATAAAAGGGGGGACTATTGAATATCCACAGGCAAAACCCTCAATCTAAACATCACACTTTACAAAATAAAATCAACTCAAAGTGGATCAGGTTTTAAATGGAAATATAAAACTCTTGAAGAAAACATAGAAGAAAATCTTTGTGAACTAAGACTTGAGGGAGCATTTTTAGACTTGACACTGGAATCATGATCTAGGAGAGGAAAGGGCCTCATCAAAATCAAACACCTGCTCTGAAAAAGACCCTGTTAAAGTGGCGGACTGGGAGCAAATATTTGCAAACCACCTATTGGACAAAGGACATACCTGGATTATACTCTCAAAACTTAACATTAAAAAGTGCACTTAGGGGCCTCCCTGGTGGCGCAGCGGTTGAGTGCTGGGTTGCGAAGTTGCCCGCAGCCTCTGCAGCGCCAGTTCGATCCCCGGCTGCTCCCCGGCTGCTCCCCAGTCCCACATGGCGCTCAGACCTCTCCTGCCGCCTGCTGCTCCCCTCAGCAGTGTCCTTCGGTCCTTCTGCCTGCTCTGCTCCCCGCTCTGGCTCTGGTGAATTCTTTCACCCTCCCGCGCTTCTGACTGTACCCAGTGCTTGTATAAATAAACAAATAAATAAATAAATCTTTAAAAAAAAAAAGTGCACTTAGAAAATGGGTGAAAGACATTTCACTAAAGAGGAGACATTTCACTAAGAAAACAAGTCAGCAGAGGGGGAAGGTGTTCATCATCAATAGCCATTAGGAATATGCAAACCAAGATCAGTGTGACACACTCCTAGAACAGCTACAGTAAACACAGGGACAGACTCTGATAACCACCATGGCTGAGCACACCAAGGAATACTACTTAGCAATCAACATGGACACATTGATACACACAGGGACTTGTAAGGATCTCATGGCCTGATGGTAAACAAAGAGGGCGAATTTCAAAAGGCTACAGAGAATTAATGCCATTTATATACCATTTTTAAAGTGACAAAATTATAGAGATGGAAGACAGCTGAATGGTGGCTAGGGCGGACTAAGAAAGGGGGTGTGACTGCAAAGGGGAGAACGAGGCAGATCTTTGTGGTGATAGAGTGGGTTTGTGTCTCAGTTGCAGTGGTGGTTCTATGAATCTAAAATGACACAGAATTAAACATGCACATGGCACTAATGTCAATCTCCTGGCTTGGATATTACACTATTACATAAGCTCTTACTACTGGGAGAGGTAAAAAACTTCTCTGTACATTTTGTGTAACTTCCTGTGAATCTAGAATTATTTCAAAATAAAAACTTAAAACAACAAAATAAAAACTTAAAACAACAGCAAAGCAAGCACTTATGAAGTGCTCATAACATTGCAATCAAAATGGTGGTGGGCTGCCATCTTGTGTCTCTTCTAGGGCACCTGGCATATTGGTACTGGCTACGAAAGGGTCCCTCCACAAATGGACCCTTTCTTGGGCCACTTGAGTGTCCTCCTGATATGGTGGTTGGCTTCCAGGGAGTGACTGATCCAAGAGCGAGCAAGGAGGAAGCCATTGTCTGGGAGGCTACGAGACGGCTGGAAGTGCTTGTAGATGGAGCTTCAAAATGATGGAGCAGCCAGGTTCGGAAGTTCCCTCGAGTCCTGTCCCTGGGTCTCTCCTCTGGGGCTGGTCAGAGTTCCCAGGAAAGATTCCTGTTTCCTGAATGATGTGGAAGTCTGTTCCCAACAGCTGTCAGGACAGAATCCCTGCCTGCAGTGGGGTCTGGGGTCCCCAGGGGAGACATCTAGCAAGTTAATTCTCAGAGGCTGAGTCGGGAGCATCTAGGTCTGACTGGCAGCCCCACCCGCTGATACCAGCTCATCTCAGGCCCCAGGGATGAGGGGTCATAAGCCGGGCTGGTCTTGGCATCCCCGTGGCATTTGAGGTTTGCATTTCTCCAGACAACTGTGTCATCCGCCACTTGTCATCTGCTTCCAGCGCTAACATTTGGTTGCTGTCACATCCTCTGCTGTTCTCCTTCTTCTTGCAGAAGGGGAGAAAGCCTTTCAAAATATCTTATTTCTGTCACTTATGTGAGGCTTTGGAAGGGACAGAAAGCAGATGTATATGCTCAATCCACCATCTTTATCCCAGATGTCAAAATTCTTTCATTTTTTTCTCATTTCATTTGGTTGTTTGTAAGCTTAACTGATTCAAATTTCCCCACATTTGTTCTTTCAACAGGTAAGCAAGCCAGTCCTGACTTTGCCCTGGACATTAATAAGGACGTTGCATAGAGCAGGGGCAGTGCTGACAGTGAATGGGGACAGGTCACACAGGAGGGCCTGGCCCTACTCTGGGGGCTCAGCCTTCAAGCTGCCCCTGTGTGACCTTGGAAGGGGACACTGGTGATGGCACTCTGGTCAGGGAAGCCGAGGGGACAATGATGGGGAAATGAGGCAGAGAGGGGAGCGGGCAAGACCGGGGCCTAGGGGGGCAGTGTGTCAGAGGGGTCATTGGGGATGGGCTGCAAAAGGGTGTTGGCCCCACTGGTGGGGAGCAGGGGGTTAAGCATCAAGCTGGGACTTCAGTGGCTCTGTGAGCTCTAGAGAGTGAAAGTTTGTACACGGAGAGCGTTCTGATCTGCACCAGGCCAAAGGAAGAAGGCCCTGGAACCAGAACCAATTCAGAGTGAATTGGGCAGAGAGGAGGAAAATGAAGGCAGGAGACTCCTGTGGAGACATCCCATCACCCAGGGGCTGGAAAAGTTCTGTACCTTGGCCTGGGTGATCATAATTTATATGCTTATGGTGAAATTAGCTGAGTTGTGCCCTTAAGATTTCCACACTTAACTGTACAGATGAGGCCTCAATTACAAGGTAAACACTGGTATTAATATTTAAATGGTCTGTCAGAGATAATCATAATGTAATCTTTGGTGGAGGCGGGGAGAGCCTCTGCTCCATGTTCCAGTGTAGCAGATGTTTAGAAAAGCAGGGAGGTGGTTAAGGAAGGCTGCCTGGAGGTGAGGGCCTAATGTTATGTAGGATTTGGGACTTGGAGTGGACTTGCCATTGGTTAAAACAAAACAGTCTAGGAGTTTTCAGGAGCTAAAACCTCAAGAAAAGAGACAAAACATTCCAGAATCAGGCCCTTTCTTGAGTGGAACTGATGAGTTCATGTGGGACCATGGCTCTGAGGTACAGTGGGACCCTGCTCCAGTAAGCTGAGAAAGGCCTTTGTTCTCCACAAAATGACCCTCAGCTTTACCCAAGGGACCCCCAAAGGGGCCTTCCAGCAGGTGGCTGCTCTGAATGTGAAAAAGCAATATCGAGATGAGAATGTCAGGCAGACTTGTGGGACCACTACAAGTGGACAGTGTGGGCTGAAGGGTGGGGCTCTAGTGCCCCCCCCCCAGCCCAGGGTGAGCTGGTCCAGCTCCTGACCCTCCCAGGTAGACTGTGCATACTTGTGACACATCTACATGCATACCTTCAGGAACCACGTGGGGTTACCTCCAGAATAGAGCCCTAGGGACCCATCTAGAGGTTTTGGAAGCTGGTGGGAAGCTGAGCCACACATTTGAATCCCCCAAGAGGGACCCATGGTGGGAGCAACCTCCATCAGAGACAGTGGTCAGTAGTGGACTGCGGTTGGGGAATGAGCCCCAACTTGCTGAGGGCAGGGTTGGAGAACCCCCACATGGACTGGGTGGACCTGGGGGAGCTCCTGTGGGTATCATGCTTTGGGTGTGGGTGGTTGGGGGGCATTCACAGTGAAGATGGTATACCTCAATTAATAAAATAATACAATTTTTAAAAAAAGGTGGGGGACATCATTGTGTTAAAAGGACTGGGCAACCAGCCCCCTGCCTTTTGTGGGGACACTGGATTCTGGACTCTGAGCTTCTTGTGCTGACCGATCACCCCCCAGAACCGAATCTCTAGGCTGGCACCTCCCAGCCACACCTCCACTGAGAAGGCCACTCAGTGGACTTCAGATCTTCCCATCTTGTGAGGCTCTTGGCCATCTCTCCCAGAAGATTCCAGTGGTTCTGACTCTGCAGGAGACTCTGGCTGCCTTAGCCTGAGCTGAGGCTGCCCCCTGGTGGGAGGCACTGGTGCCAGGCGGGCCCAGCCCACAGGGGGGCCCCTCAGGACTCCCTGGCCACCTGCCTCCTCCCCAGAAGGAGCCTGTCTCTGAGCGCCTCATTTGTCACAGTCCCTTGTGCACTAGGGGGCAGAGTTTAGGGGAGGCTCAGGGTCCCTACTGGTCTAGAGAAGGGCCATCAGCCCTGTCCCCACCCTGGGGTGCGGGACTCGCCAGGGGCCACTCCCAGGGCTGCAGGGCTGGCTTTACACTTGGCCCAAATCAAAGGGGTCAGGACAATGCTCTCAGGGACAGAAACCCTTGGAAAGCCCCTGCAGGGACAGACGGAGATCCTGGAGCGGCTGCTGGGCAGTGGCCAAGGGAGACGTGCCAGGCCGCATGTCCAGTTGTTTTCACACCCTCATGGTGCACAGAGCTTAGGGAGAAGTGGGGAAATGTGAGGCCAGCTCTGATATAACACAGGGTGGTGTGTGGACAAGACAGAACGTGCTGCCTAGCAGAGCAACTGGGCATCTCCGCCAGCTGAGAAATTCCGATCTCTGCAAACAGCACCTCCTGCTTCCTGATCCCATAGTTCTCTAGGAGTGGGGCAGAGGCTGAGGGAGGGGTCTCCTCCGCCCAGGGCAGCAGCAGGACAGTGGCCGGCTGGGGCAAGAGATGAGGCTGTTGGGTGGCCACTCTGCCCAGCTTTCCCATAAGGAACGTGATTTCTTTACCCAGGGAAGCCTCTATAGACAGCAGTCTTCAGGGGTCTGAACATACTGCACATGGACGGGGAGGTGAGAAGCTGGGGTTTGTAGAAAGCCCACAGTTAGGACTCCCATGACCTGAAAGAATTGTCCTGGGGGACAATGCATTAGATGTGGCCAAGGGGAGGCCACAACCCTTGCCCAGAGCCAACGGAGCCCGGGCTTGGCCCCCACCGGCTGGACAGCAGCCTCCAGCAGTAGAGCACACAGAGCAGAGTCATGAGGGCCTGTGGTGCAGTGGGGTAGGTGGCAAGTGTCTCGTCAGGAGGTTGCCTTTCTCCTTCCTCTGCCTCTAGCCTTCTGGAACCCTGGGTGCCCTCACCATGTTCAGGAGGAGCCCAAGGAGGCTGCCAAAAGGCTGCCAAAAGGCTTCAGGCTGGTCACTGTTACTTGAGGGTAGGAACATGGCACAAACAGGCCGGAAGCAGCCAGCCGGCTCTACACCTCCCCTCTCAGTGACCCTGCCAAGTTCCATTTCCCCAAAATGGGGATCCTGGGCTGTAGGGGTGACCAACCCAAATGCCATCAAGGGCTAGGCAGGCAACAGAGTCATGAAGCTGGCCAGGTGGGCCCAACACAGCAGGAAGGAAGTGACCAGCGCCCATATCCAATGTCCAGGGAAGGGGGCCTCCCCTGCTGGCGCAGCGGTTGAGCGCTGGGCTGCAAAGCGGCCTGCAGCCTCTGCAGTGCTGGTTCGATCCCCGGCCACCAGCGAGGGGCCCACATGGTGCGCAGACCTCTCCTGCCGCCCGCTGCTCCCCTCAGCAGTGTATTTCGTCAGTCTGCCTGTTCTGTTCCCCGCTCTGTCTCTGGTGAGTTCTCTCACCCTCCCGTGCTTCTGACTGTGCTCCGTGCTTATATAAATAAATAAATAAATCTTTAAAAAAAAAAAAAAAAAACCAATGTCCAGGGAAGGTGCAGCGCCTTCCCACTGCCCAGCTGCTTTCGGATGACATTCAGTCCTTCCAGCTCATCCGGACAGCCTGCCTGCCCAGGACGCCAACAGAGACCAAAGGTAAAGAAGCTCTTGTCCAGGCCCTGGGAGCTTGCTGGCCCCTGGAGAGGTGAGACCAGCATCAGGACCCCAATCCCACAGCATGGTGGGGCCAGAAGCAACCTGTCCTGCATGGGGACCACTTGACTCATTCTCAGCCTATACCCCAAGGCCTGGAAGCTTCAGAGACCTCAGTCTCGGTGTTTCTGGGCCCTCTAAGCAAATAACTCAAGGCTTACATCTCACCTCACCGAGCCTTATCTCCAGGCCAGGTAACCACCAACTTGGGGTTTTGATTTCCCCAACTGGGTCTGTCAGGATGGAAATAGTCCCATCTCAGAGAGGGGACGACAGGATGGAGAGCAAAAGCTGCCGCTACCTGCTGTCTCATCAGCTGTGGGCTTGAGGGCCATAGGATAGAGGATGCAGAGAATGCGGCTGGGTGCCACCAGCCTCCTGGTGGACACTGACTGTTTACTCCTGATAACATCCTGAGATCTGCTGTGGCGGAAGGGGTGGGGGGTTCAGCACTGGCTTCTGGAGGAATCAGGAGGCCTTGGACGTCCTCATCATACGGGTAACAAGCACAGACGAGTCCAGCTCTCCTTGGCAGCCACCCAGGTGGCATGAGCTATGCTGGACAGGACATGGCCCTGAAATTAATTGGCACATCTCAGGCAAACTTTCTGGGCTCCAAGACAGACTGCCGACCAGGGTGGGGCTGCCGCCCCGGGGAGTGACGGGGTTAATGCCCAGCCACTCCCTGGGCTGCGATGTTTTTCCTAAGCCTGATTTTTCCTCTCTCCTCCCTCTGCTCTGGGCCTCTCTGCCAACACTGAGTCTCCACATCACTCCACCCCGAGGACATGCGGCTGACTGTCAGCTCTGTGCCCTTCCCCACATCTCCCCACTTCTCCATGTCAACAGTTTGAGGGCCAAGCAGCCCAGGGCCAGGCCTAGCCCTTCCTTCCACTGCTGTCTATTCCTGGGTTGGCGCTTCCAAAGGCTGGGCCTGCCACCAAAGACCCCGGCCTGCCTGGACAGACGACGGTCTCTGCACACATGGGCTGGGAGGGCCTCAGTGCGGGTGGTGCTCCTAAGCAGTGCTAGGAAGGGTTTGGGAAGAGACAGTCTTAGGCTTAGAATACCTGGCTTCTTGAGTAACACAGATCATCCTTGGCCTCATGGGTCTCAATTTCCCCATCTGGAAAATGGGACCAATAACCCAAAAGAATCCACGGACTGCCCACAACTTTACAAGAAACTTCCACAAGTTTCTTGAGTATGAGTATGCTTTTTCCCAAATAAGCCCTCCTTCCTTAAAAAGTTCAGTCAGCTTTCTACTTAGAGTATGACCTCTGTGGACAGGGAAGCAGGCATGCAGATTTAGGTCAGAAAGAAAGAGCCCCCCACAAACAAATGAGCCCCCATCAGCACAATGTCCTCAGAGGTCAACTGGAGACAAAACAAATTCGCTGGAGCCAGACACCAGTCAGGGTGGGCGTGCAGAACCCCTTCCACTGAGCAAACAGAGCCTCCCCAGGCAGGGGTGCCCCCCTGCAGTCTCCTCACACACCCCTGCCCTAGCCCCTTCAAAGCACTGTGGGAGCTCTGTGCCCTGGGAAACACTTTTTGGAATATTTTAGAACCAAAACATTTTTCTACCAAATTTTTTAGAAGCCCAGGCCACTGTCAAAGCCAACCTACTTTGAAACCTGACACTTAAAAATTCACTTTGTGAATCTGTGCTCCAACGTTTTGAAACTGAAATATTCTGGAAACCTATTGGAAGCAAGACACGCTGGAAGAAAACGAACTGAAAATGGCAAAAACAGTTTCACCCAGATTGTTCTTTACTCTCATATTTTGTAATCTGCTTGGAAATAAAAGTTTAGCTAAAGGCCAAATTTCACTAGATTTTCCTAGAGAAAAAGCTGGAGGTTTGAGCGGGACTCCCAGACGTGCTTGCTGTTCCATCAGCACACATGTTGAGCTGGCAATGGGGGCTTGCAGAGCCCCGAGGAGTGCCGGCTCCTCTGCTCTACACACTTCTCTCTCGAGCTCCCCGCCCAGCAACCTCTCCCAAGTCTGCTGTCCTTGGTGACCGCGGACTGAAAACCCCTTTCCAAAACACACATCAGGATGTGTCTCCTGACCCGCAGCTCTTCTGGTGTCCGTGGAGGCTGTTCCAGCCTCAGTGCTGGTTGAAGGGGTGCAAAGTGACCACGGAATGAGGGTGGGCGAAGGGGCTAATTCAGACACGAGCACTTTGACATCCTGTCTCCCCACTCAGCTCTGTCACTTCTGGATTTCTCATCTTTCCTGTTTTCATTCCTCCGACAAGCCAGTTAAGCACCACTGCATGCCAGGCCTGACGGTTAAGTGTCCCCCACCCTGGTGCTGAAGCAGAGGGGCAACATGGAATCACATGTGGGACTGCACGGAGGTCTGGGTTGGCTCAGGGTCAGCCCATGCTAGGGTCTGAACCCCACTCTTTTCTTACCATTTTCATCTAGCTTGAGTTTAGACTCAGTTTTCTCTCCAGGCAGAGTGAGCATCCCACTTTGTCATGAGATCGCCAGGGTACCCCTCACAGGTGCCAGGTCACCCAGGACAGGTCTCCTAGCCTGTGTCAGGAGTGGCTTCTCCCCAATGGGAGGTTCTATTTCCTTCAGCCTGTGGTTTGGGGGGTTAGAAATGAGACTTCTGGTGAGACTCACCAGAAACCACCCTGGTCTGGGATTGAGAAGGGGTTTCACTGGAAGACTTGCTCCTCCCATTCCACCCCCACCAGGGGCAGCAGATATAGGGTTGGCCCAGCAAGGTACAGCTCTGCCTTCATCAGGGAAACGACGCAATTTCCGGAAGCATAGTCAATCGTGGAGCCCTACTATATGCTGCTTTCATATGTCATCTTCAGTGAGCATTTTTGATAATAAAAAGAGTTGCAATTCAGTTCTGTAAAAAATTAAATATAGTGGGCCTCTCTGGTGGCACAGCGGGTTGAGCGCTGTGCTGTGAAGCTGTCTGCAGACTTTGCAGCGCCAGTTCAATTCCTGGCCAGCCAGGGAGATTCCCACATGTTGTGCAGACCTCTCCTGCCTCGCCCGCTGCTCTGTCTGCTCTGTTCTGCTCCCCACTCTGTCTCTGGTGAATTCTCTCACCCTCCCGTGCCTCTGACCTGTACCCCAGTTCTTTTTAAAAAAAAGAAGTTAAAAAAAATTAAATTAGAGGTCGTCTGGACCTCTCTGGTGACACAGGCGGTTGAGCGCCGCACTGTGAGGCTGTCCACAGCTTCTGCAGTGCGGGTTCGATCCCAGCCAGCTGGCTGGCAAGAATCCCACATGGCAAAGCGGACCTCTCCTGTCTCGCCTGCTGCTCCCTTCAGCAGTGTATTTCTTTAGTCTGCCTGTTCTGTTCCCCGCACTGTCTCCAGTGAATCCTCTCACTCTCCCGCGTATCTGGCCTGTACCCAGGTTCTTGTATAAATATAAATAAATCTTTAACAAAAATTAAATATTGCTTACCATCTGATCTAGCAACTCCACTTCTGAGTCTATACCTTCAAGAATGGAAAGCCAGAACTCAAATGGATATTGGCACATCCATGTTCACAGCAGAACTGTTCACAACAGCAAAAGGTACAAAACCCAAGTGCCCATGATAGATAAATAGATAAGAAAGACATGATCCATCCAGACAAAGGCGTGTTATTCAGCCTTAAAAAGGAAAGACGTCGTAACACCTGCTACCACACGCATGAAGCCTGAGGCCTTCTGCTGAGTGAAATAAGCCTGTCACAAAAGGACAAATATCATGAGATCTCTGGTCAGAGCCTGGAAAGAGGTTGTGCCTGCATCACTCTTTGTTCGTTCACCGACCTGATAAGCAGAGTCATGGAGGGCAGGCAGGCTGGACACTTAGTTCTCGCAGCTGCTGTCTTGTGGTGTTCAAAGAGCTACCACCCTCACCCTCAGGCTGTCACTGCTGTCCACCCACATCCCAGGGGGAGGCCTCCCTGTCACCTCAGGGGAGAGGGCAGAGCCTTGCAGGGCAGACCATCCTGACTGGGGGCAGCGCCTCTGATGGCCTCATCTTCACCAAACCATTGCCAAAGCGCACACATGCATACTAATCTCTCTGGGAAGAGAGAGTGAGAACGCAACCCTTGCCAAAAAATCAAACTCAGGGCCTCCCCGGTGGCGCAGCGGTTGAGCGCTGGGTTGCGAAGCTGCCCGCAGCCTCTGCAGCGCCGGTTCGATCCCTGGCTTCTCCCCGGCCACCGGAGGAGGGTCCCACATGGCGCTCAGACCTCTCCTGCCGCCCGCTGCTCCCCTCAGCCGTGTCCTTCGGTCCTTCTGCCTGCTCTGCTCCCCGCTCTGGCTCTGGTGAATTCTCTCACCCTCCTCACTTCTGACTGTACCCAGTGCTTGTATAAATAAATAAATCTTTTTTAAAAAAAAAATCAAACTCAAAATTCTTCAAAAGTGGAAATTCCTTCAAAACATAATGAAAGCAATAGAGCAGAACTTACCTACATATTCATTAGAAGCTGTTATGCGAATATGCTGAATGAACGCATGAAAACGGATAGCAGACATTAGAGGCGTAAAGAAGGACAGCATAACATGCACACTCACCCCACACACATGCACACACCCTCCAGACATGCCCCACAACCCTGCCAAATACCTGGTGAGGTACAAGATGCACAGCGCCCTAGGCTGGAGGCCCAAGTCTAGGACAGGTGGGGCCTGGCCCCGGTTCAGGTGTGGGGCGAGCCCCCCGCACCCCGCTGCCTGACTGTACATGGGCATAGTACGCTGGCCACCATGCTGGAGGCGCAGGAAGGATACCCGGCACATCATTTTGTGCCACAAACCACAGCATCATTAGGACTGGGGGTAAATGTACTGATGAGACTTGGAGGACAGAGGCAAACAGTTCAAGAATGTTAAGTTCATGGAATTGTTTGGTTAAATTATCTAACTGTACAATATCAATTTAAAAACTTTTAATAGTATTTCTTAGCAGAAAAAACGATATAGAGCTCAACTTCTCTACAAGATATTGTTCTGTGGGTTAGGCAAAGGGCAAAGAATGAGAGGAATAGGAGTTCCCAGGCACACGGCCCAGGAAGGCGCTGAGGGAGACTCCCCTCTCTCCCTCGAGTCCGTCTTCCTTCTCTGCCATTGGACCTCAGCCTCAGGCAGCAGCTGGGACCTGGCAAGGGCACATGGGTGGGTGTGTGGATGCACCTGGCATTTTCTCCAACCAGCCCCTGGACCTCCAACAGCCCTCCAACAGCCCTGCAAATGTGTCCCTGACACTCAGGGAAGTCAACCTAGGAAAACACTGAGAAGACCCAGCGATAAAGCCACAAATGAGACGCGTCTTGTCCTTGAATTGCTCACTGCCTGGTGTGTCTGAGGTCTGTCTGAACACCACAGAAGGAGTGCCAGGCTCACCCCAATGGGGTAAGAGGTACTGTGAAATCATGAGGTGGTTACTTTAAACATCATGGCTTTTTCGGAAGAATACATTACTCAAAATTATAACACAGGAGTGAAACCCACAGTGTTAGGTATCCGTAAGGCAGATGAAACTGTTCCATGCGCTCTTCTCAAGACATTCTCTCAACTCACTTCTAACATTGTGACATGTGACTTGCAGGACAAAGGCACCGGTCAAATCTGTGTTTCACACAGAGTGGTTTATAAAAAGTTACTGATCAGAAGAAAGGTCTTTGCTACATTTTCCTAATTTCTTCCTGCTTCTCTCTTCCTTCACAGGGAAGACCCTGCCCTGCAGAGGCATGAAGCAGCCTCCCTGTAATCAAGCACTTGGCTGACCCTGCCCCCAGGGAAACGTATTGCTAAGTAATGACCATCTCTGGCATTCCCAGCCCCGTTCCTCATACCTGAGAAAAGGCCAGAAGGAAAAGGTGGCACCTCTTCCCCAGAGTGGACCTGCCCTTCCAGTCACCAGGCCCTGCCGCATCTTCTTCACCCCACATCCCGGGTGTGGCCCCTTCCCTGCGGGTGCCTACAGCTGCCTGCTGACTGGTTTCTCTGTCCCTTCACTCCACACACCCACATCAGACAGACTCCAAAGCACCCAGACTCCTCCAGCCCAAAACCTCAACACCTCGCTGCTGCCTTTTAAGTGAAATTTCAATTGCTGGCCTGTCCTGTCAAGGCGCCAGACTCCACACCCCGTCTCCTCTCAGAGCCTGCGACCTGACAGGTCCCTGTGGGTGGGGATGAAGCGCACCCACCATGGTTGCAGTCGCGCCCAGTTCCAGGTCCTGCCTCTCCCTAGTCTTTGCTTGCTGTGTCACTAGAGAAGACACTAATAATCTCAGAGAGGAGATTAAAGGAGCAATAAATGCCAGCAGGTATTACCTACCGTCCCCATACATGATGCTACCCACGCTACCCTGAACAACAAAACCTCACCCACCCTTCTGGTCAAGCCCAAAGACCACTTCCTTCTCAGGAGGCCTGCCTTCATGCTCTCCCCTGACACACTGTCCTTGAAGGCACTGGTGTAGGACGGGGTCCCGCTCTCTCACACATTAGATCACGAAGTTCCCAGAAGGCAGAGCCACCTTGTCCACTTGGTGATCTAACGCCCAGCTGGTGTACAAGGTGACAGACAATTTCTGGGGGAACAGGTGTCCAGGCAGAGAGCCAGACGACAGTGGTCCTGCAGCTAATTATTCTAAAACTGGACTCCTTGGGTTTAGTATCTTTGCTGTGTTTTGTTTTTATAAAAATGAGGGGGGCCTCCCTGGTGGCGCAGCAGGTTGAGCACAGCACTGTAAAGCTGTTTGCAGCCTCTGCAGCGTGGGTTCGATCCCAGTCAGCTGGTGAGAATCCCACATGGCGCGGCAGACCTCTCCTGTCGTGCCCGCTACTCCCCTCAGCAGTGTATTTCTGTTGTCTGCCTGTTCTGCTCCCTGCTCTGTCTCTGGTTAATCCTCTCACTCTCTGTGCCTCTGGCCCGTATCGCAGCTCTTGTATAAAAATAAATAAATCTTTTTAAAAAATAAATAATAAATAAAAATGAGGGCTTCATACAAAGGAAAGCAGATGGTTTCTAACACCAGGGAGTCTCAAGTCTGGGAAGGGAGTCTCAGTACCACCTCTGAGCCAGGAAAAGCAGGGACACACACACTCAGACTCAAGTGGAGCTTTTCTAAGTGTACTGCCCACACCTCTGTGGGCACTGCTGACCAAACGCTACAGACAAAAAAGACAAGGTCAAACATGACACCCAAAAACCACACAATCACTGTCAACTCCTCACCATTACAGACTCACAGCAAAAACTGCAAAGGAACGTGACCCAGATGTTGAAAGAGAGTCTCCCGAGACTAGAACAGACAATGGTGACAGGTGCAGTCACGTCCTCAAGGGGATCCTCATGGAGCTGAGGCCAAGCAGCCACGCCATAGCCCAATCACTCTGGGCTTCACCTTGCTGATGCTGGAGAAACGGACCCTAGGGTGAATTCCTACCTGCACCCAGCCCTGATCTAAAAATGAAAGGGGACAGTTGGAGTTAAAACCCTGCTGCTCTAACTGTGACCTGGAAGGACAGTTTTCCTCTGACTGGATCTCAAATACCAAACCCTTGCTTAACCATGTTCCCTTTGCAGCTCTATCACACAATAAAGGGCTTTCACTTTTGAAGGGTTTGTCTGCTACCTTTTTACAGAGACAGGTAAGGCCTGATTTCAAATTTATGCTCCTTTTTTTTCTGAAGACAACCCAGGAAAACCTCAAATCTCCCTTCCTAGAGTCGAGTTTCTGGGGCCTGGCTGTCAGCCATCACCACTCCTGCAGCGATCTCACCACCAGAATAAGCACCAGGGCAGGCAGAGCAGATGCGACTCTTTACTCCATTATTCTCCTCGCCACTTTCCATATTAAATATCTGAAATATATTAATCTTAAAAAAACAATATTAACACCGTACTCAATGAATAGAGGCAGTGGAGTCAACAATGAGTCTAGATTGCAAAATCGTAGATTATTTTAAAAACTGGAGTGTGGGTGTGGCCAATTCCAGGAGCACTGCGGAACTGCAAAGTGCCAAACCGGGGAGGAAGCGAAGTCCTAGGAAAATATGTGTGGCCACTGGTCACTCCGCCCTCAGGAATATGGCCATGGCTCAGCAGACCCTTCATTTGAAGTCACAACATCAGCACAGTTTTTTGTTTTGTTTTTTTTTTTGGTGTCCAGGATGTCCCCCTAAAGGCCTCTAGTCTCTAAGCAGGTTCTCAGGCTTAGGGTAGCCAAAGAGAACAAAATCTGCCTCATAGAGTTTGTACAGCTGCTGCCTCCAGGCCAGGGGAATCTTGGCGAACCAGTCCTCCTCCCAGCTGCTGGCAGTTCTGTTCCGGTAGCTGGGGGGGAAGTGTAGGTTCTTGTCCACCTTGAGGAGCCGCAGCAGCTGGGCAGCGTCCTGGTCCAGCGTCTCCAACTTCCCCACAAAGTCATAGTCGATCTGGCAGGGGTGACAGAGACGGTGCACCTGCCGCCAGTGCTCGTTGAAGGGCCCCAGCTTCTCCGTGTGGGGGTCCAGCAGGTACTGGATGAAGTTGGAGAAGGACACCTTGAGGCCCGCGCTGAACGCCTCGCTGACCGAGGCGGGCAGGCTGGTGTGGTTGGAGTACATCTGCAGCATGGGCACGGCGAACTTGCGGTAGAACTCTTCGTTCTCCAGCTCAAACTTGCTGCGGAAGGCCGAGATGAGGCGCACGAAGGGGTCCCGCACGAAGAGGAACTTGGTGTACTTCTTGAGCTTGATCTTCATGAGGTGGCGGGAGAACTTCCCGTAGCGGCGCCAGAACTTGTTGAAGGTCAGGTGCGTGCTGGAGTTGTGCACATACTCCCGTGGGATGTCCAGGGGGTCGCGGTAGGGCACGCCCTGGTCCAGGAGGCTCTCGCTGAGCACGATCATCACGCGCTTCCAGTTGGTGCAGGCCACCTTGGGCACGTAGCAGTAGATGACGCCGTGGCGGTCGTCCACGATGAGGTGGTTCAGCTCATAGTTGGGAATGTCATCGAAGGAGCGCTCCTTGGCCGGGAACACGAAGCTGGCGTTGGCACAGAACTCCCGCAGCACGCTCCTCCTCTCCGCCTGCCGCTCCACGGGGTCCGGGTTCTGCTGGGCGTCGTGGGTGGACCAGTCGTAGCCCCGCACGCTCTCCTCCATGTTGCCCAGCACGGGTCTGCCGGAGACGGGCGGTGGCGGCTGCTCCGTCTTTTTACTGGAAAGGACATTCTGCTTCGTGTCAGAACTGAGGAGCTTCTCCAAAAACTCGTCCACATCAGCTGAGAGCTCCTTCTCCGGCCCCTGCCCCGGGGTGGGGAGGGGCCCTGGAGAGTGCGGCCTGGAGACCGCTGTGTGCAGGTAGAAGTGGGCAGTGCCCACGTTGTCCCAGTATACGATGATCAGCAGGATCATGAAGACCGACCCCAGGGCCAGCCACAAGCGGAAGAGCCGGGGCTTGGTCATTCTGGCCCTGGGCAGGGCAAAGCCCTTTCTCCTAGACACCCTCACTTCAGCCTCATGTAGAGATGGGATGGTGGGCTCTCAGGAACCTGGAAAGGCAATGAAAGACCAAGTTAAGGACCCAGGTCCACTGAGGCTCCTCTCACGGCAGGGGCACTGACCCATGTGCTGTGATGTCCTGCATCCTCTGTCTCCTTTGGTGTCCCTGCCTCTTCCCTCCCAACTCCTCCCCAGTCCCTTTGAAAGTCTTTCTGCTGGGCTGTGCAGCCCAGAACTTTGAGTGATGTGCCTGATACTGCCTAGAAGGGCCAGAAAGGATGAGTATGACTGAGGAGGTGGCAGAGACCCTTATCATGACAGTGAGAAGTGGGGAGCCTAACAGACCAGGCACATGGGGCTCTGGGGAAGACGTGTGGACAATGAAGAGAGTGCAAGATGTCCAAACAAACAAATGGTGATGGATATTAAAGCTTAGTACAAGCTACGGTTTAAAAATGATAAAGACAAACCCACACCCAGAAAAACCCTTTTGCTGTATATACTTAAATATTAACTTACCTCTCCCTAACTTACACTTATGGGTAAACTTGCAAGAGCCTGGGCCCAGCATATGGGTAAAGACACAGTGTGGCCATGCACCCTTGCTCCCTGGGTGGAGAGGCAGAGCCCACACCATTATCAGGGCTGAGCACAAGGTCAGTGGGAGTAGAGGCCCATCAAGCTGCTGAAAGGGGGCCCCCGCGAGGGCTCTGGGCTCTAGCACTGTTAGTGCTCCCTGGGGAGGAGCCAAACAGCAGCAGCAGTTCTACAACTGAAGATGGGGAAGGGCTGCCTGATCTTCAAAAACAAGCAGAAGTATGCCAATGTGAGTGCAGGGGTCCTCAGTCCATGGGTAGGGGTGACCACCAGGCCCAGCCAGCTCTTGGGGAACAGGGAGGCCAATCCTTGTGTCTGGAGAGATTCAGGCCAGACAAGAGCTAATGTAGCTGTAGCTGACAGAGGTGAAACAGTGTGCTTTGCACACAGCTGCCAGATGGTGTGACCAGCTCCCTCTGGGTGTCTGGGTGTGAATAATGAGGACGGCAACGCTATAGCAGCTATAGACCAGAGGACAGTTATAATTATACACTTTTATAACTTGTTTTTAAAATTAGATCCTAAGTACCCATGTCATGAAGTTTTTCAAGATCACACCTTCTTAAGGATATGACAGTGAACATTTTTTTGAGATGACGTTTAAAAAAAAAGTTTGCTGACAGCTGAGAAAGCAACAACAGGAAAAATAAAACATCAAATGATTTGAGGGATTAGTTTCCCACTTTAAGATGAACACTGAAGGCCTCCCCTGGTGGTGCAGCCGGTTGAGCACCGTGCTATGAAGCTGTCCACAGCCTCTGCAGCGCTGGTTCATTCCCAGCTGGCCTGCAAGGGTCCCACGTGGCACAGCAGACCTCTCCTGTCTCACCCGCTGCTCTCCTCAGCAGTGTATTTCATCAGCCTGCCTGTTCTGTTCCCCCGCTCTGTCTCTGGTGAATCCTCTCACCCTCCCAAATATCTGGCCTGTACCCTGGTTCTTGTATAATCTTTTTTTTTTTTTTTAAAAGATGAACATTGATAAGCAAAGTGGTCTTGAAATCAGAGTCACACCCAAGGCCACGGTCAAGAATCTTCTGAGTACCTGCAGTGTGAGAAGCAGATGAGACCATTTCCGGGCTGCTGACCCAGCACTTAGCTAATGTTTCAGCTGAGAGGCCACACGCGCACATTAACAAATACAGCACTGCCAACCTTTTGTAAAACCCCTCTCTTTACAGATAATTTAGTTAAGACTCCAGTGTAATTGCCAGGAAAAGATATGGTGACATATTTTTAGGATAATAACAATAGCACAAATGGCAGTTGCTATCCGAAGCTACTACTATGTGCCGCACATTCACTTCCACACGTGCCCTCCACACACATTCTCAGCGCAGCCTCAGCATCTCAGGGTTGAGGAATCTGAGGCTCAGAGATGTCAAATCAACATCTGACCTCAGATCTGACAAAAATCCAGTTCCCCTCCTCTCCACTCCCTCAGCTTTCTTACTGTTAAAAATGTTCTTTCTTCTAAAACAGTGTTACTGAGGTACAGATAATACACAAAATACTGCACTTACTTAACATGCCCGGTTTGCTGAGTTGAGGTATGTGCACTCAGGCCCCCATCCCCACAGGCAGACTGTGAGCATCTCCCCGACTCCACAAGGGGACCCGTGCCACTACAAACCTTTCCCCAGCCTGGTCCTTCCTTCCAGCAATTGCTGATCTGCTTTCTATCTCTATGTTAGTTTGCACTTTCTAGAATTTTACATAAATGGAATACATGGCATGTACTTACTTTGATCTGTGATCTTCCACTCATCACAATTACTTGGAGATTCCTCTATGCTGTTGTACACAACAGCGGTTCCTCCCTTTCTGAAGCTGAGTGGCATGCCAATGTAAGAAGTATTTATGAGCCAGTCACGACAGGACATCACACATCACACTTACACAGGCACACCCAAATTTTCCCAGCTCTCCCCAGGGACTGAAGTCACATGTGCAAGTTTCTTCCTATTCAAGCTTCAATCTGGTGAACATGGAAAGACCTCGATCCTTGGAAGTTCAGACACTAACTTCTGTGTCTCTGTCCCTCCTAGGCCAGGGTTTGCAGGCTTATTGGACCCCACAAGACAAAGGCTCTAGTGCTGGAGCCAAAAGAAGCTGAGAGCAGTGATTAAGGCAAAACAAGCCCTGCTGGAGACAGAACCAAGGTGGGGTTGAGGCTGGCACTCAAGGCTCCCCAGCAAGTGCTGGCCCCCAGCCTGTGCCCTGACAGGGGTGAGATGGACTCATCAAACATTTGCTAGCTGTCCCGAATATGGTTCTCAAGTTCAAAGAAAGCATGTCTTCTAATAAGAGATCTTTAATTAGAGTTGCTCTAATTTGTTCTTCATGTGGTGGTATTAGCATGCCAAATCACAATCCTGTAGTCTTTAATACATTTCACATCAAAGTTTTGTTCCTAGTCCATGACCGACTTCAGTGTGACTGGTCAGTGCTGATTACTCAAGATGAAGAACCAGGAGCCCCCACTCGGGCCCACGTGCATCCCCTTCCTCACCCTAGAGAAGCAGCAGGTCCCAAAAGTCCTGCCAGGGCCCTTCATATCAGTAGAATAGACCAGCAAGTTTTGAACAAAAAATTAGCAAGTTGATTAAACTGGTTTATATTGAGACTTATAACTTGCATCATGCAGACTGCCCTTCAGTGTGAACAGTGCGGCCTCCCGCAGCAGGGAGCTGCAGGGAAAACTCCCAGGTTATAATGTGGTCATTTACTCAGCATGAACTCCACGCAGAGGAAGAGGGCACTACCATCTCCTGGGGACAGCGCGCAGTTAGGGAAAATAAAGAGTTCTGTAAATGATTGGCGTGATGGCTGCACAACAAAGTGAATGCACTTACAAACCCCTGAATTGTACATTTAAAAATGGTTACTGTATTATGTGTATTTTACTATAATAAAAAAATGGGGAGAAAAGAATGAATTAGAGCAATAATAGTCGACTTGGAATTGCCAAGAGGTATTGTTGAATGAATGAAGCAAAAGGCAGGCAGGGGGGCAAAGAAAGGAGGTGTTATATAAGAAAGAGCAAACAGAGCAGCGGAGGCTAAAATCAGAATCGACTGTCAGAGCCATAACCTACCTTTATAACCTTACACAAAAGTTCAAGAGGCTGGCTGTGCCCAAAGTGTTTTTATTAGACAAACATGAAAATTTCTTTTCATGTATAATGAGGGTGGTGGAGAGGTGCATAAAAACACTGTGAGTCTGCTCATTCAGTGTGGAGACCAGTCCTGGAAGCCTGTCCTGCTCTGGGGTGCAGCCAGGGAACCAGGTTTGCTTCGGTTGCAGCCCTTTCCAGGCCTTTTCAAGTCAAGGTATTGAGCGCCTCATCGCCTGGCCGAGGCCAGTTACCAATGAGGCTGAGGCTACGGTTCATTTTTAACATCAAGGTGCCAGGACAGTCCTTTGTGTTGTCATTTCCAACCTCAAACAAGCCGCATAAACGGTAGTTGTGGAAACAAGATGGGCTGAATGTATTAACTAGACTTGAGAGCCATTTCCTTTGAAAGGACAGCACTGTGGCTACTTTAAACATGCGTGATCTTAAGTTCAGTTTCTTAGAATTGCAGAGGAAGAAAAGAGGGGGGGAAACTGCCAGCATGGCCAACAAATCTAACTTTTTTATGGGGAGTGGAACGTCTAGGAATTTGTGACCCATTACCCAGGCAGCTCAAGCTGACAATCTGTGTGACACTTTAGGGTCTTCGGGGGATGCGAGTAGCACAAGTGTGGACAGACAAGTGCAAGAAGCAAGGCTGAGACGTGAATCATGATCCTGACTGTTTTTTAAAGCATGTCAGGGAGTGATGTACTGATCTCAAAAGGAAACTTCACATTCAAACAAGAAAAGCATTATTTCCCAATGTAAACTTCCTGCTACTTCAAACGGCAGTCAATACAAAGTCCTACAAGTTTTGCAAAAGCAGAGCATGCAGAGGCTTCACACCTGAGCAACTTACTATGGCTGCTGCCTGGCAACCTCAGGTTTCAGCCTCCAGCGGGAGAACTGACAGCGGAGTTCAACCAGAAGCTTCCTCTCCTGGGGCAGCTTTTCTACAAGGGCTTTGTCAAATACCCTCATAAACACAAGTGACAGAAGAATCCAGTTAGGCATAAACCAACCACGATGGCCAGGCAGAGTTCTCTTAGCTCCAGATAGAGTGGTTAAACATTGCTTTTCACGCACACAACTGGCAGGGTATGATGCCAGGGGCAGATGCAGCAGCCCATGAGGCAAAAACCTTGTGCTGATGGCCCGAGTAATGCCACTGGGCTGAAGGAGACTTCACGCGAGAGCAGGCAAAAATGATGGGGAAGACAGAGTGGTTTGCGGCAGACAGCGTGGGGCTGCACCACTCACATGCAGGTACATGTCGCCTGACACGTCATCAGTCATCCCGATCTGCAGGAGAGGACCACAGGGCCAAACCGTGATAGGACCCACAACGAGGTCTTTTCCACATCTTTACAGCAGAACTGACAGCTGTAGAAAGATCAAGCAATGGTGCTCACTCGTTAATTTCATGTGTGAACCTGACAGCCGCAGGTGCCCAGATGTTTGATTAGACATTACTCTGGGCATGTCTGTGAGGGTGTTTCTGGATGAGCTTAAGAATTTAATGGTGGACTGAGTAAAACAGATGGTCCTCCCCAGTTTGGTAGTGGGCCTCTTCCAATCTGTTGAAGGCCTGAACAGAACAGGAAGGTGGAGAAGAGAGAACTTCCTTTTACCTGTCTTCAAGCTGGGACATTACCAGCCTCTTCAGACTCAGATTCATGCTAGAAATTACAGATTGGTTCTGATGGTTCTCAAGCCTTACAACTTGGATTGGAATATAACATCAGCTCTGTTGGGCTGAGCTTCCATAATCATGTAACTTAATTCTGCGTAACAAATCTCTATACATACACACACACACACACACAAATATGCACAGACACCATATTGGTTCTGTTTCTCTGGAGAATCCTGACTAATATATTTACTTTGTCATTTGGACTACAGTGTGTATGCAGCAGGGAGGGGCATTTGCTTACTATGGATTATAGACAAAAGTGATCAAAACAGTGAGAACTGAAGAGTACAGCAGGTCCTCAGGTAACAGTTTCTTTCAATACTGTTTGTTACCACCTTGATGAGAAAAAAACAAATATGTTGTTTCACTTAAAGTCCCAGTTGCCAAGAAACTATGGACAACTATTAAGTGAGGACTTAATGCACTAAGAAATGGAAACTAATATACCAAATATGGAGAAGTTCAGCCACTATTCAGTACAGGCATTCCATGTAGAGGGGTTGGGGTTCATTTTTTTGCCTTCAGATATTCAGCCGTTCCAGTACCATTTGTTAATAAAGTCATGTTTCCTGGTTAAATCTGCCTTTTTTTTTCCTTTTTTCTAATCAG
The DNA here is from genome assembly GCF_964194135.1 of Talpa europaea. Lineage (NCBI taxonomy): Eukaryota > Metazoa > Chordata > Mammalia > Eulipotyphla > Talpidae > Talpa > Talpa europaea. The sequence goes on from NC_140079.1 coordinate 71,800,876, forward strand.
GTTTATTGAGGTATGATTTACACACAATAAAACCCACTCATTTTAACCACATGGTTTGTGAGTTCTGGCAAAAGCACACTACAATTAAGATACACTATAATTAAGATACAGAACATTTCCATCATCCCCAAAAGTTCCCTCATCCTCCCCACACCCAGCTCCAGGCAACCATCCATCTGTTTTCTGTGCTATACTTCTGCTTTTCTAGAATGTCATGTAAGTAGGATTATTCAGCATGTAGGCTTATGCAGGGTCCTAAACTTAGCAAGATGATTTTAAGGTTGTTCCAGATTATTGCTGCTATCAGTAATAAGTTTCTTTTACTGCTGAATACTATTCTATTTGGACAGGCCATGACTTGTTTACCTATTTACCAACTGATGGACCTTTGGGATATTACCCACTCTTTGGCTATTATGAATCAAACTGCTATGAACTTTTTCTGCATAGAGGTCAGACTTTGTTTTATTCTAAGACATTGAAAAAGCCAGAATAGGGGCCCTCTTGGTGGTGCAAGGGGTTAACCACAGCACAATGAAGCTATCGCAGCCTCTGCAGCATGAGTTTGATCCCCAGGCGGCCAGGGAGCTACCCACATGGCACAGCAGACCTCTCCTGTCTCACTCGCTGCTCCCTTCAGCAGTGTTCTCAGTCAATATGCCTGTTATGTTCCCCACTCTCTCTCTGGTGAATCCTCTCACCCCCCTCCCCACACCTCTGGCCTGTACCCCAGTTCTTGTATGCATAAATAAATAAATCTTTAAAAAAAAAAGTCAGAACAGATAGAACAAAAGAATCAAGCAAATTTTTCAGATTCTGGAAAGTTCTACAAAATATTCTACAATAATGCTTAGTGACCATTTTTAAGACCATTCAAATGACCTTCAAAATATGATACGCAAATCTTAGATTATCAGTGATTTCTCAATTATAAAAATTTTAGGGCTCAAGTGATTACAGCAAGGTTGAAGGACACAAGGTTGACATACAAAAGTCATATATATCAGCAACGAACAAGTATATTTTGAAATTAAAAACAATACCATTTATATATAATAGCAGCTATGAAAATGAAATACTTAGGTATAGATCTGACAAAACATCCATAATATCTACATAAGGAATACTATAAAACTCTGATAAATAAAATCAAGGAACTAAATAAATGAAGAGATAGTCCATGTTCACACAAAAGACTCACTATTATCAAAACACCAATTCTCCCCAATTTGACCTATAGATTCAATGCAATCCCAATCAAAATCCCATAAATTACTTTATTACTGGATATCAATAAACTGATTCTGAAGTTTACATGAGAGGCAAGAGACCCAAAATAGCCAATATAATACCGAAGGACAATGCTACCCAACTTCAATACTACCTATAAAAGCTACAGTAATCAAGACAGTGTGGTACTCTATGGAATGCAGTGTGGCAGACCCTCAGACTACTAAAAATGGAACTACCATATGACCCAGCAATTCCACTCCTAGGAATCTACCCAAAGGTCACAAAACACTAATTTGAAAGGAAACCTGCACTCCTATGTTTATTGCAGCACTATTTACAATAGCTAAAATATGGAAACAATCTAAATGCCCCAAAACAGATGATCGTATCAGAAAAATGTGGTATATATACACAATGGAATACTATTTAGCAATCAAAAAAGATAAACTCATGCCATTTGCAGCAACATGGATGGAACTGGAAGGGATTATGCTCAGTGAAATAAGTCAGAAGTAACTCAACAACAACAAAGAAAATAATCCTGTCAAAAATGGGCAGAAGAGCTAAAAAGAAACTTCTCTGAAGAGGAAATGCAAATGGCCAACAGGCATATGAAAGAATGTTCAACATCACTTGTCATCAGGGAAATGCAAGTCAAAACTATAATGAGATACCACCTCACACCAGTGAGAATGGCACATATTAAAAAAACTAGCAACAACAAATGTTGGCGAGGATGTGGAGAAAAAGGAACTCTCCTGCACTGTTGGTGGGAGTGCAAACTGGTCCAACCACTATGGAGAACTGTGTGGAGATTTCTGGACCTACTAAACATAGAGCTTCCATATGATCCAGCAATTCCACTCTTAGGTATTTACCCAAAGGACACAGAAACATCAATTCCAAAGAGCACCTGCACCCCTATGTTTATAGCCGCTCTATTTACAATAGCTAAGCTTTGGAAACAACCCAAATGCCCAAAAATAGATGACTGGATCAAGAAGATGTGGTACATATACACCATCGAATATTACTCAGCATTCAAAAAAGATAAATACAGGCAATTTGCAGCAACATGGATGGCGCTGGAAGGGATCATGCTCAGCGAAATAAGCCAAAAAGAAAAAGAAAAATATCGGATGGTCTCACTCATAGCAGGAATCTAGAAAACTTAAATAAGGGACCAGGAAAATGAATAAACAAGAAAGTGAAAATCAAAATCAACAAAAAACTATGAACCAGAGACACTCTATGGGAGGTAGGGGGCCATGGGAGGTAGGGATTGGGGTCAAAATAAGGGGGTTGCAATTGTATGGGGAATATAAAAATAAAATTTATTTTAAAAAATAAAATATTTTGAAATTAAAAAAAAAAGAAATAAGTCAGAAGTAAAAAGAAAAATATCAGATGGTTCCACTTACAGGAGGAATATAAGGAAACCATACAAGGGATCAGGAAAAAAAAAAGATAAAACTAGCAGGTAAACTATAAATCAGAGACATTAGTCAGGGGAGTGGGAGGGGGAGGAAGCAAAACAAGGGAGGGAAGCGCACATGAGACTTTTGTGACTGTTCAAGGGTATCTTGGCGGTGGTAATTTTATGGGGATTACACCTGAGAGGAGAAATCAAACAGTGCACAAAAATGAAAAACAATGCAAAAAATATATAAATAAAAAAATTTTAAAAAAGACAGTGTGGTACTGGTGAAAGAATAGACAAACAGACCAATGGGAACAGACATACAGTCCAGAAACAGAACCCATATATACAGTCAACTGCTCTATATTTTACAGGAGAGCAAAGGTCATACAATGGAGCAAAGATGATCTGTTCAGTAAATGATGTGTTTAAAAAAAAAGGAATCTGGGCACAGATCCTGCTCCCTTCACAAAGATTAATTCAAAGTGGATCACAAACTTAAGTGCAAAAGGCAATACTATAAAACTCCTAGAAAATAGCATAAGAGAAAACTTAGATGACCTCAGGTATGGTGATGGCTTTTAGATCTTTCATGATCCATGAAAGAAATAAGTATCCACACAAATATCTGTTCCAAAATGTTCACAGCAGCTTTATTCAAAATAGCTACAAACTGCAAATAACCCAGACGTCCATCAACAAGTGAATGAATAAACAAACGGTGGTACACTCATTCAATGGAAAACCACTTGGCAATAAAAAAGAATAAACCACTGATTCGTGTGTTAATACATGCAACAATATGGATGAATTCCACAGGTATGGCACTGAACAAAAGAACCCAGATACTAAAGTGCATACCACATGGATCCACTCATAGGAACTTTTAAAAAGGCAAAAACAGTTGACAGAAATCATAGACTGTAAAGGGGAAGGAGGAAGCTCTGGATGGAAATCCAGATTGTAGTGGGAATGACATAACTGGGAACGTCTGCCCACATCTATTGAACGGAACACTTAAGATGTGCAATTTACTGCATGTTAATTATACCTCACTACACTTGAGTTCAACAAAATGTTAGTGGTCTTAATTAGATGAATCTCCAGAAGCTAAACTTTTCAACATGAACACCAGAAACTAGCTCTTGCCGATTCACTAGCTCAGAATCCCTACAGAGACAGGGAGGAAGTGCAAGGGAGCAATGAAGCCAAGTCCAGCCAGTTTGGTGGCCTGGGACATCATATTAAGTTTGAGTTTCAATTCTTCCTTCTAAAAAACAGTAACAGTGAGGAAATGAGAAAATATAAGCCATGTGTTTTTGTTAAACAGTAAATCACTTTCTTTAAACTATTACCACTGACTTTTATCTTCCTGTCTTCATCGGGTCCTCAAGTATTTGTGTCATGTAGGTAGGGTTTTTTTTTAATATTTTATTTTATATAATTTTTACATTATTTTTCATTTTTGCACAATGCATGCATTTTCATTTTGGTTATATTTCCCATACAAATGCACCCCCCCTTATTTAGACCCTAAGCCTTCCTCTGCCTGTCCCCCTTCCCCCTGGTAGTGTGTCTCTGGTTTATAGTTGCTTATTGATTTTGATTTTTACTTTAATATAATTAGTCTTTTTTCCTGGTCCCTTATTTACGTTTTCTAAATTCCTGCTATGAGTGAGACCATCCGTTATTTTTCCTTTTTCTTTCCATTTTTTTTTTCTTTTTAAGATTTATTTATTTATACAAGCACTGGGTACAGTCAGAAGCGCGGGAGGGTGAGAGAATTCACCAGAGCCAGAGCAGGGAACAGAACAGGCAGAGTGATGAAACACACTGCTGAGGGGAGCAGCGGGCGCGGCAGGAGAGGTCTGTGCGCCATGTGGGACCCTCGCCAGTGGCCAGGGATAGAACCAGTGCTGCAAAGGCTGCGGGCAGCTTTGTAGCTCAGCGCTCAACTGCTGCGCCACTGGGGAGGCCCTGGTATTTTTCTTTCTTTCTGGCTTATTTCCCTCAGCATGATCCCTTCTAGCTCCATCCATGTTGCTGCAAATTGCATGAGTTTATTTTTTTTTGATTGCTGATTAATATTCCATTGTGTATATGTGCCACATCTTCTTGATCCAGTCATCTATTTTTGGGCATTTGGGTTGTTTCCATAGCTTAGCTATTGTAAATAGTGCTGCTATAAACATAGGGGTGCAGGTGCCTTTTGAATTAATGTTTCTGTGTCATTTGGGTAAATATGTAAATAGGTTATTTTTATTATTACTTAAGTTTTCTATCAATAGCCAGTTATTGCAAAGAATGTGTTTTCTATTGATTTTACAATAATAGTGAGCTATGCTTTCAAAAGTGCTGTCTTCCTCAGCTGCATCCTTCCTTAGGTGGGGCAGAGAACCTGGAACCTCCCCTTTCCCTGGGGATCACCCCCTATTCCTAATGGCTTGCATTTATCCTCACATTAACTGTGATAAAACTGGGGCAAAATAATTCAGCAACTTGCCCAAATCTACACAGTAGCAACTGTTCAGGACTGGCACATAATCCTAGAGCCCACTGCCTAGTTGCTGTATGCTGCCTGCCTCTACAGTACATATTTAATGATGCAGAATTGGTTGGTATTTACTAGATACTGAGATTTTTATTACATTTGAGAATCTATGTTTCTTCATGTAAAAATAACCAAGCTTCTAAGTGCTCAAGTCGGTAACATGACCTTCAATAGGAAGTTCAAGAATGTTTCAAGTTTTATTTATTTGTGCTGCTGTAAAAAAAGACCAGAAACTACCTAGTTCTTTTCCAGCTTTGCAAACACTATATAAGGCAAACATTTCACTGCAATTCCCACTACTGCAGTCAACAGAAATTTGCAGAGTTTCTGTTAGTGGTCTCAACATTCCTTCTCTGCACACCCCCCACCCCCATCCACCCTGCAATTCACGCTTCAGTGCTGGATTATAACCTCCCACAGTAAAACATTTTCACCTGAGACCACAGGGTTTATTTACTAATGACATCATTGCATTTGCATTCAGTTAACCTCGCAAACCAAATCTGACAGTGTGTCCAAATAAAAACAAGTGATAAGTGGTCACATTGATGAGAACAGAACTTGAGACTCACCCCAGAAGACCCGAACAAAGTCCACATTAGGCCTTGAAGTAAAGTGTCTTCCCCAGAGCTGGGCCCAGAGCACAGGCCACTACCCACTCACACTGCTCTCTGTCCCTGGTGTCTCAGCCCTCATCCGTACTGCACAGGTAGACAGGGGATCAGCCCCATAATCTCAAACTGCATTTCAAGTTCTTAGAGGACAGGGACCATGATTAATATATCTATATTCCTTATAAGACTCAATCAAATATTTGCTGCATGATTTTTGACTCTGGAATCAAAAGATAACTCACTTATAACAATTAGAGCACTTCAGGGCCTCCCTGGTGGCGCAAGGGGTTAAGTCTCAGCACTATGAAGCTATTGGCAGCCCCTGCAGCATAAGTTGGATCCCCAGCCAGGGAGCTGACCCACATGGCGCAGCAGACCTCTCCTGTCTCACCTGCTGCTCCCCTCAGCAGTGTATTTCAATAGATCTGCCTGTTCTGCTCCTCTGGTGAGTCGTCTCACCCCCACACCTCTGGCCTACACCCCAGCTCTTATATGCATAAATAAAAAAATCTTGGGGAAAAAAAAGAATTAGAGCACTTCATAGAGTGCTTCATAGAAATTATTTCAAGGGAAAATAAATAATAAATTTCCTCCAGAATATTTTAAGAATCTGTTGGGTATTAACTTCAAAACACCCAGACTCCCAGACGCTCCTCTTTCTTGGCTCCTGTGCCACCCATGCCCAGGACCCCTTCAGCTCTCATCTCGTCTGTACCACTGGGGTACCTGTGGCCCATCTCCCTGCTTCTGCCCTGGGGCCCACATGATCCATTTTCAGCCTGGTAGTCTCAGTTATTACTACAAGTCAGAGGGCAATGCTTCCCAGAGCCAGTCCTTACAATGGCCTCGAAAGCCCTACAGGACAAGGGTCCCACACTCTCATCTCTTCTGCTGCTCCCTTCCCCCACAACTAATCCCATCCAGCCACAGTGGCCTCCTTGCTCTTCATCAAGCACAAGGGCGAGGGGCCCCTGCAGGGCTGCCTTCACAGTCCTCAGCAGAACTGCTCACCACCACCCCCAATCCTGTGGTTCAATCCTACACTTCCTTCTGCTCTCTATTCAAAGCTCCCCTCCCCAGCAAGAGCTTCCCCACCCTCCCCACCCGGCCTCCATTCCTTATATAGTCACCAGTTTATCTGCTCATTGTCTATCTGCACAAAAATGTAAGTTTCGGAAGGGAGGTTCTATACCTGTTTGTGACAGCTGTAACTTCAAGGCTTAGAATAGCACCTGTCATACTGTAGGTACTCAAAAAAGAACCAGTATGCCAACAAACAAATAGAACTGATTTGATTTCATATTTTCTGAAACTGGGTGACAGGTAAAGAAGGGTTCATAATACTATGGTCTCTACTTTTGGCTATGTTTAAAAATCCCTTTATAGCAAGTTAAAAGATAAAATTTAAAAAAAAATAACCACAGAGAGCACCAAATCTGTTATGTGACCAGAGCCCGGGAGACAGGATACAGAGAACAATGACAGTAACCAAGAGGAAACAGGAACAATTAAGTCTCTGGGCTTGGTGAATGATCCAGCCAGGGACAAATCAGGCACCATTAGGGTCTCTTCTTTCATGAGACTAGGGTGTTTATTGTGACTTTGTTTTTATCCATGTTTTGTATATATGTTAAAGGGCCCATTGTTCTCAGTAGGCTGTTACCAAAAAAGGCAGCTCCTTGGCTCTCTTTCCATTACCCAGCTCCATTCTTCTCCCTCATGCTTTTTAGCTAGATCACTTTTTTAAAAAAAAAGATTTATCTATTTATGCATAAAAGAACTAGGGTACAGGCCAGAGGTGCGGAGGGTGAGAGGACCCACCAGAGACAGAGTGGGGAACAGAATAAGCAGACTGACCGAAATACACTGCTGAGGGGAGCAGCAGGGCGAGTCAGGAGAGGTCTGCTGCGCCATGTGGGTCTCCTCCCTGGTTGGGGATCGAACTTGTGCTGCAGTGGCTGCTGACAGCTTCATAGGTTGTGTCTTAACCCCTTGTACCACCAGGGAGGCCCCTTAGCTGGATCTCTTCCTTGCTGACATCCCACCTTAACTAACAGCCCCTGGGAGCAGAATCGGATGGTTCCTTTTAGGACATAGCCTCTGACTCCCACAGGGGCAGGTAGAATGAAGTCTCTTTCATACGATGCCCTTCTCCTCCCACACCTTCTCCATATGGGCATATCATCATTTCAATTAGAGAATATTCGATGTTTACAAAAATTATTATCATTGTGCAAAAGGCTATTCACAGCAGAGCTTTGCAGTACACCATAATTATTTTTCTTTTCCCACACAACGGTTTATTTTCCTTGGAACTAATAACAGTCTTGTGTTTTCATTGCTTTGTTTTCTATGTACTTATCACTAATCCAGCCCCAACTCTGCCAGCCATCTAAATCTCCTCTCCAGATGTTCAGGCGCATCAGGTGCCCTGTCAATTTTATCTTCCCCAAAACTCTCTCCAAGGAGCCTCTGGCCAGCTCACATCATGAGATGTCAATGTCTGCTCTTCAAGCCCAGTGTCCAGCTGACACTCTGGCTTCCCCATCTCACCCGGAGAATTCTTCTCACATCTCTTCTGAGGAAACCCCTGCACACTCCAGCTCTGTCCCTTACATTTACCACCCCATTTGGGGTGGACATGCCTCCCATTCACTTCCTTAAAGTACATGAGAGGTATGTTTTTGGAGAATGTCTGAAAACCCCTCTATCCTACCTCTCTTGCCTGAGTGTGCAGTTCAGGGTGGAAATATTTTCCTTTAAAATTTTGAAAGCCATGTTCTCTGATCCAGCTTCTCATGCTGCTACAGACAAGCCCCCAAGCCATTCTGCTTCATTCTGTACAGCCCTGTTGGTGGCCCATTTTCATTCTTTCTAGGGACTAGCACCATCACCTTTGTCCCAGAATTCTGTAATTTCATAACATGCTTTCTAGTAGGCATGCATGGTGTAAATTAGTGCCAGTGTGCTTTTTAAGACACACTCATTAATGCCTTCACGGGTGTGTTAAGGTCTCTATCTTCCAAATCAGGTTTCTTCACATGTCCTTGGTCATCTGTTCCTATTTAAAATATGGGGGATTAAAAGAACTTGGAAGCTGTGAATTGTTAATTCTGAGCTTCATTAGTGCGGGATCAGCTGGGCCTCCTTCCTGGGTACCCCTGATGTCAGTATTTTTAGGTTCTTTCTCTTGGATCACTCACATTTCCCAAAGATATGTCTATCCTCCTGCCTGAAGGGAAAATGCCAGCTGGTAGTGTTCTGGGAGCCAGACCGGCCCCTGTGGCTCCATCCCCTTATGTTCTGCAAAGCAATGCACCTCTCTCCCCCTACACAGCAAGGCTTACTACATCCCATCCTCTCTGAAATACTTTTAAAGTTCTCTGAACAGTTTCAGAAGCCACCTCCTTGATTAACAGCAGGAAACACTGAGTTAGTGTATGAGCTATCAATAGGCACACATCTGCTGGCAAGTGATGAGAACCACCAGCCCTGGCTGTGGCCACAGACCCACTAAGTAGGTGTGAAGCTAACTGCCACTCTCTGAAGAGAAAAGGACAACAATTTAAAAATCCAAATGAAAGATGTGTTTTTTAAATTATAACTATTTGTGTATTTGTCTCAGTAGTATTAATAACCAGTCTCTTTTCCACAAATGGCACTGAGCCTGGGGACCTCTCTAGAAGAGAGTCACCCGCTGGCCTTGGTGAAGGTGCAGTAAGGGCAATGAATTACATGCCCAACAGCAGCCAGATATATACTTCTCTCCCACCATCTAGCACTTTCACACTGGCATCCCCAATTCTGTCCTTGAACGTACTCTTTCTCTAAAGCTCACATCTCAACCACCATGGCCCACAAATACCTAAAATCTAAAAATCAAATGCATTTCTGCCTCACCCTCTCAAATCCACTCTAGTAGCCACATCACAGGTACCAGCTCCATCTTTGGTTTCCCAAGCAAGAAATCCTGGTTCTGCAAAGCAATGCACCTCTCTCCCCCTACGCAGCAAGGCTTACTACATCCCATCCTCTCTGAAATACTTTTCCCCCTTCTCTTTCACCCACATCTACTGCTCTGTGGTTTCTTCCACCTTAATGCCCCTTTCCACCTTCTCAACCACTATCCTAGACCCAAACCCCTACAACTTTACCCAATTTCCCATACCCCAGATTCATCCACCATATCCTCACTAGTGTTACTTTCTGAAACACAGATCTATTACAATGCACCCCAAAGCTTGATCACTCAGCAAAGGGACAAGAATCCAGACTCCCTGCCCTCAAGATCCTTCACAGTCAGAAACCTCCTTCTGGCTTAACTTCCACCCCAGTCCTCAACACACACCCCCACAACGAGTATAAAGGCATACTGCCCCAAGTCCCATTCACTTCCGTACCTCCACACCCTGCTGTCTCCCCCACCAGGAATGTTCTTCCCAATCCTCACTCATCCTACAAAGTTCAATTCATATGTCATCTCTATTGGGGAAACCGGTTCAACACCCAAAAATAACCTCAGTTATCCCTTCTTCACACTTTGAAAACAGCTCCAATACATGTAGAATAGTCAGGCAAACCATATTGCCAGCAGTGAGCCCAACTTGGCATTTTGCAAATGATTAGAAGCTCAGTGTTTGCTGAATTGATGAAAGAGGCACACAATGAGGCACACAGGGACAGTGAACCATACTGCTGGTCTGAAAGCATCACCCCAAAGTCCTATAAACTAATTTGCAAGAATTTAAGTATCTATTCAGTTCCATGAAAGCATTCTCTTAATTCACAGCAGAGCAGCTGTCACTAATGATTTCTTAATATTCCAGTTTTCTCCCCTTTTTGCCCAGCCACAGTCCTGACTCACATTCCCAACACCAGATGTTTACAGAGAGGAGCTAAACTGGGGCAAGTACTGACCAGCTGAGGTATCCCCAGCCACTCTCAGCCTGAACCCACACTTTAGGGGACAGTACCTTTAAAGATGCTCTTGCATCCACTCCTCCTACATTCACATTCTCATTCATCCTGGGTATCCTGAGTCTCTCTGGCATCAAATTATAAAATAAATAATTTAATAATCACAGAAACACTATGGCTTGTTGTGCTCTGCGCCAGAGGAGACCTCCGCTCGAGCCAATGGTTTGCCAGCGATGTCGTGGTGGCTAGGAGCCCAAACAGAAGATATAAGACCTACTGTTAGTGACTAATGCATGGCTTCCTTTCGCTGAAGAGGCGGAACTGCTGTTTCTGGAGCAAGGGGTCATTTGAGTGATGCTTGCCATGACCTGCCTGTATCTGCTGGGGTCCACAGTTAGTGGTCTGTGGTCAGGGGCAGGGGAAACCAACTTGAGGCTGCAGGGAAATGCCCAACACCTGGTGGTCTCTGGAACTGGAAGGCAGGGACGCCCTCCTCAAGGAGCTGGGAATCAGTGCCCCAGCGTCCCACCCTGCGGTCCCCAGCCAGGGAGGCTCTATGAAAGGGCTCTCTGGAGCACTGCGGCATCTCTGTCGTCTCTGAACAATTATTGATTTTCCTTCCAGAATCTGAGTAGCCAAAGAAGGGAAGTGACAGGCAGGCGTAAAGAGAGGGCAGCCACCCCCGCCGCCAGTCCTCCAGCACAGCCCGTGCGACAGTCTCCAGTGCGGGTCCCGCCTGCAGCGTGACCACTCGCGGCCACTCACGGACCTGGGGTGCAGCAGTGGGCGCCCCCGCACCCCCCGGGCTTTCCCGGCAGCCTGAAGAGGAGACCACCGCCCCGCAGAGCGGGGCTCAGAGAGGGTGCGAGTCGGGCCAAGGTCACACAGCGGCCGATCGCGGGGCTCGGCCCGGGTCGCACGGGGGACCTGTCCAGGAGGGGTGAGGGGACACCTCCCCGCCTGCCTGGACCATCGCCGCCGCGACTCCCGCCGCCAGGACCCCCGCCCGACTGCACGGGACCCAGGCCTGCAGCCGCGCCCCTGGCCTCGCGCCCCTGGCCTTGCGCCCCTCACCCCGCACCCCTCACCTCACTCCGCCGCCGTCGCCGCCTCGGGACCCGCGGACCCTCCCGAGGCCGCCCCGCCGCCGGAGCCCCGCCCCCGCCGCCGGAGCCCCGCCTCCTGCTGCTCTTCTCGCGAGAAGTCGCGGCTGCCGGGGGAGGCCGAGGATGCTGAGGGGTTGCCCACCCTTAATGCGCCTGCGCCCTCCCACCCCACCCACACCCCGCCCTCCCTAGTCAGTGCCATGTGGCGCCGTATTTACGGCCAGAAACCGGCCCCTCCCCTCGCTCTCCTGGAGCCCCGCCCCCTGCCCCAAAGCCAATCGTGTTCCGAGGGCGCGGTGCTGACTCCGCCTCCAGCGGGCCCCGCGCGCGCCGCTCCGGGCGCGCTCCGGGCGCGCTCCCGCCGCGCTCCCGCCGCGCTCCCGCGGGGGCGGTCGGGCTATCCGAGGGCCGGCGAGACGTTCCTGTCATTCCGACCCCGCTGACCAGCTTTTATATCTACCTGAAGGAGTGCAAGCCGAGGATCGCGATGCTTCCCAGCCGGGGCTTTGGATCCGCTGTGTGGCCTGGGGCCATGACTTAACATCATCTGGTCCTTTAAATAGGGTCGCGCATCCCCTTACAGGGAGTTTGTGAGACCCGAAGGTGATGATGGGTGTAAAGCGTTTCATGAAACCTCAGTGCCTAGTAAGCACTCCTGATCGCTGTTCTTTTCGTGTTTTTAAAGATTTATTTGTTCATAAGAACTGGGGTACAGGCCAGATGTGCGGGATTCACCGGAGACAGAGGATTCACCAGAGTCAGAGCGGGGAACAGAACAGGCAGACTGACGAAATACACTGCTGAGGGGAGCAGCGGGTGAGGCAGGAGAGGTCTGCCGCGCCATGTGGGTATCTCGCGGGCGGGCCGGGCTAGACCCCGCGCTGCAGAGGCTGTGGACAGCTTCACAGTGCGGTGCTCAACCGCCCGTGCCACCAGGGAGGCCCGTGATCGCTGTTCTTTATGTCAGTGGGATTTTTTGATTGTGGTAAAATACAGAACATAAAGTTTGCTGTCTTAGCCATTCTTAAGTGTACAGTTATGTGGCTTTAAGTACATTCATGCTGTTGCGCAACCACCCCCACTTCCCATCCACAGAACCATACAATCAATGATATTTTATGTGGTGCCTCCAATGCAGAGAGGGGCTCCCTTCTGAGAGAAGCCGTCCTTCATTCACTCCTTTCCCAGCAGCCAGTCAGGGTGAGGTCCCTCCTGCAGGGTCCTGGAGTGGAGGAGACAGGAAAGCCCTGCCCTCCAGGGGCTTCTAGTCTAACAGGGAGACACACCTAGGAAGGCTCCTGTCCATAGAGCCTCCCTGTGGTTCAGACACTGGAGGCCTCTCCCCTTACCCCACTCCTGTCTCCAGCTAGCACCTTCTCAGCTAAACTTCTCAAAATGGTGATCTCTTTCCAAGGCCTCCATGTCCCCAATTCCCATTCACTCACCTGTCTGGAAGGGTCTCCTCAAGCAGGCGAGAAAGTGATGGCAAAGGGCAGTAACACTCAGGGAGATGCAAAGATACTCGTTATATTCTTTACATGGGTGGTTGGCAATGGGTATGTCATTTTGTTAGTAGGATTCCAAACTTGAGACATTTCACCTGTGTTGCTTTGTATTGTGTCCATATGCTAGTGCCATCGCAAACTGTGGCTTAGACTACAGAAATGCATCCTCTCAGTGTCTGTATCCTCTTACAGTTCTCACATGTCTGAGGTGAAGTGTGTTGGCAGGGCTGGTTCCTTTTGAGGGAGGTGAGAGGCTCTATTCCAGGCCTCTATCCTTGACTTGTTAATGCCTGTTATCTCCCACATTACTTCTCTTCACATTAACTTTCTTCTGTGTGTGTCCAAATTTTCCCTTTCCTATAAGGACATCATCATATGGATGAGGGCCCATGCTAATGACCTCATTTTAACTTCATTTCTTATGTAAAGATCCCTATTTCCGCCTCCTGGGTGGTGCAGCGGGTTGAGCGCAGCGATGTGAAGGTGTCTGCAGCCACTGCAACAAGTGAGTTCCATCTCCAGCCAGAAGTGACCCACATGGCGCAGCAGACCTCTCCTGTCTCGCCCGCTGCTCCCGTCAGCAGTGTATTTCGGGCCAACTGCCTGTTCTGCTCCCTGATCTGTCTCTGGTGAATCCTCTCATCCCCCACACCTCTGGCCTTATGCCCCAGTTCTTGTATAAATAAAAATAAATCTTTAAAAAAATCCCTATTTCCAAATAAAATCACATTCTAAGGTCCTGGAGGGTTAGGACTAAATAGATTTTTTTCATTTTAATTGAGGAGGACACATTTTAGCCCATCGCAGTCTTTATCAAAAATTACACAGTCTGAAATGTTATTTCCTATTACGTATCTATTAGAAGTGTTGAATTTTGAAAACTGATAATACAAAGTGCTGATTAAGGCAGAACAACCAACCTCCCCCCCTCCGCTTTGTTGTTGACAGGCACACAAAAAAGTCACAATCCTTTTGTCCTCCTAATGTTTCTTTTTTTTTTTTTTTTTTGAGGTAACATTGGTTTACACACTGCAAATGATTCGGAGGTATAGGATCACCCCTCTTCAGTTATGTGTCACCACACCACACCCACCACCAAGGCGACCCTAGTCCTCCATCATAGTCTGTTGGGCCCCACTCCATATACTTACCCCCTTTTTCTCCCTCTCTGATAGCCTCAATTCACCAGTCAGATTTTGAGGTTTGTTACTGACTTGAGTCTGTCTGACCCTTCGTTTTGTTTCTCTATATTCTGCATATAAGTGAAACCATCTGTTATTTGTCTTTCTCCTTCTGATTTATCTTACTTAATATAACTACCTCCAGTTCCATCCAAATGGCAAGAGTTTATCTCTTTATTTTACAATTGAGTAGTATTCCAATTGTGTATTTATAACACATCTCCCTAATCCGCTGTCCTTGGGCACTAAGGCTGTTTCCATGACTTGACTATTATAAATAGCTTGGGAATTTCTTAAAAAGTTAAATATAAGCCTCCTATACAACCCAGAAAACCCATTCCTGGGTATTTACCTAAGAGAATATTTGCACAAAAACCCAAATATGAGTGTTTTTAGTGGCTTTATTCAGAGTTGCTCAAAACTGAACACAATCCAAAACTCTTTCAACCAGAAAATGATTGGGCAAACTGTGATTCACCCCTATGTACTATTCAACAACAACAACAGTAATAATAATAAGCCTATCAATACACTCAACACCATAGAGGAAATTCAGATGCATCAGACTGAGTAAAAAGAGGCCAATCTCAGAACAACACATACTATGTGCTTTCATTTAGATGACCTTCAGAAAAGGGCAAAACTGTCACAACAGGTGCTTTCTAAGAATTGGGGTTAGGAGAGGGGTCACCAGGGGGCATAAGGAAATTATGGGGTGATGGAACTATTCCTTACCTTATCCTGATTGTGGTAGCAGTTACATGACTATATGTGTTTCTCAAAACTCATAAAACTGTACCCTTAAAAGGAAAACTTTTGTCACATATAAATTATACCTCCATTTTAATGACCTTTTTAAATGTAATTTACTCAGTTGAGATTTTACCAATTACCAAGAAGGAGTGCATAATGAAGATCAAGTGAAATCATTTACCCAGAGGACCTGTATTCAAAGGTGCTTAGCTAAATGTTTCCACTAGACCAGCAATTTCCAAACTGTCCCAGAGTGTTGGCCTCCAGAGTAGGTAATGGGTGCCTCCTTGACAAGGTTTCCTGGCCAATAAGAGGACACAGGAAATAAAATTTTAAACGTTTAATTACAGCAAGATTTCTCTGACCCTCTGCCAGATAAAGCATGTTGTAAATTTTTAAAGAGTTTCTCCAT
The DNA here is from genome assembly GCF_964194135.1 of Talpa europaea. NCBI lineage: Eukaryota > Metazoa > Chordata > Mammalia > Eulipotyphla > Talpidae > Talpa > Talpa europaea. The sequence continues at coordinate 71,816,568 of NC_140079.1, forward strand.
GAGTTCCCCAGGCCCAGTTCCAGGGGAAGCTGGTAAAGGTTTGTTTGAATTAGAGATTCAGGTGCCCAGGAGCCAGAATCTCATGCTGGCAAAAGCCTTTTTGGGGATTTGAACAAAGCTTTAATGTCATTGGTGTGTACCAGGACTCATGCTCAGAAAGAAAGGTGAGGGTCTCAGCTGACAGGACCTGCTGCTAACATGAAGACCATCCCTTCCCTCATGTGTGTGTGTGTGTGTGTATGTGTGTGTGTGTGTGTGTGTGTGTGTAGGGGTGGGGGTGTAAGGAGTTTTATAAAGGAGTCGGGTACCCTTTTGGGGCAATGCAGTGTTTAAGAACCAGATAGAGATTGTGGTTGCACAATATTATAAGTGTGGTAAACGCCAATGAATTGTTTGCTTTAAAATGGTTGATTTTATGTTATGTCAGTATCAATTTTTTTAAGATTTATTTTTATTTATTTATGCATACAAGAACTGGGGTGTAAACCAAGATGTGAGGGTGAGAGGATTCACCAGAGACAGATCGGGGAGCAGAACAGGCAGATGGACTGAAATACACTGCTGAGGGGAGCAGCGGGTGAGACAGGAGAGGTCTGCTGCACCATGTGGGTTAGCTCCCTGGCTGGGAATCAAACTTAAGCCCCAATGACTGGCAATAGCTTGATGGCGCTGAGACTTTAACCCTTGCGCCACCAGGGCGGCCCATCATTATCAACTTTTTAAAAAATCTACTTCTTACATTAGCAAGCACCTACATTTCATTTACCCTCTCTGAAATAGCTATTTATTAATTCCTCATTTACAGATTAAGGTAGCAGAAGTTCAAGAAGGTGACCAACTACCCAAAGACACACAGCTGTACATGGCAGTCAAGACCAGAATCCAGGTTTTGACTGCAGAACCAGTTACACTGCACCCCAGTGACCTCCTCAACTTGGAAAGCATTTGCTCTGAGGGGGCCATGAACAGGCTAGCTCTGCCGTGGACATGACCCCCACTGTGACTTCTATCTCTTCCTCTTTAGACCCTGAGCTTCTTCTAGCAGGCGAACCCCATGGACTCTTTCCCTACAGTGTATCATGGGCTGTGGCCCCCCTCAGAGTGCTGGGCCCCTGTACAGAGGCTGTGGCAGGAGCTGAGCACAACCTGGCTCAGAGTCTGTTTCACTTTGAGTTATTGCGATTGTTGCCTGTCAATTACAACGATTTCTGGTTTCATAACCAGTGTTGCAACAGAATAAAGCTAGAAGTAACTGTGGCTTGGTCAGGAAGTGTCAGCTGCCACATTCACTGAGGCAGCTGAGAGGTTCTGGTTACCTCTGGACAATAGAGCCAATTGAGCAGCAATAGGACAAGAAAAACAAAGAAGAGGCATGGTAATTACAAATTCAACTTGCCTTCTCTGTAGTGATTTGGAAACCTAAGAGACTGGACAGAAGGCCCCTCCTGAGCATCCTGAGCTCACACACTGGCACCCAACCAGTCTCGCTGCAGTATTTCTGTTCTAGTCTTGCAGATTGGTGTGGGGTAATAGAGAGAGGGGAACTGGCTGGACACTGGGGCAATTACCCCACAGCTGTCTGGCTTTGGCAGGTCTGAGCTTCAGTTTTATTATCTGTATCATGCTTGAAATAGTAAGCCTACCCCCTCGGTGGTTGTGCATTTTGAAAGAGATAGTGTGTGCAAAGTCTGGCCCCTAACAGCATTTCTGCAGGGAGAGCTGCTAAGTGGGAGGAAGGAGAAGGGGGAAGAGATTTGAATTGAGTGATTTGGGAAAGGACTCATAAAATGGATGTATTGACTGATGGAGGAAGAGGGGGTGGGAAGTCAAAGGTAATGTCCCACTAGAGGGACATTTGACTAAGTGGCAGTGCCACCGTGAGAGATAGGAAACCCCACAGTACAATTTGGGGGAACACACTTTATGAACTTGATATTGTGCGTGCAGAACCTGAGGCAGTTGTCAAGGAGACAGTTGGATGTTTGCATCTTGCACCTTAGAGGAAAGGATACTGCTGGAGCTATGAGCATCAGAAGTGAGGTAAATGGGTACCATCACCCTAGGGGTCCACCAAGCCACATCCTCACACTTCACCCCCAGCCCAGTCCTGGCAAAACTTCTCCACTGCTTGACCCTCCTGGCCACTGTCACAGCCAGTAGGAGTCAGATGTCACCAAGGTGACATTTCATTCTGGAGGCAGCAGGAATTCCCAAAGGGAGATAACTGGGGGACTCGGAAGGGGGTAGGTGAGGCAGACTGGGCCCTGGATTAAAGGGGTCCAAGAGCATTGGCCAAGTTGTATCTGAGCCTGGATGATCCACACACGGACCCATCTGTGCAACATCCCAAGGACCCATTCTCAGGAAGGAACCCGAGACATAGTGAAACCTCCTGCCACCTAATGGCCTATACGATGCTCTTAGCAAGGGGACTCACCCTGCTTGCACACTTCCAAGTCAGGTGCTCCCTCCAGAGGCTGCCCCTTGTGCCCCTTTATGCCTCAGGAAAGCCCTGCTAGTTCCCCCCACCATTTTCCAGGGGGGTTTCCGTCCTCACCCATCTCTGAGTGGATTCTTGAATCTGTCCCCAAATGTTCCCTCTCCTCTTGCAAGGAAGCCTCAGCACAAGCCAAGTAACAAACATGGTATGTTTCCAGTGGACACCTTGTCTGTACTCTGCACTTCTATCTGGTACAAGATGCTAGGAGCCCAGCTGAGGTCACAGGACAGGGTCCATGCTACAATTAGGTGGGGGCCATTCATAAGTTTTCACAGTCCTCCTTTAGCGTGCCAGTTCCCCCATGGCACCTGCGACTCCCCTGAAAGTCGTTGAACACCTATACTTTTTCCTGGAGCCTTCTTTGGCCATCTTCCTTGTCTAGGTGAGGGTGTCTTGAGTTTCCTGCATGCCCTTAAATGCTGGCCTTTCAAAAAAGTGAACGCTGTGCCTTGTAGGTGATTTAAGAGGGTGGTGCTGTCAAGGATAATGTTGAGCTTGCCTGATTTGCCCTGCATGTAGCTCGAGCATAGACAGCAGCTCTCCCAGATTACAGAGCCACAAAACTCACCTTCAATGTTGCCCTCTAAGGGGAGGCAGGTGGGTGCCATCAGCCCAGGTTTCCACCTTTGCACAGGTGGAAATTGAAACTCGAAATTAACACAAGCCAAGGGAGCAGGGTTCAGCCATGCAGCCGAGGCAACTGCGCCCACAAAGCCTGCTGCCCAGGGACCCCGACACCCAGGACCTCCTCCCAAGAGAAAAGGAGGCTCTGGGTGGGCCAGTGGAAGACAATTTGATGCCACCACTTCAACCAAAAGAGCAAAACGTGTGCATCTCAGCCCAGGTTTTGCACCCATTGAGGGAGAGACATATTTGCAACTTTTAAGTCAGCTTGAACCAGCTCTCTACCAGGAAGAATCATAGCCACCATCTACCACGAAGCTCCAGTGGACTTATTTAAATACACATATTTTCAAACTGCACATCAGTATTTGTAAAATGGAAAAAGAAACCCATAATCTTTCCAAATTAACCTAAGTGTTTTTACACCATAGGAAAACTCTTTTCCTGCTTCCAGACTGCTATGCTTTTATTTTGGTTCTATATCTTTAAAATGACTATATTTTATTAACTACACAAGTAAACAATCTCCTTTAAATCTCCATTTCTGGATTTGATCACTACGAATTTTACAAATATTCAAATGAAATGGCAATACTGTTTTCTTTCAGATTGTGTCCATATTAAATGAATCAAGGTTTCTAAGTTCAGCTATTTGAATGCACACAAGCATTTAGTTTAGTTCCTATTTTAGGGTTTTTTAGAGTAACTACTAGAAAGCAGGTTCCCTTAATGCCTGTGTGGTCCCACCAAGGCTCTATCCTGCTCAAAAGTCAGCGTGAGTGAATAGCACGGTGCTTTCTTTTGACCAGTTCATCCTTCAGTCAACTGACGATAGAACTCTCCATGTGACTTCTATTTTAGGATTCCCATGTGATCTCTGAAATTCAATTATTTCAATTAAAAATTCAAATACTTTCGGGCCTCCCTTGTTGGCACAGGCGGTTGAGTGCAGGGCTGTGAAGCTGTCCGCAGCCTCCGCAGCACCGGTTCGATCCCAGCTGGCCGGCGAGGGTCCCACATGGCGCAGAAGACCTCTCCTGTCATGCCCACTGCTCCCCTCAGCAGTGTATTTCGTCAGTCTGCCTTTTCTGTTTCCTGCTCTGTCTCTGGTGAATCCTCTCACCCTCCCACACATCTGGCCTGTACCCCGGTTCTTGTATAAAAATAAATAAATCTTTTAAAAAAAATTCAAATGCTTTCAATTAAAAGCAGACTTTTCTTTATTTTTTCACAAGCAGATTTTATAGAGCTAATTTTGGTTATTTATTTAACAAAATGATCATCTAGGTCATAATTCCAGAGAAATCGTTCTTTCAAATTGACCCAGATTCTGTTTTATTTTTATCCCTATCATAGTCCTAAGCAAGGAGTCCCTTTCAAGCCTCGTTTTCTCCAACCACCAAGGCAGAAAATAATGATTCAATTGGAGATACTGTCATTTGTTACTTTCTCATGTTTAATAGAAAAAAGAGAGGAAGTCATTCTAACTAGGAGCTGGTAGCATGGAGACACTCTTCCATCAGGTCTGAGTATGTCTTCATTTATATATAATGTCATGTTTTCATATCTAGTTATAATTGCATTTCAAAGCCAAGAATAAATCCTTTTTAAAATAAACGTATATATGTAGTCATTCTACAAATAGTTTACAAAAGCACATTTAAAAGGATAGTAGGAAAAACTTTATTAAGACACTTACTAGGCATTTAAAAATAGCATATCCCCTTGTGTATACTTAGGAAAATGAAAAACAAATAATACATTTCATGCAGCTAATTACATGCCACTCTGCAATGAATCCAGCGCCCAGAGTGGTCCCAGCAAACATCTGTATACAGCGGTGGCCCACGGGTCCTCTTTACTCCTCAGAACCTCGGAATGTGACCTCATTTGGAAACGGGGCTGTCACAGATGTAATTATTAAGATGACATCACCCTGGAGTAGGGAGGCCCCTAATCCAGTGTGACAGGTTTCCTTATCAAAAGAATGCCCCACACAGGGAGAACCCTCCGGGAAGACAAGAGTTACACCCCCACAAGCCAACGACTCACCAGAAGATGAGAGAAGCACCCAGCGGACCCTCCCCAGTGACCCTCAGCCAGAGCAAAGCCTGTCAACAGCTTGGTCTCAGACTTCTCCCGAACTGTGAAGCTAAACGTGTCTGTCGTTCTAAGTCACCCAGCCTGTAGGGCCTTGTTACAGCAGCCTCAGGACACTCGCACACCTCACAAAAACCACCCTCCTTTCCTGCTACCCCAAGACCCGTGGCAAAAGGACATAGAGGCAGAGAAGGCAGGGGGCTCATCCCAGTTCCAAGTATGTCCCTGCCAGTTTTTTCCCTGGTGGCCTGAGGAGCTGTGTCCCTGTTCATCACAACCTGTCAGCAAAGCTTCTCCCACTCAGAGAAATCCAGCCCCGGACACGAGTGGCCACAGGCTGCCTGGGGGTCACCCTGCAGGTAGGGACTCTGACCCTCAGGTGTGACTGCACTTCCTCAGTCTTATCAATGTACAAGCTCCCCACTGCCTTTGCACCTATAGGTGACTGAGAACAGGCCGAGCTAAGAAAAGGGATCACATGGTCCTTGCTACGACAGTGAGAAAGCATCACTGCATCTTTGTGAATCCAGGTTCCGTGCTTCCGGCTCATCTTCTGTTTCCATTTGGGAAAAAACACAGACATTCCACTTGATTTTGCCCAACGGTGAGCGTCCTGCTGACTAGTACTTGAGCCACTTCTGGCCTGTGAATAAAAGTCACAAGTTTGGGCCTCCCCTGGTGGCACAGCGGTTGAGTGCTGAGCTGCAAAGCTGTCCGCAGACTCTGCAGCGCTGGTTCAATCCCCAGCCACCAGCAAGGGTCCCACATGGCACACAGACCTCTCCTGCTGCACCCGCTGCTCCCCTCAGCAGTGTACTTCGTCAGTCTGCCTGTTCTGTTCCCCGCTCTGGCTCTGGTGAATTCTCTCACCCTCCCGTGCTTCTGACTGTACCCAGTGCTTGTATAAATAAATAAATCTTTAAAAAAAAAATAAGTTACAAGTTCCATTTCTGCCCAGAGCATCAAGTTCTTGAGAAAAGTCCTGCAGGCAGCCAGCCTCCCAGAACCTATGTATCAGTCAGCATAAAGGCCTCTGCTCTCCCTCTGGAGCAGATGGTGCAGGAGCGTGAGGTCCTATGAGAAGCCCTCCCATCTCAGTTTGGCTCCCCCAAAGCTGACACTGAGACAGAATGCAGGCAGTTTATTAGGGCTGCACAGTGAGGTGTGAGATGGAAAGAGTGAAAGCCTGAGGGTCTGACACACCGGCAGGTGCCTCTCAGGGACAGCTGGGCCTCAGTCCTTCAGGGGCTTCTGACAGACTGTTACACCCCCTTGGGATTGTCTGTCAGATCTGGGGCTAGTCTCTCTGACCCTGGGGTAGGGATAAAATCCCCAGCTCCTCTGGGCTGCTCCTCAGTGCAAGAGAAAGGCTTCAGATAACTGGCCAGAACCTGGGGTTCCTGCGGCCTAGTCCAAGCAGCGGGGATGCTGAGAGAGAGACCTGGCTGGGCAGGCCCAAGTGAGCAGGTCTGCCCTTCCTGACCCCTGCCCACCTTTGTCCAGGATGCAGGTGCCTCATCCAGACAGTGCTGGGTTTCCGCTGCTGCTGTAACAAGTGACACAAGACAACAAGCATTTCCTCATTCTCAGTTCTGCAGACAAAAGTCTGAAATCAAGATGTTCCCGGGCCCAAGTTCCCTCTGAAGGTGCTAGGGAGGGTCTTTCCTGGTGTATTCCAGCTCTGGTGGTTCCAGCATCCTTGGAATGTAAACACATCACTCCCGGGCCCTGCCTCCATTGTCACATGGTCTTTTTCTCTCCGTTTCTCACCTCTTATGAAGATGCTTGTCACTGGATTTGCGACACACCCTAAATCCAGGGTGATTTAATCTTAATGAATTACATTAAGAATTACATAATGAATTATATAAATTAAATTACATTTAATTCATTAAATTACATTTAATCTTAATGAATTACATCTGCAAACATCCATTTTCAACAATCAGATCAGAAGCTTCTGCTGTGTGCTCATACCACCTCAGGAGAAACTTTTACGGGTTATTTCTGACCTCCGTGCCTTATCCCACTATGCTGCCATCACTACCTCTCTAATGTCACTCCACAAACTACCAGAGACTTCTATTTGTTAACCTGGGCTTCCCCTCACGTATCAGTCAGAATGAGATTCACCAAACTACAGTGGCTTTGGGTAGAAGTTTACTTCTCTCTCAAGTTAAAGTCTGGAGGTCAGACATATCGCTGTTGAGAGGCATGTTTTTCTCAGCAATCAAATCCTTCCTTTCCAAGGCATGGCATTTGCCCTCATGACCCCAAGATGATAGCTAGAGTTCCAGCCATCACATCCAAATTCCAAACAGCAGGATGAGGACACAAAAAAGAAAATAGACTTGAGATATGTGTTTCTTGTCCTTTAAGATAAAGATGCCTGAAAGCAGTCTTTTCTGGGATATATTCCATTGGCCAGCACTTAGTCACATGGTCACACACAGCTGCAAAAAGGCTGAGAAATATAGTCTTTATTTTGGGAGCCAACTAAAAAATGGAGGTTCTAATATTATGGAAGAAAGAGAGCATATATAAGGGGGCAACCAGCAATTTCTGTCCTACCCAGGTTCGCTAAAACATGTTCCCCTGGAATTTAAGCCAAAGGTCAAAGTCCCCCCATATGTGCATCCCCAAATCTCTCCCTACCTCCTCCCTACACCCACCCCTATCAACATCAGCATCTTCATCCAGTAAGGGTGGGGTCATCTCTTCCTCTTCAGTCTTACACCTGGGCCTGTGGTTTCTGAATGTCAAAGCTAAACACTTGCCCACTTCCTTCTGACTGCTGTTGAAATGGGGCTCTAGTCGGGATGAGAAGGGGAAAGAATTCACAGGTGAATGTTCCACAACTGCACGAGCCCACTGCATTTCTTTGTTCATATTTTTTTTTTAAGATTTATTTATTTATTTATACAAGCACTGGGTACAGTCAGAAGCACGGGAGGGTGAGAGAATTCACCAGAGCCAGAGCGGGGAGCAGAGCAGGCAGAAGGACCGAAGCACACTGCTGAGGGGAGCAGCAGGCGGCAGGAGAGGTCTGTGCGCCATGCGGGACCCTCCTCCGGTGTTCGGGGAGCAGCTGGGGATCGAACCTGAGCTGCAGAGGCTGTGGGCATCTTCGCAACCCAGCGCTCAACCGCTGCGCCACCGGGGAGGCCCTTTGTTCATATTTTTTATAATCATATTTCACATTTAAAAACTTCTCATCAGAGACTGTGGCAATAGATTACGCAGTTTGCACAAAGGGAAACTGAGGCCCCCACATGGAAATCCCATAGTGGTGTCTCACTGTGTGCCAGCACCATACTGAACATCTCTCCTGTATGAATCTTCGCCTTTCCTGCTCCTGAGGTCATTGTCTCCATTTCAACAGGTAAAGACACTGAGGCCCACGAGAGAGGCAGGCAGGCTCAGGCTATTTGATCCTGGAGCTCATGTCCTGCCACTGAACCACACTAGACCACAAGCCACTGCTCCCCGTCTTGGACCCCCTGCCAATGTAAGTAGCCTCATTCTCAGGATGGAGTCCAGGCTGGAAATGAGAAAGCATCAGAGGTCTCAGTGTACCAAATGAGTGGCCAGCTCCAGGGCAGTCTCCCCTCTTCCTGCCACGACCCAGGGATACAGGGCAGGAGCAGAGGCAGGGAGTACTCTGGGGCCAGGAGGGCCTGTAGAAATGTCCAGGGCAGAATTCAGAGAGATTTCAAAGAGGCCCCACAATAGCACTGGATGGTACCCACAGCAGACCTCCAGCAAAGCAGCAGCAAAACCCCAAATGTAAATGGGAGCCGCCTCCCCACTCCGCACACTTCTCAAGAAAACCCAGGAAGGACAACATGGCTTGGGTAAAGCCTCTAGCACATCTTCCTTGACAGCAGGCAGTGTAGCGAGTGTGAGGCCAGGCTGCAGTGCCCAGCATGTGGTTTGGTTCCACTCAGGCCTCAAACCTCAACACACCTCTACCTCCCAGCATGGCTGTGCTGGCTCCCCAAATCCACAGAGCTTGTCTCTGCTCCCCACCCGGTGGTTCCTGCCCCAAGGGAGGTATCACTGGTCCCTACAGTTTCCAAATGAGGGGTTCCCTGAAATCAGGGTATAAGGGTGGTGATTTGAAACTATAGCAAATGCCCACAGCAGACAAGGTGATGGCCCAGCTCTCCACAGGATGGTGCTCAGAGCTTTTCTAAACATTTGTCTTCTATCTCAATGAGAAAATGGCTGAAACTTATACAATCCTAATGTGACTGGAACTTCGACATCTGGGTTCCAGGTTCCAGGGCTGGCTTCATGGACCTTGACAATTCTGTCTTGATTCGCATTAGCCGGAGGTCCAAGGCTCCCCAAGAGGAGTCCCAGGAAGGGCTCTCTCGCCCAGGAAGGCCTCCTTCCAATGGGCATGAGGAGGGAGACACCAGAGCCAGTGCAAAGGGCTGCCCCTCTAAGTGTCCCTACCAGGGCCCCTCTCAAATCCAGCTTCAGTGCAGAGAGACCTCAGGGCTGGGATGAGCCTCCAGGTCACTCTCCTGCATCCTGTTCTGCCACCACCATGTCATTTGGCTCTTCTTGTCCTCTTGGCACTGCCACTGTGGTGCTTGCGGGGGTTGCTGGGGGGCAGTGGGCTGTGACGTCGGCCTCCACTGTCTGTTGACCCTGGAAGGGATGGAAAGACTTTAGCCAATGGGCAAGGTAAATGCCAGCAAAGCCAGCGTCCCAGCCGGGTTTCCTTGGCTGCCTCCCATATGGATGCCCCATCCCTGGCCTAAGTCACTGGCCATACAGCTCAAAGCCCACATGGGTCCTCTCCTTCCTTCAGCCCTGCCCATGCCCCAGACCACCTTCCTGGGATCAGGGACTTCACCTCCCAAAGTAGGCCTCACTTCCAAGTCTTGGCCTCTGCTACTCTAGTAGTAGTATTCAGGCCTATCCCCAGCCATTGTCTCCACCATGCTGGACACACGAATCCTTGGGGAACATGTCCCTTCCCTCACATTTAAGGACACGTTAAAGCCAGCAATGGACGACTGGCTATTACTCAGGCTGCTCCGGGTTGGGAGCTTCCAGCCCCAAGGTCAGGACTAGTAAACACTTTGACACCCTTTCCCCAAGAACCCTTAATGAGAAGTTCTTAACCTTTTCTGAAACAGTTCCATGAGAGAACGGGTTAAAGTTACCTCCCGACAGAGGAGGGAGCCCTGGTGAGCTGTCATGTGTGAGGCAGTCAGGTATGCCACCCTCTGACTTCTCTGCATGGAGGTCAGCGTACAAATCCGGATGCCTGGGAAGGGAGGGAAGCAGGCACTGACCTCGGATGTCCCGGGGCAGGAGGGGCGCCCGGCTGGGGCCTGTGCTGCTCTGCCACATAGCGCTGGGGAAGGTGAAGCTGACCTCTGGCACATGAAGCGTGTTCTCGTCTAAACAGTGACACCAGAGATAAGAGAATATTATTATATTTTTAGGGATCACCCAGTGAATTCCAGGACTAAACTAAACAGAGATGAATAGATGAAACATGTTGCGCACATGCTATGTGCCAGCTCCAGTCACCTTGCTCCAGTCACCTCACAGCACTGAGAAGGGATTTTTTTTTAAGATGAACTCCTGAGCTCTGGTTTTTCTGGAGCTTTCACATTCTGCTGGCTTTTGGTGCTTTTGTCCCTTCTCCAACAACTTTGTTCTTCCTTTTCTTCTGTTCTCTCTTTGTTCTCAGTTGACCATCACAGGGCAATACAAGGGATTTCCTAGGTCATCAGTGTCTAATGAACTGAGGAAAGCTAATCAGACCTCATCATCAAACAGGAAAGGAAGTAAGGGGAGGTATGGCAGAGAGAGAAGTGGGTATCTCTGTCAGAGAGGGGTTAGGCACCCACATCCTCAGTTCTCTGCTCAACAAAGAAGCAATTTGTCACTCCCTAGAGGCCCCAGACCTCTGGAGCTAAAGCCATACCATCCTTCCCCTCTACCCTCCTCATTTTCTTTATTCTCTTTCCAACACCGGCATCACTAACACATTTGTATTGAAATGTCTGTCTCCCCTAAATCAAAGCCAGCTCCACAAGAGGAAGGGCTATATTTTGTGCACTGTCTCCCCAGGGTCCAGCAGAGTGCTTGACACTTAAACAGGGCTCAATAACTTCTCGCTGAGGACATCCGTGAGTGAATGGGAGTTGAGAAGTCAGGGTTTTCGTCTCATGTCTGCAACTGCCTTTTCATCTGACCCTCTGTGGGTCACTTCCTCTCTTTGAGCCTCAGTTTCCGTTTCTTTCAAATGAGAGAGTCACAAAAAATTAACAAGTACTACAAGGACTTTAGCCTCAGGCCCCACTGGTGGAATGTGAAATGGGGCAAGCACTCTGAAAGACAGTTTGGCAATTTTTCAAAAAGTTAAACAGGATTACCTTGTGATCCAGTTGCCACTCTTAGGTACACACCTCAAAAAATTGAAAACAGATACCTAAACTAAAACTTGTGCACAGACAGTAATAACAGCACCACTCATGATGGCCAAGAGGTGGAAACAACTCAAGTGTCCATCAACGGATGGATGAATAAACACGATGTTGTCCATGCATACACTGGAATATTACTCAATCACAAAAATTCATAAAGTTCTGATTTGTGCGTCAACTTAAACAAGCATTGAAAACACTATGCTAAGAGAAAGAAACAAGCCCCCAAACCATATATTGCATGATTCCACGTATATGAAATGACCAGGATAGGTAAATCCAAAGACCCGGTGTGGATTAGTGAATGCCAATAGCCAGGGGAAAAAACAGTAGGAAGTTACTACTTAATGGGTTCAGGGTTTCCTCTGGGGGTAATGAAGTGCTCTAGAACTAAATAGTGGTGGTGGATGCACAAAATTATGAGATTACTAAATGCCCCTATATTGTACACATTAAAATAATGAGTTTTGTTATGTGGGGTTTACCTAAAATTTACGAGCCTGAACTTTGGACTAAAGCATTCCAAGGCCCACAAAATCAGATGTGCACATGGTCCAGGCAGGAAACAAAAAAAGAGGTGAGAGGGGAGGAGGCCAGGAGACCCAGCAAGCTCAGCAGAACCCTTGACCTCAGAGATGGGGGGCGGGGGGGCGGCATTCAGCCCTCCACCCACTGACCGCTGCTTATTGAGCCAGGACTTGACCTGGACCCATAGCAGGGAACGACACTAACAGATGTCCCTGCACACAGCCTCTGCGGCAGCAGGGGAGGAGGACAAGGAACAAGCACACAAGTTCCTTGGACAGTCCCTTCAGGGGGATGTGTCTGAGGTGAAGAGCTCACTGGGAAAGGCTGATAGCATGTCAGGATTGAAGTCAGAAGGGGGCAGCTGTCTCTCTCCACAGCTTCCTCTTGCAAGAACTGCTAGATTTTTGCATTTTATGTGCATTCTGACTTTTCATATTATTTTCAACTGTTCTCTGGGCAAGTAGACAGCTTCCCCATCCCCAACCCTGAGCTCAGGCTGGATGTGGTCTATAAATGGTCAGTTTGCAATCTCTGCTTTAGCTATATACATGTTAAGCTGTTCTGGATATTAGTCAAGGAGCCCTTAATTAAGGTGGAAGAGTTCCTCATTTAGAGGAATTCAACGGCCTTTTAGAAAACCTTTAGAATAAGTTTCAATCTTCCAAACTGACCTGGGAGATAGTTTTAGGGAGGGTCTAGCTCCCACACCACCTAGGATGGGAACGAGGGCAAAAGCGCAGGAACCCCTGGAGACAGAAGGGTCAGCAGACCTGCATTGCCACCCACAGATCTGTGTGTCCCTGGTGAGCTCCATTACCTCCCTTCGCCTTGCTTATCAGATTCTGAAATGGACACCTATTTAAGAGGGATGTTGTGAAGATAAATGAGTTTATTCTTTTCTCGTCTCCACTGGCCTGGTCAGTGCTGATCTTCCTTCCTCTCAGATGTACCCAGGGCCTGGCTGTAACTGCACACCCAGAGGCAGTACACAGCAGGGCATGCTGGGAGACCCAGCAATACCACTACCCTGTACTGCCATCAAGCAATCATATCAGGACTCTGCCCAGGGACTCTTCCCCACAGAGTTTCAAGCCTCTGCAAACACTGTAGTGTGTGTTCTGCAGACTCACTGGGAAGGTTCATTTTCAGTACAGATCTGCACAGGCCCCTACCCAGCTACCTGCATGTGGGTTCCTATGAGCTGGCTACTAGCTGGCCACTCACGGGCAACTGTGACCTATTTGCTATCTGCAAATCACAGCAGAGCATTCCTTGACTACCTAGAAGAGTATAGCCCGTATCACAAGGCAGGCCCCAGGACACGTAGGCCACTGATGACCTGATCACGTGACTATCTCCATGGTGGTCTTGGGATAACTCTGCCTGTGAGAACATCAAATGCTTTGCTGACACAAATGGCTCTTGACAAATGGTCATGATGTCCCCTTCTCTGTTCCTGGTAATACCTTGTCCCCAGTTCCAAACCCACCCTCCAGACACTATCCCTCATACCACTGTCGCATGATCAGCCTTTACAAGCCTGTATGATTTCAATAAATGACACAAGAACTTCTGCTGAAGTAGCAGTCTTGCCTTGCAAACCTGCTCCGCGATTGCTGTAATTGCGTTCCCACCGAAAAGTGGCAGCACAGTTCCTGTAGCAACACCTGCAGGTATTACTGCATATCTGCCAATTACAGATGTGTGCTCTCCAAGCAGAAGAGCCAGCACAGGGTGGGGAACATAGGGGTGCCAGCCCTGGCTGTGCCATCAACATGTTATGTGACCCTAGAGATATCTCTTCTACTCTCTATGCCTCAGTTTACTGATCTGAACCAATTGGGCTACAGATCTCAAAGGACCATCACCTCTAATATGCTCTGACTTTTTCACCAGGGACATATAATTGTAGAGTAAGAATCTCTGCACCCCACAAGGACTCTCCAGAGACACAAATGAGAGATGAGGGTTCAGTTTTTCCTTAGAGCATCAAGAAAGGTCTCAGCACCACCCAGTAGACCAGAAAGTCAGCTTGGTTCCAACAAAGATAGGTACCCCTTTCTTACCAATTCAGTTATAGTCCACTCTTTTCGATTTGAAAAAGACTGATTTCTATTGTACATGACTAGGCATTAAATGATATTAGAGAATTACTCTTAATTCTTAGCTCTTAATTAGCTGTGACATATAATATCTGTTATCAGTTAGAGCTTTTGACATGTCTATGGGTGAAATAATGTGAGCTGGGATTTTTTTGAAACTTCTCCAGGAAAGCAAACAAGTAAATGAAGGAAAATGTGCGAAAGACCACTAAAACCCAAGTGACTGGGTTTTGGTCCATGTTGAAGGCTGCCTCAGAGGTATATGCTGTTCTTTTCTATATAGATTGGGAGTTTCATAATAAAACATGAGGGAAAGCAGATTTTGCTTTCAGGGGGCCTCTGAAAAAAAGCAGATTTTGCTTTCCAGGGGACCTCTCCCTAAAGGAGATAGAAACATCAACTTCTGTGCTTGGGGTTAAACAGAGTATGATCACAGGAGACTAGAACCTTCTGGCTAAGTCATCTACTATACTCACTCAGGCTTCACGACACCTGCTAGTTCACAGGCATTCATGCCCACCCACCCCCCATAGGTGCATCTTTAGCACTTCCTCCAGGTGAAGAAATGGAGATCAGCATTTACGGCACCTGCCTGCCAGCTGGGAGGAGAGGTGTTGAGAGTCAACCCAGCCCCCATGCACTTCAAAGTTTCCTCTCCTAACTGCTCCGTAGTTTCTGTGATTTTTATTGTTTTATGAGCTATATAAACAGAATAAAAACAAATAAATAGAAATTTTTGAAAGCAGAAAATGACATAAGGATAAAGAATACTTTGTTTTATTAAAAGTGTTTTAAGTTTTTTTTTTTAAGTGTTATTACAGAACTGCCTGTTCCCAGCAATTATAATAGCCAGTTGACAAATCACAGAATTCCGCCAAGATCAAAGATTTCTGAAAAGCCTTTGAAATGGTGGCTATGAATCAGTTTGTGCCAAGGTGCACACTCATCAGCAAGACTGAATGTAGATGTGTAACCTGCTTCCTCTGTCCTTGAACTATCGATCAAGCACTCTACTACAACAAGAAATAAAAGGGTGTGTGGATATATGATTAAGAGCTAGGGACCCAGAGCCAGCTTCCCTTGCTTCAGATCCCAACTCTGCCCTCCAAGCTGTGTGACCTGGAGCAAGTCCCTTAACCTCTCTATGCCTCAATTTCCTCTTCAGTGTAATAAAGATGACAGTTATTTCTTGCCTCATGTCCTTGGTGAGGACATGCTGTCTGGCACATAGTAAGTGCTCAATAAATGTGAGCTGATGTTACATAGCCAGTGGTATATCCCAATGCTCTCACATCCACTGCAAGGACTGGCCATGGAGACATCAAACTGCCCAGACCTTTCAAAACGCTAGGTCTCCACTTCTGTCCTTCACTTATTGAAGGATAGTAACAGTGTGGAGGTGCCCTTTGAGCACTGACATCCACCAAACTGCTTTAACAACAGACATAAATCAGAAACAACTCTAATATCCATAATAGAGGCCAAAGCCCACATCACCTTTCAGCCAAGCAGGGAAGTCATCTTATTGTCATCTTTCTGGGTAGTGGATGAACAGTGATTTTTTTTTTCTTATTTTTTATTTTATTTACATTCCAAAATCTTCACAACATATATTCTTTGTAATGCCAACCATGACAGGAGCGAGGGTTCAAACCTAAATTGAGGGAAGACTTAGGAGCCAAGGGTTCAGGCCAAATAAAGGCAGCCTACTGGAGGTAGGCCAGAAGCAAAACTAAGAACCTTGGGAAATACTTCTTTGCACAAAGACAATGGCCTTGGCTCACTCACTGTCCTAAAAAACATAAAACTCACTCATACCCCAGAGCAGCCAACTGCTAACAGCCCCATGGTCCCCACTTTCTGAAGATTTACATTCAGGAGGAGAGGCCATCTTAAGATTGTGATGTACTGTACCTGCGTGGAAACTGAGGCTGGGTTTTGTCTTGGAAGCTGCAGGGACAGCAGGGAAAAAGCTCTTTCCCGATGGCTTTGACAGTTGAGCGAGTGCAGGGGGTGGCTGACTCTCACACAAGTATTCTACGGAGGGGGGCTGAAGTTTCTCCGTGACCTGCAGGGAAAAACATACAGCAGGGCAGGGTGTGGGGAGTGGGGAGTGAAGGGGTGAAATGCTAAGGTCATTTTGAGCTGAAGCCATGCATTCATTAATGCCCAGCCTGTGCAGACCACCATGGACATGCAGGGTACCTCAATGAATATAATGGGCAGAGTCATTGAGAACCTTCTCCTTCACCCCCAAGGATGAATACACAAATGATCTCTCATGGCTGTTTGTCCCCACCTTTTCCCTTCTCACCCCTGACCCTACCATGGAGGGGGTTCTCATCTAAACCCACTTGATAGCTAATTTTTTGGGTTAATAACTTCACGGGGTCACGGGTACCCAGATATTTGGTCAAACATTATTCTGGGTATGTCTTTGAGGGTGCTTCAGAAGAGTCTAACATTTAAGTAGAAATACTGAGTAGAGCAGATTCCCTTCCTTAATGTGGGTGGGCCTCATCCAATCAGTAGAAGTCTTGAACTGAACAAAAGGGCTGACTCACCTAAGAGAGACTCTTCCTGTGTGACTGCCTTGAGCTGGATCATTGACTTTTTCCTGCCTTTGGACTAGAACTTCTACCATTAGTGCTCCTGGGTCCCAGCTTGTGGACCACAGATCTTATAATATCCTTTCTTTCTCCCCCACTTCAACTACTCCCTGTTATTGTCCTACATTTATTTTTTTTTTCATTTTTAAGTTGAAACTGGGGTGTAGGCCAGAGGTACAGTGGGTTAGAGGGTTCACCAGAGACATAGTGGGGAGCAGAATGGGCAGATGTCCTGAAATATACTGCTAAGTGCAGCAGTGGGTGAGACAGGAGCAGTCTGCTCCACCAGATGTGGTTTAGTTCCCTAGCCAGGGATTGAACTCAGGTCATAGAGGTGATAGCGCTGAGACTTAACCCCTAGGCCACCAGGAAGGCCCTGTCCTACCTTTATTTCTACTGAACAAGTCACTGGACTCAGCAACCTTCCACTATGTGTCCCCAGGGCAAGAATGCTGGACAGCAGAGGCAGATCCACCAGACACCCAGCCACTAGACAACCCACCCAGGGAGTGGCCTTCTCACCCTCACTCCAGTTTATTTAACCAAGGGTTCACGGGAAATAAATAAACCTGTGTAAGACCCGCCCCACCCACTAAGCAAACATAATCTCACAGAGTTGTAATCAGTTTAACACTGTTGTGTGCTCTGATTTTTGCTTGATCCTATTTCACTGAGACTTTTCCACAGATCAGCATTGTCCAGTATCCCAAGAAAGTCATTCAAAATGAAAAATACTATTCATGTTGGTCATGAAGCATTTTGTGTGTTAGTAAAAAAATGGAAGGCAACCTCAATGACCACTTAGCAGGAATAGAAAACCACAAAGTAGGCATGAGTGGAATTGTATGCGGCAGGTCATTGCCCTACAGATAATGATAGAGGGCCCGTGTGTACCAGGCCCCGTGCCAAACTCAACAGAAAAAACACCTGGTGGTGGCTGGTTCTTAACAACTCACCACTCCCATGATTATCATTCAATTACCGTGTTTTACAAGCAGATAACGTACTTTTTCAAGTTAAGATACAAGTACTTTAAAGACACATGAAAAATGTATGAATAATGTTATTTTTCATAAATTAATGATATTAATAATGTTATTTTTTTAGAAAAAAATAGATAACCACATACAATACGTCTGCATGTGGCTTCAGATTGGAAATGGCAACAGTGAAGGTGCGGTGTGGGGGCCCTGGTCTTCTCATGTCCTTTGCATCTAGGGCCCCCAAGTTCTCATCATTACTTCACCGAGGCTGGTCCTCGGCACAACACGCTGCCCTTCTGGCTGGGCCCCTGAGATGGGGTGAGGCGCACCCTGGCCATTGTCTACCCACCTGTTGCACATTCCAGGGGAGGGAGGGTGACTGCTTCTTCCTGGCCTTCCTCTCCAGAGAGCGGTCCCGGCTGGGGCTACTGTGGGGCCACTTCCTGTCTGCTGGGATGGAATCTGGGGTGGCACAAGACTTGGGGTCCCTGGAGTCCTCCTCTGGAAGGTGGAAAGAGGAGCGGCGGCTGCTGCCCTCACGGTCCTGGGCCTTGGAGCGCCGGGTGGCCGCAATGAGAGAGATGCTCTTGGTGCTCACGGCCATCTCTTTGAGGGCCTGGGCACTCAGCACCAGGCTGCTGGCCTCCGTCGCCATCTTTGGGGCAGCCAGCTCCAGGCTGACTGGGGAGTACAGCTTGGTAACCAAATTCTTCACACTCAGGGAGCTCGACTTCTGTAGAAAACCAGCAACAGGATGTCACTGAGCCATACCCATGGTCCCAGGGTGGGTCCCCAAAGCAGACCTGGATATGGCTCAAGGCAAATAGCTTATTTGGGGAAAGAATAATGGGAACAAGAGCCAAGGAAGAGCATGTGAAGAAGTCAGTCCTTGGCCTGGGGCTAAATTGCACCCTGACATTGGGCCCTCAATCCAATGACAAGTGTCCTCATAACAAGAGAACAGAGACACACAGGGAGAGACCAGGTGACAACAGAGGCAGAGATGGAGCAAGGCAGCTACAAGGCAAGAAATGAAAGCCAAGGGGCCACCGGGAGCTGGGAGAGATGAAGGATTTTCCCCGGGCCTTCAAAAAGAGGGTAACCCTGCCTGCACCTTGATCTAGGACATCTAGCCTTGCTGGGAAAGAATACATGCCTGTGCTTTCAGCCACCTGGTGGTGCTTTGCCACTGTGGCCCAAGAAAATTAGCACCGGAAACTGAAACACTTAATTAACTCCATGCTGGGCTCAGTAAGCTACCATTGTGATGGCTACTTAAGGGGAGTCCTCCTTCCCAAAGCTTCTCTCCCCCCACCCTTGGCCCAGAGCAGTTCTGATGGAGGCCCTAACAACCCCAGTGGAGAAGAGGAGGCCTCTCTCCAGAGCCCAGGGCCCCAGTCAGCACCACACACGCTAACCTCATGAACTGGAGATGTCAGCAGGATTCGGACAGATGACGGAGGTAGAAGAGAATCTTGCTTTCCCAGTTTTTTTGATGGTGTGACTTTCGATGACTTGTAACCATCACTGTGGATGAAACACAGAGCATCAGCAGAGTCACCTGCCGCGGTCTGTATGTCCTTAGCGTTGTCAGCCAAATGAAATCCAGAGGCTGAACCCCCACAGCCAGGCCAGGGCCTCTGCATGCTGCTGTGGTTTGGGGCCACCATGGCCTCGTTCACTCATTGTCATTCATCCAGCAACGCATGCAGGCCCCCACGATAGCCAGTCCTGTACCGAGACAAGGGTGGCCTCAGATCATTGCAGAAGTGGCCCTGCTCCACTCTCCCGATAATCTAAAGTGGGAGGATGCAGGGAACAGTGATACAGATGCAACAAGCACGCAGTTATGCGGTCTGCATGGTATAGGCCACGAAGAAACGGAGAGAGACTTCCTCAGACAGGACAGTCAGAACAGCCTTCTTGGAGAGGGGGCCAGGCCGTAAGAAAAATATGTCTGCTCTCTGTCCCCAGGTCTGGCACTGACCTTCAAAAACCATTGGAATTTCTGAGTGATGGGGTGTCTTTGTTATGCTAATGAGGTGGCTCCTGGTGACCCTTGAATAGCTCACCGGAAAGACCAACCAAGCAGAACTTTGTTAGGAGGGAGTGGGGATGGGGCTGAAGTTGAGGTCATTCTTGTGGCCAAGGACCTCATCAATTGTACCTGAGTAATAAATCCTGAAGAAAAAAAAAAAAAAAAAAACAGATATATGGGCCCTATGGCCCTGATTCTACCAGGAGAGGGCGTGGAAGCTTTGAATCCTTGTCCTACCAGACCTTCCCCAATGCACATCCTCTATAGTAAAGGGAGACTGAAATAGAGCATTGTCAGTGAGTTCTGAGTCATTCTAGTAGATTACCAAACCTGAGAGGATCATGGGAATCCCCCAAAGTCACAACCGACTAGACAGACTTCACAAATGAACCAGGGACTTCATTTGCAGCTGGCATGGGATGTGGGGGCAGTCTTGTGGCAAATGGAGCCTTAACTGGAGGCATCTGAAGCCAGCTCTGGGTGGTTACTGCCAGAACTGAATAGCAGTACACTCAGTTGGTATTAGATCAGCGGGGGTGGAAATAGAACATTCAGGAACATCTATGCCAACACCCAAAAAATGAGGTCAAGTGCTAGAGGAAAAGCACTGCAGTCAGAGGGAGAGCATAGACAAAGGAAGGGAGATAAAGTGCCTTTCACAAGAGGAAGCAGCCCCTGGTTCGACCAGGGTCAGATGGCAGTTATACCAGCAGACCCTGTCCAATGACACTGTCCACTGACCCCTCAGCCTCATCACCCCTCTGGGAAACAAGGGCTCAGTGGGATGTGGAAGCCATTTACCTGTCAGTCTCCAGGAGAATGGGCGGCAGCTCAAACTGGGCACCCCATGGGAGGTCCTTCCTGTCATCAGGCTGGTCTCGGTTGGTCTCCTCAGGAGGAGGAGAGATGTTCAGAACAGAGCCATCCTGGAACCAGATAGAGAGCTGAGTGAGGTGCCACAGACACCTGCAGTTGTGTCTTCAAGCCAAGGACTGTGAGGGACCATGGAAGGTCCCTGTCCTCTGGCAGCCACATGGGAAGAAAAACACCCAGTGGGGAGGTCACAGGTCAGCTTGTTAGCTCTTCTGGCCATGCCTCCCTATCACAGAGACAGAAGGGAGGCACATGTGCGAGGGCACATGTGCAAAAGAAGATGCTCGTTAGATTACCCTGAAAAGGCTTCCTGTCCTCAGAAAGTTAGACAGAGGATCTTTTTCATAGGCTCTAGAGAGACCACGGCTTAGTAGATGCCCAATGAAAGTATTAATCATAATAGTCAAGAGGTGGAAACACCCCAAGTGTTCACTAGTGGCAAATGGAATGATAAAATAAGAAGTCAAGTCACACACCACACACAGATGACCTTAAGGACATATGCTGATTGATCTAAGCCAGACACAAAAGGACAAATGCTGTGTGATTCCACTTATGTGAGGTCCCAGGAGGTCCAAGATGGTGGGGCCCAGAGGCTGGGGCAGGAGAATGAGGGGTTAGTGTTTAGTGGGGACAGAGTTTTCAGGTGAGAAGATGGACAAGTTCTGGAGATGGATGTTGATGGCTGTACATCAGTGTCAAAGTAATTAATCCCGCTATCCAATATACTTTGAAATGGTTAAATGGTAAGTTTTTTTTATTATTATTATTTTTAATACAAGCACTGGATACAGTCAGAAGCATGGGAGGGTGAGAGAATTCACCAGAGCCAGAGCAGAGAGCAGAACAGGCAGACTGATGAAGTACACTGCTGAGGGAAGCAGCGGGCGCGGCAGGAGAGGTCTGTGCACCATGTGGGACCCTCACCCAGTGGCTGGGGATTAAACCAGCGCTGCAGAGGCTGCAGGCAGCTTAGCAACCAGGCGCTCAACCACTGCACCACCGGGGAGGCCCTCAATGGTAAGTTATATGTCATGTGTATTTTACAACAGTAAAAAAGAATGGGGAGGGGGGAGTCCTGCAGGGACACCTCCCAGTGCCGTGAGTGGTCACAACGAGGCCAGGCCAGGCCTTCTGGACCCATGGTCGGTGGAACAAGTTGTCATCCTTCAAGCCAATAGTCTCTAAATATTGATTTAAAACAGCTCAGCTCTTTGGAGGGTCAGAGGAAAGAGGTAACCGGTGGGGTCACCCATCCCCCACAGACCCAAGCATTTCTCCTCGGACCCAAACCCGCACACCAGAGTTTCCTGGGTGGGCACCAACTCTGCCAGAGCTTTCCTGTGTGAGCAGGTCCAGTGATGAGGGACTTCACTCAGGCACTCAGTCTTGTATCTTAGGGCCTGTTGCCCATTTCAGGTGCTGATCTAGGTACAGTTGCAGAGAGGGGTCGTGGTAAATACAGGTTCTTCTCCTCCTCTCAATGTTAGGTGGGTCATCCTGCCTCAAATATGAAGCAGGTCACCCAGATGGCTGGACTATGATCCAGAAGCTGCTGGAGGTAAAGTAGGTGAAGGCCTTAGGTGGCTGGTAAAAGAATAATGACCTTTTTTTGAACACATCAACATGTCTGGATATCAACATTTCTCCAAGCCCTATGAAGTAGGTACTGAGTCATCCCAAAGCTCCAGGAGAAACAGAATCCTGATATTAGTGGGAAAAGCTCCTGGTGTCAGAATTGCACAAGGGTAATGAAAGTGTTGCCATTGGGGAAGTTGTGACTTTTCTATAATTCAAAGGTTATTTCAAAATAACAGTTTTTAATGACATGCACCACAAAGACATCTTTACAGACACATCACCCAAAGCAGTGATAGTGAAGGCAAAGATAAACAGCTGGGACTACATCAAATTAAAGAGCTTCTGCACAGCAAAAGAGACAATAACCAAAACAAAGAGAAACCCCACCAACTGGGAGAACATTTTTGCATACAACACTAATGATAAAGGACTGATCACAAAAATCTACAAAGAGCTGATGAGACTCAACAAAAACAAAGAAAATAATCCAGTCAAAAAATGGGCAGAAGAGCTAAAAAACTTCTCCAAAGAGGAAATACAAATGGCCAACAGGCATATGAAAAAAGGTTCAACATCACTTGTCATCAGGGAAATGCAAATCAAAACTACAATGAGATACCATCTTACACCAGTGAGAATGGCACATATTAAAAAAAACTAGCAACAACAAATGTTGGCGAGGATGTGGAGAAAAAGGAACTCTCCTGCACTGTTGGTGGGAGTGCAAACTGGTCCAACCACTATGGAGAGCTGTGTGGAAATTCCTCAACCTACTAAAGATAGAGCTTCCATATGATCCAGCAATTCCACTCCTAGGTATTTACCCAAAGGACACAGAAACATCAATTCCAAAGAGCACCTTCACCCCTATGTTTACAGCAGCACAATTTACAATAGCTAAGCTTTGGAAACAACCCAAATGCCCAAAAATAGATGACTAGATCAAAATGTGGTACATATACACAACGGAATATTACTCAGCCTTCAAAAAAGACAAACACATGCAATTTGCAGCAACATGGATGGAGCTGGAAGGGATCATGCTCAGCGAAATAAGCCAGAAAGAAAAAGAAAAATACCGGATGGTCTCACTCATAGCAGGAATCTAGAAAACTTAAATAAGGGACCAGGAAAAAGAATAACTATAAGAAAGAAAAAATCAAAATCAACAAACAACCATGAACCAGAGACACACTATTATGGGGTGGGGGGAAAGAAGGAATTGAGGTCAAAATAAGGGGGTTGCAATTGTATGGGGAATATAAAAATAAAATTTAAAAAACAAATAAATAAAAATAAAAAAATAAAAAAATAACAGTTTTTAAAAATATAGTGACTATTACATGGTTTGAAGCAGCAACAGGCTGGAAACCACCTAACTGTTCACAAACAGGGGGCCAGGGCTTCCTGGTGAGATGATGAACTGTAGGCCACATTTCCTTTCCACCCCTTTGGAGCACTAATAAACCTCTTCTGCTCAGTGGAAGGGCTGACTCAGCAGGTCTGGGGTGTTCCAACCCTGCATACACCAAAGAAAGCTGTGGCCCTTGACCAGTCCCCGGGGGTGACTTCTGAACCCTTAAGATATCTTTCCTGATAAGAGTCTCTGTTTATGCTGATAGCGTGACTTATTGTGAGAGTCTTGGGCATGTGGTATCAGCTTGACTCCTGGAGATTGGGTGAATGAGGCTGCCCCATAGACACTCCAGGCCCGTGTGACCCAAGCCCCCTCCCTAAAAACACCTCTGGATACCAAGCATGGTGAGCTTCCTGGTCAGCAATGCTCTGAGTTTGCTGTCACACCTTTGCCAGAATAAAATACCACTTGTGCAACTGCACTGAGCAGGGACAGATGTAAGCTCACTCCTGGTGTCTTCTGGACACCACCCTTGTGGTGCCTTTCACTTTTGCTAGCTTTAATCTGCATGTTTTCTTTCTCTTTTTCTTTTTTTAAAGATTTATTTATTTATACAAGAACCAGGGTATAGGCCAGAGGTACAGGAGGAGAGGATTCACCAGAGACAGAGCTGGGAACAGAACAGGCAGACCGACAAAACACACTGCTGAGGGGAGCAGCGGGCGAGACAGGAGAGAGGTCTGCTGTGCCACATGGGATTCTCACTGGCTGGCCGGGATCGAACCTGCACTGCAGAGGCTGCGGACAGCTTCACAGTGCGGTGCACAACCGCCTGTGCCACCAGGGAGGCCCAAATCTGCATATTTTCATGGTAGTAAACCATCACCGCAGAGTGACAGCTTTTCTTTGAGTCCTAGTGAGATGAACCTAAGGCTGGTCTTGGGGAGGCTGACACGTAACACAGAAAAGAGATGGGTATAAAACACTGTGTGAGAATGGGAGGAGTCACATAGCCACAATGTTCAGCAAGCCCGATTCCAGATGTGTGAATGGTCACTGAACCAGCAGGCCCAAAAAGCCAGTCCCTGCCAGGAGCAGCAGAAACCAAGAACTATCTCCACACACAAGGCACCACCTCAAGGTACAATGTCCTCCACTACTAGGGACTAGGGAACAGCTTTAGAGGCAGTCAGATCCCTGGTCCTCCTCTCTTGTGCCCACTTCTGGGCAACTACTCCTCCCCTACTCTTGCTGAAGCCTGGAAGTTTCTCCTTTTTTCCCCCTGTGAAGGTAAAGCAGAGGACTGTGGACCAGGAACCAGGCAGAGCCAAGCGCACAAGTAGGACTGTGGTCTAACTAACAAATGCAGGCCCCTCGCCCCATCTTCTCCCCTAGGGAGTCCCTCGAATTCACACGAGACACCACTCTATGCAGGAGGCCCAAGGCTGCTCTTGCAAGCTGACAATCCCAAGGGAAAGGTCTGAGACCATGTGCCTAAAAGAAGATACCTCTCCAGGGTCATGGAAGCCACAAGGCCCACCTCACACTTCCCAGGTTTCATTCTCATGGGCCTTCCCATCCACACAGGCCCACCCCAGGAACACTTCCTCCCCAGACCTCAGGGCCCAGGCAGGACTCGCCTCTCCTGAACCCGGCCCAGTCCAACAGCCCCATCCACACTACAGGTGTCTGTCCCTTGACAACTCTGCTCATGGAGGTGTCTGAGTTTCCTTTCTGTTTTAGGACCAGTCCCCTCACCAGGTCTAGCAATCAGGAGGTCTGTTGATCACTGCCGAGCCTCAGGGCAACTCACCCGCAGGGAACTGGACATGACCGAGTGCAGCAGCAGCAGGCGGTTCAGTGTGCCCTCTCCCAGCTCCCGGGAGTACAGGCAGTACCGCTTGTCCAGGGCCTCTGGCAGTGAGATGCCAGCATCTGAGGACGAGGGAAAGCAGAGGTCAGGGAAACATCTGTTCCTTGTTAAAAAGACAGGAGGTGGATTTTGCAGGTACTGATACATACAGCAAGCTGACAGGAGAGGGTTTTTTCTAGAGAGTGGGCTGGGATTCCGTATGTCTTCTTTATGTTTTTCTCTATTGTAAAATGTTTCTACTGTGTTCATACATTGTCCTTTAATCATAAAATAGGGAAACTAACAATTCTAAAGTTCAAATAAAATTTAAGTTAAAAATTAAAGAGCCACTCCTAAGTGTATGCCCAAAAGAATGGAAAACAGGTGTACAAACAAAAACTGGCACACCAAGTTCACAGCAGTACTATCCTCAGCACTACAATGAAAGAGACAAGTGCCCATCGGCAGATGGACACACACACAGAGAATGTGCTAGGTCAAGGACAGTAGCCAGTCTTAAGCAGGAACAGAGGTCTGCTGCATGCCGCAACAGGGCCAAAGAACCCAGACACGAAAGGTTACGGCTGCTAATTGCATTTACACAAAGTGTCCAGAGCAGGCCAGTCCATGGAAATAGAAAACAGACGCAGGGGCGTCTCATGGACTAGTGGACATGGGAGCTGAATAGAGGTGACGGCTGCACCACGCTGAACTGGGCTAAGCACTACTGAGTTGTATGTGCTACAAAGGTGGATTTTACATAAATTTTATATAAATTTCACATCAAAAAAAAATGTTCAAGTAAGAAATTTTAAAACAGCCAGAACCCTAAAGAAGAAGCCAGGAGGGTTGGTTGTAGAATCAGGCTACCGATATCCAAACACTCACCAATAGAGATGGCAAAGTATTTTTTATTTATTTATTTATTTATTTTTTTTAATAGAGGCATGCTTTATTTATTTGTTTGCTGGCTTGTTTGTTTGTTTTGTTTATACATGCACTGGGTACAGTCAGAAGCGCGGGAGGGTGAGAGAATTCACCAGAGCCAGAGCGGGGAGCAGAGCAGGCAGAAGGACCGAAGTACACTGCTGAGGGGAGCAGCGGGCGGCAGGAGAGGTCTGCGCGCCATGTGGGACCCTCCTCTGGTGGCCGGGGAGCAGCCAGGGATCGAACCGGCGCCGCAGAGGCCGCGGGCAGCTTCGCAACCCAGCGCTCAACCGCTGCGCCACCGGGGAGGCCCTAGAGATGGCAAAGTAAAGCATGCTGCAGGGCACTCCTGTTTGTGTAAAAGTGTGTTTACATGAATATACATTGCACAGCTCCACTGGGGGGAATGCACAGGTCACAAAGACAGTGGACCGAGACAGGGTTGGAGTGGGAGGGAGACTGAGTTTCCTAGGACCCTATTTGGATAACAATGGGGTTTTTTAACCTGGGCGTGGTCTACTCTTTCCAGAAAATGACAATAATAAAAAATCAGCTCCCTTGGGCCTCCCCGGTGGCGCAGCGGTTGAGCGCTGGGTTGCGAAACTGCGCGCGGCCTCTGCGGCGCCGGTTCGATCCCTGGCTGCTCCCCGGCCACCAGAGGAGGGTCCCACATGGCGCGCAGACCTCTCCTGCCGCCCGCTGCTCCCCTCAGCAGTGTACTTCGGTCCTTCTGCCTGCTCTGCTCCCCGCTCTGGCTCTGGTGAATTCTCTCACCCTCCCGCGCTTCTGACTGTACCCAGTGCATGTAAAAACAAACAAACAAACAAACCAGCAAACAAATAAATAAAGCATGCCTCTATAAAAAAAAAAAAAAGATAAAAAATAAAATAAAATAAAATAAAAAATAAAAAATCAGCTCCCCCGAGCTGGGTGCTGGGGCTGCCTCACCCTGGATCAGCTGCTGCTGGTCTTGGATGATCTGCTCACAGAGCAACCTGTGCTGGTGATAGCGCTGAATCACGAAGTCCTTCTGGCACAGCAGGTTCTTCCTGCGCAGGTTGTGGGCCTGAAGCTCCGTGCTCTCCACCTCCAGTTCATGGGCCCTGCACAGCAGCCGGAGCACCTCCCTCTGGTCCTCATTAATGGCCTGCTTGGGGAGCAGTTTCTCCATCTGCGACGCCTTCCTCTTGGCGTTGGCCAGGCGCTGCTCCAGCCCAGCCTGGAGAAAGAACAGGAGTTCAGGGCATGGGCCAGGGCGCCAGTGGTCATGATATTCGTTCTAATGGGCTCAGGGTTACAAGCCACACTCTGGAAAGCCCACCAGGGGTCAACTGAGGACTGTGGCTGCCCCCTCACATTAATCATGTCTTTTATCTGTCACGTTCTGATGTTTTGACGTTTGGGGCCTGCTGGCCCAGAAAGATTCTGCTCTTCACCTCCTCTCTGAAGTCCTCCTGATTCCCCAGCTGGGCCAACAGCTCCCTCTGCTGGCTCCCCAACATCCCATCTCTGGCTGTTACCCAGCCTCTATACTGGGCTAGAGAACTGCGTTTGTGCCTCTCCCTAGAAGATGGTGAGCTTCAGCCACAGAGAGCACCTGGCTCATCTTTATGTTCCTCCAGTCTAGCATTGAGCTGGACACTTAAAACATTGATTTATTTTTTATTAAGTAATTGATTAATTACTTGTTTAATTAATGGAGTCATAATGTATGGGCTACTTTGCATCTCAGCATCTACATTTGTCCCCCCAAGGTCATGCTCGTTGCCAATATACATTATCAGTTCAAGACAAAGGCATTTATTTCTCTTACTTTTAAAGAGTGGAGGACTTTTAAAGTGAGATGGAGTAATCTGCAAATTGCTACAGGCAGATGTAGTAATATTAAGAGGCTCTTGGTTTGGCTGGAGAGCTTTTAAGTGAAATAAATGCCTCCTGCTTTCAGCAACATGACTTCACTAGTCGTTTTCTCTAGAGGCCTGAAAATATACCCGCAGACATTTGACTAATGGGTAGAATAGAAACCAACGTCACTGGCATTTTCCCCAAATCCTTCATCAAGCGCCAGTTCTGAAATTTTCCTGAAGTGAGGCTATTAGATGACTAGCTATGATAGAAAGAGTTCATATAAATATCTAGCTCTTCTCAGAAAGCAAAAAGGAGAGAAGACGTCATTCTCTAGGGAGGAACCTCAGATCCTGGCTTCCTCTGACCATGTCCCTGGACCTCCTGTGACGTGACCAGCCCATACTCAGGGGAAGGCTTGCGAGATATCAACGGAGAGAAAGCACTTCATAAAGTGTAAAGTGCTTGTCTGTGCCAAGGGACTTGTTAGAAGCTTGGCTACCCCAAGTGGCAGGGAGACCATCCGTGCCCCACTTCATGGCCACGGGCCTCTCTGTCCCCAGGGGCCTCCTGCCCTGTGTGGCTCACACACACATACACCCCGAGTGGCTATAACCTCTATACCAAGGGACATGAACTTTGGTGTCAGACCCGGGTCCGATCCCAGCTCTGCTGCTCCTGCTCTCTAAAATTTGGACCATTTATCTCATCCCTCTCCATTTTATCCATCCATGAAAAGTCATGACTGGCCTGTCCATGGGAGGGTTGTAAGGGCCCTGAGAGTCCTGACAGATGCTAGGGCCTCGTTGTGACTGCCTCAGCAGTGGGCATGTGGTTTTCTCTCCCACCTTGAGGGCCAGGGTCTTCCGCTGCTCAGCCAGAAGCATGTTGACCTCCTCTCTGGCCAGCACCACCTCGTGTGGCTCTGTGGACTCTCCCTCCTCCCCATCCACGTCAGCCTCTGCCGTCTCCTCATCCTTCTCGGGCATCCTGTGTACCTGGTGGGTCTTCTCCCGCTCCCAGCTGTAGCCACAATAGAGGGGTCAGGGGTCATACAAGCCTCTTACAGGGCTGCAGTCCTGGCACCTCTTGTCCTGGAGACTCAGCGGGTTCTGGCTGACCTATTGGCTTGCCTGGGCATGGAATATGGGGCAGACAATGGACTAGGGTGGGGGATTATGGGTGTTTTGGTGGTGCTATTGTGTGGTCACAACTTACACCTGAAGAGGTGTGATCCTATACCCCTAAATCATAGACAGTTTGTAA
Organism: Talpa europaea; assembly: GCF_964194135.1. NCBI lineage: Eukaryota > Metazoa > Chordata > Mammalia > Eulipotyphla > Talpidae > Talpa > Talpa europaea. The sequence continues at coordinate 71,846,208 of NC_140079.1, forward strand.
ACCAACATTACCTCAATAAAAAGTAATGCAATTTTAAAAAAATGGGGCAGAATTGGGTCAGATGTGTGAGCTCTTCTATATTTATGAAAAAGAGCATGAGCAAAAGCTGAAAGGAAAGAAAGAAGCAATAAACATTTTGTGGTAGGATCGCTGAGGGATTAGGTGCAGGACTTTGCAACTAGCCCACGCCCCTCCAAGCACAGGACCTCCTAAGATCTTCCAGTGACCTTGGGCACCCTCCTATGTAAACGTGCCCACCCCAACTACTCTCCTGGACTGTGAAACCTGGATGGTAACAGTGCACACTCCAGGGACTCTGAGAGGATGAACCAAAACATCCCGGTTTCAGATTGGGCCAAAACCAGTCTGGGAGGTGAATGGTGGTAAGAGCACCTCCTCTTACTGGGAATTCCTCCAATGTAAGTATCGTGCTTTTTGTATAACTTTAAGAAATAAACAAAAAGGCAGAAAGAAAAAAAGGTAGAAGAGGAACGTGGCTAGGGTTGGAGAAAAACAAACTGGAATTATAGCACTAAGTTTAAGCTACCCATAGGAGGGAGTCCACCTGTCCTAATTTGTCCAGGGCCTTCCCAGGCAGCACTGTTGTCCCTGTGTGACTGCTAATGGCACCTCCTCTCACTTTCAAGTGCATTAGGTCCAAATGAGAACTTGCATGAGCAATGCCCACGTATATGGGCAGTCTACTCACAGCAGGCGCAGAGAGAATGCCCAGGGAATGCACAACCTTGAGCAAGCCTATGGCCCCTCTGAGCCTCAGTATCACCTTCTCTCAAGTAGCATTGATTCAGACCTGGCGAAGGATACCCCCCTCTGAGAGAAAGCTCATTGGAGCCTGTAAGCCTTCTCCTCCCAGCCCAGTTTAGCTATAAGGGCAGGAGAACAAGAGAAAGATCAGATCACGAGTCCTGCTTATGAAGAAAGGGTGCCCCCTGGGAACCTGCAGGCAGTAGAGATAGCAAAGAAAAAAGAAAAAAGAGCTCTCATCAGTGGCCCTCTCTTATCCTTGCTGGCTTCTCTGCCCTGTTGGATGGAGAGTGCCGGGGCCTTTGGTGATGCCCAGAGGCAGAGACACTCACTCCGCAATGGTCAGCAGGTGACGGGATGTGTCGATGTGCAGCTCAATGTTAGTGTTCTCCAGCTCCACCAGGCTGCGCCGCATCTCCAGCTGCTCCTTGAAGGCTCCAATGAGCTGTGCCCGGATCTTGTTCATCTGCAGGTGGCTGTCCTCCTCTGCGTTGTGTGGGGGAATAGTAACTAGGAGCACAAAGAGAGCCAGCTGTATCAGGAGCAGTGCCACCTAAGCCATGGCTGAACTTCATATTGCCCATCAAAGAGAGTCTGGCCCAAGGGGGCATCTAATGAACAAGTGTGGATGGATGGATGGATGGATGGATGGATGGATGGATGGACGGATGGATGGATGAAGGATGGATGGATGGATGATAGATGGATGGATGATGGATGAATGGTAGGTGATGGCTTGAGGCATGAATACATAGTAGGCGGATAGGTAGGTGGGTCAAGGTATGGATGAATGAATGTATGGGAAGGTGGGTATAAATTAGTGGTTAATTTTATGTAAAGTTACAATGTGGTCTAATCCCAAAAGGAGCCTGAATAAAACTGATAGGGACCTCCCTGGTGGCGCAAGGGGTTAAGTCACAGCCTGTGAAGATGTCTGCAGCCTTTGCAGTATGAGTTCAATCCCCAGCTGGCCAGGGAGCAACCCACATGGCGCAGCAGATCTCTCCTGTCTCGCCCACTGTTCCCCTCAGCAGTATATTTCAGTCAGTCTGCCTGTTCTGTTCCCCACTCTGTCTCTGGTAAATCCTCTTAACCCCCACACCTCTGGCCTGAACCCCAGCTCTTGTATGCATAAATAAATAAATCTTTAAAAAAAAAACTGAGTCGGGGGAAGGGAGGAGTGGAGAGAAATTGCCTGATGGGTATAGGGCTTGACTTGGGAGTGATGAAATGTTTTGGTTCTGGGTAGAGGTGGCTACACATCACAATATGCAAGATGCCACTGAATTATTTGCTTCAAGGTGGTAAGTTTTATGCTATGTGAGTTTTACCTCAATCAAAAGTTTTTAAAGAACTAGATGCAAATGTTAGCAGAAAATGCAAAGTCTGCACTCTTTGTATCATTTTGTAGATCTAAAATTATTCTAAAATAAAGTTGTTGTTTTTTTTTTAATATATCTGGTTTGGGAGGAAGGAAAAACAAACCAAAAAAAGTAGGATAGTAAGAAGAAAAGTAAAAAAGAAAGAAATTTAAAGAAAGCAGAGGACATAGTTCACACATACACACATACTGTACAGTGAGGAAATGAAAGCTGAGCTCAGGTGCTTACCCCACAGTAAGAAAGGGGCAGGGTCACCAAACTCCTGGAGGGCCCAGGAGTGAGGACAGGGCAGGTCTGGGGCTGGTCACGATGGAGAGCCTCCAAGCCCTGGTGGGGAGAGGGGGCAGCAAAGTGGAAAGAGGCCCCGGCCTGCCTCAGCTCTACCTTGTGTATTCTGGGCACCGGGACTACTTTTCTTCTCCTTTTCCTGCTTCTCAATCTTGGATTTGAGGTGCTCGATCTCCCTGCGCAGGTCCGAGATGACGTCCGTGTACTGCGCAATGTGGTAGGACACGCTCAGCAGGTTGCGCTTGACCTGGTGGGGTAGGACCACAGGGGCCAAAGTCAGAGCTGGTCAGGGCACCCCAGGAAGTGGCAATGCACTTACCCCAAAACTACAAACACATTTCTGTCATAAAAATTCAAATCAGGGCCTCCCCGGTGCGCAGTGGTTGAGCGCTGGGCTGCGAAGCTGCCCCGCAGCCTCTGCAGCGCCAGTTCAATCCCCGGCTGCTCCGCGGCCACCGGAGGAGGGTCCCGCATGGCGCTCAGACCTCTCCTGCCGCCCGCTGCTCCCCTCAGCAGTGTACTTCGGTCCTTCTGCCTGCTCTGCTCCCCGCTCTGGCTCTGGTGAATTCTCTCACCCTCCCGCGCTTCTGACTGTACCCAGTGCTTGTATAAATAATAAATAAATAAATCTTAAAAAAAAAATTCAAATCAGTACAATTCAGTCTTAAAAGCAGGTCCTGTCCTGTCACATAAAACATGACTAAGGACACTGTGCTGAGCAAAGTAAGTCGGTTGGAAAGGGATTCCACCACATCCTTGCAGGGAGCAGAAGCCTATTACAGGGGCTGGAGAGGGCAATGAGAAGTCAGAGTTGAATGGGTCCAGAGTTTCAGGTTGGGAAGATGAGAAATTCCTGGAGGTGGAGGAAGGTAATGTTTGCACAGCAAAGTGAATGTTCTTAATGCCAGTGACCTGCATACTTAACAGAGCTGAGATGGTAACTTTCATCTTATGTACATCTCACCATAATAAAAAAAATTCAAACAATCCATCAAGATTTAAAAATAAACCAACAGGCAACCATCCTGGTGTGTGCTTCCAGATCTTTCTCTGTACAGTTCTATATGTCTATATGTAGTATCTAGACAGATAGGGACAGCACTTTGGGTGTAGGTTTTGAATTTATATAAATGATGTTGAATGGTAACTGCTATTCTCTAACTAGCTTTTCTCATCCACTGCGTCTTAGAGGGCAGTTGTCAGCTGGACAGGGGAGCCTGTTCAAACAGCTGCAGGGCAGCCCATGAGAGGGACAGCCGTCTGCTTGTCCCATCCTCTTTGATGGGCTCTTTGGAGCCTCCCACTGATACAACTTCCTTGGGTGTGTGGGCCCACATTTCCCTCTGGTGGATTTGGAGGGTAAAATGGCTGGCTGCAGGGCACAAGCAGAGGTGACTTCAATTGCTCTTCATCTGTATATCACATGTTCTTCATCATTCAGGGCTCCACCTGGACTAACCCATGCCCCCTTAGGAAAGTCCCCTCTCAATTCAGCCTGCTCTGTCACTCTTTCTTGTAACACCCTGTGGCTCTGAGTTAGAGCACTTTTTATGATTTTTGTTTGTTTGTTTTTGTTTTCTAAAGATTTATTTATTTATTCATATAAGAGCTGGGGTGCAGGCCAGAGGTGCAGGGGGGTGCGCCATGTGGGTTGCTCCCTGGCCAGCCGGGGACTGAACTCGTGCTGCAGATGCTTCGGATTGCTTCATAATGTGGTGCTTAACCCCTTGCGCCACTAGGGAGGCCCACTTTTATGATTTGAAAGGATATCTATGTGAGTTTAATATCTGTCTCTCTCCACCCATCACTAAGGTCAGGGTCATTGAGAATAAAATCTCTCTGGTTTGCTCTTATCACAACATCTAGTTCACCTTGGCATTGGGGTGATCTCATCACATGCTTGTCGAAAAATGATGAGTATAATAAAATAACACCCATCACAGGCTGACCTCCAGCCCTGCATGTACTAAGTGACCTCCATGCATTATCTCACTGAAGTCTCATGCATCCTTAAGAGATGGATGCTTCAAACTGAGAACAGCCAAGGAGACAGAAGAGCACAGTGGTTTAAGGTATGGAATCTGGAGCCAGGCTCTCTGGGCCCCAGTTGGTTCTGTTCTAGTTGTGGAAGATTTGAGAAGTTGCTTTGTATCTTTATGCTTCAGGACCTCAGGCTATCAAATTGAATAACAAAACCTCCCTATTGTCCGTATTGCCCTTAGAAGAGAAGAGAAGGGAGAAGCCCTGTGAAGACTGTGACAAAGAGAGATCCAGGCGGCCACGAGCCAAGGAATGGCAGGAGCCACCAGAGCTGGAAGACAGGAAGGCTCCTGCCCAAGTGCCCCAGCAGAGAGTGCTGTGTGAGAGTCCAAGGAGCAGGTGGAGGCAGAGAGCAAGGGCTTACCCTTGTCTTGATGTTCTTGGCCCTGTAGGCATATAGCAGAGTGGTCCGTGACTCCTCGAAGTACGTGCTGGCTGGGCTGATGTGGGCGATCATCACTGTCCGGCTGTTCCCTCCCAGAGCATCCTGCTCAGTGGAAGACATAAGCTAGGGGTCATGGAAATGGGGCCCCAACCTGTCCAGTGGCTCTGACCCACCTGTCCCAGGCCCTTCTGAGTTTCCTGCTCCAAACCCCAATTGATGCTGAGACCAAGGTGCCAGTGATCAGATCCCTTCCAGGCCCACCAGATTAGACAATGGGGCTGAATTTACAGTGACATTTATTTATTGCTTTGCCTCTTATTTACTTATATCCTTGTTATGGAATAGAGGTAACCACATTCAGCTCATTATAAAGAGTAATTTATGTACAGTAAAACCATCTGTGATAGGACAGCATCAGTAAGGTGGTAAGCCCCCTGACCCTTGGAGTATGCAAGCACAAGTTGGAACAGAGGGGTGGAGGGGGGAGTCAGGCAGTGATTAGAGATGGTTTCTATGGTGTCCCCTGCCTTTAGGGGTTCCCAAAAGGGCCCTTAGCCATGAAAGATGCTGGCAGCTGCTGCAACCTACTTCCCCCAAGATCTGCAGCTCTTACCTTCAGCAGGCGAGTGAGTTTGCTGTCCCGGAAGTTCACATACTGCGCACGGCTGCCACCCTTCTCACTGAGAGCATTGATACAGTTGCCCAGCGCCAGCAGGGAGCGGTTGATGTGAGCACCCTCCTTCATCCTTTTGCCTCGGTTCTGGGTCTGAGCAGGGAGAGGTTAAGCTACTGGGAGATGATCCTTTTCCACCCACCATCTCCCCAACTCCAGAACCCAGGGGAGGGAACTGTGGGCTAGAGGGATGCAATAACCTCACACACATACGGCTAGGGCTTAGGAACTGAGGCTCTGCAAGCTCTGTTAGATTCTTGGAACCTCTGGACTCATGTCAGTGACATAGGACATAGTGCTACAGTGGAGCACTACACAGCCATGAAAAGGAATGAGGTAGCACTATCTATGGATGTTGAAAAGATGTTTATGATTACATGAAATAGACATAGGCTAGAGGGATGTCTGTTTGGACAACCTCTAAATAAATAAATTACATTTTTAGTAATAGGAAAGTGTGTGTTTTATCCAGAAAGTCCCTCCACATTGAAACTCTCTCACTTTCAGTCTCAACTCAGCACCCCTCCTCAGAGAGCAGGCCCCAATCTCACTCTCCAAAAGGCAGACTGCAGCGCCCCCTACCCCACCGCCTATTGCTCTTCCCACATTACCCTATTAAATTCCTTCCAATCATTTCACTCTCTTGGCAATTATCTTGCTCCTATATACATTCAATGCTTTTCCACCTGTTCCCCTCCCCCCAGAACATAACTCCATGTGGGACCCGTCACTCTGGTTGACAAAGGGCCCAGGACACTGGCAGGCACCTGACCCATATCAGGCTCAGTGGCTGTGTGCAGGTTGGATACACAGATGGACAAGGAGCCTGGGAGGACAAGCTCCACACTCCCAGGGGGAAGGTGACTTCTAAGTGTAACCATCTTCCTGTGCTTTTCCACAGTCCCCTCTATTTCTGCAGTGCAGCTCTATTACATTTGAAACCAGAAAGGAAACTAACATTTTTCTCTTTAAAAGTGTGGGTTTTGGAGGCCTCCCTGGTGGCACAGGCGGTTGAGTGCTGCGCTGTGAAGCTCTCTGCAGCCTCTGCAGTGCAGGTTTGATCCTGGCCGGCCGGCAAGGGTCCCACATGGCGCAGCAGACCTCTCCTATCTCGCCCGCTGCTCCCCTCAGCAATGTATTTCATCAGTCTGCCTGTTCTGTTCCCTGCTCTGTCTCTGGTGAGTCCTCTCACCCCCAACATCTCTGGCCTGTACCCCAGTTCTAGTATAAATAAATAAATCTTAAAAAAAGAAGTGTGGGTTTTGAAGGCAACAGGGAGCTTGGTTCGAGAATATTCTACTTATCTTGAACTTGTCTCCCAGCCTAAATCGCCACTTCCAGTATCTTCCAAACTCACAGGGTTGTGGGGACCCCTGCCTGGTGTCCCCTCCAGAGCTGAGTCCTGGGGGAGGCCGGACTCCACCTACCTGTTGAGCCCAACCCAGTCCAGCTACCACAGGCCAGAATTCCAGGTCTTGCTCAGGGCCCCAGAGCTATTCCTTCCATCACACTCGCTTCATCACTATGAAGCGACCTGCCCAACTCTGTTGGTGTGTGTCAGCCATGACTTTTATTTTCTGAGTTCTGATACTTTGACATCTGCAGCCCTAATGACCTTGGAGAGACTATCTCTCCCAGCGTTAGTCAAGTCCTAAAAATAGCAAACAACTCACTTGTGAGCACACCTTTCAAATGGAAACCAGCCAGCTCAGAACCCACATCTCCATCTACTCCTTTCTCGGACTCTCACACACAGGGCCCCTGTCCCCTTGCCCTGAAGTCCCAGGGCTAAGTACCAGACCAGCTATCCTAAGCCTACTCTCCCATAGAAAACCAAAATAAAGACTTAGCCCCATATATCCCCACACGCCACCTCCTACCAACCCTGGGGCTTTGTGTCTGCAATGCCCAGAAGAGCAGTTACCCAAGAGGCCGTCTAGGCTCAGTGGGCTTTGCCACTCAATGTCTATTGAGAATGATTCACTCAACACACATTGGGCCTGGCGCTGTTTTGGGTGCTGAAGACATTTGAGCAAGGGCACACAGGGTCCTGCTCACAGACCAGAGGGCAGATGGGCTCAGGTGAGTAATTGTGATGCCCATGAGAGGGACAGGGAGGGTGCAAGGAGGAACCTGGGATGCCCGCTCTGAGCCTGCCAGGTCCACCATGAAGAGCCTCCCGACGTGCACTTCCTCCGCCAAATCTGTGCCTCGGCTTCGCTGGCGCACGGTGACCTGCAGCACAGCATGCGAGCGTGATGATGTCTTGTTGGTGGCCGTCGGCTCCTGTGTGCGCTGCCGATTTCCTTTGGTAAGGAGCTGCATGATCTGCAGACAGATGTGAAAGCACAAACGCAATGAAGGGACCCCAAGTGGCCTTCTGCTCCCCCGCAGAATGACCTAGGCATGAGGAAGGGCCCCCTAAACTCCTTTGGGCAACTGTTCACTGGTTCCTATGGTTGGGGTGCAGCAGGCAGACCCGCATCCAGTAGAAGTGATTTCTGGTTTGTGACATAAAGTGATGAATTGAGCCAACTAATCCAGCAGGAGGGGCAGGAGGCTGGCACTTGTACCACACTGCCCCTTCCCTACTGTGGCAGGCATTACCACTGAATTGCTTGTCTCTTCCCCACAGAGGTGGGAGCAGCCTCAGAAATGCTTTTCGATACAGAAGTCCAGGCAGTCATGTGATTTGGCTAGGGTTGGCTAGTGATCTGAAGCCCGTGCTCCTTCAAACAATTGTGGAACCAGGCCAACAAGCCTCTGCTGAGCATCTACTGGGTGCTGGGCTCATATTAGGAGAAAATGGGGCTGGAGTATACAGTCATCTTGGCCCTGGGGGCCAAAGAATCTGTGCTGATTCTGAGACAATAAGGAGCCATTGAAGGTTTCTGAGAGGTGAGAGGCTCACCCCCAGGACAATGTGGAGGCTGGATTGGTGTAGAAAGAGACTCAGGTAGACTGAAAGATAGAGAGCTGTAAAAATGTTTACAACTTGCTTTCATTACAAAAACAATACTTCAATACTAAGAATCAGGAATGGCAATTGGATTTCAAGCTCAAAGTCGGCTCTGGTTGGTTGCGACTGCAGGAGCATGTGTAGAAAGGATTTCCAGCCTGCATCTGTACTGAGAGGGAAGAGCCTGTGATCTATTAGTGATGTCTGCCCTGAACACAGGCGAGGAGTGTGAAGCTATGTTACCAATGTCTGCAGTTCCCTTAGCTCAAGCCCAGCTGCTTAGAAACAACTTTGAAGCTGTGTGTCCAGCTCTACTCTGCAAACTTAAACAAGGCACACCTTATGCACTGGTGAGTGTGGCCAGCCTGGCTGAGCCCCATGTTCCTCCATAGGCCCCCATGACTCTCACCTCCTGGGCATTTGAGGTGGAGACTTCCGTGATGCCTGCAATCTGGATGCTGCCCTTAGAATCTTCCCTTAGTTCCAGGAACCCCGAGGACGGGTTCAGGAGATCCCGGATCACTTCGTTATAAATCTGGGATGAGACAGAGAAGCTGGAAACAGAGTGGCTTTGGTGCAAAAACAGCACAAGGACCTATACAGCAGAAGCCTGAGAACTGAGGATTTCCGCAAAGCCAGTGGGCATTTTATGGAAACACAGAGGGTTTCACACACACACTCATGCCCATTTTACAGACAAGGCAACTGAGGTGGGTGGGCAGGCTCACCTCGAGGTAGGACATGGAAACGCTGTAGTCTATGTTGTCCCGGGTCTCCTCGATGGCCCGGAAGAGGTCAGTGAGTGTCTGAAGGTAGATGCCAGGCTCCGCATCCATGCCCAGCATGGTGTAGGTCTTCCCTGCACCTGAGAAGGGAGGACACCCACCCAGACAGGGACTCAGGGGGTCCAGAACCCACCTGGATGCATCACCACAGAGGGCTTATTCACACCTGCTGCCTTTATTGTGCAAACCAACCCTGGCCATTCGACATGCTCACTTTCCATTTTGGAAATAAGGGAGAAAAGTGTCTAAATAGTGTGATGGTGGCTCTGGAAGAAAACCTGGACACAGAGGAAATGGAGGCGACAATGCAGATGCATATTAGAGTAGGGAGACAGAGAGGTGTCTGTTCTTTCCTCCAAATTCTCAAGATGTTTGGGGGGGGGGGCGGTTCCAGAGAATTAACATTTGAATTTCTTGAGGAGTGTCTCTTTGTCAGGGACATTCACTGTTCCCTACCTATTGGCCCCAGGTAGACAGAATCAGGTTGCTGCCTTCCTTCTCTGGAGCTTGGCACCAGCAGGTGGCTTGCTAGCACTTGTTGAATGGATGAATGGTGGATGGAATAAACAAGCTGTAAAGTTGGGCAATGTGCATCCCAGGGCCTCAGATTCTCCCTTTATGTGGTGATAGGATGTGTGGGGGTTGTCTAGCTCTGACCCTCTGTGATTTTGGCCTTCGGGATGAGAGAGGGAGCTTAGCTTTGGGAATGTTTGTTGAGTCCAGCTAGTAATTGCAGAAGAAATCTATGAGTTCTCATAGGCAGCAAAGTGTAGTCTTGGATTGAATTCCAGATCCACTCCTACAAGCTGTGTAACCTAGGAGAAGTCACTGTACCTCTCTGGGGCAGGTCTGTGGAAAAGGGATCCCTCTGTCTCTCTTTCAGGGTTGCTACAAGAACAAAAGAAGCCCATGGATGCAGCGAGACCAGCACAAAGCCAGCAGAGTGTCGGTGTTTTGTGCTGTTAGCAAGAGTTAAGCTGCCACAATCCCAGTTCACTTGGAACATTGCCCTTGGCCTACCTGAGGGGCCATAGGCAAACACTGTAGCATTATATCCAGAAACGACGCCTTCCACTAAGTGTTGGGTGGTAGCACAATACACTTCTTCCTATGAACAGACAGAAGGACAGAGAGTCAAGTGGACACCCAGTTGAGACGGGCACGTGGCTGTTTCGAGAGACAATTGTGTGGCTTCTGCAAATGACCTATTCCCTCTGGGCCAGAACAGGGGCATCAGGAGGCCTGGGTTCAAATTCTGCTTGCTGGACTCAGGAGTGAGCACCTCACACTATGTGTCATGTCACCCTGAGTCCTAGACTCCCCTGGGTAATGTGGGGTGATAAGGCTCCCTGTTAGGGGGGAAAAGGATGTCCTAAAGCTAGTTCCATAAAGCCTTTGTGGACTCCACCCCCACCCTAGGCCAAAGCCAAAGACACTGGGAACTCCAAATCCCATCACCACCAAAGGGAAGGTGGCTGGGACCTGAGGGTGGGGTTAAGCAGCCAGGTTGGTATAAAGCCAGACACGTGGGCTTTGGAGGGGGTCCCCCATTTTGGCTCTCCGCCAGCTCGCAGCGTCCGTCCTGCCAGCTCTGAGAGTGCTTTTTGGGTTTCCAGGTCAGTGGATCGGGTAGGACGCATTAAAGACTTTATTTCCCTATTTTCTCCCTGAGTTGTACATTTTCCTTATTTCCTTTTCCCTTGTAAATAAACCTCTTATTAACCTTTTGTGTGTGCCTGTAGTGGAGTATTAATAAGTCCCTTTTAAGCGCGCAGGTGAGGACCCACAGCCAGGCAACCCATTCGATATCGGGGTTGCTCTATAACATCCCCTCACAGGTGAGGATCAGGTAACATTGGACAGCTTGAGAAAGGTCCTGGTGGGAATATGGCCTGATCCTGAATCCAGACACCTAGCTCTGGCCTCACCATGTGACCTCATGGACCTGAGGCTCTATGTCTGTGAAATGGGCATGCTAAAGCCTCCTCCAGGACCTTCTTCCTTGCTCTAATCCTTCAGGTCTCCTCAAAACAGCCTTCACTCACTCCTGTATATGCCTCCCTGGTCTCCACAACAAACTTACTACCCATCGTTTCTACTTGCTATTGCTGTCTCCCTCACTGGAACATGAACCCTGTGGGAAGGAGTGTGTTATAGTCACAAGGCAGACAGAACGTGGCAGATAGATAAATGGATATGTGCGTGGGTGGGTGGGTGAATGGATGAGTAGCTGCATGGATGAGTGAATTGATGGATGAGGGATAGATAAATAGTTGGATGGATGAGAGGATGGAATGATGTATGTTTGTATGTACGTATATATGTATGTATGTATGTGTGTTTGGATGGATGGATGGATGGACAAATGACTGGATGGATAGATGGATGGATGGATGGATGGATGGATGGATGGATGGATGGATGGATGGATAAAAATATGTGTAAAGTCTGGACCCACCACAACCATGGAAGGGGCCCCCTGCTACTTGTTCCTGGCATGACCCAAGTTTCAACCCCTATAAGAAGTCATGGATGAGACCAACCAACTACCAAGTCCTCCCAAGGGGCTCCAGAGTTTCATGAGGACACGACCAGCCTGACCCAGTGAGGCACTGGAGAGTGGGGGCACCTGTGACGCATGCTGGTCAAAAACAGTGTCAAAGATGAAGGTCTTTTCCCGGGACCGGTGTGTGCGCAGCGTGTCCTCAGGGTCCTCTTCAGGGTCCATGAGAACCACCATCTAGGAGCAATGAGAAGCATGGTGGGGGGAGATTCTGTCCACAGAATCAGGACAGGCCCTATGACCCCAGAAGAACCCCAGGACTGGTACCCCCCCCCTCAACAAATTCCAGGAGCTTGCTCTGAGTCCAGGATGGGGAGCCAGAGGGAAACTTGAGGGACTCTGCCCCAGGCACCCTCTCTGCTTTCTAAGGGGACAGAGTCTCCCAGCTACTGCAGCCCCAAAACCACTACTCTAAGTCCCCCAGGACTTCTGGGCTCTACGTCCCAGCACTTACACACTAGTACCCAGTCAATGTGGAACAGACCAAGCCAGCCTGGCACAGGCAGAGCCACTAAAGGGCACAGAGGCTCTGGGCACAGAGGGCTCTGAGAAGAGCACCTCCCATGTTCTGCAGGGATGCCCGTGATGAACTAATGGAAGGAGGGAGGGAAGCCGTACAAACTGTAGAGTCCTGAGACTGCTCTCACTGTTGTGCTCATCACAACCTTGAGTACAACCATTCTCACCTCTTTTACCTCTTTTACCCAGAGGGCTGTACCACTCAGAGGCCAGGAGAGGAGGGATGGGGCACTGCAGGTGCTGGAGGAGGCAAAAATCTGCCCAGGCTCTCCTCCCTGCTCTTTGTTTCTCTGAGCTTGGGCGCCCCCTCCCTGGAGGCCAGCTCCTATCTCACAGAAATACATAATTATGAAGCAAGGTATATTAGGGCCTCTGGGGACCAGAGGTTCAAAAAAGTCTTTCCCAGGGAATTAGAGGGGGTAGGGCAATTAGAGACCGATCAGGCTCTGTTTACTCTGGCAAGACGCACTTGGGCTGGTGGGGACTTGGGGTGCTGGGCTGCGCCACCAGGCCTTCAGGGCCAGGTACTGGGCAAGAGCCACAGAGTCTTAGGGGGCAGGACTGGATGGATCTCAGATCTCTGCATCTGAGCCCACTCTTGGTCTATAGATTTGGAAACTGAGGTGCCAGAAAAGAGGGCTCCCCAGAGTTTCTTGGGGGATCAGGAGGACTGGAAGCAGCTCCAGCTGTCCTGGCTCTGAACAGCACTTTTTCCATGTCATTAACTAACTCTCCTTTCCTTGATCCTTCCCTTCTCTTATTATGATGGAGAGGATCTCAAGAAAGGGGGGCCCGGGGTAGGGGAGGCAGCCCCTTCACGCAGTTTCCACAACGAGTGCTCCCAGTGGGCCAGGCCTGAGCTCAAGCCCAGCTTGAGCTGGGCAGTGGGTCTGACAGGCAAGAACTCAGGCTCCAGAAGGCCACCACCTGGTTTCCAGTCCCGGGCATCAACCATCACTAGTTGGAGGAAGACTTCAAAACCAGCTCCCTCATCCCTGTGCACCTGAGTGTTCTCATCTGTCCAGTGGACGTGGTGACGGAACCCAGGGTGGGGAGGGTAGATGGGTAGCATGCACAGCCTTGAACACACATTCAAAAAATATCAGCTGCTTTGGGTCTTGGACCAGAAAAATATCTTTTTTGTTTGTTTGTTTGTTCGCTACTGAGAAAAACATGAATGCATCTTGTCGATTAAGTGATACTTTATCAATATTTATCTATTGGCTTGGGTTACTATACTGTGGTCATAGAATGTTCTTGTTTTTAAGACATGCACACTGACATATTTGGGTGTGGAGGGGTACTATGTCCACCATTTACTCTCAAATGCTCCAGAGGAGAAAGGATGAGGTACAGAAAGAGAGAAGAATAAGACAAAGGTGGCAAAATGTTGACATTTGGGAACCTGCGTGCAGAGATTAGGGGGACTGTTCAGAGGGTTCTTGTACGGTTTTGATTAGTTTGAAGTTCCATCAAGAGAAAAAGTTAAAAGAGTGAGCAGGCTACAACATGGATGAACCTCAAAACCCCTTGCTGGGTGCAAGAAATCAGATGCAAAAGACCACATCCTGTATGATTCCATTTATGAGAAATGTCCAGAATAGGTAATCCAGACACAGGATGCTGATTGGTGGGTGTGGGGAGAAGGGCGTGAGGGAAGGGGGAGGTACTGCCAGGGCGTGCAGGGTTTCTTCTCGGGCTGCTGGAAGTGTTTGGGGACTAGGGAGAGGTGGTGAATGTGCTTAAATGCCATCAAATTCATTCTTAAAATGGTTGGTTTTATGTTACGTGAATTTCATCTCAAATTTTAAAAAGTGGGCCAACTCATTAAAGTTCTAAGTTGCTAAAATGTTTTCCATCTTCATGACACACTTGTTTCATTTTAGTGCCCCCCTCCCCGCCAACCAATCCAAATCTTTGCCCCATGAAATCAGAAATGTCCTAGTTATGAATTTGGGAGAAATTCTCACTCTGAGAAAGGCATCCTGAATGTAAGGAGGCTCTGCACAGCCTCAGAGGCCCACAAGCTGCCCAAGACTGGTGCCAGCATATTACCCACCAAGGTGACTGTTTTCAGAGGTGAGTTGGCCACTTCCAGGTGTGTGGTCAGCAAATGGCAGGAGGTAAGACAAAGAGGGGAGTTCCAAGTCATACATGGGGGTGGCTGAAATCCAGAGGTCACCCAGGGTGGCTGAGGAGCTCCCTGGGGAAGGTCCTCTAGTCCCTACAATGCACAGGAGCCAAGATCTGGGGACTCAAGATACTATTTTGAGAGCTGCAATTAACTCCACAAAATTACTATTATTGCCCTAAAAGTCATTAAAGGGCTGCTTCCTTCTCCCTCTGCTGTTATTTGGATCAGTAATTATGAAGCAGTTGTCATCGCCCTGCCTTGCCCACCCCAATCCCTTTAGCTTCACTCTATCTCTGAATACCACGGGCACTTAAGTGTCCTGAATCTTTGTCAGTTTTCTGCAATTTCTTGAGGATTTAGCTCCCAGGCCCCAGCCTGCCAGTGCAGTTACACCATAAATGTAATTAGATCAGTGCCTTGGAATCAAATGAAACAGGAGAAATAAAACCTTTCAGAAAAGAAGATACATATCTGAAAGACATCATTTTATAAAAATCTAATGTTTAAAAATATTACTGTAAGTCAGAAACTACGTTAACCCCATTTTGTACATTACCATAGCTTGTGATTTCATGATCACTCGGGTCTAAGAATTTCCAGATCACTATTATAATCATCTTATTTTTTTAAAGAGTTGGGGTTTTTGTTTTTGGGTTTTGTTTCTTTTTTTAACACCGTCTTGTCTTACTTGGTTGTAGTCACCTCTTAGCTCAGCATTAACGCTGCGGGCCTCTCTCCCAGCTCCCCTCCTGCAAAGCACACACCTTACTCTTTCTGCTCATTCATCTTCCTGAAGCTTCGACCCCAGCTCTTCCCCTGCCAGATCAGGACGGGGCCTCCCACCCCTCTCCCTACCACCACCACAGGGTAATCGGGGCTCCCTGCCAGCTTGGACCCTTTCCCTGGACGAGCAAACACTCTCCTTGAGCTGCCTGCCCCTCAGCTCCTCAGGAAAGTTGCCTTGCTATCGACAAGTGGGAAAACCCAACTCACTTGACAGTCTGGTTTCACCCCAAATTTGGCATTTGTTCTGTGACTACCATGGACACCCACATTTTTAAACTAAGTCTGTTTCTAAGGAGTAGTAATCCCTGGCAATGTGGCAGCGTGCCCATCCCCAGCCCTGCCCTGCCATGCCTACAATCCCCTGGAGCCCTTTACAAAACTACTGCTCTAGACCCAGACCTAAATCTGCTCTGGGTCCCTCCTGCCTCCACCTGCTCACTAGGCTCCCACTGGCTGGTCCATGAGGCACCAAGGCCACTCCTGCCTTAGATCTGGCTAACCCTCTGACCAGATCACCTACCCCTGAGACCTCTGCCCTCCCGCTTCCTCTAGGGCTACTCTGCTCTCTCCCCAGACTTTCCAGAGCACCTCTGCTCTGCTTTCTCTCTCATAACATTGAGAGATGATACATGATACATTTCTCCCCCGCATGATACATTTCTCTACTTATTGTCTGACACCCCACCCCCCTAATACCTGACTAGAAAGTTAGTTTGGTGAGATGGGTGCTTGTCTCACTCACAGCTGGAACAGTGCCTGGAACAGTGCCTGGTCACAGTACCAACTGACATTGACATTTGAATGAAAGAATGAGTGAAGGAATGAGAGAAGCAGGTGGAGTCTGGAAGGGTTAGCACTGCAACCCTGTGGACACACCCTCTGTGCTCAGTCTTACCTGGTCCCCCATTTTGTGGGCAATGACAGTGGCGCCTTCCTCCAGTTCTGTGTCATTGAGTGGGCGGATCCGAAGGGCTACCTGTGGGCAGGACACCTGGTAACTGCTCACAGTTCCTCCAGTACATCAGGAACCCCCAAACTCTCCCTCCTTGCCCTCACTGGCCTGTGGACATCATACTTCTCAGTGAAGTAGTTACGGTTACTGAGCCCCAGCCCCCCACCAGGAGCTGACATGCAGCATGAGCTTGCTCATGCCACACAGTAACCCTTGGAGAAGAGTGCTGCGATGACAGTGACCCCATTCGTCTCAGATGGAGAGACTGAGGCACAGAACAAGCTGCCCAAGGTCTCATAGTTGCTAAGAGGTCTTACCACCTCACCAGTTACTACTGCATTTTCTTCACATTCTCCGCAGCCCTGGCAACCCTTCCTAAGGGGGTTCTCCAGCTGGACCTCTGGAATCACATTGACCCCTAAGTCTTGAATTTACTTCAACCCCCCAATAAGCCAGCATAAGCTTGCTAGGTCTCTACTTTCCATCTGTGATATGGGGAAGGTCCTCCTCACGGCTGTGATGCTCCCTGGGGGCAGCCTCAACCAGCCCCTGGATAACCTGCCTGCAGGCTTGAGGCCCCTGAACGCCACTAACCAATAGTTGAGGGGCTGAGGTTCCCAGTCACCCAGCAGATGGATTAGGCCAGGCAGAAAGGTGACTACCTCACCCGATTTGGGGTTGTGGCCTGCTCCTGAGCCAGGGTTCAGAGCAGCGGTGAAGGGATGTGTGGGCAGGAGCCTGGTCCTTGGGAAAGCAGGTAGGAGGAACCCCTAGCTTAGGAGCACAGGCGCAGTCCTGGAAGTCAGAGCTGACTGAGCTGACAGGCGGGCTCTGAAGGAGCAAGGAAGAGGGAGGGGCAGACTCTGAGGAGCAGCCCTAGGCTGTCAGGGGACACAAGGAGGGTGCTCACCATGAGCTGCTGGTCCTTGGGCTCCATCTCCCTCATGGCCGGGCTGCCCCGGGCCGGGGAGGGGCCGATGGTGGGGCAGGAGGGCATGCGGCTGGCCAGAGGACACTCCCTGCTCTCCTGGCAGAAGTGAGACCTGTTCCTGCGTCAGTCCCGCCCCGCCCTACCCAGGTGACATCAGCAGGTTCCCAGGAGCCCAGCCAGTTGTCTCAGGACGCAGGGACTACCTGAGTGCTTTGTTGTTCGGTGGGCCCCAAGCAGCTGGGAGGCCAGGGCCTAGTGGGGACAGAAACCACCCACATGCTGACCCAGGCTTGCAAATCTACTGTCATGGCAATCCAGCGTTTCCACCCCACTACCTGGTCTCTGTGCAGATGCTGGAACAGATGAGCTACATCTTTTTTGCAGAATGGGGTCCTCTTTCAGGTTTTCTGGGAGTCACAGAAAGGCCTGAGATACCCCTGCGGCCCCTCCAAAGGTCCTCGGGGCAGGTCAGGGGTGGTCTTGGTGCTTTTCCAACATTGAAACTAAGTCAGCTGTGAATGCTTACTCAGAGTAATCTCAAAAGCAACCTTGAGGGGCCTCCCCCGTGGCGCAGCAGTTGAGCGCTGGGTTGCGAAGCTGCCCGCAGCCTCTGCATCGCCGGTTTGATCCCTGGCTGCTCCCCGGCCACCGGAGGAGGGTCCCACATGGCGCGCAGACCTCTCCTGCTGCCCGCTGCTCCCCTCAGCAGTGTACTCGGTCCTGCTGCCTGCTCTGCTCCCCGCTCTGGCTCTGGTGAATTCTCTCACCCTTCCGCGCTTCTGACTGTACCCGGTGCTTGTATGTATGTATAGATAGATAAATCTTTTTTTTAAAAAAAAAAAGCAACCTTGAAACCACCTTAGATTTTCTGCTAAAGGAAGCTGGATTTTAGTCCCTTTCCCACGCTGTCAGCCTGCACATGGCACTCAAGGCCACAGGATAAACCAGCCCTATTTACTGATTAAATGCCGCACCCACTTTTCCACTGTGGTCTCCAGGGAAGTCACTGCATCGTGAACCTCACAACTAAGGCAAGCTGAACCTCTAGGTCGCAGAGCGACCCAGATGGCGGCACCTTTCCTGTTGGGAGCCAGGGTTGGTGCCAACACAGCACACGGCTTGTTTTTATACAAACCTGAGATCAGACCTATGTTCAGGTCTGAAAACCCAACTAGAAAGACCAGAGCCCCATCCCCACCAGCGAGGTTGAAAGACTGGAGGTTAAATGACCTGTTCAGTTCCCCAAGTTTCCCCAACTTGGTGAGGCCTAAAAGCAGTGACCCCACTAGGTAAGTTTGGTCACATTTGACATGCCCGTGGTCGTCTTTAGGAGTCAGTGCTGGGTTCCAGGATGCCCTCACGCATGACTCAAGAAAGGACAGGGAGAGTATCCCCTGCTACCTGTGTCCCCTTCTGGCTCAGCATGATCATTGGGAACCTTCTGGAGAGCCCAGGTCAAAAAGTTCCTATGTACAGCAAGCCTTCTCACATCTCCACTGCCTCTGGAGACTCCATGAAGACCTGGCCCACATGGGCAGCCAGCACCATCCAATGGCCCCAAGCCAGAACATGAGGATCCTCTGCCCACCTCCTCCCTCAAGCCCCCTCACCCCACCCCTAGGACAGGTTAGAAAAGTTCCCTACAAAAGGCAGGCCTGGGAAATTTCATTTCTACAGCAGAAAAGTTAAAGCAAACACCAATGTTTCAGAAATTCTTTTATTTACAAATTGTGTAAAACAATTACAACTAGCAAGTTTAAAACAGTGAAAAGTTAATTTTCTGAAAGCTGTTAAATATTTAGAATGGTGCACCTTATTTCTTCTTACTGGCATGAAATGGAAAAAAAAAAATCCTAGATTGTGGCACGCTGAGGTTTAAAAAACAGAAACGAATTACTGTAAATACGTGCACAGAAGGCATGAAGACACTTACGTGACAAGATGCAACAATGATGGAACTGCAGAGAAAGCAGACAGGACGGGCCAAGGCTGAACACCGCCCTCTCACCCAGGGGACCACCTTGAGGCCAACTCCCAGGCTGGCCACGCGACCACACAGCCGAGGATCACACAGCACCGCTGCCTCGTAGCAAGGGCAGTCAGCCTCCGATTCTGAGATGTCTCTAGGTTTGTGGATGTCTGATTTCAAAGTGTGGTTGTTCTGCGCTTTGCTGTTTTTTTAAACTAAGCTTCAGGTCCCAGCAGGTAAAAGAGGAGAAAGAAACTCCAACTTCACAAGGCACCAACGGTCATCTAGACCTGGCAGACAAAATTGGATTGGTATCACATGGATTTCACTCCCTTCTCAGTGGGGGAAAAGTAGTAAATATGGAAAGAGGACCAACTGGCTAAAACAAATCTCAGTGTAAGTCTTCACACTTGCAGAACTCCAAGGAAAAGTCTAAAGGATTTTTTTCTCATCCAGAAAAATGACAAGCACAGAAAACAAACAGAAAGACTGCTCAGTTGTTTCCTGGGCCTCCTGGACGAACACGTCACTTTAGAAAGCTCAGCTGAAAACGCAGAAAACCAGGAGGCTGTATGTTCCCTCCTTGTTATGTGTGCCTAAGGCAGGTGAATGTTGGGTGCCCAGGAGTGCTGCCAGGGGAGGAGGCAAGAGGCACCAAATTCAAGGCCACTATCTATGTTTAAAGAGAGGAGAAAGACAGCTTTTTCATACAGGTTTGCTTTATTTCCACGTTCAGCCTGTTGAGAGAACCTGCCACAACCTGAATGGTGGGGCACACAGCCCTCTGAGTGGCGCCTGCTCCCCTCTGGTGTTTGGGACACTCCTACACTCGCCCCTGCCCAAGGAACAGTGAGTCCGCAAAGGGAAGCCACTCCCCCTGATGGTGCACCTCAGAATCCCACCAATAGCAGCAGGGAAAGGTGCCCACCGCAGCACTGCACAAAGAAGTCTAATACTGGTGGTGCTGAATTAAAAAACTCAAACAAGAAAAGTTTTAAAGCAGTGCCTTAACACCACCCCCACTGTAGATACCAGGGGTCAAAAGGCACAGCAGTGTGTGGAGATGGAGAATCTCAGGAGTGGTCACAGTCCAGAGCAAGAGCGCACAGGTAAATTCAGAGTCGTGCAGGCTTTCTGCAAAAGGATGACCTTGGTTCTGGCACACGATTCAGCAACGCTGCAACAAAAGAACAACTGTTCACCTGTCATGTAACCTAGCAGATCTAGACTGGACCTGCTAGATCTGGGCACCGTTGTTATTTAGCAATGCCCACCTTTCTGTGGGACATACCGAGGTCTTCTAGCAAGGACACCTGCAGATGCTGCAGTACAGCCTCACTCTCCCCCAGACATGTCAACCACCAGAATCTGCCCTGGCCTGTCCAGCCACAGCCAAACCCTGCTCTGAAGGAGCACTCCCTGCAAAGCCTTCAGATAAAGAGTTCGCCCCCAACACTCAAGAGAACAGCACCTGACCACAATTCAAGAGCAAAGCTTTTAACTGTGACTACATGAAACAGGATGTTCATTTAAGATACCTTAAGATATTTTCTAACTTGCGAATGTAACAGAACAAAAAAGAAAAAATAACCAACAGACTACTAGCTATTCCTATCTGGGGTCTTACCACAGTGCTCTCGGATCACTCCTGATTCCCAAGAGGAATGATTTCTTCAGTGACAAAAAACTCAATGGTCTCCTCCTCCCAGTCATCGACGTTGCTGTCCAGCTCATCCGTGTCCACACCTGAGAAGACAGAGGGGAAGGGCTATGCAGGGTGCAGATGAGGGAGCTTCAGGAGATCACACACCAAACCAGCCAAGAGGCTGTGTGCAAACACAAGGAATGTGGACTTGAACCTGCAGGCAGGGGGAGACTCAGTTCTTTGTAAGAATCTTTCAACAAACACCTGTTGTTTACTAAGAAACCTAGGAAATTAACACAGATGCAAAAAGAGAAATATTTCAGCAAATATTAAAATAATCTATCTGCAGCTGATCAAGTTACCTCCTCGCAACTCCAGACGTTCGTTTTTCTGCTCCATATAGAGTTCTTGGGCCATTTTCCGGTATTTTCGGAAATCTTCCATCATGGTTCGTCTTCTCTCAACCAATTCCTATGTAGAGAGTTGGGGGAAGTTGCAGAGCCATTACTTAACTTTCCATGATGTTTTTGCTTAACCAAAGGAACGCCAATCACTAGGCGAGGTGAGAACTACTATTTAGAGAATGAAAACAGGAATGGTGGAATATGTTGGTTTTCACTTTTCTTCCAATATCACACATAGCCCTACTCCACCCACCAACCTTTCTGGATTACTGTACTATCCCACGCCCACCCGGATATCTAAAAAGCCAGCCACCAAGTTTACAGTCAGGTCTGGCATAATGCTGCCCCAAGCAGTTGTCCCTAAGGGACAGTTCCCGCCCGGCCCTGCCTTCCCACAGCCAGCACTGGCTCCTCTCTGTCCATCAAGGGATGGGGGCCATCTTGGGCTATCTCAGAGGCTGACCTTTGAGGCTTTGGATTGGCTCAAACGATCCTTCTGCTCAAAGATCTTGGAGTATTTCTTCAGATCTTTTTTAATTTGCTGAAACAAAGACAAGTCACTCAGGATTTAAACATCCAAAGCAAGAACCACAAACACAATCTTCAAAGTTGCTAATGTGAGACGACGGCCTCCAGGAGCTCTCTAGCACCAGTGCTGCCTGCACTTCACTCAGTAAGACCGGCTTGCCTTCCTCAGATTTACTCTCCTCTCAGCTTTGCCTTAATACCACCTGCGTATTTCACCAGTTATATAAATCCCACGCTATCTCTTCTAATGCCACCAGGACTTTTTCATAGTACCTCCAGTTCACACAAACTTCCTTACTGTTCTCTTTTTTAATCCTACTGTCACTCTTACAGAGTTATACTTGAATTTCCCTGTCTGCCTACGTGAGGGAAAATTGTACCTACTAGCTAGCAGAGTCTAACAATGAGTCAGATACTACAACCAAAAGGTAATACTGTCAAATAACACTTGACTATAAAAAAGGATTTGAAATGAGTCAAGGCACTGACAGATGTTCTTATTATTTTTGCATCTCTCTTCACAGGGTCCTCTGTACATGCAATGTTTTGATTACTCACTTATTATTACCTTAAAAATAACAGGGAAAAAGAACAACTTTCCTCTAAGTTCCTCAATCACTCCACACCCTTACTTAACCTGGTTGGGTCACCAGACCTTTATCTGATCCTGGCTCAGGAGTGTTGGGGGCCGAGGTCTCCACAGCAGCTGGCAAAAGCGATCCTTGTTATTCTTTTGCAGAAGGCGTCCTTGGAAAGTCCACAACCAGTAAGCATTGTCCACCTAAAAGAGCCAGGTCACACTGAGCTGCTCACCCCGGCAAGTTTCACAAGAGATGCAGAGAATCTAAGAGTCTCTAATGTCAACAGAATCAACAAAACTACTTGATTTATTAACAAATGCTTGAGAGTCAGACAAAGTCATGGGCATTTGGAAGACGTGGGTGAGCAAAAACAAGTTTCTGCCTTTGTTAAACTCCCACTCAGCAGAGAAGACAGCAAATAGGAGATTGTGGAGAGTTACATAGTAAAGCGCAGCACACAGAAATTGCAAACAAAACACAGGCCTTTTCACTACTGGTCTGTGATAAAGAATTACATCAGCACACACTGTCGCTCAACTGTTTGAGACTTTCTCAATAAAGAAAGAGAGGCCTGGTTTCACTCTCCAGTGAAGGCTGTGCAGAGCAGCAATTTAACAGAGTGGTCAGTCCAAAAGAGAGTTCCAAGGTGAGTTTCACTGAGGCAATATTTGAACAAATTAGGATACAGACACAATCAAGATTAAATACTGACATTTCCAGTGCTATTTTTAAGACCGTGTTTCTGCAAGTTCTTTTTTTTTTAATATTTATTTATTTATGCATACAAGAACTGGGGTGTAAGCCAGAGGTGGGGGGGTGAGAGGATTCACCACAGACAGAGTAGGAAACAGAACAGGCAGACTGACTGAAATACACTGCTGAGGGGAGTAGTGGGCGAGACAGGAGAGGTCTGCTGCACCATGTGGGTAGCTCCCTGGCCGGGGATCGAATTCATGTGCAGACAGCTTCATAGGCTGTGTCTTCACCTGTTGCACCACCAGGGAGGCCCAAGTTCATTATTTTGTAAAAGAGAATTACCTTAATTTGACCTCACTGGCGCTTTACATGCATGAGCAGGTTCACCTGTCAATACCTCAATCAATTAATGTAATTCAATATAGAAAGAAATCCCCAGAGCAAACTTCTCCATCACTCTGGGAGTAGTGAGGTTTACAAATAATGCTGGAAAAAAACAGTGGCCTGCAGACACTATGTACATCCCCACAGAGGACAGAATTTCTGAATTTTTTCAAGTTCTTTTTTCAGATGCTAAAGAGAAAAATGGATTCTGGCCTGAGAAAAAAACTTGCACAAATACATTTTTCGTGCACTTCCTGTGAGTTCACAGGTCACAGAAAAAGAAGCTCCCTCACTACTGGGTACCAGACATGTGCCTGCCCAAACCTCCCTCTGCAATTCCAGAATCCTCTGTGGTCCACTGACACACTCTGAAGTCTACTGCGCAAGAGAGCGGTGATGATCATTTCAAAGTAAATACATGAATAGCAAACAGAGTCTTGCATGCCAATTCATTCAATCAGCAAAACCTGACTGTACCATGACAATGCCAGGCAGCGCTCAAATCAGAGCAAGAAAAAAGGTGTTCGCCCTCACAGTGTTCTATTCCAGCAGGAAAAGGAGACAATGCACTCAATTACCTAAAATGAATTCATATCATCCTGAGCTCCATGAAAAATTAGAGATGATACAGCGGCTGCCCTGGTGGGGAGCCGCTATAGATATGAGCTTAGGGACACCTGAGACAGGAGACCCCAAACACATGGGAACTATATTTCAGGTGGCGGAAGAACACAGAAGCCAAGAGGCAGGGGCAAGCATGGGAACTCAAGGTCAGTGTGGCCTCCACCCAGGGAACAGACAAGCAGGAGATACAATCAGAGCCAGCAAAGGCTGTACCACAAAGAGCTATACAGGCTGGCAACCAGGTAATTATTATCCACACCGTGAAGCTTTTAAAAGGAAAATGATGACACTGGAAAAACATGTAGAAACCAGGATGTATCCTCATTCTATTTCCAGGCCACAGTAAGCAATTCGGTTCATTTTAAACCGCAGTAGCACTTTGCAGACTGGGAACGCAGATTGATTTTCACTTTAAAAATTTTTCTGGCTACTGCACCAGAGGATGGCAGGCTGGTCTAACTAGAACAGGTGGCAGGTGGGGCAGCTGACAAATGATGAGAGAGAAATCAAGGAATGCAACCTATTTATAGAAAAGGCTGGCAGTCTCAGGTGATCGGCTGGCTGGGCAGAAAATATCAACCAACTAACAAGTTAACAGCAATGCCCACTCCTTAAGGATTGGGAGGGAAGAGGTTAATACCATGCTTGGCACTCTTCCTGAAGTAAAACGTCATCTGCCTGCCTGGTACGGCCTGGTTTCACACTGCACAGAGGTTTTAGTTTACATGGGTCTGCATACCTTATGGCTCCACCAGGACACAGAGGTGACAACATAGCGCCCAGTAGGATCCCATTCAACATCAGAGGCCATGTAGTGTTCTGCAATGTTCATGACTGTACAGTCTGACGTGTCCACAAATGCCAAGGCACCGTTCATGCTGAGGAGAAACAGGCAGAGTCAATCTAAGTAAGAAACTCAATTTCTGCAGAAGCTTTTCTGGCATTCCCACTCATTAAGGGGTAGGGCTCAGCACATGGATCAGGAGCCTCAAGTGTCCCCTAACCACAGCTTTGTTACTGTGGTTATAACACATAAATATCACCCATCTCCCAAGGATGTTGTGAATTAAAATCCATGAAGTGCACGTGGCGAGCATAGCTGTCTGCTATTGCTATGTTCAGAGGAAAGATTATCTGAGGCTAAGCCCCCAAAATTTCAATAAGTGGGGCCTTCGTGAAGGAGAAATAAGCAACTGAGGGTGCTCTAATGCAGAACCAAGATACTGCAGCAAAATTTTCAAGATTTCTATACATTTTGTTGGAACAGCAACTAAGCAGGGAATATGGGAAAGGTGAGTTTGTATGTTCTCTGGATTATACCAGCCACCTGAGGACGGACAGGGCAGGCCTATTAGTCTTCCCACATTAGGCTAATTGATGGCCAGCAAGAGCACTTGCTTAGAAAGGAATTACAACACATAGTTGTGTCTTCAAGACAGCACTGAAAGCATCTATATGTTGCCTGTTTTAACCTGCTTGGCCTTGGTCAAGTCTGGGGAGCAGGATGGAGACACCACAGGTTGATATGTGCCATATCTGGAAACTGGTTAAGACACTTCCACAGTAAAGGCCCTCTCCCAAGTACTCAAGGACTGGAGCACTACAGTCAACATTCAGAACCCAGACAGGAGACACAAGGCTCAAAGGTTAGGGCCTCTCACACTGAGTAGAAGGCAGGCACCTACCTCCTTAGACCAGCCAACACCACAAACTGCCCCTGGGGACTCCAAAAGATGGTGTTTGCCTGCTGTTTATCAAACATTTCTGAAAGGAAAGAAAGGACCTATTAAAAATCTTTGTAAAGCTTCAACAGTCAAGGTGCAGACCAGACTGAAGGACATGGCTATGGGCTCACCCTGCCCTCATTGTGTATCTCTGGTAACAATAAACCTACAGCCAGAACTCTATATTCCAGACCTATCTGTACCTGTGACCACTGTTTCAGGACATCTATCATTTAAATACACCTTCAGTAATAGCCTACACTTAAAAATGAGGGGGCCAAGGAAGTCTAAAGCTACAATACTGATTTTAATGTTTCATATATGAAACCATCTACACATCACGAATTAATTGGATAAAAGAATACTTACAGGGGCCTCCCTAGTGGTCCAAGGGGTTAAGTTTCAGCACTATGAAGCAATCCAGCATGAGTTTGATCCCTGGTCTGGAGTTGACCCACATGGCGCAGCAGACCTCTCCTGTCTTGCTGGCTGCTCCCCTCAGCAGTGTATTTCAGTAGATCTGCCTGTTTTGCTGCCCATTCTGTCTCTGATGAATCCGCTCACCCCACCCCCACACCTGTCCTACACCCCAGTTCTTCTTTGCATAAATAAACAAAAATAAATCTTAAAAAAGAAAAAAGATCCACTTAAAATAAACATGCAATTTCAACCAGGGAAGAAACCCAGCCTCCATAAGATTCTCAAAGGTATAACAAAAAACAAACCCTAAAATCCATTCTTTTAGTTGAGCTAAGCATCTCCCTAAACTGTATGTCCATAGAAACTTAAACCCATCATCTCTGCAAATACTCTTAATTGCTTACTCCCTGACAGGCCCCTGTGCAGCGACTCAGGGTCTCTTCACTCAAGAGAATGCACCGAAGTAACATCTGGGGCACATTCCTTCTATCCATAATTGATTTAAAGAAATGTGAGTGGCGCAGAAAGAAAGAGGACATGATAAAGGCCTTACCACCTTGTGGGAGTAGGATTCTTAGAGCAAACAAAAGAAAACTTATTTGACCAAGTTTCCTGAAACACTAACCGCTGCGACGTGGGCACAAGGGAATTACACTGACTCCTCAAGAAAGGTGTCCAATGCAAACCACTCAGGAGGTGAAAGGCATTTTTACTTGCTGTTTCAAAATCTATTTTATAACAAGATGTGACTTAAAGTCTTCTGAGAGTCTACAGATGTCTCTGTCACTTTTATATCAAAAACATGATACAATCAGGGCCTCTCCGGTGGCGCAGCGGTTGAGCGCTGGGTTGCGAAGCTGCCCGCAGCCTCTGTGGTGCCGGTTCGATCCCCGGCTGCTCCCCGGCCACCAGAGGAGGGTCCCACATGGCGCGCAGACCTCTCCTGCTGCGCCCGCTGCTCCCCTCAGCGGTGTACTTCAGTCCTTCTGCCTGCTCTGCTCCCTGCTCTGGCTCTGGTGAATTCTCTCGCCCTCCCGTGCCTCTGACTGTACCCAGTGCTTGCATAAATAAATAAATAAATAGATAGATAAATAAATAGATAAATAAATAAATAAATCTTTAAAAAAAAAAAGATGCAATCAGTTCTGTGACAGTCAACTGATTCTATCACTAAATTACTACACATGTCAAGAAGTGGCAACTTACACTGTTTACAGAACTCTTTCTGTACAAGCCATTCCTGGGGCACAAGCTGCTCTAAGACACAGGGATTAGCACACTATCATCACGGTAAAAAGGCAATGCAAAGCAGCCAGGATACGTCTGGCTAGAGTGCAGCCACGTCTCTGGGGGACACAAGCGGTCCCTACCACTTCTGCCACCACATGGAAGAGATGCTATGAAGCAATCAGCAACGGCATCCAGCACCATGTTCACTGAGGACATCCATGTGCTGATAAGCACTGACCACACAGGATAAGTAAGCACAGTATACATTGGGGAAAGGAGCAGGCCCATCTGGACTAGGAGCAGTTTAGTGCTGCCAACACTGCAAAGGACAGGGCCCTTGCAAGCAGAGCAGAACGAGGGTGGGAACCAAAGAATCCGGACCAAGAGACAGGCACGTGGCCCCCCGAGACCAGAGAGAAAGAACAGCAATAGTCGTAAGAAGAAGAGACAAGACTTCATCATCCCAAAGGAGGGGTAGAGAGCACAGGTCCAGAAATGTGAATGTTCCTGTGGCTATAAAGCGCGCCTTCCAGCGTTATCATCACTGTCATTCACTGGAAACATACCATTCACATGGACATAGCCAGATGCATGCTCAGGCCCAAGCAGCTGCCCATGGCTAGATTCTATCATGTGCGTCCATCTACCCAAGGTGGGGTGCGGTTACTTACTGATGAGCTCAATCTTCCCGTTGTTTTTCACGTGGTAGAAAGAAACTGATATCCGAGGGGCCTCCCCGTGCAGAACAGCAAACTTACTCCCATTTGGTTCCCAAGCAAAAGCTATGATGGTTTCTATGATCAAGAAAAAAAGGATGAGCCTCTCTCTTTTGTCACTTAAAGAAACAACATCCCTGACTAGGTATAACTGTCATTATTCTACCGGAGAAATGTCCCAAATTCTGAAATTCATTTAAATGTCATAAAGCAGGTACAGGAACAAAGATGCACACTACACAGAGTACCAAAGTGGCGCAGTTAAGTCATGCCTGAGAGATGAAATGAGTTATGTGCCTTAGTGGTCATGAGGTGATACTAATGAGGCATGGCCCCAGATAACCCTTTCTAACATTCACCACTGTACCTACAATAGAATTTTATTGCCACTAGGAAGGTGGCCATGTTTGCATTTTCCCATCTCTGTACCTGCCTCCTCCCAGAAAAATAAAGTCACACTAAAATAAAAGATAAGGGCCTCCCTGGTGGCGCAAGGAGTTAAGTGTCAGCACTATGAAGCTATCGTCAGCCACTGCAACCTGCATTCGATCCCCGGCCAGGGAATAGTGCAGCAGACCTCTCCTGTCTCGCCCACTACTCCCCCCCAGCAGTGTATTTCAGTAAATCTGCCTGTTCTGTTCCCCACTCTGCCTCTGGTGAATCCTCTCACCACCACCCCCCACGTCTGGCCTACACCCTGTTTTTATATGCATAAATCTTTAAAAAAAATAAATAAAAGTGAAATTTCCCATCTAAAAACAGAAACACAGCATCTGAAGAGTTTAATGATCCAAAACAAAAAAGGATCTATGAAATTGAAGCTTTAGTAGATAAAAATGAAAAGCTCTGCTGCTGCCTGACATTGACTGCCTAATGAAAACCTGTTCTTTGCACCTTTTCCCCTCTGCTATACAAGTTGGTCACAGTGGTGTGAAAAAGAATGGGGTGTCTTCACTTAGTTGTTGGCAAGCTTCAGACAAGTTGTAGAGGACAGAAGAAAATTCTGAACTGAGTCACGTTTGCAATGTGAAGCAGCTAACTATTCAGTGGGAGAGTTCAGTCTCTAAGCAATCAATTCACACTAACGTTCTAAAGCTCAAACATAGCACTCGGCACATAACAAGCATCTGCACTCCCAAGACTACAACAGAACTTGCCTTTCATTTCGACAACATCGACAGGTACCTGTTTTTCCCTCATTCGGAAAATTTCAAAATTTGTGACAACACCCTGTTAAAAAAAAAAAGGGGGGGGAAGAGTGACATTCTGGAAACTGAAAACACAAAGTCATAAAGGACACCCAAGGATTTGATAAAAGATTACATTTATACACTTGGTAAAGACTTAGGAGTATTTGCTGTGATTAAAATAAACCCATCATGATAAAACAAGAATCCCTTATGCTGACAAAGGTAGAAATCTGCAGGCTCTGTGGGAAGGAACTGGATACTCTCTCTGGTCCAGAATCTTTTTCAAAGAACAGCCCTACAGTTAATACTCATAAGTACAAATAGTTTCAAGGATCCACACTACAGCTTTTCTGCAAAACTTCTGCAGTGTGCTCTAAAGGTCCAGCACCAGGGACTGATTGTCAAGGAAAAGTATGAACATGTAGATACACTGTGTAAAAGCAGGACTCAGTACTGGATGAAAACATTAAGATGAATGGATCAGCACAGTCATACTATCACACAATGGAATTTACTCAGCCATAGAGAATGAGGCACTGACACTAGCCACATCCTAGATACACCTTAAAAACGATCCTCAGTGAAGGAAGCAGGTACGAAGTCGCATACTATATGACTCCATTCATACAACATATCCAGAATAGGAAATGCAGAGACAAAACGCATTAGTGGATGTTGGGAACAAGGGTTTTAGGGGACTGTGGAGCATGGGGAATAATGGGTATGGGACCCTTTATGGAGTGGTAAAATGTTCTGGAATTAAGATAGTGATGATGGGGCCTCCCTGGTGGTGCAAGGGGTTAAGCACTGCACTATGAAGCAGTCCACAGCCTCTGCAGCACAAGTTTGATCCCCAGCCGGCCAGAGAGAAACCCACATGGCGAAGCAGACCTCTCCTGTCTCGGCCACTGCTCCCCTCAGCAGTGGTTTCAGTCTGTCTGCCTGTTCTGTTCCCCTCTCTGTCTCTGATGAATCCTCTCACCCCCCCACCCATCTCTGGACTGTATCCCAGCTCTTGTATGCATAAATAAATAAATCTTTAAAAAAAAAAAAAAAGATAATGATGATGGTTGCCCAAACTTGTAAATGTGCTAAAATGTCACCGAACTGTAAATTGTAAAGGGGTGAATTTTATGGCACATAAATTATGTCTCTAGAATGTCCTTTTGTAAAGGGAAAAGGAATACTTATTTTTATTAGAAGGAAAAATCGGGCATTTTTGGGAGGGAGCAATAAATATTAAATGATAACAAAAAATATGAGTACAGAGCTGTTAAACATGTTATTTATTATGTTTAGAAAAAAGATTAAAAAGAAAACATTCATTTTAACTGCCAAAAGAAAAGCTAGTGTCTGGAGGAGATTCTACTATATCCCTTGTTAACTCCAACTATGCCAAAGTATTACTCACTCCAAAAATTTCATTCAAAAACTATACTCCTCAGTTAGAATGTGACAAGAGCTCTCAGTTATGACATGCCAGCTAACTACTTTTGGTATCAGGTGAATCTGAAAATAACCCATAAATTGGAACCACAAAACTCATTACACCAGGTTCCAAATGCAGACTGAGTAGGAACAACGTAGAAAGAATGGCCTGTGCCCACTGGCATCCACTCACCTGGGTACCTTTTGGCGTCCTATCTACTTTAACACACAAGTAATCTCCATTTTTTTGCCAATGTAGTTTGCAATCCACAACATTAAAAAGATTCCTAACTCTGATCTCTTGTCTCGTGGGAAGCTGCATCAGGGTTACCCTGGCTGGAATATCTTTGTCTTCAGGCACCCAAAAGGCTATTATGTTTCCACCAGGAGACCAAGAGAAGTCTCTGTAGAACAAAGAAAATCAAATGTTATACAGGAATGGCAAAGTGATGATAAAAGGATTGTAGTTAGGCCCAAGAGCTAAATCAGAGGTCCACTCTGGTGTATTTATACCAAAAACAGCAGTAGCAGAGTACTGAGCTCTCGCCACAGGGGCCCTTTCCTAGACCTGAAACGCAGTGCTGGTAAAGACATAGGAGTATTTGATATGATTAAAATTACACCCATCATGATAAAATATTTACTCTGTGAGAGGGGCTCACGATGCCACCCAGTCACCCAGCAGACCAGTCAGGACTCACACCAGGTTCTGATACTCCACATCCTGACCACCACATCCTGATGCTATAAGCCAAATAAAGTATTTTTTAGGCTGATAACCCAGTTATATGATTGATGAACTCATTAAGATACAAGAAGGGTAAAAGCCCCAAACAAAAAGATTAAGAAGGAAGAGAATTAATAAGAGTTAGGGCAATTTCCTCTACTGTAAATTACCCTAAAAGGTCGATGCTGAGTGAAAAATTCACCTGCTCAGATATATAAACACCATCTTTACCTGAGTTTATAAAGAATCAATCCCTGACCTTAATTTTAATTATAAGCCAATTTTCTCCAAGAATATAAAACTAAACAGGAATAAGAAACGTGAATGTCCCTGCTCTACTGACACTTTCCTGGGAAAAGAATAACTAACTCTGAGATGTCAAACAAAATGTCTACTCCTTGCCAGTGAAGATGAGCTGCAATTCACTAATGGCGATCTGCACCCTATCTCACAGATGACCTCTCAACCAAGTAGAGCCCCCTCTTCCTCAAAGACTGCACCCCAAGTCTCTGGTTCCAAGACAGAGATTATGAGAGGAAAGAAGCCCAACACTCCACAGCCATCAAGATGTCTTATGTGCAAGAAGGGGAAACATGAGGGTGAGGGCTGGGAGTGGAAACCTGCTAACAAACTGCCAAGTGAGAGGTGGACGCAGGTCTATGCACAGTCCTGTGTTTCTAGAAGGACAAGTTCTATAAGGACAAGTGTTTCCTGACTTTAACAACTGCTTACTCACTGACTTGATGGGAATGGTCACTTACTTTATGCCAGATATCTTCAAGCTCTTCTTGTCCAAAAGACCCATAGACTGTAGGGTAGGAAAAAAGTCAAGTTAAATCAGGGCAAAGTCTCCATAATGCATACACTTTTGACAAAAAAAAAAAAGAGAGAGATTCTGATGTGAGCTTGCCAGAGAGCAGCATAAGCAAAGCTGCTGAGATGAACAATGTAACAATATACCTATAGCAGTTAAGAATACACTACTGGACCTCCCAGGTGGCGCAGCGGCTGAGCGCTGGGTTGCGAAGCTGCCCGCAGCCTCTGCAGTGCCAGTTCGATCCCCGGCTGCTCCCCGGCCACCGGAGGAGGGTCCCACATGGCGCGCAGACCTCTCCTGCTGCCCACTGCTCCCCTCAGCAGCATACTTCGGTCCTTCTGACTGCTCTGCTCCCCGCTCTGGCTCTGGTAAATTCTCTCACCCTCCCGCGCTTCTGACTGTACCCAGTGCTTGTATAAATAAATAAATAAATCTTAAAAAAAAAAAAAAAAAAAAGAATACACTACTGAGATCATTTCATTTTCTCCCATCCTTGATTCACAGCAGCAGCGAAGGGGACTGAAAAAGATCAAAATCCAATATCCTATGCCTTCACTTGGCATGTATAAAGCCCTTCTTCCTTAAAAATACTACAAATTAAGGAAAGCACTCCATCTTCAAGTAGTTCCAATCAGAAAATATTCAAGAAAGGGCCTCCCTGGTGGTGCAGGGGTTAAAAGATAGCACTATCAAGCTATCGCCAGCCACTGCAATATGAGTTGAGTTTGATCCCCAGCTGGTCAGGGAGCAACTCACAAGGCACAGCAGATCTCTCCTGCCTCACCCACTGCTCCCCTCAGCAGTGTATTTCACTAGATCTACCTGTTCTGCTCCCCACTCTCTCTGGTGAATCCTCTCAGCCCCCACACCTCTGGCTTACCCCAGTTCTTGCATGCATAAATAAATGAATCTTAAATAAAAAAGTTCAGGTAATTAAATGACTTACCGGAGTTTCATAGATACTGAGTGTGTCCATTGTCATTCTGGCGAAGAATTTGCCATCATGACTCCACCTAGGACAGAAAAAAAGAAGTGCAAGGCTATGGGGGGGGGGCGGCAGCAACTACAAAGAGGTCATCACTAGCTATCACCTGTCCACTTACTTAAAAATAGGCCAATGGGCTGAGCTTTCACAGTGAAAACCTCTCTTCTTCTGTCCGGTCAGAATGTCCCAGATGATGATGGCCTGCGGGTCATCCTGTGTGTCCATCAGAGGGCTAAAAGTCACCAGATATCTGGAACAATAGGAACAATAGTTAGGATTTCCTTCCCACCTCCATCTATCTACTATGTGGCTATAACGAGTACTTGAACCCATGTTGTACAAAGGTTCCTGCAATCACAAGTGAGGCCAGAACAAGCAGCGAAGACTCATACAACCAAATTCCCAGGCTTCCCTGGCACACTCTCCCATCAGCACAGTTCCATTCCAGAGATCCCACCAAAATGGAAAGGAACCACTTCCATAGTACCAGGGCACTCCAAAGCCTCACCACTAAAATCAGGACAAGAACAAATCCAACAGATTGCAAACAAGTCTGCTCATGGGCTCTAGTGGAAGCAGCGGTGAGGAATTCTCTTACATCAGCTCTATGATGTTTAATTCAGATGGCAGATAAACAGAACCGATGGCCACATGCAATTCAAAAACAACGCTGACTGACAAGGCACTTCTATGCCAGTTTCCCCCAGCAACCACTCTAACTGTTAGCTTGTCTACACTTGGGTATATAAAGGACAACTATCCAAACCAGACTGCTCTCTTGTAACAGTGGATGTAGAAAATGCAGAAGCAAGCACAACACAAGCAGCTTCTTGACAGGGCTTCCTTGAGTACATCTTTTTCTCATGAGGTTACCATACTGATTTGCTAGATTAAAAATGAGGCATCATCTCCCCCCACAACATAAAATTCCCTATTTGGACCTATGCTATACACCTGGAAAGGACACAATGAAACTACCCTTGAACTACAGCACTTAATTGAAAAAGTTTTTTCAGGCCTCCCTGTGGCACAGGGGTTAAAGTCTCAGGGCTATCAAGCTATTGCCAGCCATTGCTCCATGAGTTCGATCCCCAGCCAGGGAGCTAACCCATATGGTGCAGCAGACCTCTCCTGTCTCACCCACTGCTCCCCTCAGCAGTGTATTTCAGTAGAGTCACCTGTACTGCTCCCCATTCTGCCTCTGATGAATCCTCCTCCTCACCCCTCCTCTGGCCTAAACTGCAGTTCTTGTGTGCATATATAAAAATAAATCGTGTGTGTGTGTGTGTGTGTGTATGAAAAAAAGTTTTTTCACACTGTTATACAAAGTGTTCATTCACTCATACATTCATTCAAGCATGTCACACATTAGGTGCTTTGCAACATGCCAGGGATACAACAGTGAGTAAGAGACAGTCCAGTCTCTGCTCCTGAGTGAGCAATGTGTAAGCTGATACACTACAACTTAACATAGTCATGTTTTACAACATAAACAATATCTGTGAGCATGCATGTGGAACTAACTTCCTGAAGGACTGAGAAAGGCTCCTAGGAAATGAAGAAGCAACCTCTGAAGCCTGCAAGTCACTGGCACAGAGATCAGGAATCTAGTGCAGATACTGCTGGAATGAGCAGTATCAATTATTTTGCACCAAGCACAAAAAGTGGTTGTGCATTAAAGAAAACTTAAGAGTCACTTTATCAAAATTAAATACTCATCAGCTAGAGTACAAGATCATAGAAATGTGTTTTATTTTTAAGCAAGCAGACCAACCCTGAAGTTTAAGTAAGCAGACCAATCCTGAAGCAGACCAAGCCACCCAGTCTGGTATTCTGAACAAGTCAACATCGAAATAAATGAACAGGGAAGGATGTGTTCACTAAGATAAAAAAAGATTTAACAGGCACCAGGATCAAACACAACATGAACACCCTACTGGATCCAGATCAGAACTGCCTATAAATAAAGGCTATTCAGGGATGAAAGGGGGACATACCTATCGGTATTAGGTAGTATTAAACTGCTATCCCTGTTACATGTGGGAATATGACTGCCAAGGCACGGCTTTTCTGTAGCCATGCATACTTTACTTTTGTACCACCGACTTCAACTTACTCAAAAACTTCTGAAGCCACTATAGCAAGCTAAACAGTGACTGGCATATGGATGTTACTACCTACAATTCTCTTTAGTTTTTCATGTGCTAGAAAAATTTTATACTACAAATTTGAAAGAAAAGGTGCAGTACCAAGAGCCGTGTGGCACAAGGGCTTCATCTAGTCTCACAAGGAACCCAGGTCACAAGGCAAGATGCTGAGCTGCTGCAGACCGCATCCACAGAAAGTCAGAAAGCACTAGCAATGCGGAAAGCAGGAGCGTCAAGTCCTACACTGACATGGGCACTGACAGGAGACAGGAAGGACCCCGTGTGGCCAGAGCAGTGCTCCCCCAGGCTCCTCAGATAAAACCTTTGCTCCATGGAAATCTAACAAATGAGAAAAATTCACTCACAGGAAAATTACATCTGCAAAATACATGACTTGAGGCCAGACCCTTGAACTGAAGGGAAAAAGTTTTTAAAATAACATTACAGAAGCAAATAACTAACTGGAATGTGGAAATACATTAAATAAGTAAACATTAAATGCTCAGAAATTAATAACTACACTATGGTTATAGAAGACAATTTCCTGTTTCTCAGAAATACACATGTGAGCTGAAGGGTCATCATATTTCACTTACTACTTAATGGCTCAGGAGGAAAATCAAGTTTGTGTATCTGGAGAAAGACACTGATAAAGCAACAAAATGTTAACTAGAAGTGTTTTGTACTCTTCCTGTGACTATTCCATTAAATTTGCAATGACTTCAAAATAAAAAGGTTTTAAAATTATCTGTAGAAGGTTAGCAGGAGGTAGAAAGAACAGAGCTCATGTGCATTTTTCTAACAGCTTACCTTTCACAAGGTGAGAAGTCAATAAGCTGAACCCCTTGGTGGCTGAATCTCTGAATTTGTTTGAATTTCTCTCCTCCCCAAAGAGCAATGCCTCGTTGATGAAAAGTAGCCAGGTAGGTACCCTTAGGCGACCAACGCACATATGTCTCTGTCCATCTCTGTGGGGGAAAAAAGTCAGTGCCAACACTAACACACCACAAGAAAACCAAGGCAAAGAGTCCTTTAAAAGCAAATAAGAAATTTGCTTCTTATGCTTTTTTTCTTAATTTATGTATTTTTTAAATATATTTTTAAATATATATTTTATTTTTTAAATATATATATAAAATATATTTTTATTTATACATTTTAAATATATATTTTTTAAATATATATTTTTTAAAAATATATTTTAAATATATATGTTATATATATGTTATATATATTATATATATTTTTAAATATATTTTAAATATATATTTTAAAAAATATATATATTTATATATATTTTTAAATATATATTTTATTTTATACATTTTTACATCATTTTTCATTTTTGCACAATGTATGCATTTTCATCTTGGTTATAGTTCCCATACAATTCCCACCTATTCCCTCGTCCCGCAGTGTGTCTCTGGTTTATAACTGCTTGTTGATTTTGATTTTCACTTTACTAGAACTAGGTTTTTTCCTGGTCCCTTATTTAGGTTTTCTAAATTCCTACTACGAGTGAGATCATCTTTATGCTCTTAGTTGAGAAACACAAAAAATCTACTCATAGAACTAATTTCAAAACTGGAAGAATAAAAGAAGTTCTCAGATGTAATCAAGAACATGTCACTTCACCTGCTCCTGCACCCCAAATCCCTTTGGTCAAGGACAGAGAAGTGAACCTCCACAAGCAGTAGACACCCACCGCTCTCTCTTCAATTGAAACAGGGTCTTTCACATCATTCCAGAATATGGACGTGCGGTCCCCGCTCTCAAAGATCACACTGTACTGATCTCTGCATTCTGCCTCTTCAAGCCAGTAACGCAAGTTTCCCTGGAAAAAGAACCAAAGGCAAGAGAGAAGACATTTCATTAATTTTAACTAGAGAAAACTGACTCCTAATTTACTGCTTACAGTTGTAACGAATTCAATTGGCACCTCTAACTCCTGGAGGATTGTTCACCTCCAGCCAAGAGATTACCCAGCGTTTCTAATTATTTGTATAGACTTCACACAACATACCAAATCTTTGAAAGGCTGTTTCTCAGGAATATCCCACTCATCACTGATCGTCATATACCTGGAAGAGAGAACAAATGGGTTTAGTGGCACACTGTTGTAATGGTTAGTGAACAGGTGCTTACTACCCTGCAGTCCTCAACTACAGGCAGTGCTGTGCCCTCCCCCAGAGGGGGCAAAAGACACAGGATAAATGGGAGGGGACGTTGTTAAGAGAGGTGTGCCACAGTTGGGAATATGAGGGGACAGGGACATAGAATGGTCCTACAGTGGTCTGACCAAAAAAGACTACCTGGAAAGCCACTCATCACATCTTACCCCACAAATACTGAGCCTTTCCAATCATAGGAGTCTCCAGGTTATCAAAGCACAAGTCTGAACTCACTTGTCAAAGTCAGTGAAAAGGTTGACCCGGAATGTGTGCTGCTTGTCAAGCTTGTAACCATCAGCATTCTTCACTGCATCCAAGGCATGCGCGGGAGACGCATATTCCAGGAAGATGTACCTGAAATGGGAGAATGATTTGCACAAATGCAGACTTTAGGATTAAGCTGGTCATGCTCAAAACACCCAGTCCTCTCTACACAAGCTGTAAACACTGGAAGCTTCTGAAACCCACCATACTGCCATGTATATCTCAATTACTCAATTACCAGCAAAGTAGTTCCCTACACAAAAATGAAATCCTAATGAAAGAGCCAAAATCTCTGAACTTCAGAATCATAAACTACAGAAAAGCTGATCATTCAAAATGCTCATCTTCACTGTTTAACAGTTTTAAGGACATATCTATCAAAATTTACAAAATTGTATTTTTTTAAATTATACAAGTCTATTATACGTCAGTTGCTGCAGGGAGCCTTGCTGCCCCAGCCAGGTAAGACACTTGCAAGCAGCTAAGAAAAGGGCTTCACACCATGGGGCTGAAGATATCCAAAGAGCCTCACACCGTGGGGCTGAAGATTTAACATCCCTTTGTTTTTTGTTCTTGGCCATATAAGAAAAAACTCAGAAAACACATTGGGCAATAAAGTATAAGAATATTATAAGCACATGGCACGGAGAATTACCTGCTTAAAAATTAAACACTGTAAATTTGGCCTGCCTGACAATGGGAAAGAGTTTGTTAAACATGAACATGCCTGACAAGCAATCCAAGACGATTATCGTTAAGTCCTTCTTTTGCTTTTTTTTTTTGACATTTCTTAAGAACGTTTTTAAATGAAGTTAATTGTGTTAAGGAGTTTCTAGGCAGAAAAAGTTCTGATAGCTGAGAAGCAGCTGGTCTCTGGCTGAAGGCCATATGAATAGAAGAGTCTTTGGATGCTTAGGCTTTAGCTGATAGGGGTGTACTGGCGGCTATCAACTGTCTTAGGTAATTGTCTAGCTGAAATAATGAGTTTTAGCGTAAGGCTTAGTTTCTTATCTATTAACCTTGAAGGTTGCCTTCTTGCTGAGAGCACGTAGTAGCCAAAAGTCTATGGGAAAGAATACACTGATTGTTTCTGCTTTGCGTCTATGCATATGATGATGTCATCTCACTGCTTGCAAAAAATGAATAGACAGACCTGCTGAGTCCCTCAGTAGAAGATACTAGCACCTCATCGAGTGTCGGTGTCTCCTCACTACCTCATCCCCTTCCCCTCAGCCCTTAACGTTTCTCCTAGTCCATCTCATCCTTTCAGGGACTCCAGACACGACATTTTGCCGAAAGCTGGTCTGCGGCAGTCAGTAATCTCAACAGAACTGTTCTAAAATGTGTAGTCTAACATTACCCATTACAGGCAAAACTGCAAAGATTCTCAGAGGATGTTTCATTATAATAAAAAACACAATATAAGCAATTGCTGGTCAAAGGAGGCCATCTTTCCACTTAGTTCTAGAAACAGAATGCATCAGAAACATTACATGGATTTCATAATCGTTTCAGAAACTGAACTATTATAGGTAGTTCCCAAAATCTGCTTTAAAAAATCATCCTACTCCTGTCTATAAAAAGACAATTTTGCTTGTACTTTTTTTTTTTAAGATTTATTTTTATTTATTTATGCACACAAATGCTGGGGTGTAGGCCAGAGATGCAGGGGGTAAGAGGATTCACCAGAAACAGAGTGGGGAGAACAGGCAGACCTACTGAAATACACTGTTGAGGGGAGCAGTGGGTGAGACAGGAGAGGTCTGCTGCGCCATGTGGGTTAGCTCCCTGGCCGGATATCAATCTAATACCACAGTGGCTGGCAATAGCTTGATAGTGCTGAGACTTTAACCCCTGCGCCACCTGGGAGGGAGGCCCTTGCTTATACTCTTAATGGATGCTACATACGAGAAACTTCAATAGATGAAGTTTGACAAGACGTGGAGCAACAACAGGCTCCCAAACTTCCAGCTAGAGTATAAACCCACAAGCACCCTGGAGAGCACAACCTGACATTGCTGAGTGGCAATACAATGACAGGCATTTCACAGAGCTCCAGAATTCCATTCCCAGGTATGTACAATAACGAGTCTCTCCCACTAGCTTGCAAGTGAGTAGGTACTATATTGTTTTTAATTCCAAAATACTGAATGTTAATAGATGAAAAACAGATAAACTGCTGTATGTAATAGACTACCACAGCATTTAAAATAAAGGAATTAGAATTTTATCAATCAACAAAGAATACTGAATTGAAAAAGCAGATTTCAGGATACATACTTTTTGCCACTATTTTAAAAAGACGCATTAAGTTAGGTAATACTAAAAAAGTTGCTTTCACCTAAACCATTTCACATGTTAAAGCATAAAAAAGTAAATGTAGGGCCTCCCCAGTGACACAGCACTGTGAAGCTGTCCGCAGCATGTGTAGAGTGGGTTTGATTCCCAGCTGGCTAGGGAGATTCCCACATGGCATGGCAGACCTCTCGGTTGGGCTAGCTGCTCCCCTCAACAGTGTATTACGGTCATCTGCCTGTTCTACTCCCCGCTCTGTCTCTGGTGAATCCTCTCACCCTCCCGTGCCTCTGGAATGTACCCCAGCTCTTGTATAAAAAATAAATCTAAAAAAAAGGTAAATGTATCTTAGAATCAATAAAAAGCCGTATGTAAAATTTTCCTAAATTCTGCCAGTTTTCAAATAAGTAGGTCCCTCTACTCAGGATTTATCTTGTGTCAATTACTGTTCTGATAGCAAAAGACTTAAATATCTAACTCTGATTTCTTAACAATTTAGTAGCCAACTGGTAGTATCTTAATATAACAACCAAACTTAGATTTCCTTCTCTCAATATGATAACCCCAAGACCGTATCATTGCTCCACAGGGATGGTAGCTAAGGATGGCCCGCATAATGCCTGAGGCGAGTGGCTACATCAAGGCATGTGCTGTGTCCCTGTGAACTCTGGCAACCAGATTACCAGGGGTGTCACATACACCAAGGAAAAAGGCCAACAACACTTC
Organism: Talpa europaea; assembly: GCF_964194135.1. NCBI lineage: Eukaryota > Metazoa > Chordata > Mammalia > Eulipotyphla > Talpidae > Talpa > Talpa europaea. The sequence goes on from NC_140079.1 coordinate 71,887,041, forward strand.
AATGAGAGGGCATTACTTACCCTTTTGTCTTCCCGTCTTCCTCTGGATAAAAATCATTAATGATTTTCCCAAACTTGGAAAATATTTTATGAATGACATTTTTTAGTTTCTCCAACCGATCAGGTCCCACTTGAGGAACATTGTCCACCACGATCACTGAATCGATTCCATCTGCTTCCTGTGGCCGATCTTTCAGTACATCTCCCAATAATTCTGTATGAATGAAAGATGTGTCAAATGACTTCTGACCAAGCAAAACATTAAGACATTACCTTAACACATTGAACGAATTTCCAAGAAACAAAAAGAATAATCTAAATGCTTTCACTGTGAACAAATCAGTCCTAGCTTGACTCAAAATGTAAACATGATAGAATAAAAGAAGATTTTATCTCTTCATACTGCTTTTGACAGTCAAGATATGTGAACTGATATCTAAAAATGAAAGATCTTAAGTGAATTTTTTAAAAAGACTTTAATAATGATGAAAAAAAAAAAAGATTGCCTATCACCAAGAATCAGGAAAAAAACAACTTGGGTTGGGGGTATGCCTCCCCAACCCACCACCAGACACCTTCTTCTTCTGAAACAAAACAAGCCCATTATTCAAATATCCACCTCGTAACAAATATCCACCACGTGAAGAGAACCTGGGGCTAAGACTGGCATTTAAATGAGTTCAGAGAATATACAAGTTCATGAACATGCAAATATAACGTCTCTTATAACTGATGGCGCCAAGTCAATGAAACGCCTCACAGAGTTGTTGGAGACATCATTTAGATGTTAAATTCGTAAATGCTTAGGACAGTGCTTGAAACAGCAGTATGGGTTAACTTTTACTTTCAAACTACAAAATTCAAAATGTGATGTCACCTGCTTTTAAATCAAGACCATAGACCCTAAATTTTAAGTACTTAAATTTCTTAGAATTCCTTCATGTCCAGCAAATGGTCAGCTAAAATAAGAAAAAATCACCAAGAGAAATGCCTGATCAGCTGCGGGAGATAAGCACTTGGGGGTCAAATGGCATACCAAATGAAAGGTCTTACCTTTTCAATCTAAACTCTGTACAAACCCAATTAGTTAGGTTTGTACAGATTCTATAAATTACAGGCACTGGATTACAAGCTATAACAAACAGATCTTTAAAACTGTCATCAAAGCACACTGGTTATATGAAACTGAACCCATACAGACAAAATGAGAACACAAAGTTATTTCCAAACAGGTAACTAAAGAATGGCATGTTACTCTTCTATCTACTTGTTCAAAAATCTAATTATCACTCCTTGTATTGTATTCGTAAGAATATCAATATGCAAAGCAGGAACACATCAGAAAATATTCTTAGCTATGGTTCATTCTCAAAAGTTATGGTGGGGCCTCCCTGGTGGTGAAGCGGTTGAGCACTGGGTTGCAAAGCTGCCCGCAGCCTCTGCAATGCTGGTTCGATTCCCAGCTGCTCCCCGGCCACCGAAGGAGGGTCCCATGTGGCACGCAGACCTCTCCTGCCGCCCGCTGCTCCCCTCAGCAGTGTACTTCGGTCCTCTGCCTGCTCTGCTCCCCGCTCTGGCTCTGGTGAATTCCCTCACCCTCCCGCGCTTCTGACTGTACCCAGTGCTTGTATAAATAAATAAATAAATCTTTAAAAAAAAAAAAAAGTTAAGGTGAATTCTCCACTTCAGTGTTTGAAATTTTCCATAATAGGAAGTTTGGAAGGCAAAAAGGTCTTTGAAAAAAGCAAACTCCTTTAATTTCAAGAGACAGTTGTGTCACGAACTGCTATCAACGCATTTATGAATATTAAAGATGCTTCCTTGAAAAGAGAATGATCACTTAAGTGTTAAAGAAGCTTAAATTGAGACCATACAAAGAGAAAAAAAGGGAAAGATGAGAGCAAGCAAATGTGAGATGCTTTCCCTATAAAGACTGGAGGCATAAATGCCTGAGTTCTTTTTAAAGATCACTACCCATACAATTAAATGGCCTGTTAAGCCAGCTCTGAATTTACAAGATTTATAATAAAAAGTTCAGCCTCTTCCCACAATCTTGTAAGTGTCTACTTTGTAAAAATCTGCCCATATGCAATGAAGGAGTAACTATAGTAAACACACAACACATTTCATTCATCACTACCACAGCATGTGTGCCACTCCCAGACTCCCCATCTGGCTCCAGAAGAAAAGGCAATTCTCAAAACTAGACAGCAAATTAAAAGATAAATATTTAATGACCTAAAAAAAAATCATTTAGAGTTATAACTTTTATCACTGATTGTTTAGCTAAGCACTGTAGGCAGAGAAAGGATAAAGATTAAGACACATTAATAATTTGCATCCAAGAATTGGCCCCTAGAAGAGGGTTCTTCCTGAGCCTCAGTCCATTTTCAAAAGAACCGGTACCATCTGCATCTTCTCTGATTTACTACAAACAGTTCTTTTCATGAACAGAACACGCTTGAGGTACTGACCACAACCAAGTGACCTGATCCACGAACACTGACAGCCTGTTTGGTGGTAGTTCCTTAAGACCAGGAGCCTAACTGGTTACTCTGGAAATATATCAGGACCACAAGGCTCCCCAAGGCACTCAACCTGGCTGCCCTGTGCTCGCTTTAGCACCCTCTGACACGCACACACTCAATTCTGCATATAATTCACAATCTGAAAATATGGTGTGAATTAGGTGGGCTCAAATGATGCTTTTTTAAAAAAAAAAAAATTCGATAGCAGAGTTAAAATTCAAGGGCTTTATTGGTTTATGTGATAAAAAGAACAGTGTCTGGTGGGGTCCAGTGAACACTGCCTCCCTGTGAAGGAGTCTACCTACACCAGAAGGAACACATTTTCTCACAGAAAGAGGCTTTGACTAATCAGCAACTTCCAAGTCTTCACTAGCTTGTAGACTCTTTCCACCCTTACACACTAAAATGTCTTTTATGTAATAAAAATGACACAATGACAATAAGTACTTTAAAATTGCACTCAAATTACAAGTTGACAACCCTACTGATTCTCTAAACTTTTTCACCTGAAGAAGAATCTTCATGCTGACTCAATCTCAATGAAATCACACATCTAAAAACAACCTTACTTAATATGACAATTTCTTATTTTTTGATGTAGCCCTTGCTATTTTAATAACATTCTATTTTCCCATCTTACTGTAACAGTCAACACACAGAGAAAGCCGCTCGTGTGCTCCCAGCTGGCAGACTCAGAACAGATAAACACGAAACAGAAACCAACGGAAACACTTCAGACAGCCCTCACCGGAGGTCACTTTTGGATACAGAATTTCTCAGACATGCCTGTTAATACAGAAGGAAAAGAAGGCAAGTCAAGGTAGAATCAACAATACCAAAACCTGAGCAACTTGCCAACAGAACGAAGGTCTGGTCGGCTGAAGAGAGAACCAAACACGGATTTGGGGGCCGGCTTGACACTGTCCTACTGAAGAATTCTGCAGGCAGAAGCTTCTGTGGGGCCCAAGCACCCAGCTCTGCACGACAGGCCGTTCCCACTCTAAAAAGCCAGCGTCCTCACCGCCCCTACCGAGCGGGCACCGACTCCTTCCCTGGCCTGGGGGCTGACCCAACCCTGAGGACGGCAGCCTGTCCCCCGGCACGTGCGGTGCCCGCGGGGCTCTGCCCCGGCAGCCTCGCCGCCGCGCACACCACCGCGGCCCCCAGCGCGCCGGCTGCGTCACCAGCCTGCAAGGCACAGGTTCGGGAGCTGACAGCCGGCTCCCCAAGCTAGTTCCTCCCAGCCCCCACTTTTGCAAACAGCAAAGAAAAGCGGAGGCGCCAAGCTCCCACGAAGCCCTCCCCTGCGCGCGGGAGCCCCGACGGGGCAGGGGGCCGCTGACTGGCAGAGCCCGGGGCCCTCGCGCCGACGGCCCGCGCCTCACCTTCCTCGCTCACGTCGTCCACGAAGTCCTCGGGGTCGCTGAAGGAAGGCTCCTCCGCGTCGCCGTCTTCCCCGCCTGCCCCCTCGGAACGGGCCTCGGCCGCCGCGTCCCGGGCCTGCTCCCCCGGGGCGTCCTCCGCGGCCGAGGCGACGGCGGTGGGTTCCTCAGACGGAGGGGACGCGGGACGGTCGTCCGCACCCGCCGCGCTCTCCTCGCCCTCGGCCGTCGGCCCGTCCACCGGGACGTCGGGCCGGGGATCGGCCTCCGCCGCGTCCTCGCCGCCCACCGCCTCCTCCGCGCCGGGCCCCGGCGGCCGCAGGGGCTCCTCCCCTAGCGGCGGCTCGGCAGCCGGCTGCTGCTCGGGCTCGGCCGGATCCTCGGCCGCCTCGGGCCCCGCCACGTTCTCCGCGTCCTGCATGGGCCCGCCGCTGCCGCCTCGCCGCACTGCCGCGCTTCCGACTCTCCCAGGCCGCACCGCGCGGCGCCTGCCGCCGGGCCACGTGCGCGCAGACCCGGCGCCGCTAGGGCTGGGGGAGGGGGGGACGCCCACGCCCTGACGCCTCCCAGCGCGGGCCCGCGAGCTCAGGGGACGGAAAGGGTCTACCCAGATTACCGCGATCGCCCCCAAACAAGCACGTGCTCCACTGCAGTCACCACGGCGGCCTGGGTCAAGCTATAAACTGATTGGGGGTTCCGGGCCCCCTACTTGTGCTGGCGAGTGGTCTCGCCCAACATGGCAGCCACTCCCTTCCTTCTCCCGTCGGGCGCTGCGGGAAAGGACCAAACTATTAGTGACGCGACAGGGGGGGAGCAGACATCACTCCTGGCTGCCGCATTGCATGAAAACCTAATTTAACTGAAAATTTCATATTGGGGGAAAAATTGGAGTCCAACAAACTGGTGTGGTTGTGATAGCTTAGCCTTTTTCCAACGTTTATCTGGCATGACTAAACTCCCCCTTTCACTTCTCGGTTTTTAGACTCGTCTACTGACTGGGCAAAAGAATGGACGATTCCAAAATAGAAAAGGAATTCCTGGAGAGCCAGAGATGACCGCCACTACTAGACACGCAACTGCCTGCGTCATACAAAACTTAGTGTGTTGCTTAAAGCACTTACGCCCTAGCCCACCGCAGCGGACGTCATTCCACCTCCCCCCATTCTGATGGTTATCGTGGTTCGGCCCGTAGAAGCCACCGCCCTCCGAGCGGGAGCCAGCGCGGGTCACGTGGGCTGGAGGCGGGCTCGTGTGGGTCACGTGGAAGGGGCGGGGCAGGGGCGGGGCCGGTGCTGGGCGGGGCCGTAGGGCCCGGTGAGGTTGAGCCGGGCTGGCTGGGCTTGGCTCAGGTGGTGAAGGCTGTTCTGTATGTGTATCTTGTGTTTTGGTTTCTGCCAGGCTCCAGGGCAGCTGCTAAAATGCGAATTAATTTGAATTGTGGAAATACCCTAAAAAGAGCCGAGTGGCTGCTGGACAAGGATGAGGCCCGGGGTAGGGCGATTTAGGGAGTTGAGGTTTAATGGGAACAGAGTTTCGGTTTGGGAAATAAGAGAATGTTCTGGAGGTGGACGGCAGTGTGAATGTGCTTAATACCACTGAGCTGCACACTAAAAAATGGCTAAAATAGTAAATTTAATGTTATGTGTATTATACCCCAGATGAATGGGAAGAAAATCCACAGTTCTTCAGTTGCCTAATAAATTTCAATCTTCCCTGTCTTTCTTTCCGCTGTGTTATTTTCTGCAGGTTATTTAACCTGTCTGCCTCGCTTTCCCCATCTAAAAATAAAGGAAAACGCATTTTATATGGGTGGGCTGTGGACCATCTCCATAAAGGCAAACTAATTTAAACTAGAGTTCTAGCAACCTCCCTGGTGGTGCAGGGATTAAAGTCTCAGCGCGATCTAGCTATCACCAGTCACTGTGGCATGAGTTCACTACTCCCCAACCAGGGAGCTACTCACATGGCACAGCAGACCTCTCCTGTCTCACCCACTGCTCCCCTCAGCAGTGTATTTCAGTCAATCCGCCTATTCTGCTCCCCACTCTGTCTCTGGTGAATCCTCTCACCCTCCAGCACCTCTGGCCTATATCCCAGTCTTTTATGCATAAATAAATAAAAAGTAAATATTGAAAAAAAACAAAAACAAAATTATCCTTCTAATTTCTAGTTTCATAGACCATTGGGCTCTGCCAGCCTTTTTCTTCTAGAAAGTGCTAAGGGTGACAAATCACTGAACTAGAAGGAAATATTCACAGGAAAGCTCGAAAACAGCTGACCTTAATTTGGCAGCCAGATGCTTCTTAGACAGGGACCAGTCCTGTGGCATGCTTGTGTTACAGAGTGGCCACCCATTCCTGTCGCACAGGGAAGGACTTATATCCTTTAACATAGTTTGATTATGCTGATGATGCAAAAAATATATATATATATATATTCTAAAACTATATCTCTGTTCTACAGAGGCACCAAGACCATCAGTAGTTCAGTCACTCTCAGAAATCTAAGAAGCCCTAAATTGATGTTTAAACTGGGAGAAGTTCTGTGTCGGGGATATAGCCTGAATCAAGGATATGATACGTGCTATTTTGGGATTACAGTGCAACAGGGAAAAGTTCATGGATCATAGCATCACAGAAGCAAGGGTAAAAAAGTGCCTTTTTTGATAGGGTCATAAATTTTTTGACACTCCTTTTAAAAGAAGCCAACCCTTTTTCCCTTTAAGTGTGCAGAAATGACATTATGTGACTTCCAAGTCTAGGTCCTAAAAATGTTAAGTTTCCACCTTGTTCTAGCTACCCGCACCTTTTCTTTCCCATCTTTGCTTTCCCTCTATTTCTCACTCACTCTCTCCTTTCCCCACATCACCAACACTGAAAGAAGCTGTCATGTCATGAGGACTTTCAAACAGTCTGTGGAGGGGCCCCACTGTGGAGGGACTTAGTACCCAGTCAGCCTCAGTGGCAGTTGCCAAACTCATGGACAGAAACAGATCCCTCAGTCCCAGACAAGACTTCAAATGGGGCCTCCCTGGTGGCTCAGGTGGTTGAGTGCCCCACTGTGAAGCTGTCCGCAGCCTGGTTCAATCCCGGCCGGCCTGAGAGGGTCCCACATGGCGCAGCAGACCTCTCCTGTCTCGCCCGCTGCTCCCCTCGGCAGTGTACCTCGGTCAGTCTGCCTGTTCTGTTCCCTGCTCTGTCTCTGGTGAAACCTCTCACCCTCCCGGTTCTTGTATAGATAAATAAATCTAAAAAATAAAAAACCCAGCCCTGCTGAACTTTGCTGGAGCATTGCCTCATTTTTCTGAAAACAAGTTGACAGTTCAAGTAATTAATCTTACCTTCCTTATTTTACTTACGTGTCAGAGTAACAGAATAGTTGATGAGTGGGAGTTCTTCCTTCTGGAAGAATTCTAACTAGTAAACATAAAAAAGCAATGTTTTAGCCGGGCGTGGTGGCGCGCGCCTGTAGTCCCAGCTACTCGGGAGGCTGAGGCTGGAGGATCGCTTGAGCCCAGGAGTTCTGGGCTGCAGTGCGCTATGCCGATCGGGTGTCCGCACTAAGTTCGGCATCAATATGGTGACCTCCCGGGAGCGGGGGACCACCAGATTGCCTAAGGAGGGGTGAACCGGCCCAGGTCGGAAACGGAGCAGGTCAAAACTCCCGTGCTGATCAGTAGTGGGATCGCGCCTGTGAATAGCCACTGCACTCCAGCCTGGGCAACATAGCGAGACCCCGTCTCTAAAAAAAAAAAAAATATATATATATAATAATTAAAAAAAAAAAAAAAAAAAGCAATGTTTTAGTTCTTAGGAAATAATCATCTAAGCAATAGTCCTGAGACCAGTGGTGAGAGACTGATAGGGACTGGTAATGGGAGGGTCAAGATGACACAATCTGAACTGAAGACTGTAATTTTCCCTCTAAGCACCACATTAAGTACAACCCACACATTATGTTGTATTTTCTGTTGAAAGTATTTACTACTTGGCATTATGATTTCTTCTTGGACCCATGAATTACTTTCAAGTATGTTGCTAATTTCCAAATATTTGAGGGCTTTCCACCAAAAATTCTCCATTGCTTTACATATTGCAGACAACATTTTGGAAGGAAAAGGAATTAATCAAGAAGACTTGAAGCAAATTATCAAAATTTATGTTTGACAGTGATTATCTTATTATAAATTATGGAGAAAATTTTTTTTAAAAAACAACATGAATGTTTCAATGCCTCTGAACTGTATACTTAAATAAAATAGTAAATTTAAAAATAGTTAAGTTAAAAGTGAAGGGATGGAGAAAGATGTGCTAGGTTAACACAAGTAAAATAACTTGAAGACAAAATATATAGGAAATCCCCATACTTCCCACTTAGCTTTGCTGTAAAACTAAAGCTGCTCTAAAAATAAAGTCTTATAAAAATATTTTTTTCAAAACTGGGGTAGCTCAGTAACTCAGACAAATTAGATTTCAGAACAAGGGAAATCAAGGATAAAAATGGATATTGCATATGAGAAAATAGTTTTTAAAAGTACATAACAATCCTTAATATGTAGGCACCCAATAGCAGTATATCAAAAATAGGTGAGACAGAAACTGACAAAACTACAAGAAGAAATAGACAAATTCACTAGTGGAGCTGGAAATGTTAACATCCATCCATCAGTGATTGACAGACCTGGAGGTAGAAAATCAGTAAGGATTGTAGTTACTAAATAGCACCATCAGTCAACTGGATCTAATTGGTACAAAACAATGACAAAATATACATTGGTCTCTGGCTCACAAGGAACATTTATCAAAACAGACTATGTGCTGAATTAATAAAAATGTTGTTAACAAATACAAAAATAATAAAAATCATACATAAAACCCACCGTCAGACCACAGAGATATGACAGAAAGATAGCAGGAAAATCCCGAAGTACTTGGAGAACAAGCAGCACACTTTAGATAACACAAGTCAAAAACACAAAAGAAATTTTTAAGTATTTTGAATTAAATGAAAAATACAACTTATCAAAATTTGTAGCCTGTGGTAAAAGCAGCATTTCAAAGAGCATTTATAGAATTAAATGTGTTGGAAAAGAAGATAAACTTGAAATCAATAACCTAAATTTCCACCTCAGGAAAGAAGAACAATATAAGCCTACCATCTGCAAAGAAAAGAAACAATAAAAGTAGAATAGAGATCAAAATTAAGGTAAACCAATAGAGAAAGTCAATGAAAATAAAATATGGTTCTTTATAAAGAGCGACAGAATTGATAAACCTTAGCCATGCTACCTAAGAATAAAAGAGACAGCACAAATTACTAATATTAGAAATGAAATAAAGGACATCAACACTGATACTATGGACAATAAAATATTCATAAAGGAATATTACAAACAACTCTATGCCCACAATTTGATGACTAAGTTGAGCCAATTAAAAAACATTAACATAAGAAAAAATAATCTGAATGGTCATTAGCTATTAAACTAATTAAATCAATAATAAGTAATCTTCAAAAAGTGAAAGCACTGGGATGGTTTCACTGGTGAATTCTACCAAACATTTAAGAAAGAAATGATATCAATTTGCTATAATTTCTCCCATAAATAGCGGAGTAAATGTGCCTCTTTAGTGGTACAAGGGGTTAAGACGCAGCCTATGAAGCTATCCGCAGCCACTGAAGCACAAATTCAATCCCCGGCTGGCCAGGGAGCAACCCACATGGCGCAGCAGACCTCCCCTGACTCACCTGCTGCTCCTCTCGACAGTATATTTCAGTCAATCTGCCTGTTCTGTTCTCCACTCTGTCTCTGGTGAATCCTCTCACCCACACACACACACCTCTGACCTGTACCCCATTTCTTGTATGCATAAATAAATAAATCTTGAAAAAAATAGCAGAGAAAATACTTCCTAATTCATTCTATGAGACCAACACTTTCCTAACATCAATGCCAGATAAACTTTACAAGAAAACTACAGATCAGTATTTCATGACCATAGGTGCAAAAATCCTCTACAAAAATATTAACAAATCTAGTAATACATAAAAGGATTATGTTATGACCAAGTGAGATTTTTTTCCCCAGGTATGCAAACTGTGTCAAAATTTGAAAAGCGGGCCTCCCCGGTGGCGCAGCGGTTGAGCGCTGGGTTGCAAAGCTGCCAGCAACCTCTGCAGTGCCAGTTTGATCCCCGGCTGCTCCCCTCAGCAGTGTACTTCGGTCCTTCTGCCTGCTCTGCTCCCCGCTCTGGCTCTGGTGAATTCTCTCACCCTCCCGCGCTTCTGACTTACCCAGTGCTTGTATAAATAAGTAAATAATAAATAAATCTTTAAAAAAAATTTTGAAAAGCAATGATAATCCATCAAATCAACAGACTAAAATCAGCAGAAGAAAAATCATATAATCAATAGATGCAGAAAAAGCATTTAACAAGATCCCTTATTGGTTCATGCAAAAAAAAAAAAAACCACTCACAAAATAAGGACTAGAGGACTGGGATGGAATATTATTCCTATTGTTCAGGCTTAAATAGGAAGGAAATTCTGGCACATGCTATAATATAGATGAACCTAAAGGACATTATGCTTAGTGAAATAAGCCAGACTCAGAAGAAAAAATATGGATGAGTCCATTTATATGAGGTTCCTGGTGGTGTCAAAATCATAGAGAGTAGAGCAGATGGAGGGTGCCAGGGTCTGGGGGAAAAGATGGGGAGTAAGTGTTTAGTAGTGGCAGACTTTCAGTTTGGGAAGATAAGAAAGTTCTGTGGATGGATGGTGGTGATGATTGCATAGTCACATACCAATGTGAATGTGCTTAACGCCACTGAACTGCATACTTGAAAGTAGTTAAAATGGTAAATTTGGGCCTCCCCTGGTGGTGCAGCGGTTGGGCGCTGGGCTGCAAAGCTGCCTGCAGCCTCTGCAGCACCGGTTCGATCCCCGGTGAGGGTCCCACATGGCACACAGACCTCTCCTGCCATGCCCGCTGCTCCCCTCAGCAGTGTATTTCGGCCCATCTGCCTGTCCTGCTCTCCGCTCGGCTCTGGTGAATTCTCTCACCCTCCTGCGCTTCTGACTGGACCCAGTGAATGTATAAATAAATAAATAAATCTTTTTAAAAATGGTAAATTTTATGTTGATGTACTTCACCACAGTAAAATTGTTTTAAAAGGAAAAAATATTAAACTGTCAGTTCTGATAGTCATCTTGTTGCCAGCAGAAGATTCCTGGGTGACCTTGAGCTGGAAACTAATCTTGACAAAGGCTTGGTCTTATGTGTGGGCAGTGCCAGGTAGTGGAGGTGGTTTTCAGGGCTCCCCTCTGGATGTTAGGAATTGTAGAAGGAATTAAGAAACAGCTCACCTACAGGTGGCAGTCTCAACCCACCCATTCCAGGTAACGAAGTGTGTTGCCTTCCTTACTCCTTCCGTTCTTATTTTCTAATGTAGTCATAGGTTGGGGAAGCAATTTTTCCCTCAGGTGAGTTTCTCAGGGTATCACAGAAGCAGGGACAGGAGTGAGAAGGAGGGATGGATAGACTCAAAGGATGAAATATAACCCCCAATCATCCAAACCTTTTCTTCTCTCTTAACCAAATTCACCTTCCTCCTTTGACCAAGGGTGAATTTGATTGTCTGTCCTTGGGTGTTCACGTACCTCACATGAAGGCTCAGGAGTGAGACAGTCCTTGTTCAACTCTGGAGCACCTTAGGTAAGGTATTACCTCCTCTGAACCCGCTGCCTAACTTTAATGTGAGTCAGTAATAATGACTTTGAAACAAGATCACGGGGTCCTTGAAGGTTTTGTGGAAGAAAATCATCTTCATTTGGTGACAGAGGGAAAAAAAACTATAGAAGTTTGAGTCAGAATATCAAGGAGATCATTGTGAAAGCACCTTACAATGTTAGCCTGCCAGCAGGCAGCACAAACTTGAGGTATGAGCCTGGACCCTCTGAAGAGGCTGGCCCACATATCTGAAACAAAGACATTTCCTCATAAAAATTTATCTTGAGTTCTTGTCCTCCTCACACACTGATTGCATCTGCCATAGAGATAATGATCCCATTTGTTTAGGTCACATATTCTATTCTGCTGGGTGCTAGAAAATTATCCTATGCCTAGGCAAATGAATGCTTTGTTACTCTAATATACCTGCTTTAATATAAGTTTTTTTCTGCTGAGAATATCCTTCCTGTCCCGATAGTATATAAATAAGCTGGATTTTACTTTAGGGGGTCAAGGAAAGCACCTGGCGAGGATAGTCTTCCTACTGAGGTACTTACTTTCTTCCAGGTTAACCCCCTGAAAATAAATTTTTCCTTCCCACCACACAGCAGTGATTATTTTTTCTAGCCAACAATGGGGAGTGTTTCTTTGTGGTTCTGGCTGTGCCCAGCAGTGACTGGACCCTCGCTGTTGTGCTATTTTAAGCCTGCACAGGTCTTAACCCACTCAGTCCTTGGGACAGCCCTATAAGGAAGGGACTGCTGTATCCCTTCTGTTGTAGGGCCTTCCTGCCAGTGGCAAGGCCTCAGACTAGACTCACTCCACCATGTTCAGCTATTTCCATGATTTAGAGGCTAATGACTTCACTGCAATCCTTTGTGAAGGGGGTGATAAGAATTAGAAAGTGGGGGCCTCCCTGGTGGTGCAAGGGGTTAAGTCGCAGCACTATGAGGTTATCCATAGCCACTGCAGCATGAGTTCGATCCCTGGCCAGGGAGCTGATCCACAAGTGCAGCAGACCTCTCCTGTCTCGCCCGCTGCTCCTCTCAGCAGTGTGTTTCAGTCAATCTGCCTGTTCTGCTCCCCACTCTCTCTCTCTGGTGAATCCTCTCACCCCCACCCCCCACACCTCTGGCCTGTACTCCAGTTCTTGTAAGCATAAATAAATAAATCTTTTCAAAAAAAAGAATTAGAAGTGAATTTTGTGATGTGTGTATTCTTCAGGAGAGAATGTGGGAACGAGTTGTAGGTAAATCTATTTCTGTGCATGCTGCAAGACTCACCCTTGTTGGCTAATAGCACGCACCTTCAATGTTAAGGTTCATTGAGCCATTTCTATAAGCCAGGCTCTGCCTTAAACATTTTATAGATATATCTCCTTTCATCCTGTGGCATTTTAAAATTGCAATGAAAAGCACAGAGCAGTGTATAAACATCCATTCACCTATATCCACATTTAAAATTTTTATTTATTATTATTTTTTAAAGATTATTTATGCATACAAGAGCTGGGGCACAGGCCAGAGATGCGGCGGATGAGAGGATTCACCAGAGAGAGTGGAGAAAAGAACAGGCAGACTGACTGAAATACACTGCTGAGGGGAGCAGCAGGTGAGACAGGAGAGATCTCCTTCACCATGTGGGTTGCTCCCTGGCCGGCTGGGGATCGAACTTGTGTTTCAGAGGCTTTAGATTGCTTCATAGTGCGGTGTTTAACCCCTTGTGCCACCAGGGAGGCCCCACATTTTAACTTTTTAACATTTTGCCATATTTGCCTCAGATTTTCTTTCAAAGGGAAGAAAAGATGCTAAGTCCCTTTCTATCTCTCCTAATTCCATTTTCACCCCTCTAAGAAGAAGCTTTCATATAGTTATAATAGAAACAATGTTTGGCATTTTTAATGACATTGCCATTGATTTAATTGTAGGTTCACACTAGTTGTCTTCTATGATGTGAAACCATATTTAGTCACAGTGGGGAGGATGGCGTTGATACATCGCACCTATCTGATACAGATATGCCTCAGTTTTACCTGTCCTCACTTGTGCTTATGTGTTATGTCTTTTATTTTTATTTTTTTTATAGAGGCATGTTTTATATATTTATTTGTTTGTTTGTTTATACATGCACTGGGTATAGTCAGAAGCACGCCATGTGGGACCCTTCTCCGGTGGCCGGGGAGCAGCCGGGGATCGAACCGGCACCACAGAGGCCACGGGCAGCTTCACAACCCAGCGCTCAACGACTGAGTCACCGGGGAGGCCCTGTGTTATGTCTTTTAAAGTACATAAGTAACACAAATAGCATCCTTCCGCAATGTCATTTTTTACCCCAAGATGATGTTTTCAACATCTCTCCATTTTTGGTGCATGCTGTTCTAATTCATATGCTATATGAATATACTGCAATTTATTATTCATTCCACATTGACATCAAAGTAGGTCGTTTTGGGGTGGGTTTTTTTTTTTTTTTGGTGTTATAAATAGTGCTCCAATGAAGAATCTTTTATTTGTCTTCAGGAGCTGTCGTTTAGAGAATATGACTTAGAGTGGGATTTCTGGGTCATAGGTATCTGCATTCTAATTTATTAGACATCTGCATTCTAATTTAGTAGACATTAACAAATTGTCCTCCAAAGCATCCTTACAATTGACACGCCATCCTGCAGTGCAGGAACATTTGTTTCTCCTCATCTCAATGATATGAAAGGGTATCTATCTCATTTGAATTTGCATTTCCCTGATGTAAGCAGGTTTTTTATTTAAACAGAACATGAGATTATTAAAAGCACCTGAGATCTCCAGGACGCTGGGAATCAGGTTCAAAGTTGTGAAGACAGAAATGTACAGATCTTGCTGAGGGCTGTTGGGAAAGCCAACACTGCCCTGTTGCTGAGTTCAGAGGTCAAGCCCCTGCTTGGCACCACTGATAGCAGCCCTGGACACTGGTGGAGGCCCACGCCTACTGCCCCCAGATGCGGATGTAGGCACTACAGCCGTCACCAGTTACCACTGTCATGGAGGCCACTCTGCTCAAGACCAGGATTTCCAGTGAGTGGGTGTGGATGAGGGATGAGTGTCACTTTCTATAGTGGGGAGGAGGCTTTCTCTCAAAGGAGAGCAATTCCTCAATCATAATAGAAAGCTTCAGAATACAGTGCTGAATGAGAATTTTATCTCAATAAAATAAATCACAAAAAGGCTTATCTTTTCTTACTCAAGGTATCTTTCTCATATAATTCTGGCATGCTGGTACTTAACAATTATCAATGTTTTTCTTCAATACTTGTTTTCTCTGTGCTTCCCTGGTTTGAGACTAACTAGATGGGTTATTTGGGTCAACTCCTCCACTGAAAACTAAAATTATGGATAAAATCGAAAAACTGGGCCTCCCTGGTGGTGCGGGGGTTAAAGTCAATGCTATCAAGCTACCTCCAGCCACTGGAACATGAGTTTGATCCCCGGCCAGGGAGCTAACCTACATGGCGCAGCAGACCTCTCCTGTCTCTCCCACTGCTCCCCTCTGCAGTATATTTCAGTCTGCCTGTTCTGCTCCCCACTCTGTCTCTGGTGAACCCTCTCACCCTCTCCCACCCCCCGCACCTCTGGCCTATAACCCACTTCTTGTATACATACATAAATAAAAATAAATCTTTATAACAAACAGAAAACTATCTTATTAAAATCATTGAATGGGGGCCTTCCTGGTGGTGCAAGGGGTTAAGACACAACCTATGAAGCTGTTCACAGCCACTGCAGCACAAGTTTGATCCCCAGCCAGGGAGGTAACACACATGGTGCAGCAGACCTCTCCTGACTCACTTGCTACTCCCCTCAGGAGTGTATTTCAGTCGATCCTCCTGTTCTGTTCCCCACTCTGTCTCTGGTGAATTTTTTTTAAATTTATTTATTTATTCATACAAGAGCTGGGATGTGGGGGGTGAGAAGATCCACCAGAGACAGAGTGGGAAGCAGAACAGGCAGATTGACTGAAATACACTTCTGAGGGGAGCAGCGGGCGAGACAGGAGAGGTCTGCCCCGCCATGTGGATTTCTCCCTGGGAGGCAGGGGATTGAACTCATGTTGCAGAGGCTGTGGATTGCTTCATAGTGCAGTGCTTAATCACTTGTGCCATCATCACTAGTCTAAATTCTAAGGGTAAGAAGAGCACTAAGTGCATTTGCTCACCTGCTTGAACTTGAGCTTCAGCCAGTGGCCTCATGATACAAGGTCTGTACAAAGTTGGTAGTACTATAGAAATCCATTGTCCCTTCATCAGAGAACACATATATGTGGCAGGAGACTTCAACACACCACTATCAACAATGGATAGATTAACGAGACAAAAAATAAGTAAAGACACTAAAGCTCTAAATAAGGATCTAGAGCGCTTGGGCTTAACAGACATCTACAGAACACTAAACTCAAAAAAATCTGAGTACACATTTTTCTCAAGTGCACACGGATCATTCTCCAGGATCAATCACATACTGGGACACAAGACAAACATCAACAGATACAACAAGATCGAAATCATACCAACCATCTTCTCTGAACTGAAGGCATCAAACTAGAAATACACAATAAAAAGAAGGCAAGGAACTCTACTACCTCATGGAGATTGAAACCCACACTACTGGAAGATCACTGGACTAATGAGGAGATCAAAGAAGAAATTAAAAAATTCTTTGAGTTGAATGACAAGGAGGATACCAATTTCTTAAATGTATGGGATGCAGAAAAAGCAGTAATAAGAGGAAAATATATAGCAATAGAGGCTCACATCAAGAAACAAGAAAGAACTCGAAGAAACAACCTAATCTCAAAGCTCAAAGAACTAGAAAAAGAACAAAAAAAAAAACCCCTAAAACCAGTAGAAGAAAAGAAAGAATGAAAACCAAAGCAGAAATAAATGAAATAGAAACTAAAAAAACAATCCAAAAGATCAATGAAACCAAAAGCTGGTTCTTCGAAAAAATAAATAAAATAGACAAACCCCTAGGCTCACAAAGGAAAAATGGGAGAAAGCACAAATAAACAGGATCACAAATGAAAAAGGAGAAATCACAACGGACACAGCAGAAATCAAAAGAATAATTAGAGACTACTATGAACAGTTATATGGGAACAAGTTCAATAACCTAGAAGAGATGGACAAATTCCTACAACTCTACAATCACCCAAAGCTAGATAAAGAAGAAATAGAACACCTAAACAGACCAATTACATGCAGTGAAATTGAAATGGTAATTAAAAACCTCCCCAAAAACAAAAGCCCAGGACCTGATGGATTTACAAATGAATTCTACCAAACATTCAGAGAGGAATTAGTGCCTATCCTTCACAAACTCTTCCAAAAAATTGAGAAGGAAGGGATAATACCAAACACGTTCTATGAAGCCAACATTACAATAATACCAAAACCGAACAAGGACAACAGAAAAAAAGAAAACTACAGGCCAATCTCTCTAATGAACACTGATGCAAAAATCCTCAATAAAATTTTAACTATCAGAATCCAACAATGTATCCATAAGATAATTCACCACAACCAAGTAGGATTCATTCCAGGGACACAAGGATGGTTCAACATCCAAAAATCAATTAACATCATCCAACACATCAACAAAAATAAATATAAAAACCATATGATAATATCAATAGATGCTGAGAAAGCTTTCGACAAAGTACAACACCCATTCATGATAAAAGCCCTTGAAACTCTTGGGATACAAGGAACATACCTCAATATCATAAAGGCCATATATGACAAGCCAACAGCCAGTATCATTCTCAATGGCGAAAAGCTGAAAGCATTTCCATTAAGATCTGGAATAAGACAAGGATGTCCACTCTCACCACTGCTTTTCAATATAATACTGGAAGTCCTAGCAAGAGCAATAAGACAAGGGAAGGACATACAAGGAATCCAAATAGGAAAAGAAGAAGTTAAACTATCACTATTTGCAGATGATATGATAATATACATAGAGAACGCCAAAAACTCCACAGAAAAACTAATTCAACTTATCAATCAGTTTAGTAAAGTGGCAGGATACAAAATCAACATGCAAAAATCAGAAGCCTTCCAATACACAAACAATAAATCTGAAGAAGAAGAAATAAAAAAAAAACCATCCATTTTATTATCGAAACAAAAAAAAAATCAAATACTTGGGAATAAATCTAACAAAAGAGGTAAAGGACCTATACAAAGAAAACTATAAAACACTGTTAAAAGAAATAGAAGAAGACACAAAGAAATGGAAAGACATCCCCTGCTCATGGACTTGAAGAATTAACATCATCAAAATGGCCATCCTACCAAAAGTAATATACAGATTCAATGCGATTCCAATAAAAATTTCAATGACATTCTTCAAAGAAATAGAACAATTATTGATGAAATTCATATGGAATCATCAAAAACCCTGAAGAGCCAAAGCTCTTCTGAAAAAAAAAAGAAGGGAATGGAAGCATCACACTCCCAGACTTCAGACTATACTACAAAGCCATAATCATCAAAACTGCATGGTGTTGGAACAAGAACAGACACACAGACCAATGGAATCGAATAGAAAATCCAGAAATAAACACACAGATTTATGGTCAACTAATATTTGACAAAGGAGCAAAGAATATGCACTGGAGCAAGGAAAGTTTGTTCAATAAATGGTGCTGGGAAAACTGGTCGCTACATGCAAAAGAATGAAGCTTGACCACTACCTCACACCATGCACAAAAACCAACTCAAAATGGATTAAAGAACTAGATATAAGACCTGAAACCATAAAATACATAGAAGGAAATATAGGCGAAACGCTACATGACATGCACCTCGAAGACATCTTTACAGACACATCACCCAAAGCAGTGATAGTGAAGACAAAGATAAACAGCTGGGACTACATCAAATTAAAGAGCTTCTGCACAGCAAAAGAGACAATAACCAAAACAAAGAGAAACCCCACCGACTGGGAGAAAATTTTTTTGCACAACACTAACGATAAAGGACTGATCACAAAAATCTACAAAGAGCTGATGAGACTCAACAAAAACAAAAATAATCCAGTCAAAAAATGGGCAGAAGAGCTAAAAAGAAACTTCTCTGAAGAAGAAATGCAAATGGCCAACAGGCGGGCATCCCCTGGTGGCTCAGTGGTTGAGCCCTGGGCTGGGAAGCTGCCCGCAGCCTCTGCAGCACCGGTTTGGTTGCCGGCAGCCGGGGAGGGTCCCACATGGCGCGCAGACCTCTCCTGTCGCTTCTGCAGCTCCCCTCAGCAGTGTATTTCGTCAGTCTGCCTGTTCCTGTTCTCCACTCTTTCTGGTGAATTCTCTCACGCTCCCGCGCTTCTGACTATACCCAGTGCTTGTATTAAAAAAAAAAAAAAATAGCCAACAGGCATATGAAAAAATGTTCAGCATCACTTGTAATCAGAGAAATGCAAATCAAAACTACAATGAGATACCATCTCACACCAGTGAGAATGGCACATATTAGAATAACTAGCAACAACAAATGTTGGTGAGGTTGTGGAGAAAAACGAACTCTCCCGCACTGCTGGTGGGAGTGCAAACTGGTCCAACCACTATGGAGAGCTGTGTGGAGATTTCTGGACCTACTAAACATAGAGCTTCCATATGATCCAGCAATTCCACTCCTAGGTATTTACCCAAAGGACACAGAAACATTAATTCCAAAGGGCACCTGCATCCCTATGTTTATAGCAGCACTGTTCACAATAACTAAGCTTTGGAAACAACCGAAATGCCCAAAAACAGATGACTGGATCAAGAAGATGTGGTACATATACACCATGGAATATTACTCAGCAATCAAAAAAGGTAAACACATGCAGTTTGCAGCAACATGGATGGAGCTAGAAAGGATCATGCTCAGCGAAATAAGTCAGAAAGAGAAAGAAAAATACCGGATGGTCTCACTCATAGCAGGAATTTAGAAAACCTAAATAAGAGACCAGGATAAAGACTAATCAATGCCAAGTAATAATCAAAATCAACAAGCAACTATAAACCAGAGACACACTATGGGGTGGGGAGTAGGGGGAGAGGAAGGGGAGGAGAAAGAAAGGACTAGAGTCAAAATAAGGGGGGAGGTGCAATTGTATGGGGAATATAACCAAAATGAAAATGCATACATTGTGCAAAGATGAAAAAAGATGTAAGAATTATATAAAATAAAATATTTAAATAAATAAAAAAAGAAATCCATTGCCTCTTAACACTGGAACCCAAAAGATTATACATATAAATATAGACATATAGATACAATTCACCAATCTGATTCAGATTTCCTGCCCTCTTTTTCTTCTTCCCTATTTTATAGGGAATAATTTTGAAGTTTAAGCATTAGAAAACATGTTTGCTCTGTGGGTTGACCAGATTTCCTGACTAAGAGCATGCAGGGGAAATTGCTAGCTCATGTTTAAAAAAACTGCTAACTTAAATAAAATACTAGCAAGGAATATTTAAAGAAAACATAGATTAATATATCCAATGAGAAAATGACCCCATTATAACTGCTGTTCATGTCAAGCTTCTGGGAAAGACACGAATTCAGCAATTAAAAACTAGTGACTAATTCTCACATAAATGCATCTAACATAGTAGGTAATTCTCTTATAAAATTCTAATGGCTGGTGGCTTTTGGTCATATTTAATGCATAACCAGGCCAATTGTACTAAGACAGAGATGATAAACAGCTAAAGTTGGCAATATTATCTCTGTGGCTGTCTCATTTCTTTGTTTTGGAGGCAGGTGAGATTTACTAAAATCAGAAGTCTACTGAATATTCAGCTGCCAGAACCCAGTAAGTTAACATTCAGAGGGAATGCAAGAGAAAATTATAATAAAAATAGAGTAAAAAAAAAAAAACTCTGTTGAAGCCATGGTAACATATTTTAACACACATTTCCTAAGAACTTTCTACCCATTAAATATACCTGACATTAGAGATTACAACTGGAAGGACTGGATTCTCTCTTCTGGAGGATTTCACAGTCACATTAGAATGAAAGGCAGATTCACTTTCCTTCCTGAACTCCACGTTTCCACACTTAACACTGATTTACTCTGTGGTGAGATTCTGTGTGTTCTTCTCTATCAATTCTATCAGGGTCAGGACCTTGTCTGGTATCCCTCATTCTCCACTCCCACCAGCCACACTAAATTTGGCACCTATAGCAAATGCTCAGGAAACATCCATGGAAATAAGAACAAAGAACAAACTTTACAACCTAGAACAGTGACCTTCCACCTGGACTGCACTTTGGAATTGTCTGGGGAGCTCTGAAAAATCTCCAGTCCTGGCCACACCCTAGACCATGTAAACCAGAAGCTGGGTGTCCTGTCAGAGCGTACATGAGCACTCCCTGGTGATTAGTTCAGAACCACTGCGTGTTCATATGCTAGGGGCATAAAAGTAAAGTAATAAATTTAATACACTATTCTTGAATAATGTCTACTTTTATACTTGTATAATGCTTTACAGTTTTCCAAGTGGGATGCATTTCTTAAAATTTAATAAAGATCTTACAATCTGGTGGACAAAGTATCCAAGTGTAGTGTGTGTGAGTTGTGTGATGAGGATGTGTCTGGTGTGCATGTGCAATGAGCGGCATTGGAGTGTGTGGTGATTGTGTGTGTGATGTGAGTGTGTGTGTGGTGGGGGGGACAGAGACATGGAATCAGGGAAAGTGCTGAGTGCTGATGGCAACAGCAGCTGGAAGGAAGTCCAGGGAGGCAGAAGGAAGTAGCATCAGAAGGGGGAGGTGTGTGTCACAGGGTCCCACTGACTTAGGAAAGCTGTTCTGTGTCCATTTGTAGAAGGGGGGGCAGTGCCTCTCACGTTATGGTGGGAGAGCATCATTGGTTGTGCCAGTGCTCATGGATGTGCTGGTGCACAGGGAACAGTGTCCTAAGTGTCCAGGTAGGGACCAATGGCTCTGCAGGGAGAACTAACTAGCTGGGGAGCCAGGACCCTTCCTAGGACCCTGACAGGAGGTCTGAGCTCTTGATTGCTGACACCCCCCACCCCTCACACACAAACACAAGTGAGAGGTATCAGTATTAGGAGGGCCAAGATCCTAACTTTGGGAACAAAGCCCACCACAGGGCTGGAGACATGGCACCCTATGTGTCTCTCCAGCTTCTGCTTCTGGCTTCCGCTCCACACTTTTAGTTCCAGAAAGACCTCAGTATTTGCAGCTGCTTGATGCCTCAGATTCTTTGTGCCTGCTCCCTCCTCTTCCTGCTTAACTCCTCACTATCCAGCTTTAGCATCCTTCCCGGGGGATTTCTTTACCAGGCAGGGCTGGGCCACCCTCCTCTGCGGGCCTCCCACCGCCTCGTCCTCGTTTTGGAGCAGCCAGGACACTCCACCTTGACACCTGTCTTTCACTTGGAGGAAAGCAGCTGATGAGTCTCCGTATACTCAGTGCCCACCAAGAGTGCTGACCTCCAGCGAGCGAATGAATGACTAGGGAGTATGAGTTAATGAATGAGAGCGCGGTAAAATGAATGAATGAACGAATGGAGGGCGAGTGAATGACAGGGAGGTGAATGGATGAATGAGAGGAGCTAAGTGGCCAAAAGAATGTATGGGGGGGTAAGTAAGCGAATGAGTGAATGGGGTGAGGCAATGAAAGAATGAATGAAGGGGGTCAGTCAGAGTGCATGAATGAACGAGGAGAGGGTGAATGGTTAGAAGAGAATGTGCGATGAGAGAGGGAGCGGGTTGGGGGGTGGGGTGAGTGAGTAAGCGCGGGCGGAACCCGGGGCGCCTGGGCTCAGGCGGACGCTGACTGAACGCGTGAGCAATCAATGAATGAGCCGCTGACCAAGGAGGCACAGAGCGGGTGAACGAGAGCGCGGGGCTGGCAGCGGGCCGGTTGGGGCAGTGCGGAGCCGCGGGCGGGAAGCCGCGCCAGGCTCGGGTCTCCGGCTTCCGCGAGGCCTGGGGGAGACTGGGGTGGGCGTGGCGAGGCCGGGCCTGGGCGTGGCAAGGCCGGGTATGGGCGTGGCGAGGCCTGGTATGGGCGTGGCGAGGCCGGGTATGGGCGTGGCGAGCCCGGGCCTGGGCGTGGCGGAGCGAGGCTGGGGACTTGGCGGGTAGCTAGTGGGCGGGGCTGGCCCGAATTGGGGCGGAGCGATTCCGGGAGTGGGCGGGGTGAGGCGCGCAGGGCGGGGTGGGCGGGCCCGGGGCGGGCGCGGGAGGAAGTCACGTGGCGCGCACTCACATGACTGGCGGCGCTATGGACTCGCTGCCCGCGGCGGCAGTCGCGGCGGCTCCTGAAGCGGAGGCTGACGAGGAGGCGGATCCCCCGGCGGCAGGTGAGGCTGGCGGCCCACCTGCCCCTCTCGCGGCTCTGGCCCCGAGCTCGCGGGTTACCGCGAGGGCCTTCGGCTCTCCTCCCGCCCTCCGGCGCCCCGCGGTCCTCCGGGGTCTCACATCCCACTCCCCTCAGCCCCTTCGCCCGGGAGGGCCTCCCTGGGCTCACCGCGGTGCAACTCTAGCGTCTGGCCGGGTTTGAGCCTGGCGGCGCGCTCCTGCCCTGGGTCCTCCAAGTCTGTCCAAAATCCCGGGGTCCCCGCGCGCCCCCGGCTCCCTGCGGAGCCGCGCCTGCCGGCCGCGTGGCGGGCCTCGGACGAGTAATTTGGCCGCTAGGGATTTATGTCTCCTCATCTGTAACCTAGACACGCTTCTTTAGAGGTGCTTTTGCGTTAGTGGACTGGCTTGACTTTTAAAGGTTCTGTTTGAATGTCTACGCCTATGCCTCTAACTGAAAGGTAGAGGATGTTCTTGTCTGTTCTTGTGTCTTTTCGGCGGTGGTGGGACACAAGTTTGGGGGAATCCGCCTGGGGGGAGTGGCAAATTGTCATGGAGGAGGCCGTATTTAGAGTGGGTTCCGAAGCGTTTTGAACAGTTTATTCATTATCGAGAAAAAGGAGGGAGTGACTGAAGCTGTGTGTGTGGGGGGGGCATTGCCTTGGGTTGACCTGAGTAATATAAAAATCCTGGGCGTGTCTGCATGTGGACAACAAATGGGCCCCCTACTCCCCTCCCTTTGGTTTTTAGTCGTTTTTCCTGTCACTTGTGTTCGGTGTAAGGAGCGCATGTGATGATTCTTGCTTTTGGTTAGAACATTGTGTTGGAGAGGTTATAGATTTGAACCCAATGTGGGCCAGTGGACCCCATTTTCAAGACCCCAAACTGGCCCCCCTGCCCTGCCTCATATTTGGAAATGGGAAGTTGTGATTGGGTCGAACGCTCCTTCCAACAGGGGTTTTATGGCAGTTCAGATTCGCTGGCCAAGGTGGTGGGTGTCTCAGGGGTCTCTACAGCTATAGGGACAGCAATAAATGTTCCACCCAGGACTCAACTCCTGGCTGCCACTACAGTTAAGAGGAGCTTTCTAATACTGCCCGCTCTGACTACCCATAGATGGGGTGTGGTGATTTTATTAGGAGTGCTCATGGTTTCTACCCTGTAGCACTTCTCAGTATTCCTGTAGCCCTGTGAGTCTCAAAGAGAGTCCATGGCACTGTTGGGACATAGCCTGTCATTTCATTCCACTTAAAACCTTTTTCCCATTCCATGAGGCACGTGAAGCAGTAGATCAAGCACTTTTTACAGGGGAAAACTATACTGCAGAGCCAAAGTGGACAATGTTGAGGGGGTGTGTTGTGATGGAGACTATGATTGCGTTGGGAATCAATAAGCCTAAGCCTTTGGGAATGAATTTTGTCCAAAGACAGTATTTGTCTATCTCACACTTTAGCAAGGGTCGATTTGGGCTTGTTGGAGGAGTTGTGGCTTGTGAATATACAATGAATTTCCACTTCTCTGGTGTTCTCTCCATCCAACTAGAGCCCACTGTTAGCATTAATTGTGGAAACCATGAGTTTTGATCTTTGTAGATCCTTTGCAATCCTCACAAAAAAATTGCATTCATTATAGTTTCCAGCACTTATTGTGTTCTAATATTTTTTACATTCTAAGACAAGTCTTATTATATTCTAATTCTTTGAAATTAAAGATTAAGCTGTGAATGATCTCAAAACTTTTACTTCCAGTTATGCAATATGTGGAGAAGCACATTTTCTTTAAAAAAAAAAAAAGAAAAGAATATGATAGATTAAGTTAAAGTCTCACCCCAGTTGCAGTCACCTCTTCTTTACCTGCGGTGACTATTATCAGTTTGAGTTGGATTCTCTCAGTTCTGTTTTTTTTTTTTTTTTTTTTACACATAAATATGTTCAGAAAACAGATGCCTCCTTGAGCTGATGTGCCTGTGTTTCCCTAGGGTGGTGTTTTAGTTTGCTGCTGCTGCTGTAACAAATTTCCAAACTTGGTGGATTAAACAATACAGATTTATCATGTGTTTTGGATGTCAGTAGGCTTAACTCCAGGTGTGGGCAGGGCTGCATTTTTTTCTGGAGGTCTAGGGGGCAGAATCTGTTCTGGTCTTTATTGGACTCCCAATGTTGCCTATATTCTTTGGCTGATGGTCTCCACTCTCCCGCAACAATGGGCCACATTTTATACTGTCATCTCCTGAGTTCTCCCTCTTTTGTCTACTACTTTCACCTTTTTTTTTTTTTTAAGATTTATTTATTTATGCATACAAGAACTGGGGTACAGGCCAGAGGTGCAGGGGTTGAGAGGATTCACAAGAGACAGTGGGAAGAAGAACAGGTGGATCTACTGAAATACACTGCTGAGGGGAGCAGCAGGTGAGACAGGCGAGATCTGCTGTGCCATGTGGGTCAGTTCTGTGGCCGGGGATCGAACTCGTGCTACAGTGGCTGTGAACAAAGTCATAGTGTTGAGACTTAAAGCCTTGTGGTGCCAAGGAGGCCCTGCTACTTTCACTTTTAAGGACCCCTGTGATTACATTGGGCCCACCTGGGTAATCTACCCACAGCCTTAACTCTATTTCAAGGTCAGCTGATAAGCAACCTGAATTTTATCTGTAACCTTATTTCTCTACAACTTTTAGGTAATCTTACAGAATCATAGGCTCTAGTGGTTAGGATGTGGACATCTTTGGGGGAGGGGGCAGTGAGAGAGGAGCATTGTTCTACCCACCCGCAAGTAGACACCCTAAGAAATGGAATTACTGTGTCATAGGGTCTGCACATTTTTTGTTTTAACAGAAACTAACAAATTATTTACTTTTCTTGATTTTAGCCAAAAGGCCGAGAAGTGATACAAATTATTTTGCTTTTAACAGCAATGTTTTTAAATTATTCTTTCCCTATAACCTCTTCAACAGTGAATACCATTTTTAAAATTCTCTTCAGGCTTAGAGGAATTAAAGTTTTTCATTTTTGTTTTAATTTTCATTTCCTTGATTATTAGTGAGGTTTAGTTTCTTGTGTTAATTTCTCCTTGTGTGGCCACTCTGAACTGACAGCGCATATCTTTTGCCTGTTTTCTTGTGGGATTGTCTTTTTTCTTATTTGATTTATAGCAGTTCTTTTTGTATTTTGGACATAAGGTCTTTGTGGATTTTGTATTGAAATTATAACTATCAAAATATCTGATTGACTGGAACACTTTGTTCCCTGACTCCAGGCTAAGAGTTTATTTCAGGGCCTGTTTTGAGGTTATAAAGCACAATGATTGTGACTTAGAATAAGAGTGGGAAAAAATGAGTGTGATATGGGATTGGTTTTCTAACCTGATTTTTTGGCACTGCATCATACACAGATAAAAATACATACAAAATTACCATCGCATGTGGAAACTCTGCTTTCCTACAGCCCTCGGGACCTAAATTTAGTGTTTAGAATGAGGGAGAATAGCGGCAGTTCTGTTGTGTGGCTCACTGGATGGCATTCCAGAAATTCCACTCAGTGAGGAAGCTCCCAGCCATTTGTCTCTGCCAAACCTCGGTGCCTCCTAGGTTTCTATGGGGTCAAGTCTAAACTCCGTTCATCAACTCTGTTCCTCCATGGGGAGCCTCTGCCCTCTCGTACATGTGCTACTTCTGTGTCCTTTTGGCTCTAAACATTACCCCTTCCCAATTCTTGTCTGGCTGTGCACGTTTGTCAGAATTCACTGAACTGTCACTTAAAATGTATGCATTTGGCTATGATTAAATTATACCTCAAAGTACTGTTTGCATTGTGGCAAAAAACCCTCCTGTCCTTTCTCCTTCCATTACACACATTTCAGTAGTAAATTTGTGGTGGGAAGAAACTTGTTTCTTTGCATCCCTGTATCTAGAATAAATCTGCTTTGTAGAGAGGGTTCAAATATTTGAACAGAATTACATTTTTATTGTAAGTTTTTTTTAGGTTAGTGTTACAGTTTAATGTGATGACAGTAGTAGCTTTGCATGCATTATTTTTCATTGGTCTTTAAACTGCTCTGTCTCAAATAGACACACACACACACACACACAATTTGCAAGGTAAAATGTGTCTGTGTGTTTAAAGAAAGAGGAACTAACTGAATCACTATTATGTAGAACAGACTTGTCAGAATTTGTGGTTAGCAAGAAAGTGATGTTACGGGTGGGGGAATTCTGTTTTGGTATTATTTTCTCCTTCCTAAGAAAAATGTAGCATGAAAGGAGATGTTTGCCCCTGGTATGCCAGACTTGGGGGCGTGGGGTGGGTGGGAGGAGACTGAATGACGATTGCAGGATTGACGGTGTCCAGTTTGGTGGGACCAGATGTGTCTGTTAAGAGGAGTGAGCCCTGTGATAAATCTCTGTATATGCAGATAGGAGGCCTTGACCCTACAGGTATGTGAAGATATGAATCCTGATAATCTTATCCTCAGAAGAACTATGGTACTTAGACGCTTTGTGTGTTTTTACTATAGAATTAATCAAGAACTCATATCTAGACTTAAGGGGTGGATGTTTTTTGTGCACATATGAGTAGGATAGACGGGTGGATTCGGGAGGCCCAAAGTATGTGTTCTGTGTGTTGAGCTGTAGGACAATCGAGGCCATGCTTCATGCTGTTTTCATTGGCTGGGTTTCAGGGGAAGACATTTGCTGTTTGTGTGGAGTAGGTGTTTTGATGGGATCTTTTAACATTCTTAACCAATTTGGAGTTTGTTAAGCAAATGTAAAGTGAAATAACACAGTGTTTGTTTAATCAATGAAAGTTTGTTAGGGACTGAAGAAAGTTGAGGGAATTATCTCTGAGAAGCACATTTGCATTATTTTCTAAGAATCTTTCATAACTGATTTGAGCTGGAAAAGTTGTTTACTAAAGGTCTTATGAATGAGTTGTAATCTGACCAGCAAAATTTTACTATTGTATATGAATTGGCACTTTCAGGAAAATGTTGTTTTACAGGTACTATAACCACAAGTACCACCATTTTATAAATAGGGAAATCACCCATAATTCCACCACTTTAACACAAGTACGGCATTTTAGTGTATTTCCCGTTTTCTATGTGTGTGCATTGTACACATTTATCCTTTTGGTGTATATACATTTTGTAGCTTGTTATTTTCACATTTTTCTACACTGCTGAAAGTAGTTTTCATAATTTTCTACTTGATGTCTACATGAAAATGCATTCAAGTAATATAACATTTGTGCTTATAAAATGCTAATGTCATGAAATTTGAGTTAAAGATACTCTTGTTTCCAGAAAATGATTCCTGTGGAACGAGTTCCCCACCCTAGAGGTAATTACTGTTATCAGCTGTGCTTGTTAAATTTAAGTTTTAGTAAGCTCAATTTTTAGGCTTTTGGAGCTGGGAAAAGTCCTTAGATGCCCTTTGCGATGTCCTTCCTATTGCGATGTCCTGTCACAAACATAAGAACTGAGTTTCTTTACCCTTTAGTGAGAATGTTCAAAGAACCCAGACAGAGAAAATAAATATTGTGTGACTCCAATTTATATAAAGTTCAAAAACAAGCAAAATTAGACTTTTGATGAAAAGCAAAGAAAATACCTTGAAATTAGATAGTAGTCACTCTTTTTTTTAATTAAGACTTTTTTTTTTTATTTTTATATTCCCCATACAATTGTAACCCCCTGATTTTGACCTCAATCCCTCCTTTCCCTGCCCCCTCCAAAGTGTGTCTCTGGTTCATAGTTGTTTGTTGATTTTGATTTTTTTCTTTCTTATAATTATTCTTTTTTCTGGTCCCTTATTTAGGTTTTCGAGATTCCTATTATGAGTGAGACCATCAATAGTGGTCACTTCTGATAGGAGAAGAGGTTCTGATACACAAGGGAGCTTCTTGGTGGCCTTTTAATTGTTAACTTGGATGGTGGGTCCACATGTGTTTGATATAGAATTTTGCTAAACTGTCCATGGACATTTTATGCCCCTTCCTGTGTGTGTGTGCTATAGATCTCACAGTACATAAATGTTGGGGCTTGAGATCCTAAGACATTAAGTCAACTTACCAACAATACAGTTTGGCAAGCAAAGTTGCCAGGGATCTTGTTTGAAAATTGTAGCAGTTTTGGACACCTTAGTCTCCATTCTCTAGCTAATATTGGACCTACTTAGAGGGAGATGTATTTATAGTGAAATGTGTTTTATTGCATCCACATCTATTCCTAATGAAGTATCCTACAGTTTATCAGTAGGAGGTCCCCTCTGGGGTCTACTGTTTCTGAGTGTGTATTTTTGGCCTTGGCTCAGAGACTGGTGAATCCAACTGTTTCAGTGGTCCCTGGAGCCAGCAGGAAGGAGAACTTCGGTCTTGAGGCCACTGGTATCTGCATTGCAGCAGGAAGGTTGTCTGGGAACCTCACCTGCTGTTAAAAACATTTCTTGGGCAAAAGTCATCTGCTGTAAAGGAGAGTCAGGTGATATTTATGACTTAGTACAGTTAATTACTTTTAGAATAATAAATTCACCTCCTAACGCCTGAGAAATTCTAGCTTGGGCTGGAGGTGATTGGCCTTCTAAGAACTGACCTCTCACTGCTGGTGTTTTGCTCCAAAGGGCGATTTTAAATTGCATTTTCAGCTGTTCGTAATTTGAGGAAGGCCTGCATATGTGCAGTTGTTTATCTTGGGATGCTTGTGTACCCCCAGTCTTTCCTCTTGTGATACATAGTGAAGTGGGGACTCCAGCAAAGTTTCTGTATAAGTTTAAAAGTTAGCCATGTCGGCAGCTCTCCTGCCTGCCTGTGACTATGCGGGTACTTCTCTTTTTTCTTTTCCTAGTAAACCTGACCTTTTAAAATGTAAAAATAAATAAGATAAATTTTAGCTATGTTGTATATTAGTGGTCATTTCCCCTGAAGATAGTCTGTCATGAATGGAAAGTTCCTATCTCCTTTTCCTCATGGGGTAGATTTCTTTTTAGGTCATTCTGTGCAGATTGTAGGCGTGGAGTGGGCTGTGCTAACCTTTCAAACACTTGCTGTGTACTAGACGCTCTGCTTAGTGTCTTGTGTAAACATAATTTAATCCTCTAGTAGTCCTGTGATATAGTCTTATCACCTCTACTTTACAGATGGGGAAACTGAGGCATAGGGTGGCTCCATACAAAGTAACTAGATATATATCCCTTGGGCTCAGGGGTTGTATGGACTTGCCATGTGGTCACTTGGTCTGTTTGCATGCTCAGACAGCGGGCAAGCTCAGATATCTCCTTCAAAGGACTCTAGTCTTATGGGATGAGGACCCCATCCTTGTGCTCTCTTTTAACCTTGCATAGTTTGAGTCTGGGTTTAAGCCTGCACCACACCTACTGAAAATGTTTAGGTCATTCTGGGTAACTGGGTATTGAATGGAGTTGAATGTTACATCTCCTTGAGTTGCCAGCTCTTAAAAAACAAATCACAAATTTTAAGCACAGACTGAGTTTTCCTCATCTAGTTAAGATACTTAGATTATTCTAGTTAATGTATTTTGGAGTTTGGGGGTATTCAGACACTTAGATGAGAGTCTAGACTTTGCTTGGAAAACTAGGTCTCCAAATCAGTGTAAGTTTAGTTCTGGGGAAGAACTGACTAAATGTTTTTCTTGCTGTGACATTTTTCACAGTTCTTAATTTGCTCATGCCAGTTTCCAAGGCGTTATGTTTCCTGGTTGATTAATGACATTCCCGCTTGTCTACCCTGCAGGCAGCCAGAGGCAGGGACCTTGTCTTATTCCTCGTGATTCCTTCCTTAGATCAGTAAATGTTTGTTTAAATGGATTTAATTGTGTCTCACTTAGCTTATAATTTTGGATGCCTGCTCAGAACCTTATTAATGGGATCTAACTTGGTTGTCAGCTCACATTCTCCATTTAGCATTACCAGATCCAGACATACTTAGCCCTGCCAGTTATTTTGAAATATTTTCGCATTCGCATCAAAAGATCCTGGAGAAACCAAGTTACATTCTGATTGAACCAGCCAGACCTAAGAGGAGAGTTTAAAAAAATACCAAAAACCCAAAACAAATTGAATTTAAAGAGATGATTTGTAGATTCCCCCAAATTAGCTAAAACAGTATTCCATTTAGACTCAGGAAAAAGTCATTGTGCCTCTCTACACAGAAACATACCAAAATTAGGGACCTGTGGGTTTTTTTGAGGAATAAACTCAACTTGCATGGGCCCTCTCACGAGCATGCTTGATGAGAGTTACGAAGTAGAGACCTGATGGCCTGTGCATTTCTTTTTGCTCCATTGGGGTAAGAGGAAATCACCAGATAGGTGACTGTTTGCGGCCTGCCACTTCAGTTTTATGATGTCGTAAGGCAGCAGACCAGTGATTATTTTCTCCTTTGTGGTCTAGCCTCTCATGTCTCCCTCAGAAAGAAATAGACACCTTCTAGCTTGAGAAGGCTCTGTGTGTGTGTGTTGTGTGTTATACACATATCCCTGAGGCCACAGGACGATCCTGGAGCTGCTGTGATTACCACTGTGATTTTGGGTGGTGATGAGAACAAGATGGCCTTCCATGCTAGATGGTGCTGGCTCTTCTACCCGTGTTTCTGCTCTGTGCTTGCATCTGGAATTTTATGTCTGGGGCACAAGTCCCTTCAAAATGAAAAGCTCTCAGGCATTGTGCTCAATACTCTCACATATCCTCTTAAAACAAAAATTCTAACAACCAAATAGTAATGTAGGCGGTATGGTCTCCGTTTTGGAGATGAGAAAACAGCATGCAGGGAGCAGCTGCTGATCTGCCATCAATGGGGAGTCAGTCACTGGGGACTGGTCTTGAGACTGACAGCCTGACCTCTGACCCTGGCTCTGCTACTTTCACCACACTTCTCCTGAGTTTCAGTGTTGAATGAGGCTGCATGAGTCAGGGAGGGAACACAGGGCTTGGAGTCATTGGGTGACCTGTCAAGTTTTAGCCCCATGAGTCATTGTGCTAGCTCAGTGGCCCTGGGCAGTGGAGCCTCCATTTTCACATCTGTGAAATGAGGTCATAGCACGTATACAGTGTTTTTGAGTTTAAAGAGATGTTGTAGGGCCTCCCCGGTGGCGCAGCAGCTGGGCGCTGGGTTGCGAGGCTGCCCGCAGCCTCTGCAGTGCCGGTTCCATCCCCAGCTGCTCCCCGGCCACCGGAGGAGGGTCCCACATGGCGCACGGACCTCTCCTGCCACCCACTACTCCCCTCAGCAGTGTACTTCGGTCCTTCTGCCTGCTCTGCTCCCTGCTCTGGCTCTGGTGAATTCTCTCACCCTCCCGCGCTTCTGACTGTACCCAGTGCTTGTATCAATAAATAAATAAATATTAAAAAAAAAAACACAGATTCATTTAAAAAAAAAATAAATAGATGTTGTAGAAAGCATGCAGGAAAGTTCCAAACACAGCTCTTTCACTGGAAATGGCTCTTGAATTTATTGGTGGTTGCTATTGCACACAGCTGTCTGATGACCATCTCCATGGGAAGAGTAAGAACAATGGGGTAAAGTGCTTTATTAAGGGGAACTTGACTTGTTTCTTGGTGTTTGGTGGCTGCTTTTAGTTCCGCCAACCTGCAACTTCATAGCCATAGGGAAGGACCCCAGGGAAATTCCTAGGGGACTGAGCAAGGTGACGCCACCAGCTAGACTCTATACTTAGGCCTGAAACAGCCCCAGGACTTCACAGGTAGATGGTATTTTCCCTTAGTTGACCTCTTCATTTAGGAATATGAGCCATCTGGCACAGTGCTGGAGTAGAAAAAGAACTAGTATATACTCAGAAGAACTGTAGAAAAAAGAGGGACTGGAATTTATAAAATACAGTTTTTTTTAGCAGCTTTATTTTATTTATTTTTAAAAGATTTATTCATTTATGCATACAAGATCTGTGGTACAGGCCAGAGGTGCAGGGGGGTGAGAGGACTCACCAGAGACAGTAGGGAACAGAACAGGCAGACTGACTGAAATAATCTCTGGCTGGCAGGGGGGATCGAACTTGTGCTGCAGAGGCTGCAGATAGATTCAAAGTGCTGTGCTTAACCCCTTGCACCACCAGGGAGGCCCTTTTTTAACAGCTTTATTGAGATGTAATTAAAATACCATATAATTCACCCGTTTCTAGTGTACAATTCAATGGTTTTTGATGTTTCCACAAAGCTGTGCAACCATCAACACAATTTTTTTTTTTAAGGAATGATTTTTTAAAAGATTTATTTATTTATGCAAGCACTGGAGTACAGGCCAGAGGCGCGGGAGGGTGAGAGAATTCACCAGAGGCAGGGAGCAGAACAGGCAGAAGGGCCAAAAACACTGCTGAGGGTAGCAGCGGGCAAGGCAGGAGAGGTGTGCCGCGCAATGTGGGTATATCCCTGGCCAGACAGGAATTGAACTGACGCTGCAGTGGCTGCGGACAGCTTCACAGTGCTGAGCTCAACCCGCTGTGCCACCGGGGTGGCCCTACACAATTGTTTTTATAGCAGTCTCCCCATCCTGTAAAAGAAACCCTCTCCCCATTAGCAGTCACTCCCCCATCTCTCCCATCCAGCCTGGGTGACCACTGATCTTTTTTCTTCCTCTGTAGATTTGCTTATTCTGGGCATTTCCTGTAAGTAGAACCATACAATATACGGTCCTCTTGTGTCTAGCTCTTTGATTAAGTGTGGATTGAAGGTTCATCCATGTCATAGCATGGGTCAGTGTTTCATTTCCTTCTCTGAATGAGATTCCGTTGTATGAGAGTCCCACATTTTATTTATCCATTGATCAGTCGATGGACATTTTGGCTCTATCTGTGTTTTTTTTTTAAATTATTTAAATTTTATTTTTATATTCCCCTTACAATTACAACCCCCTTATTTTGACCCCAAGCCCTCCTTTCTCCGCCCCCCACAGAGTCTATCTGTGTTTTGGCTTTTATAAACAATGATGCTGTGAACATTTATTTACATTGTTTTTGTGTGGTCTTGTGTTTTTTATTTCTCTTGTCACCTACCAGTGGGATTGTAGGGTCGGTCATATGGTCATTATGTTTAACATTTTAAGGCTTTCCTAGCACAGTGCTAGCATTCCAATTTCTCCATATCCTCATCAGCAGTAATCCCTGTCTTTTTTATTATATCCACTCTAGTGTGCGCATTGCATCTTTGCATGTTAGTCATCTGTAGGTCTCCTTTGGATGGTGTATAACTTCTAGTGTGGGAGAAACCCATGAATGAGAAAAGACTGAGGGACTCTGAATCTGTAATCTTGTAATCTTTATTATTTTTTTAAAGATTTATTTATTTATACAAGAACCAGGGTACAGGTCAGATGCGCGGGAGGATGAGAGGATCCACCAGAGACAGAGTGGGGAACAACAGGCAGACTGACTAAATACCCTGCTGAGGGGAGCAGCAGGTGAGACAGGAGAGGCCTGCTGCGCCATGTGAGACCCTTGCAGGCCGGCCGGGATCGAACCCGGGCTGCAGAGGCTGTGGACAGCTTCACACTGTGGCGCTCAACTGCCTAT
This sequence comes from Talpa europaea, assembly GCF_964194135.1. NCBI lineage: Eukaryota > Metazoa > Chordata > Mammalia > Eulipotyphla > Talpidae > Talpa > Talpa europaea. The sequence goes on from NC_140079.1 coordinate 71,921,562, forward strand.
GCCACCAGGGAGGCCCAACAATCTTGTAATCTTTAATTGCAAGGAGAGTCAAGCCAATCAAGAGAATAGGAAGGATTCAATAGACTCTAACTGGGGCTCAGGAAATGCTTCACTGTTGAAGTGGTGATTGAGCTGAATTTGGGAAGTGGAAAGGATTCAGTTCAGAAATTCTCAGTATAGAATAAGAAGTACCAACTAATAAGTACCAGAGGGCTTGGAGGGACTGTAAGAGATTGTTTATACTTTGTCCCAAGGTAGACACTGAAGCCATTGAAGGGAGATGAAAAACTTAACTTGCTGTGGAGATTGGTTATCCACATGGCACATTGCAGCTTTGTTTCTGCCTTACATTCTTTTGGGGCGGGGGGAATGGATATAACTGAAAATTGGTAGAGAGGCCATGGTGGAGGTGAAGAGACATTGCCTGCATGAGGATGTCACTGCACAGGGCCCCCCATTGCCTTGTCTGTTGACAACATCCTCCTGCCAGTGTCAGGATGTCACTGCGTGGGCTCGTACTGGCTGAGCTATTGACAGCCGTCCTCTGCATCAGCAGCTTTTGTTTCTTGTTGTAGCTCACTGGGGCATGGTTCCTATCACCTTAATGAGATTTGGTGCTGCAGAGCTCACAAGGATGTTAGCCTGCCCAGGAGAGCATATCCGACCTTGGTCACTGTATGTGACATTCTTGCATGTGTGAATTAGACCCCTTCCCTTCCATCAGCCAATATTTACTGAGCGCTTTTTATGTGTCCGGCACTGATCTTAATCCTTGGGACTCTAATTGTGATCACAATAAACAGAAGGGCTGCTATCCTGGAGATGTGTTCTCAAAGTGGGAGGTGGACAAGGTTCAGTAGCCACAGTAAGTAAATGGTGTGAGTTGGAGTGCTGTGGGGTGTGAGGAGGCAAGATGCAGTTGTCACAGAGGTGATGTTGGTGCCAAGACCTGAAGGAAATGAAAGAGGGTTCTGGTGCAGTGAGGAAAGTGGAAGGCCAGCAAGTGCGTACTATGTAAAGGACCGTGAGGAAGTGGGTGGCTCCAGATAGTGAAGAGGGTGACAAGCAATGGTGCTTACCGCTGCAGAAGATAAAGGATATTTTTGGAGGTAGTGGATTTGAGGAAACCTTGCCTTAAGATCACCTCCTTCAGTCATTGCCATTCTGATCTTCAGGAAGCTATAATTTTAGTTTTTCCTTTTTGTAGTTTCACAAGGATACAGTACAGATTACCAAAGACTAGAGAACTTTCCGAAGAGCATTTCTGAAGAGTCTTATTTGATATGTGCCAGTTAGTGAGGTGGTGGTGTTCACATGGAGATTAAAAGTCATCCTGGGAAGGAACCACTCATAGGACAAAAGGTAAAATTCTCTATAAAATGATCCTAAGGCTGGAATAAAAAATACAGCAAAAATAATTTTGTGAATGAAGATATTCTTCACGCTATTTTTTTAAGAGCAGAAAACAGTTAATAGAATGGTTTAATAATTTTTAGTTTCATACCTAAGATACTATGCAAACACTACAGATAATAGTCATAATAACTTGTTAGGGATATGGAACACTGTTTATAACAGAAAGGGGGAGAAAAGCAAGATATAACAGTGAAGTATTCACAACTCTCTTAAAGGAGGCGTAGGCCCACCAGAATGGCAAGGGGAAAACAGACAGAAAGTACTGAATTGGCCAGTGTGTGAGGCAGCTGGAACTGATGGGAGGGTACATTGGCACAGTTACTGTGGAAAACTGGAAATATTTACTAAGCTGAACATATGCAAATTCACGATCCAGCAGTTTCACTCTTAGGTATGTGTCCAACAGAAATGTGTACATATGTCCACAAAGCCTTGTGCTGGAGTGTTCGTCGCAGCACTGTGTGCAATAGGAAAACACTGGCAACAACCCAAATGCCCAGCAGTGGCAGCATGAATAGACAGATTGTGTTCTGATCGCACAGCGGAACCCATGGCAATGAGAGTGGGCTGCCTGCAGCTCTATGCAGTGACATGGCCGGGACGCACACGTGTTGCTTGGAAAAAGTCAGAAACAGAGGGACTTACTGTGTGAGTCCACTTACATAACAAAAACAGGCACGAGTAACCCATAGTGGAGTGGTCAGCAGTTCTCTTTGGGGAGGCAATGACCGAAGGGAGCTTGGCTGGGGTGTCCTGTGCATTTCTTTGCCCCAGTGTTGTTACTCTGGTGTATTCAGTTTGAAAATTCATCTATTTCAACAGTTTTGATATGTATGCTTTTCTGTATGCATGTTCTCCTTTTCTTTCCCTCCCACCAGACTACCTGTGCCCATACCCCATCTGCCTCTCTCCCCTGACCCCTCCATCCTTTCCCCATTCCCTCTGGTAACCATTGACTTCTTTTTGCCCAGTTCCAGTTCTATTCCTTCTATTCTTTGTGTATAAATGTGGGGGTTTTTTGGTATTTATATTCCATAGATGAGGGAAACCATCCTATATCTGTCTTTTGCTTTTTCACTGATTTTGCTCAACATAATCACCTAGAGGTTCACCCATTTTTTCCCAAATGCTACTATTTCATCTTTCTTGACAGCTGTGTGATATTCTGCTGAGTTTGTGCTCCATCATTTCTCTATCCATTCATCTGTTGAAGGGCATTTGGGTTGGTTCCTTGATTTGGAGATCCTGGGCAGTGCTGTTATGTACATAGGTGTAGATAAATCTTCTTGTATTAAAGTTTTTATATTATTTGAATAAATACCCAATGTAGATAATGCTGGGTCATATGGAATTTCCATTTTAATTTTCTTGAGAAATTGCCATACCATTTTCCACAGGGGCTGTACCAACTTACATTCCCACCAACAGTGGATGAGCATACGTTTTCCACCACAACCTCAAAAACACTTGGTTATTCTATTCTTTTTTTATATGGGCCAGGCTCACAGGGGTGAAGTGGTATCTCAGTGTGGTTTTAATTTGCATGCATGCATGTTCTCTTTCAATGTGGAAAATTTAAAAAGTGGTTCCTACCAGGAACAGGGGAATAATTATATGTTTAATGTATATCATTAGATGTACTTGCATGGACTTTATGGACTCTGGATAGAGAAAGTGCACAGACCTCCCTGGAAGTCCAGTCCATGCTAGGAGAGTGGTTACTTCTGAGTAGGAAAGCAGGGGCAGGTGATGCATCTGTAACATTTTACTTGTAATTACTAGTGACAAATTGGAGACATACAGCAGGGGAGAGAGCGAGGTAAGATGGGGGGTTGGGGGAGAAACAGCACAAGAGTCCATGGTGATTGTTCATGGGGCATGAGTGACTTGGTGGTGGGAATTTTATGGTGAATACACCTGAGAGGAGAAATCAAACATGGTACAAAAATGAAAATATTGTAAAATACACACATACACACAAATATATTTAAAATTATAAAAATAAAATTTGTTTTTGAAAAGATTGGCACACTTTCATATATGTTTGAAATATTTCATAGTGGAAACAAGTGTAAGCACATTTAAAAGACATAGAAGAAAGATTGAATGGAAGTAAAACAGTGTTAATAGTGATTATTTGAGCGGGTAGGGATTTAGAAATTTTGGGACTTACAGAACATTTGAAAGAGAAATAGCATGTAGAATCATGCTTGAGCTTTACAGAATTCTCTATTTGTCATGTTATAACTCCATACTTGTGGAAAGTAATATGAAAAATGAATATGGGTATATAATGACTGTAGCTCTGCAGTGCTCTTTATTTCAAAATATGGTAATGCTAAAAAATAAGTTATTTTTATTTATTTTTGCATTTTAAAGGACAGGAAAGGAGAAAGAAAATGAGGCACTTGCATAGTCACAAGTGGGCAGGAGAACTGCCAAAATAAGTTATTTTTAAAAGAAAAATAAACCTTCAGGTCAATGGACTTGAGGCCATGAAAGTTCCTGTTTAGTTGAGCTCCTGAGTTAAGGGAGAACCCGAAGATTGACCTTGAGGAATGCTGCCTACAGATAGAGGCAGAGTGCATCCGTGTGTCCAACATGGGGAGTGTTCCTGACTCGCTGCTGAATTCACATTTCTGAGGCCATGGCCTCATTTCTGAGAGGCCATGCCGTGATAAGGATGAGGAAGCTTCTGCTTCATTTCCTGAGAACAGTTTTTGAATTTCAGAATAACAGAATGGCTTAGAGAAGTCTTTTTTTTTTTTTTTTTAAAGATTTATTTATTTATTTATACAAGCACTGGGTACAGTCAGAAGCATGGCGAGTGAGAGAATTCACCAGAGCCAGAGCGGGGAGCAGAACAGGCAGACTGATGAAGTACACTGCTGAGGGGAGCAGCGGGCACGGCAGGGGAGGTCGGGTGCCATGTGGGACCCTCGCTGGTGGCCAGGGATCTAACTGGCGCGGTAGAGGCTGCGGGCAGCTTCGCAGCCCAGCGCTCAACCCCTGTGCCACCGGGGAAGCCCGGCTTAGAGAAGTTTTTATTCAAAGGTAGAAGCAGCTCCATGAGCCTGAGAAGGAACACTCATTTTGAAACTTGAGGATATGTGCTGGCTCCATTTCATGTCATTTGGTGGAAAAGTTATAGTCTAGAATGTCAGTTTTTAAAAAGATTTATTTATGCAAACAAGAGCTGGGGTATAGGCCAGAGGTATGGGGGGTTGGGGGAAGAGAGGATTCACCAGAGACAGAGTGGGGAGCAGAACAGGCAGATTGACAGAAATACACTGCTGAGGGGAGCAGTGGCTGAGACAGGAGAGGTCTGTCTCACCATGTGGGTTAACTCCCTGGTCAGGGATCTAACTCATGCTGCAGTGTCTGCTGATAGCTTCATAGTACTGAGACTTAAACCCTTGCATCACTAGGGAGGCCCTGAAATGTCATTTTTCATTCCTCTTTCTGATGAATAAACACACAAGCAAGGCAGCAGCATTCACGAACATCACATTTCTGTCAGCTCTTGGGTATAGTTGTAGGCAGGGTGCCGAATTCCTTCCCCCTGCTGGCCCTTTGACAGTGGTTTTCCAACTGGCTCCTGGAGCAGCAATACCTGGGCACTTACTAGAAATTAAAATTTCCATCCCTTCCCCTGTCACTTCCCCCGATTGTCAGTGTTTCAACAAACCCATCAGGTGATTCTGATGCACACTTGTTTTGGAGACTCTAGCCCAGTCACTGTACCACCTCTCTGTGTCCTTGTCTAATGAACTGGTAGCTGAGGACAGCGACTTCAGCTGGTGGTAGAGCACTGAATTTGGAGTCCATCCAAGGACACCTTTGAGTCCACCCTACCATTCCACAGGGACCACAGGAGCCTTCCTCATTGGCTACCAGTGGAAGCAACAGGACTCCCTGGGGTTCAAAAGCACTTTTTATTGGGAAGGGCTCTCCACCCATGGGGAAGCTCAGCTGAGTGCATGGGCTGAGTGCATGGAGTAAGTGGGACGCCAGTCAACTTGGGTCAGCATGTTTCGTGGTGGTGGTGGGGGCATTAGCCAGGCTGGATGTAGCCTTCTAGGAGTGACTGCCATGCCCACTGGGAGGCAGAGGACCTTGCAGTCTCCCCTTTTGAGTTGTCAGTGTTTGCTAAGGTTTGTTAGATAAAGTAGGTACGTGTGGAGCATGTTTTACTGATCCCATTTTTCCAAGCTTTGGACTCTAGTGAGTAAGAATCCCAGAAGCTAGCCCTTAATGGAACATGTGGATGCATCCCAGTGGCAGGATTACTGCCTAAAGGTTCTGATGAAGTGTGTTGGGAAGGAGAGCTGGGTTTTTTTTTGTGTGTGTATGTTTGGCATTTCATCACTTGATTTGTGGGTAAACAACTTAAGAGAATCACAGTTTGGAATGGAACAGATATTCATTAAATTTTGCTTGTTGTTTCCCTTGGCATATTGCAGAGGCAAAGGCATGTGCTTGCGGCCCCACAGGGTATAGTGGCTGACCCGGGAGTGAGGCAGCTCACCATCAGTGTGCTGTTCTGTGACACCCGCCAGCCCTTGCAGCCATTCCGGAGCCAGCACATCTTTGTTGGGGGCAGCAAGACAGCCACAGAGGAGTGGAGGGTGGCCTTACCCTTGTCACTTGTCTGGCCTTGGTCCCTGGCCAGCCCATTGTTATGAGGAACACATTCTGTTTTATTGAATTTAAAGCTCTTTTTGCATTGGAACATCATAAATCTAGAAGGGAGATAAGGGGATTTACTGGATGTTTTGTGTTGCAGTTATTTTCAGCTCTGTCGCTCACTTAGTCCCCACAGCATCCATTCCTATGACATTATCCTGGGGCACCTGTAGATCTGAGAGCTGCCTCCTGTCTCAGCATGACAGTGAGTGACATGCCAAGAGCAGAGCTTCCAGCTCCAGGTTCTAGGTGGGTCTGAACCCCACAGCAGAGCAGTTTTGTGCCAGAGGGTTTGAGTCAGGAGGTAGGATATTAGAGATACCTGTAAGGGCTGTTGCAGTTACTAGCGGGCAGATGGGATGGTGGTCCTGGGTGTGGGCATCCTGAACCAATTTTATGATTATAGACAGTAAGCTCAGAGGTGGTCACTCGTTGGACCATGCAGTTAGGAAGTGACATACCTGCTGATCCATGTGGAGCCTGGGTTGGTGCACAGGGCTTCTTCAGGCACTAGCCTCATGGGCTACTTGAGGTGTAAGAGGGTGTCTGATAAGAGTATTCAAGGCTTGTCAGTGAACTTAACACTTCACTCCCATGGAAAACCAGAATCTTCCTCCTGCCCTTTCTCAGTGTGCAGTCTATCACGTGACAATGTGACCAGACTGACATTTTTTCCCTTGTCATCTAAATTTTTTTTTGAAGATATAACTGTCTTAACTTAGTTAATTGATAGTTGCAATTGTAACTTTCTTATGACTGAAGTGCCTACAAAGGGGTTATTCTTAAGGTATTTGAGACAGATCAAGTGAGTGGTATCTTTGATTTAAAATGTGTTTTTGGGAGTGCAAACTGGCCCAACCACTATGGAGAGCTGTGTGGCGATTTCTGGACCTACTAAATATAGAGCTTCCATATGATCCAGCAATTACACTCCTAGGTATTTACCCAAAGGACACAGAAACATCAATTCCAAAGAACACCTGCACCCCATATGTTTATAGCAGCACTATTTACAATAGCTAAGCTTTGGAAACAGCCCAAATGCCCAAAAATAGATGACTGGATCAAGAAGATGTGGTACATATATACCATGGAATATTACTCAGCATTCAAAAAAGATAAACACATGCAATTTGCAGCAACATGGATGGCGCTGGAAGGGATCATGCTCAGCAAAATAAGCCAAAAAGAAAAAGAAAAATACCGGATGGTCTCACTCATAGCAGGAATCTAGAAAACTTAAATAAGGGACCAGGAAAATGAATAACTATAAGAAAGTGAAAATCAAAATCAACAAAAAACTATGAACCAGAGACACTTTTTGGGGGGTGGGGGCCGGGAGGGGAGGGATTGGGGTCAGAATGGGGCATTTGCAATTGTATGGGGGAATATAAAAATAAAATTTATTATTTAAAAAAAATAAAAAAAAATACATATGATGAGATACATAAAAAAAAAATAAAATGTGTCTTTTAAATTCTCTTGTGATCAAAGTTCACATTTTTCAGCAGCATGTGGTCATTTGGTAATCATTACTGAGTTTATGTTCCATCTAGGAATATTGTTTTATTCATCAGGAAAATAAAAAATTAATACATGCTTAATAGAGAAATTTTAAAAATTTAATAGAGAGCTGTTGGTGTTCCCCAAATTTCTTCCCCCCCATACTTTTTATTTTCCTTCTGTTCTTCCATTACTGCCTTCTTTTACATTAAATATTTCTAGTGTATCTTTTTAATTCTGTTGTTGTTTTGATTACTATTTGTTATTTTCTTAGTGATTGTTCTTGGAGGTACAATTAACATCTTAGCTGTAATAATCAGTTTGAGTTAATACCAATTTAATTTCAGTAGTATAGAAAAGCTTTGCTCCATCTATAATGCCATTCCTTATATAACTCCTCCTCTGTGCTGTTAGCATCATAAAAATTGCATCTATAAAATTATTTACCTATCAAAGTGAATTTATAATTATTGCTTTGTGCATTGTTGTCTTTTAAATCAGCTATATAAAAATTGCACATTTTTACTATCTTTTATATTTACTACTGTAGTTACTGTTACTAGGGCTGTGTATTTCTTCATATAGGTTCATTTCTTGTAGGGAAGGTCTAGCTACTAAATTGAACTGAACTTTCTCACTTTGGGCGGGGGCCGTGAAATATCTTGATTTCTCCTTGATTTTTGGAGCATGGCTTTGCTGGATGTGAAATTCTTAGCTGACTCTCTCTTATAGCACTTGGCCATCCTATCTTTGATCTCTGTGGTTTCTGTTGAGAAGTCAGCTGCTCATCTTAATAAGGCTCCTTTGTGGTTGATGAGCAGCTCCTCCCTGGTGCTTTTAGGATTTTCTCTTGGTCTTTGGACAGTTCAAGCAGTTTAATCACTTTCTGTCTTGCTGTGGATCTCTTTGAGTTTGTCTTCATTGGAATTTTTTAATTTCTTGGATTTTTATACTCAAATTTGGGGAAATTTTGACTGTTATATAGTCAAGTTTTCCTTCCAGTCCTCTCTCCTTTGGAACTCTCATTATGGTTTTGTGGATACAGTTGATAGTATCCACAGGCCTCTGAGGATCTGCTCATTTTGTACATTCTTTTTTCTTTCTGTCCCTCATATTGGATGCTCTCACCTGCCCTGTCTTCGTTTGCTGATCCTTTCTTCTGCCTACTCAAATCTGCTGCCATGCCACTGTAGTGAATTTCTCATTTGTCATTGAACTGTTCAGCTGCAGTTTTAATCTGGTTCTTCTAAAAATTATTTTCTGTTCTCATACTTTTCCTTAGTTCTTATTTATTATTCATTCCATGGTTATTTAGAGATGGCTTCCTTTTGTATTTAAAACAACTGGCTTAAGGCATTTGTCTAATAAGTTCAATGTCTGGGCTTCCTCGGGGACAATTTTGATAGTTTATCCTCTGTATTTGGCCATACTTTCCTGTTTCTTTGCATGTTTTACAAACTGGACAATTTAAATTATATTTAATGTGGCTACTCTGGAAATCAGATTTTCCTTCCTCCTCCAGGCATTGCTGTTTACCTTTGTTGTTTATTCAGTGACTTTTCTGAACTTTTTCTGTAAAGTCTCTTGTATGTATGAGTTTCCTGTGACTGCTACAACAAAAGTACCACAAATTTGGTGTCTTGAAACAACAGAAATTTAATCTAACGGTTCTGGAAGCCAGAAGTCTGAAATCAAGGTGTGGTTAATGGAGTTCAGATGATGGGGTTTGGTGTGTGGGGTTCTTGGGTCCCTCTGAGAAAGAATTCAGCAGACATTCTCATTTACCTGCACACGGCAAGTTTATTGAGGAAAGGAGAACAAGGACAGAGATACCTGATTAGTCAAAGGTGGCAGTCTTAAAAGGCAAGAGCTGCATTTTGCCAGGGCAGGGGGTATCCTTTTATGATGTTCTTGATGGAATTATTATGGAAATTATCACCTTGGGATCAGACTGGGTTGGTTTTCTTAGATCAATAGCCCTCTTTGCCTCCACCTCTGGCTGATCATCTTTCCTGACCCACCTCAGATTCCTGGAACCTTCTATAACTGGTTAAGTTATGATTTATTAACCATCCCTACCCCCACCTCTGGTGTATGTCCTTGTGAGACCTTCCATCCTTAATTTTTCTACTCTAAGTTTCCATCATCATGGTCAGGGATACACTCCCTCTGAAATATATAAGGGAGAATCTTTCCTGCTGCTTCTACCTCCTGGTGGTGACGAATAGTTCTTGGTTTGATCTTGTAGCACCTCAGTCTCTGCCTCCGGTGTCACCTGGCTTTCTCCTGTGTGTCTGTGTCTTAATGTGGTCTTCTCTTCTGAGAACTTCAGTCATACTGCATAAGGGCTCACCCTACCCCAGTGTGACCTCATTTTAATTTAACTAATTACAGAAGTAATTATACCTAGATTGTTAAAAATTTTGGTCAATTTCTAGTGTTCTGAGAAAAATTGAACCTGACAGTTTTGGTCACTGTTTTCATTGCTTTTGTGGAAGAGAGGATTTTTGAATTCTTTACTCTGCCATTCTTTTTTTTTTTTTTAAAGATTTATTTATACAGAAGCTGGGGTACAGGCCAGAGGCACGGGAAGGTGAAAGGATTCACCAGAGACAGAGTGGGGAGCAGAATAGGCAGACGGACCAAAAGCACTGCTGAGAGGAGCAGTGGGTGAGACAGGAGAGGTCTGCTGCACCATGTGGGTATCTCCCTGGCTGATTGGGAATCATACCTGCGCTGCAGAGGCTGCGGACAGCTTCACAGCAATGTGCCCGACCCGCTGCACCATCGGGGAGTCCCTACTCTGCCATTCTTTTTTTTTTTTAAGATTTATTTTTATTTATTTATGTATACAAGCACTGGGTACAGTCAGAAGCGCGGGAGGGTAAGAGAATTCACCAGAGCCAGAGCGGGGAGCAGAGCAGGCAGCCTACTCTGCCATTCTTAAGGATGTCACCTAACCTTTATATTTAAGAAGTTATAGAGATAACATTTACATACCATATAATTCACTCATTTAATGTGTACAATACAGAGGTTTTTATAATATTCAATTGTGCATGTTAATCAGTTTAGAGCATTTTCTAATCCCGTAAACAAACCCCTATTCCTCTGCAGCCCTTCCCTATCCCATTCCCTCTCTGGCCCTAGGCTAACACTCATCTTTCTGCTTCTATAAATTTGCCTGGCTGGAATCACCCCACGTTTTATTTATTTATTTTTATTTTATTTTATTTTTTAAAAATATTTATTTTTTATATTTATTTATTTATTTTTATTTTATTTATTTGTACAAGCACGGGGTACAGTCAGAAGCGCGGGAGGGTGAGAGAATTCACCAGAGCCAGAGTGGGGAGCAGAGCAGGCAAAAGGACCGAAGCACACTGCTGAGGGGAGCAGCGGGCGGCAGGAGAGGTCTATGCGCCTTGTGGGACCCTCCTCTGGTGGCCGGTGAGCAGCCGGGGATCAAGCTGGTGCTGCAGAGGCTGCGGGCAGCTTCGCAACCCAGCGTTCAACCGCTGCGCCACCAGGGAGGCCCACCCCGCCTTTTTTTTAATGCTCTTATTTACCATGATGTTTTCAAGGTTCATCATGTTGTAGCATGAATTGCATCCCATTTCTTTTTATGATTGAATAATATTCCATTATATTTAAATTTTAAAATTTAAATTTAAATATTAAAATTTTTTAAAATTCATTCCTCAGTTGATGGCTATTTGGGTTGTTCCGATTTTTGACTCTTATGAATAATGCTGCCTATCTTTCTGTGACCTAATTTGCGCTCTGTGACAGTTAATGACATCTTTTCATGTGTTTGCTGGCTGTTTATGATTCTTCTTTGGAAAAATGTCTTTTCAAATCTTTTGCCTATTCTTAAATTGGATCCTTTCCTTCTCCCGCCTTTTACTGAGTTATAAGCATCTTTATGTATTACAGATACAAGTCCCTTATCAGATATATAATTTTCAATTATTTCTGCTGATAAAAATGTTCTTCCCCAATATCCTTTTAATTTTATTACTTTTGTTTTTCTATTTTATGCTCTAGTTAATAAGCATTTGCATCCCCCCAGAGATGCTTTGTTGTTCATTCCTGAAAAATAGAACAAATATTGGTAAATTTTCGTTCATCAAGCATATCTTGAGCCTCTGCTGCTTACCTGACTTCTAGCAGCTGGTATGTGGTCAAGAATAGTCACTTAAATCCCTCCCCTTTTGGAGTTTACATTCTAGGCCTATCTTGAGGCTTCTATTCTCTAATTCTCAGGGTACTGTGACAACCCTCTTTGTCCCCAGAGTTTTGATACTTAGAGATTGTGCCGGCAGTGGTGTACGGACAGTAACTGTCTGCTGAATGGATAGATGAATTAATGCCCGAACCCTGTCTTAGCTCATGGTATTCCCCAGAGAGGGTACTTTACCTAACAGCTGTTGGCTCATTGAGGATATATGTGGTCCATAAAGAGATTGTAAACACAGTTTTTTTTTCTTTAAAGATTTATTTTATTTTATACAAGAACCGAGGTACAGGCCAGATTCATGGGAGGGTGAGAGGATTCACCAGAGACAGAGCGAGAAGCAGAACAGGCAGACTGATGAAACACACTGCTGATGGGAGCAGCGGGCGATACAGGAGGGGTCTGCTCGCCATGTGCATTGCTCCCAGGCTGGCGGGGATCGAACTGGCACTGCAGAGGCTGCAGGCAGCTTCACAGTGCTGCGCTCAACCGCCTGCGCCACCAGGGAAGCCCAGTAAACACAGTTTTAAGGCTATCAAAATATTTTTATACAGACAGGAGGCTGGGTTCTTGAGATGACTTGGTTGCTGTGGTCTTCATACATTTTTGCCATTAGGTATTTGAGAACTCTTAGTGCACAAACACTCTCATATATACCTATATACACATATTCATACACATACAGTCACATACACAACTCAATACATGTGTATGCACACTCATACATATACACACACTCACGTACAGGAACACTCACACATACAAATATCCCCATATACACACATACTCAGCATACAAACTCATGACCCAGGGCAATAATGTACACACACACTCATGCACATTCACACACATATACACTCACACCTCATGCACACCATACTCGTGTACATTCATATACACACATACATGTCTTTTAAACACATTTTAATAAGTAGCATATGCTGCTCTGCATATTATGGACATTATATCAACAATACAAGAAAGTCAACTTAAAAAGGAACAGATGAAACCTACAATAGAAAGCTCACAGTGTCTTCCAATACCCTGGTGAAGGCGACCTCACTGTGTTAGAGCAGGTTGTGGTTTTTGAGTGGAGTTTTTAATGAGGCTTTGTGGGGATTCCCCAGTAAGCATTAAGGCCTTAGTTTTATTTTTTTCCTGAGCTTTAAGGTCAATCAAAGGCAGCTACATTTTAAATTGGAAACTGCTGAGTAATTTCACAGGTGAAGTCACCTAGTCATTAATTTTGTTTTAGAATGCAATAGAATCTTGCACCAGAAGACTTACCCTAAGAAATAAGTCATACTGTAGAACACATTGTGTAACATTTAAAGAGAAAAGAAAAAAGAAAATTATGTTTTGTTGCACTTATTTATAGAAGTGTTAACTGGAATGAGATTTTCCCCCTGTGGGATACTTTACTTTTTAACTGTGAAAGAACATCATCTTTGTAGAACCCTCTCTATACTAAAAACCAAATTCACTTTTTCACATGATTTCCTTGCTTGTTTGCAGGTTGTCAGGCATAAAATCTCTTTGAGTTGTCTTTTGCTGTTCTTTGAATGCTGCCTGGGTGGCTTCTTGTCTGTAAGGAAGCTTCAGTGTTTTAGGGATTGATTCTTTGCTTTGTATGATCAGGAAGCCTAGTTCTAAGCAGGCAGGTAGACTGTTTGCAGATCAAAATGATGGCATCAGCAGATGAAGGTAGGTAATATGTGTTGACTGGAGAAACATGGGAACATCTAGGAAATCTTGCAGCTAATTTCTTTTGTTTTAACCCCTTTACTCTAGAGAGAAGGACTCTTTTTGCACATAAACTTCTTTTTCTTCCCCCAAGTTGACAGCTAGATTTGACAGTTTTAGAAATGGGGGGTATACTTGCTGGTTCAAAGCATGGAGGCCCCAGTGTGGTGATTGTCAGGCCCAGAGAGGATGTGCCCCTGAACATGACTCCAAGACTGCAGTGTGACTTGGCAGGTCTGGGATTGGGCTGCGGGACCTGGCCAGAGTCCTTGTGCTGAGCTAGCGGAGCAGAGAGAGGCCAGGCTGGAGGAGTCTACACTTTCTGAGCAGTTGTTTTTAGTGGGCATTCTCCTCCTGTTTTCCAGACGTACTCACACCTCAGGTCAACAAGTTGAGGAACCCGGACCCCAATCGAATGCAGATGCCACAGGGGAACCCACTGCTGCTCTCATACACCCTGCAGGAGCTGCTGGCCAGGGACACCGTGCAGGTGGAACTCATTCCTGAGAAGAAGGGACTCTTCCTGAAGCATGTGGAATATGAGGTTTCCAGCCAGGTAAGGGAGGGGTGGGATCTGGGGCAGAAGGACTGAGAGGACAGAGAGCTAGCTAGGGTGCTCAGCTTCAAAGTGATTCCCAAACCAGATGGCAGAGCGCCAAGTTGCCCAGTGAACTTTTCCAAAGTGTGTGCTCCCTGCATGTTGCTTTGCTTCTGCCACACCCTCATCCACCTCAGCTGCTGCCCCATCCTTATGCCCTGGGATCTGCTGCTTAAGAAGCAGAGCATAAACTCTGCCAGGCCAGCTTGGTGGTGGCTGTATGACAGTGGGAAATCGCTGGGGATTAGACTGTGGACTTTGTAGAATATGGACTCCAAATGGCCAATAAGATTTGTGGGCAGAATCGGTAAGTGTCTAATCCCCTTTAATAGTGCTGCCTTCCTATTAGGCACACCCCACAGAGCTAATCAGACACCTGGCACTAGGGTGGCCCATGAAGTGTAGAACCATGTGGCGTTAGTGGCATTGATCTGTGCCCCTTCATGCTTTATATTTCCCTATCTTGCTTCACCTTGTTTGTGGGGAATTCACATGCCTGTGCAGGGGGCAGACAGCATTACCAGGGCTTTTGCTGGAAAGCCTGAACATTCACCATTCAGGTAAAAAACCTTGTTTTCAGAACATAACAACTGTTCCCCCAGTATGCCTGTTTGCTGTGTGTTCTTTGAGAATCACAGAATTTTTATGTTTTAAGGCTGCAGTGACCTAAGCCTGTGACTAAGTGCATCAGTGTCATTGCCGAGGGAGAATGCAGAGGTCAGAGAGGATAGGAATCTTGGAATAATTTTGAGGACAGTGTTGGAGTCTTCTGTCACTATGGTTCTGGCCTGTTGAGCCTCGGTTGGCAGGAGGTGAGAAGCAAGTTCAGGCGGGAGAGGTGAAGTTGCACAGGTCTTTCTTCTGGGCTTCCTTCCTCAGGGCTGAGTGTGGTAGAAGCTGCTGTCTCCACCAGTGCAGCTTGACCTTTTTCCCATCTCGTTGAAACACCCATTTCTTATGTAAGTTAGTTGCCTGATAGCGGCCATTTTTAGAAGAAGGTTAATTTTGCCAGGTCAGTTTCTGAACTGTGTGTAAAGAGACACCCACAAATGTTTGCACACATGGGGAAGCCTCTTGGGCTCTACATTTTCTCTTGGTGCCCTGTGCATCGTTCTGGCGGTGTTTGCAGTAAGTACAGACGTGGCATGTTGTCCACTGTCTAGAATGGAGGTGGACACACTTGACTTCATATTTCTCCTTCATATAGTATAGCTAAGTTTTTAAATAGACTTTGTATTTTGGGAGGTAGTTTTAGATTCACGGCAGAACTGAGTGGAAAGGACACATAATTCCCATATACTTGTGACCTACCCCCTTCCTCCCACTTGTGCCTTCCCCACTATCAACATCTCGCACCAGAGAAGGATGTTTAGTTACCTCCAGTGAAATGATATTAACACATCATTATCACCCAAAGGTTCTAGCTTCCATTAGGGTTCACTCTTGGTGTGGTACATTTTGGGGTTGACAAATGTATGACATGGAGCCATTATTATAGCATCATACTGAGTAGTT
The DNA here is from genome assembly GCF_964194135.1 of Talpa europaea. NCBI lineage: Eukaryota > Metazoa > Chordata > Mammalia > Eulipotyphla > Talpidae > Talpa > Talpa europaea. The sequence continues at coordinate 71,937,260 of NC_140079.1, forward strand.
TCACTGCCCTGAAAATTCTGTGAGCTCTACCTGTTCATCCCTCCTTCTTCGTAACCTCTGGCTACCACTGATCCTATTATTGTCTCCCCACTCTTGCCTTTTCCAGAATGCCATAAAGTTGGAATCAAAGAGTATGGAGCCTTTCAGGCTGGCTTCTTTTACTTAGTACTATGAGTTAGTAATCAGTGTAGCATATTTACTTTTCACCTGCTCTTGCAGATTTCTCTTGTAAGCTTTCATGTTAGATTCAGATTGAATAGGACGATAACCTGGTGGAACCTGAGGGTTTATCAATGATTGGTCTTAGAGTGGCATTTGCAGGAAATTTCATTCTGTCAGCTATCTGCCCCACTAAGTTCAGTCTTCGTATTCAGCGTTTGGTCTGCTTTTAGAGAGTTAGGTCTGTAATAGGATGCAGCAGTGATACTGTTTCAACATCATTTGAAATGTGTATTTGAAGATGTTTGTTGATGACCTGTCCTAAATGAAGAAATACATTACTCTGATGTATTACCTTTCAAGGGCAGGATGGATGCCCACCTTAGAAGGTGAAAGCTCTTGAGTCTTGTTTCTTTCAGAAGATCCATAAACGTAGTTGAAAATGAAGCTAGAGCTATACAGTGTTAAGAAGTTGTATTACCATAATCTAAGGATTTCTATAGGAAATAGGATATTTTCCTTTTGGTAAAGGCCTGGTGGGAGAAGATGAGAGATTGAGAAATAGTATTTCCATGTGTTCTATCTAGTGATGGAAAGATAAGGTTAGGGGAGATCGTGAAATGTGATAGTTGCTGCCATCACATTGAACCCTAAGTGTTTTCTCTTCCAGCGCTTCAAGTCCTCTGTGTACAGGCGGTACAATGATTTTGTGGTCTTCCATGAAATGCTGCTGCAGAAGTTCCCATACCGCATGGTGCCAGCCCTTCCCCCCAAGAGAATGCTGGGAGGTAAAACTGGATTTGCTAGAGGTGGGGGTGAGAAAGGGTGCTGTGGTCCCAAGTCATGACCCGTCTTCTATCTTCTTCTGCATCCTCTAGTGGAATGGTAGGCAGCAGCTGTGGCTTAGAGCCCAGGTCTGAAATAGCAGGGCCAGGTGTCATGTAGGGAGCTCCCCACTTGTGCAAGAGTGAAAGAATGCACCCCAGTTCCCTTTCTGGAGGGCGTGGGGCCCAACAGTGCTGGTTGTGGTAATGCAGGCAGTTTGCTTTGCCTGCTTTTGCAGAGTGGCATGAACCTTGATCATGGTTCCATCAGACTGTTAGGTGATCTCGGGAAGAGATGGACTAAAGGTAAGGTAGGCAGTCTGAACTGCAGCTTCAAGGATATAAAAATCTTCACATGTTGCCCACATCTTAATTGCTTCACCTGTATTACCTCAGGTAGATGAGAGATCACAGGTCCTGGCAGGCCCCTTGTACACTGGCCTGCTTCACCTCAAGTTTCAGAGCCAGAGGTGGCAGGTACCTTCTATTAGGACTTGGAACTTCTCTCCCCCAGTCCTTTTCTCAAATCAGATAAAACTTGGTCAATAGATAAGTGCACAAAGCTGACCAGTTGCTTTTCTGTTTTTGTATTTTTTCTTCAAGATTTACTTTTGTTTATGCATACATGAACTGGGGGTGTAGGCCAGTGGTGAGGGGGGTGGGTGAGAGGATTACCAGAGACAGAGTGGGGAACAGAACAGGCAGACCGACGAAACACACTGCTGAGGGGAGCAGCGGGCGAGATAGGAGAGATCTGCTGCGCCATGTGGGTAGCTTCCTGGCCAGGGATTGAACTCATGCTATGGTGGCTGGCTGAGACTTACCCCCGGTGCCCCCCGGGAGGCCCCTGACCAGTTGATATTCTGCTAAATTTCCCCAATGATTCTGAAGTAACTATGAGGAACTAAATTGAGATTTAACAGGGCAATCCAGTTTACAGCATTCTGAAAACTTTCAAAATTGCACATGAATACCCTGCCTCTCATGTTCACTTACTAGCTCAGAACCTGATAACAGGTTCCCCCCACTATCAAAAAGTAGAATTTTCCTATTTGGTATGATTTGATACTTTATTTTTTGAATCTGGGAATGCAACAAATTCTGTCATTTTAAATTAATGGTAGGGCCTCCCTGGTGGCGCAGCGGGTTGAGCGAAGCGCTGTGAAGCTGTCTGCAGCCTTCGCGGCACCTTTTTGATTCCTGGCCGGCCGGGGAGATTCCCACATGGCGCGGCAGACCTCTCCTGTGTTGCCTGCTGCTCCCCTGAGCAGTGTATTTCGGTCCTTCTGCCTGTTCTGCTCCCTGCTCTGTCTCGGGTAGATTCTCTCACCCTCCCGTGCCTCTGGCCTGTACCCCAGTGCTTGTATAAATAAATAAATCTTTAAAAAAAAATGGTAATAAAGATCCCAGACTCCAGAAATAACCTACCAGATCATGCCAATACAAGAGCGCTCTACTTTGTTAGTGGGCAAAACCTGTGATACCATTGCCTTCTTGCTCCATGTGAAATCCATAGAACAGATTATTCACATCACATTGAAGGGGGAAAGAATGCTAAGGGCAGTAGAGATCAGAAAGGGTTTTGGGGGTAGGTGAATGCTTACTAAAATCCAAGCGTCAAAATCAAAGTATCGAAAGTGTTTAAAGCCTAGAAACTGCCTGCATATTTTTCGTCATGTGTCTCAGTAGTTATGAAAGTGTGGCCTTCTACAGGAGCCTGCTTGGTGGTCAGGAGAGGGCCAGGGAACCTGATCCCACTAAATTTTTCAATAACTTATAAAAATAAGTACATCAATTTATACTCTTTCCTCCTTGAAGTGAAAATACTTTACCTGAATGGCAAGCAATAATAATTGGTTCCATTACCAAGTGAGTTATAATGGTTGAGTGAATGTAATTGTGTTGCAGCCCTCATTTGTCTTAGAGAAGCTCCAGAGGGGGATTGTGATGTGTCTGTCTAACTTACATGATCAAAGTAGGGGCTCAAGCTTGAACCCCAGTGCTCTTGGTAAAAACAAATAGGTTGGGCCTCTCTGGTGGTGCAAGGGGTTAAGCACAGCACTGTGAAGCTGTCCAGAGCCTCTGCAGTGCGAGTTCGAGCCCCAGCCAGGGAGCTACCCACATGGCGCAGCAGACTTCTCCTGACTCTCCCGCTGCTCCCCTCAGCAGTATACTTTGGTCTATCTGCCTGTTCTGTTCCCTGCTCTGTCTGTGGTGAATTCTCTCACCTCCCTCACCTCTGGCCTGTGCCCCAGTTTTTATATGCATAAATAAATAAATCTTTTAAAAAAAAACAACTAGGCTCTGGTTTTCGCCAGTGGTTTCCGAATTCATATGTGTTTGTGGGGGCAGGACATAGAGTTGGGGATTCTGTTGCTGTTTCTCCTGCAGCCTCCCAGGGTTTCATTCAATGCCCTAGTGTGTTGTATGGCACACCCCAGGCAGTACTCCTAGCGAGAACCTCTCACTGGGCTGAGAGTCAGGTCTCTCCCTGAGAGTGCCAGTACCCCCGGCTCATGGTAACCCTGTGCTGTCTTTAGCTGACAAGGAATTCATTGAGGCCCGGAGGAGAGCTCTGAAGCGCTTTATCAACCTGGTGGCCCGGCATCCCCGCTTCTCCGAGGATGCTGTCCTCAAGCTATTCCTGTCCTTTGGTGGCTCCGTAAGTATATCTCCTGACAAGTTCCCAAAACCTTGACATTCATCTTAGGTTTGCTTTTCTTTTGGGGCTCTCCTATAATTCCCTTTGTTTGCACCCCCTGAAGGGGATCTATTTTACCTGTAGCTGACATCAATTAGATTTCTGTCCTTCCCAAATAGCAGGTTGAAGATTATTTTAAGAGGCGGTGAGGTTTTGGTTTTGCTGGGTTTTGTGTATGCATGTAGGGTGGCAGGTTCTCGGAGCAGTCTCATTGGAGATGTGAGCGGTCACATTAAATAGGTCAGGTCTCACCAAGTTCCTTTGGAGACAAAAGCTGGGTGTCCCTAGCAGAGCTGCAGGACAGACTGTGTCCTGGGAAGTCACTGTATATAAGTTGATCTAAGGAACTGAGAGGCAGTTTCTCTCTGCAAAGAGCACCATGTAGTCCTGATTAGAGCTGAGGCGAAGGCCTCGTTCCTGCTTAGGGAACAAGGAACCACCTTGCCAGGCACTGTTGTCCCAGGGCTGCCAGCTTATCTGGAGGAAGAGAGGTTTTGCCCAACAAATCCTCTCACTGTGGGTCTGGGCGATGAGGGGCTCTGACAAGGGGCTACTCTGGTGGAGTAGATATATCTCCCCCATTAGAGGAGCCCTTCTGGAGCAGGGACCTACCTACCCCCCATCTCTGCTATAGGAAGATGCAGGAAGACCAAGCCATGTGAGGCTGCTTCCTTCTCACACTTGACCTCCTTGAGAGGGCGGCCCCTTTCATTGGACCCATGCCAGACACTCAGCAGTTGCTTGTTGAGACCTTTGGTCTGCTGGTAAGCTGGAAGTGTAGGTCTGCTGACCCAGGGGTGAGGGGTAGCTTCCCTTAGAACAGGGATATTTACTGCCAACAGAGGAATGTGGCAGGACATGGGAGCTGTGTGGCTCAAGATAGGAAAGGAAAGTGGGGGAGGTGCTGCAGGCTCAGAGTCAGCAATACCCTGTTCTGGGGCATTCAGCTGCTTTGTTCCCCTGCCTTTGCACAGATAGGGCGTTCCTGGGCTCTTTTTTCTCTTTTGGTAAAATGAGAGCATTGGCACTGATGATAATTAAGGCATCTCTAAAATTCTAGATCCCTTTATTCATAAGCAGTCCTGTGTTAGAATCTCTGCCTATTTTCTGTCGCTCTTTGTAGGGACCATATCTTAAGGCTAGGCTTTGCTATGGGGCCCCCTTTTGGAGGGCAGACTGCAGACCCCAGATGTCACGCCCTGGTCCCATGGATCTGCTCACAGGAAGGAGGAGACCCCAGCTTTCCTGTCTGTTGCCTCACATGGGACCTGACAGATGCTGGGGAATCCCACCTCCATCTGAAGTACTGATGTCCCTCAGTGAAGAAAACTCTGTCAGAGCTGAAGGTTCATGTGCCGCTCTTAAGTCAGGCCGTCTTTTCTGTGGAAGATCACCCTAACGTTTAAGGTCAATGGGGAAAAAATGAAGAGACAATAAAGAGATTATGGAACATTCATGTAAAAGGAAACATTCCCTCTAGGAAGGCCTGCATCTTGTTTTTATGTTCTTAATTGGTCTCACCGATTTTTTCTTTTTGTGGCTAGTAGAGGGTCAAGTTGTTTATTTTTTCCTTTTGCAGGATGTGCAGAACAAGTTGAAAGAATCAGCTCAGTGTGTTGGAGACGAATTCATGAATTGTAAGCTAGCTACTCGGGCCAAGGTATTTTTCTAATTCTGATTATTCCCCCCTTAACCAGAGCAATAACAGTCTTACTAATTAATAATATTTATTTTGCCTCTATTGCTTGCCAGGGATTTTGCTAAGATCCACTGTATGCTTTTCCCATTTAACCCTCATTCCAGTTGCTCTTCAACAGCAGGCATTATGCTCATTTTACAGATGAGTGAACTGGCCCAGAGCTGTTATGTGCCAAGGTCCCCAATTTTGAAGCAGCAGGATCTGGTTGTCCTGAGCTCTGTTTGACCTCAGTGCCCAACAGGTCTTTTATAGTATCCTGAGGTTTTTTGTGACTTAGATGAACATAGACTTGGTTACCAACTCTCAGGATTTCAGGAGATTGGTTGTTGCATTACCTAAAAAGGATTAATTTGTTAGTTTTTCTCCCTCCCCCTTTTTTTTTTTTTTGTGGGACCCTTGTTGGTGGCCAGGGATCAAACTGGCGCTGCAGAGGCTGCAGGCAGCCTCGCAACCCAACGCTCAACCGCTGCACCACAAGGGGAGGCCCACCCCCCCCTTTTTTTTTAATTTATTTATACAAGAACTGGGTACAGGCCAGATGCATGGGAGGGTGAGAGGATTCACCAGAGACAGAGAGGGGAACAGAACAGTAGACTGACGAAATACACTGCTGAGGGGAGCAGAGGGCGAGACAGGAGAGGTCTGCTTCCTCATGTGGGATTCTTGCTGACTAGCCAGGATCGAACCCGCGTTGCAGAGGCTGCAGACAGCTTCACAGTGCAGTGCTCAACTGCCTGTGCCACGAGGGAGGCCCTTTTTTCCCCTTCTTAAACTGCATCTCAAAAACAAAACAAAACTGCTTCACACAAAAACATACTCTTTTACCTTCATTTTATTTCCTAAACTTTCTGCTTTCAAGCATTATGCAGTTAATAGTAGTTAATATATTAACATTAGTAAACTCTAATATGTGGCTGATATTAACACTGGTGAAAAGTTAATTCTTTGGGAATAAATGAAGAATACAGCACACCTTCCCCTCAGCACTTTACATTCATCAATTCTAGTTTGAAGGTGATTATTTGTGTGTTTTTGTTAGAACCTCCAGTTTGATCAAACTGCTGTGGACATTGTGTTCATAATCCCACAGGACATGCAGCTTAGCGCTTGTAGTGTGTGAGTGACAGTGCTTTTGTTTCTAAGAAGAAAGGCCCAGTGCAGACTCTGTAGCATTGGGACCTGGGAGTCTTGTCTCATCTGCCTATTCAGTCTGTTAGATTGTTTCTCTCTGTTGGTTGTCTTTTCTTGAAGACATTTCATGTCTCTAATATAGTCTTCTCTCTCCTCACCCTGTCAGGACTTCCTCCCAGCTGACGTCCAGGCTCAGTTTGCTATTAGCCGGGAGCTGATTCGAAATATCTATAACAGCTTTTATAAACTTCGAGATCGGGCCGAGCGAATTGCATCAAGGGCCATTGACAATGCTGCTGACCTTCTCATATTCGGGAAGGAGTTAAGGCAGGTGACCATTAGGTTCTGTTGGGGCTCAGTGGGGAGGGGTCTTTAGACTTTGGAGGCAGGCTTGGAGTAGCAAGTGCATTTGTTACCATAACCCTTGATCTGACCTGATTCCCTCCAAAGAGGGAAAAGGGCTGGAGGGAAGGGGCTCATATTTAGAAGGAAAAAGGTAGAGAATTTAGGCAGAGAAATATGGATTCCACTTCCACAGATGTTTGCAGTTTCTTTCTTTTTTTTTAAATGTATATATTTTTTATTTTATACAAAACCCAGGGTACAGGCCAATGCGCGGGAGGGTAAGAGGATTCACCAGAGACAGAGCAGGAAACAGAACAGGCAGACTGACGAAATACACTTGTTTGCAGTTTCTTACATGGTATTTTTCCCATTGTCAGGGTTAGACTTACAAAAAGATCCATTTGACTTGGGAAAGGACCCCATGGCTGCCTATGCTTCCTTTGCTGGGGTCATGGGAAAGAGTTGTGAGACATTCGCTAGGCCTCTGGCCTGCCCCAAAGTCCCCCAGAATTGCACTCTTAAATCTACAAGTGCACACGTGTCACCTAGGGGCTTGTTCAGAATTGGTTCAGTAGAGGGGGTGTGTATGAGATTTTGCCTTTCTAACAGACTCCCAGATTTCCCTGAGGACCAGTCAGAGCAGCAAGGGTCTAGGTTAGGAGATACACAAGCCACCCTGGGTTTAGGGAAAGGGAGGTGTCAGGTTGGACTGTGTGGTCAGCTTCCAGGCCCTGAGTGTCTCCTCTCCTGTGTTTCCTTTTCTCTAGTGCTTTAGGGTCTGACACAACCCCGCTCCCTTCCTGGGCCACTCTGAACAGTAGCACCTGGGGGTCCCTTAAACAGGCTCTGAAAGGCCTGTCTGTTGAATTTGCGTTGCTCGCTGACAAGGCTGCACAGCAGGTGAGTGAATTTGTTCTCCATGGCGCCTGTTCCAAAGAACATTCTATGCCTTGACTTGTGGGATCGTCTTTTTATGTTATTTTTATTTATTTATTATAGATTTATTTACAGATTTATTTTTTTTATTTATACAAGAACTGGGGTACAGGTCAGAGGCATGGGAGGGTGAGAGAATTCACCAGAGACAGAGCGGGGAGCCGAACAGGCAGACGACAGAAAGCACTGCTGAGGGGAGCAGCGGGTGAGACAGGAGAGGTCTGCCGCGCCATGTGGGTATCTCCCTGGCCGGCTGGGAATCGAACCTGTGCTGCAGAGGCTGTGGACAGCTTCATAGCACTGCACCCAATCTGCTGCGCCACGGGGGAGGCCCATGGATTGTCTTTTGAGATGGGCTTCAAAGTTCCAAGTCCTGAGTGAATGGAGAGTTGATCTTGTCCAGACCTGCATGTCCCCATCTGTTCTGGGTGGCTTCTCCTGAGCCATTTACCCTCTTTGGAGGGTTGCTGATGAGAAAAATAAATTGGATCTGATCTCTTGTGAGCTCATTTTGCTAAGGTTAGAAGATATAATCCGTCCTTGGAAATGTAATCTTGGACTTCCGAGCACACTTCTGGGTAGACCAGATAGTTCCCTTTTTGCTGTCCTAGTCAACGAGTGCGACAGAGCTCCCTGCACTGTGAGGCTCCCTCCTTCCACCCTGGATACCCAATTAACTTCAGGAAGTGCTTCTGCTGTACTGGCAGGTGCTATTTTTAGAAATCTGCAAAGAATGCTATACTGGCTGGGGATTAATTTGAAGATACAGTGTTTACTATCAAACATCTTTATGTTCACCTGGGAACTTTCCTGTTATAAAAAAGTTACATAATTTTGAATGTAAACATTTGCTGCCTAGCTCTTGGGGAAAATGGGCTTTAGGCTGCTCATAGATGGTTTTAAAGAAATTGAAATGATGTGATTGTGGAGGCCTTACTGCCTGTGTCTGAGACGTGACACTCCTTAGTATCAAGTTAGAGCCACAGTGACAAGTGACTGCTGACTGTGGAACTGGGGACTTTTCAGGCTTGAGGGGACTTAGGTGACCAGTCTTAGGTGTCTCAGTGCTTAGAGGGAATTTTAATAATTCTTTTTTTTTTTTAAAGATTTATTTATTTTTCTACAAGAGCTGGGGTACAGGCCAGAGGTGTGGGAGGGTGAAAGGATTCACCAGAGACAGAGCGGGGAGCAGAACAGGCAGATGACTGAAATACACTGCTGAGGGGAGCAGTGGGCACAACAGGAGAGGTCTGCTACTCCGAGAGGGTATTTGATCTCAATGCTGCTATGGATCGTTCTGCCATTGTCATTTCCCCCCCTCCCCCCTCACCTCCACCCCACTGCTGGTGCCTATTTATTCTTTTTTGAACCTGAGTGTAGTAGAGCATTGGTATCTCTGAGAACTGGCCTTGGGCCTGATCCATCTCCAGGTCTGAGGTGCCCATGAGGACCAGGAACATGGTGTTGAGGGTTTGACAGGAGCCTGGGACTGCTCTATGCCCAGTCAGTGTATAGTGCTGGCACTTTTCAGCTTACTTTGGTCCCTAGACCTGTTTTCCCATTGATGAAAAACAAAGGAGTTGGACTAAATCATGAAAAATTTTATTTGACCTGTTGAACCTTTACTCAAAGCTCAGTCTGTAAAATGTAATAATGAAGCTATCCATGGTTACAGGAACCTAGGCTCTTGGCCCACACGGTTCCTTCAGCAGATCACCTCCTGGCAGGGGAAGGTATCATGAATCCCCTGGTGTTATGTGGAGGGCAGTGGAAGTACCCACCTAGATGATCAGATGCTATTTTCACCTTGAGGAGGGAGAGCAGGCAGGCAGGCAGGCGTCTGAGGGGTAGAAGTCTGGAGTCTGAAGTCCTTATCGGCTGCAATATTCTCCGATAGCTTGTGAATGCGCCGTGAAATTTCCTGTCTGAAGAGGTGCTGTTTCCTGAATACCCTTCACTGTCCTTGGTGGTTTTTCAAGCCACAGTGAAAGGAATATCATTTTCATGGGAAACTGGATCAGACAAACAACCCATCAGGACTTATACAGAAAATGGCTGCAGTCCCATTCCAACTCTCGCCCTACCAGTAAAGACATCGAGGGTTACTTTTCTAAATTCTCTGTTTACATCCTGGTTTTATACTCTCAGACCTGTCAGGAGACCTAGATAACTAATGCCAACAAGATGAGTGAGACTCAAAGTAGGATCTTACTGTTTTTTCCAAGGTGACAAAAGTGTGCCTTTAGTAAAGGTATATGCGTTGGTGGGTCTAGGGTCTTGTGCCGCTTCCGACCGGAAATGGGACTTGGCAGCTAAAGTCCGGAACAGGAAGGACTCCCGAGCCCCTTGGTGCTTCCAGAGGGGAAACCTCCATTCTTCTGATCCCTCGCCCACTAAACTGGGAACAAGGCACCTTGCCACCTGGTGTTTCCTGTCTGAGTTTTGAAAACCTGTAACCACATTGGTTAGAATCTTGGTGGTGTGTGTGGGATTGAGTACTGAGAAACTCCAAGCTCAGTAATTTGAGGCTTGAAAGGTCTTAGGGTTCCCCAAGTTGGTTTGAGAGCCTGAATGGAGCCCCCACTCAGAGTCTAGAACTTGTATAACTGTCAGCTTTGCCCTTCTTTCATCTTCGGTCTCCTGCTGCCTCTGGTTGCACTCTCCCTGCACCAAGTCTGATGTACAGTTTGTGATCTAGGGGTGAGGTCATGTTTGACTCAACGGCACTGGCCCATGTTCTGGGAAGCTTCAGGAGCAGGGCTTTACCCCTGTTACTACCAGGGACACCCCATGCTACTACCACGGTTGCCTCTCTATGTGGCTGACGACGTCTATGGTTTCAGGAATGTGCTGTGTGGGGCTTGCCAGGCATCTCCTGGTTTCTTTCCAGCACACTGTTGTATTGTGCAAAGATATACATGGGATCCACAAGAGAGAGGCCCCGTGTGGCCCACCCTCCCCTCTCCTTGCCCTTGTGCCGGGCCTTGGCCTTCCTGAGCTGAGGTGCTTTTTCTCCTCAGTCAGCCTAAGCATGGAAACAGCTTTGTTCACTTACCCCGACCTGAGTGTTTCATGTGCAGCACTTCTGCAGCTGCAGACTCTCCAGCACCTTCACAAACCCTTTCCCCGCCAACCTGTTTATTTTCCCTTTTATTAAAATTCAGATGACCCTCCAACATCTCTCCCATTTCTTTCCCCTTTTCAACACATCCAACAGCTTCAAATGGAAACTTGAGTTTTCTGTGATGCTGGTTTCAAAGCTGTTCTGTGGTGGGTTCTCTCTGGTTCTCTCTGGGGACTTTGGTTTTGGAGTGTGGGTGGAGGCCAGGCAGTGCTGAATACGTTGAGTATGTGGGCAGGTGGCTCTGGGAGCCAGGACCTTGGTTCTCATCAAACTACTGGGACCTGAGCTGGTGGACTGGGGTATGGATTCCGGTGGGCTGTCATGTGGAGGGCTCGTCTGCAGAGCTGGTGGTGGTTCTGGGGAGGAGCCAGCCCAGGCTGCGGATGGATGTGGCACTGGGCTGGGTCTCAGGTCCTGTGTGTGCTCTGTGTTGGCTAACTCACCCTTGTTTTTAGGGCAAACAGGAGGAGAATGATGTAGTGGAGAAATTGAACCTCTTCTTGGACTTGCTGCAATCCTACAAAGTGAGTCTTGGCTGCTCCTTGGCGAGGGCAGAGCTTATTTTAGAGTCTGAGGATTTTCCAGGGGAGTGGAGAGTCAAGAGGCAGAGCTTCCTAGGGAAGGTGGCTTCTGCTATTTTTCCCCGGGGCAGGCTCTGCTGAGCACTCTGACTTTGGACCCCTGCTGGTATACAGATGACCACTGGCTTCTCCTCGCTAAGAAAAGAGGGAGTGTGACCTGGAGGGTGCGTGTGTGAGTGGGTAAGAGTGTGTATGAGAGAGAGTGTGAGGGTATCTGTGAGAGTGTATGTATGTGTTAGTGTGTATGGGTGTGAACATGTATGTGTGTATGATTGTGAAGGAGTGTGTGAGTGAGCATGTGTGCATGAGTGTATGTGCAGGTGTGTGAGTGTGAGTATGAGGGGCTGGTCCAATAAGGAGGGCACTCTCCCCTTCCAGTGGGAGAGATTCCAAGAAGTTGGAGGGCAGCTCTCTGTTAGGTATCTGTCAGTGAGAGAATGGATCGCCTGTGAAGCCAGAGAAACACTTCATGCTGAGCTTGACTCAAGGAGAGCTGGCCCAGTGCTGTGGGAATGTTCTAGAAGGCATTCCTGTTGAGTGAGGTGGCCAGGTAGTGAGGTGGCCCTGAAAGTTCTGGCCACTTGACCTATGGCTGCCATGTCCCACAGATGTGATTGGGATTACTTTGGGGCCTCCAGAGAAATGCTATTATATCTTCATTATGGAGACTATTTGGTCTCCTGCTGAAGGTACATCTACTTTCTGGAATTGGACAGCATTAGAGTCCGAGGTCTAGAGCTGTCCCAGTATTCTGGGCTATAAATGGAGCCTGTTTTACATGGGTTCTGGTTTGTGGTGCTGCCTTGCACTGCCATCCTTCATGGTTCAACCCTCGGTCTGCTGACCCAAACCACTGATTTGTGCTTTCTTTCCACATGGGAAGTGAGGAGAGTTTGTGTGAGCTGTTTCTGAAGAGGGAAAGCCATTCTTAGAAAAGGCTTCTCACACTGGGGTGGGGCCAGCACTGACTTTTGAGTCTGGGCCTTGAGCCTGATGGCCCACATCCATTCCTAACTTCATGGACTAATGGCTCAGAGTACTGGGGCAAGTGGGCAAGTGCCACCTCCCTCCCACAGGACTTGTGTGAGCGGCACGAGAAGGGTGTGCTGCACAAACACCAGCGTGCCCTGCACAAGTACAGCCTGATGAAGAGGCAGATGATGAGCGCCGCTGTGCAGAGCCGTGAGCCCGAGTCTGTGGAGCAGCTGGAGTCCCGCATTGTGGAGGTAGTCTTAGCTTGGGCACAGGAGAGTGAGGCAGCCTGGGTCTGCTTCCTGGGGGTGGGTGACACGCTGGGCAGCCTGAGAGTGCTTGGAGAACATGGAGCTGGGGGATCATGGAGCTGTACTCCCAGACATCCTTGGGTTGACTTCCAGAAGGTCAGAATCTGGGAGCTAAGGACTTTTAAGTAACACAGTAACAGCTGGTGTGACAAGCTTGTGGGCTGTGATACAGGTGTGGGAAAGCCACCCATGCGGGTGCCCACAGCAGCTTATCTTCCCCTTCATAGTGGTCTCTCTGCCCTGGGCAAAAGGATGTCTTGTAGGACTTGGTTCAGCATTTATAGGAGGACGGGCTGGAGCCCTGGGACTTGGAAGATGACAGTGTGGGCTGTGGGGCCCTCCATCCTGTGTCTGCGGCCCAGGTGCCAATGGGCTCTTTTCTATGCAGCAGGAGAATGCGATCCAGACCATGGAGCTTCGGAACTACTTCTCCCTGTACTGCCTACACCAGGAGACGCAGCTAGTGCACGTTTACCTGCCCCTCACCTCCCACATTCTCGGGGCCTTCGTCAACTCTCAGATCCAAGGGCATAAGGAGGTAGGTCTCACCCATGCCATCCACCTGGGCCAGCAGCTCTCCTTTCTCAGCTTTCTTGGGAGAGGTACTTAGGAGAGTTAGCAGGCTCTTGTAGGGAGCCAGAACCATGGTTGAGAAATTGTCCTTGTGATCCATCATCGTGGTGGGAGGAGCAGCTGAGGCTGTAAAGGAGCTATTCTGTATCTTCTGGAGGGATTTCATAAGTCAGAAGTAAAGCATGTAGGGTCCCTGAGAACTGAAAGAATTTGAGAAAGGACATGGTGTGGAATCAGGTTGAGGAATTAAGGGATACCATTGCTAAGTGTCTTCCTGAAAACCCTGCCAGCTTCCCCCACAAGGCATCTCCTGTGCTTTTTGAAAGAAATGTCGTGCTTGTCATGATGCTCTAAGCTCATGTAACAGCTGCCTGGTCCCCTTGTTTAGAGGCATGTAACTCATGTCTTTGATGCTTTGCTCACCTCTTCAAATGACGGCATATATGTATCACTGAGAAGCCTGGAATATGGTGCCTGACCAGGACCGAATACCCCCAATCTCAAGAATACCCCCAATTCAAGATGTTTCTGGCACAATCTGTTTTCGACCAAGATTGAAACTGTCCACTAGCTGGGTCAGTAAGAACGGTCTCCCAACAGAAAAGGTAATCTCGGGCCTCCCTGGTGGTGCAGCGGTTGAGCGCTGGGTTGCGAAGCTGCCCATGGCCTCTGCGGTGCCGGTTCGATCCCCGGCTGCTCCCCAGCCACTGCAGGAGGGTCCCGCATGGCGCGCAGACCTCTCCTGCCGCCCGCTGCTCCCCTCAGCAGTGTGCTTCGGTCCTTCTGCCTGCTCTGCTCCCTGCTCTGGCTCTGGTGAATTCTCTCACCCTCCCGCGCTTCTGACTGTACCCAGTGCATGTATAAACAAACAAACAAGCAAATAAATAAATAAAACATGCCTCTATAAAAAAAAAAGGGTAATCTCCATCTTCTATCCTACCCAACCTCCAAGCCATTGCCGCTGACCTTTCTCAACCAGGGATCTGAGTTCATTTTACACTCTATTCACCAAACAGCCCCTGCACCCACCCCCTTGTGCCCTCCCTGGCTGCACACAGGTTCCATCAGAGCCTGAGAAACCCTCTCTGGGGACTTCCCGGGATCTCCCAATAGCCCGTGTCATTCCTGGTGACAAGGTCAGGTCTAGTGTACCCCCAGCCGTAGACTGCTTCCACTGTGTGGTTCCCACACTCCTGCTTTCTGGTAGTCTCTGTCCTAGGTGCCTTCGAGGCCTCTTGTTAACACTGGGAGCACAGTCCCTTTGGAGGAGGGGGCAAGTCTACCAGTGGCCCCCTCCAGCTCCTTGGCACAGTGAGGGGAGTTCAGGCACAGAATTTATCAAACACTGCCTCAAATCCCAACTCTCTGTGACCTCTTAGGGACTTATTGGCTCATTTCATCTTTGTGGCCCGCCGTCCCTCTCTGAAAAATGACATAAAACATGACTCAAACTTCTAAGATCGACCTGGGGACTCAGTGGGTAATGGGCTGCCTGAGAGCCACTCTGTTCCAGGGTCTATGGCTGGGGGTACACTAGACCTGACCTTGTCACCAGGAATGACACGGGCTATTGGGAGATCCCGGGAGGTCCCCAGAGAGGGTTTCTCAGGCTCTGATGGAGCCTGTGTGCAGCCAGGGAGGGCACAAGGGGGTGGGTGCAGGGGCTGTTTGGTGAACAGAGTGTAAAATGAACTCAGATCCCTGGTTGAGAAAGGTCAGCGGCAATGGCTTGGAGGTTGGGTAGGATAGAAGATGGAGATTACCCTTTCTGTTGGGAGACCGTTCTTACTGACCCAGCCAGTGGACAGTTTAAATCTTGGTCGAAAACAGATTGTGCCAGAAACATCTTGAATATTTTTTCAAGATGTGAGTTGTGGGGCACAGCTCCTACGTAAGACCCTTAAGTCAGAATCTTTGGAGGCCTGAACTCAGGAACCTCTTTTTAGTGGGACCCCCAGGTGATTCTAGGATAAGGAGATAAATCTAAATCTGGGATCAGTGGCCCCTAGGGTGCCCCCAGGTGAGTGGGACACCCAGGTGACACTTGTGCGTCAGTCAGGGGCTAGCCTTGCTCACAGCCTTCTGCTCCCTGTCCTCCTGCAGATGAGCAAAGTGTGGAATGATCTGAAGCCCAAGCTAAACTGCCTCTTCGCGGGACCAAACAGCTCCCTGACCCCACCGAGGTCGCCACAGGATGGCCTCTCTCTTCACTAGTGCCGAGAGGACCGGGGCGAGAGCTCCGGCGTCCTCACTAAAATGTCTTTCCAAACGGTGTGTCCCTGTTTAATTCCCTCAGACAGCGCTGCGCCCCCCTCCTGTGTGCTCCCCGGCCTGGGGCTGAGGCCTCTGGAGCAGAAGAGCTGATGCTGGGCAGGGTAGGGCCATAGCTGTCCCCTCGGGGGGAGCAGAGCCTAGCATCCCAAGGCCTCTCAGCATCCACTGAAGACCCAGGGTCTGCTGCAGTGTCCCCACCCCCTCTGGCCTGACACCTGCCCTGTGGCCTGTCGTTTTGGTGCTGAGAAGTGTTCAGTTCCCTGAAATGATTTCTCCTGATACGCAGCGCAAGTGGAAATGATGGTTTGCACACAGCAGATGGTGCCTGGGAGCGTGTGCAAGGAAGGGGACATGTGCTAGAACAGTCAAAAGGGTGAGGGAGAGGAAGCTGAGGCCTCATGGTGGCAGGATAGTCTCTGCAGCCAGCACTCTGCTGTTGCACAAGTTGTGCCTTTGACATGTAATTGGGCAGTGAGAGTCAGACAGGTAATTAAGGCCAGCAGATACCCTGGATGCGTGTGTGTGGTGCCATGAGTGCCTATGAGTTGGCAGCTGTGCCAGAAGGTGAGGATCTAAGAGTCACTGGGTGCAGAGTGCTAATTTCCAGGGGATGAGCTCCAGAGGTGCCCCAGGGGTTTTGGGCTGGGTCTTACCTCTAGAGTAATTTCCCCACGTCATCGTCATATGCAAGCACACACCTCTCAGCTTCCTTTCTCACTGTGGTAACTGAGGGGACAACTTGTCCCTGTGTGGGATGAAGTGATTGTAGAGCTCCATGGGGTAGTATCTGCCAAGGCCTGCAGCCAGATTGGCCCTTTTGGTTTCTTGGCCTGTGAGTTCCCTATTCACACCGGCGGGAAGAGATGTGAGATTCAGACTTGACCATGGCGTTGCTGAGCTGCCTACCTTATTTTTCAGTCTGATGGGGATGTCTCACTTTTGCTGGTGTGTCTATGCAGCATGCACCAGAAACAGAGGAGGGGGTTCTCAGGTAACTGCATGCCCCCAGCAGGCTGGTTTCCCTAACAAACTAATGCATATCACAGTCCAGGGGAGAGGATCTTTTGGATCTGGCCAGACAGCTGTGTCAGGCCAGGATGCTCGTGTGGATTACATGGGAGTGGGGGTGGGAGATACTGCGCCTTCCCTGCCCCAGCCTGAGGCTCCTCAACGGCCTTTCTGTGCCTGTGTAACTTCTGGCTGAAGCAAGGGACAGCGTCACCCAGAGTCCCGTGATTGGGGGCTGTTAGGATCACGTGCCCACATTTCTGGACTGCTTTGCTCTTTGATCTGCGTGAGACAAGTTCTCAAACATCTTGAGTGGGCCTGTGCTGCCCCACAGGGTGGGTCCCTCCAGCACTGTGTATCCTTAAGCCAGAAATTATGACCACACGCTTCTTCTGTCTCACCCTGTGGTGGCACCGCAGAGCTGCCATCGCTTACCTGCCTGGGTCCTGCTCATGGGGGTCAAGGACAAGTGACCACAGCATACTGGAGTTGAGTGAATGCACTAACCCCCAACCAGGTCCATCTGGAAGGGCACTTCTAGTTCACCCCAACCTCCAGCCCCTGCACTGTAGGAATTAGGGATGGTCAGGGCACTGTGTTTTTCAGCCAGGATAGCACGGGTCATCTTCCCACCAAGCCTTGCTGTTGGCCCTGACCCTGGGCTACTGCTGGTGGGTCCTCAGGCTTGGGGGTCTGGTGTTTTCTGCTGGTATTTACCTGGGGGAGGCTGCTCTCAGCTCCAAGGTGGAGGACCCGGGGTGATAGAGTCTCTGCTCACCCGCCTCTATACCTTTCTGCTACCTGAGCTCTCCCTGCAGACTGAGGAGAGTGCACATCGCTGTGGCCATGCCACATCCATGGAGAACATCCCAGTGGGATGTGCCGTCGACAGGGTCCTGCCATTCCAAGAAATCCATTGTTGTAGGAAGACTGGCGTGAAGCCCAGCCACTGCCTTAGCGTGCCTCGGAACTCTGGCATAGGTCAGGGCCTTCCAGTCTGTGTCCAGTCTGTTCTTCCCGTGTCCACCTACTCAGTGGTGACAGATGAGCTCTGGCCCCTTGGGCTGGCACCACAGAATAGGAAAGGAAGATGTGACGGGGGACATGTGACTCATCAGCATGGTTCTATATCTAAGGCCTTCCCTCTTTGAGGGAGTCGGTTTTTTGTATGAAGCACTTTATAAGGCTGCAGGAATTAATTACTACCACACCCAATAAACTGGAATTGTTTACAAATGATATATATTCTGAGATTTTTATCAATAAACTTACATGAACAATTATTAAACATATTTATAAAAGTTGGGTACAGCTGTGCGTTCTTTGTATAAGTCACTGTTAACTCCCTCCCACCCCCTCATCCCTGTTCCAGGTGGTCAGAAATCAGGATGAGAATGGCCCATTCTCTTGGGGTGGGGTGACTCAGCCAGGGTGACCCTGGGCCCTGCCTCAGTTTCCCTTACTGTAAAAGGGAGCGAATCACAAAGTGGGGAGGGGGTGAGAGAGGAGGACATGCCCCCTGATTTACCCTGTGACCCCAGCACTAACCTGGGCACTGAGCAGATGGAAGCCAGGCCCTCCTCACCTTAGGGGTAGTCAGAAAGCTGACCCCTCCTCTCTTAGGCACATGTCTTCTCTGCTCCCATTTCTGCCCCATGGTGCAGTGGCCAGGGTCAAAGCCTAGCACATCTGGCAGCTCCCTGAGGTCAGGGCTGGACTGGCTGTGGTGGGGCCCAGGGAAGGACGTTTAATAGGTAAAAGACATTTATTTTCCTTTCATCCAGTCGAGTTACCACATAGAAACACACCCAACTCGGCTCCGAAGCCTGCCTTGTCCCTCCTTTAGACGAAGTCCACCTCGCGAAGCGTGTAGTCCAGGATGGTGTCCTGATCCTGGAGCCTGAAGTATCCCTGGAACTTCCTCTTCTGAAGCAGGAGGGGGAACCAGTAGCAATTATCAGGCCACATGTCACTAAAGGGGATCTGGTCCAGGTGGAACCACCGAGGGCGCATCTCTGCAGTGGGTGGAAAGGAAGAGCACCCCCATTCAACCCAGGTTTACACTGACTGGTGAGGAATTAACTGCAGGATTCTCTGCAAGGAACTTGACACACAGCAGATCCTATTCAGCATCCTTTCATTATAACTGATGGGAAAAGAAACCCCGGGCAAACTGATGTTTTTCGAGGACCTGCTTTCCTTACACATCGTTTTGCTTCTAGTCACAGTTCCCAAAGGTGACTTTAGTGAGGACTTAACAGTACTTGGTACTTAACTCTTGTGACCACTGCCCATTTACAGACTGGGAAGAAGGCTGGGGCTGGTGCGTTGAGGCCGTGCCCTCGGAGAGGGAGTGACAGGGCAGGGCTGCCCAGTGCTGGCTTCCTGACCCGACTTTCACTGCAGTGGTGGAGAGAAGGCACAGGTCCCAGGACTCACCATCGCTCTCCTCAGGTGTCCCGTGGACACTGTCTGTGCAGAAGATGTGCACATCCATCAGCTCAGGTTTATCCACGAACTCAAACACGATGTGGCCCATCTTGTCCAGTGTGTCCACGGTCAGACTGCTCTCCTCCTGCAGCTCCCTGGAGTGGAGAGACAGATGAACAGAAGGTGACAGAGCACGTGCCCATGTCCACACAGCCCTGAGAACGGTGCAAGGAGGGTGGGGGATTGGGTGTTTGCACATGTACACCTAAGGGCCGAGGTATCACAGGGAAACCTGGGAACCCGAGGGGGAAACATCATCTACAATACACCAATAGTTCCCCACCTGGCTGACCTTTGGATTTATCTGGGTACCTTTTTTGAAAATTGATTTGGTTCAGAGATTCTAGGTCAGGAGTGTGCTGAGCCACTAGCTGGGAAGCATAGGTCTACCTAGTCAACACCTCCTTGCACCATGTAGCAGCAGCTCAGGCCTGGCTGAGCTGTTATTTGGAGGTGTCCTGTGAGGTTAGGAGAGCTGGGCACCCCTCACCCCCTTCAAATGTGCTCTGGGCCCCAAAGCTAGGTCTTTCTGTCCATAGGTGTATCATTCCAGCCTCATGCTAAGCTCAGGGGCCAAGCCACAGGTTTCTGCTGTTAAGTCCTGGAGGAGGAGCTCTTTTATTTTGTTCATCATGGACACACCTTCCATCTTCTCCCCCCTAGCTCATCCATAGTTGGTTACATGCGAAAAGAGCTTTGGGCCAGTCTGGCACCCTGTCCCCCCCATTCTCAGGATCCTGTCCCCACCAGCTCTGCTTGAGGGAGTGGGGGTGAGGGCTGACTGGCCACAGGAAGCATGCAGTACTGACTCACCCGGTATAGCCCCTCATTCTAGATATTTCCAGAACTACATGTTCGCTGTAGAGGATCTAGCAAACACTCATGGACTGGCCACCCAGAGAACCCTTGCTACCATTTCAATGTTTTTCCTTTGATCTTTCTTCTTTGTACAGCCCTGAAAGAAAACTGCAAGCACAGGTGCATTTCACACAACAGCAGTGACATTCTGCACCTCAAGGAACTCAAGTGGCTTCTCAGCAGTTATGTATTATAGACTAAAAAGCTCATTTATGGAGAAAGCCCATGATGAACCTTTGATGTGCGCCCCACACCCCTAATTTCTCAGTCATGGTGCTGCTGCTTCAGTCATCGGAAGCGCGTTCTGGAACACTGACTGGGCTCAGACTCTCGGGACTCCTGCAGCCGCTGCTGCCAGGAGACTGTTCGTCCTGTCAGGCTCACTTCCCCATCACCCTATATTTACTCATTTCTATAAAAATGTTCTAATTATGTCCGACCGTTTATAGTTGCATGTTAAAAAAAAAATAGTTTTAGCTTTGATCTCTTATGTTGGGAGCACCATACTTAATAAATTTCCATGCCTGTAATAAGGGACAGGAGGCTACTTTGCTCCTTACATACACATGCTGGGTTAAATGGTCTTATTTACAAGGATGCCTTCCCCAGTATGGAGTCCATTCTGACTTCCCACGGGCCCCCCCTCTATCTGCTGCTTTTCAGATGCAGGCCTGTGGAGGTTTTGAAAGCTAAAATTGACTCACGGAGATGGTTAATTACAATTAGACTTGACCTAAAAATTAGGTGTGTTTTCATTTGTGGGGTGCAAAGAGCTCCCCAATTAAATGTAATAGAAGCGCTCAGCAAGCCCCTACCCCTCTGGCAGCAGGCTGGTGGATTTGATTTTAAAAAAACTTCACCTACTGATTTAATGTTTTGACTGAAATTTTCCCTGAGCATATGGCAGTGTAGGGAGTATCAGTAATCTTGGGGACAGAGCTAATCTTGTTTCACAGGCAGGATGACACTGTTGATTTTGCTAAAGTGTTTGATTGTCTCATGATGCTCAGCTCCCTAGACAGCAGATGGAGAACAGGATGAGTAACACATTAAACAAAGCTACAGCAGCTCAGCCTCTGGCTGAGTGGAGGGAGGTGGGTGAGGGGCCCTGCCATCCTGGGCCTGCTCAGGGATCCCTTCAGCAGTTCCTCCTTTGCCCTCTCTTACAGAGTTTTGAACACTCGGTGTCCTCCCCAACCCCGGGGCTGTCGGGGATGCTGGCCAGAAAGATGCGCACACTCCACCGAGGGATTTGCACAGGGCCATCTGAAGTGAGGAGGTGGGTAAAGAGGGTATAATAACCTGGTTCTTGAACTGTGACACCAATGGGCAAAAGGGTCGTGCACAAAGGATATGCCAGACTTGCTTCTGAAGCCCCTTTTTGCACTTCTGAAGCGGTGGCAGCCAGGGCTGGCAGCCTATGGGCAGCTCTGTGCAGAAGTGCACACAACCCTGGAAACTGACCTGTCTCCGCCTGCTCCTCACCTGTAGCAGAACAGTCCTGTTGGAGAGTGCCTGACCCTTGGCTGCTCCCCAGCTAGTACCTGAATAACCCTAGGGAGAGGACATGGGCTTCCCAAGAGACTCCTCAGAGCCAGCATCCTGCTACTCGGCCAAGGCCGATTGATCTAAATTGGACCCTGGATATTGACTGTTTGACCTCAGTCTCAGGGTGAGGCCTAGCCCTGCCTGAATGGAGAGTGTCTGCGGGGCGATACCCTGACCCTCTAGCTCACTGCTTCTGAACATGGAAACCACTGATGCCCTCTGGTCACACGAGAGGTTCTGCTGTGGAAGGGTGTACCCTGGTGGATGCCCAGGTATCAAACAGGAGCTGGGTGGTTTGGGAGGAAGCCTCCTCCAAGCCTGCACCTGGCCCTGCAGCAGCTGTAGCCCTAGCCATTGCCTGAAGCTTCCAAAGGGCAATCAAGAGTCTTGAAGAGGGTGACTGCGACCAACATAATAAAGCGATGAATAATTCTGAATATCAAACATCAAAGTCATCGGTTTTATGATGTTTGGGATCTGTGGTAAGGTCAGAACCTGGAATGAACCTGGAGCTGGGGCTGCCGGTCCAGGGGCCTCTGCTTATAGATAGCAAGTTCTAGAGAGCTGGCCTAGTCCCCTCCATCCATGTTCAAGCCCAGCACAGCAACTGCACATCTCTGCCCAGTTCATTCCTATACCCATGCAGTCATGTAATGCCTTTGGACTCCTGGTAACCGTGGAAAAGAAAACCCTTTGGTTTGTCACTATGTCATATGTTTATGACAAGGTAGCACTGCAGTGCAGTGGGACCATGGTTTTTTCAACAAGCCATGGTGGGTCAGCTGGATATTTATGTGGGATTAAAAAAAAAACATATCAATTCCAGAGAGATTAAAGATCTAACCCATTCTGAAAGGTTTAGGGAAGAAACCAGGAGGAGATCTTCTTAAGCTTGGGACAGCCAAAGAGTTCTTAAAAATGATAACCATAAGAAAAAGTTATATACGGAATCACACAGAAATGATTAAACTTTATCAAAATATCATTTAGAGTAAAAAGACAAGCTACAGAAGATATCTGCAATACATGTATCTGATAGCATGTCTAAAAGGTGAGATACTTTGCTTTCCACTCCTGCATAGAAAGAGCTTGGGAGTCACCACTCCATCTTAACAAGTAAAAAGTTGAACAGACTGAAGCATCATTTCTTGTGAGATCCACGAGAGGGAATGTAAATGCTGCCCCCAAGATAAGAGACAGACAGGAAAGTGGGGTCAGTGCCAGCTCAGCAGAGTAGAGAAGGCATGGACACACCTAGGGAACCAGCACGGGAACCAGCACTGGGAGGCGAAGCTGAACAGAGACGGAGCACATGCAGGAGGCTTGTGTGCATGAGTCTAGACTGTGAAACTCCAGGGGATCCTGCCAAGAGGCCCCCACGAGAGTGTGAAATTTACCTCCCAAATCTCGACCAGGTTCCACAGTAACGAATGGAGAAAAATCCTTGAGCTTCTGGCAGGAGGAGGAGAAGGAAGTGTTCTGAAACACTGCAGCTCTTCCTAACTAGGCCTGCCTTCAGGGCGCAGTTAACCAGAGCCTAAGCTGCTGCCATTTTATCAGAGCCTAACAGACCCCAGGAAGGGAAACATCCAATTCCAGCCTCCTGCAGCCAGCCTGTCCCACCCAAGTGGGGAGAAAAAGAAACTGAGAAAGTCTGTGACATTCACAGTCTAGGGCTCCCTGAAGGACTGAGACCCAATCACTAGTGATGTTCCCTCCCCCACACCTCATCACCACACCACTAAAGGCCATTTACAGAAGCTCCTTTACCTGGTCCAGACTATCCAAAGATCAAGGAAAAAAAAAAAAATACAAGTCACACTAAAAGGCAAATAATTTTAAGAGAGAACATCATAACCAGACATGGCAGAGATACTGGGATTATTAGACAGAGAACATAAAACATGTGTGAGCACTATGCTAGGGGCTCTCAGTGTGTGCAAGAACAGATGTGCAGTGTAAGCAGAGATGGAAGTCCTAAGAACCAATGCTAAAGATAAAAGTCACTAAGAGAAAGAATGTCTTTGATGGGCTGATTAGTAGACGGGACATGGCTGAGCAGGCAATCTCTGTGATAGAAGATACAGCAATAGGAAAATGGAAAAGCACAGACAACAATGACTGAAAAAAAAAAAAAAGGGCAGGGGGAGAGAGAGGGATGAAAACAGGAGGGAAGAGCACAAGGGACTAAGGTGATGCAGGGGTGAATGGGTGGTGGGAATTTTAAGGGGTCTACATGAGAGGAGAAAGCATACACTGTATAAGAAGGAGTAATAATGTAATGTACATATATATAAAAAGGACATAATATAAAAGCACTGAAAGAGATGTAAGAGAAGTAAACAGAAGGACTATTTGAAACAATAATTACTGAGAATCTCCCTATATTAATGTCAGACACCCACAGTTCTGGAAGCTCAGGGCAGTAAGTAGGATATAGGCCCTCTCTGCATCTCCCAGGCATGTTATCTTCAAACTACAGAAAATTAAAGATTCTAAAAGCAGCCAGAGGGAAAAAATAAAGATACGAATTGCATCCAACTTCTCAAAAACCAAGCAATGGAGAATAAAGTGAAATAGTTACTGTGTTGAAAGGACCCCCTGCCCTGGCAACCAAGAATTCTGTACCCTACAAAATTACCTTCACAAGCGACAGAGAAATAAAGAGGTTTTCAGTGTCTGCCACTGAGCAATGCTTAGGTGGTGGATGTTTCAAACATCAGTAACCTAATGGTCTGGGTAGGACAGCTATTCTAATGGCAAGAGCAGACCTCTGGCGCCCACCTGCTTCTGTCCATTTCCCTTCTGTATCTTCTGCACCCAGTATACCTCCAGCATGGCTCATGCGGCAGGGGATGCTCACCAGACTAGGCTTTCTCCAGGTGAGTCCTTCCAGTGCAGGACCAGCTGCAGTTCCTGGCAGTTGCCAGGAGGAATGACTAAGGCACCAGCAGGGCAGTAGCCCTGGTCCCAGGCCAAGGAGGGAAGGTGCATGTGAGGCACATGACATGCAAAGCTTTTTGAATTAAGGGCTGTGACCCTGTCATGTACCATGAATTCAACGGAGTATATTGTGACTGGCAAGTTTAAAAAAAAAACAAAACAGGCACAGAGACTATCATTTTGGAGCATTTTCATGTCTTAATGGTATCAATATATCAGAGTATAAAACATTTCTTATAATGGGCTGTGCTCATGTGATTATAAAAAGACCCCAAACTAGAAAGCCACAGGGTTGTGGCACCCCCAGCTTTCTTCTCTTCCAGATACACTGGTAACATGCATTTGGGGATTTGTTCTCCTCTCCAAGGAAGTGGCCTTAAGGTTGCTGTAGGGTAAGGAGAGATGTCAGGCTTTTCTGCCCTCCCGCCAACAGGATAGATGATGGATCCTTGCGGTCCTGAATGCATGCCGGATGGCGGGCACCTGGAATAGGGTGTAGGCAGAGGTAGATGGGATTCACCTGGGCTAAGACTGTGCTTTTAAGGGCGGCGTCACGGGGACGCCAGCAGAAGCCAAGAAGCCGAGAGAGAAGCAAGAGAAGCAGAAGCCAAGAGAAGGCCGGAGAGCCCAGATAGAGTGAAGACTTGCTGGGGGCTGGGAGGCCTGCCAGTATCCCGGCCCCCCAGCACCCCTGCCTGCGTGTACCTGGTAATCCCAATAAAAGACCTGCAGAAGCCACTGAGGACTCTGACTCCTCCTTTACCTGGTCTGCATGGGATCCTAGAAAACCTGCACTGTGTCCAGTCCTGCCCTTACAGTTGCCAACTGTTTTCAGAATAAGAGTAACGTTAGCAGGTCCTAAGGGTCTATGTAGTAGTTTGTGACTTTCACACACACAATCCCATTTTATCCCAACAAGACTGCAAGGAGTGAAAAGGGCAAGGAATCTGTTCAGGTGTGCTGCTCACTGTCTCTGGGCTTCATTCCATCCTAACGTGAAGCTAGTTGTTTTGAGAAGTAATTGAGACTGTGCGAAAGGTTTCTGATACAAACATTCGTCATCAGTTTCCTGAGCAAATGAATACATGGAGTGGCTGACCAGTCCTGCAGCTAGAAAGGGGAAGTCAGGACTTCCCAATGCAAGCCACATGCACAGCAGCTTCCCAAATCTACCCAAAAACCACCGGCACACACAGCAACACCAGCATGTACTCAGCACTGTGCCAGGTCTTTATGTGCACTGTTTCCTCTAATCTTCCTGATAATCCTTATAGGTGGGTACTGTTATGCCCATTTTGTCAGATGAAGAGACTGAGGCTCATGCACATGCTCTAGGTCACACAGGTCTAAGTGGTGACATCGAGGGTTGGCTCTATGGTTCTTCTGTGTGCAAACTAGTTCCAAGGTCAGGCTATCTCTCCCTCACCTTTTGGCCCCGTCTTCGATGGTCTCTCCTTCTTCGACTTTACCCCCGAAGCCATTCCACCGGCCAGCCCCGAAGCCTCGTTTCTTCATGCCCAGGAGAACTCTTGAAGGCTGTATCACTAAAACCAAGGTGTACAGTCTGGAAGGACGCATGGTCCCAGTGAGTTCTATGAAGAAGGCAAGAGGGCTGATTAGCTTAGCACAGGAGTGGATGGGGTATGGAGGAAAACCTGTGCACTGTAGTGGTGGCAGAGGCCAGGTGGATTGGAAATGTGCTCTCAAAGGCAGGGATGAAAGCCAAGGTCTTTTCCACCTAGATATGAATAGCTTGCCTTGTAGCAGGTGGAACAGATGATTTTCTGGGCTAGAAAGAGGCCTGGCCTTCAGAACCAGGCCTTAGTGCCCACTTTGCCAGGCCGATGTAGCAGGTCTGGTGATGGCCACTCTGTCATTTACCCCCTTCTTAGCACAGGGGTGTTTCCACTTTCTTGGCCAAGGTCCAGAAGTAGGAGGGCAGACCAGCCCCCAGGCCCAACTAGCACCAAAATAACCATGTAGTTTATTTTTAAGATTTTTTAATTTATACATACAAGAACTGGGGTACAGGCTAGAGGTGTGGGGGGTGAGAGAATTCACCAGAGACAGAGTGGGGAACAGAACAGGCAGATTGACTGTAGTACACTGCTGAGGGGAGCCGCGGGCAAATCAGGAGAGGTCTGCTGCGCCATGTGGCTAGATCCCTGGATGGCCGGGGATGGAACTTGTGCTACAGAGAGCTTCACAGTGCTGTGCTTAACCCCTTGTGCCACCAGGAAGCCCCCTAGCCATGCAATTTATCCAGTGGTTATAGGGTCAGTCTTTGGCCTTGGCCTTTTCATCAGTGGGGTCTTCTTCTGGCCTTTGAATCTGGCTTCTGCCTCTCTGCAGACCTCCAGATTTTCAAGGAATGCATGACTCCTGAAAGTGAGACCACCCAGTGAGACCTGGCTAGTTTTTTCCCTCTGTGACAGGAGTGCATACACTGTACACAAGTGTTGCTGCTCTAGAACCTGGCACTCAGAAGAACCATTGCCGCCAGGTCCTCTTGCTGGAATAGATGAGAACCACCTCTTGAGGGTGACGTCTGGAGAAATGCTGGAGGCCCAAGTCCATGTCTACCCCGGCCTCGATCTACTGGATTTGGGGTAGTTAGCCTCCAGCTCCCCTCCGCAGGCGCCTTGGTCCCATAGTCTACCCGAGGGGCTGGGAGGCTGGCAACAGGACTGAGCAGGCCCACAGGTTACCCAAGTGGCCCCTGAATCCAGTCATCTGTAAATTGGGGCCTGTTACCAGAGACCTAGGCACGTAGAGCTCCTGGATGGACCTTTCAGACGTGGGCTCCCGAAAAATGCAATTCTCCAGCCGTCCCACCCAGGGGTCCGGTGCCCCCAGGTGTGCCCGCCCCGGTCCGGCACTAGCTCCTTCCACCTCCTCTCACTCTCTCTCCGGCCCCGCCGCTCTCCGTTCCGCTCTCCAACTCACCAGACCCCGGCGGGTCCCCGCAGCCTCCGCACAGCCGGCACCGCTCGGTCTACCCGAGTACGCAGCCCCGCGCGCTCCTCCGAATCCGCGAGCCGCTTCCGGGGGCGGGGGCCGGACCGGAAGCGCGGCCGGCACTTCCGGCGGCGGGAGCTTGAGCGGGGCCGCCATGGCCGGGTGAGTGCGCGGGTGCCGGGGCTTTGAGGCGTTTGAAGAACGCCTGCTGCACGGGTGGGGGGAGTCGGGGGTGCCGCGCCGCCCCACTTTCTGGTGAGAATGAGCGCTGAGCCCGCCGCGGCCTTGGCGGGCTGACGGGGGATACTGAAGGCCCGGTGACCATGAGCAGTCGGCGGGGCTCCCGGGGAGCTGCCGAGGGGCCCGTGAAGGGCTTTAGAAAGCGGAGGGCGGTGAGGTGACCCAGCTGGGAGAGGGCGTTAGAAGAGGACGGGACCCATGAGGTGACCGTGGAGGTGAAGCTTGAGAGCAGCACCGCAGGCCTGCAGGTACGCGGCTCTGAGCACAGAAGCTGATGCGGGGACTCGAGGAGGTGGACGGGTGTGAGAGGTCAGCTGTCCAAACCAGGTGGGCTCGGAGTGTGCAGCTCTTTCCACTCTCCACTCCTCCCCTTAGCCCGGGACTCAGTTCTGCCCCTTGGACCACTCTGTCCTCTTCCTGTTACTCCCGAGAGGCCCCTTTAACAGCGCTTCCAGTCGTTGTCTGCAATCTTGTCAACATGTTGTGGTGGTAAGCCTGGAGCCACGGGGATAATGATAACTTAATTTTCTCACTAGAAAAACATGGAACTTGGAGGATTGTTCTGAGAGTTAAAATGAAGGGAGGTCTGGATAGCTGCTACGATGCCTGGCATAGTGGCCAGTCTGTAAACTTTTCCAGAGAAATTGCCTCTCAACTATTCACATTGGTTGAAGTCAGTTTATTTTTTTAAATATTTATTTATTCATTCATACAAGAACCGGGGTACAGGCCAGATGTGCGGGAGTGTGAGAGGATTCACCAGAGACAGAGTGGGGAACAGAACAGGCAGATTG
Source organism: Talpa europaea (assembly GCF_964194135.1). NCBI lineage: Eukaryota > Metazoa > Chordata > Mammalia > Eulipotyphla > Talpidae > Talpa > Talpa europaea. Next base: position 71,965,729 of record NC_140079.1, read on the forward strand.
ACTGAAATACACTGAAATACACTGCTGACGGGAGCAGCGGGCGAGACAGGAGATGTCTGGGTCATGTGGGCTACTACCTTGGTGGGGGATGGAACTCATGCTGCAATGACTGCTGATAGCTTGACAGTGCTGAGACTTAACCCCTTGCACCACCAGGGAGCCCCCTTGAAGTCAATTTTATTAAGACAATGACAGACCAGGGTCTGTGCTGGCCACAGAAGCCATGAAACTAAGTAACCAAGGCAGGACTTGAACTTCGGGGGTTTTCATAGTCTCTCAATCCAGGGGAAATGTGCACTAGATGAGAAAGAATCTATTTTAATTAGTTTCATCAGTGCTGGGAAAATTTTGGTTGATTTGAACAAGCTATCATTGGTGTTTAAGTTTGCTTTCTAAAGAAAACTTCCAGGGGAAAAATTGCTTCTTGGCTAAGTGATAGATACCCATTGTCTGAGTCAGCTTCGACTGCCATAATGTGCCATCAACCAGTGTGCTCAAATAACTGAGATTTATTTCATAGAGTGCTGGAGGCTGGAAGTCTGAAATCAAGGTTTTGGCAGGGCTGGTTCCTTCTGAGTCTTCTCTCCTTGACTTATAGTCAGTTGCCTTCTCCCCTGTTCTCATGTGGTCTTCCCTCAGTGTGTATCTGTCTTGATGGCTTCTCATAAGGACACCTGTCAGATTAGGGCCCAAGCTAAAGACCTCATTTTAACTTAATTACCTCTTTAAAGGCCAGACATGTTTTGAGTTACTGAGAGTTAGGACTTAAACATCTGGATTTGGGGGTATACAATTCAGATCATAACATATGCTTCCTGGCTGTATGGTCTTGTAGAATCACTTACCCTCTTGGACCTCCTTGGCCCATCTCTGAAAATGTGTGGGTTGAACTGAGAACCCCACTGAGCTTGCAATCTGCTTATCTGTTGATGCCAACCTGTTTGCTTTCTTTTTCTCTCATCAGGTTCTTGAAACTAGTATGTGCTTCCCTCCTGCGCCAGAGGTTCCATACCACTAGCAGTCACTACAGGGGTAGGACCGGCGCGGAGCACCTGTGGCTGAGCAGGCATCTGAAGGACCCATTTGTGAAAGCTGCGAAAGTGGAGAGTTATCGGTGTCGAAGTGCCTTCAAGCTTCTGGAGGTGAATGAGAAGCACCGAATCCTACAACCTGGCTTCCGGGTGTTGGACTGTGGGGCGGCTCCTGGAGCGTGGAGCCAGGTGGCTGTGCAGCGAGTCAATGCTGCAGGCACAGGTGGGGCTTCCACGCTGCTCTTAGGCCTTCTGACCACCAAGAGTCTGCAGACACATGCCAGCTGTCCTCCACCACAGAGGACACAGAGTGGCTGAGCTACTTTGTGAAGCACCAACCTCTGTGTTGGTTGTTTAGTAGTGATGATAAAAATATATTTTCCAAATGAAAGACAAGGTAAAAAAAGTATAATGAAAGTCACCTCAAATCATACCACAGTGATATACATGTACATTAATATGTTAGTGTACATCCTTAAAGAATGTTTTTTGCACACATAAGTACATACGTACACTTTCTTACTCTTTAGAAAATTATATTGTATCATATACTTGTTGCTAATTTAGAGCTTTTATGGAGCTATCACATAATGATACTGACATTTTTCCTTGACATTCCCACTGAGTTGTCCCCAGAGGTTTCCAGGTCCTGATTTTTGGATGCCTGGGTTTCATGGGTCTTACTTAGACTTTCCTTCTCCCCAGCCCCCAGGGTCTCCACTCTTTCTCAACCCAAGTTATCTGTTTCCTATTTGGGGGTTTTGCCAAAGATTTTCTATATTAAAAGTTCCCTTATAATAAACCAGCTACCTCTCCAACTTAGCTAAACAGTTGCCTACTGTTCTGGTTGGCTTTTGTACTGTTGGGTGTTTAACCTGTTTTGTCTTGGACTCTGGGTTGCTTTCAGATGTGCACAGTGCTGTGAGGAGTATGAGAGTGCTGTGTTATACTTAATTTAAACAGAATGGTACAGTTCACAAAGATTTCTTCCAAACTCTCGAGATTGGGGACATTTGTGTCCATCTTCTTGATGGGAAAATTGAAGTTCATAGGAATTTAGTGGCCTGCTAGCAGTCAGAGCCAGAAGTGTTGGTCCCTCGGTTCACTCACCAGCCTCATTGCTGGTCTTAGGATTCCACAGGCTCTAGGTCAGTTTTAACACTTTCCTTGATTTTTTTTTTTTTTTATTTAGTTCAATTACTATTAGTTGACTAAATGAATGAATTTATGTCAGGAATTTTAGTTCCTCTTAACCACTGCTGAGCCTATCTATAGAAATTATTAGTAGTTTTGCTAATATCCACAACTGATAGTAGTTCATGTTCTAATTGCTCTTTTCTCCAAAAGAATAAATATAAATAAATATATTTGGGACTGTCAAGCAAGAAAATGGCCAAGTTTACCTGGTAGGCAAGAAGTGGTAGAAGCAAGTTGTGTGTGGATAATCTGACTTAGTTTCTTTCCTCCCAAAAGTTGCAAAAACGCAACCAACACCATTAGTGCACACTTTGAGGTAGTAAGGCCTGGGGTGTTAAAGGAAAAAAAGAAATCTGAGATGTCCTATTTTCCAGGGCTGAAGGTTGAGTTTTCACCTTTGCAGTGAGGTACTCTGCAACATACCTGGACTTCCATTCTTGAGATAAAAATAAAATAGCCCCCTCCCTCCCAAGTCTTTGTATTATCTAACTACTTAGCAGATCTGTAACTTACCACCTTAATTTACCAACTCTGGCATTTGTCATCAGAACAAAGGTCCTCAGTACAGGGAAGTGATACAGAGATGGGAGACCTGGGCCAGTGATAAAGGGGCTTTAAGGGATTTTGAATGTAGCTGCAGCTTGAGGGGAGTGGGAACTGGGGACAGCTTTGTGTAGGCAGGACATCTTGTTTTAGTAAGGTTAATCAGACGTCTTTTCATATCTTTTTGTATATATTTTATTTATGCATACAAAAACTGGGATGTAAATCAGAGGTTTGGGGGGTGAGAGGATTCACCAGAGACAGAGTGGGGAGCAGAACAGGCGGATGAACTGAAATACACTGCTGAGGGGAGCAGCAGGCAAGACAGGAGAGGCCTGCTGTGCCATGTGGGTCAGCTCCCTGGCCTGGGGTTGAACTAATGTTGCAGTGGCTGGCAATAGTTTGATAGAGCTGAGACTTTAACCTCTGTGCCACCAGGGAGGACCTTTTCATAGCTTTTTCAAATATGGGCAAGGATCACTTTTTGTAACTTATTTTGGATCTGCCCATTTTTCTCATCTCTTGGCTTGTTTCTGATGGAAAGAAATTGGATAAAGTTGCAGAATGGGTCTGTTGACTTAGTCCAGAGACACTTGTATTTTCCTATTTAGTTTATCATAGACTACTCAGCGATAAGAACCCTTTCATGAGAGCAAGCCTCAGGGAGTGAAATGAAATCAGAGTAGGAATCAAGTGCTGGTGTGGCTCTGGTCTGCTTATCACTCAGGTGTGACTCTGGTACTGTTATTTTTCCTCTGTGGGCTTCAGTTTCCTCAGCTGCAGAAGACCCCCCCCCACACACACACATTGTTTTGTAGGATATGCAGAAAGTAGGAGAAGTCTCATGTCCACTTATTGCACATGAGCTCTTTTTTTTTTTTAGTTTTCACTTTATTTCTATGATTGTATTTTTGTGGGAAGATTCAGGGTGTAAATAAATAATGCATCCACTCTTTCTTAGATCCCAAGGCTCCTGTTGGCTTTGTGCTTGGGGTCGATCTTCTTCACATCTTCCCTCTGGAAGGAGCAACTTTTCTGTGCCCTGCTGATGTGACTGACCCAAGAACCTTCCAGAGGATTGGAGAGCTGCTTCCTGGTGGGAAAGCAGATGTGATTCTGAGTGACATGGCACCCAATGCCACAGGGATCCGTGACCTTGATCACGACAGACTCATTAGCCTGTGTATGTCTCTCCTGGCCCTAGCTCCAGACATCCTTCACCCTGGGGGGACATTTCTTTGTAAAACCTGGGCTGGGAGTCAGAGCCATCTGTTGCATAAGAGGCTGAGAGAGGACTTCCAGAACACAAGGATTGTAAAACCTGAGGCCAGCAGGAAAGAATCTTCAGAGGTGTACCTCTTGGGCACACAGTACCGAGGAGTGAAGGGTTCTTTGGAGGACTGAGGGTTTCTTCTACATTATTGGTCCCTTTTCATTGCAAATGTAGCCTGAGCTCTTTTCCAGAAGAGACTGGGAGAACTGAGCTTAACCTGGGAGATGCAGCAGGCAGAACAAATGGGAGTCTTTTTTTTTTTAACTGATAAGATATGACAGAAATATATTCAATGGCCATAATCTACCATAAGAAACAGCCTGTGATATGATTTACTGAAGAGGAAGTTATGGGAAATAGGCAAAGATAGAAGGATGGAGGTATGTTGAAGGAGAGAGGGACACACACACATCCCTGTGTAAATTTCCCAGCTTACAAACAGTTGGCAATTAAAGAGAACAACTTTCCACCAAGAACACGTTTTCCAGTTATTTTGGCCAAATTACTTAGAAAAATTTGAAATTTCAATCTGGGGATGAATTTCCATCTCTCTGGTGAGTAATCTGGAAAGGCATTCATTCCTCAAGCAGCGGGAGTTCCCAGGGCAATTTGGGAAGGCATTGGGTTGTGTGTGCTTGGGCTTTTGCTGAATTTGTTGGTGTAATACTCCAAGACCCTAAAGCTAATTGACAAAGCAAGTGCAATGTGGTGCGTTCGTTTAATTTTTTACTCTTTTGAGAACACCAGGCAGATACAGATTATATTACTTATGAATGCAGATTGTATTACTTAAGATTTGTAGAATTGAAGGAAATCTGTTTTTTTCAAAGCCATTTCCTGGAGGTGGGCTCAGTATTCATTGACTGTGATGATGATTAAATCTTAAGGACCAGTGCGAGGGGGGGGGGGGGAGAACAGATACCCCGGAATCTCCATCACGATCTTATGTCTTAGTCCGGATCCCAGAACAAGCCAGACCTTTTATTTTCAGCTGACCAAAAAAAAAAAAAAAAAAAAAAACCCAAAACAAAACAACAATAAAACAAAGGCCAGCGTATCCCCCTCCTTTCAACCTCCACCGCATTCTCCCTCTCCCCATCCCATTTCGTTCCATTGTGTCCCCTGGAAGAAGGGAGTTCTGACCCTCAGCGCTTATCCCCCGCGGAACTGCACAGGTGAGGAGGAGAATTCGGACAAGCTCGGGAGAGGAAAGTAGGTCGCATCGTCCTGGGAAGCCGCTGTTTGTGGGCCTAGAGAACCGGGCTCACCGGGCACTAGGAAGATAACCTGCCAGCACAGGAAACTGCCCCGAGGAAAACAACGTGGCGAGCCAGGAGGTGCTGGCGCGGCTAGGGGGAAGCGTTAAGAGCGCACAAAGTTTGGCCCTGATAGGCCGCCGTTGGGCGGTGCTCCCTACACCACACGGTGCGACGCCACCGCCTCCTTGGAAGCCCGTCCCGCGCTAGACCGGGACACCCCGTTAATGCCGCCGGCCGGCCTCAGGTTCCCAGGCGGCACCGGGCGGGTCCACCCAGGTCGGCAGCTCCCGGAACCTCGCGGAACCCTGCGGACCAGCCAGCGGGCTAGTGCGGCGCTTTACGTCCGGATCCACCCAGATCTCGCGATACCGTAGCCGCACGTCTCGCGATACGCGGGCGCCGGCCAGGGAGGGAGATCTGAGCGGCGGCGGCGAGCGGGCACTGGCGGGCGGCGAGGTTAGCGCGGGGCGTGGGGCGGGAGCTGGGGCCGGGGCGCCGGGGCAGTTGCCCATGTGCAGGGGTTGCCCGCCGGGACCAGATGCCGCCCCTTTCGCCTATTCCCGCGCTGCAAGCTCTGATCCGGCGTCCCCGCTCCCCCTTTTTCATCCCCGAGACCCCTTGCAGTCCCCACTCTGTCACCATGGGCGGGTCTCAGTCAGATCGCCCCTCCTCTGAGTGCCCTGTCCTCTGTTCTGAACCGGCATCTGCACCCCAGCTTCCCCAGGTTTCCTGTCCTAAGAGGAGCAGCTGGAAATGGTCAGTGATCGCGAGGGCAGGAGAGCGCCAGGGCAGAGAATGTCACAGGTCCTCGCGAAGCAGGTGGCTCCCCTGAGACAGTCTTGGAGACAGAAGTTCTCTCCAGAACTGCCCTTTGCTGCTGATCCGTACATTGACCTCTTCTTCAGTTGAGAGAAACGTGGAAGTTGCTACCATTTCCATTTTGCAGTTCAGGAAATCTGGGAAGGATGCAAAGTGACTTGCCCGGAGTCGTACAGTTTGCTGGTACTTAGCAGAATGGGGACTGGCGTTCATACTTAGTGTGAATTTGAGAAAACAGAAAAGGCATGTCGTGAACTTATGAGGTCAACTTAATGGTAGCCATGGCGTTGTGCAGTTGTGTTGCTGGGTGATGGTTACCCTGTAGTTTCTGCAGGTTTCAACATTTTGACAACGATGAGAAGTGCTGTTGAGAGGCAGTGTGCTCTGGACTTCCAGTTTAGGGGTTCTGTTGAGAGCAGTTGGGATTCAGTGCTTAAGCTGCCGGAAGTTTTGAGTTTCTTGGGTAAAGAGGATGGAGTTTGAATTGCCACCATATCCCATCCCTTATGGGGCAGCTTAGTTCCTTTGTGTCTTTGTGTTCTTTTCGCTCTATTGTATCCAGCATTTCAATTCTTGTCAGGGATGGCATCTCGAGAAGCGGATATATTGGCTAAATTTCCCATCATGGGATGGAGAGTATGGCCTTGTCTACTTCTTGGCAGATGAAAGGATTTGCTTTCTGGAGCAGAACTCTGCTACCTCCTGCCATGCAGGCCTGTGTCTGCTAGCCACATTCGTGTAGAGTGCTCCATCTGATCACTCTTCCTATCCTTTTTTCATTTAGAGTATGAAGGGGGAGGGGCAGCTAAATTGTGGCCCACAGAAGATAAGGCTCTGCTTGCACAGGCCGCGGATACTCCATCCCATTCCAGTCAAAATAAGCACAGGTTTGGTGCCGTATATTCTTTGCTACCGCTTGTCCTTAGCCCTTCCATTTGGTGGTTTGTGGGGCATACTCACAGACCCATGTTCTAATTTCAACTCTGACTTTTTGGAGCTTCATTCTCATCATCTCTAAAATATTTCTGAAAAGACCTAATTCATATGCCTGAGGTGAAGATTGAGATGTCCTTTGTAAAAGTACAAGCAGAGTGATAAACTGTGTAACAGTTGCGCCATCTGTGTTTGAAGACTTCTTATGGACACTGGACTCCTCAGCAACTTTGCAAAGTGGGTTTCATGATCCTCAGTTGACACATGAGGGTGCGCAGATTCAGTCCTGGTACTCAATTAACTTCTCAAAGCTATCTTTTTGCTACCTGGTTGAAAATAGTAGTACATTTATTAATGTTATTGTTGCCACATAATTATAGTTAACATTGAGATGCTCCTCAGAGGCACCCCATGACTGGACATTGTCAGAACTGGTGGCACATGAAAAGCTTGCTCTGATCCCTCCCTTGTCTTCTTCCAGAAGGGCAGATGCCATGGAAGACTTAGGGGAAAACACCACCGTCCTATCAACCCTGAGATCTTTGAACAACTTCATTTCTCAGCGAGTGGAAGGAGGATCTGGACTGGATGTTTCTACCTCTGCCCAAGGCTCTTTACAGATGCAGTACCAGCAGAGCATTCAGGTGAGTGCTGGTGTTGGGAAATGGACTTCTGGGTGAGGATAAGTGCCCTTAGGTAGGGCCTGCTTGTGTAAATGCCTTCTGGTGGGATAGAGCCTTTAAGGAAAGACACCTCTCCTTAGGAGGGGCCTGTTCAAGTTCCAGATAGTTCTGGTGGTCCATGTGTTGAGCTAGGGCCCTTTGAATGAAGACATCTCCCCTTATTTAGGACTGTTTTGCACTCCAGATAGTTGAGTCATGTCAGTGTTATTTCAGCCTTGAAGGCCAGCCAGCTGTCCCCCAGATCTCCAGGGTAGGCGTTCATAACTTTGGGAAGAGGCTGGAGGCAGTGGTCCGAATCTGAACTGTACTGACTTAAAAACCTGATTTGTTAGCATATCTGAGGTGGGTCTGGTGCTCAGCATTGTACTCACACGAATGAACTCCGATATTGGTGATAGGCCAGGAAAATCAGTGTAGTCTTTTAATTAAGGACAAAATCATGCCTGGGAGCATGACCACTGGAATATTCCAGCTAATGCTCTCTCCTTGAAGTGTAACACATGTGAAGGCAGTGTTGTAGACAATGGGTCTCATTCAGCCAAGTAAGAAAGCTGGGGTGGTGACAAAGGATTGGGTATGTGAGGGTCTTAGACTATCAGGGGCCATTTGCTGATCTTGAGTCAGTCTGTCATGGGGTGATTTTTACAGTTTTACTCTGATTATGGTTTCATTTTACTTTATTTCAAGCTCTAGGCAATGCTTAATGTAGACATAATTGTGAAGGGATCTGGTCTCTTGAGTAACTTAAGGCTTTAAAGAGTTGTTGGGTCAGTCCCACTTGTGGCAGGCATCACTGGGTCCACACAGGATGGGAGTGTGGTGTCTGCAGCCTTGCTCAGGTTTCTGCCTCTCTGCACCAGCATCTGATCCCTTCCTGGCTTCTCTGCCCAATTCTTCTTGTCCTGTCATCCTTCACGTGCTGCTGGAGCCATTCCATGACAGGGTCCTGTGTTAGAGGGGCCAGGGCTTTCTGGTTGCTCTGGGAGCCCTGTTGAGGCCTGTACAGTGTTTGGTAAAGCATTCATTTGCTGAGCAATTGAATTAATATATTAGTAATCTGAGTTGCTTACTGCTTCTTTTTTTTTGGCAGGGAGGGGAGGAGGCAAGGATTGTTCTTTCTGAAATTAGGTCTTTTTTTTTTTTTAAGATTTTTTAATTTATTTATACAAGAGCTGGGGTACAGGCCAGAGGCGTGGGAGGGTGAGAGGATTCACCAGAGAGAGAACGGGCAACAGAACAGGCAGATGGGCCAAAAGCACTGCTGAGGGGAGCAGCGGGTGAGACAAGAGAGGCCTGCTGCGCCATGTGGGTTTCTCCCTGGCTGGCCGGGAATCGAACCCACGCTACAGAGGCTGCAGACATCTTCATAGTGCTGTGCTCAACCCGCTGCACCACTGGGGAGGCCCCTGAAATTAGGTCTTTTATGTTTATTTTGGTTTTGGCCTTAAATTTTTTTTTTTTTTTGAAAAGATGATGGTCATAAAATTTCCTGGTTTTGATTCTTATTCATTGGCAAAATAAGATTGGCAACATTGGTCTAAGCTTTTATTATTTTATTGATGCAAATAGAAACTTTAGCTTACCTGTGAGAACTATAGAATCTAGAACTCTGGAGGTCTTCAGTTCTTTCAGCTGGTGCTATAAAGGCTCCCTTGTTGGGGTCAGTCAGTGAGCAGTGTAGCTGAGCAAGCTGGTTAGTCGTGTAGTTGCAAGGTTGGCCTCGAACCCTGACTCTGTCCTGTCCAGGAACTCAGTCTGGGATTATTTCTCTTTCCTGAACTGCCCCCAAAATGACAGGTGAGGGCACAGAGAATATGCACATTTGGGGGTCTAGAGCAGAGGTTGCTATGTCTTTCCCACTAGTCTCCCTGTCCCACATTTTTTTAAGGGTCTTGTTAGGAAGCGTTTATAGCCTGCTCTACTATGCATCGGTGTTTGAAATGTAAAAGTAATGTTCCAGTTACTTCCAAATACAGTCATTGTTCCAGGAAGATGTGGTCCATGGACCCTGTCTCTGGGACTCCTGATCTCTGTGCAGTGGCACCTGGAGGTGGGGTCCTGCTGTCCTTTGGAAAAGCTGGGACCTACTGCCAACCCAGAGGTGAGACTACGAAGGGTAGTGAGTTTGATGGAGACCAGACTTAGAAATTACCCCCTCCAAATGTCAACAGGTGAGAATTAAGAAAGAGAGAAAATATCACAGGGGTAAAGAACATAGACCCCCAAAAATGGGGCGAGTGGTACAGAGAAGATGCCTTTTCTATGACCTCGGATTTCTTATCCTTGGCTCTTTTGGTCTGTATCATTATCTTGCAGGACTTTGAAGATATAATTAAGTTCTCAATCAGTCCACCTTAAGATTGGGTAGAGTGCCTGGTGGGTTCTGTCACGTCAGCATTCAGAGTCAGAGATGCTGAACAGAGAGGGGTCCTCAGGTGGGGGATTCTCCCTGGTCATTCTAGGGGTGGAGAGGGCCATAAGGCAAGGAATGAGGGCAGCTTCTGAGAGCTGACAGCTCTCAGATGACAAGGATGACAAGGAAATGGGCCTTGTTCTTACAACCATGCAAGTGTGGGGAGGATTCCGAGCTCCAGATGTGAACACAGCTGGCTGACAATGGCGATTTTAACCTATGCGACCCTGACCAGAGAGTGCAACCATGTGTGGCTGACTTCTGACCTACAGGAATCTCAGCGGATATGTGGATCTTTTAAGCTACCAAGTTTGTTGTGATTTGTTACACAGTGTTAGGAAACTAACACCCTCTTCTCCAAAACAAATGTAGACACTATCATCCTAAATTATACCCTTCTTTTTTCACTTTTTACCTTCCTTTCTTTGCTTGCTGCCTCCCCACACCCATTTCCCAGCTGGGGGCCCAGTGTTGCATCCACCCTGAGGCTGAGTACAGGCCTTATTGGGACAGCTGCTCAGCGAGTGAGTGTTGAATGAACCATTTTCCTGTTAGGTGCAGCTACTGAGAGTTCTCTTTCTTTTGGGTATGGCCTGGTCAGCTGGAGGAGCGAGCAGAGCAGATCCGTTCCAAGTCTCACCTCATCCAGGTGGAGCGGGAGAAGATGCAAATGGAGCTGAGCCACAAGAGGGCCCGTGTGGAGCTGGAGCGGGCAGCCAGCACCAGTGCCAGGAGCTATGAGGTGGGTTCAGTCAAGCAGCCCCCTGGAACCAGGGGCTTTGTATGGTACCTGCAGACCACACAAATAAGAGCCTGCTGACTTGGAGCCTACGAACTTTACCCGTGGGTTGCCAGGGTCTGCCTCTCAGGCCACAGATCTTGACTGTGCTCAGCATCCTTGAGGGCAGTATGGAGGGGATGACTGCCCAGTGAGGTGCTGGTGCTGGCAGGCCTACCTCTTTTCTGGGTTTCCTAGTTTCCTCCTCCCTCTGGAAGAATTAGGGTGCAGATCTAGCAGAATTAGGGTTCAGTGCCAGATAATAGGGGAATCATAGGCGTGGGATGTTGCTAGGTTACCTAAGGGTCTCAGATCCAGGCTGGGTGTTGCTGAAATGATTGTGGGATTTCAGAGCAGAGAACTCCAGTTTTGGAGTTGCTTGACGTTCCTGTCTTATGCAGGGCAGGCTGGGAAAGCATTAGCACCCTGCTACCCAGAGATGGTGCTAGGTTTTTCCTTTGCCTTCTTTGCTTTGATGAACAGCACTTTGCCAGATTTCTTTCTTTTTTTTTTTCTTTTTACAGATTTATTTATTTATGCATACAAGAGCTGGGGAACAGGCTAGAGATGTGGGGGTGGGGGGGGGTGAGTGGATTCACCAGAGACAGAGTGGGGGAACAGAACAGGCAGCCCAACTGAAATACACTGCTGAGGGGAGCAGCGGGCGAGACAGGAGAGGTCTCCTGCACCATGTGAGTTGCTCCCTGGCCGGCCGGGGATTGAACTCGTGCTGCAGAGGCTGTGGATTGCTTCATAGTGCGGTGCTTAACCCCTTGCGCCACCAGGGACGCCACTTTGCCAGATTTCTTAATAAGTGCTCATGAGTTGTGGAAATGCTGCCAAGTGGCAAGCGGAGCGTTGGACCAGAAAGTCTCTAGCCTCTGTGCTTTCCCTGAGGATGAATGAGTGGCCTCGTTCTTGCCTTATGTGGCATATTTGCATGCTTTCCTAGTCCCTGTAAAAATAGCTAATGTCTTAGATGATGTGCTGCTAATTGGATGTATTTGAACCTGGCGTGCAGGCTCCTGGGTATGGTGTGCTGTGCGGGCTCAGTAAGCCCAGAGGCATGATCTGCAGGCAGCGTGCTGCTGCCTTGACCCTGGCGGTGCTCCCAATGCTGTTTTCCTGGGGGCAGCATTTTCCATATGTTCTGAGCCTTCTAGGAGAGGCAGTTCTGGGGCAGGAGGCAGGAAGAGACCATGGGAAGGTTACAGCTATTGAAGTGCCCTTCATTAGGGTTCCTATAGCAGGGGTCATCCCACTATAGGAATTGAGGTGTTGTGGCACTGCCCTGGCTCGTAGGTAGGAGACATGGTATGGAACTATTGGTAAGGGCTGGTTCCAACTCCAGTGTCCGGCAAAGGCTGTGGCACCTTATGAGGGACCCAGAAAATGTTTGAACAAGCAAGGGGTTGTTGCAGGAGCTCTGAAAGTCTTGTTTTGAGGAGTCCAGAGATATGGGGCTGCCCAAGCTTAATCCTTGGATCCCTCATTGAGCTTAGGCCAGTCTGGGTGAGGCCTTGCCCTCCCTGCTCACTGACAACTGGCTGACCTAGAACCATCTGAAGCAGTGATTTTCAAATTGTTCCTTTGTGTATTGGACATTTGTAATGGTTTTTTAGGGACTGGCATTTTTCATTGGATGGGGAGGACTGCTGGGTTGTGATTTTGGCCCCTCCCACCTACAAGTACTGATTAAATAATGGGACTGGTGTCTGGGACCCTGTATGGACTGCCTCACCTGCTTTTGGGACTGGCAGCCTTGGTAGAGATGCCTCTTCCTGCTCTGACCTGCTGACCAGGGCACTGCACTGACTCACCCTACAACCTTGTTCCTATAGCATGGAAGGGTCCCAGGTGCAGGACTTCGTGGCTGTTTGGAGGTTATAATTGCAGCTCCTTATCCCTTCGGGTCCCAACTCAGGGTCCCAGGAGGCTGCTACCCCGCCTCAGCTATTACTAAGCTGAGTGGAAGGGTCCTGTTACAAGCGCTTGTCTGAGTAAGACAGGCCCTGGGAGTACCTGGCTGTCCTGGGAAGAAGCTTCTGCAGCTCAGCTTTCCGAAGAGGCTGGTGAAGGCTCAGCAGCGTCAGGCTCATGTCAGCAGGTCTCGGCGCCCTTGCCCCATGACTCAAGCTCCCACTTTGTGGCCCCTGGGCTCCATGGGCTCAGGGTAACCTCGGTGACCAAGAGTTGACATTTAGGAACCCAGGATCATCAGAGTGAAGAGTCTAAGTTCTGTCCATTCCTTACCCGCACAAGTCACTCATTTCCCTGAGGCACAGAGACAGACTGACTCCCAAGGTTTGCAGGAAATTAATGTGCCCACATGGCAGACTGGGGCCCTGGGATCAACTGTTCCTGTGTGCAGACGCATGTCCACGCCACCTGTCCCCAATCGGTTGACTGCTTATGTGGGTGGGGGAGCGGAGGTGCAGAATTCCGACTCATGTTAACGACAGCCCCAGTGCGCGCCTACAGAATCCGCTGCTGCTGCAGATGCTCAGAGGTGTCTCTCCAAGGTCAGGTCTGGATTTGAGATTTCCACGCCTCACCTCCTATACCGATGGTCACCCTGCGCAGACGGCTAATGACGGCGTGGTGTGATCTGTGCTGAGCGTCTTCCTGGGTCGCTCAGGCTCCCTGTGTGGGGTGTGGTGCTGCTGTGGCCAGAGGACTCGCCTTGGGGCGGGGTCCCAGCCTCTGGCTCTCCTGCCTTTGACAGCTCTGCTGGCTCTTCTCTGGGTCTGGATCCTTTCCTCCGGGAGGAGCACAGGGCAGGTCTCCTACTCTCTCCCACAAAGTCCTTCTGTCTTGGCAGCGTGAGGTTGACCGCAACCAGGAGCTCCTCTCCCGCATTCGGCAGCTGCAGGAGCGGGAGGCCGAGGTGGAGGAGAAGATGAAGGAGCAACAAGAGCGCCACAGGTTGTGTAAGCAGAGTCTGGATGCCACCAGCAAGAAGCTGCGGGAGAAGGAGGATGGCCTGGCCGAAGCCAGCGAGGTGAGGGGACCAACCTTAAACTCTGGGCCCTGGGGGCTGCCTGCCCACCCTCCCTCTCTCTCCCTGGGCCATTTGTCCTGGGAAGAGAGACAGGCCATCTAGATTCCCCCGCGGCAGTGCTGCCTCCCTGTGGGCCCCTGCAGGCTTTGCATAATTGCAATAATAGCAAAAGTACTAATTTTCCATTTTCTAGTTTTCACTTAATAGGTTAAATACATTTGTAGTCTTCGTAATTATGATTTTTAATGGTTTACTAGTCCATTTCTTGTTGTTTTCAATTGTTTTAGTTTTTCATTCCCTTGCCCCCACCCCCCCCAACCCCCGCCCCATATGCATGCATACAGATGTGATGGCCTTTCTGTTTCTGTTGGATTGTTCTGGTGGACAGGCCCAGGAGTGGGGTGTAAGGTCCCAGGTGTGACTTGATGGCTTTGTGCTGGCTGCCGTGATATGCTGGCAGTCACGTCGGGCTCTCTGGGCTCACTGCAGCCTGACCTGTCAGGGATAGTGGTATTTTTGGAAGTACTTGTGTTCTTTCTTTTCAGCAGATGTAAGTAGGTGCCTCGATTTGCATATTTTTGATTATTAGCACGGTCTGTTGGCTGTTGAGAGCATCTCCAGAATCAGAGCCTGTAGTCTTACTTTTTCTGCTAGTTAAAGGTACATGCATTTTAGAAATAGCCCAGGCGTTGATGCTGGGGAAACTGGACCCCTCTGACCTTGCCTGTCTCTTTCCTGTGTTGCTCAAAATCACAAGTGCTGAGAGGGAAGATGAAAACTGCCAGGGAGGGAGCAGGGAGCGTGGGATCATTGGTATTCTCTCTCTGTGTGGCTTTCTCTATTTGATGGATCTTCGGAAGCAGGCTCCAGGATATTTTTGCCTTGGCAGCACTGGAGAGCATGTTAAGGCTGTTCTGACATCTGTCTTCTGATGTGGATGTTGGCAGGAGAAGAGCCATGATCAGCCTCAAGACAGAGGCCCCTTTTGGTCTCTGTTTGCCTGAGCTTCCTTCCTGGCCCATGGGGACTGTGGGAAGCAGGTGCAATGTCCAGCGGGAGGGCAGTCTGCACTCTCTTCAGTGAAGAGTGAGACCCTTACCACAGAAATTGTAAACAGTCTGCTGAGTGGGGCCTCGTCTGCAAAAAGGTCTAGGCCAGGAGGATGAGGACCATGAGTCTTGCTTATTTTTTTGCCTCCTCCAAGAGACTGTCCCTGGTCACTCAGTCTAATGCCACAACATCCCTCCCTGTCCATTATCTCAGTCCCCTGGCTTGTACCTCATCACTGTGGTCATCTTGACCTGTTGATAGCCTGTCTTCTCCACATGCTTGTCCTCGATGGGACTGGCCATTGTCCCCTGTGTCTAGCACAGTGCTTAGCGCCCACTGCATTTTTGAATGCTATAGAACTTCTCAAAAGATATGTTCATTGTTAAATATGTTTTTTGCACCTTTAATCTTTTTTGATTGCCAGATTGATACTCACTGCTGTAATAAAACAAACTGTATAGACGGGTGGTGTGGGATGTGGAAGCCCAGTGTTGGTCTCCTCAGGTGGGCGTGGGGTCATGGTGCTGATGTTTATTTATTTATTGATTGATTTTTTAAAAAGATTTATTTTTATTTATTAATGCATACAAGAGCTGGGGTATAGGCCAGAGGTGGGGACAGGTCTGGGTGAGAGGATTCACCAGAGACAGTGGGGAGCAGAACCGGCGGATCTACTGAAATACACTGCTGAGGAGAGCAGTAGGCAAGACAAGAGAGATCTGCTGTGCCATGTGGGTTACCTCCCAGGCCAGGGATTGAACTCGTGCTGCAGTGGCTGGGGAAAGCTTCATAGTGCTGAGACTTAACCCCTTGTGCCAACAGGGAGGCCTGGTGCTGACACGTTTAAGTGGGCCCTGGGTTGGTGCAGGTATTCATAGACAGGTGAATGAGCACTGTGTTTGCAGAGGGTGTCCCCACGTGTCATCCCTGTGGTGGTGTCTGCTGTCTATTTCTTGCCCTCCCACTCTGGTTGGCATCTGGTTCAGAGGCTGATGTGGCAGTGTTTCCAATTGTTAATCTACAATGGTGCTTCTGAGTGGGTTGGTTCTCTTGTGGCCTGTGTGGCATGTTCTTCCCAGAAAAGCCTTAGGGAGTGAGATTACCAGCAAGTTGCCCAGTGAGGGTATAGTCTGAGCTGGGGGTGGTGATTCTGCTCCTGGATGTCCAGTGGTCTTGTCATGGAGGTTTTGCTCTCAGACAACCCCTGTCACCCCCTTTCTGACTGCTGTGGGCTGGTTGCTCTTCAGTCTACACAGCATGCTTATAGCCCCTGACATCCCATGTGGCTTTCATGGCATCATTCTGAGAAATTCAGTCCCCTATTTCGTGCTTCTTGGTGGGTATCTGGCTGGGTTCCTAGGCAGCATCTTCAGTACGTAGCTGGTAGAGTTGTGTGCTGTGTGGGGTTAGGGAAGGCAGTCAGGACTGAGAGACAAAAGAATGGGGTGTCCAGGGAGAACCATGCAGAGCACATCAGGGAAGTGGGGGATGGGGAAGGGCTATCACCAGGTCACTGGGCATGGAGGCTTCCAGATGCCTAGTATGAGGTCTGGATCCATCTTGGCTGGTAGCCCGTCACCATGACCCAGTCTCTTCCCATCAGCTTCTGGGAAATGTGTGGCAGGAGTTGGATTGAGGAGCAATATCTTGTCTGTCCTGGTTCCTGTGTTCTGAGAGAGCAGATGACTCTACTCTGTCCCTGCCCTGGGGAGTGGACAGGCTTTCATGAGGGCATTTGTCTGGTCTGTGTGCTCACTTCCCTTCATGGGCCAGAAGTCGCCAAGGCTGACCTCAGCAAGTAACTCGTCTGCCCCATGTGCTTTCAGACCATCAGTGCACTGAAGGGGAAGCTCTCAGAACTGCAGTGGAATGTGATGAACCAGGAGATGCAAGTGAAGCGCCTGGAGTCTGAGAAGCAGGAGCTGAAGGAGCAGCTGGACTTGCAGAACACGTGAGTGGGGTGGGTGGGGCCATGGCACACAGTCCCCACCACTTGGCCCGGTCATCTTGACCACCTGTTGCCCTGGGTGTAGTCAGCCTGAAACCTGCTCAGGGCACGGCGGAACTGAGTACACGTTGCCAGCCATGCAGAATATGCCATACAGGAAGTCCAGGTTGTCTTCCTGCGCCTTCTGAGTCTGAACACTTTCCCCTTCATGACCCCCAGCAGCCAAGTGTCGTGTGCATTGAGGCTAAGTGCTGTCCTCATCCACAGGCTGTTAGGGGACAAACGCTGAGGCCTCTGGAGCTGGCGTGACAAGCCAGAATAAGAGGCGATGCTGCAAGTGTTCTGAGACAAGAGGGAGCCATCTTTTCTTCTCTGCCCAGGGTGGGGATGTCTTCTTAGAGAGAGCTTCAGGAAAGGGTCTATGTTTGAGCTAGATTTTAAAGACTGTGTAGGACATCCCTGGGGTGCTATGTGGTTGGGCAAGGATGTTCCAGGCAGAAGGAACATTCTAAGCAAAGGTCCAGAGTGTGAGAGAATTTGCTGGAGATGAGGTATGGAGATTGAATACGTTCCTGAAGAATTTGGCCTTTACCTTAGCACACATTGTCTTAGGGTGAGTGTCGGCCTCTAGGTGGAGTGGGGAAGTCACCAGTGCATCTTCGACTAGATGGTACCAGAGCTAGTGGAAGCTGTCGTATGACCAGCATGGAGATAGGGGAGACCAAGGGCTGCTGTGTTCTTGACTTCCCCCTGTCCTTTCCAGATGAGGAGCTGAGGCCACAGAACCGCTAGTAGGGCTAGTGTCTGGGTGTGTATCCACACTGGAGAGCCCTCAGGGTGAAGGGGATATTGTTTTCACCACATCCTGCACATGATGTGCTTTTCTCTTGATAGAAAATGGCAGGAAGCCAATCAGAAGATTCAGGAACTCCAGACCAGCCAAGAAGTGAAGGCAGACCAGGAATTGAGGATTAAGGTGAGTTGCTCTAGTCCCTGGTCTTGTCTTGAAGACATCACAGTGGTGGGCTTAACTTTCCTGCCTGAGCTGGGGGCGTGCTCAGTGGTATTTGGGGACAGTGAGCTGCCTGTTCCCTCTACAGCTCACTGACACTGATCAACCATTTCCTCCATGCTCCAGGCCGTGTGCCAGGGGCTAGGGATGCACACTGAGTAAGAGACATCCTCTCCAAGGAAGCTCATGTTCTAGTGGATGAAGACAACAGACGTGTAACGAAGAGAGTAAACATGCTAGTCCCAAGTACAGAGGAGTGTTGAGAGAGGACAGAGTAGCTTATGAAGGCTGAACCCTGTCCTCTGTATAGCTGGTGCCTGCCAAGTTGGGTATGCAGGCCTGCTGGGCTGTGCTGGGGTAGCAGGAGGGAATGACTCCCTGCCAGGGACAGAGGATGCAGGATGCAGGCTTTTGGGGCCTTTATTTTTTTATTATTCTTTTAAAGATTTATTTATTTTTACATATAAGAACTGGGGTGTAGGCCAAAGGTGTGGGGAGTGAGAGGATTCACCAGAGACTGAGTGGGGAGCAGAATAGGTGGATTGACTGAAATACACTGTTGAGGGGAGCAGCAAGTGAGACTGGAGAGGTCTGCTGTGTCATGTGGGTCAGCTCCCTGGCTGGGGATGGAACTCATGCAGCCAATAGCTTCATAGTGCTGAGAGTTAACCCCTAGTGCCACCAGGGAAGCCCCTTTTGGGGCCTTTAGAGTGGCATCCAGCCTCTGGGCCCAGCTTTGCACACTGGCCCATGTTATCACCTCATCACATCTTATTTTCTCTCTGGCTGTGTGGCCTTGTGGAGTCTCAAGTACCTGTGCTTATTTTTTAAATTATTTTCTTACATCATTGTTCTTTTTGTGCAATATTTGATTTCTCCCTTTAGGTGTAGTCCCCATAGTTCTGCCACCATAGCCCCTGTGATCCATCACCATAGTCCTTTAGGCTCTTCCCTGCCTTTTTTTGACCCCTCTCTCGCCCATTCTCGTGCTGGATGCCTCAAATTGGAGTACCCTGCTTCATCTCTCTGTTCTCCCTGGCGCTCCCTACCCTCTTCCCTCTAGCCTTAGGCCTAGGCTCACTTCTCAGGATTTATTTGTGTGCCCAAATTCCTATCTCTTTTCCCACAGACTCCTAGTTCCTCCCTGTTGAGACCCCATCTATTTTCCTCGTCACTCTGTCCCTGCTACTTGACCCAGTCCTTTGCACAGAGAAGGGTCGTTAGTGTTGCTCATTGACTGGCTGATCTGGCCCTGGTTTCATACGCTAAGCCTGTTCTCTGACAGGTGTCTCCCATTGTAGCCCAAGGGGACTAGATACTGCAAAGAAGTCCTCACCATGGAGAAGACAGTTGTTAGGTGTTGTTAGGGCTGAGAGCACATCTGGCACTGGAGGAGTGGGATGTTTTCACTGTTCAGGGAGCCTTTGCTGATTGACCTTGGTCAGATGTGTGCTAGGTCTCTGTCCTGAGGACAGCACAGTATGACAGTGAGAGGTGCCACTGGCCGCTGGGGCATGCCCTGGCAGTGTAAGCTGAGGACACAGCACAGAGACACACTGGTGCAACCAGTGCAGGCTTCCTGGAAGAGGGCATGTGGGGCCAGGGTCGCAGAGGACCTGGGAGAGTGACTTGCCTCAGAGAACTTTGTTGTCGGTGACTTTCTTCTCTTTCCTTCCTCACGCAGGATTTGGAGCAGAAGCTGTCCCTGCAGGAGCAGGATGCGGCCATTGTGAGGAACATGAAGTCTGAGCTCGTGCGGCTGCCCAAGATGGAGCGGGAGCTGAAGCAGCTGAGGGAGGAGAACTCCTACCTGCGGTGAGCTGGGGTGGGCAGGTGGCTTCACTTCTCACTCCTGGACACAGCCCCAGGACGTGTGGCCGTTTGAGTGACTGTTTGTGGTCCTTCAGGGAGACTCGAGAGACCAACGGGCTGCTCCGCGAGGAACTTGAGGGCCTGCAGCGGAGGCTGGGGCGTCAGGAGAAGATGCAGGAGAATCTGGTTGACCTGGAGCTGGAGAAGGAGGTGAGGCTGAGATGGCTCTTTCCTGTGGGGCTGACCTCTGTGTCGAAGGCCTGCATGTTTTAGTCCAGCTTCTCGCCTGGACTGTGGTAGCCTCTGTGTGGCTATGTTGGCAGAACAGTGACCTGGAAATGGCAGTCCTCATCCTCAGAACTGGCTCTCCCACCTGATGTGGAAGAGCGGAATTAGGGGTGCTGATCAGCTGGCTTGTGGTAGGGAGACCCCTAATTATCCAGACAGGCTGTTCTGGGGGGCCATGGTCCTTACATGTACAAAGCAGGGAGGAGGTATCAGGGTGTATGGGATTGTGGCACTGCTGAGGGAGGAGGGGCTGAGCCATGACCTGTGGACAGCTCTAGAATCTGGATAGGGCCAGGAAATAGATTCTCTCCTGGAACCTTCAGAGTAGCCAGGTCTGCTGAATGAGATCCTTGCTGGATTTGCGACCTCCAGAGCTGTGAGATGGCAAATTTATGTGGTTGGCAGCCTCTCATTAGTGACAAGAAAACCGACACAGAGGGTGAGTCAGAGAGCGAACCGCCTGGGATAGTTCCCACCCACGGATGTAAAGGGACACCTGTGTCTGTTGTTGGGACTCACAGGTGATACTTTGTGGGGAGATGTCATCAGGCAGAAAGCATCCTACTGTCGTCTCTGGCAGACTGGAGCATATCTGGTTCAGAGCATTCTCTCTTGCTCAGTTTGCATGGTGGGGGTCAGAATTGGTTCCTCCCGGCTCCCAGCCCAGCATCTGTCTTGTGCACGGCTGCCCCTCTCTGCCTACCAGTCTCCACTGCCCCGGCTTCTGTGTGTGGGGAGTGTGAGAGTTAACTGGTGTTAGCTCTGTGCCATTAAGGTCTGGGCAGGTCTTCGAGCCTTTCCGTGGCTGAGACTCTGCAGTGAGCTTAGCCCAAGAGGAAATTTTTTTTTTTTTAAAGATTTATTTATTTATTTATTTATTTATTTATTAGATTTATTTTTATTTATTTATACAAGCAGTGGGTACAGTCAGAAGCATGAGAGGGTGAGAGAATTCACCAGAGCCAGAGCGGGGAGCAGAGCAGGCAGAAGGACCAAAGTACACTGCTGAGGGGAGCAGCGGGCGGCAGGAGAGGTCTGCGTGCCATGTGGGACCCTCCTCTGGTGGCCGGGGAGCAGCCGGGGATTGAGCCGGCGCTGCAGAGGCTGCGGGCAGCTTCGCAACCCAGCGCTCAACTGCTGCGCCACCAGGGAGGCCCCAAGAGGAAGTTTTTCTGCCAACCTGAGCACGTGGGGTGAGAGCAGGGCTCCTTTTGTGTGTGTTGACCTAGGTGGGCTCTTTCCTGAAAGGCAACTTGGGCTTTGCAGTGTTTTCTTTGAACATAGTATATTTGAATTTGGTTAGTATTTTGTCTCTTTAATCACACTGAGTAGTTTCAGATCTTGCTGGGGATGCCTGCTGGCTGTGTGACCCTGGGCAAGTTATTCACCCTCTCTATCATCTGTATAATGGGGAATAACAGTGTCTGCCTCTTAGGGTTGTGAGCTTAGATGAATTAAAGTGACGTGCTTAAGCAGTGCTAGGCATGTAATAAGTATTCATTAAGATGGCCTATAATAATGATAAAATCACAAGATGGGCTCAGGAATAGCTGGAGGAATGCATGAGGATAGCACTATGCCTAGCCCTGGGGCAAGATGATGTGGGCCAGACAAAGGTGTAGAGGCCTTGTCCTCACATTGCTTACCTTAATCTAGAAGGGGAGTTGGGACTGCAGGGCTTTGTGGAATACAGGTCAGTGTGGAGCAGATGTGAGGACTACAGGGGCAGTCGTCTTCTTGTAGTGCTGGGTGGAGATGCACCACCTTCCATTCTTCAGGACTGTCCCTGGATCTCTGGGGCCATGTGTCTGGGCTGCTGTGTTGGAGGGGGGTTTCCTCCGCCCTAGGGCTGGACACTCTGGGGAGCACCTGGAGATGAGGAGCAGCAAGTCCTGGTGGTCCTAATGCCCAGCTTCTGTTCTTCTTCCCCATCCTACCCACTTCCTTTCCCTGATGGGATCTTTACTGCAACTAGGGTACAGGGAATGAATTATATATGCAGTTTAACTTCATCAACCAGGATGTGACCTATCTGCTGTGGAGCACACTGGGAGATTTTGTGCATTTCACCTGAGAGAAAGGGGTCAGGGAGACATAACATCCTTTTGTCACTATTGGTTCTACCTGGTGCATTTGGTCTAGGGTGACTGCACTGTGAGTGAGAGAGTTAGATGGTGACTTGGTATGAAAGGACAGCGGGAGGGTCCTGTTGTCCTTGGACAAGAGATGACAGGGCCTGGTGGTCTAATGATCTATCTTTGTTCCAGAGGCTGCTGGCAAAGCTGCAGAGCTGGGAGAAACTGGACCAGACCACTGGCTTGAGCATCAGGTAGGCAAGAGTGCTTGTGCCTATGTGTCTCATCTTCTGCAGTTCACTTCTGTAAATTGGGCCCTACCTCCCCAGGGTCCTCCAGCAGAGACTGCCGGGAGTGGCTCCGGAAGCCTTTACCATACGATGCTTAGTTTTCGCGTGGTCCTTCCATAGTGAGAGGGAAATGGAGCTATGTCACTCTCCCTGCCAACGTCTTAATACCATCTTCATTTAAAGTTGGAACATTTGCAGCAAAGTGATGGCAGGGATTTCACTGCCCTACATCGTTGGGCTTTGCTAAAGGACTCTTGTATATACTCTGAGGAAATAATTGCTTTAGGGGAGTGATATTCATTTTGGGTGGCTGTAGGGCGTGGAGATGAACTGTTTCTGGGGTGAAAAAGGAGATCACAGTAACAGAGAATTGTGGACCCATTTAGGCCCCATAGCAGCCTCTCAGTTGGTCTGTTGGTGGAGCTGCTGGATAGCCGCCAGTGCAGGCCTGAGAGCTGGGCTGGCCATCTTGCTTTCTGAAGTAAAGGGCAGACCATAGTCATCTCTCCACCACTCCTGTCTCTTCCACAGCTTGTCCTCTGGGATTTCTACTGCTCTTTTTCCAGCCTTGCTTTGCCATCGTCTGCCCCTCACCCCCCTAGACTCCCCAAGACCCCTACAGACTGACTTACCGAGCAGCTTTGATGAACTACCCTCCCTGTGTTGTGCCCCATTATTCCTCTCTGGGGTTTGGGAGACTGATCATTGCAGATTAGTCCTTGCAGCTTGGAGAGGCCAGATGTTTAAGGGGTCTTTGTCATAGCTGCTTGTGTGACTTTAAGACTATTTTCTTTCCTGCTGCTCTTGGAAACTAGGCTGTGGTTGAGACCCTTCAGTAAGAGTGGTCCTGTAATTACCCTCCGATTGCTGGTTTGGGAGCCTAGGCTGTTCTGATCGGCTATGGACTCCAGTTGGCTTTTACCTGAGAATGCCTCCTCATTTTCTTTCTGCCTCACAGAGTCACAGAGTCTGCTGTTTCCTCTTGAACTCCACCTGCAGGACCCAGATTCATGTAGGGCTGTCCGCAGCAGGGCCCTAAATACTTTGTGCTTCCTTCTGTTCTCTGCGCTTATTAACTAACCGGAAAACCTCTCTCTTGCTCCCAGGGAGATACTCATCAGAAAAGAAACCTCTGTGACTTCTTTCTTCTGTGGGAGATGAGATGGCTGTGGATGTTGATCAGACTAGCCTGCTGGGGTGTTAGTGTGCCCAGCATGTGCACAAGGCATGCAGCATCAGTCAGGCCAGCACCTGCCCCTTGACCCTACTCTGGTGTCCTGGAAAATTTGAGGACCATACCATAAGCACAGCCAGTTTGTGAGCAAACAAAGTTTTGCAGGTGACTGTCAGCCAACTGGGGCACCTGCCTTTGGATCTCAGGTGGTCTGTTGCTTGTGTGTGTGTGTGTGTGTTCATGTAACTGCCTCTTAATCCCAGATCCCGAGTGAGGGGCAGGAAGCAGGTATCCAGAGGGCTGGCAGGTGGGGGAACCTGCCTGTGTTCTCTACCAGCTTAGGATTGGTAGGGAGGGCCTTGTGGTGGGAAAATGAATGGGACAGCAGTGGTGGTCGCCTTGTCTGCTTTCCCACTGACCTGTACTACCGTCTTCTGGCTGCCACATGACCTGGGCCCATTTTCTTGCTCTGGGAAGGAATACGCTGCTTTCCTCAGGCTTGTGGGAATTACATTTGGTTGTCCTCTGAAGAAGTGCCTTGAAACTGGTGGTGTCCTTTCTGAATAGCCAGAGGCTGACTTCTAGAGAGGCAAGTAAAGCATCCTGGTCACCTTGGTCTCCTGGGTGCCCTTGGTGAGGGGCTGCTTTACAAGGGCAGATTTTCTTTCATGTGCTTGGGGTCTGCTGTGTCTGGACCACTTCTGGGGGCACCTTGGAAATCTCAGCTCTTCATCAGCCCTACTTGAGCATTTGGGTAGGCCTTCACTTTAGGGCTCAGGCCCCACTTATAGGTACATGTGTCCTGTGTGGCCTGTCAGTAGGTATCCTCTCCAAGAGTTACACTTGTAATTTTGCATGACCTTGACTATTGTGAGGAACTTGTCTATCTTTTTTGGCCAGATTTTGGGTATATTAGCGATTTCTGAGCAGGGAGGGTAACTTGGTGAAATCTGCCTCATGAAATTGCAGGATGATGGGAGATGAGCAAAGGAATGTAGGACACAGGAATGAGGTAGGGGTCTGTAGGAGGGTGTGAGACAGAGAAATGGGAGGTGGAAGTTGGTAGACAAGAAGCCTCTGAGGTGATGCTGCCAGAGAGCAGCTGTCTGGGAGGTGGAGGTTGGAGTCTGCCAGAACAGTCTAGAATGGATACCCTTTATCAACTTTGGTGACAGTGCAACCTGTGTGAGTATGGGGCTGTCTCAGACTCTGTTCAGCTAGGGCAAGACTTTGTACTGGCCCCAGCCTGGCCTATTGTGGGGTTTCTTTCATGCTTCAGTTTTCACATCTGTAAATTGGAAGGACTTGTAGAATATTGGTTTTTTTACCATGGGGTCATGGAGGTCACTGAGAGTCTGATGAAATCGACTTTCCTTCCATGAAAATGCACTTTTTTGAGTGGATATACATAGATAGTTTTGCACTTTCATTCAGTCACCCCTCTCCTCTGAAGCTTGATCAGCCAGGTTTGACTCAAGTGAAGTTGAAGTCTAATAGACGCCTTGGAAGCTGAAGTTCAAAGGAAGGATGTTTTGGCCTGGTTTGGTGGACTTGAAATTGCCATAATCTTGGGACTGTGGGGTATGTCATGACCCAGGATCTGACCTGTGTCCCTAGTCTCCTGGGTTTCCAAGAGCTGCTGCCACTAGGTGGCACCCACGCCTCCTTGGTAGCTTTGCTCCCATGACCTTGGGAGCTGCTGGGTTCTGTGGTGCTGCACCAGGGTCCACTGGATTTCTGGTTTTAGGCATGCTGCTCACAGTTCTTCTTTGCCCATTGCTGTTTGTTCCACCAAGTGCTTCCTTGTCTAAAACCAGTGTTTGGCTGAGAAAGGGTTATGAGGAATGTCTGCCTTTGGGTGGCCAGCTCTCCCATACCTACCATTTTCGATCATCCTCAAATCCCTAGAGTCTTTGAGCTTTTGATATTTTAGCCCAAATATTCTCTGCATGAGTGAAGGGACTGTGGCTTCTCCAATTCTCAGAGGTATCTGTGATCTAGCAAAGGGTAGGAGTAGAGGTCTGGTCTAATATCTGGAGAGGTCAAAATGCCCGAAGAATCACATGGTGTGGTAGTGTACACCCTCTTCCAGTTTTGGGGTTTCTTGTCTCCTGAGGATTCCAGAGATATTAGGAGAATGCGGTGGGCAAGTTGCCTGGGTGGGTCAACGTGTGTAAACCTATAGGGAAGCTCTTTAGGGCCAAGTTTCCTTCTCTGCCCGGCAAGCTTGTCCACTCTTGATATTGCCTGACTCCTTGTCTCCAGCACATGGGTGCTTGCAAATTGCAGGCAGGGGGGGCTTCATGACTTCATGAGTCCCCGGGTTGGGGGGGATGGGGAAGGTCGTGCCAGGGATGTAAGGCATGGGCCGGTGTGGGGACTTTGGGTACTCATGGCCAATAATGGTATTGTGGGGAGAATGGGCGAGTCTGGTATTTGCACATCCTTATTTGCAAGTTGGAGTAAGGTGGACACCAGGAGGCACCCTTTGAGCGATCTGTGTCAACCTAGGCAGGATGCCTGTGGCAGTGAAGAAAGAATAACAACTGGAGTGGAAGTGAATTCCTCTCAGGAGCACAGGGATGCTTGATTTCAGGAAGTGAATAAATGGAATTAACTACTTTAACAGAATAAAGGGAAAAAACATCACCTCAATAGAGGCAGAAAAAGCATTTGTTAAAATTCAACACCCATTCATAATTAGAAGCTCTTAGCTCACCAGCATGGTCCACATAGTGCTGGAGGTCCTGTTGTACAATAAATAAGAAAATAAAAGTTATCCACACTGGGAAGGAAGAATACTATATTTTAAGATAATGTAGCCATCTTTTTTTTTTTTTTTTTTTTTTTTTTTTTTGTGGGACCCTCACCGGCGGCCAGGGAATGAACCGGCGCTGCAGAGGCTGTGGGCAGCCTCGCAGCCTAGTGCTCAACCACTGCGCCACCAGGGGAGGCCCAATAATGTAGCTATCTTTGAGAAAATTCCCAAGGAGTCTGTAAAAAGCTAGGGGAACTAATAAGCGAGTCTAACAGGTCCATAGGACTCAAGTGGGTTTTTGTATACTAGCAAGGAGCCATGGGAAGGACTAGCACTTACATATCTATTTGATATTTTTTGATGCTACTGTGCGAGATCTGTATACCAAAAACTACAAAACATTGCTGAGACAAATTAAGGATAACCT
This sequence comes from Talpa europaea, assembly GCF_964194135.1. NCBI lineage: Eukaryota > Metazoa > Chordata > Mammalia > Eulipotyphla > Talpidae > Talpa > Talpa europaea. The sequence continues at coordinate 71,992,493 of NC_140079.1, forward strand.
AATACAAATAAGTGGAGAGGTATGCTGTGTTCATGGATTGGAAGACTCCATATTGTTGAGATGTCAGTTTGATAAAAATTATTCCATGTCAATGTAATACCAGAGTCCTTGCAGACTCTTTTTTTTTTTTTTTAGTAGTAATCAACAAACTGATTCTAAAATTCCTATAGAAGTGAAAAGGACCTAGGTTAGCTGTTTTGAAACTGAGTCAGTTAAGTTGTTGACTGATTCCCAGACACACTATAAACTGCATGAACCAAGACAGTGTATTAATGTTAAGGATTGAAATGTAAATAGGCAAAAGTTCAGGAATAATCCAAGAATATTGAGACAGTTGATTTTTGCCAAGGTGACAGGATAATTCAATGTCAGCGAGTGTATTCAGTAAGTGGTGTGGTACTAAAACAGTGGGTCATCTGTATGGATGATACAGAAACCTCCTCTTGCGCACGGACTATAACTCAATGGAGCATGCATCTCAGTGTAAAAATGAAAACCTCTGGGAGCTTGTATTTGGCAGAGTTCTTAGAACACAAAAGGCATAAACCACAAATGAAAAAAATGGGTAAGTTAGATAAATCAAAAACTTTTGCTCTCAAAAGACACAATTAAAAAGAAAAAAGACAAACTTTGACTAGGAGAAAATATTTGCAGTACATAGAAGACTGAGGGCTTATATCCAGAATATATGAAGAATTCTTCCAAATCAATAAAATGACCAGATTAAAAAAAAAAAAGGGCAAGAGACGTTGAGCTGATAATTTCTGAAGAGAAACTATAAAAATGGAAGGCGAGACAGGAAAGCTATTTGACATTCCCCTGTCACTAGGGGAATACAAGTTAAGGCCCCAGTGAAATGCTGCTATGCCTAGTAGAATGACCCAGATTAAAGTGACAGGCCAGCTGTTGGTGAAGCTGTGGAGCGGCAGGAACTCTGAGACACTGCTGGTGTGGGTGGAAAATGGTTCAGCTACCATGGAAACAGTCTGGCACTTTTCTGAGCATTTATGGTATGACCCAGCAATTCTTCTAGATGTTTACCCAACAGAAATGAAGACCTGGCCAAGGTGGCTTTATTCACAATAGCCACAACATGGAAGCAACAGCAATGTCTGCCAATAGGTGAGTGGATAGGCGGATGAGGCATGGCCCACAGTGGAGTTTGGTTCAGCATCTGGAGACACATAGAGACCCAGGGACTCTCCTTCAGTGAAAGAAGACAAACTCAGTGAGATCCTACTATGTGATAAATAACATTTACTTGAAATTTAGAAAAAGGCAAAACTGATCTATAGTGACAAAGGCAGGTGTTGGGGCATGATAGGATGTGAAAACAAGGTTGGGATATGATTGGGGCATAAGGGATCCCAGTGAGATGTTCGAAATTGTCTGGGACTCAGACATGGTGAGGACTAGCCAGATACACACCCCCTGTATAAGTCACACCTCAGTCATACTGGTCCGAGAACAATGAGTAGTCATCAGGAGGGATTGGCTGTGAGAGCAGGAAAGGGCCTCGAGGTGACTTGGACTAAAGTTGGGAGTGGATGGGGGTGCTTTTCAATGCCCTCACTTTGGTGGGGCGGGGGTGGGGGGTTCCATTCCCTGCTTGTCAAAGGCTCACGGGCAGCTAGACCTCTGGCTGTGATGCCCCAACCCAGACTGTTAGTTTGCCTGCATATTCAAGACTTGGGGCAGGCACTGTGGGGAATGCCCACCAGGTGAGTCTGGGTGAGGGTGACAGAAAGTCAGGTAATTTCACTTGGCAGATGAAAACAGTAAAACAAGCTCTTGGCAAACCCAAAGTTGATGGAAGGGGAGGAGGTGGAAAGTGAAAGGAGTCTTTCTCCCCATGTCACCTCATCCAGGTGACCTCACCTGGCCCCCTGTGTCATACCTCCCCGCACCCCTCATGTTGTGTGCTCCTTGTGCCCAGGAGTTGTCATTGCGGAATGGGACTGAGCGTTGCTCCGGAGGTGGGCAGCCGGGCGCTGCTGTTCTCACCCACAAGCCATCTTTTGCAGGCACTGTCGATTGAGTGTTGTGTGCATATACGTGTTCTTCCCCGCAATCCCAGAGGTGTTCGTTCTGTACTGTCGCTATGTGCTGAACTTTTTTTGCTTAATTTCCAACAGTATTTCGCAACAGTAATTCAGAGAGCGCTACTGAATTATCTTCAAGAGCTGCACAGTGTTCTGTGGTATGGGTGAACACTGATGTGCTTTAGTGGTCCCTGTGGATGGACATGTAGGTTGTGTCCTTTGAGCTTTCTTCCTTCAGTGACCAGTGCTGTATTGGTTGGATAAATTCTTAGAAGTAGACTTTTTATCTTAAAAGATACATGTGTTTGAAATTGGTGTTGCCAAGATGCCTTCCAGAAGCTTCGTACATCTTTAATTTCTGTCATAGCATTTGAGCGTTATCGTTTTTTTTTGGGCAGACCCTGTCAGAGGTTTTTAAGTGGTGTTTCAAAGTGAAGTCATGCTACAGTGAGGCGGAGGATCTCCAGTGGTTTGCCTTTTAAAAAGTTTACTTAGTTCATATTGCAGGGGGACCTTATTGAATAGGCATGGAATGCGTGTTGAGTTCCTCTGCAGTCAAGCTTCTAATTTTATAGAGGAAATAGCTTGCTCATGGCAAGGATGCCTCTGTGCTTTGGCTCCTTCCCTACCCCTTTGTGCCTGCATCTGGCCTTGTTTCAGATCAGGCTGGGAGGGTATAATACCTGTTAGTGTGCGTGCAGGTTTGGTGGGAGTGAAGGGCTTGCTGAAGAAGTAGCCCTGGGGAGACTAAAAGGCAGGGCCAGACTTTGCTGGCCCTGAAGCCTGGCAGCTTTACTCTCTTGAAATTGCTGACCTATCACCTGAGTGGAAGTTGGGAACCTGCAAGTGCTGACCTGGACATTTCCCAAAAACAGTCACAGGCTGGCCAGATGACAGTCTTGGAGACTAGTTCCCCCTAATGTGTGAAGCCAATTAGGAGGGCAGTGAGGGGGGAGAGTGCATCATTTTCCTCTAAGAAAGGATCTTATTGACCACCTAGACTCTTTTATTATCCTAGTTACTGCATTCTGATTTCTAATTACCTAGGTATTGGATTGATCAATACAAGAAGTGCTGCTGGTATATGGGAAGAGGGGTGAACTGTCAAGTGTCATGGTCCATTTGTATTGGCCTTGGCTAGGTTTTCTTTGGAAGCATGAGAGGAGGAAGGGGAAATGTTTTACCTTCTGGGCCCTTTGCTCTGGTCATGCGTGTTAATGTTTCAGTGGTCATGCTTATGCTGTCTGTCTTTTTAAAATTCATTCATTTACCACAGCTGTTCTCGTGGAGCCTAGGGTTTGGAGAGGGGCTTCAATTCCATTTGCCTCCTTCAGGCCTGCACAGCTGTAGCCCCAGAACCAGGTGTGTCCTCCCCAAGAAAGGTGTGCAGCCAGAGACTGGGACTTCTGGATGCATCATAACTCTGGACTGCCTCATGGAGGCCCACAGAAGTGGTTTTTCTTGTGAGCCTGCTCTTATCGTTAAGTTGTAGTAGCTCTAGCTCTTGGTTGTCAGGTCCCAGCTTCTACCTTGAAAGTGTGCTTGCTTTCTTTACTGATAACCCTCAATATTATGACCATTTGTCTTTAGCATCTCTGTGCCTGGCATCCAGCAGGCATTTAATAAATGTTTGGTGACTGAGAGAGGGTGTTAGGATTTTTTTTGTGTGTGGTTGTGTCTGTGGTTAGTTGTGACTTATGGGCAGGCCTCTGTCTTGATTGGCTACTGGGATGAGGACCCTGTGTTTTTCGTGCTGTTGTATAAAACACGTGTAGCAGAGAACTTCCTGCCCACTGTCATTCTTGCCTTGTCAGACTCAGGGGAGTCTCTGCCTCATGGAAGCCCTTCTCTGTGCCTCACTCCCTGGTGAGGCTTCTGAAGGGAGTTTGCGGTAGTGTGACTGGCCTCTGCCTGCAGGCAGATGTGGATTTGTGCAGCGATGTGTGGAGGGAGGAGCACCCTTCCAAGCTTGCCGCCCCTCCCAGACCCTGCTGTGACTGCCAGAGTGGAGAAGGCAATGCTGCTTTGTTCCAGGTGGGTTTGGGCAGGTTGGCAAGCTCTGAGGGAGAACCAGTCTGGGCATAGTCCCATCTCCTCTGATTCTGCTGTGCTGAGAGCAGGACGTGTGGTTGTGGGCTTTATGACATTGTGGGGAACATAAAAGAGAAAAGCTTTCCAAAAAAAAACCTCTAGCAGACTCCTCAGGGGCTGTGTCCCCTGCGAGTGCTGGTCTGGACTAAGCAGACAATGTGGTGCACAGTGAGCAGATCCCCGGATGTAAGTATATCTGTAGTTCTGTGCTTCTCACTTGGCTCTGGAAGCACTTTTTGGGGCTTTATCTCCAAATTTTGTAGCTATGACTCTTCTACTTTTGTGCCTCTTTCTAAGTGGATTAAAAAAAAACTCTAAAGCCAGCTAGTTAAAGGATTTAGAGATATTAGGCTGTGCTGGATTCCCAGAGGATTATTTCACAGAGCGAGGAGGCATCTCTGGTGTTCCTTCCTCCCTACAGATTCCAATTTGGCAGAAGCATTTTGAAGTCCTGTATCTAGCTGGTGCCTGGGGAGGTGGGAGATCCAGGCCTCTTCTGTGTCTCTACCCAGGCTCCCTAGTCCCCCAGGAGTGGGGAGAGTCCTGAGTTATGATTAAAAGGGAGGAAGGGCTGGGGTCACTGTGTGACAGTTGAGGTGAGCCCATGTGAGCGGGACAGCACAGGCTTCTCTGAAGTGGCCCAACGAGAGCCCGCCCTGCCTGTGTGGTGTCTCCAACAACTGCCATGGCCTTGTGAGGACCAATAAGTAACCCAGGCAGGTTCCGGGGAGCCCTTGGGAGGTACTTTCCTACCTGACAGGCTTAAATGTCAGCTTTGAGGCCAGAAGGTGTGCTCTGACCAGGGTTACCCCGCACCATTGGGGGTTACCTTTACTGAGCTACTGGTGGTGGTGTCCTATCTTATGGCCACTGTCAGTTATGTCACAAGCTAGAGGTCTTCATCCTGTCCCGCTTGATTCTCTCCAGTGGAGCAAGTACCCCATCATTTTTGAATTTTCTAGAGTCCAGGATCATTGCTCTCAGCCTGCTCCTCCAAACCCCTGTACCTCTTCTCACTGGTGGCTGTGGCCCAGGAATGTGGGCTCTGACTCCCCGAGACAAACAGGTGGCCAGTGGTAGGAGCTAGAAGGGTAGACTGGCCTTTATCAGCATGAGGTGACTCAGAGTGAGGAGCTCCCGTGCCCATAAGCAGGCAGTCTTTGAAGCAGAGTCTTTTTTTGCAGAACTACATCAAGGAGGACAGGTTTGTAATGTAAGTGAAGTGAAATTGTCATTTAAGTAACAGGCCAATAGCATGGAGCTGTCTGGGTGGCTACCTGTGGAGTCAGATGATCTTGCTTTATTCCAGCTTTTCTTTGGTGATGTTCCTGCTGTTTTTCTGGTGCAAAGTTCTGACCCCTGTCACCACAGGCACAGTCTGCATTTGAGCACTTTAAGGCTAGTGAGCTGAAGCCCTCCCTCCCTGCTGGGGACGGTGAGGGGATACCTTTTGTCCCTCGGCTTGTGTCTGCAGTTGTGGGCAAGTTTCCTCCAAGTGGCTGGAAGAACAGGACCTTGGAATACCTGTTGTGTAGCTTTGGGCTGCTGCCCCTGAAGGGCAGGAGCTTGGTTTTTGTGCCATCTGTGGCCTGTCTCACTGATTGTTCTAGAACCCAGTGGGCTGCTGAGAACAAGTGCCCTGTGCTTTGCAGTGAGTTGTGAGGCGAAGGAGGCATGGGCGTGCTTATCTATGACGGTCATCAGCTTGTGGCCTGGGAGATGTGGTCTGCAGTCCATGCCCTCACAGAATACTTGCCCTTTTGAAGACCCTGTGCTCCAGATTGCAGGGACTTTGGTGGCCCAGTGGGAAGGTGATACTAGGGGTTCTGGACAGCCTAGGGGCTTGAGAGCAGGCCAGTTGCTCTTGGGGGCTGGTGGTGTTGACCCTAACCTGCTGCTCACTGACCTGGTAGGCAGAAGAAGGGACTTTTGCTCTTGGGAGAAGAGATCAGGGACTTTCTCCAAGGGTTGCCAGCTCCTGGTGGCTCTTTGGCACACACACCCATGGCACACCCCTGGCAGGGGATGTGTGGGAGAACCGGGTGCAGATGTTCCTAGCAGGTTTCCTTCCTGTTCTTTCTCCACCCTGACTCAGAAAGCAGAGGAGGTTGGATAAAAGCTCAGCAAATTATTCCCCTTCTCACTTCCTTTGTGGAGAAAACTACCTGGAGAGCATTTCATTGCTCCAAATTCCTTGTTTCCTTTTCTAATTCAGAAAAGAGTGCAGGCTGGCTTACTCGAGGCACAGGGACGAGCCTGTGTGCTTGTGCATGCACTCGGTGTGTGTACAGAGGGAGTGGGCAAGGGAAATAAGGGCGGGGCACATTTGAGAGGAGCCACACATCAGGCATGCACAGGAATTCCTGCTGTGGGCTGCCCAGGTGACTGCATATTTGGCCTGGAGCCTCCTAGGTGTCCACGGAAAGAGAGAAACCCAGGTCTTACACCATCCAGGGTCTGGAGGACGTGAGCCATCTGTGACTCAGGGCCATGACTCTTATTGGCCCTGAGACAGGGATGTTCTTATTTCCCCTTGTGGGTTATCACCGTGGGAGCCCCGTGTTGTGACTGCTGGCCTCACGGGGCTGTGATAACACTATGTTTCTGGGTCCCTGCTGTGTGGGCTTGGGGTGCTGCTTGGAAGTAGACCTCAGGATTGGGGATGATGGTCCGAATTAAGTAAATGGCAAGGTTTACCTTCAGACAATGTTCTATAAATAGTATTTCATTTAAGATGTGCATAAATCAAAGACAAATGGGAGAAAGAGAGTAGCTGAAATTTTGAAAAGCTTTAGAACAGGCCAAACCAATCTTGGATAACAGCCTTCCCCACCCCCCCCACTCCCAACCAATCTTCAGCATACTGGCTACCTGAAGTTTGTGCGGAAGAATTGATTATGCAGGACTCCAGGGAGGTGGAGATGGTCTGCTTAGGGATGCAGGCCCATGTGTATCCACTTGACAGTGTCATATGACAAAGATGTTAGGTACAATTTTTTAAGGTCAAATTTACATTACAAGGTAAGTAAAAAAATATAGTAGGGGATAGAGAGTGGGTGGAGGATTAGGTGACACAAAAATGACAGAATCTTGATAATTTCGAATCTATGTAGGCACAGGAAGTTCATCATACTGTTAATGTTTACTCTGTATATGTTTGGAATTTTCTCTAATAAAAATTTAAATAATAATTGTCCCCAACTTCTTCCTTTCTCCTTCTGGTTATTTCTCAGTGTCTCAAGGGTGCTGTGCTTCCAGTCCCCAGTTTGTAGCCCCAATCCTATTAGCCACCCCCATCTTGGCCACTTAGGCAGGCCCTACCACCTCAGGGACCTAGTGTGTGGAGTCGCTGGCGGGTTGGCCTATGTTCTGGTAGCTGCAGGCTTCCTTCAGGAGCGGTTGCCCTAAGCTGCTATTTGCTTTGGTGGCCTCTTCCTCAAGTCTTCGAGCTAAAGATGTGCTGGGGAAGAGAGTGTGGGGATGGGGTGGTGGTTGGAAGGAGCTGCTGCTTCTCACTAGAAGGCATTTTCAGGCTGCTTTTTGTGGGTTGCCTTGGGTGGAAAGCCGACTCTGTGACTTTCCCTGGGGGAGAGTTCAGGGGAACTTCAGTGCCCAGGACCTGCCAGAGAGGCATCTGTCTTCAACTCATTAGGAGACTGCGGGCCAGAGCCACTACCCCTTGGCTCTGGGTCGCATCCCTGCTCCTTGTTAGGACAGCTCACATGCATTTGCAGCCTGGCTCACTGAGGGGGCTCACTGGACCGCCTCCTGGGTTACCCAGTTCAGATAGAGCATCTGTGGGCAGGGGCTTCACGGAGTGCCGTGCCTTGGATGTTCACGACCATCTCCAAAGCTAGCTGGAAGCATGCTCCCGTGCAGCGCCAGCCTGACCGCTGCAGGAGGTGGAGGGGGGTCCCCTTTCTCCTCTTCCCACAGCTGGTTGACAAAGGGAGAGGCTGATTTCTTGCTTTCATGAAAGATGAGGAGGTTTAACTGTCTACGTAGCACATTGTGCCGTCTTAATTTTTGTTAGTGTGAAAGAACTTGGCATATATTTTAATATCTCCAACTTTTGGTGTTGCAGAATTTTAAGCTTAAGTGGGCATGGGAGAGTTGGCGAAACTTTTTCAGTTAATGGGTACTTTAAAAAGATGATCAATAATGGCACAGATTAGAGTTATTAAAACTTCCTATTCTTTTTATTAATTGAACAGCTCTGTAGCAAGTTAAAAAATAGCTTTTAGAAATAGCTGAGTATTCTTTTTTTTAAAGAACAAATTCTTCCATACCCTTAGCATTAAAGTAGCTGAGCCAAAAATGGTATGAGTGGATCTTATTCCCAATTTCTTGATTTTGACACTACCAGAGTCTCTACATGCTAGTACCTGACAATTTGGGTGACAGAGAGTTGGCCCTGGTCATTCTAGAGTTTGCTTTGGGTGAGATTCTTTTTGAGGTTGAGTGGTACTGGCGATAATGAAGCTGAGCCTGTCTGAGAGGAGAGCACGTTAGGCTTAGCCTCAGGTGAGGCAGGAAGGACAAGGCCCAGGCAGCCCAGCTGGGAGATGGCCAGGGACTGCCTGGCTTGGGTGGGTGGGATGGAGGTTGTGTGCAAGAGGTTGTGTGCAAGAGGTTGTGTGGAAGAGGTGAGGAGATGTTGAGGGAAGGTGGGATGTTGGTGAGTGATTGGTGGTCTTCTTGGGTGGGACTACAGCAAGAGCCATGCCGTGTGTGTGTGTGTGTGTGTTTGTGTGTGTATATGTATAGCTGTGTCTGAAACAGTCGATGGGACTGGACTCTGTGGAGGGGATTCTGGGAGGGCACGAATCTCACATAGATTTAGTTGAGCCGGCAGTGAGAAGCCAGCACTGACTTGTGATTTCTCCAGCTGTCATGCTCGGTGGGAGATGGTATCAGATTAATGCAGTGGCTGGTTAATTTTTCTCATTCATTTTCATTTTATTTCTGAAGGTTGTGTCCCTGAAGGTTGTGTCCAGAACTTCACCTGCCACGAGTGGGACTTAATTCGAGGGCACTGGTGTTATAGTCACCTGCGCCAATGACATGCATGTTGGCAAGTCTTGGGGTCAGGAGGGTGATTGGGTGTCATCCTGTATTGTTTCTCTGACCTTTGCAAGACAGACCTGGAGAATCCTGTTGAATCAGGTTGCAAGGGACTGGAGTACCTTGAACAGGTAGTATGTGCTTCTGCCTCAGCATTGGAAGGGCATGAGAAGTGGCAGAGGAAAGTCTTCTCTTGTCCCACCCCCCAGTCACTTTCCCCCTATCATTGCTAGTTTCTGGTGCATTTTTCCACAAGTACTCTGTGCAGTTATAAGCTACTATAAAAGTCCTTGCATCCAGTGTGATGTTGCACAGCTCGTTCTTTCTGCTTCTCTGGCTCTGACACTTTCCTTAGCATGCACAGAAAGCCATTAGTTTAAAGGACTTAATATATCATTGTATGGATAATATGGAGTTAGGGCTGTGCATTGCCCTAACATCTGAGTGTGGGGTTCCCCAGACCATACTTAAGCTCAGTGTACCTCTGGAAGGGCTCCCAGAGCTTCCTGAAGGCTTTGCACTCATAGTTAGGATTATTACAGAGAAGGAAATAATTGCATTGAACTTTGAACAGAGCAAACTCAGGTGGGATGATTGGACAAATTGTCTTATTCCCCATCCTTAATTTAGTACAATCAGCTCCACTTCTGAGGAAGTAAACCTTGTTCCGGCCAGCTTGTTTTAATGACTAGCTCATTAACACCGATGGATGGAGACCTTTTCTCAGGAAGTCTGTTTTTTATTGATCAATAATTCCATTTGCTTTATTGGCAGCATGCTTTCTTAATCTCATGCCCAAGGAAGGGCTTTTGCTGGAAGTTACACTCTTGTATCAGATAGTCTGTATTGATGGTGGAGGGACTTCTAGGCCACAGGTTGTCCCTGCTGAGGGTCCCTAGTGTCTGTTGCATCACACTTGTCTTGGAGAGCCTGTGTGCAAAGTACATGGTGGGCCTGGGAGCCTCAACAGTGGGTGTGCTGGGCACATAGTCCTTGCCCCCGTGGGAGGAACACACTCTTGAAAGCATCAAACAGAAAGCAGGGAGGGCAGCCAGGCCATGACAGTGTTATCTGGTGCCCTGGGGGCCCACCTGGTCCCAGGAGGGGTGCTATGGCTTGAAGCATGGGATCCTTGAGCACAGGACTGAAATCTGAAGGGTAGCATTAATGATGTTGGGCATGATTAGTGGTGAGGGGGGCTTTAGGCAAAGGTGCAGAGGATCAAGAGATAAGAAAGAGGACAGGGGCCTCCCCGGTGGCGCAGCGGTTGAGCGCTGGGCTGCGAGGCTGCCCGCAGCCTCTACAGTGCTGGTTCGATCCCCGGCCACCGACGAGGGTCCCATATGGCGCGCAGACCTCTCCTGCCACCCGCTGCTCCCCTCAGCAGTGTACTTCGGTCCTTCTGCCTGCTCTGCTCCCCGCTCTGGCTCTGGTGAATTCTCTCACCCTCCCGCGCTTTTGACTGTACCCAGTGCTTGTATAAATACATAAATAAATCTTTTAAAAAAATAAAAAAGAAAGGAACAGGACAGTCTGCCTGGGCAGCCTGAGACACAGGCACAGGGTGGTCAGCTGAGTGCGGCCCATGTGGACCCAGGGGTGGTTTTGCTGGCCAGGACAGGTCAGCTTTGCACATTGAGATGACCGTTTCCTCCCCTTCCCCTCCTCTTCTTGCCCTCCCACCCCACACACACAACTGAGGGCCCCTTGGACCTATTGTCTGCCCTCCTCTGAGCCTAGGAACAACCTTGGGGGGGGGTGGAGCAGTGAGGGTGGGGGAGCCATTGCCATTCTTTGGGCCCCTGAAGTGAGCAGGACAGGTGATTGTAAATTTTTTTTTTCTGTGAGGCTTTGAAATACAGAGAGCAGAATCCATTGCGCTGCAGACTCTGTCCCCCGTGGTGTGGGAGTTGTGCTACACTCAGCAAGGAGTCTGGGTGGTGGGGTTGTCGCTCAGTTTAACCAGAAAGTACTAATGATCACCGTGAGTGTCTGTTGCTCCCACTACAGGGAGAGGGAGTGTCTCTTTTTCAGTGCTGCCTGCCTGACGTGAGCTGGCACTTGTGAACTCTGTTCAGTTGAAGCCCTGGACCTTCCTGCTAGGAAAGATGGGACGAGAGGTGGAGACGCTGCTCTCTCTTCAGAGTGACAGAGGGTTTGAGTGCAGGGGGACAGCAAGGACTGTCTTCCCCACTGACTTCTGCTGCCTCTCACTGATTTTCCGTCTTCGGTCCATGGGAATGTTATAATGTGGCCGAGCTGGTTGGGGGCTGGCAGGCTCAGTTCCAGGTTAGAGAGGTGCTTTTGAGAACTCAGATCCTTTCAAGCAAATACACAGATGGGTTTGCATGGCTCCCACGTCTGACCTTGGACAGAGGCTGGGAATGCTTCCCCAGGCAGGGGGAGCAGCTTGTATAAATGCCAGAGACCTGTGCTTAGGAAGTATCACACAGGTCCAGAAAGTTCTAGCCAGAGTGCAAGGCTGGTGGTGGGGTTAGCAGAAACAAGATGTTGCAGTGGTCAGCTTTTGAAGGTGTTTTGGGTCATGCTGAGGAGTTTGGACTTAACCCTACAGGGGACACGTGGTGAAGAGCATGTCCTCTCCTTGTGCTCCTTCTTCCTCTGAGTTCCCAGAGAGAGGGCCCTGTGGTGCCCTTGCTGGGTTGCTTGGCTGTCATGGTGCATGGTAGGCGCTGCCTAGCCCTGCCTGGTGGAAGACTGTTTAGTGACTCACTTGCTGCAGGTTTCTTTCTTTTTTTTTTTTATAGAGGCATGTTATTTATTTATTTATTTGTTTGTTTGTTTGTTTTGTTTATACATGCACTGGGTACAGTCAGAAGCGCGGGAGGGTGAGAGAATTCACCAGAGCGGGGAGCAGAGCAGGCAGAAGAAACGAAGTACACTGCTGAGGGGAGCAGCGGGCGGCAGGAGAGGTCTGCGCGCCATGTGGGACCCTCCTCCGGTGGCCGGGGAGCAGCCGGGGATCGAACGGGCGCTGCAGAGGCCGGGCAGCTTCGCAACCCAGCGCTCAACCGCTGTGCCACCGGGGAGGCCCTGCAGGTTTCTAACCCTAGAGCATGGGAAGGTATTTTCTGTGGGTTGGTGGGATATTTACCCAGGAGCAAAGGTTGAGTGGGTGGTCGTTGGGTTGCAGTGACAATGAGAGTTGATGTGGTGGCTCTTTGCCTAGAAGCCTTTGGTCTGTGTCTTGTTTTCAAGGTCAGATTCTTTCCTGGTCTGGTTACCCTGCCCCCAGGAAATGCCTGTTCCCTTCTAACCATGTCTTTCGTTGCTGTAACTGTGATGTGGGGGGAAAAGTCATTCATTTATTCATTCTTTGCACTGGAGTACTACAGTTTCTGTCCTCACAGTAGGCAGGAGGTTTTAAACAATGAAAGTCCAAGGGGGAGCCTCTTTAGCTTGGTCCATGGGAGATGTTCCAGAAGCAGCTTGTGGGAGGAGTCTAACTTAGCGGAGAGACAAACCTTTGTTGTATCTTTGCTGGATTTGAGTAATGTTGGAAGAAGACCAAATGTTTTCTCTGGTCTGTAATAGTCAGCTTACAAGGAGTATGTTTGTTTAGACAACCCCTATTCTCAGAGGTCCAGTGGCTGACAGGCTAGGGTCTTGCTGACACAGCAAGCCTGTGCTTTGCTCTTCCCTATCTCATCGCTCTTCCCTGAACTCGGGATAAGATGGGACTGCCTGTTGCCTCTTCTTGGAGAGGAGGAATAGAGGTTCTGAACGGAGTTCACTTGGAAAGGTCGTCCAGCGAGTTTGTGGTGCCCTTGTTGGGTTGTTTGGCTGTCATGGCGCATGGTGGGCGCTGTCCTCAATAACCGCCCTCCATCTGGCTGGCCACATGGTGTCGTGCAGCTGGGTCCTGTGTCTTTGTGAGCCGATCAGCCTGCTGCTGGCACTTACTGGCTCCTGTTGGGAAGCTGCCCATCCATTTAGCCTGAGCAGCTCTCTGCACGCGTGGGCACGAAGCCTGTCAGCTGATGGCAGCTCTTTTAGACCTGATGGCATCCAGCCAAACTTGGCAAAAGGGCCTGCCAGCCTGCTGGAGGGCTGACCTCCCTGCCTGTGCTTGGGGCTAAGCACCTTCTGGCGGGCTCCAGGGTTGGCTCTTCAGTGGGAGGAGGCTCTAGGAGGTGGAGTAAGAGCGGTAATTACTTGGGAGAGGAAGCCTTAACTTCTGAGGCGGCAACACAATACTATCTTGTTCGCAGAGGCGTCTGAGTTAGAAGATTAGCAATTAATTTTTTATTATGCGCAAACTACTCTTCAGTTTTGTGGAACCAAATAGTCCTCCCACAGCAGGGAGGGCTGGCTTCCACCTCATTCCATTTGTCAGAGCACTGCTGTTTGTCTGCTTTTGAACTGATAGGAATTGTTTATGAGTGTATGTGGAGGACATTTTGACACAGTTTTCTGTATTCCCCCCCTTTTTAATCTGGCTTCTCCTTTTCCTGCATTCTAGAGTTTGCTGCAATTAGTTCCTGGGAGCTATTTGCATTTTATTTGGATTTCAATTACAAAGTGCAGGTATCACTCATTTTCTCAGATGGGCCAGTTATAGCAGGCACGTTTAAGAGAAGGCTCCTCTAAATCAAAGCACATTTTAAAATAATGTCTCATAAAAAAATTAGATGTGGTTTTATAGCAGACTGAGTTAACTAAGGCGGGGATTTCTTTGGGTTTGGGCATTTTTATTGTGTACTCCTGTTTAGCTAAGATGTTGTCGCCATCCCAGGAGGGGTTGCTACTAAGTTATCTATCCTAGGCTTGGTTCTTTGGATACAAAGACTTTCCATAATAGAAAAATGCCTTTTCTCTTGTTTCATCCATTTAGTATATACTAAGTTTTATTTTTGAGTTTTTGTAACTAAACTGTGCCTGCTTATGATAGGATGGATATAGGGCAGAGGCTGGCAAGTTTTTTCTATAAAGGACCAAATAGTAAATATTTAGGGGGTTTGTGGCCCAGAAGTTCTGTGTTGCAGATACTCAGTTCTGCCTCTGTAGCATGGAATTGGATGACCTGAGATGTGGGATAATACCGTACAAAACCAGGACCATTGGTTGTCTGGTGGGAAAGCAATGCGGGTGAATGACTAGGGTCATGTTTCAGGAAAACTGTTTTTTAAAATAGGAGGGGTCCCCAAGCCCCCAGCATGCTCTGACCCTGCCTTTAAGGTACAAGGCTGGCCGCTGGGAAGAAACAGCTTACAAAAAGCAACGCCCTTTCTCTTCCCTATAACTTGTTTCCACCCAGCTTTTTGCTCATTTTCTCTTTTCTCTGATGTGGGAGAATCTGGTCAACGGTATTACCTTGTTTATTGTTTGAGATGGTTACTGGAAGTGAACCCAGTTTGGGATTGGGCACTGAAGTCACAGGTTCAGCGCCTGCCTGGCAGGTGTTGACACTATACAGCGAGGTCTCATTGAGGGAGTGAGAGTGCCGGGGACCAGCATCCGACAAAACGTCTTGCCAGGGGTTCCTGAAAGGATGAGACGGCCTAGGCGAAAACGAAAGAACTGAAAACTTAAGGGCTGAGGGGAAGGGGATGAGGTAGAATGAGGAGACACTGACACTTGGTGAGGTGCTAGTATCTTCTGCCGAGAGACTCAGCAGGTCTTTATTTATTCATTATTAGTAATAATAATAAGAAAATACATTATCAAGTGTAAAGCATAAACAATTAGTGTATTATGTTTCCCATAGACTACTGGCCCCTATAGGTCTCAGCTAGACAGCAGCTCTCAAGGTTAACAGATAATAAACCAAACCTAACATTAAAGCTACTTATTTTTTCATTTAGACAATTATTAAAAACAGTGAATAACCGCCAGTGCATCCCTATCAGCTAAAGCCTAAGCATCAAAGGACTATTCTATTCACATGACCTTCAGCCGGAGACCAGCTGCAGTTCAGCTATCAGAACTTTTTCTACCTAGAAATTCCTTAACTCAAATAGCTTCATATTAAAAACTTTCCCAAGAAACTTCAAGAGAAAACAAAATAGAAGGACCTATTATAATTATTGTATTGTAATGCTTGTCAGGCATGTTCAATAACTTGTCTCCCATTGTCAAGTGGGCCAAACTGCCCAACAACTAATTTCTAAACAGACAATTTTCCATGCTATTTACTTACAGTTTGCTGATACATATAATTTATTGCCTAATATACTTTGTGATAAATTTTTCTCTATGTCCATGAACAAAAAGCAAAGGGATGTCAGATCTTCAGCCCCACGGTGTGAGACCCTTTCTCTTAGCTGCTTGTCAGTATCCTATCTGGCTGGAGCAACAAGGCCTCCTGCAGCATGAGAGTATCTTTCAATTAAGCATTTTGAACAATAAAGCCCTCATAACTCTAGTCTGGTGTCACAAATGCTTGTTTCTGTCTTGCCTTTGTTCTGGTAGCTGAGTGTCCCCAGGAACAGGTGTTGTAACCGTATCTGTTCCATCTGCAGGTATCTGGTGAGTGATTACAGCATGGCAGAGGCCGAGTTGGAGATGCCACAGAGAATGAGATAATCATGGTTCCCTGCACTGACAACGAGCTGAGTGTAGTTCTGTTTGGGTGCTGCCTAGAGCAGGAGGGCCTCACCTGTTCCGCAGGTGCCCGCTGGGATGGATGGTGTTCTCTGGTGGCGGGCTCCCAGTGCTTGGCTTGGCCACTTTGCCTTATCCTCTCGATGGCTGGATGGGTGATGAGTTGGGGAGGGACCTGGCTATTGGAAGAGGGGGGACACAGACAGACCCCCGGCTGTCCTCTGTGACTCCTGTCAGCCTCTGTTCTAGTATCCTGGTAGTCTCCAGGGCTCTCCTAGATTGCTTCCTGCTGTCTCTTCTCCCAGCTTACTTGATATTCTGACTCTGAGAGTTGAGTAGGAGTCTGGGTTCCCTCCACTGTTGACAAACTAACTCTCCCACCCAACGAATGCCTATGTCTGTGTGTACCGTGGGGAGTTGCTTTTGTTTCCATCAAAAACATGAACCACAGTTTGGAGTGCTTCCATTTACTGACAACCCTTGCCAAATTAATTTTATTTAATTATCTCCCAGGGCTAAGCTTGAATACATTTTGTGTTAAATTCACAGTTTTTCCCTTTTCTTAACGAAATGGACTTAATATCCTTGTTAAAATCTGATTAAAACTAAAATTGAGTTTTTTGAAGTCTGATTATTCCATGAAATGGAATTTTTAAACCTAATTACGGATGGATTTGCATAGACTTTTCAGCACCATTGAAAAGAAAGTTGAAATAAATTTATTAATGGCATCCTTTTCTGTCATTTCCTTGGGGCATGATGTTACTTTAAGAGCAGAGAGGTGGCAGGGAAAAGCTACTTTCTCCACACCTTCCTTAGAAAGAATTAAAAAAAAACCCAAAAAACAAAAAACTTGATTCCCTGGAGAATCAGTTCCCAAAGCATCTGAGCTTAGTCTCATTTTCATTTGTTGTTTGCTGCTCTGCCAGTTTAGGTGATGATGACTTTTCTGAGCATGCATGTGAATTCTTGATTTGTTCCCCTGTGTTCCAAGTGCTTACCTTTAAGAAGGAGGCTGGCAGGGGTCAGGGGGAGGGCAGGGTGAAGGATACACAGACAGGTGTTTTGCATATCACAGCCAGGGGCTGCAGATAAATAGCCTCTTTTTATGAGGAGACACAGGTGATCCCATCTGGCTTTCCCCACTAGTTAGGGCTCCAGCTGTTCTAGTTTGGGAGCCTCAGTCTCAAGCCAGTAACCATCTCTTGATTATTATTCCTATAGTTGTCAAGTGGTACACCCTCTGTCCTGTGCACCTCCATCTCCAGGGTAAGTGCCTGGCTTTTCCAGTCCTGGATGTGGGCTTGTGCTGTTGACTGAATAGCAGCAGAGGGACTCTTGCAGCAGCCACCCCTCTCGGGGGTTGTACTGTCCCAGCATCGCTCTATTTATAGCTTTTCTGTCCTCTGCTGTGTGCTCCTAATGCATGTAATAGTCATCAATTTATTTCTCAGGAGTTGTTCACCTTATTTGATACGGATTGTGTTGAATCTGTGGGTTGTTTCGGGTAGCATTAAGTTTTCTATGCATGTAGTTTCTTTTATTTTTTATTTTGCGTAGAAGAACTGGGGTGTAGGCCAGAGGTGCGGGGGGTGAGAGGATTCACCAGAGACAAGAGTGGGGAGCAGAGGCAGATCTACTGAAATACACTGCTGAGGGGAGCAATGGGTGAGACAGGAGAGGTCTCCTGTGCCATGTGGGTAACTCCCAGGCCAGGGATCAAACTTGTGCTGCGGTGGCTGTGGATAGCTTCATAGTGCTGAGACTTATCCCCTTGCACCACCAGGGAGGCCCCTCCAGGACATTCTTAAGTGATATTTATTATTTTTGAATTTCTAGTGGGTGGCCATAAAGAATAAGATAATTATAGTATAGTTGATTTTGCGTTTGTATCTTCAGTCAAATATCAGCATGGTTAAAGAAACAAAAAGGCAAATAACAGCTTAGTTTTACTATGAAGTTAGTTTTGATGTTATAAGACTTGACTTCTAAGCCTTGGGCTTCTGCAGAACACATGGGGAGGCAGTGCCCAAGCAGTTAGTCCTTCATCGCTCTACAGAGAAATCTCAGAAAGGCAATCTAAACTCACGTGGTCATACACTCCTGTGGCGCGCTTTTCAAAAATGTGTACATGTAATACAAAAACATCTTCACTGTAAAAAAGAAAATTCAAACAGAATCAAAGTGAAAGTTCCCCATCATTTTGCTTTTTCAAATTTTACTCACGCCCAGAATTAATTAATAGTAACAGTTTGGTATAAGACTTTTTAGAGAATTCCTTTATGTATGGACATTTCACAGGTATAACAAATGGCATTATACAATCTGTATTGTTAAAGAATGTATTTTCCTCTGAATTGACCTATATAACTTTTTTTTTTTAAAGATTTATTTATTTATTTATACAAGCACTGGGTACAGTCAGAAGCGCAGGAGGGTGAGAGAATTCACCAGAGCCAGAGTGGGGAGCAGAGCAGGCAGAAGGACCGAAGTACACCGATGAGGGGAGCAACGGGCGGCAGGAGAGGTCTGCGCGCCATGTGGGACCCTCCTCCGGTGGCCGGGGAGCAGCCGGGGATCGAACCGGCGCTGCAGAGGCTGCGGGCAGCCTTGCAACCCAGCGCTCAACCGCTTCACCACCGGGGAGGCCCCCCTATATAACTTTTTAAGTTATGTTTTTCTATCATAGGAATACACATATTTAATGTCTTTGCTATTAATGTACACTTCAGTTATTTCCAGTCCACTGATATTATCAGTGTTTTTAATTTTTGCCCTGTGCACTCAAAAAGAAAAGTAAGCTTCTGTATTCATAAATTATGGTGTTCTTGAGGACAGGCAAGTTCAGATGCCAGTGCTTTTTGTCTTCCCATATTTCTAGGTCCCATGGTAGCTTTCAGGCTCTCAGTCACCCCTCCCACACTGGGATCTGGGGCTCTAAAAATGCTTCCCAGCTGGTCCAAGGACTCATGGAACTGTGTAGCAGGGACTCCCACTGAGGTGGCGTGGGGGAGGCTCTGAAGGCATACCTGGGGACTTGGGAGGAAATGGAAATCCCAGTGTGAAGGTAGAAGATACATTCTTATTATCAAGTTCAGGGCATGAATCCCTAGACCCACTAGCTTCCTTGGACTTAAGGTCATCTCTTTGCTAAACAATTCTATTACAGAAATCCAGTAGCATGCCGATGACTTTGTAGAATGTTTTTGTGATGCTAGATTTGGTTCATTTGCTTTAACACTAGCATTCAGTGTGGTTTTTTTAAAAAAAAACTTTTAAACTCCTTTTAAAGTTTTTAATTGAGGTAATGATTGCATACAGTGAAATGGATAGTTCTGAAAATGTACAATCAGCTCATCTCCATCTCAGTTAAGTTGTAGAAAGTTTCCATTTCCTCAAAACCTTCCCTCTTGTCTCTTCTAATCAATTCCTACCCCCGGGAGACAACACTGTTCCACTTTCTATTGCCATAGATTAGTTTTGTCTGTTCTTGGATTGTAAATAAATGGAATTGTACTGCATGTTTACTCTGTAATTGCTCTCTTCTCTTGCCCAGGGCTGAGGTTAGGATAGGATGGAGCGATGGGCACCTGATTCTCAGAGTGAGCACGTCCTTAAAGTTTGTACTCTGGCATCTGTCTTGCTTCACTCTTTTTTACCTATTTCTGTTCCTGCTTTTCCCCTGTTTTTGAATTTATCAGTAGTTTTTTTTTTTTTTTTATTAATCATTGGGCAGTCGTCCATTGTATGAATATATCTGTTTGTTAATCTGTCCTCCTGTTTGGACACTTGAGTGTTTCTGGTTGCTAGTTATCATGAATACAGCTACTGTGACCCATCTTATATGTAATTGTATTTTTATTTTCTTGGGTCCATAACTAGGAGTGCAGTTGTCAATGTGACTGTTTTCTAATGTGACTGTAATTTTATTCTCCTACCTGCAATGTATGGGAGTTGCAGTTGCACCATATCCTCACCAAAATCTGATATGGCTCCTTAAAAGAAAATTATTATAGTTTGTGTGAAATGGTATCTACTGTGGTTTTAATGCACATATCCTTAGTGACTATGTTGACCTTTTGCATGTGCTTATTGTCTTTGTATATGTTTTTTTGGCAAGTGTCTAAGTATTTTTTTTAATTAATTTATATAAGCATTGGGTACAGTCAGAAGCGCGGGAGGGTAAGAGAATTCACCAGAGCCAGAGTGGGGAACAGAACAGGCAGACCGACGAAATAAACTGCTGAGGGGAGCAGCGGGCAGCGGGATAGGTCTGCGCGCCATGTGGGACCCTTGCTGGCAGCTGGGGAATGAACCTGCACTGCAGAGGCTGTGGGCAGCTTCGCAGCCCAGCGCTCAACCGCTGTGCCACCAGGGGAGGCCCTGTTCTAAATATCGTGTAGAGTTGTATTGAATTGTTTTCTTTTTGTTACTGACTTTTGTAAGTCCTTTATATATTCTGGATGCAAGTCCTTTATCAAGTATCTTTCCAACATTTTTGCCCAGTCTGTATCTTGGCTTTTCATTTTCTTAAAAAGTTTTAAAATTGTTGACATATAATTCACATTCCATAAAATGGGCATTTTAAAAGTGTGTAGTTTTGTGGTTCTAAATATATTCCCAACATTTTACAGCTGTGTCACTGCTATCTGATTTTAGAACATTTTCATAACATCCCCTCCCTGCTGCCTGAAGAAACCCTGTACCTGCTAGCAGATTTCCCCTGTTCTTCTTTCTCTCCAGTGTCTGCAAACTCTACTTTCTATTTATATGAATTTGTCTGTTCTGGACATTTCATGCAAATAGAATCACACCAGATGTGGCCTTTATGTATGACTGACATTATTTATCATAATCTTTTCAAGGTTCAGCCATGGTGTAATGTGTCTCTGTAGTTTATTCCTTTTTATGGGCGAGTAATAGTCCATTGGATGGATAGGCTACATTTTCCTTACTTTGTCTGTTGATGGACTTGAATTTTCCCTAAGTTTTGGCTATTATGAATAATGCTGCTATGAACATTTATATACAGCGTTTTCTATCATTGGTGTTTTGTATTGTTGTGTGGACATGTTTTCAATTCTCTTGGGTATCTAACTTTATGAGGAGTTGCCAAACTGTTTTTTCCCCAGTCGCTGAACCACTTTACAAGTATGCGGTTTCAAGTTTCTTCAGTCTCCTCCACAGTCATTACTACTCTTTGGATTATGCCCATATTAGTGGGAGTGAAGTAATATCTCAATGCAATTTAAATTTATGTTTCTTACAGCTAATCTAATTGAGTATAATTCAGTAACTGCACAAAACAAAAACACTGACATGATAGAATTTGTTCAGAAAAGTCACTAAATAAGCAATATCCACTACAACTAACAATAACAACAAACTATAGGGACGGTGCAGATTCTAGTTTCCAGTGTTGCCACATTATTATTTGCAATATCTAGTTTTCAACAAAAATTACAAGACATTCAAAGAAACAAGAAAATACAATTTATACACAAAGTCTAAAACCAATCACTAGAAATAATATCAGTAAAAATTATTTTTAAAAAACTTAATGGAAGTTTTATATTTGAAAGTATAGTAAAGTACAGAACGGAAGTGGAAGACATCCGGATTTGAAAGGAAGAATTAAAGCTTTGTCTGCAGATAACAAGATTTTGTACATAGGAAAAACGAATGAGGACACACACACACACACACACACACACACACAATTACCAGAGTGAATACACGTGTTTAGCAGAGTTGCAAGTATACGATTGGTGAAAAATCACTTGTATTTATTTACACTTGCTATGAGCAATCTAATAACAATGATTATCCTTAAAGATACTTTGTCTCATTTTTTTAATTGCCTTTATATCTTTAAGATGCTGCAGAAACAAGCAGAGTGCCTTGACAGTTGCATCGTTATTATGAATCCTGATGAGGATTTCACATTTGAAAATTATCAGCAATAAGTTAACCATAGTCATTAATTCTCTGATGTCTTAGTGGTGTTTTTGATTTAATAAAATCTAGTTTATTAGGTTTTCCTTGTATGGTTAATGATTTCTGTGCTTTAGGTAATCTTTTGTTTCCTGGTTGCCAAGTTGACTAAATTATAGTAGGCTAGATAGCTTATGAAGAAAAAGTAATAACTTTCTTAAGTATCTAGTAAATAGAGCTTAAAACCAACATTCATAAACATTTTCAGTAAAATGTCTCTCTTTAGTTCATGACTTAGTTGTAATTGATTCTTGCCCTATGAGTTCTTGGGTTAGACGTCTGAGCTTGTTTGCACCTTGATTAAAAAGAATGAGACTCATTGGCTGATGCCACTGAATGTCATCTGAGTTATGGGACCCAAGGAGTCTGATTGTGTAGCAGATGCAGTAGTTGGTGAGGCCTGGTGTAGTTCTTATGTACCTGGGGACTGTCCTACTCTGTTGAAGCACAAATTCTGACCTATAGTTCATGCATAGCTTCAAGAAAGATATTGGAATGAAACAAAACCATCCATGGATGATAGAGACTTAATGGCTTTGGTTAGTTTATTACTACTTTCATTTCCAGTATGAAATGTCTGATGAGATTGTTATAAATAATAATAGGTAAAGTTACAGATGGAGGATCTAGTACATACAGCTAGTTCTCTTTCTTCCTGAGACCAAATCAGCAGTGAAGATAGGTTTTGAAAGCAAATGCTTCTGTGAATGGGGAGAAAGTGAAAGGACGAACAGCAGCATTGCACTTGAAAAATGGAACATCTTTTGAAGAGCTGCTGGTGGGCTTAGCTGATGTGAGAAAACTGAGTGCTAATTGGGGACAGGTAAAAGCCAGGAGCCAACTCAATTTATGCCTCAGAGCTTTCAGAAAGCACAGATATTGTGGTGTCATACACCCAGAATGGCAACATGAGGAGCAGGAGAATGGGAGGTTGGTTCTAAATGCTGGCAAAGTATAGGTCCTGTCACACTGAGTGTGACTGGGTGGCCTGCCCTGCCCTCAACAGCACATGGTCTGCTTTTGAAGGTGGGGTACTTTACAGAAAATAGTGACTGCCTGAATTTACATATAATTGATGCTGAGATTACTGATCTTTCTCTGCTACTTGGTTCTATGAGTTTGGCAGTCTGACCATCATCCACTAAGCTAAAGATTAGACAGCCTCCTTCAAGGTCTAACCAGATCAGAAAGACAGGCAAAGACACCCAGATCAGTTTCCAAGCTCTCCCACTAGGGAGATTACTTTGGACTGGCTTTCAGTTGTTCCTTCAGAGTCACTAGATGTCCAGGAAAATCTCCATCATCAGAGATAGAGACCAAAACAAATGGATCAAAGCAGAGTAGAGGAAATACAATGTACATAGGGATAAACCTTCAGGGAAGAAGCGTCTCATAAACATCAGCAGAAAGCTAAGAATAGGTATTTCATTTTTTTTCTCAAAACTGTTTCCCTGTATTGCAGTGTAATTGGTATATGATACTGTATAAGTTTGAGGTATACAGCATAATGGTTT
This sequence comes from Talpa europaea, assembly GCF_964194135.1. Lineage (NCBI taxonomy): Eukaryota > Metazoa > Chordata > Mammalia > Eulipotyphla > Talpidae > Talpa > Talpa europaea. The sequence continues at coordinate 72,015,762 of NC_140079.1, forward strand.
TATTTATATATATATTGCAAAATTATTGCCATGTGAGTTAACATCCATCATCTCATATGGATACAAGAAAGAAAAAAGAGAAAGTTTTTTTTCCTGTGATGAGAACTCTTAGGCTTTTTCTGTAACTTTCAAATATACCATAAGACATTGTTAATGATAGTCATTGTGTGTAGTCCATTGCATCCCTCGTAGTTATTAACCTCATCACTGGAAGTTTGTACCTTTTGTCCACCTTCTTCCAGTCTCTCTCCCTGCTGTGAACACTAATCCAGTCTCTGTGTCTATGAGTTCAAGATTTTGTTTATTTTTAGATTCCACATATGTGAGCTCTTATGGTACTTAGTGTTCTCTGTCTGACTTATTTCACTGACCAAAATGCCCTCAAGACCCATCCATGTTGTTGCAAATGGCGGGATTTCATCTTTTTATATGACTGAATAATATTTCATTATATATATTTACCACATCTACTTTATCCATTCCTACTAATGGGCACTCTGGTTGTTTCCAGGTCGTAGCTATTGTAAATATAATGGTGCTGCGAACATGGGGGCACAGACATCTTTTCAACTTAGTATTTTCATTTCCTTTGGCTAATGGTATGGTATGGTCGTTCTGTTTTTATTTTGTGGGGAGCCTATATACTGTTTTCCACAGCGACTGTGCCAGTTTACAATCCCAGCAGCAGTGCATAGTGTCCCCTTTCTCCACATCCTTGCCAGAATTTTTACCTCTTGAGGTTATCCTTTCTAACAGGGGGAGGGGGTGAGGAGGAGTACGTATTTTAACCTGAAACAAGGCAAGAGTTCTGTAAGAGAAGAATATGCAGTGAACCAGCAGAACTATGTGTGTGGATATGGAAAAACAAAGTAAATGTAAGGATCGGTAAAGTTGAAGAAAACTCCCAGAACAGTGAGTAAAGAAACAAAGAGAACAACAAAAAATACAATAAAATCAGAGGATTAGTCCATGTGGGCCATGTTCAAAAATAAAGAATGGTAAAAAAAAGAAACCAAACTGAAAAATGGAGGGAAGATTATAATGAAATAATTGAAAGACATTTTCTTAGAACTGAAGATATGCCATTCTAGCAGAAAGTACCCACCAAGTGACTGACAAGTGGATTACAGTGTGCCCTTACTCAGGCACCTTGCTGTGACATTGGAGAATGCTAGCTGATCCTATAAGCATCCAGAAAACAGATTTCATACAAGTTGGGGATCAGAATAGCTTTGTACCTCTTCAGTGGGGCTGGAACCTAGCGGTGAGCATGCATTCCAGAGTTTGGAGGAAAATTTCCAACCAGAATTCTTTATGTACTCAAACCAACAGTCCAGTGGGAGAGCAGACTAAAGGTATTTTGGGATTTTCGAAGTCTCCAAAATGTATCTCCCTCATATCCTTTTCTAGAAGGCGGTTGGAGGATGTGTTCTGTTTCAAAATAACAAAAGCAGAGGAAAGAAGAAGAACATGAATCTAGGAAACAGGGCTATTGAGATGGTGGGCTGTGTGCCAGGGCAGAGAGTCTTGAGTCCTTGGAGCAGAGAGGCAGGCTCTGGGAAAGATAGGCAGCTTGATGTGTTTGAACTCCTTGAGTAGAGATCTGGAGGGTTTGAAGAGTTCAGGGTGGAATTAGTAGCAAGTTTGTTGGAAACAAATGCAAGCTCTCTTCCATCATAGCCTTAGGGAAAGCACAAATAGTGTAGGAAGTGCTGCAGTGGTTTCCTCAATGCCCACAGGAGTGGGGTTTAATAGTCATGCACTGTACCTGCTGAATGTTGATGGGACTGGAGTTAGGAGTCAGTTGTACTGGCAGCTGGAGCCATGGGGAGAGAGCGTGCAGGGTTGGAGCAAAGGGCAGCAGAAGCAAACCCTGAATCTTCTTGTTCCTTGTGGGAAGTCCAGATGATGCCACAAATGGAAGAATTCAAGAAAAATAACAGTGTAATCATGTTATCTAGAGAGATGAGAGTACATTTCAAATTGGCTCAAATAATTAGAGTGTTTGCTCCTGGGCAAAGACAGTGTAGAAAGGGCAGAGGGCTGTGTTCTCTGTAGTAAACATTGTAGCATTGCCTGTTCACACTTTTTAATCATTTTGAAAAAGTGTTTTAAAATCAGGGTGAAGGAGATGCTATGAGAATGTCCTTGGTGTGCTGGCAGTGCTATAGTTTTAGCCAGAGGTGTGTGTGCAGGTCCAGCTCACAGAGGTGCCTGCAGCGCTAGGGTGTCCATGCACACAGACCAGTATCTAGTAGGGTATCCTTGCATTTGGCTGACTTCTGGCCCCCCCTCCTCTAATTTGCCTCAGGAAATATTTATGGGGCATTAGCCAAGTAACTTCTTGACTCCTTAGAATCTTGGTGCCGCCTGCTAGGCTGCTGGGTGCAGGCTGCTCATTGCTGTCCTGGATGTTGCTGGGAGCGTGAGCCGAGGTGGGCAGCAGCTGCTTGGCGCTGTGCCCACAGCTGTGAACAGCCTTCCTGTTGGGGGGAGTGGGAGGGTCCTCTCATTTTCTATTTTGGGAAGCACATGATTCAGGCAGTGTTTGTGGCTCTTCCCAGAGAAATTCTTTTCCCTAAGGGTGCGGGTGTTTTCAGGAGACTAGCCCCTGAGGCGGTTTACAGAGTCACCAGGCCAGATGGAGGAATATTAATCTGAGTTTGCCACCAGAGTTCAGCTGTGACTTCCTAGTGGGATGACTTTGGATGGGCTGTATCACTGCCCCGAGGCTTCACTTGCTTAGCTGTTAGTTGGGATCCATCATGGCCTGGGGTCGTGAGGTCAGTGGGGACAGCAGTCACTCTTCCTGAACCCTGCATGTGCTAGTTGCCATTGGAAACACTTTATGTGTATTAACTCCTTTGGCCTTACAGTCTTTGAGGTGCTGGACACTTGTCAAACACACTTTGTGAGTGTGGAAATGAAGATAGGGAAGGGGAGAGGGTAACAGCTACCTCGAGGTCACCCAGCTGGTGAGTTACTGCAGCAGGATTCAAACCAAGATTGCTTGCTTGGTCCAGTCTGGCCCCAGAGTCAGAGTGAGCTGTGATTTCCAACGATGAGGTTTTTGCTCTCAGCAAAGCTCAATTGCCACATCGTTGGCAGCACAGAACCTCTATCCCAGGCTGCAGGATTATAAATGATAATGCTTCAGAACACCTGGTACCCGGCATGAGGAGACGGCTCAGTAAATGAAGTTGTAAAAATACCTTGCAGAGCTTTTTTTACTTCTTCATCTTGAGGAGACAGCAGGGGTCCCCCTGGAACATCCAGTCTCTGAACTGGCCAAGCTGCAGAGCATAGGAAGAAGGCAAGAAGGATGGAGTTAGTGTGTTTTAGGGGCCCCCCAAAACTGCCATTCGTAATCTTGTGAAGGCCTAACTTGTCTGTTTTGCATACGGTCAGGAGTGTGGGTGATGAGAGCCTGCAGCCAGTCCCATTTGCCTCACCAACTGGGCCTACTCTGTTTATACCATTCCAGGGAACAGAGTCTTAGAAGATTGTTTTTGGAGACAGGATTCTAAATCAGGAGGGGAGCTTCTGTTCCTCTGGTTACTTCCCCTTATTTAAGGATGGATAAACTGAAGTTCAGAAGATCAGATAACCTGCCCAGGGCTACCCAGCTAGCTGGGGCCCCACCTGGAACCGCAGCACAGAGCTACAACATGCCTTGTCAGAGTTCTGAGGTCTTTTCCCCATGTTGCTCAACAAGTTCAGAGAGCAGCTCATTAGTGATGCCTGTCTTTTCTGAGCTGCTGCATCCAAACAGGTCTGTGTTCCTACATTGTCTTTGATTATTTCTCTAGAAGCCTACTGGCTTGATTTTTAATTCGCTGTTCTTTGCTCTATTTTCTCCTAAAAGAAATCCTCATAGATAAGCTGGGGGGCGGGGAAGCGCATTAGGGGAGACAATAGAAGAATGCTAAATTTATTAGGGGAGGATTTTCTAATTCTTGAACATTAATAGTCATGGCCAAGAACAGACCAGTCAGAAGTGATCATCTAGCATCTCTGAAGGCACAGTGGAGATTGTGGGGAAAGGAGACTTGCTTTCCCCATCGGTTCATGCCCAGTTCCCACACACCTGTTGCCCAAGGTCAGGCACACCTGTATTGGCTCCTTGTTGACTTTCTACCTTCTGTACTTGGGTTCCATGTTCCCATAGAGGGGTGGTTTTATGTTCTGAGCACCAGAGGTCTTCCTGGGCCACTTTGGCCGGTGAGCTGCAACTGCTCCCTTGGTCATATGGGGGCATCTTCTGCCCTGCTGGCCCAGCTCAGTCTCCCACAGTCCCAGGCCAATTTCAGGACAGGTGCACTGTGAGGGATGTGACTGTTTCAGTGTGCGAAATGCTGACTTTCTTGGGGGCCAGCAGATCTGTGGGGAGTAGGGGGTGGGGGGGTATGCTTTGCATCAGGGTCCTCATTGCTGAGCCACCTGGGGCTCAATGATGGACGTGTGAAGCTGGCAGAAGGCCCCTCAGCTGCTGCCAGTGTTATTCTGCCCAGACTAATCTCCCAGTTCAGCTGCCTTGGTATCACTTCTCTGTGGGCGTGCCCCTGTTGTAGACTCAGGCTTGCAGTGCCCCCTCACCCACTGGAAGCCAGCTGGCTGGTGTCCAGTTGCATCCGAAGCCCTCTCTTCACTGCCTCTGTTCTGAGCTCCTGGCTGAAGTGTTTGGAGCCATTATCTAGCCACCTTTCTGAATGTTTAAAGCATTCAAAAGATCAACTTTTCCAAAGAGTGAGGGAACAGGGAGAGAAAATTATGGCATTTGTTTGAAAGGTTCTGAGAGCTTTTTTTAGCTCAAACAGTTCAAAGAGCGCCTCTTGTTAATCAGAGGAATATTCTAGCATCCCTGGGGTGGTCACACTGGCTTAATTGGAACCCAGGCTGCTTTGAAGTCCTTTTAATCCTTCCTGAGCTGGGAGAAAGAATTTGAAGGCAGTAACTATACATTTGAAATTTCTTCATTTTATTTACATGTGTCTTGGGACCCATGTATTCATTTCCCTGAAGCAGTTAAGCCTCATTGCTGGCTTATGGTCACCTGGGTGAGGTGTGGACTTCATTAGGCTGAAGTGGGAGGTCAGTTTCTGGTGAAGGAGCCACAAATCATGGCTTGAGTTAGGGCTGCAAGATCCGGGTGCTTGAATGGCATGGTTGGGGTGGCCCATGCTGTTGACCTCAGCCAGGACTGCTTACTGGTGTGGCCATCTAGGTGACATCTGGATGGACAGCTAGGTGAGGAAGCTTGTGGTGGTGTGCCAAAATCACTTAGGGAGCGACCTCATGACCCCAGCAGTCCTGACCGAGGGAGTCATGGTGTGGACCCCAGGGCTTCCCTTTCCACAGAGACACAGAGTTCCCGCTACTGTACAGGTTTCCCTGAGTTGGTACCGCGGATGCCGCTGGCTGTGGCCCTGCTGCTAAAGGTCCTAACCTAACTGGAGACACCTGGTAGCTGGGCCCACAAGCTGTTTCCCTTTTCCAGCATGGATAGGGGTTCATTACCCAGCGGGGTGTCTCATTCCTCTTGCTTCTCCCACTCCCTGCTCCCCTTCCCTCTCTTCCTCCCTGCCCTTCACCAACCTAAGATGTTCACCCTTTTCTCTCAGCCTCATTTATCTCACCCTCTATCTCTTCATCCTGTCTCATTTGTCTTTATTGGCTTATCTTCTCCTGGTAACACATGTATTAGGTTTTGTTGTGAGTGACACTCTTTCCCAACACATGGTTAAGACCTAGGAACTCAAGGGCTTCATCTTTTCTCCTCCTAGTCTGGAGCAGGTCTGGCATATAGTAGGCATTTATTAAGATTCTTGAATGAATCAGCACTGCCCCAGATGGGACTCCTTATGTCTTTCTACAGGTCCTGCGGTGTAGCAGCTTCTCCCTTCCCCCATGTACTGTGCAGCTGATTTTTTTTGGTTCAACTCTAAAGGGTTTATGTTGTTCCTGTAACCCACCCCTCCCTGCTATTCTATCATTTAACATATTTGCCTTCTTACCTAGAAAAAGGCTTGCATACACTGATGCCCAATGGTTGGCCAAGTGTTTGGTTAGGGTCGTGGCATCAGGCTTTGTCCTGGAGAGTCCAGCATGTAGCAAGTGTTCCCAGATAATTGTGGTGTCCTCAGTGCTGTAACTCTGTAGTTAGGTATGCTCTTCTATCTGGTTCACACAGCAGGAGTGACTTAGTGCTGGGATGGGACTTGAAGCTGGCAGACTCCAGAGCAGTCTCTGTTATGTCCTGTTCTCGGCTCCTCTGGTCACCTTCTGTTAATTGGCATGTTTTGGTACAGTGCCTGAATATATTTGGAATCACCTCACATCTCCGATGGAAGATGATTGCAGAGGATAGACAATTTTTATTTCTCATAATATACCATATATTTATATAGCAATCCATTGTCCAAATAACTGAATCAAAAATGGAAATGTTAATATAAATCTCATTGTTAGTAAATTCATGCTGGTAACTAGTAACTGCCACTTTGTTTCCTAATTGCACACAGATACCGCTTGGCTATAATATTGCCTGTAAGTCATAATAATAGTATACCATTACAGTGATAATGGTATCACTTATTTACCACTTATTTGATAGGTCCTTTTTATGCAGCATTCTCATGATGACCTGCATTGTGAAGACTATTAGTACATCTATTTTCCTGATGAGGGAATTGAAGTTTGCAGAGGTTAACTGATTCTCAGGGCTGTTATAGCTAGTATTGAATGGAGTTAGAATTGAGTACTCTGACTACAGATCTAAAATGTTAACTGCCTGCTGTCTCCTCTTTGTGTTTCTGAGAGTTTGCAGAGCCTGCTTTTTGCAAATCACTTCCCTGCTCCTCATTCTGTTTTTCCTGCTGTGTGGATTAATGGAATGCTGTGTGTCTGATTCTTAAGAGAAGTGCTGCTACAAGTGGGTGTCCACCTACTTGCTTCTCTGGTTTGGCCAATGCTCCTCATTCTTCCTTCAAAATATACTGATAGATTCTTGCATCACACAGATGCTTGGGATCTAGGCTATTCTTAAGTTTCTAAATTTTATGTATTATACATAAAATTATAGAATTTAAATGTTTAAATGTTTAAATTTAAACGTTTAAAGAAGAATGTCTCTAAAATATGACCCCCTCTATACCCATCATTAAGTTAAGGAAAAGAACAGTTCATTTGAAAACTTGTGGGCCCTCCCCATTCTGTCCCTTTATTCCTCTCACCTCCAAAACCAAACTCCTGTATGTTGATGTGAACCATTCCAGAACTTGCTAACAGTTGTGAGTGTTTTGTTCATTATTTCTCGCGCCTGGGAGTTGGTGTTGGTCCATCTGAAACATGTCTGTTTCTGCCAGTTGCACATGTTAGTGTAACAATATAATTTAATTAAATATTATGGAAACTGATGAAAAATAAATGTGTGAAGAAAGCAGTGTTTCTGTGAAAACAGTAGAATGTTTTGGAAAGTCTCAAAGGAAAATTGCAAAAAATTTGCTCTTGAATAAAGCCAATTGACTGTAAAAGATTAAGAAAAAGTTGTAAAATTTAGGATGATTGCTGGTGTCTCTTCTAAAGTAATAATGCTAGAATTGTGTGTTTTTTTTTTTTTTTCATAAATCTTTTTTTTTTTTTTTTTTTTTTTTAATAGAGGCATGCTTTATTTATCTGCCTGCTGGTTTGTTTGTTTTGTCTATACATGCACTGGGTACAGTCAGAAGCGCGGGAGGGTGAGAGAATTCACCAGAGCCAGAGCGGGGAGCAGAACAGGCAGAAGGACCGAAGTACACTGCTGAGGGGAGCAGAGGGCGGCAGGAGAGGTCTGCGCGCCATGTGGGACCCTCCTCCGGTGGCCGGGGAGCAGCCGGGGATCGAACCGGCGCCGCAGAGGCCGCGGGCAGCCTCGCAACCCAGCGCTCAACCGCTGCGCCACCGGGGAGGCCCTAGAATTGTGTGTTATGTGTTGTTTTTGCAAAAAATTTAAGAGGAGACTCAAATTAGTGAATCCATATTTAAAGGAAAAGTTTGGAACTTTTGTTTGTAATATTTTAAGTTAAATGTTTGAGATCTGTCCACCAATCATTTCATCCCCACTTTTGGAGACTTTTGGGATTAATTATCAGTCTTTGGTTACTTTAGATAGGAAACCTTTTATACACTGTTGACTTAGAGTGCAAATATTTTTATTAATATATATCAAGTTAGGAATGATGTATAGTTGTTTCATTATAAATAGTTTTAATTCGATTTTTGTGTATTAATTCATCATGGAATAATTGTTTCCTTTTAAAAAATAATTTTGTATGATTATCTAATTCCATAGTATAAGTTCACAATGCTAAACTTTAAAAAACTGTTTTCTGAATAGGTATTATATTTTCTTGTTACAAATATTAAAACTTTTTAAAAGATATATAATGATACATATAAAAGAGTCATTGCTTTAGCTTTATTTTTAACAAATTTAATTGCATAGATAGACTAATTTATTTGACTAATTATAAAACTTTTGGTGGGTAGTCTAACCTTTCCTTCGTGCTTGGCCCTCAGATCTGTATAACTTGTAGATAGTAGGCAGAAAAGTGCACACACATATGAAATGTAATCCAGTGGTCTGAGATGAAACTTTGGTAGAATTTAGTTGGATAGTTTTTGTTCTGGAATGGTAGCATACTGGTAGCAATGTAGTCATTCATTGCTTAACAATGGACCACATATACAACAGTGGTCCCAAGGGACTATACCCTGTAACCTATTATGTAGTAGGCTATCTACCTAGGTATGCGTAATTCCACTCTGACATTTGCACAAGGAACTCGCCTAATGATTCATGTCTCAGAACATATCCCCTTGGTTAAGTGATAACATGGATGTATTTATTGAAAGTCTCCTATTGTGCCAGGACTTATTCTAGCTTCATGACCAGTGAAAAACAGAACAAAATAAAAAAAAAAAAAGTACATTTTTAAAAAATGGATCTTGCATTGTAATTGAAAGAGAAAGTCAAATTACTAGGTAAAACATATGGCATCTTAAGAGGGTGACACATTTATGAAGGAAAATAGAGTGGTAGAGGGTTTAGGTGAGGAAAAGAGGGGGGTTTAAAGTTTTGAATTGGTTGGTTGGGACAATCCCAAATGAGAAGTCAGGTGACAGTTGAGCAGATATGCAAAGAGTTATGAAGGAGCAAATCATGTAGACTTATCTAGGGAAGACTCTTCTAGAAGTGGAATGTACAAAGGCCCTGAGTTGGGGATGTGATTGGATTCAGTGAGGTGGTTGTCGTCTGAACCTCGAGCTTCATAGGCTCTGGGAATGACCTTGACTTGGCATTGTGGTGGGGTGCAGTCAGGAGTTTGGACTGCAGAGGCATGTGCTCTAATTTACATTGGAACTTATTGTTGTGGTTGCCATGTGGCAAACAGAAGTGGAAGGGCAAGTATGAAATCAAGGGGGCTGGTTGCAAGCCATTGTGGGGGTTTTGGTTTAAAGGTAGGGATCCTGGGTTATGGTGGTTGTGTTTGGATATATATATATAGTCAGCTTGGTTATATTTTGAAATATATTTGATGGATTTATTGAAGGATCAGAAGTGGGTGTGGAGAAAACTTAAGTGTCACAGTTTTTGATCTGTGTAACTGGCAGGACAAGAGCAATTGCAGTTTCTGAGGTGGAGGAGATCTAGGAGGAGCAGGTTTGGGAAAGGAGGCAGGTCAGAAATGTGGCTGGGGCACACTCCTTAGATACACCATAGGCCATGGAAGACTCAAACTCAGATTCTGGCATGCTGACTGTTTAAAAGCCATGGATGTTCATGGTTTCCAGTGTAGCCCAGGAGACATGTGGGGCAGAGAGGTCAAGGGCTAAGGACGGAGACCAGATGCACTCCAGTATTGAGAGGATGGTGCAGGGGTTTGAAGAGAGTGGGGAAAGTGACAGTGGCGTGATAGAGAGCCAGGACAGGCCAATGTCCTGGGGAAGACCCTGGACCATGATGCAGAAGGAGTGGTCTTCACTCTGTCAGATGCTACCAGGAGGCCCATCAGGGCCAAGATTGGGCTGGTGGGGTTCGCAGAGTTGATCTTCACCAGTGATTTCCATGGAGGTCAAGAGCCTGATTCTGATTGGAGAGGGTTTTGAGGGATGGGAGTAGAATTGGACACTGATTGTAAATAGCTTTTTCAAGGAATGTTGTTGGTGGATGAGATCTGGGGAGGGAGGTAGTTGCTTGTTCCGGGGGGATTGTCTAGAGCAGTGGGCAGCATGAATGTGCCTGTGAAGCCCCCTTGATGGGGACATAGGGGGAACTAGCAGACTGTATCTCAGTATAAAGGGAAGGCCCACTGATGTGCAGTAATTCACCTTTCTGTGACCATGAATTCGAGTGTCTCTCTTGTCAGGTACTAACTGTGGTGGGAAGATGCACCCTTGCTGCTCTCTGAATTCTCATTATTGCTGTGGGGAGCTGTGTACTTGGAGCTGGGGAGTGGTGTGGGGCCTGTGCCTGAGTAGGGTCCTCTGCTGACTGCCTTTCCAAGGGAAAAGTGACTTGTTCTCTGTCCATCTGGAAAGTGTGCAGCTTTAGAAAATGCGTGAACGGCTGCTGTCTGTTGTGTGGCCCAGATGCCATAGAGTGGTCCCGGGCATGGCTGACCAGATGGAACTGATAACCTTTTAAGTCTCCTGAAACTCTGGTCTCAGGACCAGTCAGTGGTCACAAGCTTTTCTTTCTCTGAAATCAGATTCCCATTTAGTGGTCTCAGAACTGGATGTGTCAGGCACAGCCACTGGGACACTCTCTAGACTTCATGTCAAGTCAACAGTCAGTCCTTGTGGACATGATTCCCCCCCGCCCTCCCCTCCACCCCAACTCCGGCTCAGCCCTCCCATGCAGCTGTGTCACATTATCAAGAAAACCTGTGACCCTGTGACTTTGCAGTGTGAAATTCTGCTGTCCCTTTTGGTGTTTGCACCAACTTTGCTTTCTGTCCCTGGTTTTGCATACTTTTGTAGAAACAAGCCTTTCAAGGGGGTCCACCTGGCCTGGGTTGTACCTCTTTTCCCAAGAGCCCTCTGGCTAAAACTCACCTGGCACTTGTTCTTGACCTTGTCAGCTTCTGTTCTTCACAAAAATAACTCCTTAACAGAACTTGAGGTTTTCTTGTTTGTTAATTAGTTTTGTGGCTGTTGCTATTTCATTCATTTTAAAAATTGGAGTCCTCTGTACCTCATGTCTAAGAGACTCATTGAAACTGGCACTTTGGGTGTCAACAGGAGCCGTGGCATCTGCTATTAGGGCCTCAAAATAGCTGCTGCTGAGGCTGAACTGCTTTTACCTCGAAAATAAATCAGTGGCTTGACTACCCAAGCCTCCACTATTCTGTACACAGCTGAATTTGAGTCAAAATTCAGCTGCAGATTGAACAAAAAGACTTCTTTCCCCCTTGCAAACTCCCCAGTTAGAGTTAAAAGGCTTCACAGCTGAAGCCAGAGTTCGAAACCGAGATGTCGCAGCTTGGGCTGCAGTTGGAACTGTCACTTTCTTGTCAACTCTGAGGTGGCAGAGTCTCAGACCCTCTGAATCTTTTCCACTTTTGAGTTTGTGGAGCGGAAGTTCTAGAACGGATTGATCTTCCTGTCGGAGTGCTCCTGTGTTATTTTTAGGCTATAATGATACTTGGCACGGCTCCTTCTAGTTACAAGCATTTAGCTAATCTCCAGAGCACCCTTGGGGAGCATCTCAGAGCAGCTCTAACCACATAACAGGTCAGGAGGGTTCTGAGAAATAAACATTCTTCCTGCCGGCTGGAGGCACTTGGGTTACTGGTCTTTGATTTGATGTGTGGTGAAGGCTACAATTGTTTAATAATCCTTCATGATTCAGCAGCTCTTCAAGAACTTTTCTCTGTTCTCTCTTGGAATTCACGGCCAGCTGGACAGTGTATGGCTCTGTTCCCACACAATGAGGTCCTGATTCCTGAGTTCCAGATCTCCTCCTGTTTTGTCCCCTCCTCCTTTCTCAGATGCCCCGGCCTGTGTCCCATGTGCCATTTAACACTGTGCTGGGAAAACACAGGAAGGACTTATTTTCTCTTTGCGTTTCTTTTCCTTCGTGGGGCATTCCAGCAGCATTTCATACTGCTGGCACTCTGTGTGCTGTGTCTGAAGAAGGGATGTTCTAATTTACTCTTAGTTTTCATGTGTGGATGTGGTGTATAAATTCTCATCAAAGAATGCCAGTAATGCACATGAAGTTACAAATCCCCTTGACAGTCTGCATTACTTAGCTTTGACTTCAGGTACCCTTTAGGGTCAATTTAGGGTGACTCTTTCTAGAGTCACATGTTGTTATTTTCTTGGTACCTAGAAGTTATAACTGCAGTCTATTTTGTAAATGGAATCAATCAGACCCTTTGTACTTGAACTCCTCCCCTGTGTACCTGTGTGATGACCCGATTTACCTCCCTTTTCAGGGAGTGGAGGGAGTGCTTCCGGAAAAGAGGATTTGGGTGGTGCCACATATATTAGGTGAAAGAAGACAACCATAAAAAGACAAATACTGTATGATTCCACTTATATGAGGTTTCTGGAATAGTCAGATTCATAGAAACTAAAAGTAGATATTGGTTGTTAGGGTTTGGGGAAGGGAAATAGAAATTAGTGTTTAATGAGGACAGTTTTAATTTTACAAGATGAAAAGAGCTCTGTGGATGGGTGCTGGTGATGGCTGCAACACATTGTGAATGCACTTAGTGCTTCTGAATTGTATACCTAAAAATGATGAAGATGGTAAATTTTATGTTATGTATTTTTTTAAACTACCTTTAGAAAGACAGTGCCACATGCCTACTTAACCGTATGTGGTGCACATCTGTGGCTGCTTTCTTATGTGCTTGTGGAAGTGCAGCTGCTGGGTTGAAGGGTGTCAACTACCCTTTTTTTTTTTTTTTTTTTGCTCACCTTGTGCTCCTTCACAGCCCTGTCTTTTTCTGGACAGTGGAGGCAGGAGAATAGCCCTGGCCGTAACTTGGTGTTGTGCCAGCAAGCACAGGACAGGTTTACTACCAGTTTGGGCAGATGGATAAAGGAGAGTGCCGGAGTCCTCAGTGGATTTTTCAGGCTTTAATGCTCTCCCAGGTACACAGGCGCACCAAGCAGGGAGGTTGGCATGCAAGGAGTCAGGCACGGGCCTGGCAGGGGGGCTGGGAGGTAGGCAGGCAACCGAGCCTCCCAGCCTCCCAAGAATCTTTATGCTCTTTCTCTGGGCCCTTTCTGGCATTCTCTCTCGTGTGTTGTCTGGTGGCCTCTCTTCTGTAGTCACGCAGCTCATCCTTGTTTGTCTCAGCTGCCGATGCTTTTATCCCAGCCTCTAGGCTCAGGTGTGCACATGTACACATGCATGCACACCCATGCTCCAGATGTCCACAGTCAGGCACACATGCCCCGTGCCCACGCTCCCAAGCATCTTGGCTAGTGGTGTAAAAAGCCTGATTAATTCGTTTACCCTACACTTGGCTTGTCACAGGATCTCCTGCCTAGATGGATAAGCATTCTCATCTCCTGAGACTTGAGGGATGGCATGATTCACCCATGAGCACATTCTTTATTGCCCATTTGCCTCCTCATCTGTGCCCCAGGGAACCTGCTTAAACTGGAGTGAACCCTTCATCATTGCCTGCTTCCGTCTCTAGGGTGTGTTTTCATAGTACTGCTGTTAACGTAAGCCTCAGGCCCTGGGGAGGCATAGTCTTCGCACAGCCAGGGCATCTCCCTACTCTGTTCCCAACTTTCTGATCAAAACCCACCCTTCTTTCGGCTCACTCCTGTGGCCTCAAGAATGTCCACACATTCCAAACCCACCTCATTGTCTTTTCCTTTACAAAGGTCAATGTCCTGAAGCCACTGCCTTGAGCACACTCTGATTCTCCCTAAAGTACACACATCGTTCATCCATCACATGTTCCTTTGCAATCAGCACTGCAGAACTAAGGCTGTGTAGGAGTATAGGGAAAATGAAGATGGTCAGGCGTTATGCCGCTAGCCCTGTGACTATTACCTGTGGCCTTGAATGCAGAAGGGCTTGGAGTGTGGGTGAAGAGTAAGTAAAGTATCAGGCTTTTCTGCTCTCCCGCCATTAGGATTGATGATAGAACCCTGCAGTCCTGAATGCATGCCTGATGGCGGGCACCTGAAGTAGGGTATGGGCATGTGTAAGTGGGTACACCTGGGCTGAGAGACTGGCTTATAAGGGCAGTGTCACGGGGTCGCCAGTGGCGTGAAAGAGAACCGGCAGAGAAGCAGAGGCCATGAGAGTACGTTAGAGAGCCCAGAAAAGATCGAAGATTTTCTGGGGGCCAGGAGGTGCCCCAGGGGTGCCCTGGGGGCCAGGGGTGCCCCAGCACCCCTGCCTGCCATGTACCTGGTAAATCCCAATAAAACCCTGAAAAAGCCACCGAGGGCTCCAGGACTCTCCTTTACCTCGTCTGCTTGGGCCATAGAAATCCTGCTCCGTCTCTTCCTGCCCCTACAGTGGGCATGGGACATGTGTGCCTGACTGTGGACACCTGGAGTATGGGCATGCGTGGTGTGCACACCTGAGCCTGGAGGATGAGGCTATAAGGGTGGCATCACTCCAACAGAAAGATGTCTATGGAAGACAGCTATGGTGGAAGGGCTACAAGAGGACAAGCGATGGCTGTGAGAGGAAGAGACCACAAGAGAATGCTAGAGAAAGCCCAGAGGAAAGAGCATACAGAGATTCGCAGGGGGCCCAAGTTACTGTCTCCCTGCTGCCTTGTTTCCCCTGTGTATTCTTTTTTTTTAAATTTTATTTTATGTAATTCTTACATCATTTTTCATTTTTGCACAATGTATGCATTTTCATTTTGGTTATATTCCCCATACAATTCCCACCCCCCCTTATTTTGGCCCTGATCCCTACTCCTCCCCCCCCCCCCCCCCGGCCCAGTGTGTCTCTGGTCTACAGTTGCTTGTTGTAGGGTAAGGTAAAAGCATTAGGCTTTTCTGCCCTCCCGCCATTAGGATAGATGACGGAACCCTGTGGTCCCGAATGCATGCCTGATGGCGGGCACCTAGGGTGTGGGGCATATGTAGATAGGATTCACCTGGGCTAAGACTGGGCTTTTAATGGCGGCATCACGGGGATACCAGCAGAAGCTGAGAGAAGTAGAGTGAATGGAAGAGCAGAGAGAACGTGCGAGAAGGCCAGAGAGCCCAGAGTGAAGACTTGCTGGGGGTTGGGAGGCCTGCCAGCCTCCCGGCCTGGCCCCCCAGCACCCTTGCCTGCTGTATACCCAGTAAATCCCAATAAAAGCCTGCAAAAGCCACTGAGGGCTCCAGGACTCCTCCTTTACCCAGTCTGCTGGATCAGAAAACCTCAGTGGTCCATCCTGCTTCTACACTTGTTGATTTTGACTTTTTCTTTATTATGATTAGTATTTTTCCTGGTCCCTTATTTAGGTTTTCTAAATTCTTGCTATGAGTGAGGCCATCTGGTATTTTTCTTTTTCTTTCTGGCTTATTTTGCTGAGTATGTTCCCTTCTAGCTCCATCCATGTTGCTGCAAATTGCAAGAGTTTCTCTTTTTTGATTGCTGAGTAATATTCCATTGTGTATACATACCACATCTTCTTAATCCAGTCATCTATTTTTGGGCATTTGGGTTGTTTCCATAGCTTAGCTATTGTAAATAGTGAATTAAAGAACTAGACATAAGACCTGAAACCATAAAATATATAGAAGGAAATTATAGGTGACATGACATGCACATCAAAAACATCTTTACAGACACATCACCCAAAGCAGTGATAGTGAAGGCAAAGATGAACAGCTGGGACATCAAATTAAAGAGCCCCTGTGTATTTTTTTTAAATTTATTTATACAAGAACTGGGGTACAGTCCAGATGCATGGGAGGGTGAGAGGATTCACCAGAGACAGAGCAGGGAACAGAACAGGCAGATGGACCAAAATACACTGCTGAGGGGAGCAGCAGGCGAGACAGGAGAGGTCCGCCATGCCATGTGGGACCCTCGCTGGCTGGCCGGGATTGAACCCGCGCTGCAGGGGCTGCAGACAGCTTCACAGTGCGGCGCTCAACTCCCTATGCCACCAGCGGAAGCCCAAGCCCCTGTGTATTCTATTTTTTTTTTAAATTTTTTTAAAGATTTATTTATTTATACAAGTACTAGGGTACAGGCCAGATGTGCGGGAGGGTAAGAGGACTCACCAGAGACAGCGAGGAACAGAACAGGCAGACTGATGAAATACACTGCTGAGGGGAGCAGCGGGCGAGACAGGAGAGGTCTGCTCGCTCCCTGTGTATTCTTAAAGTAACCTGTGGGGATGATGCCACGGGCTCTAAGCTGCCCAAATGGACGGTGAACATACCTGGCCTGGGATGGTTGCAAAATAAGCAGTCTGCTTTTAGCGTATTGTTTAGTAATTACTTTTAATTGAAAGGTGTGTTTCTCATTTACATGATGATGTATTATACATCACTCTCCCTGACACCAGTGTTTGGTCCTTAGTGTTAAAATGGGGTTGAACTGTGTATGGTCAGTAAGGTTGTAGGTTCCTTCTGTCTGTTGTTCCGGGCAGTGAAGGCATGTGAGGCTGTGGGGCACGGCACTGTGACCTGCCTGAGAGGGCCCTACTGCGCTGCTGAATTGCTGGGGTTGTTTGCGTCATGGCTGCATCCAGGCTTTTCTGTGACAGACTCATCTCTTTTTCTTTTAAAGATAGCCCTGGGCCTCCCCTGGTGGCGCAGCGGTTGAACGCTGGGCTGCAAAGTTGTCCACAGCCTCTGCAGCCCCGGTTCGATCCCCGGCCACTGGGTGAGTGTCCGACATGGTGTGTAGACCTTTCCTGCCATGCCCGCTGCTCCCCTCAGCAGTGTATTTCGTCGGTCTGTCTGTTCTGTTCCCTGCTCTGGCTCTGGTGAATTCTATCACTCTCCTGCTCTTCTAACTGTACCCAGTGCTTGTATAAATAAATAAATAAATCTTTAAAAAAAAAAAAAAGATAGCCCTGCCTGTCCTCTGTCTCTGAGTGCCTCTAATGTGAAATTCTTGAGTGTTGTCACCTAGTCCACTGTGCATTGTGTTCCTTAAGAGAAGTTGAAACCTGGGCCTCCCTGGTGGCGCAAGGGGTTAAGATGTAACCTATGAAGCAGTCCACAGCCTCTGCAACATGAGTTCTATCTCCCGCCGGCCAGGGAGCAACCTACATGGCGCAGCAGACCTCTCCTGACTTGCCTGCTGTTCCCCTCAGCAGTATACTTCGGTCAGTCTGCCTGTTCTGTTCCCCACTCTGTCTCTGGTGAATCCTCTTACCTCCTATGACTCTGGCCTATACCCAGTTCTTTCATGCATAAATAAATAAATCTTTTAAAAAAAAAAGAGAGAAAAGTTGAAACCTGGTGACTAACCTGGTGACTAACCCACTTCATTCAACCAGAGTGGGTTTGTCAACCTGAGAGGTCATGCAGGCAAGGTGGTACAGTTGCTCTGCATTCTCTGGCAGCTTCTGGGGCACCATCCAAGTAAGAGCAGGATGTGGGCATCTGCCTGTGCCCTTCAGTCTTCTGAAACTGGGCATGTGGGAGTTCAAACTCTACAGCTCTAAGTCCTTCCTGTGGGGAGAGGACGGCATACCTGAATGATGGTACGTGTCATTGGCGGGCTGGGGGTATGGTCTAGGTACGCTGGCCTGAGTGTCCTTCTTTGGTAGCATGTGAGCCAGAGCTGCCATGGCTGTGGAAAGGCATGTGGACTGCGTTTTGTGTGGCACCATCACCACTCCCTTTTCCTGCCGTGAAAGTCCTCTGCCCTCTGTTTGAGGGGAGTGCATGCACAGATGACACTTGGCACAGAGTTCCCACCCCACAGGACACATGATATACATGGCTGGGCTTCACTTAGTGAGGGGAGAAGTAAAATGCGGGTAAAGGAAAGCCAGTTTTCTGCTTACTTTATTTGAACGTGAAGCCAGAGTCCCCTTGATGCCTTGAAATCGCTACTCGGAAGTGCCTGAGTTCTTGGGTGTCTGCTGGCCTTCTGTGAAGCATCAAATTGAAGGGTGTGTGAGACTTGGACCTTCCTGGTGAGACCCCATATGATGTGGGGCCACTGCTGCAGCCTGATGTTTGCATTGGCCTTGTGGGTGTCACTAGGAGACACAGATGACCATCAGTGGGAGTAGAGCCTTTCAGAAGGACAACTTATTAAGTTCATTTTTCTCTTCATTTGAACTGTTCCCAATTTTCTCCCTCATTATTAAATTGTTACATTTCTAATTATCTTTACTTCAAAGGAAATTGAAGGGCTCTGCTTAACAGTGAGCCTGGCTCTCCACTGTATTGCTCTAGCTCCCAGCTTTGTGGGGCTAATTTGTACCTCAGGGCAAGAATTGTGTTTCTAAATTGGTATTGAGTGCGCCCGATGGCGATTACTGTCCGGATTCCAGGAAGGCATCTACTTGGAGGGTATTGCAGGCAACTTGCCCTTGGTGAGAGAACTGCATCGCAGCTGCATCGCAGTTCGTGAGCACCCCTGAGAGACTGTAAGTCTGTATGACAGTTGCCTCTCCATGGGGTGTTCCCACTCTTCAGGTCTGAGAGGACATGGCCTCGGCCTGAGGGGGTGTGCCACCCTCTGTGGTGTCCCTCTGTTTCTCCCAAGCAGCATTGGCTGGTATGGGGCCTGAAGGGTCTGGGGAGCTGAGCGGATGTGGACATGCATGTTTTGTTTGAGATACATGCTTTCCAGTGATTTAGCAGTAGTTTACATGCCTCTTTGACTAAGTAACAAAAAATACAAAACAACTTAAATATCTCTTTCAAATGTTTCAGAAAAAAATATCTCTTCTTTTGAAAGGATTTACTTATTTTAGTTATTTTCCTATTTTTTTAATATTTTATTTTATATAATTCTTACATCATTTTTCATTTTTGCACAGTGTATGCATTTTCATTTTGGTTATATTCCCCATACAATTCCCACCCCCCTTATTTTGGCGCTGATCCCTCCTCTCCCCACCACCCTCCCCGTTAGTGTGTCTCTGGTTTATAGTTGCTGTTGATTTTGATTTTTCTTTATTATAATTAGTCTTTTTTCTGGTCCCTTATTTAAGTTTTCTAAATTCCTGCGATGAGTGAGACCATCCGATTTTTTTTTTCCTCTTTCTGGCTTATTTTCACTGAGCATGATCCCTTCCAGCTCCATCCATGTTGCTGCAAATGTCATGTGTTTATCCTTTTTGATCGCTGAGTAATATTCCATTGTGTATATGTACCACATCTTCTTGATCCAGTCATCAGAGGGTAGAAAATTTTAGGAAGCTCAGAAAAAGAATGACAATTGGCTTTCAGGGTTGGTTCAGTCCCCTATCCCTTTAGCCCCACCCCGCCCCCTGTACACACTTGAATTTCTCAAAGGTCTTGTGCTGATAAACTTCTTTTCAATGAAAATATTTGATCATGTGAAGACTGGCTTGTATTAGAGAGGACTGGGGCTAGAAATCTCTACTCCAGGCCTAGAGATTCCTTATGCGCTGAGACTATGTCCTCAAAATATTCAGTAAGGGAACTTTTCATCAAGAGGGCAGGAAAGGACCTCTCTGAGGTGCTCTGGCACTGTTCCTGGAAAATCGTTGCCCACAGAGGTCCCGTTCTGTGCCGGGCTACCAGCAGCAGAGCTGACCAGTCTGAGCTCTTGTTCCATGGTGGCAGGCACTCGAGAGATTCTGCAACAACCACAGTAGGCTGGTGGTGTGCTGAACCAAGATGGGTGGGGAGTGACCTGGGGGCCTGATGGAGAAATCCTCTTGGAAGAAGTGACATTTTCCCTGAAGCCTGTGTTTTGAGAAGAGCTAGTCCTGGGAAGACAGGGAAGAGCTTCCCAAGCACAGTGTTAGCTAATACAGGTTTTTGGGGTGGAAGACCTGACACATTCAAGTGGCAGAGGAAAGGCCAATGGGAAGCCCAGTCATGTAGGAGTCACAGAACATGGACTTTGGGTTTGGTTTTAGGCAAGTTTCTCTGAGGTATCCTTGGTTACAGCAGGCACTGACGACTTCAGTAGGAAGGGACTCATGAGGTTCTCCTGAGGCTGGGTACCTTACTGGTTCTGGAGGCCAGGAAGAGTTCTCATGGGTACCTAGTAACCAGTAGTCATTCTCTTTGTAGTTGTGTTTGGGGCTCCTATACCACAGGGGCTGTCTTGAGGAATAGCTTTGGTCATAGCCTTTGGTGTTGGGAGGACGGTGGACCTTTGATTGTTGCTTGGGTTCTTCCCTCAATGGGAGTAGGTGAGGCTGTGGGGCCCCTCACAAAGCATTGCCCCTGTGTAATCCTGTGCGTGGTCATGGGCTCTGTGCTTGCATACCACTTGGTCACTGCATGTTGGGGAGCTCTTCAGCCTGGGGCCTGTGCTGTGTTCTGGGAATGTGGACACACTATTGGGTGTTCTTTGAAGTCTCTTGGACTAAAAGAAGAAGGGGCTTAGACGGAGGTTCAGCACTGCTCATTAGCAGAATGGACTGTGCACCAGTATTTAACTTCTTTTTAATACCCTTGTTTGTAAAATGGAAATGACTAAAACAGGTTGCTCTGAGCCTTAACTGTAATAGTTAATCTGGAGTAGTTTTGAAAATTATAAAGCATGACACATGGGCATCTGCTGTTCTCCTTATTGCTGCTGCTGTTCCATGTGGGTTTTGAAGGAGAAACCTGGAAAGAAAACTGTCATGTGCTGAGCTCCTCCTATTTCCTGGGTCTTTGGTTGGTGCTTTGCTGTTATTTTACTTATTTTTCTTTTTGCATATTCTTTTAAACCATTTCATTACTTCACTGTACTGATACTAGTTGTTAGAATCAACCCTGTTTTTACAGGTGGAATAAATCAAGGCTTATAGAAAGAAGCTCCCTGATGTGGTGGAGACAGTGGTGGGTTGTGGTTTGATCCCAGATGGTGGTGGTACTCTACCACACTACCCTGGGCATGGTGCCCGGGACTCAACTCATCCCTGGTCTGTGAGTCATCAGCTGCTGACAGGGTTTTGGCCTCCATTTCGTGAGTAGAACTACTATAGAGAACAGCGGTGCTGAGTGTGTATTCTTGATCCCGCAGGACGCCGGAAGACCTGTCCAGGTTTGTTGTCGAGCTGCAGCAGAGAGAGCTTGCCCTGAAGGACAGGAACAGCTCCATCACCAGCAGGTAGGCCTGGTACCCAGATATCATGGGGATGCCTCTTGCTTGGGAAAGCTCGGGCCCAGTTTGTGTGTACCCCCTGCTCGGGAACTGCTGTGCTTCCTCTTTAATCTGCCTTGGCAGAAAGGAAGGGGCTGGAGGGTACAAGTTGCCCCACATGTCTGTCCTGTTGCATTGAGACTCGTCAAAGCAGCAGGATGCTGTCATCCCAAAGACAGAGATCACTGTGGGATCCCTGCAGGGTGGGCAGCTCTAAGAAAGGCTGTGTGCTTGGTCAGGGTCATTTATATCTTTATAGTGGCTCTACTGCATGGCACTTGATGGTGTAGAAATTGCACCCTAAGTTAAAAACCTCTGTGTGTGTGTGTGTGTGTGTGTGTGTGTGTGTATGTGTGGATTTGTGCTTGCAAGGAATGTCCACAGAGAGTAACAGAATAGGCAGGACACCTTTGGCTGCAAATAACAGAAAAATCTCACCCCTGGCTTTAGCAGTGAAAAATTTGTTTCCTTGCCTAGCAGGAAGTCCAGAAGCAGGCAGCCGTGACCTCATTTAGGCCTGGTGTTAGTGCTTTTCCTCCTGACACCAAATACATGGTGTTTTTTCCAACACCAGTTCTTCAGCTCTCTGCCACCACTGTTGTTCTAGAATCTACTTAAGTCCCAACACCAACTGCCTTGCAGACTCCACAAGACACTCCCGCATCAGGGCTGTCAACTGCCTGGTCAGGTCAACTGCCTTGATCTGACCCCACCACCACTTAGATTGGATGATTAACTAGAACAACTCACAGAGCTGAGGAAAGTGCTTATATTCTCTTACCGTTTATTACGAGGGTACAGCTCAGGAGCAGCCAGATGGAAGTGCTACAGCATGCAAAATATGGGGGTATGGGGGTAGTAGAAGTCCCATGCTCTCTCTGGGTACACCACCTTCCCAGCACTCACATGTGCTTACCAGCCTGGAACCTCTCCAAATGCCTTTGTTTGGGTTTTTTTAAAAAATGGCGTTTGTATTACATAGTTATGCTCGATTAGATCATTGACTGTTGGTGAATGACTCAACCTCCAGCCCCTTTCCCCTCTTTGGAGGCTGGGGATGGCGCTGAAAGTTCCAGCTGAAAGTTCCATGCTGAAAGTTCCAGCTTCCTCTGGGGTCAGCATTATCTTGGAGCTGTCTAGGTCACTGCCTGCCCCCTTTCAGAGTCACCTCATCAGCATAAGCTCTGGTGTAGTTGACAGAGCCTTGTTATGAATAACCAAGAATCCAAGGGTTTAAGGAGCTGTGTGCTTATTAAACCTGCTCTGAACTCAGATTGGTGTTTCACGAGAGCATGACTATTTGGTTCTAGGTGTCACATCCAGGGGCAGATCAAATGCTGTTTCTTGGGTCTCTTTTCTAGAACAAGGAAACCTCTCCTAGGGCCCCACTGTCAGCAGAGTCCCTCACGCTTCTTGGCTTGCCCCAGACCAGTTACCCTCAGGGGATGGAATTGCTGTGATGAGATTAAACTAGTTCTACTTCAGTCACTTGAGCAGTGGTGTGTAGCTGAGGAGTTCAGGCTCCTCCAGTGAGGAAGGAAGGGGTACCAGGGACAGGCTGTAAGGCAGATGGCCACATCAGGAACCCCTGGGCAACCTGCAGTCCTGACAGACTGGTTTGTGAGGAACCAGCCTGCCTGCCATTGGTTCCCTGCCACAGCTCCATCCCCATGTGCGGATAGCATTTTAATAATTTATTTGTAGCCAGAAGGAAGATTTTCTTATTTTGGGGGCTGATGTCACTTTGAAATTGGCTTTTAGAAGCATCTGGTACTTTGGACATAATCACATCAATTTAGTTTAAAAACCTTGAATGATAAAGATTGCCTTTTGCTTTCAAAGCTACTGTCAGATGAAACGGGTATTAAAAGTGGTCTGAAATTAAAGCTTTAACATTTTTCTAGGCAATCCTCTTCATTTTACTTTGAATTTGAAACAGAATGAACTATTAGGGAAAAGGAAAACTTGTCAGCATTTTTCTCCCGCCAAACTGTGAGGTACTTTGTAGAATTATCTGCTTTGACCAGTAGAGAAAGATTTGCCTCTGCATCCGCAGAACCATGAGAAGGGCCGCTTCTCACCTGCAGGTGTCCTGGACAGCCCCATCGCTGCTGGACTTGGATGTGGATTCAGCCATCTGTCTCTTGTTTGGGACTGGTTTAGGAATGGACCCTCTGCCTCGGAGAGCAATTCTCTGTGGAGGGTGGGGGTCGTTGTGACTCCTGGCTTTCATCTGAGAGCGGTCGTCCCGGGGAGCAAGGGTGAGCTGGGCAGGCATCCCACCAAGGAGCTCTGCTCTTCACCTCCTCTTCATCTTCCGAGGGCTCAGGGGTGAGATGGAGTGGTAAGACCTAGGAGGACTCCATGCCTGTCACAGTACATACTGCCCACGGGCAGGATCCTGCTGGCGTGACCATGTGTTATGCACACCATGTCCAGGTGTCATGCCCAGTGCAGTCCCCCTGGGGGGCTGGAGGAGCCAGGATGCCTCGTGCTCTGACCCACACTGACTAGGCCAAGATGGGGCACGTGTGGCGTGGTCATGCTGGCTGGACATGTAGGGGACTGGACACTGCATTCTCAGCACAACCATGTTGCCCTCGTGTTGTCCATGTAGAAGGAACCTGGTAAGGGGGGGCAGCTGACTGTTGAACAGAAATTCAGGTTAACTGGGAAGGAGACAGTTTGGCAAGATGACGAGAACGAGGTGTTCAGGGGTTACACAGGAGTTAGGCTGGAGGGGTTCACTAGGTACTCCATTCCTCCTTAAGGAACAGAAAGTAAGCAAGTGTTCATTTGGAGCCCATAAAGCTGAAGCTGGTCAGAGATGCTTGTGGGTTTTCTCTCCCAAGCATTTTTTCCAGGTAGCTGTTGCCTCTGCTGAATGCTTCCTGCTGCCGCCTTGGCTTAGGTTTGCACCAGCCCGTCTTCGTAATCATGGTCAGAGCATTTCATATAGTTCAGGGGAGACTCTGACTCTCTCCTGTTCCCTTTACTGAGCAAGTGAGTGAAGCTAGGGAAGGGCTGGACCAAACTATGTGAAACAAGTGAAGGAACAGTGTTCCATGCACAGAGGTGCTGAGTGGAAAAGCCATCACCTGCCTCTTGGGGGAGGGTAAGATGACATTGTACCTCTGAGCCACATGCCAGGCTACCAACCAGCCTGGAGTGGAAAATAGCCCTTCAGTACCGTGAATTAAGGCTTTTGACCCCTTGTTACTGCTGGTGAGTCATGGCTCCAAACTTGACTAAGTATTCCTAAGACTTTTACGTTGTTTAATGTTTTTGCCTTCAGATGAGACTGGAAGCCTGGTGGGGGGCTCATCCTGATACTGGGGCTAGGACTTGTTGGCCCTCCAGCTTGCAGGAAAGGGCACTTTCAATGGGTAGTGATGAGTTTTGCTGTTAGTGCTACATGTATTTACTTAAGTTCTGAGCTTTAATTTCCTTATGTCAGAACAGGGCTAGCTTCTCTAGGTAGCACTGTTTTGAGCTCGGAGTGAGGTGGTGACAAGGTACCTGGGAACCCGGAGGACAAGGAGGTAAGATAGGACGCATCCTCCGGGTGACTAGAGCCCCTAGTTGGGGCAGCATTCTGGTTGGCTGCTGGTAGGGCGTCAGTAGGGCGTCCTCTAGGAAGAGCTGAGTGTTGGCGTGTCTTTCTGTTAAACGGGTGGCCTTTTGGTCAGGCTTTGCCTTTCATGGCCATCATTGGACAGCTCAGGAGGTGCCATTGATCACTAATATGAATGGGTCTGTGGTGCTTTTGGACAGGAGTTTATCACAGCACAGGGAGCCTTGCCTTTCTCTCCTTGTGGCCCTTGCTTTGCTGTGGTTCTTGAAGGCTGCTCTTATACCTCCTGATGCCCGGGGAGTACTCAGGATTTGTGTGGGCAGATCTGGGTGTGTCCCACACAGCATGCCCAGGTCACTACTACTTGTAGCCTCCTTGGCCTTTGCTGAGCCCTTGTGAGTATTCTGGGTTCCTCACTACACAACCATGTGCTGCTCCCAGCATTGCTGATAGAGCCAGTGGGTCCTGTGAGCCAGGTCTTTCTTCATAGCTCACATCATGGCCACACCATGATTTTTCAGGCTGATAAGTGATGGGCTGACAGGCTTTGAGCAAATGTTGAAGAACATGGATTGGGAAGTTTGTGCACGGAGGGCTAGGATATTCTGGGTATACCTGCCTTGCTGGAAAAAAAAACGGCTCACTGTGGAGAATGGGTGGTGGAGTGGTGCTTCTCTGGATTCTCTCAGGGCCCCAACATCAGCTCCTAACCTGTGAGCATGGTGACAGCAGTGATGGTGAGAGTGATGAAATTTCTTGAGCACATTTCCATGCCAAGGACTGCGCTGTGTGCTTCTGTAGCACCTCACCTGAGAACTTTGAGGTAGATGCTGCTAGTTTGTTTCACAGCAGAGAATCCTGAGTGCCCCACCCCCAAGCCCCTGTTAAACAATAAATTAGTAGAAATGGATTTGACTGACAGCCTGTGCATCTTCAGAATTCCATGTTTTTTTTTGAAGATGGACCCACATGTCTGTGAAGGACCTGCCTGTTGTAGAGGGGCCTCTGTCTCTCTTTCTGGTGCAGATGCTGTTCTAGGGTCATCTGTCTGGCTCTGGGCCGGCCCATCTGCTTGAAGCCACAGGCTGCCCTCCTTGCTGTGGAAGAGGAGTAGAACCTCATATAGAAGTAATTGAAGAAAGGCCACTGACCAGCACAGACGTAGGTAGAGCTCTTTCGTCTCTGCCTCAAAGCTGCTGTGCACCTTGCTTTCCTGCCAGCTGGGCTGCTCTTCTGGGCTGATGATTCCCTTTGTACAATCAGCCTTCAAGTGGTGCCTGTTCACACCCAGAAGCACACTCTAGCTCTGGGCTGCTCTAATCACTGCAATTTGCTTTAAAGATCACATTCTTCCCCCTTCGGGCTGTAGATATCTCAGAAGAGCCCTTGGCCTCAGTTGCAGAGGTTGACAAGCTCTGAAGAGCCTAGAGTCATCGTCTTGCTTTAGAATGTCAGCTGATCTTTCCCAGACCCCCTGCCAGCTTCCTGGTGCTTGGTCCTGGGTCTCTGATGGGGTGCTGCCTTCCTCGGATGCCTGGGGCTCAGGGTGACAACTGGAAGTGGCAGTTATTTAGTGAAGAATAAACAACTAAGCATGAGCTGTCAGTGCCCACACTGCCTAGAGAAGGTGGTGCCCTGGGTTGGTTTTCCTAGCATCTGCCAGGTTGATGGGTTTTTCTGTCACCTCCCAAAGGTGAGTTAAGGTCAACATAACAGTCAATGATTCTTAATGTGCCTCTTTTCCTGCTATTTGTCCAAAGCATTTAGGCTGTCCTCTTAAACTGTCTTAGAATGCAATTAGGCCATGTTCCCTTTGTCACCCTGTGTCTGTGTGAGTTATGGCGTTCTCAAGCTGTCCAGAGGCCACAAGACCAGTGATGGGTGCAGAAGATTGATGACGGCTGGGGACCATTTCTCTGCATCTGGGTGGGTTTTACATTCCGCCGGACACACCGGCAGGTGAGGTCGGGAGCTCTCCCGGCTGGAAGCACAGGTTGCCTATGTTCAAATATTTGCTCCTCCGTGGAGTAGCTCTGGGTCCTTAGACATTTTCATAGCCTTTCTCTGTCTTGCCCATTGAGATGATGCTGATGGCAGTGACTCTGCTAGGATTGTGGTGAGAGCTTAGTAGAGTAGCCTCTGCGAAGCTTGGTGTCTGGCATAGTAAGCATATGGTAGCTAGGAATTGCCCTCATCATTGTTGTCACTTCATCGTTTTTTGAGATAACTGGCAACCGTGACTTCTGGGGGAGCTCAGGGCACAGCAGTGGGGAGTTTCCAGTAGGCTCACTAGTGGCCAGCTATGAAGCCCAGAAGGGTTGAATTGTGCATGTTTGAAAGGTAGAGTGATGGGGTGTGCTGGGGATTGGATGTGGCAGCAAGAGAGCGAGTGAGCAAGAGAGACAGACCCCCACCCCATGGTGAGGGTTTTGGTGTGAGCACATGAAACAGTGGACTTAAATGGATGCGGCCATGCAGAAGGGCAGGTGTGGGCAGAGGGGAGCATGGCTGTGGTTGAGGACATGACACTCTCTCTCTCTCTATATATATATTTTTTTAAAGATTTGTTTTATTTATATAAGAACCAGGGTACAGGCCAGATGTGCAGAAGGGTGTGAGGATTCACAGGAGACAGAGCGGGGAACAGAACAGGCAGACTGACAAAACACACTGCTGAGGGGAGCAGTGGGCGAGACAGGAGAGATCTGCTCACCATGTCGGTTGTTCCAAGGCCAATGGGGATCGAACCAGCACTGCAGAGGCTGCGGACAGCTTCTCAGCGCTGCGCTCAACTGCCTGCATCACCAGAGAGGCCCTAGGACATGACAATATTAAGAAGCCTGTTAAGAGATGCAGACTAGAGATGGCTCCTTCCAGGCCATAGCTGAAGCAGGAGTCTGCACGCTCTGCCCACCACCTGGGCTAACAGAGTAGAAGTCCTTGATGACTTTGACACCAGTTGCTTTGGGGTTAATGGGGGCTCGAGCTGGCTCTAGTTCTGCCCTGAGAACTTTGGCATCTGTTTTTCTTGTCTGGAACTCTCTTCTCCCAGGTGTGCCCGTGTGACCTGCTCCTCCCTCCTTGGGGTTTGTGTGCAGATTTTTCCTGGTCAGTCTGAGATGGCTTCTGTGTTCCTTGTTGCCTCTCTCCCCACTCACTGTGATGTAAACTCCTGTACAGGGCTGAGTTTTTTTCATGGCTTTGGGACCTGGAAGAGGGCCTGGTCCAGTGAGCTGCTCAGTGAGGGAGCGTTGAATGGACAAGTCAATGACCTGGTTGAATAAGCATAGTGACTGTGCCAGGTAGACTTAAGAGACCCTATGTGGGTGACTGCCTGTGCTGCTCTGGTCCCCACAGGGCCCCCACAGGGCCCCCACAGGGCCCCCAGCTTGGAAATGCTGGAGCAACAGCTGAAAGTCAGTTAAACAGAAGCCCTGTCAGGCTGTGAACAGGCTTGCTGAAAGGCCTGGGTGTGCACTCTTTGACCTGCCACCTGCTGGGCTGGCGCTGGGCAGCTCCCTCTGCCTCATCCATCTGCCTGGCTCTGAGCTCCACCATCACCCGGGCAGCCTGACTGGGCTGTGCTCATGTTGGTCTCAGCCAGTTACTGTCTCCACAGGAGCGGCTGGGGATTTTCAGTGACGAAGACTGAGGCCTCACCTGTCAGGCTTCAGAAGAAGACTTGGAGCCGGCCCGTGTCTAATGGGTTGTCTTCATGTATTCCTCAAGGGTGGCCCGCACCACTGTCCGGAGGAACAGAGGGGCATGCTGGCTCTGAGCTTGGTCGTTCAGTCAGGAAGCCATCCCTTTAGACTAGACTGAGTTCCCTTAGCTCACACCTGTGTGACCCTGGGGTCCAGTGTGACTTCTCTGTCCTGTCCATGGGAAGAACATCACGATGTGTGGACTTCCCTCTCCTGTCTAGTCTGTGCAGGACATGGTAGTTCTGGGTCTGGGTCATCGCTTCTTCTCTTTTGCACTGTTGGGATATTGGGGGGCTGCCTGTAGGCTTTGACCCCATTTCCAGTTTGTCACCCTGACCCCCACCCTGTTGTGCAAGGTTTGTACCCTTCTTGGAGAGAGAACCCCGTCAGCCTTGTGGGTGTGGAGACAAGCTGGTTGGCTTTCTGTTCCCTGAACTGCGCCTGCTTTTGAGTCCCCAGGCCTCTCAGGGTCTTTTTTCCAGTTTTTTCTTCTGTGGAGAGAGGGTGACAGTGTTGGACCACTCTGGCTAGAGTTAAAAGGAAGCCACTTAAGGGAAGCCCACCAGCTCCCCTGAGTCTGGGGAAGAGCAGGTTCTTCCGGCTTAGGCTGCTCTTCTCCCTTGGCCCCTGTATTCTTCTACCTCCTCTTCTTATCCGGACTGTGAGTGGTAGGAGGCCTGTGACTGTCCAGCTGCCGATGAGTGCTGCCAGAGCACCCCTGGTTCTGTGCCGCAGATGTGAACCGCTCTGGCACCCAGCCTGAGGGACATTGTGCACCTCCCTCTGGAATCTCTGTAGCCTTTTGCTCCCTATGTGTTCCTGTACCTCTGTTCCATCACCTCCCACTTTTTCCTTTAGATGATGAGTTTGTGTCTGTGTTCACTCTTGCACTCTCTCCCACCCACCCACTTCTGCTAAGCTGCTTGAGGGAATTTTAGACTGTAGATCAGACCACATGCTCCCTTCCTCATCCCTGTGAGATCCTTTTTCTCCTGGGACTAAGTGCAGACTCCTAATGTGGAGAGCTACAAAGCCCTAGGGATCCAGTCCCTGCTGGCTTCTTCAGCCCCCTCTCCTTTCACCCTCTCCTTGTTCAGTCTTCAACTCTGACACCCATGCCCTTCCTGCCTTTGCACGTGCCTTCCTTACCTATCTCCTGGTTAGCACCAGCTGACTCCTGGCCTTCTGCTCAAGTCTTTTGGTCACTATAGTTCTCAAACCTCCTCTCTCTTACTTGGGATTTGGGTAGGAAAAAGAGAGCCCAGCAACATCTGGAACATTCTCTGGCTGAATGGAGGGATACTGGGCCTCCTGGCCTTATTGGGCCTGCCTGGTGCACAGCCACTGCAGTGCCTGAATTTGGACATGAGGTGGTGCCTGCAGCACTTACTTGCTCCGCTCTTTTCTCTCCTCAGAACAGCAGGAGTGCTGTTACCAGGCCCATAAATTTCTTGGCCAATTAGAGTGGAGTTGGGTGGAGGGGAGTGGGGAGAAGTGCCTGAGAGAACTAAGGTGAATGGATGTCTTTCCTATGCTCTGGGGGGTGAGTTTCCACTTTCCTCTCTGGAGGTGGGTCTCTGGGTGCCCTGGGGTTTCCTGATTGGACCTAGTGAAATCTGCAGTAGGCACATTAAGCAGAGAGCCCATTCCATATACCTTAGGGCACAGACCATCAGCCCTTGAAGATCTCTTCACTGGGGCTCTGGGACATAACTGAGTCACTCTCATTTTCCTGCTATCCCCGTTTTTGTTCTTGAAACCAAGTTCCCGTCACCCTGAGGAGAGAGTGGGTTCAGAGGTTCACTGTTGTGGGTTAGTGGCAAAATTTGCTAGGGTTTCTGCCCGTGCCAGCCTAGCACAGGGTGACTACCTGGCAGGGGCCCTTTGCAGCTGCTGGGAAAGAGTTGTTTTATTTATTTATTTTATTTAGATATATATTTTACATCATTGTTCATTTTTGTACCATGTATGCGTGTATGCTTTCTACTTTCAGATGTATTCCCCATAAAATTCCCACCACCAGCTCTTCCATGAACCCAGAGGGGCTGGTTTGCAGTTGCAAGTGGGGGCAGAGCCTACGTTAGAGGTCTGGGATGGGCCTGTCGAGACTAAGACTTTAGCACGCTGCACCATTAGTCTGCTCTTTGAAGCAAGAGGCTCGCGTTAAGAATACATTGGATGCATCGGAAGTCCATTGTTACTGTCGGTACTTAGGTGTTTTTAATTTCCCAGAGGTGTAACATTTGAGCTGGCTTCCATGGTGGAGTAGTTTGTGATTTTGTCGTCTCTTTGTGGCATGACTTCTCTGGGATTGTCTCTCAGCCAGGACGTCTTCTGTTCAGTTAGAGTGAGGAAGCCCAGCATTCTGAGTAGGCGGGTCTGGATTAGGGACTGAGCTTCTGTACTTCTAATAAGCATCTGGGTGATCCTGATGCCATAGGTCCTGGGACCACAGTTTGAGTAGAACTTAACCACTCTGTAGGTCTTGGTTTCTTTGTGCTGTTGAATGCAGAAAGGCCTGGAAAACTCCATTCCTGATCAGAACATTGCAAGTAGGTCCCTCATGTACTATGATCTCCCTTGGGTGAGGATAGCAGAATTTCTGTAAGAAAACTGACTTTGTTGTGGGGGGCCATCAGCCTCATACTTTTAGGGCCTTCCCTCCCAGTGCGTCTGCTCAGGTGTGTGTTCCCTGGAGGTAGCATGGGTAGCTTGCTGTAGGCCCTGCCAGCTGTGTTCTTTGGCCAACCTCTGGGCCCTTTGCTCTGTGTACAGACCTAAAGGCTCTGAGTCTCCAGTGGGACTGTGGGTGAGTTCCTGGCCCAGTGAATACTGGTCCAGCCCCTCCTTCTGCTTTGGGAGGTTATCCTGAGTTCCTGCTCTGGAGTCTAGGAGGCTTATCTGCTCTGTCACTTGGGGCACAGAATCCCTTTGCACTTCAGGCCCCTGCCCTAAACTCTACCCAGGAACAAACAAGTGGCACGATCCATGCTGGCAGAGCTTGTGTTTCCTGGGGCTGCAGCAGCAAGGACACTAGATTTGTTGTCCGCACCTCTGGAGGGGAGAAAACTGAGCAGAGAAGACCGAGAGCTGGTGGCAATAGAGTGTAGGCTAGGGGTTACAGGGTGTGGTAGTAGAACTGTGGTGGCAGAGCCAATCTGGGCCAACCTTCATGGAGCCAAGGCAGGATGTAATCTGGGGTGGGGCAAGATCATCAGTGCTCCCTCCCAGGACAGCGTGGACACCACTCCCCTTGACTGAGCAGGGTCTGGCCTT
Organism: Talpa europaea; assembly: GCF_964194135.1. Lineage (NCBI taxonomy): Eukaryota > Metazoa > Chordata > Mammalia > Eulipotyphla > Talpidae > Talpa > Talpa europaea. Next base: position 72,047,590 of record NC_140079.1, read on the forward strand.
CATCTGATCTGAGCTTTCTGACGGGGGGTTCCTCCACCTGCACTTCAGGCAGCTTGTGTTGTCTCTCTTCAGCAAGATGAGATGCCATTAATATTTCACACCCAGACTGTTTTCTTGCATGTTTTGCATTTCCATATTTAAAATGGCATTTACATATTCATGACCTTTTAAATAAGTTTTTATTGTTAAAGGATGTGGAAGTGGTTAAAATGTGAAACTCCCCCTTTTATTCAAGCACTGGAAAAATTTTCATCCTTAAATGAAATAAATTTCTGAGTGGTTTGTTCTGTAGCAGTAGCTGTAGGAAAATTGCCCTGGAAGCCAGTGTGCCCAGGGCTCATGTGGCCAGCCTCCGGGTGTGCTGACTGGGACAGATAGGCCCAGGGGCTGTTTTCTCAGTTTGCAGTCACTATCAGGGATGGTCACCTTCTGAGTTTCTCCTGTGTTGCACCTTGCCTTCCCCTGTGAGCTGGGGATGGCTGTTACCCATTTTCCTTTTGGAGGAAGAATATAAAGCTGACAAGACTCTTGTTTTGGAAGTGACTGAGTCTTCCTGAGTCTATCACATGGCCTGCTGGGGGCAAATCAGACTCTGCCCAAGAGTGATTTAGACTCTTCCCACCCTTCCTCATTTACCAGTGTCAGATGCACCCACGTCATGGTTTTTCTGCACCACCTTTGGCCTTCCCTTTGAGGCAACTTGGTCTTATAAAAGAACCCAGCCCCATGTGAAATAGTGGCATCTCCTGGCTCTGCTGTCCAGGTTGGCTATGGACAGAACTGGTCACCCACTTCATGTATTCTCCTCCTGTGTGGAGGGCGAGGTGCCCGCCCTCTTCCTGCAGGGTTATTACCAGGTCATTTTTAAGGACATGTGAGGTACTGACCTGAGCTGCTTGGACAGCTACTGGTATTCTTATTTCTTTATGGTTGGGCACCATCTTTTGCTTCTGGGTGGTAGGTAGATGAGTAGATGCTCTGAGGAGGACTGACAGAATGGGAGGCATTTGGAGGGGCATCTTTAGGTTGCCTGCAAGTCTTGGGGTCTAATGTGGGTCTGTGTTAAGCCAGGCATAGCTCAAGGACTCTGTGGGGCAGAGGGCTTTGGAACCTGCAGACATGTGACCCCGATGGCTTGGCGTTGGTTTTGTGTGCTGCAAAGGAGTGGATCAAGGGCTTTCTATAATAGATTCCAAATAAAGTACTAACTCGGGGACACCCAGGCCAGAGAAGACAAGAGCTTTGTTCTTAACTGCACTCTGAGTCCCTAATGGAGTTGAACCTCGGGTGCAGTTTCTACATCTCCAGTCCTTATGTTTTTAATTTTGTATTTCTTAAATTTGAAATGTATTATCATAGGACTTTCTAAGTAGCACACAAAATCCTTAAAAGCCATTGAAGAATTTCATCATACAACATTTTGAAAATTTACGTGGCAGTAAACACCTTAACAAAGTCACAAAACAAATAGCAAAGTTTGTTTTTTAAGTAGTTTTTAAATATTTCTGAATGGGTAACCATGAGCTCTAAGCATATGACAAGTTTCTGGGCCTGGCCTGCTCTGCTTTGCTTCTTGGAGGTGGCTCAAATGAGGACTCCTCCATTTGAGTCACTTTTCTGACTGAGTCACTTCCTGGTATCACTAGAAGGGAGTCACGCCGGCAGGAACGGTTGGTGGCCACATGGAGCACTGGCCTTCTGCAGGTAGCAGGATGTCACAGACAGGCAGAATTGTGCGCCCCCCACCCCCGACTCCCAAAACATAGAGTCTGTTATCTTTGTATGGAGACCTCATGCTCATTTACATGGCATGTCCTTGGGTTGGGGTTGTCACAAGGCCTCTTCCCATCATAGCCTTGAGACCTCATCTGCTTTCTTCATGTGACTGGCAGGGATTCTCAGGCGGTGTCCTTTGCCCCAGCCCAGTGCTGGGCCTGTCCCGGTGACAGCTTCTCCCAGTGCTGTGGCTCTTTCCCTCAGGCGCTGGGCTATTGGATCAGCTGGTCCTTTCAGAGGCCCTCTTCCCCAGCCTTTGCCCTTTTGGTGGTGGTTGGACAATGTATGTAAGGAGACAAGACTGAGGCAGGAGCACCATGCTGAAAGAGGGCCTGTTTGTCTTGTCTCAGTCAGCTGTGGGCCCTGTACTGAATGTCAAACCTGCAATTACAGGTGCTTCTGTCTCTGTGGGTTCTTGAATCTTCTGCTTTTCCCTCTGGAAAGTCAGACTAATGCTACCTGCTTTGCTAGATTCTGGAGAACTGAAGGTGGTGGAAGCGCTGCCACCATGTCGGTGCCAGTGGACAGCAGCTGCTGTTATCTGGGTAGGGGGATTGGTGGTCCCTGGGTCCCCATTCACTTACCTAGAGCACAGTTTTAATTCCGGCCTTTCCAGGGCGTCTTTGGAGGTCAGGTGCAGCTCGTATGTAGGGCTGCTGAGTCAGTAGTGTGTTGTCCTCACCACTACAAGTCTGCCCCAGCCTCCAGGGGCTCGGGTGATTGCAGCCATGGGACAGACAGAGGTGACCCTGTAAGCTCGTCCTTTGCTTCCTCACTGCCAACTTGGCTTTCTCTTAACAAAATGGAAATGTGACTTTCGTATTCATGCCTCAGATCCCTACCTCTCATTGTAGTTTTCCTTCAGTTTTGTCAATAAAATATTTTTATTTTTGACCTCTCTGTGCCGAAGTACTTATCTCCCCCGGCCACTTGGTTGCAGCACCCGCCACACTTCATTAGGCCGAGAGTGCGCCTGTGCAGGAGTCTGCACCCCAGCCTGCTGAGTGTGCTGCGGCAGAGCAGTGAGGGTGGTGTGGACAGACAGTGAGCGGTAGTGTTGGTGACTAGTGTGTGAGACAAGGGAGTGTCCCCCATTTGGAGGAGACGGTAATGTATTCCCATTCCCTTTTCTTCCCTTTGGAATTGGTGTGAAACTATTCCACATGCTCTCAACCCTCTGTCCCTCCGTGGCAGTGTTTTTTACAAACATTATTCTGTGGCATGTTTTCCTCCCACCCCCCCATTACGTCTTATGTTCCATAGGTCACAGCTGAGCTGCTGCAGGAGGCAGTGCGGTGCAGGGGTCGGAGCGCAGCATGGGGGTATGGACTGCGCACCCTGCCCTGATCTCTGTGCGTGACTGTAGACTAGGAATAAGTGGCTGGAGGGCAGGATTGAGGAAGGACAGCTGCTGCCCTGCCCTGACTGTGTCTCCATTAAACTGTACCACGCTCCAGCCCCATGCCTCCTGGCTTCCCGCCTGTGGAATGAATGCAGGGGCTGATGGAGCACAGTTTGGGTGGTACTGGCCTGAGAGAACCCCAACAGAGGAACTCGCCGTATCAGGCTGCAGGGGCTGGGGGTTAGCTTGTGTGTCAGAGCCACGAAGTCATGTCAGAGGTGACACAGTGACTGCTCTTTTCCTGAATGAGGGCTCAGACATCACCATGCCACCATGTTGCAAGTCTACCTGGAGAAGACAGGGTATTAATCCAATGTCATTGGTTTCTGGAGTTTGGCAGGGCAAGAAGTGATTTGTATAGATTGCAAAAAGGGAAGGAAAAGGAAGTTTATGGAATTCGATAAATATTTAGTTTCCTTTGTGATATTTTATAAGAACAGAGTATGCCCAATCTTAGCACCCCAAATAAAGAAATACCATCTGGAGAGCCACTTAGGTTGAAGCGGGTGCCTGGGTCATCTCCATCCTGTGACAGCTTGTAAAATCTTCCTATTGGCTCCTCAAAAGGTAGTATAGGAATCTAGATTTCTTCAAACATTTGGACAAAAACAGGTGCATAGTATCTGAATGTTTATTGTTGGGTGGAAGAGGCGGTGAATGACTCCTCTGGTTGGTCTGTAAATATTAAAATCTTCTGCTTCCTTAACTGTTTTGAAGGGACTCGTGGAGGCCCAGCCTGAAGAAAGCAGGCTTCCTGCTTGCAGTAAGAGCCAGGGCAGATGGTTGGGGCTCCTTGATCTCAGTGTGAGAGTGCAAGTGGGCCCACATACCCGAGGGCTCCAGTCTCCGGAGCACAGATGCTTCTCTCAAGTTCCCTGATAGCCTGTGCAGGAGTCTGCACCCCAGCCTGCTGAATGTGCTTGACCCTATAAGCCTTGAGTTAACGAACTTCCCACTCATCCATGAAGACCAGCGTAGCGGGCTCATTTAATGAACAAGCCCAGGAAAACACCCATATTGATTCTCGATGTAAAGTGTAGGACAGCGTCTCTAATGTTTTGGGTGATCTAAGTACTCTCCTTCCTTGCTTGGCAAAGCATTGAAACAGTCTGTCCTCTCTGCCTCACGCCTCAGTCCCTCATGCTGAAGCCCAGAGGAGATGCAGGGTAATGGTGAGGATGAGGTGGAGCCGAAGCACCTCTTCTCTGAGGGGCACAGCCAGCAGCTTTAGTGTCAGTGGCATTCAGCTCAGGTCATCTTGCTTGAGGACGGACCTAGAGGAGGCATCGTTCGTCACACAGGACTGGGTATTGCTTTTGATGTGTTTCTCCATCAAATAGAAACAAAAATGCATATATTTGTGAATGTACCTGTGTACATTATCCCCCTTGGTCCTTGCACAGTCTGCCTACTAGAAACTGTGCTCACTTCATAGCATTTCCCCAGGTCACGTGGTTACTTCAGATTTCAGTCTCAGTATGACCTCTGACCTGTCTCCCCAAACTGCATCCTCTTTGTGGTGTTGCCACTCTTTTCGCAAGTGCTTTTGTGCTTTTAAACCACAGATTGCTTCGTGGGATATGGAGACCCCTCTTCCTGACCCTGTCACACTTTTTGTGGCTGGCTGCTTAAAACTTACATTGAGAAAAATATCCTGAAGTGTATCAACTTTAGGATTCTTTACTAAATACATTTTACTTCTTTATAAGTACACCTTTTCCTCGTGTTCATAATAAACAGAGTGTGTCACATGAGTTGATGGGTAGGAATTCAGCGCATTGTCTTCCAGAGACTGGACCTTTAGCTACCTGTTCATGTTAAACATCCTCATCCCCCTAGGCCACCATTCCTCCTGCTTTTCAGCCTCAGGACCACTTTGCACTCAAAATTTATTGGGAGTAAAAAAATAAAAAAAGCTTTTGTTCATAGGGGTCATGTTTAGTAATTATAATATTTTGAAATTAAACAAAATTAAAACATTTACTTAAGTTATACTTATTATAATTTCATTAAAACACCTCCTTAACATAAAATATTATTATGAAAAAGATGTTTTCTAAAACAATATTTAGTGAGAAGAATGCCATTGTTTTACATTTTTGCAACTCCGTTGTCTGGTTAAATAGAATATAGTTGGCTTATTCTGTTCTTCTGCATTTGGTCAAAAATTTTTTTTAAAGATTTATTTATTTATACAAGCACTGGGGTACAGGCCAGAGGCATGGGAGGGTGAGAGAATCCACCAGAGAAAGAGCAGGGAGCAGAACAGGCAGAAGGACTGAAATACACTGCTGAGGGGAGCAGCAGGCGAGACAGGAGAGGTCTGTAGCACCATGTGGGAATCTCCCTGGGCCGGGCGGGAATCGAACCAGTGCCGCGGAGGCTGTAGACAGCTTCACAGCGCTGCGCTCAACCTGCTGTGCCACTGGGGAGGCCCTGCCTTTAGTCAATTGTGATGTAACTGGTTGAAGTTTATGAAGAAAATTTGGTCTCTCATAGAGTGATAGTTGGAAGAAGGAGGTCCTGGCAAATCCCCAAAAGGAACTTTTTTTGCACCTGCAGCTCACAACTCAGTTGGTGGCCAGTACTACTCTTCAGATAGACAGAGGGTTGGGGGGGAGGAGTATTGATTGTTCCTTGACACTTTCCACAACTATCACCTTTCTGTGTGACGGTTCTTCAAAATACTGATTTGAATATAGAGACACATTTTGTAACGTTCCTTCATTAGAAATTCAGGAATACCAATCTAGGAAAGTGTCATTCATGTTGCAGAGAAAAGGGCTGTTCTTCGGTGCCATACATTGGGGATGGTTGAAGGAGGATCTCTGTTTTTCAGCAGCAGAGTTGACTTTCCTTCCAGATGTTCTAGATGTTCCAGGTGTTTTAGATGATCTGTGCTGGAGGTCACAGTACACGGTACATGGTTGCTTCCTACCAGATTACTGGGGCAGCCTTCAGATCCCTCTGGAATGCAGTGGGGCCACCATGTACACCAAGAATGTCATGTTCCTGAAGTCCAAGAGTAGTTCTCACTGACAGGAGATCAGGCTCAACTTGTGTGGACTCTGTGGTGACTGGTATTATTTAAATGGGTAGATTTTTTCCTCTTTGTTGTGGTAGAGAAGCTGATTTCTTCTTGTCAAATATTTCCATCTTTCGTTCAAGTAAGAAACTAGATGTTTTCCTGCCAAGATCGGGAACAAATCAAGGATGTCCAATTCATCTTTGTACTGGAAGTCCTAGCAAAAGTGGTGACATAAAGGAAATACGATGTGTGTAGTATGGAAAGGAAGAGAAACTCTTTGTTCAAAAATGATATGACTGTTTATGTAGAAAAGTTGCAGAGACTCAACAAAAAAATCTGTTGGATCAAATCAGTAATTATGCACTTTACAGGTTCCAAGCTTAATATATCAAAGTCAATCAATTTCTGATATGCCAACAGTGAACAACTGGAATTTCAAATTAAAAACAAAGTCATTTAGTAGCAAACACGCATGTGTGCGCACACATACACACAAAAAGAAATACCTAGGTATAAATCTTAAAAATATGTACAAGGACTATGCAGAAAATCCCAAAAACATAAAAAGATGAGTGAACTAAATAAAACTAATATAGAGACGTTCTATGTTCATTTTCATAAAGACCCAATAATGTCAATGTATCAGCTCTCCTTAACTTACAGATTCAGTCCAATTCCAGCAAGTTATTTCATCATATGGAAAAACTAATTCTAAAATTTATGAGTCAAGAGACCTAGGATAGTCAACACAGTATTGAAGGAGAAGAACTGAGTTGCAGAATAGACACTACCCAATTTCATGTTTCCTGTAAAGCTACAATGACCAGGACATTGGTGTGGCAAAAAGAATAGACACATAGGGGCCTCCCCGGTGGCACAGCAGGTTGAGCACAGTGCTGTGAAGCTGTCTGCAGCCTCTGTAGTGCTGGTTCAATTTCTGGCCGGCCAGGGAGATTTGCACATGGTGAGGCAGACCTCTCCTATCTCACCCGCTGCTCCCTTCAGCAGTGTACTTGGGTCCTTCTGCCTATTCTGCTCCCTGCTCTGTCTCTGGTGAATCCTCTCACCCTCCCGTGCCTCTGGCCCATGCCCCAGTGCTTGTATAAATAAATGAATCTTAAAAAACCAAAAAAGTTATTAAAAAAAAAAAGAATAGACAAATAGATCAGTAGAACAGAATAGAGAGCCCAGAAATAGAGTCCAGAATAGAGAGCCCGGAATAGACTACATAGATATAGTCAACTCACCTTTGACAGAGAAGGAAGTGTAATGGAATGGAGCATAGAAAGTCTTTTCAGCTATGGTGCTGGAACAATTACACATCTGTATGCTTAAAAAAAAAATGAATCTAGGGCCTCCCCGGTGGCGCAGCGGTTAAGCGCTGGGTTGTGAAGCTGCCCGCAGCCTCTGCAGCGCCGGTTCGATCCCCGGCTGCTCCCTGGTCACAGGAGGAGGGTCCCACATGGCGTGCAGACCTCTCCTGCCGCCCGCTGCTCCCCTCAGCAGTGTACTTCAGTCTGCTTGCTCTGCTCCCCACTCTGGCTCTGGTGAATTCTCTCACTCTCCCGCGCTTCTGACTGTACCCAGTGCTTGTATAAATAAAAAAAAAAAGAAATCTTTAAAAAAAATTAAAAAAATGAGTCTAGACATGCAGACCTTACACTTAGCATAAAAATTAATTCAAAATGGGTCAGAGATCTACAACTATAAAAGTCATAGAAGATAACAGGAGCAGATCTACCTGACCTTTGGCTTGGCAGTGACTTTTTAGACACAACACTAAAAGCAATAATCAATGAAGAAAAAGTTGATAAACTGTATTTCATTAAAATTATAAAATTTGGTGCTGTGAAAGATACTGTTTAAGAGAATGTAAAGGTAAGCCATTGTCTGGGAGAAAATATATGTGTAACACATCTGATAAAGGACTGGTATCCAAAATATGCAAAGAGTTTTTACAACTCAACAGTAAGAGAACAACCCATTAAAAAAAAAAAAAGGCAGCAAAATACCTGGCAGAAAGATGTACAGATGGCAAATATGCATATAAAAAGTTGTTCCATATCATGTATCATGAGGGAAAAACAAGTCAGAACAATGAGATGACCATTCTGTGCCTATTAGAATTGTCAAAACCCAGAAAATTGACAACACCAAATGTTGGTGAGGATGTAGAGCAACAGGAACTCATAGAATAGGAATACCAAATGGTACAGCTACTTTCAAAGATAGTATGGTCGTTTCTTAGAAAACTAATAGTATGTTTACTATTGCCATATGATCCAGCATTTGCACTCCTTAGTATTTACCCATTGGAGCGAGAAAACTTCTGTCCATGTAAAAATCTGCATATGGATGTTTATAGCAGCTTTAGTCACAATTGCCCAAACTTGGAAGCAACCAAGATGTCCTTCAGTAAGGTGAGTGGATAAACTGTGGCCCATCCAGACAATGACATACTATCAGTGCTAAAAAGAAGAAAAGACTTGGAGGAGTCTTGAATGCTGTTGCTAAGTGACAACCAATCTAAAAGATACATACTGTATGATTCCAACTATATGACATTCTGGAAAAGGCCAAAAACAAAGAAAGTAGAGAGAGAGATGGTTACCAGCAGTGAGGGAGGCAGGAAGGATGAAAAGGTAGAGAGCACAGAGATTTTTAGGACAGCGAACCTATTCTGTATGATATAGTCATGGTAGATAACACGATACATTTGTCAAAACCCATAGAACATGAGCATAAAATGTGAACCGTAACATAAATTATGGATTTCAGTTTATGTGTTGTATGGTCTATCAGTTATAATGAATGTGCCACTGATACAGAATGTTAATAGGGGAGAATGTGTGGGGTATGTATGGGAACTCTGTAACTGCTGCTAGGTTTTCTGTAAACCAAAAACTGCTCTAAAAACAATTTCCATTACTTTAAACAAAGAATAGAAATCAGGTGAGATGGGGGTGGGAGGTGGGTAGCGGAAAAAGAGAGCTCTCCCAGCAGTCAGAATCTTGAGACTAATGCAAATGATTTGTCCTTCACCCCAGTCAGATTTCCCTGGCAGCATAGAGCCCGAGGAGAGGATGCCTCAGGCTGGAGGCTCTGCTGTGAATGCAGCTCTGTGTTGTCTAAGCACAGCCTTTCACCAGCCTCCATTCAAAATACTTGATTTGCTCCCAAATCATGAGTCTTCCTTTTAGGTGGGCTTCCAGCTGTGTACTGCCTGGCCCCTCAGCAGTTCTAGGCCTTCATTCCTCTGCTAGTTACCCTTTCAGCAGAAGCACATCTACTTCTTGACCAGAGGGACCCAAGGTGAGAACAACTGTATGGTTTTGTGATGCTCCCCAGCCCTGTGTTGCGGCAGCTCTCGGAGTCTGGGTAGGGAAGTAGGAAGTAAGGAGTTGGAAGGAAGATGTTATTCAGGATGAGTGAGGTGTATGGAGGTGACATCCCTGGACTATGTGGTTCATCAAAACCTGAGGTTCCTGCGTGCAGTCAGGAAGATTCCAGGCCAGTGTTGGTGAGAAGCAGCTGGAGGCTCTCAGCACTGTCATTGGTGCTGTGCCCAGTGTCCCTTGGGACGGCGCTCAACAGGGAATGCGACTCTGAATTTGAAATTGGTTTAAATTCCTTTCAATTTAACAGTCTCGACTCTTCCTTGTCTGTTTCTGTAGGAGAGCCAAGGATGTTTAGTGTTCTCTCATTTCTATGCTCTGCTAATTTTATTGTCGTTCCATATTTTCTTGCCATAAATGTAACAGATTTTATTATGTTTAAACCATTTTTTTAATATAGCCTCTCATAAAAAGCCAGAGAAATGGTGGGGATTCTGCTTTGCCAGACCTCAGAATACTTGTCCTTTCCAATTTAAGTGTTTAGAACTAGGCTGCCAGTGGTGTCTTTCTGAAATGCCCTCACCTGCAGCCCCAAGGTGACTGTACACTCGATGGGCTATGGGAGACCCAACGGAAGCCTGTGACCTGTTTTACCCTTTCAGAAGCTCACAGCACAGCAGGACAAGTTTACATTTGGAAAAAAGTGAAGTCCTGGGGCAGACTTGGCTTGCTCAGGGTCACACCTTGTGGCCCCAAGGTCATGGGATTTCCAGTTTCCTTCCCAGATATCCCTTTCATGGGCAGAGTGTCGATTTTGGCCTTGGGATTGCTTCTTAGTGTCAGATGCCCCTGGTTTGACCAGAGCGTTCCTCAGATGCTGCTCCTCCGCGAGGCTGGAGAGAGAATAAAGAACTCAGAGATTGCCCTGATGTATTTTACCAACTCTTTCTGGTCCCAGAAGGGGAGCAGCACCTGGGTGCTGCCTGCAGAGCCACCATTTAGGGGCTCTAGACTCTTGGGTGAGCAATTTGTTTGCACCCATGGTTCCTGCCCCAGAGGGCTGGGCTGGGCCTCGGGATCACTATCTTTAACATGGATGTTTTATGGTAGTTTTGTGATTTTTCTTAAATATCCATGACTTTTGGTATTTTATTCCATCATATATCTTAATGTTAATTATGAAAGGATATGAAAAATTAGTTTCTGGCAAGTAACATGGCTCTGCAGGATTGTGCCCCCTGTGGTACCCTGAAGGCACAGTGGTCAGGCCGCCTGATGGGTCCTTCTTGCTGGTATTTTGGTTTCCTTGGTCTCCTGTCCTGGCAGCTCACTTCCCCATCTTACATCCACACTCCTGGTCTGTGGAGGGCCTGGGCTCTGCAGGCAGAGCTGGGAGTCCTGAATTCAGGAAGCAGACAGGGTGGTGGTCCCTGATACGTAGTGAAATTGTGGTTCTACTGTGCACCCTTGTGTGATGGATTCTTCTGGCTATGTAGACACCAATGAGTTGTATTCATGACATCATTGACATCCCCACTGGTCTGAGCCCTGGGCTCCCAATGTTGCAGTTAGTCCGATGTACTCAGATGCCTGATGTTGGAAGAGGATCCGAGCTTCTGGCAATAGCTGAAGATCAGGAGAGGGTTATCATGTCTACTCAGCTGGCCTGGGGGCTCACTGTGGGGTCTCACCTGTAGGGCGCTGAGCTGAGCCTTGGATGCTGCACAGTGCTGGGAGAGATTGTTAGCAGGACTGACGTGCTGCCCCCAGGCCTTGGGCAGAGAGTCTGTTGTGGCCAGTGGAGGTCCATGGTGAGAGAGAGAGGGCACTGTGAGGTATAGTCTTCCATCTGGGGGGCACCTGTTCTGTCAGATAGCCCCGATTACACCCTCCTGTGGTAAAGGGTTTTCTGCTGGGCCCACCTCCTGGACAGGTTAGTGGGGAGACTCGGGAGCACTGGGGCCCCTCTGCACCTGCCTGTCTGTCCCTCTGATGTGGTGGCTGCAGACAGGACTCTGGGGGAGACTGTCGGCCCAGGCTGGGGGTGACACATATGCTCCCCCTTTTGCACTGTAACCTTTTTGTGCACTGCCTCTGCTTTGTGCGGAGAAATAACTCCATTTGTTTCTCAATTGCAGGCAGAATGGTGGCAGGATCCTCTGCTCGTTCGTCTTCCTCTGTCAGGGAGAGTGTCTGCCTGTGTGCTGTGTGCAGACAGGTGGCCTCTTGGGGCACAGCATCGCATGGAGGTTTCCTCCTTTTGTGAGAGGAAATACCTGGGGTTTCATGCTCTGAAGTTTTGTTAGCAACTTGACCTGGGGAAGCAAGCATCAAATGAATGTTGCCAGATGGGAGTGACTATCAGTGGGGATCCCCATGGACCCCTTTGTGAGGGGAGTTACAGAAATGAATCTTTTATTTTTCATAAGGCACATTCAGGCTTCCTTAGATTCCAATCTGGCCCTTCTCTCATGACTGTGACCACCCCCTTAGGGCCTCCTACCTGCCTGCCTGCACAGGGCCTGTACACCTGAGCATGTTTGCATCCTTAGCTGCCCAGCCCAGCTCTGAAGTGCATTGAGTCTCCACCCTCTCACTGAGTCTGCCAAGGGCCCCTGCCAGGCCTGCCATGGAGATGATGTTGCTGAGCTCTCATCAGTTGTCAAGCTGCCTTCCCACTGGCTCTGGGCCTAGAAAGAAGATCACAGCGCTGCCTGCCTACAAATCCAATTTCACCCTCTGCAAGGGCCTCCCCTAAAAGCTGCCAGGGAGGGTCAGTCCTTCAGTGCCCAGCAACACTTCTCTCTCTCCCTGGTGCCCTCAGATACCTCTGAGAGACATGTCTTAAGAGATGAGGCCACAGGTCTGCTTGTCACCCCTCCTGCTGGCATCCCCTTGTTTCCCTCCTTGGTTCCTAAATTTGCTTGATTTATAAACTTATCCCTGAGTGGTCCAAGGTTGGCACCCACTGTGGATGGTAGGTTTCTGCACACTGGAGAGTGGAGCAGCATGGATTGTCCTCTGGAACCAGAGACAGCGAGATGTGGCCAGATGGGGACTTAAGGGCAGTGGGGAGTCCAGGTAGAGCTGGTTGGGGGCTGATTCAGCAGCTGCCTATGCTGCTCCCTGGAATTTAGGGAACAAGAGGGTTTTAGTGCCAGACAGGCAGCTCAGCGGGTGGCATAGGGCGAGGACTGGAGAGACCACCCTGGGACTCCCGTTGTCCACAGACCCCTGTAATGGCTGCAGCTCCTGGCCAAAGCCTCAGCCCTATCTCTGACAGAGGTTAATTGAGTCTGATTGTTTCTAGCTAGTCTGCATGGCCAACTCACCCCGAGGAGGCCTCCATGCAGTGCTCTGTTAAGGACCTCTTGATTAAATGGCTCCCATCACAGAAGTCTCTGTAACACCAGAGCAGGTCATCCAGAGTGCTTTTAAACAGAATTTTCTCAAATAGCTCTCACAAATTGGCCTTTTGTGAATCCTTTCCTGATGAGTGGATTGTTTCAGAGTGCTGTCTGCTGTGCTCTAGATGATGGGCCTCCCCCAGCCACTGGTCCTGAGAGTGACCAGTGTCACATTCCAGATGGAAGCCTGGCCCTGTGACTCGACAGCTGATGTCTCTGCAGAGTCATTTGGTGAAATGGGCAGGGATGTTGGTTCCAGGAAGCAGTTGAGCTGCAGATGACAAATGCTTTTAGTTACAGAAACATGAATTAGTCTGGGACCAGAGAACTATAAGGAATATATGCAGAGTGGAATAATCATCTGGCTGCAGGAATACCAAACTGATTTGGAAATAATTTGGGGAAATGCTCAGCAGCTGCTGAAGCACATAGCAGTAGGTGAACCAGGCCAGCTCTTTGCCCAACCAGATATCAATTTATTGTGAATTGAAGTAGCTTCAGTACATTCTTGTAACTGATGAGTACCATAAAAAGTGCACTTTATTGAGTGGCTGGTATATGTCAGGAACTTGATATGTGTTAGTTGTAGTGATCCTAACTGTGTGTGTGGGGGTGGTCCATGGCGCCTGTTCTGCAGGTGGAGGCAGAGCCTTCCTTGTTCCTTAGGTGAGGGTAGAGTGCTGCTGGCTCCTGCTCAAGGTCACACAGCCACCACTCACAACCTATTCAGACCGGCTCTGAGTCTGTCCATTCTCACCGTGTCCTGATGTCTAGACCTACTGCTCCTGGTGCCAACTGTGTCTGTGGGGACAGTGAGTTCTTTGGGACCCAGCACCATCCAGACCTCTTTATCCCCAGTGGACCTTTTTCTTGGCCCAGCTCCATGAGAATTTGTTAGGAGACTCACAATTCCTGGCCTGTTATCTAGATATCTCACTGGGGGGAGGGGAGAAGTGGGGATGGGGGTGTTGGCTGACCCTTCAGAAATTGAGGGCTGCAAAGTGCTTCTTCCAGACTGTTACCTCATTCTCCCTTCCAAGTTCCTCTCTGGAGGCAGAGTTGCTGCCATACCTTACCCTCCGGATGACCCCCTCTGGGCCTTTTTTTTGTCACCTCTAGGCCTTTTTTCTCTCTGCCTGCTCGTCTCTTCTGTGTGCCCACCCTGGTCCTGCTGCCTGTCTCTCCCTGCATGAGCTGTTTGCTTCCACGTTAGCTGGAGAGACCTGTCTAAGGTCTGATATCCTTGCCCTGGCTATGCACCACTGAGTGTTCAGGCCTTTCTCTGTCCATGCAGTTTTCCTTGTCTCCCTGTAGCTGACAACACTGGTTCCCCCCCACCCATGCTCAGAACTCCCTTGGCATGTTCTGCCTTCAGAAACCACATTGCCGTGTCTGTCACCCCCCCCACTCCATTGTCAGCCCACAGAGGTAGGGAATGTCTCCTTCAGGGCACTGCTACAGCCGACCTAGGGCCAGGCCCCACTCATGTTAGCACTGAGCAAGTATCTGCCTGAAGGAATGCGTCAGCCTGGCCACGCTTGACTGTTCAGGCGCACAAGTAGCGCTTGTTCCCAAGAGAGGGTGGGTGAGAGACCCTGAAGCAGGGATTCGCAGGTCCTCATCCCATTTCTATTCTTCCCTGGTGGAAAGAGGCCCTCAGGCATGCCTTGGTGTACCCTACATCATTACTCAAATTGACTGCTTTATTACTGAGTCTCAGTTTTAATTCACCATTTGTTTGAAATGCCCTATTAGATGCACAGTAACACAATCTATCAGCTGGTTCTCCTGGCAGTGTGAGGCTGGGGTTACTTGTTTTGAGGTTTGTTTCTAATGAAGCCCACATCAGCAGGATTGTGTAGTGGCTGAGTACCTGCCTGCACTCCCAAGGGGAGAGGTGGGGTGGGCTGGCATCGGGCTCTCACACACCCTCCAGGTTATTTCACCATTTCCTTGCAGAGATAACTGTGTCACAGGTTTGAAAACTGTGTCACAATACAGTCAATCCTCAGACCAGATCCTGGGCAGTTGTGACTGGGTTTTGTGTCACGTCACAGAGCCTGGACAGGCCCACCTGCTTGGAGTGGCCAAAGTGGCTGCTGTCTTGACTTGAATGACTGTTCAGAGTATCCTCACTGAGGCCTTCTGTCTGATCCGCCTTTCACCCAGTCCCCATGCGGCCTTGTGAGGGGCATTTCATGGACTGTCCCAGGAGACCCCCGCATCCTCCGGTGCTCAGTGAGTCTGGGCTCCTGCACCAATTGTGTGCAATGTGTACCTGACAAGTCTGTCTCTTTGGCCCTTTGTAAGTTCCTCTGTATGCTTGGACTATCATTTATTCAAACATGAAATTTGAAGCTGCTCTTTTTGTGTGGTCCTCTTTTGGGTCTAATTTGGATTAGGGAACAGGGTGCCTTAGTGAGTTGCTTTTCATTGCAGTTTTTGGACAACAGACCACCTTACTTTAATTATCTTCTAGGTCTTCACAGTCACTGTGGGCCATGTCAAGGGGGGTGCTGTCCCCTTATGTCATGGATGAAAGCCTGAGCGTGTGGCTTACCTATGGCCCCCGAGCAGGAGAGAACATGGTGCATCATCCCTTTTCTAAGGGACTGGCTGACCCCACTGGCTTCTCTCATCTCTAGAACCACAAATGTCAGCAGCAGAGGGACAGCAGACTGGGTGCTAATTGGCCGCTTCTGAGAACTGAGTGCTGGTCCTCTTTTAAATAGATGCTTTGAGATGACTTTTCAGGTAGCCTGTTTTCCTGCGATTTTAAGGCTGGACAAATGTCAGGACTCTTTCTTGATGTTATCGTCTTAGTTTATTTTAAGAACAGTCAGTAAAAGGACTAGGAAGCTGTTGGATAGAAACCAAAGCAGAGACTTGACCCAGTCTTAAAACCCTTTCTGGAGGACTTACGTTGCTCAGAGTGCTGGCTTCTCTCCCGTCAGGTTAAGAAGGTTAGCAGTTAATCAGTATTTTCTGTGAGGAAATGTTCAGCAACCTTAGTCCATCTCCTTGCCAGTTAGCAGCCTCTTATCTTGGGTGGGGGTGGGGGGAACCTGTCACTGAGCTGAATTAGGTAGATCAGTCCCATTCACCCGGATGGATGAGAACTCTCATAAATATGCAGAGGATCTTTTAAACTCTATGTCAGAAATCTTGTCCTGAAAGTATAGGACAAGGGAAGGTATTGTTGCCTGGTTTTCTGAAATGTCACCCATGGACACCTGGGCGAGCAGACAGCGTGCATGCAGCCAGGTGGCATGGCAGTGGCTGTCACTCACAGGCTCAGCCCGGCTGTGGCTGGTATTGGCCCTCTCCCACCTGGGATCTGCCTTGTTCTCTGGGAGAGTCACTGAGGCGTGCCCCGCCCATTATGGCTGTCACTGTCTCTCCTGACCTCCCTTGAGGGTTTCATGTCATGGGGCTTGTGTGCCACAGAGGGGCTCTGAGACCACTGTGTGGTGACCCTGAGGCCTGTTCTCTGGGGCACAGCTTCCAGTCTTCTTCTGGTTCCTCTAGCCCTGCTGTCTCTCCTGTCATCATGCCCTGCAGCCCATGTTCAGGCCTCTACTTGCCTATGATTTCTGGAGGTGGGGTTTGCTTCTGCCGACCTGGGCTGACCGTCAAAAGGCAAAAAGCCTCTGGGGTCAGAGGCCAGGATCTGTAGCTGACTTTGTCATCTACTCATCTTGAAACCTTGATGTGGACTTCACCTTCTGTGTCGGTGCCTTGCCCGAGGGTGCATATCACCAGTACTGCTCAGGGGTGTGGAGAAGGCTCATTGTTAGCAGATGTGGAGTGCTTGGCAGGGTGTCTGACTTGCTTCATTCTGGTCACCACCCCTGTCCCAGTTCTCTGCTGAGTCCTCTGTAGTCTCAGTCTACTTGGTTGCCAACCTTGCCCTTGCAGTTTTATTCTGTGGTCTGGGCAGGCGTTGCTTCTGTTCCTCAGCCATGCTGGTAGCAGCTGTGTGAGCTTTGGCTTCTGCCTCTGCTTCTCTCTCTCTCTTTTTTTTTTTTTTGTCATGCAAAGATTTCTTTTTATTTCTTTTTTATTATTATTTTTTTAATTTTATGTATTTTTTACATCAATACCAGATGGTCTCAGTCATAGCAGGAATTTAGAAAACCTAAATAAGGGACCAGGAAAAAGACTAATTATAATAAAGTAAAAATCAAAGTCAACAAGCAACTATAAACCAGAGACACACTACAGGGTGGGAAAAGGGAGTGGAGTAGGATCAAAACAAGGGGTGGGTGTGTGGGAATTGTATGGGGACTATAACCAAGATGAAAATGCATACATTGTGCAAAAATGAAAAATGCTTCTCTTTTCTTTCTCAAGCAAGCTCCAACACCTTCTCCTTCTTCAGGTTTCAGCTTAAATGCCACACACCCCCCATCCCTTCGTGTCCCCAAGGCAGAGTCTTTGTGTCACTACCCACGGGGAGACCCCTCTGTTGTTCACTGTCACTGTAGGAGCAAGGAAGGCTACATCTCCCCAGACCATAATTCCCAGATTCTGAAATGCTGCCCCTTCGTTCTTCCACAGCACCCTGAGTAAGGGATTCCTGAGTGTACAGAGGGGCAGGACTGTTGATGTGCATCTGTAATGCTGTGCCAGCCAACTCCCTTCCTACTTCCCAAGCAAGGGTCTGGATGAACTCCAGCCAGTTCTTCCAACCCTCGGGGCAGATACAGAGGCCCCAAACCATTGTAGAGCAGGTGAGGTAGGAATTTTTGTGACTTTGTCTCTGCCAGAACTCTTCTGTTCTGCCTTCCCCTCTCAGGCATCTGGTCTGGTTGACTGACCTGGGTCCTGGCCTCTGTAGGCCCTGGGCATGCTCCTGCTTGTCTTCCACTCAGGGCTCCCACTTACTCTTTTCAGGAAGCTGAAAAGATACTGCCAGCCTGGCTGTATTGAGGTCCCCTGGATTCAAGGCCAACGAGTTTGCCAGGCTGCAACCCCTACAGCATTTGGGCTCTCTGCCCCCACCTGTGCCTTAATGGAGGGCCATGCAGGGGCGCTGGCTTTCTTGAAGTAACTAAAAAGCTTTTGCCAGAGAAACAAAGGGTGCTGACTAATTGGTGGCTTTATTTATTTATTTCTGGGCATGAGTGGTAAACAGCTTTGATTCTTGGCTCAGCAGGAACAGATTGGGAGCATTTGCCTGATTGATTCCTTACCTGCAGGGACGCACAACTGGAGGGAATCTATCGATTTGGCACCTCCTGCCAAACCCACTCTGAAATAGGCTTAATTGCCTCAAGACTGGCTTCCTAGCACCAAGTGTCCCCATAAATCTTCACTTGGAGTTGTCGCTCAGCTCAGGCTGCTGCCTCCCAGTGGGACTGAAGTCTCTCCCCAGTGTGTGTCCTTCAAGGTGCCAGGCTCCTGCTGGCCGCTGCCTCATCCCGGGCCCAGAAAGCCTGTAGGACTGCCAGGTGGGTCAGGTAGCACTCTTCTGGTTGTCAGAGAAAATCCCACTGTCACCAACTTAAGCAAACACAGAATATGTCACCTCTGCTCGTGGCTAGGAAATCTGGTGTTGGCCTTAGTCACAGAGACAAGCAGGGACAACCAGCCCCCTCTGCCTCTCCATCCGCCCCACTGCCTGATTTTACTTGCTGTCAAGTATTTTTCTGCAAGTGGCCATTTGACTGCTGGTGACCCAGAGCTTCTGTCCTGGGGTTTGTTACTACATTTCATTTCCATCCCAGAGCTGGGAGAGTATGTATGCTGCCTTTTGGGCTAGTGTCAGCAGATGATGGAGCATCATAAACATCCTTCTTGTTTCCCGTGCTTGCCGCTGGGACTGGGGCCTGGTGGACAGACAGTCCCATGGGAACCCTTGGGATCAGCAATGGCCAGTCCCTGTCAGACATGAGGGAGAGACCACAGTGTCTGTGGTGTGGGCGATGGCTGTGTGGCTTTGGAGTCTGCGTGTGTTTTGCCCCTGTCATGACACTATAACTGGTGAGCCATTTTGCTGCTTGTTCTGTGTGAATTGGGCTCAGGATGCCTAGCTGGTTTCCTCTTGCCACTCTCAGTGCCATAGGAGGTACCTCCCTCCTCGGAAGCTGGCCTCTGCCGTTCCGGGGCTGTATCATAATTGTAAGCTCCGGCCTGGCTGGAGTAGGTATGTCAGTGCCCTGGTTTGTGGTTCCTTGACTCAGTGATTAAATTTTTTAAGTGACAATTATCAAATAACTAGAAAATACTACTTTTAAGTGTTGAGGCATGAGACACAGTGGGGTGCATAAAGTGAGTATGTCTGACGCGGACAGCTCTGAGTCTTCACTTCCGTGTGCACATATGTAACTGTACCTCATCAAGATTTGGGCCATTTTTAGCTCTGTGCATCTGCCATGTGCAGAGATGACACTGTTTTCCTTCTCTTGGAGATTACTCTCTAGTGCATGAAGCAGAGTGGGCAAAAACCCCATCTTGCCATCTCAGAGCATGATAGCCCAAGGTCCCGGGTGAAGCTGTCTGCCCATGGTCACAGGAGATTGGGTCCTTCAGAGCTTCATTCTGCTGGAACCAAGACTGTCCAGTTACAATGAAATGTTTGTGTGTGTGTGTGTGTGTGTGTATATATATATATATATATATATATATATATATATATTTTTTTTTTTTTTTTTTTAAGATTTGTTTAGTTATTTACACAAGCACTGGGTACAATCAGAAGCGCAGGAGGGTGAGAGAATTCACCAGAGCGGGGAGCAGAACAGGCAGAATGCCGAAATACACTGCTGAGGGGAGCAGTGGACGTAGCAGGAGAGGTCTGCGTGCCATGTGGGACCCTCACCAGCAGAAGGGGATCGAACTGGTGCTGCAGAGGCTGCAGGCAGCTTTGTAGCCCAGCACTCAACTGCTGCACCACCAGGGGAAGCCCTGTTTGTATATTTCTTGTCTGTTTCTCACAACAGGAGAAGTTATTCCTCATCACCCGCATTGTGTGTGACATGAACAGGGCTGGGGTATGTAAGTCCTCTCCCTCTAGACTTGCCCACTAGGGCTTTTAACATATTGGGTTCCCCCATCCCCCAGCTTTTCCCTCGGTTTTTAATCTATGTGTCGATCTGTGACTCTCTCTGAGCTTCTCTGCCCCATCTCTTCCTGTCTGCACAAATCCACTGCCCTTGGGCACTGGCCGCCGGCAGGTAGTGGGTGTGATGCTGTGCTTAGAACATGACACAAGGGCCCTGCCTTCCTAGATTCACAGGCCAGTGAGGGGGCAAGGTGGAAATAACTTCTTCCCTACCAGAACCTCTCTCTGGTCCCCAGTGCCCAGTGTTCCCCCAGGCCACAGTTTCGGGATTGCCCTAATTTGCAGCATAATCCTTGGCCTGGTCCCTCCATGTCGCACTCAGAGATGCTTACCCTGAAAAGCAAGAAGATAAATGAATCTGCTAACGAGCTTCCCGCGTGGTTCTGTGAAGCTGTGCCAACCCTGCATCAGGAGTGCCAGGCAGGAGGAAAGTGCTCCTTGGCTCTGCTGGACTAAATGGTGTGCATGCTGTTTGCCACTGCCTCTTGTCCCTGCTGGCCCCACTCAGAGCTGCCAGTGGGACCTCGCATCTCTGCTGAGAAGCGGGCACTGTTAACTGTGCATCGGGGCTCCTCTACCTGCTGGGAGCTCATCCTCTTAGCTTTCCCGGCACCTCCATTTAACATGTAAATAAGGTTACTGATCTGCTAGTAGGGGATAAAGGTGCCACGCAGTCTCAGAGCCAGAGGGACCCTAAGAGCATCTGGTCTAGGTATGGGCCCTAAATGCAGTGCATGGTCACTGCCTTCAGTGAGCCTGCAGTCTGTAATAACACCTGAGGGCTGTGGTGTGGTGTCTTGCAGGAGTCCTGTGGTCACCACTTGTCTGTCCCCTGGGGCCCTCCTGAGGTGGAGTAATCACCCATCTCAGTACCACAGAGTGTGGCTGCACGGTTCTTATGATGTATCCCAGTGGGGACTCCGCTTCATCGCCATCTTTCTCCTTGACCAAGCTCTGTGGCTTGTGCCCTTCTTTTCTTTTTGCCAAGCCTCTGTGCCCGTCTCTGTGTGGGACCATAGCAGGTGTGCTGTGGTATTTGGTGTATGGAGGAAGTCCCTTTCTTGGTCTTTCCTGAGAGGCCACACAAACTGGGGGATCCTTTTCCACACTTCAGCCCTGGAGGGGCTCAGGGCAGCTCCTCTGAGAGCCACATTGCTCCCTTTACTGCTGGCAGGCAGAGGCATGTGCTCCACCTGTGTCCATCCGCCCCCCCACCCCGCTTTCCTAGCATGTGATCCTATTTACAGATCTCTCTGGTATTGATGTTCTAAGATAATTACTGTGTCTTTAATTTGAAAAACCTTGACTTTGTGTGTTGGGGAAATAGCGATGGAAGGCACAGCGCCTGGCTTCAATGTGGCTTCTGAGGCAGAGGGCTGCATAGGGAACCAGGCTCATAAATGGCACAGAAACCCGGACCTAGGTGAAGGGGAACACTGGGGAGGAGGCAGCTCCAAAATGCAAGGATCGAGGGAGGACAGCTTGGTGTCTGCAAGCCCTGCTGTGCTCTGGGACTTGGAGGCATCAGGGCTCTGTAAG
This sequence comes from Talpa europaea, assembly GCF_964194135.1. Classification (NCBI taxonomy): domain Eukaryota; kingdom Metazoa; phylum Chordata; class Mammalia; order Eulipotyphla; family Talpidae; genus Talpa; species Talpa europaea. Next base: position 72,069,143 of record NC_140079.1, read on the forward strand.
CAGCCTGTCCAAGTCTCAGGGATGAGGCCAGCGCAGTGCTATCCCCTGGTGCCATCCCCTGGTGCCTCGTGTGGTGTATGGATGCATGCTGTGGGGACCAGTGTCATCCTCTTTCAGAGGACGTTACTTGTGAAGATCGTTTGTGGCTAGGGAAGGGAGGGCTGCCCACTAGAGTTCTTGACTTTATTTCAGCCTAGGAGGAAGGCATGGAGTATGTCTTGGCGGGGGGTGGGAGAGAGGAGTGGTTGTGATGTCATCAGAATGCTATTTTATTACATGGTATTATTTGATATAACATATAGGGCAAGTTATTGGGGTGCGTGTAAGCCATTGGGGAGATTAGTAGGAAAGAGGTGCTTGTTTGGGACCAGATGGACTGGCTGTAAGGAAATCATCTTGGAGGTCTGGTGATGGGGTTGGGCTGGAAGTGGCAGCTTCTGGAGGGAGAGGACAGAACAGGAAGGACTCTTGGGTGTCTGACTTTCAAACCTGTGTGGTTAGAGTTACCTTTAATCGGGACAATTTGGGAGGAGGGATAGGAATGTAAAGCTATGGGCTTATTTTGGATATGTGGAAAGTTGATGTGCCTCTATGGTGCATGGAGAGATTCAGGTTGGCAGCAGACCTTCAGATGGAGAGTGATTCCAGGCTTCTCTGCTCAGGCATTGGTGGGGACACCTATGTATCAAGGTATCGTGGGAGGAAATGGAATGAGGAGAGGAATGCTGAGCATGGCACTCTTGGGGGAGATAGGGGGCTACCTAATAGGAAGGTACGAGCATAGCAGTAAGTTAGGGATGTCAGTGAGGAGAATGAGCTGGAACAAAGTGGCCATGTCTCTGGTGGCTGGCATAGGACTCTCCTCCCTGAGTAGCACTCTGAATTTTAGGGTACCTTGTAGCTCAGTCAGTCCAGATCACCTCCCACATCTCCAGCCCTTGCTCTTCTATTGCCAATATGAGCTGGGGTACCTCTGACTTGTGTGTATGGCCTGAGCTTGAATTTTGCACTTCCCCAAGGCCAGAGAGCCCCCAGGGCACTGCAGCTGGGCAACTTGGACCAGGTCCAGGGTTGGCGATCAAAGAATCATTTTTTTGGTTATCATCTTCCAACTTTGTCCCAATTAAAACGTGTGTGTGCTCTGAGACAACCCTGCTTTGCAGTGTCCACACGGGTGGAAGAAGACACTCACGCCATGCCAGCCTCCACTGGAACTTTTTGTCAGGAAGGAAGGGAGGTGAAGCCCCAGCATTTAATGGCAGACGGTCTTTCCAAAAAGCAGGAAGAGAAGGTGCTTGATTTGCTTTTTTTTTAAAAGCGGGAGAATGGAGGAAAGGAGGAGGCTTGGACAAGAGGAATTTGGATTTGAACTGCCCAGTGTGACTTTCTTCCAGTGTGGAAACACCAGAGGCCAAGAGTAATGTGAATTTCACTTGAGACCCCACAGATATGGGACTTTTCCTTTCTGACCTCTTGGTTGTTGGTGCAGGAGTTTGTAAAGCAGCCCTCTATGCTAATGGCATTTCCTGGGGCTGGTTGCTAAAGTGAGCACACCAGGAGTTCAAGGTCTTCACCAGGGATTTTTCACCATGATTTGCACAGAGGGTAGAGGAAAGAGATGGAACTTTCTCTTCTAAGACTCAGTTGCATTCCACATGACAGTCAAATGCCAGGCATATCTTCATTAAGCCTGATAGTGATTTTGGAAGGGAAATTCTTGCCTATGACAATGCTACCTCTGAAAGGAAGGTTCTGGGCAGAGTCTGCCTCCCAAAGATTCACTGGGAAGCAAATGATAGAGGCTGGAAAGCAGTAGAAGTGACTGGGTGCACCTTCCAGAACGACTCAGCACAAACCTTTTGAGGAGCACAAGTGTGAGCGGGCCTGAGAGGGAAGCTTCTTGCATATCATTGTACCTTGTCACTTGTTCCATGAAGCCTGGACTTTGACTTCTGTCATCAGCGACATTTTCCATAGTGCTGGGTTGGGAGAAAATAACAGTAAATTGTTGAGAGCTGTGCCTCTAGCCCTCGACTCCAGATTAATCCAGCTGTGTCCATGCATGTATGTATGAGTGCATGTTCATGCACATGTATGTCTTGGGCTCCTGTGACTGTTGCACACGGTGCTTGGGGCTGATAGTCTACTTTTTGTGCAGTGAATGAGAAGCTGTGCTTGTCAGGAGAAAGAGGGCTGGCCTCTGCTGCATGCAGTCAGTCGGGGGGTGGGAGTGTGCCCTGCATCTTGGGTGTGGGTCAGGTTCTGGGCAGGCACCCCAGAGAGAGCTGCAGCTGCTCCTGTCCTCTCGGGCAAGGTCTACTTCATCCTAGAGCAAGGGCAGCAGGCCTGGGACTGGTGCTCAGGAACAGAATGCTCCTTAGTGGGTGTGTGCTGCGAGCGCAGATAGGACAGAGGTCAGGGAGCCTCTCAGAGCCCTGGTGTCAGGTGGTGTGGTCTCCTCACACATAGCCTCCCCCCCCCCTTCTCAATGTGCCCCGCCTATCCCTTTCCTCTGAGTCCTCCTGGCATCTCTGCCCTCACAAAGAACCCCCAGGTGCTTGCCCATACTTGCTGTGGTTAGTCATCTTCCTGGGAGATTCTCACCTCTTCAAGGACAGAGGCTCCTTGTCACTCTCAATTAGGAAACATTTGTTAAACACCTGCTCTGTGTGGTGCATTTTAGGTGCTTCAGGAAACAAAGATGAATCAAGCTTGAGTCTTGCTCATCCTTTAGCATTTGATTTAAATGGAGCCACCTACTCATTTGTTTCATTCACAACACTCATCTCCTCCTCAGCCTATCTTGAATGTTGGCAGGAAAGAGGCCAAGAAGCGAATTTGTCTAGAGGTCGTGGCGGGTTGGGGAGAGTGTGTTAGCAGCAGCTAACATCTGAATGTCAGCCGTTCTATTAATATTCTATTAAGCTTTTCCTGTGGTTACTGCAAATCTTACTCTACATGTGGAGAAGCAGGAACATTTGGGTTAAGAGGCAGGCTGTAGGGCCAGGAACAAAGCTCGTCTGGTCCCAGGAGGTGCCACCTTGCTATCTCTGCAGCATGACCGTCTCTCTTCAGCTGATAGTGGGTGGCCGGAAGGCGTGATCTTGCAGTGGGGAGCCCCTGCTTCCCTAAATGTTTCTCCTCCTTTGTCCAGGTGTTCCCATATCCAATGGTGCTTTGCCTAGTGTTGGACCTGCTACATTTCCTTTCTTGACCTGGTGTACTTCCTATGGAGTGTGCTATTCTCACTGGTCTGTTTCTTGTCCTCAACAATGGGGTCTTGGCTTCTCATAGGCCAGCCTGGGCCCGTAACCACAGGTTGCAGTGCCTCACTGTAGACTAATGGGACAGTGAAGTGTATTTCATGCTCATGTCCTCACTTGCCCTCACAGAGTCTGTTTCCTTATCCCTCCCATCATTGAATTTTATCTTCCAGTTTTAGCGCCCTTGGTCTTGTTTGCTCTTTGATACTCTTAAGGAACCCTGAGGTCATTTATCATTTTTGCTCCTTCACTCTGCTGTTTCATCTTTTCCATGTCACTTCTGGGGTGACCTCTAGTGGGAGCAGTACTAACCCCTGAGAAACTTGGTCTCCCAGCTTTGGGTCTGAGACAGGACAAGTGCAGTGGGGTGGAGAAGGGAGCATGTGGAGTCTAGATCTGCCGCGCTTCATCTGCCTGACTCTGACCAGTCATCTGGAGCACTGCCCAGTGTCTAAACTTTAGGGTGATCACTCCCCCTTCACTGTGGAGGTACTCCACCCCATGATGCTTGGGTGAGGGTTGTGGTGCATATGGGGTACAGGGTTCAGTGGATACTCTGGTGAGAGGTAACAGTACATGTGGAGTAAGGGGTGCAGTACAGATTGGGGGAGGGGAACAGGGGTAGATACTTGAGTGAGGGTCTTCCCTTTGTGTTTCTTCCTACTCTCCTGTTTTTAATTTCTTTTCCTCCAAGGGTTTACCTCAAGGCAGCCTGTGAATTCATATTGAAATTCCTCTCTCTTATATTGCACTGTTTCCTGATCAGTTTTTCGTCTTTTCAGTTGTATACAGGACACTAGGGAATGGGGAGAAAGAAAAGAAACTCAAGGACATAATGAGCTTTGTTTGGATAAAAAGTGTTTACTTGTTCTGCTGAGGAAATGCTCTGAAATGCAGGAAGCATTATTCTGTGTGTGGATCCTGGACTCATTGCCCAAGGCTGGCGTCAGACAGGTGGTGAGTCACGGGACAGAAACAGAATTTATTGATTGGTGCAACCTATGGAGATATCCTAAAGCATCTTAATAGTCTGAAATGATGGGTCCTTCAGCAAGAGGGATTTTATGTAGAATAAAAGAGAGACATTTGAGACAAAACCACTGCTGACATGAAGATGGAGAAGAGGCACTTCATTGCTGCATGTCTGAGTAGCTCTTGAGATGGATATCACAATCTGTGTTGTCAGAGAGAACCACTATTGTGTTGTAGAATCAGAAGGAAAGTCTTTGGGGCCATGTTACTGGAGGCAGAGTGCCTACATGAAAGGAGGTGGGAGTGCTGCTATTCTGACTCAGAAAGTCCCTGTGTAGTTCGCCTAACATGAGGGATGTGGCTCCTGATTAGGGACATGAGGCCAAGGGATAGGAACAAGTCATAGTTGGTTGTCATAAGTGTGCCCTCTAGGTACCTAGGCACGAGGCTCTAGCTTGGTCACCAACTGTCAGTGTGGCAGCTGGAGGAGGTTTAAAGAATATTTGGGACACAATTTTCTGGGTGAGGGAGGGTTTGACATGGATAAATTGAATGAGTGGAAGCTTTAGAAGACAGGCTTTGGTTTAGCACACAGAAATCCCTGTCACTTTTAAGCCCAGAATGGGCACCTCTGGACTGGCAAGGTGTGGCCTCGTGAGCTCACTGTCCTATGCCTGGGCTTTGATGGCTTCCTGCCATGTTGCGGCCCCTTTGTCCCCTTTGTATGTTCCCAACCTCCCTGCTACCAAACAGAAGGCGGTCATTGTTGCTAACTGCAGGACTTGGTGTGAATGTTCAGAAAGTATCCAAATGGATTCAAGGGAATAATTAGCCTATCCTGTAAGATATGAATCTTAATTCCTAAATTACATATTTAGCAGATGGTCCAAAATAGCTCTCGTAATGGCAACATTCAATTAGTGAGTTTAAAAAATGTATATTATTGCAACACTGGGGGAGGGGAGTTATTTAGAGGTTTCTAAATATAGTGTTATGAAAACAAAGAAGTGTTTCAGACTGTTTAGACCCACGCACCAGTGAGCTGGGTTAATCTTCCCATGCTAACCAGGAGGATGATGGTAAAGAAGATGGATTATTCCTATGAACAGACAACAAGAAAAGAACAGTTGAAGCCTGCTGTCTGTCCCCATGGTCCCTGGCTCCCATGCCTCTGAGGCTCAAGAGTTTAGACACTGAGCCTCCCACTGCCCACACACCATGCACATTCACATTCAGCTTCCTTGCTGGGATTGACCGACGTGGCACTCAGGGTGGGGCTGAATTCATGTTTGGTTGGTGTTACGTGCTCCTAACATCAGTTTTCTGTACCCAATGATGTGCCTGCGGTAGCTCTGTGGGCTGGTCAGCCCTCTGATGTTATCCATACTGACGAGGCCAAAAACAGGTCCAGCCATATGGGTCCATTTGTTTGACCTTTTTTTTTTTATTTTTTAAAGATTTATTATTTTTTTTTAATACAAGAGCTGGGGTACAGGCCAGAGGTATGGGAAGGTGAGAGGATTCACCAGAGACAGAGCAGGGAGCAGAACAGGCAGACAACCGAAATACACTGACGAGGGGAGCCGCGGGCACAACAGGAGAGGTCTGCCGCACCATGTGGGAATCTCCCTGGCCAGCCGGGAGTCGAACCTGTGCTGCAGAAGCTGCGGTCAGCTTCAAAGCACTGCGCTCAACCCGCTCTGCCACTGGGGATGCCCTGTTTGACCTTTAAAGCCCTGCTTCATTTCAGGGCCAAGAGCTTGGGTACCACCTCTGGAGTTCCACGTCAGGGGAATGTGAGGGGCCCGGTGGTGGACTTGTCCTCCCCTGGGACCCAGGAGCTGAGGGGCAGCCTGGGGAGGGAGCCTTAGCAGAGCTGCCACTCAAAAAGAAGGATGGAATTTGATTGGGCTGTCTTCCAGGAGACCATGGGCTCCCCTTCTGCCTCTACTGCTTCTGGCTTCACCCCAGAGGAAGCGCTGCAGCTCCTCTCCGCAGTTACCCATGGTGGCGCTTCTGTTGTTAGCACTCTGAAAAGAGAGGAAAGTTTCTCACCAACTCAAAGGAGAGAAGGCAGAGCACACCTCCCCCAACCTACTGCCCATGGATCCCCTGAAAAGCAGGCCTTCCTGGTAATCAAGTGTTTACAGAGGAGAGCTTTGTTCAGACCCTTTCTGGGACTCTGTATGTTTAAACAAAGAGCTTTTTAGACCTAAACACAGATGTTCATTTGAAAATGAAAAATCAAATTAAGCGGAACCAGCCTTTGAAAGTTAATGCCCTATAGCAAGTAAAACAAAGGGAGAAAAACACTGTGTAGTAAATTTCACTTAAATAACTTTTTATTTTAAATAAAGTTTTAAACTAAAAAAGTGTCATTTGAAAGCTGCTCATCTTCCTCTCTGTCTTCCAATGGAACATCTGTGCTTATTCTGACGCGATGAATGACATGAATTAAACTAAAACCGTTGGAGTGCTCTTTTTACCATAATTACACCTTGCTCATTTCTGAGACACAATGCAGGCATGAAATGCCAATTAAGCCTGCTATGTTAATGAGATGGAGCCTGAATAGTGGATTAGAGCAGACACAAATCCCACCGGAACTGGTTTGATATAACCCCTTAAGTTTGTTCTGTTTTAATAGAAATGTTATCATACAGAATGAAACTCACCAGTGTTCACTTTTATTTAAAATGATCCATTTTGGGGTTCTTAGTCAGCAGGTTTTAAAATAGGGATCCTTTCAGCCCCTGGATGGGTGTTCGTTGCTTGAGCCAGGTGAGTCTGATGGGCTGCTCAGAATGCTTGCTGGTGTCCCCTGCTTGCTGTTGGCAGTGCAGGGCTCTGGATGTCACCAGCGATGGTGCCCAGATTCCTCCCCAGGACACTGGCTCCAGGTCTGGGAGACAGCTGAGAAAATGGTCTGTTTAATCAACCCCTTGCCATCCATTTACCAGCCCTGCCCAACAGGCCACTTTGATGCACCCATGGGGCTAGAACCCTGCAAGGGAAGAATACTGGTATGGTTCTGCTGGACACCAGCTACTCAGTGTCCTGGGATGAGCAGTTTGGTAACTCTCTACCTCAGTTTCCTCATCTGTGGAACATGGATGGTGGTACCTTCTTTGGTGGTTTTGAGAATAAAGGGGACCCAGGATGTTAATGCACTTTCTAAGTGGAATCTGGACCTTGTGAGGCCTTCCTCCCCTCTGTCCCACCCCTGAGTTCAGATCCAAGCTAGAACTGTTTAAATTCTTACTGAGGATAGAGTTGCTTGGTGTTATAATCATTTTAGATGGAGCTATTGAGGGACAGGGACTGTGCAAGCGCCGTGGCTGGATCAGTGCACAAGGCAGACTTTCCAGTGAGAGTATGAAGACATGTGAGCCCTTGAGGATATTTGGAATGGGACACCATGTGAGTTAAAAGCAGTAGGGTGCACAGGACCCCGAACGGTATGGCCAGGGAAGTACCTCTCAAAGCGAGCAGTGTTTAAGCAAAGGCCTGAAACCTGGGAGGAGCACCCTGTGAATGAAGTCGATGCCAAGACCAGGGTCAGAGGGAGAGCGAGGCTGGGTGGCGACATCAGAACCTTGAGGATATTGGCCAGAGAATTGTTAACCAAGAGTTGAAGGATTGGGATTGTGGCTCAGTTACAGTGGTCAACCACTTAAAGATTTTGCATGCAGAGTCACTTGGTTTAATTTACATGTTAAGATCAACCTGTGGAAAGTTTTTGGCATGGGGAAGCAAAAAGCTTATTGCCATGAGAGGATGTGGTTACCATGAGGAGCTATTGGTTGATTCCGGTAGGGGGTGATGGAGCAGTGAAGACCTCCTGAGTGACCTTTAAATTCTTAGGGTTGTGCTATGTCAAAAATCTTTCTTCGCAACACACTCCAAGGGAGTGGTGCCTGCATGATAGTCTCAGGGGCTGGGAGGCCATTCAGGCAGTAATGGTAGGGTGAGGTCCTTAGGGCCAGACAACCTTTGAAAAAGTGATTTGCTGGGCCTCCCCAATGGCGCAGCGGTTGAACGCTGGGTTGCAAAGCTTCCCGCAGCCTCTGCAGTGCCTGTTCGATCCTCGGCCGCCGTGCGAGGGTCCCACAAGGCACGCAGACCTCTCCTGCTGCCCGCTGCTCCCCTCAGCAGTGTATCTCAGTCCTTCTGCTCCCCACTCTGGCTCTGGTGAATTCTCTCACCCTCCCGTGCTTCTGACTGTACCCAGTGCTTGTATAAATAAATAAATCTTTAAAAAAAAAAAAGTGATTTGCTCCAGTGTCTAGGGAGGCAGGCCTGTCTTGGTCCAGAAACAGACTGCGTTTAATTTTCATTATTGTTTCAGTATTTGGAAGGTCAGTGGTCCCCTTCCCTGTACAGGCTCCAGGAAGTGTCCGGCTTAGAATTGTCGACTACATGGCCACCAGGACTTGGGGGTTTCCAGGGGCGGGGATTAGTCTTCTTACTTGCACCACATGTTGAAAGAGGAGGCAGCCACAGGGCAGACTAGCAAGGCCAGAGTGGGAACTGAGGTGATTTATGGGCCCAGAGCAAATAGGGCTCACCTGTGCTCCAGTAATTAAAGTGGGATTTGGCAGCACCGTCTTTCACAGGCGAGGCATTGGGGATGTCAGAATGAGGCATGTATTTATAAAACAGTTATGTTTTCAGGTTAAGAATTTAATGAGGAGTAAATTCACTTAAACCAAATTGCTGGCTTAAGGGGAACTTCATAAAAACACGTTGTGTGACTCTCCTTGCTGCTGACATTCATTCTTCCTCATGCAGACTCCAGCCCCTCTTGGGAGAGAGCGCGCTTGCTGAGTGGCTATAGCCCAGCGGGCCGCCTCCACAGGCAGTGATGTGACTGACACTCGGATCCAGAATCTAAAGCAACAGGCCTCTGTGGACCCCCTGGTCTGTTCTGGGGAGATGGACTATGCTTTAGAGAGTGCCAGGCAGGGCTCAACCTGTGTGCCCCTGCGGGGAGCTTCTGTCACCTGCTCTGCCTGTACAGGCCTGCCTTGGATTCAGGCCGGGCCTTGGTAATCAAACCACAGTGCCTTGAATAACAGATACTGAGTGTTGAGCAGTGGGGCTGAGAGCTCTGATCATTACTTATCTGACAGGAGACGCTTTTTCTCAAGGCAGCTGAAGAACACACTTCTTATCTTCATCAGTGGTTTTCAGATGCTGCTGGCTGCATATTTAATTCTGCTCACTTATCAGGGGGGTTCTTTCTCCCATACATCAGGGAGTTTACAACTTGTGATCAGGACTCAGGACTGCGTGGTGGTCCCACTGTATACCCAGAGCACGAGGTACCATCTGTGACTGTCATTCTGCCTGGGGATGCCAAACAGGTCCTTGTTCAGTGTTTCAGTCTGCGGTGCCGTTCTGTGGGGTGCTCTGGACTAGTATCCTCTCTTATGTACTCTGCCTCCCTCCCACCCTCTTCCTTCCCACCTCTCACTAGTCCCTTTGGGGGCCTAGTCTGCTTGTGGTTTACAGTTCCTGAGAGGATGCTGGAGCCACTGAACTCAGATTAGGCTTTGTAGATTCCCTGGGTGATGGGCTCTACCTGATTGCCCCTCTGGCTTCTGTTGTCTGACATGCTGAGAGACCAGGCAGTTGTGCCCCCACTTTTGTCAGAGTACCCCAGTAAGGTGATATTTTTACGTTGCTTTTCTTCATTCCCTCCCTCTTCTTGTTTCCTCTTCTGCTTATTCTTTCCAATAGGACAGTGTTCATTAAGCATTACTGTGCACCATATGCTGTCTGCTCGGAAACAACCGACGCGGCTGTGTCCTCGCTGAGCCCCAGTCTACCAAGGAACCACACTGGATCTGAGTGGGCGAGGACAAGACCAGATGTGACACAGGCTGCACTGGGCCCTAGTCAATTGGTATGGGTGTTGTCAGGGTCGGCCTCTCCTGGAATAGAGGGGCATTGGCCTGAGTGGGAGTTATCCATTTGTGGAGTCTCAGGTTGTGGGAGCACTGGCAGGAGAGGATGTGGCATACCAGGGGCAGGCATGTGTCATAGGTTTTGGGTGACTGCACACATGGGATCTAGGCCTGACCCCAGGGTGCTGAAACCTTAATGGAAACGGAGTTTCTCCATTAGGTCAAAGAGCTGATGTCTTGAAAAGCGATAGTGCCAGAGCCTGTTTGCAGTGCTTGGCCTACCTTTCTTTGAGAGAAGGGAAAATCCCATCCTTGGATGGTAGATTTGGGATCAGGAGGGCAACAGTTGAGCTTGCTCTGTACTGAGAATTTGGGAGGGCTGACCACTGCTGAGACTTAGTGGTACTCTCTTGTCTTTCATTGCAGGCTTTTCTGGTGGCTGTACCCTTACTCCCATGCCTCAAAAGGGTTCAGGCTGAGAGAGGGGCTTGATCTAACCTCACACCTGGCTGATGCCAGGCTCGGCCTTCCTGACTCTGATTTTTTGCTATGTCAGGTCGCCTGTCCCCTCTTTCCTTTAATAAATATTTATCGAGTATGTGTCAGGCACTTTGCTGGCTTGGGGGCTACAAGTGTGCCTGTTTGCACAGAGCATATAACTTACTGGACAGGCTCAGGAAGGCTCTGTGGTAAGTTGATGGGAAAGAGTATCTTTGTACTTTCTAGACTTTTAGTGGCTCATGCTATTTTGCTTCTGAACATCCTCCAGGATGGAGGGAGCAGAGCTGTCTATCTCAAGCCTGAACGTAGTAGATTTGGGGTCTCCCTTGGTGGCAGGCTCCTGTAGTGAAAAGGACAATATTTGAGTTGGTCTGTTTAAAATTCCCATAATTGGAAGAATTTTTCCAGTCCCTTATGACAAAAGATTATAAATCTTTTCTGATTAAAGGGGAGCAGATTTCAGCGGGTAGGAAAGATGGAGTTGGAGACAAATTGGCAGCACAACCCCCTTCCTTTTGCTGATGGGAAAGTGGTTAATTAGGTGATTTTTCTCTTCCTCTGACACGTGCAAATGAGACTGTTAATAACTGAGCTGTTACATAAATGATAAAATTTTAACACCAATGTCAACTTGTCAGGCATGTCTGGAGAATGAAGGTGAGCTTGAGGGAGAGACACTGCGGGCTTCTGCACCCTCAGCCCAGACAGGTGGTTTGGCTGTTACACCCCCTCCTCCCTCGGCCCCTTCATGAATCATTGGGCCTTTGCTGTGGGCCGTGAGCCATTCATATCTCACCCTCCAAACCCCTTTAGGGCCAGAATAATTATTTGAAAATGACAATAAAAACAGAACGAGTTGCCAGATGTAGTTATGATGTGCAGCCAGGACCTGAGACACAGGCAAACAGCACTTATTTGCTTCATCTCTTACTTGCTCCCTGTGTGCTGTGATGATCTGCACTCTCTAAGGACTGGCCTGGTGCGTGAGGACTGTGGACGTGCTCAGGTGCAGCAGTAAGAAACCAGTGGGAGGATTGTATGAACATTCAGAGGAGGGGGCCAGAGTGGATGCTGGCCCCAGGGTCCATGAAGACCCCTCTAGGAGCAGAAGGAAAAGCAAATTCACAGGTGGTCCCTGGCCTTGGCTCTGTTCTGTATCCTCTGCTGTTCTTAATCAGAAGGCACTCTGTGTTCATTGCTCTGGCCCCATGAAGCATGGTCTCTATCTGAAACCTCAGGGTTACATTGCTTTACTTTTCCTCCTGATCTGTCAGCAGGTGGTTATTGATCACCAAGTGCCCAGAACTGCTCTGGGTACCCAGTGACTGAAATGTGAGAGCTTCTCCCTTCAGGAAGCCTGTAGCTGGTTGGGAGGCAAAGACATGGAGAAAGTTAACCCTCTTTTACTTCAAGAGACCCCAGGACCATCTGTGTCCTGCCTCTCATATTGTGGGCGTTCCTTGAAATTAGTAGCTGGTTCTGCTGGGTGGGCATTTGGCCAATATGTCAAAGGCCATCCCCTGCAGAACCCACAGCTTGTGCCTCAGGACTCTATAGGAGGTGAGAGCAGGAGGCCTCTTCTGAGCCATGTGTGGTGGGTTTTTGAAGAGAGGTGCATCTCCTAGTATGTTTCTGAAGTTTTGATTTCTCCCAGCCCGATGTGTTCGCTCCCATCTGTAACTTCTGCCTGGCCTCTGGGTGGCGGATTGTTAGTACAATAAAGATGAGTAGCTGTCTCTTTTGCAAATCTAAAATGAGATTTTATTTTTTTAATAAAGAAAAATGCTTGAGCATTTGCAGCTGGAAGATAGCAGAGATTAGACATGTTACTTATCTCTATAGCACAAAAGAAGGCAAAAGAGAGAGGGATAAATTGCTGTTGAATACTGATGAAGCAAAAGGTAACACAAACCACCATGGGGATGATTGCTCTTGTTCGAGAACTAAATGAGAACCTGGCTGGCGTCCCCACGTGTTGGGCAGGTGCTGGGAGGTGAAGTGCAGGGCAGTCTTAGAAGGAAGGTGACCTTGCTATTGTCTTTGAAATCTCCTTGAAAAGTGTGTGGCTGGTGCTTATGAGTCCCACTGGGCATGTGTGAACATCCTTCGAAACACAATGACTCCTTAGTGCCCAAAAGATAACTTGCAGACCCCTTTTTTTTGGTCCTTTGGGGTGATACCAGGACACTGGGCCCAGGTGACTGGTATGCAGGCAGGGACCTGCTCAAGGCAGTGCACCTCACCTGTTTGTTTTTACTCTCTCTTCCCTCCCACTGGGTAGTGAACTCCTCTCTTCCTGTGCTCTCTTCATTGCCTATGTAGCACTTGGTAAGGTAGCATGGGATTGCTGACTGTCTCCTTCCTGAAAGGGAAGCTCCTTGATGCTTGGTTCCCAGTGCCTGAAGCCATGCTGGACACATGGGAGTTGCAAGGTAGCACAATTTGTGCCTTGTTTTAAGGTCCTGTACCTAAAAACTTCCCCAACTTGTCAACTGTGCAAGACTAGATGTGCACACGCTCAGAAATGTGGACGTATATATGGACATGGACATGCACAGGACATCTGCATTGCACACACAGGCATATACATGTATACATGCACACAGGTAATGTACAAACACACGCATACATGTGCACTCTCACACAGTGGCATTCTCCCATGGGACTCGGCCCCATTCTGTGCTGGGGTCACTGCTCTGTGACTGAGGCAGCGTAGCCCTTTTGTGTATGTTTGTTGGCCATTTGGATGTCTTTTGTGATGTGCACCACCAAGTCTTTGGTCCATTTTTCTATTGGGTTGGTTGTTTATTTTATATTTACTAGTTTATAGGCGTGTGTGTATATATCTATCTACGCAGACATTTCAAATGTCTTTTCTCTGTACATTAGTCCTCACTTAACATCATAGGCAGTAGTTACTTGGAAACTGCAACTTTAGGGGACATGACATGAGAGAACAGGTTCTTGAAAAACTCACTTTCAGAGTAGGCCAGGATTCTTTATGTCATCAACATAACAAAGAAATGACATAATTTGAAGGTCTTTTATATGTGACTTTTTAATATACTCATTGGTATGTATCTTTTGATGAACTCTTAATTTTGAGTTTCATTTTTCTTTTATGGTTACCTCTGTTTGTGTCCTCTTTAATACAGATTGGTTATTTAGATCAGAAAAATGATCTGTTTTCAAAAAGCTTTATTGTTTTGTTTTCATATTTAGGTCCACCATGCATTTGAGGTTTGTGGTGTAGTGTGAAGCATAGGGTTCAAGAGTATACTTTCCCAGAGGGAAAGCAAGGTGACCTTGGAAAGACTGCCTTTCCCACTGGCTTTTATGTGACCATTCAAGTATGCATGTGTAGGACTGATTCTCTTTTCTGCTTCCTTAGACTTTATCAGTCTGTTTTTAAGTCCTCATTTCCTTTTGATGAGGAAAGAGTTTGGAAGGGTGAGCCCTGCCGTGCTTCAGCTTCTGAGGTTGTGAAATGAAGAGGGATGAGCAAGTGAGACTGAGACGGTGTGTTTGGAGAAAAGGAAGGAAAGCAGAACTGTGGGCTGTTCTGGAAGGCATAAACTTAAGGGTGTTTCCTTGAGGTGGGAGCTAGCAGCTATGGCCCTGACACAGAAGGCCCCTGTCATATGACTCTATTCATTTGATATGTGGGAAAGGTTGAAACACAGAAGTATAGAAAATAAGTAAGTGGGTTGTGGAGTGCTTCAGGGAAGGTCGTACTAGGATGTGTCTGAGAGGGTAGGCTAGAGGGATGGCGAGGTAGGTGGTGGGTTTGTCATGCAAAATGAGAGATGGGATGGTATCTGGAAAAAAAAATGCAGACTGTGGGTTCTATTTGTGGGTGGAGATGCTGTGGGAATAACCTAGGGAAGATGGGACAGTTGCCTGACATATGTCATTGTCAGTGAGAGAAGAGCAAATCCAGAATGTGCCGTCACTCAGATTGTGGACAGTCTCCAGGACAGTAGGAAGGGCACAGAACATGGGCACAGAGGAAGGGAGGTGGGCACTTAGAAGAAGAAATGGCTGGCACTTAAAGAAGGTCTCTTCTCTTTTCTCCATGAAACACACAGCTAAGGGTGAGGGCAGTAAAGACTACAACATGAGGTGGCTGTTGGAGAGATGAGGACCAAGCATGGAGTGAGATTGCCATGTGGGCACTTGTTTTGATTTTTGGGTGGCTGGGCCAGCTAACCCAGTGGGATGGGTTTTTCTTTCATGATTTTTGTGCTTGTGTAGGTCTGGATGGTGGAGAAGATTTGAGTTAACCAGCCCTGGGCATTGTCAACTGATTACAGTGAGGTTGAGAGGTACAGGGAGAACAGAAGTATAGCTGTGTACCGAGGAGTGATTGATTATCTGTTCCTGGAAGTTGCCACTGGATAAAGAGGGAGAGGAGAATAGGGAGCATAGAGGGCCAAGTAGACAGAGGTCTGTAGGTTGCAAGACTGAGTGGGCTAGAAGGATGGGAAGGACGGTCACTGGTTGGGGTCACAGCTGGGCTCAGACACCGGGAAGGGAGTAGTGTTGGGGCTGAAGAGGCAAGTATTAGGGTTCTCTCTATGACCATTCAGATTAGTAAAGTGGGTGTGCTGTGAGGAATGGCATGAACCAGCTAAAATTATAGGGAATTGGGCCAAATCTTGTTGGTTCTCAACATTATCTAGTACTGGGCCTCTTTTTTTCCTGCTGTCACCACTGTCACCTTGGAGCAAGCCACAAACCACTTGCTTTTGTTGTTTATTGACCTTTCATTTGGGGTCTTGGGTTAGGTGCCTTCTTCCTCTGCACCATTCCTCATGGCACTGAGCCCTCAGTCAAGTCATGGACTCACTTACTGAAATCCCTCAACTGGCTTTCTAGCCAAGAGAAAAAGAAGCCACCTTATTTTGCTTAGGGATCCATATTGTTCCCCCAACCTGTGACTTCCCTCCTGTCCTCTACCAGTCTCCCCTGCTCACCTGTCATTAGCTATTACCATAAGTGAGAGTTACTGATCCCACCTTAGGGTGGGGTCCTTGGGCCCTTGAGGATGGCTCTTCACCTCCCTGACTCTGGTTCATGCCAAGGTGCTGGCCATATGAGCCAGCACTGTGCTCACACAGCTCAGTACAGTGACCAGCAAGTGACCATGAATTTGCTCCTGACTATGTCTCTGACTCCTGCCCAGCACTGTCTTCCTGCTGTTAGACTTCCCTAAACCCCAGCCCTTTGGAGATCATTATTTCCTTCATGGTTCCGTTTGTAATGAGTTTGTCTCTCCAAATTGTTTTCATCTTCAGGTGACCTGACATTTCCATTCTAGTTGGTTGAGCGCTCCTGGAGTGCCCCCACCCCCGGCCTCAGTACGAGTTGGTCAGCATATTCTTGAGTTTCTCTTGACAGTCACATTCTGTTTCTTTTGATTAGCCAGGAAAGAGCCAGTCCCTGTTTTCGGCCACGCAGGGCTGCGGCTCCGGTTGAGAGGTGAGGACGGTCCCTGATTGTGAGGGTGAAGACTGCAGAGGAGCTGACCTAAGGAGTCCTCGTCTTCCTTCAGACCTGCTGTGTCTGCTTCCTCCCTCTCCTGGCACTAATATGCCACACCTGGAAGGAAGGAGGGAGATGAAGGAAGTGTCAGCATTTTATTTGAATAACTTTTTTAAAATTCTGATTACAAAAGGAATATATTTTCATTTAGAACATTTGACAATATAGGAAAAAACAAACAACACATGAGAACAAAGGTTTCCCACAATCCTTCCGCCCAATGAGACTGCTGTGAATGTGTTGGCATAATTCTTCCTGGTGTTGACCTCAAACAAACAAGCAGTGAGTTATTTCACCAGCAAAATGATTTATTGGAAACAACAAAAAGCTGTTAGGAATGCGGTCTCACAGCAAAACCCTCACACTAACCCACAACAAAGAAGGAAAAGCTCTTTCCCATGTCGGGAGGTCATTCTCTCCCTGACTGAACCTCCTCGCTCCCACTGGGCAGCAAAGTGGCCTTAATTCCGGCAGCGTTCCCCTGGGTCTCTAGTGTGCAGTGAGCCTGAGACTCTTCCAACCTGGGGACCTCATTTAAATAAGGGTTCCGTGCATGAGATTCCTCACACACATTTCTGTTTGTGTAGGAGCAAATGTAAAACCACGTGCACTATTTGGTTTGAGTCCTACTTTGTTTAATCCTTTGTGAAGATTTTCTACGTCATTAAGTATTCACTTAAAATATAACTTTTTGGCTATAAGCTACTTTCTTTGCAAATACTTTATCTGAACTCTTATTGTTAGGTAATTAGTTGCTTTTTTTTTTTACAGTGTTCTAAATAATAATCTGGCTAATATACATGTGCTCTAATTTTTTTTTTCAATAGTGATAATTTCCTTAGGAGAAATGCTTGGAAGAAATAGAATTTTTGTTCAAAAAACAAGCACATTTCAAAAAAAAAAAAAACAAGACAAAACAAAACAAAACAAAAAAACCAAGCACATTTCTTTTTTTTTTTTTTTAAAGATTTTTTTTAATTTATACAAGAGCTGGGGTATAGGCCAGATGCATGGGAGGGTGAGAAGATTCACCAGAGATGGAGCAGGGAGCAGAACAGGCAGACTGACTAAAATACACTGCTGAGGGGAGCAGTGGGCGAGACAGGAGAGACCTACCGTGCCATGTGGGATTCTTGCCAGCAGGCTGGGATCGAACCCATGCTGCAGAGGCTGCAGACAGCTTCACAGCATGGCATGGCGCTCAACTGCCTGCGCCACCAGGGAGGCCCCACATTTCTTTTCAAAGAAATCAATTTTTGAACACTTAATTTGGACCAAGCACTTTTACATATGCATTGTCTTGTTTTAATGTTCAAAATACCCCACTGAGGCCTCCCTGGTGGTGCAAGAGGTTAATATGCAACCTATGAAGCTATCCGCAGCCTCTGCAGCATGAGGCCAGCATGAGGCCAGGGAGCAACTGACATGGCGCAGCAGACCTCTCCTGTTTCACCTGCTGCTTCCCTCAGTAGTGTTTTTCGGTCACTCTGCCTGTTTAGTTCCTCACTCTGTCTCTGGTGAATCCTCTCACCCCCTAACCCCAAACCTCTGGCCTGTACCCCAGCTCTTGTATGCATACATAAATAAATCTTAAAAAAAATGCCCACTGATCTTCCAGAAGAAAAACTGCATGAACTTGGGTTTGACAATGAATTTTTAGCTATAACACCAAAAATGCAAGCCATAAAAGTAGAAAATTCATAAATTTGCCTTCATTAAAATTAAAAAACTTGCACTGTGAAAGAGAATGAAAAGATAAGACAGAATGGGAGAAAATATTTGCAGATCACAAATTTGATTAAAAAACTCGTATTAATATGTGATGAATTCTTAAAACTCAACAATAAGTAACAACCTAATTAAAAAATAAGTAAAAGGTCTGAATGGACACTTCACTGAAGGAGATAAACAGAGGTCAGATACGAATGAGAAAGGGTGCTGACATCATCCATCCTGAGGGGCTTAAAACAGCAGTGAGCTGCCACCACATGCCTCAAATCCTGACAGCAAAGGATGCCCATGAAGTTGTGTAACGAGAACTTTCATTCCTTGCTGGTGGATCCAAAATGGAGCAGTCAATATGGAAAGCATTTTGGCAGTTTTGTACAAACTCAATGTAGTCTTAATATACATACGACCTAGCAGGTGCACTTCGAGGTTTCTCCCCAGTGTATTGAAAACTGTCTACATGGAAACCTGAATGTGAATGTTCTTAACATTTTTATTATAATCACTAAAAGCCGAAGCAGTCAGAGTGTCCTTCAACAGGAATGGATAAACAAGCCGGTCTTTCCATGCAATGGATTGCTCTTGATAAAACAGATCTAGCTATGCATCCACATAATAACAGATGAATCTTGAATGTATTTTATGAAGTAAAAGGGGCCAGACTCAGAAAACTACTCGTTATATGATTCCATATGTGACATTTGGGAAAAGATAAAACATGTAGGAATGGAAAACAGGCAAATGGTTCCCAGCATGGGTGTAGGGGGCATAGCTAAAGAGGAGATGCATGGTGGAACCACTCCTCATGGCTCTGGTATGGTGGCTATGAGACTCAGAGCATTTGTCAAGACCCATAGACCTGTGCACCACAGGGTGAGGCATTTAATGTAAGTGGGCAAAGAGAGAAAAGAATTGACTCGGGATGTCAAGACATCCCAGGATAGAGTAGATTATGACGTAGAGTCTCTATATACATTGCCACTATCATACTGAAGTGGGGAGCTGAATTGTCACTTGAGGAGCCACTGTTGGAGAAAACAGTAGGCTGACAACAAAAGGATCACACTGCTCTGTTTCTCACTGGACAGGTGGACAGTTGGAAATTGCTGTGTGCGCATGTGGGTTGAGCGAATTACTGAACATGGTGTGATGGAAAAGGAAGGAGATGGAATTAGAATAAGCAAGTGAGGGAGGTTACATTTGGCTTAATGTAGCTACCTATGTAGTGTTAGTGTGCATGTGTGTATACATGCTTGTAGGCTATTAGATCTGTCTGCTGATATGACCTAGATGCACTGAGCCCACCTAGTGCCCAGATCTTGGATTCTAACAGTCCCCAATCAAAGGAATCAGGGCCCCTGGGGCAATGGCTGATTCTAGAGGTAGGGCAGGAAATACACAGAATAAGCCTAAAGTGTTTTCTAGTACCAGAAAGTAAGGAGGCGCTGAAAGAACAAAAGGATGGGGCATGTCAAAGGGACAGAGCATTCAATGGAAGGATCCTAACAGCCAGGGTTAGAACAACTTGAGCAACAAAATAAAGTAGCATTGATTTTTAAAGTATAAAATAAACATACACTAGGTCACATTGTAGATGAACATACATTTCTCCCTTGCAGAAGAATCCCATATAATATTTATGGTCCTCTTCCCTCAAGTAGTGGAACTTGGTTTCCCCCTCCTTGAGGGTGGGCTGGATTTAGTGCCTTGTTTCCAGAGTAGAGTGCTGAGAAGGACAGTGAGCTGATGGTGGGGATACCTGGCAAAACCCACCCTCATCCAGGATGGTAGGTTGTCTTAGAGGCATGTTGATAGCATGTGCCCAGGTTTGATGTGATGGCAGGGAATTTCACCTCAGTGGTTCTTTCTAGAACCCATAGTTCTAGTCTATTTGTGAAAAGATCTGCACCAAGGCAGATGTCAACTGAAGGACAATCTAGTGGCCAATGCTCCTCAAAACTGTTGAGGTTGTGAGAAAACAAGAAAAGATGGAGTGGAAGAGAGTAATGAGATGTGAGGGCCCATGCGTTCCTAGATGGGACCTGGAACAGCGTATTTGCACCCACAGGGAAGCTGGTGGAGACCAGGTACAGGCCAGGGCTTACTTAGTAGTGAAGTGCCAGCGTCGTCTCATCTGGACATACAGGTCTTGGCCAAGTTGATATTAGTGTTACGTGAAGCCCAGTGGAAGGTGCACGGGAACTTCCTGCACTGTTGTAGCTTTTCTGCAAATCTAAAATGACTCCAAAATAAAAGTTCGTTTTAAAGAAAAGACCTCTGAAGTTGAGATCATGGCTGTCACTTTTTAGATGAGGGTGTGGAGAGTTGTAAAACATCAAGACACTCACTGACCTCTCCAGCCTATAGCTGATAGACCATATCTGTCTGCAGAGTGGCCAGAGTGCACTTGCAGTCTGGCCCTCTTGTCTCCTCCATTGTTTATCCTGTGCGTCACTTCCCCTTTAGAAGTGCTATGGAAAGGACCCTCTGTGATGTCAGCAATCACGGAGACCTTGGTGACCGCTTGGGTATATTGAACAAGCGTAACCAGTTATCCATGGCTTCCTTGCTAGAAACTAAAATAAAACCATGTGCTGTCCTTAAAGATAGAAATAACCTATTGCTACTAAATGTCACTCATTTCCTTCTCTATGACCTGTGAGAACACAGAGATAACTAGGTGTCATTTTACCTGCCCCTTTAAGATGGTCACTGGTCCAGGCCAGCGTTCTCCACAAGCTAGCTTTAGATATGTTGGGGCAAAGTAAAGCCTATTAAAGTTTGGAGTTTGTGGCAGCCGTGCATCAGCCTAGAGTTGAACTAGATTTCTGAAATAGATGCTATAGTGTCATTATTTTTTAACAATTTGTTTTTGAAATCTGTTAAATTGGAAGGTATATACTTCAAATCTTAATCAAAAGAAGGTAAACTTCTCTTGTGGAGTGGATGTGTGAAGTGGGGTCCTGGGATAGCTGTTAGGGGCCCTACTGCTTTTTGTGGCTGTGGCCCTGACTATATGCTGGAGAAGCCAGCAGAATGGGCAGTGGAATGGAGCAAAATGATTGAAAAGTCTGTCCTCCCTGCCTTGGACACGATGGGCACACATACCCCATAATTTGGTCCAGCTATGATATAAGAAGCATGAAGGGCTTGATAGAAGGTGACCTTCAACCAAACTGTAATCCTCCACAAGTCTTGTGTGCTCTGCCTTGGGGAACTTAATTGTACTGCAAGTGTGTGTGTGTATTTTGGGGGTGCAAGGAAGGCTAGCGTTGAGGTCTTACTGGTTATAATTCAGGTAAACTCTATCCGTTTACTTTTCTTCAACAAGTTCAGATGCCCTTGGAATAAAATAGAAATAGTATCAATCCCTCTACCCATCTATCCATCTATTCTCGCATCTATCTACCCATACATCAATTTTCCTTCCTTCCCTCCATCTGTCCATCCCTTCCTCCTTCCTTTCTATCTGTCATTCATTCAGCATCCTTCTGCTCATTTTTTCGACATGGGTGCATTTGGTGAGCACCTGCCCTGTGTAAATCCCCAAGTGGAGTACAGACAATGACTTGACACTTTGTTATACTGTTCTGTGCCTTACAAACCTAATAACGAGAAGGGAATGCAGATATGTAACTGACATCCTAGAATTGTCACAGTAAGTGATGGAAGTAGGCTGATAGAGAAGGCCTCACTGCGCAAGTGAGGGTTGAGCTGGACTGGAATATGAGAAGGAACAGCAAGGTACAAAGGACCTGAGGTGGTCATGGACTGGGCAGAAAGGAGGAGAGGTACAAGGAAGTAGTCAGTCAGGGCAGGATGAGACCTCAGAGCCAGTGACCAGTCTCCATGGGGCACCATCACAGCTGAGAGAGTAAACACCCATGGCCACTGGCAGGTGAGAGCAGGGATGGTGACATAGCCTCAGAGAAGACGCTGCACCTTCCTGTGTCTTTTGGGAACACTGTTCCTCTGCTGCCTTTCCTGTCAGTCTGAGAAGGTTAAAGAAGTTAAGGGGAGTTAAATCCATCCCACCAGATGCAGCATTTCCAAAGGACTCTGCAGAAGGAGGTGCAGGCATTTGCGAGCAGTTGTGTGGACTTGTTTCCAGTGTTCCCTTGTTTGTTTGGTCTTTGTTGTGCTCCTTGTCACTGCCTGAGCAGTTTGTCTGGAGTCTGTAATTATTAGAGAGGCCCTGACAGCTGATGTTTTCAATTACCAAGCCATTGGGGCTTTGCTGTGTTGTGGCTTTGGCCTGGTAAGGCTCTTTCAGTACTTCCTCTGATGCTTTACCAGGGACTACTTACCCTTGTCTTGCTTTTGGATTTAGTGCATTTCAGGGGCCTCCCTTTTTGGTATCTTGACTGGACACAGTCCTGTGGCACTAATCTTCATAAGTTTATTTGCCACACTCCTGGGAAGAGGATCTGAAGGAGGCAGGCAGTGGGCCTTGCCAACTTCTTAGTCCTGGAATGCTCTCCTGGGCAGGGATTTGATCCTGTTCAAGAATAAGTTCCCTAATATTCTGTAGAGCTTTAGGGAAGAAGCTCTTAACTGTTTTATGAGGATGCCTGTTTCCTTACAGCCTGGTCAAAGCAACCTGACTTTTTCCCCCCTTTTTATGTGATGTATCTTTTTTAAAAAATTCTATCATTTTTACTGAGGTAACATTGGTTTTCAACACTGTATGTGATTTAGGGGTGTGTGAGATTGTATTTCATTGTGGTTTTGATTTGCATATCCTTGATGATAAGTGATGATAAGCATTTTTTCATATGCCTGCTGGCCATCTCTAAGTCTTTGGAGAAGTGTCTATTTAGTTCTGCTGCTGCTTTATGATTGGGTTATTTGTTTTCATTTTGTTGAGTTGTATGACTTCTTTGTGGATCTTGGTTATTAGCCACTTGTCAGATGTATGTTATGCAAATATTTTCTCCCATTCAGTATGGTTCTTTGGTTTTACTGATAGTTTCTTTTGCTGTGTCGAAGCCTCATGTTTGATATAGCCCCATTTGTTTATTTTTGCCTTCGTTGCCCTTGCTGTTGGAGATGAGTCCCCAAAGAATCATGAAGGCAATGTCATGGAGTGTTTTGCCTATGTTTTCATCTATGTATGTTATGGTTTCCTGTCTTCTATCTAGGTTCCATTTGAGTTAATTTTTGTGTATGATGTGAGAGAATGATCTAGTTTCATTCCTTTGCATGTGGGTCACAAGTTTTTCCCAGCATCATTTGTTAAAAAGACTTTCCTTTCTCCATTGAATACTCTTGGGCTGTTTGCTGTAAATTATACATTCATGTATCGATTTATTTCTAGACTCCCAGGTCTTACCCATTATGTGTTTATTTTATTCTAATACCATACTATTTTAATTATTACAGCTTTGCAATATAATTTGATGTGTGGGTGTGTGATACCACTCTTGTCTTCTTTTTTGTCAGGATTGCTTTGGCTGTTATGGGTCTTTTATGATTCCATGTCAGTTTTGATAATGTTTGCCTTACTTATTTGAAGAATGTCTTTGAAACTCTCATGGACATTGCATTGAATCTCTGTATTGGATAAGATGGCCATTATAGCAGTGTTAATTCTTCCAATCTGTGAACAAGGAATGTCTTTCCACTTCTTTCTGTCTTCTATTTTTTTTAATAATGTTGTATAGTTTTCGTTGTACAGGTCTTTCACCTCCTGTGTAAGCTTATTGCTAGGTATTTAATTCTTTTTGATTCTATTTATTAAAATTTTCTCCCCTTTTTTGGAGTGAACCCAGTGAGAGATTTGTTTATTTTGTTTACTTTTTCTAAGAACCAGGTTTAGATTTCATTGATCTTTTGTACTTTGTGATTTCTACTTTACTTCTGCTCTATTTTTGTTTATTTTTTTTTAGTAAAAATTTATTTTAGGAAATAATTTGAGTTTTTAAGACTTGGTTTGGAAAAGTAAAAGGCTAAAAACCATAAAACACTTTAAATTCTTTTTTAAAAGACCAAATATGATGTATATTAAATAACTTCTGTATTACTTTAGGAAAGAGACTGCTTTCCTAAAATCAAAAAAGTTAATTTCCAGATCACACTCTTACCTTCATTGCACCATTACCCTAAGGATGGATCCTCTGAAAGACAAGGTAGAGAGGATCAGATGATATCCTCACAGCCTAGATATAGACTTTGAGCAAAAGCAGTCTGCAGTGTGTAATATGATCATATAATTTATTGTCCAGTCAGGATACTTTTGAGAGTAAAAGTGAGGGCACTGCTAGTTACTTCAGAACAAAAGACATAAAATAGAATCATCCTAGTCATAAGGCATTTTGGAAACCACATCTCTTCCTTGAAAGTCAAAAACCTCGATTTTAGCAAAACAAACCTTGATTAGCACCAGTTAAGAGGTCAGCAGTAGAGGGCTGAGTTCTGACTTGGAGGCTTCTCCTTCCATGGGACACTTAACCAAAGAGCACAGTACCTGAGGTAACATTTCAGTGGATGTTAAGTCTGGAATGGAGCCTCTCTCCACAACAACTTCTGCTTCCAGTGTGTAGAGCTGGTTGAACACTCCATTGGTCTGTTTCTCTTGGGCAATGCGCTTTTTCTCTTGGGCACTGCCTTGCCTCCTCATATCACCAGCATCCCCACTGTCACTAGTCTTTGGGGGGAGTTCTGGGCCAGGTGCTGTTCACACTCTATTTCAGTCAACTTATACAGTTCTGTGGTTGCCTGAGTTTCTTCCGCAGAGGAATGTCCACTTTTCACTACCTAGATGTCCCATTTAAGCAACTTCTTGGTGAGACATTTCAGAGACATGGTGGTATCTTTTGGGTAGTTGACATTTTACAGTTGGTATAGGGGGAATATGGGAGGTGTCATGGCGGAGTGACTTGGGGTGAAACTTTGAAGTCATTGTGGATGGTATGCGTATGCCCACTATCTTCCCTGTGAATATTTTCAAGATCTGGCTTTAAGCAATCTTGAAGGGGGTAATCATGTGCTACTTCTAGATATCACTTCATCTGGTCTGGTATTCTACAGTAAGGCAGGGGGCAAGAATGTACTCATCATAAAGTACATCTCTCTTGCAGTAGATGGTGCTACACTGAGCCAGGGACCTAGCATATCCCTTAGGTCCTGCACCCACAATGTCATAGTCAGTTGCCACCATCTTACTTGGTATGTTCTGGGGTAATCTGGTCTACTCTAATTTTTATTTTATCCTTCATTCTGTAGACTTTTGGTTTTGTTTACTCTTTTTCAGTTCTATAAGATATAAGAAGGTTAGGACATTGCAGATCTTTCTTGTATCTTGCTGTGGGCCTGTATTGCTAAATACATTCCTCTTAATACTGCTTTTGCTGTGTTCCACAAGTTCTGGTAGCTTGTGTCTTCATTTTCATTTGTCTCCAGGCATTTTTTAATTTCAACTTTGATTTCCTTAACTCAATAACCATTTAATAGGAAATTGTTCAGTCTCCACATATTAAAGGTCTTTCCTGCTTTCTTTTTATTATTGCTTTCTAGGTTGGTACCATTGTGGTTAGAGAAGATACTTTATGTAATTTCAGGCTTCGTGAATTTATTGACACCTGTCTTGAGACTCAGCATATATTCTGTCCTCTATAATGTTCCATGTGCACATGAAAAGAATGTGTATTTAGCTGTTCAAGTCTGCACTGATCTCCCATGTCCAGGGGTTTCTCAAGTCCCAGACCTAGCTATGGGGTTCTCAGTGTAGTGGACTTCTGGTTAAGTGTTGTATATTATTTTTTTATAGTGAAAACAGGAACCTCCTCTGTCACCATCATCGTGATTTCCATTTCACTTTACTGTCTCAGAGAGCTGCCACCACCTCTGTGCTACCTGTGTGATCCAGGCACTGCCACTACTGCCTCTGTCATGTCTGTGCCACTTGTGCTGCCCGAGCAATCTAACGTTTTGGAGATTCTGTTAGGTAAAAGTGGTACATCAGCAATCAAAAAAAAAAAAAAAACTTATTGAGGTATAATTTATGTGTTGTAAAATGCAGAAACCTTAATGTATAAATCATTGACACTTTACTGAAGTTAAGATACCTGTCTCCAAAAACTTAGTTCCTTTGTGGCCCCTCCAAACCAGTGCTCAATCCATACAGAGGCAGCCACTTTTTGGACCTCTTTTACACTAGAGAAGTTTTGCGTATTCTGAACATATTCATGCCATTAAAAACAAAAGAGGGACAGACTGCTGGCCTTGAAACAACACAGACAAGCCTTACAAACATAATGACAAAGATGCCAAACAGAAAAGACCCCCATCTGCTGTCTTGGACTCTGGCATGCTTTTTTCATTCTGAACTGCATTCAGATGCAACTTGGTCACAGCTTGCTTGCCCATTCTTCTGCCATTTCCTATTTGGGCAGATTCCTGGTTTTGGTATGGATGTGGAGTCATTAAAAATTACTCCCATATTTTCTTCTTTCATGATTTTATGTTTTGTGTCTTAAATCTTTGATCCCCTGAGATTGCCTTTTGATAGAATCTGTGCAGTAGAGATTTCACTTCATTTTTTTTTTTTTGCCAGGGAAATTCCCAGTTGTTGTAACTTGATGTTGTGACTAACCAGTTTTCTATGTTGATTTTTTATATAAATGAGTATACATTAGTATTTTCAATTTTGTTTCCTTGTCTTGACATATAATGAAACCATTTTGCTTTAGTTTTTGTAGCTATATGTTTTGTCTTAAATACTCAGGGGCCAGGTCCTTTATGTTTAAAATATTTCCTAACCTCTTGCTTATTTTTTCACGCAGACTTTAAGTTCATTTTGTCTACTTCCACATAAATGGAGTTTTGATTGACATTATTAAATATATGGGCTAATTAGTGTAGAATTGGTATCTTTATAATACTGACTTTTGGCTATTACCTGTGTGTTTGGTTTCTCTTGGATTGTTTTGTATTTAGAATGATTATCATATAGACTTTGCACTATTTTTATTTTTATCTTTTTTGTTGTTGATTTTATTGGAGTCTTCCATTATATCTTTTAACATTGACATTTGGTACAACACAATCCCTGAAACAGGAACATCACTCCATTCCAATGTCATGATTAAGAGTATGGACTCTGGGGTCCAATCCAGTTTCTGATCCTTGTAAGGTTCTTATTGAGTCTACTTTCTTTGTCTTCCTAACCCCCAGTTCCTTTATTTTTAAAATGAAGAGCTACTAGTTCTGTGATCATAGGGTTTTCCATGCTGTGATTTTCCGGGATCAGTGGCATCTTTAGTGGGGGGCCTGGCACACTGCCAGTGCTCATGACTAATGTGCTGTCCTCACCACCACCACCACCTTCATCACAGTGGCTTACTAACACTTTACAATTCCAAACCAAATGACCACTTCATGATAACTGCTCTTTGTGTCCAGTCCTTGCCTTCAGCTGCATTTGCTTCTTCCTGAGTTGTTTGGCTTTCTCACACTGGAGCCTCTGCTTGTGGTGCTTCATCTGTGCCAGTGCCTGTCTCTCGTCTCCCTGCAGAACTGCCCTTCCAGACCTTAAATGGTTTAGGGCCCTTCATTCTTGCCTGCTTGAGTCCTGCTTCCTTTGTGTCTCTGGGTAGTGTGGTGCTTACTTTTGTGAAGGTGACAGTACTGCCCGGCTTTGTCCTGTGCTCCAGAGCTCTGGGTAGTGTGGTGCTTACTTCTGTAAAGGTGACAGTACTGCCTGGCTTTCCCCTGTGCTCCAGAGGTACTTCCATTCCATTCAGGCTCTTTCGTTAAGAGCCTGGCACTGGACAGTGCTCACTCTGATTAGCAGGTGAGCCCTAGGAGCTGCCTTCTCTCAGATGAGGGATGAGTCCTGCTTATCTGCAGCACTGGGCAGCTGGCTCCCCTTCTTTTCTCTGGACTCCATGACATGAAAGAATAGGAACTCCTTTTCCAAAAACTCCTCAATGTTCATGCACAGTGGCTTTGCCATTTGTTTCTCATACATCTGTATCATGGTCTCTGTGTTGGGGATGAGGAGCAGTGGCTATTGCTGGTGCTGCTGAGTGCTAGAGGTGAGTCATTGAGTAAATTTGTTCTCTCAGTGGATGCTCCAGGGACAAGGGCATATGTGCATGGACACTGTTCGTATGACACAGGTTTTGGGCCAGGGTCAGCAGTGCTTCATGAGCTCATTGGATGGGGAGCATCTTCCTGGGAGCACTCAGCGCCTCCTCTTCCAGGAGCCTTCAGTTTCCAGGAGCCCAGCCCCTCTGCAAGCCACCTCCTTCAGCATCTACCCTCCAGGACTAACCCTCCCCACCCCCCACAAAAGAAAAAAAAAAACCCTCCAGGAGCCCTACCCTTTAGGAGCCCTCTCTCTTAAACACCCGCTTTCAGGAGCTCCCTTTAGGAACCTGCTTTCTAGGAGCCCTCTTTCTCCTGGAACCCCTTCTCCAACAGCCCTCCTCTTAAGTGCCCCCATTTAAGGAGTCCCCCTGTGGGAGGCCTACCCTCCAGGAGCTCACTCTTCCTGCAGGGCTCTCCTTGTGGCCATTAGGAACCTGCTTTCTAGGAGCCCTCTTTCTCCTGGAGCCCCTTCTCCAACAGCCCTCCTCTTAAGTGCCCCCATTTAAGGAGTCTCCCTGTGGGAGGCCTACCCTCCAGGAGCTCACTCTTCCTGCAGGAGCTCTCCTTGTGGCCATGGCCAGTGCTTCTCGCATGTGTTCTAAGTTGTGTCCCTTTATCCAGTGCCAAGAGTCCCTGTTACAAGAGCCTACAGAGACAAAAGTGTTATGAGGCGGGGTCCCTCCTTGACTGTGGTGACTCCATGGGGTCCTGGGCCTTGTTGGCAGAGGCTGGCAGGCACCCAAGCTTCTTGATGCAAGTCATGTCCTCTTGTCCTCCATCCTGAGGAAAAGGAGAGGTGAATTATCTCCCCTCTGTGTGTGTGTGTGTGTTCCCTCATTGAAAATGGTTTTTGGTCTTGGGTGTTGGGTGCTCTGTGCAACCTTGCAGGACTCATGTCCAAGGCAGCACATGGCCTTGCAGGCTTGGAGAATGTTTGGCATGGCCAGGTATATGCTGTGATAGAAGGAAGAGGAGGTCCTGTGGGCTATCTGGACAGGGGAGCCGCAGGGTGATGTGGTTTCTCTAAGAGAAAACCTGAAGGGAAAGTAGGGACCACTGGGGAAGAAGAGAGGCTCTAAATGAGCTGTGGTGGACAGGAGAGACCCTGGAAGGGTCAGTGCCCTTCTGCTGGAGGCAGAACCTTGGCTCAATCCTAGGGAGTGGCCGCTTGGTGACTGTGCCTCAGCGAGCCCTGCTCATTGCCCCAGGCCTCCAGCACACCTTTACAGCAGTGTGCCCTGGACTTGGAGAGACAGGAGCAGGTGTTGTCCACGCACGGATGCTGTGGTTAGTCATTGCTCTGCGGAAAGCTTGAGGTGCACTTGGGATCTTCTTTATATAAAATGCTTCCGAAGCACTTCACATCATTACCATCTAAATGGGACTCCTACTCCTGTGATGAAGTTGGGCTAAGCCAGAGCCAGGCTTCTTGCTTGTGTGGTTGTGTAGCTTTGGGATGCTAATCGCATCCACAGATGGCCACTTTGAAATCCACTTCCTATGAAGAATTTGTGTAAAGAGAAGCACTTTTCTTTGTCATCCGCCTGTTTTCTCCTATTGCTGACTGCTGTATGCTTCTGGACTTGCTGGGCGGGGGCTTCCGAAAGGCAGTGGTGATGTGTACACAGGAAAGGGCCTTTGGGAAGGAGGGTGATTCATTGAGATAAGTTCACAGCTTTCAGCACAATGTTTACAGATGCCCACAGGACAGCAAGGAAGGCTCCCAGTAGCAGCACCCCAGAATTACCTGATTGTGGGGTCTGCACCTCTGCCCTGTCTCTGAGGGCACATGTGCACTTCGACCACAGCATGTGATTGCATTTCTGGCTTTTTGCTTCCCACTTACCACTAAGGTCAGTCTGCTTTTTGTTCAGAATTTCCCAGTAAATCGAAGTGTAACCCTTGGCATCAGCATAGTGGATGTTTTTTTCAGTGACACCTCCACATGAGATTAGGAAGAGCTCTGACTGATACCTTGTGGGTTTACTGTGAATGCTGCCTTGTTTCTGCCAGGCCCACAGGTGTGGGTTCCAATTCACCTATGGTGGAGACAGGATACACTGGACACTGCTAGAGTACCTCTTCTCTTTGATTTTGTGTAAGATGCTAATGAGGCAGGGATTTTTATCTCCATTGTAGATGAGAAATTTAGGCATTGAACCTAAATTAGAACAGCAGAGCTGTTGTACAGTACAATACATGTTCTTCTCCATGGCACACAGAACAATGTCCAGGGTAGACCAGATGTCAAACCACAAACATGTCTCAGTAAATTTTTTTTAAGATTATTTATTTATTTATACAAGAACCGGGATACAGGTCAGATGTGCGGGAGGGTGAGAGGATTCACCAGAGACAGAGCAGGGAACAGAACAGGCAGACTGACGAAATACACTGTTGAGGGGAGCAGCTGGTGGGACAGGAGAGATGTGGGATCCTTGTGGGCTGGCTGGGATTGAACCGGCGCTACAGAGACTGCAGACAGCTTCACAGTGCCGTGCTCAACTGCCTGTGCCACCAGGGGAGGCCCATGTCTCAGTAAATTTTTAAAAAGATTCAAATTTCACAAAATGTATTCTATCAGAATGGAATGAAATTAAGAAATTAGTAACTAAAAAAAAATTGGAAAAGTAAAAAATAGGTAGAAATCAAACATATTCTCCATTAATAACCAATTAGTCTAAGAAGAAATAAGAGGGATGTTACAAAATACTTTGTGATGAACAAGTCTGAAATCACAACAAACTAAGACCTACAGGATTCAGTAAAGTAGTGCTCAGAGAAAAGTGTATAGTTGAAAATGTCTTGATTAAAGATAAATTAAATGAATAACTTTATACCTAAGCTAGAATATGCGGGACAAACTGAACCTAAATCAAGCAAAAATAAAGAAATAACGATTACAGATGAAGAAAGCAATAGAAAAAACAATAGAGAAAGCAATAAACAAGCCTGTTCTTTGAAAAGATGACTAAAGTTGAAAAAATGTTTCGCTTGACTGACCAAGTAAAGATAAGAGAAGTCTCATACCAATAACATCAGAATGAAATGGATGCCTTTTTATTGACCTTACAGAAATATAGAGGGTTATAAGAGAAGACCACGAACTACTGTATGCCAATAAATTAGATAACCTAGAAGAAATTGACAAATTCTTAGAAATATACAAAGCAGCAAAACAGACTCAAAAAAAATAGAAAATTTAAATAGAACTTTTCAACCAAATACTTTCAATAAAGAAAAATTCTGGATTGGATGACTTTACTGGTGAATTCTACCTAGTTAAAGAAGGAATTAATACCAATATTTTTCAAAATGTTCCAAAATTTAGAAGAAGAGGAATCATTTTCTAATTCATTTGATGGACCCAAATACAACTTCAGAAGATTGAATTTGGACCTCTGTCTCACACTATGTGCAAAAAGTAACTCAAATGGATCAAAGACCTAAATCCAAGGACTGAAACTATAACTGTTAAAATAAACATTGGTGTAAATCTTTGTGACCTTGGATTAGATAATGATTTTAAAAATATACCAAAGTCATTAGCAAGAAAAGAAAAATAAAATGGGCTTCACTGAAATTAATAACTTTCTTGTATCAAGGAATTATAAAACCAAACACAACAAAGCAAAAACAGACAATTATAAGTCAAAGACATCCTGCAGGGGAGGAGGAGGGAGAGGGATGAGAGGGAGGGAGGGAGGAGCACAGGGGACTGAGGTGATGGTGCACGGGTGCCTTGGTGAAGGAAGTGCTATGGGGACTACACCTGAGGGAGTGGGGGAAGCAAATAT
Organism: Talpa europaea; assembly: GCF_964194135.1. Taxonomy (NCBI): domain Eukaryota; kingdom Metazoa; phylum Chordata; class Mammalia; order Eulipotyphla; family Talpidae; genus Talpa; species Talpa europaea. The sequence goes on from NC_140079.1 coordinate 72,100,949, forward strand.
TTAAAAATGAACAATTATGTAAAAAATTAAAAAAAAAACAAAAATTAAAAAAAGAAATTATAAAACCAATCTGTAGGAGAAAATATTTGCAAATTTAGCATATATCTGCTAAGAATCTGATGTCTAGAATATATAAAGAGTTCTTATAATCCAACATTAAGAAGATAAACAAACCAATTTAAAAATAAAGGGCTTGACTAGACATTTATCCAAAGAAGACATACAGATCACCAGTAAGCATATGAAAAGATATACAACCTCATAATCATTAGGGAAGTGGGGATCGCAACCACAATAAGATATTACCTCATACTCACTGGGATGCCTACTATCAAAAAATCGTAACAAAGCCAAGAAAATAACAAATGTCAGTAAAGAGCTGGAGAAATTGCAACCCTTGTGCATTGCTAGTGGAATGTGATACAATGTAGTGGTGTAAGTGCTACAGGAAATAGTATGACTTGTAAACCTTCGTTCATAGCAACACTATTCACAATAACCAAAGGATGGAGGTAGTCCATCTGTCCATGGAAGTAGTCTTACTGTCCTTCGATGATGAATGGATAAATATGATATGCCCATACAATGGAATATATTTTTTAAGATTTATTTTTATTTATCTATGCATACAAGAACTGGGGTGTAGGCCAGCGGTGCAAGGGTGTGTGAGAGATTCACCAGAAATGGGGTGGGGAGCAGAACAGGTGGATCTACTGAAACACATGCTGAGGGGAGCAGTGGGCGAGACAGGAGAGCTCTGCTTCACCATGTGGGTTAGCTCCCTGGCCGGGGATTGAACTCAAGCCGCAGTAGCTGGCGATAGCTTGATAGTGCTGAGACTTTAACCCCTTGCCATCAGGAAGGCCCATACAATGGAGTATTATTTAGCCTTTACAATGAAGGAAATTCTGACACATTCTACAGCATGGATGAACCTTGATGACATTATGTTGAGTGAAATGAACCAGACCGAAAACCACAATATTGTATGATTCCACTTACATGAGGTACCCGAGTTGTCAGACTTATAGAGACAGAAAGTAGAAAGGTGTGTGCCAGGAGTAGGAGGAGGGAGTTAGTATTTAATGGGGCAGAGTTTGATTTGGGGAAGATGAGAAAGTTGTGCAGATGGATGGTGGTGACGATTGCACAATTATGTGAATGTGCTTAATGTTTCTTAATTGTATATTTGGAAATAGTTAAAAATTTTATGTTGTATTTTACCACCAAAAAAATAAGAGGGGTAAGGACTTACAAATGGCCAACAAGTACAGGAAAAGCATTAAGACTACAATGAGATACTACATGTCACCCAATGGGATGGCTAGGTTGTTATCATGTTTATAATTGTCATACGTGATAATAAAGGTACGTATATGTTTATATAAATTATATAATAATTTTTATGATAATTTAAAAATGACAAAGAATGAGTCTTGGGGAGGATACTTGAAAACCCTCACATATCACTGGTAGGGATATAAAGGGCTGCGCTCACTATAAAAACAGCTTGGCAGTTCCTTAAAAGGTTAAACACAGAATTACCATATGATCAAGCAATTCCATTCTTAGTTACATACACAAGAGAATTGAAAACGTGTTCACAGCAGCACTATTCACACTAGACAAAAGATGGAAAGAACCTAAATGCTCATCAGCCCATGGATAGATCAACAAAATGTGTTCTGTGCAGCCAACAGAATGCTGTTCTCCATAAAAGAAATGGGGCATGTGGTGTAACATGGATGAAGTTAGAAAACATGATGCCCAGTGAAAGAAGCTGGGCACAGACTGCCACACAGTGTGTGATTCTATCACTATGAAATGTCCAAAGTGGGTGATGAAATCTTCTTTGGGGTGATGAAATCTTCTTGAATTAGATAGTGTTGATATTTGGATAGCATTATGAATATGCTAAAAACCACTCAATTTTGTGCACTTAAAATGGTGAAGTTTTATTTTGTGTAAATTTCAACTCAATTTAAAAAGAGTAAATTATCCAAAAAATGATTTGTAGTGTTAGTGCCTGAGAACCGAGAGAGGCTCATTGAGAAGATGTCCTCCCGGAGAACCCTCATTTCTTTCTCTGTGGGCAGCATCTTAGCGTGTGGCAGGTTATCCGGCCCTTGCTGTTTGGGGACTGCTGGCAGCGTGCAGAGGGTCTTCCTGGTGGAGACTTGGCACGGGAGTGGAATGAAGAAGAGAAGTTTTGGTACGTCCATGAACTGATCTCCAAGCCAAGAGCACCTTGGTGAGGAGAACAGGGCATTGTGCGGGCATTCTCCATTCTCACTTCTCTCTTCAACTTCCCAGATACATTATTTTCCTTAGAGGAAATAGTCTTTCAGTCACAGGTTTTAGTATCTGAGCTGTGAGGTCATGACAAAGATGATCTCGGGGCCACCGAGGGAGCAAATGTAGGTATCGTTGTTGGGTTATTGGGCTCTGTTCTTGGGTAGTGGGCTGTCTTTAGGTTGTTGCTGGAGTCTTAATACCTGTGTGCAAATACCAAGACCAGACTTTTGAGCAGTTTTGTTTTTAAAGATTTATTTATGCATATAAGAACTGGGGTACAGGCCAGAGTGTGGAGGGGTGAGAGGATTCACCAGAGACTGAGTGGGGAACAGAACAGACAGATCGACTGAAACACACTGCTTAGGGGAGGAGCGGGCGAGTCAGGAGAGGTCTGCTACACTATGTGGGCAGCCTCCCCGCTGGGGATCGAGCTCATGCTGCAGTGGCTGCAGACAGCCCCACAGGCTGCGTCTCAAGCCCCTGCACAACCAGGGAGGCCCCTTTTGAGCAGTTTTAAGGAATTTAAAATCTTTTGCTGTGCCCTTAGCTTCTGCGGGTAAGATTTCTCTCTCCACACCCAGTGCCGTCTTGTTTTCCTTCCCTGCTGTGGATTCGAGTTGTTGGTTTTCCCCAGCAGCTCTGTAATATCCAGGCAGCAAATGTGACCCACTGTGATCTGTGCTGTGTGGACTGAGCCCTGCAAATCAGAATTCCAGCTGCTTAGAAGTCAGTGAATGGCCCCTGAAGAACCCCACTTCTGTGGCAACTTGCTCAGGACTGCTGTGGAGTTGGCGAGGCAGAGCACACAGGCGGTGGGGATTTAAGCACAGCTGTGAGGCAAGAAGACCCTGGCGCTCACACATGCATACAAGTCCCAGGATGTTTGTCTTCACCTATGTGTTTCCTTTGCTTGGAATGGTGCCAGACACATGACGGGTGCTCACTTTGTGTTGACATAGTGACCGTGTGAACAGTGAATCCTGGCTCTGTGAGTGAGCTAGTGGGCATGATGGCTGTGGGCTCAGGACTCAGCCCAGAGTGTGGACTCTTGCTGCCTACCCGACTCTTCTGCACCCGGGCCTCCTGTCTCCAGCACAATGTTGGCAGGACCCAGCTTGGCCGGGTGGATGTGTGAAATATAGTGCCAGTGTTACCGAGCAATGGGCATGCTGGTCCAGGGTGTTGGCGTGTTCCTCTGCTTGGCCACCTCAGGAAGGTGCTCCTCTTGTCCTGTGTGTAAGGCTCCTTCCTCTTTCTGTTCCATGGCTGGTGGCAGGAACTACAAGGTGCACATATTCCAAGGTGTGAGGTAAATTTGGGTGTCATTTTTCTCAGAAAGTGGTTAAGTTGGGGTGCACTTCCCACTGAAAGGCAAGGGGAACAGCTTTAGGTTTCCACCACAATGACGGAAGAGTTCTGCCTCCGCACTGCATTTCCTGTTTCCTGATCTGTACTTCAGCAGATGACTATCTCAGGATTGTGGCAGCTGCCACAAGCACATCTGGGCCAAGTTTGCTGGAGAGAGGATTCCCTGACACATTCAATACTCAAGATCTCTCTGGTCGCCTCCCTGCTCCCTAGTCACTGTGCTAACTTGTATGGGGTTCACGCCCAGGAAGGCCACCTCCTTCTCCCCCTTACCTGGTGGTGGGGCACATGACACTCGTGGCACTGCTGTGGTTCTCGCCACAGTTGATCAGGCTCCTCTCCCCCAGGATTTCAGAAGACGACATGAACATTCACAATCACACCAGACCTTGATTTTTCTACACTCTTCAGATACTTGCTTAATTTGTATCCAAAGTAGTTGAATACCTGTAACCATCACTTTACTGCCCTCCCATCCTGCCCTTCACCACAGATGAGAGGCCATTTTATTAACTTCCAGTGAGAAGTAGAGTTACTGCATGGATATCTGTCTTCTTTTCCAAAACTGGGTCCTTAGTAGAGAGTCTGTATTGAGTCACTAGGCTGCTAACGAGTTGGCTCTTGCCTGGGTCCAGTTCTCCTGTGCATGGATGGTCCCTGTGTATGTCACCTGCCTGGCCTGTGCATGCATGAGTTCATCTTTCCACATTGTTGCCACTGGGTTTTGCGCCAAGTGGAAGTCTTTCACAAATGTTTCCCTTACCTTTTGTTACACCCTCAGCAGTCTTGCTCTGCACCATAAATGATCCATCTTAACCTGAGGTCTGCTCTGCTCAGTGCCACCACCTTGCCCATGTTTCAGACATGATGCCTACCCACAGTGCTTAGCCTGGACCCCTGAGTACACATCTTCCAGGGAGCCTTTCCCAAGACTGATGTCTTTTCTTGGCTCCTGGGGTCACAGACTCGCCTTGTCACTGAACTGCAGAGTTCCTCAGGGCAGAGATTTCCTGGTCCTCTTTATGTCATCAGATCACCTGGTGGCCAGTCCACAAGAAGGTCCCCGTAGACACTTGAAAGATGATCCACAAAAATTACTTGCAAGATTGGGAAAGGAGCACTTGCCATGACAGGAAACCTATGATTTCTTTATAAGTGCTTTTCTCTCAGGGATCTTGAGAAGTCAATGTTAGTTTCTTTGATTCACGCTCCCGCCGCTAGTAAGTGCTGGAGGCCCGCGCGAACCAGGTCCGTCCGGGAACGCCACGGCATCTTTCACCGTGGCCGCAGGGAACCCAACGCAGATTGTCTTGTTATATTTGGTGTCTCCTGGCAGCTTGCCCCCTGCTGGCCTCCACCACCAGGCCCATCCTGGAAGCGTTTTTCCTCTGCAGCCTGATGTCACCTGCAGAGGTGTGGCCGGGAGCCCCACAGCCTCCCCGGACTCTCATGAGCGTGGACGTTTACCCAGCCCCTCCTACTGTTGTGTAAGCAGGGAAGTACTCCAGCAGTTCCGACAAGCACTAACCCTGCCTTTTAAAGGTCATTTCTGTCTTAGTCAGTTCTTAAAGTTCAAGAGGAAATAAACTGCTTCGAGCTGGCATTTCTCAAGTCAAGTGTCAACTCTCCAAGCCCCCGAGCCTGGGGCGAGGAGGAGGCGAGATTAATAAGTGAGTTGACATAGTGTTGGGTGAGCAGATGTTTCCTTTACTCTCAGCTCTCACTAAAAAATAATAAAAGAGAAACTAATAATTTTTTAAAATCTCATTTTCTCCTTTCATTTTTGTTACTCCAGCTCGGGAAACACTTTGGAGATGTTTATTAGTGGAGTGACAGTGCCTGGGAGGCTTGTTGGCCCTGGTTCCCAGGGTGTCTTGTACATAGAGGGAGAGCTTTTCTCCCAGGGGAGCCCCTCGGGTCGCCCCCCCCCCCCCATGTTGTGATACCTGATGGCTCCTCACGCAGGGGGCAATAGCAGTAATGGGAGGGAGTTGACATCAGCATCCCTTGAAGGTGCCACACCTAACTGGATATTAACTTCTTGTACTTTGGGTCGAGGACAGCAAAATCGATGGGAAAATAAACAGGCAGAATGGGCTTTATTAATCAGGCACCACCACAGCAGCTGGGAGGACTAAATGGAACACAGGTGTCGATCGAAGACTGCGTGGCATGCAGGCAATCTTGCCTTGCTTGCCGATGTGCTGCTATCGATTGTAGGGCCTGTTGGGCACCCCACCATCAGAATTGCTAATTGGGCTATTGGGTGAGTCCCGAGACAGACGTGGGTAGGATTATGCAGTCTCATCTTTTACCCACTGGTCTGATTTCACTTCAGTCTCACTCCTCACACATCATCCAAGCTTCCCTCTTGGGCCTGGTCCCTCTGATCAGCTTCTCCCTGTTTTGTACCCTAAGCATGGCCCCAGGTTGGGCCCAGTTCTGTGCAGACACACCTTGCATCAACTCTTGAACGCCTCTGGCTATCTCAACTTGTTTGTTTTTCTTATCCCATAGTGTCTTATTTTCTGATGATAATTCCATGTCTGTTTAATAGCCTCATTTGAGTTTGATGTTCAGTTCTGTGCCACTGGGAGGAGGTGGAGTGTTTCAGTAAGTACGTGGTAAGGCGTCAGCATTTACTGAGAACCTCCATGGGGCATGTGCTTGCCAGCATTGTGCCCATACAATGCGGGCCTGCTGCTCCCCTGACTGGGTGCCTCCATGGGCTGTTGGGGCTGCTTCCCTCATCTGCTCCCAATAGCATAATACTCTTGCTGTGGTCTCTTGGGGAAATGGGATGATGGAAGGTCTTGACTCTGGACCTAATCTAGAGCTGGGCCCAGCAGAAGTCACAGGCATGTCCTGAGGTGGGCCTCACTCTGTTAACCCTGGCCATTGTATGCGCCCCCATCCCACATAAACAGTGCCTTTTGTTGGCACCCAAAGTGATGGGTCAGACACTTTCCATCTGTATCAGGGAGCAGCTTATTCGGAAGATCCTGTTGTCCCACCTTATACTGGCACAGCTGGAGCTCAGAAGGCGAGGCTGTCAGAACCTTAGAGTGGATCACAGCAAGACCGGTGTGATAATGCCAGGCTTGAATGCCTGTGTTCTTAGAGATGTGTCTCCTAGCACATCTCTCATGGGGTGTCTGCACTTCATACTCATGGAAGTTGAGGTCCCTAGGGACAGAGCTCTGAGAATTGGGCCTGAGACTGATGTTTTGTCACTGTCCAGTCTGCTGCTTTTCCATGGCTTGCTTTCTTATCAAGATCATCTCACGAAGGTTGTCTAAAAGCGAATGGTTCTATAGGCCCTAAACTCCCTACCCTGTTGTCTTTTCCCCTCTCCACCTTGGAGCAAAGACCACATTTTGGCTTCATGTTTAGAACCTGAGGTTCAGGGCCCAGTCCCTGGAACTTGGCACTCTGTCCTTGGGGCTTGATGCTCAGTAATGCTGCTTGCACAGGGCATTGAAGCATCCTTCCAGCACTGTTCTAAACATGCATTTTCCCAGGTCACCTTTCATGGGGCTGCTCTGAGTGTCTAGAGCTTGTTTATTTTTTTAAATTTGCCTCCCAACCTCCTCTCTCTGGGCTTCTTTCTCCCCCTCTATTACCCCTCAAGAAGAGCATACATGTATGTTCCCAGTGTCCTTTCCAGCCTGTCTGTACCAGTGCTCCATCTGTCTGGAGCCAGTGTGGCTCTGCCTTTTGGTCTTTGTAGTGCAGGAAGGAAACATGGGATCTGGACTTTAGAAAGGAGGTAGACATGTATGGCAGGCAACCTAACAGCACCACTGGATGTGGGTTTATGTCCTGGAATGCTTTCTTGGTGCACTGGAGCCTAAGGAAACCTGTACTCCTGAATGTAGGGTCCTCAGCTGAAAACGGAAGCCAGGGACCCCCTGGAGTCAGACAAGGGTCACTGAGAAAATGGAAAAGAGCTGCCCAGTCTGCCCCTCTGTGAGCCTGACTGCAGAACTCCCCTAGGCCTGTCCCCCGTGGGACATAGAGGGGCAGCATGTGACTAGGGACGACTCTTCAAGTCCTGTTCAGACTAGAAGTGGTAGGTTCTCTGGAATCTTGTGGGGTTTTATAAGAAGGTGTGGATGTGGGCTTCCCCCTGTGGCACAGCGGGTTGAGCGCAGCACTGTGAAGCTGTCTGCAGCCTCTGCAGTGCTGGTTCAATTCCCGGCTGGCCAGGGAGATACCCACATTGTGCGGCAGACTTCTCCTGCCTCACCCACTGCTACCCTCAACTCAGCAGTGTTTTCGACCCTTCTGCCTGTTCTGCTCCCTGTTCTGTCTCTGGTGAATTCTCTCACCCTCCCACGCCTCTGGCCTGTACCCCAGTGCTTGTATAAATAAATAAATCTTTAAAAAAAATAAAAAGGTGTGGATGTGAATGAGCCAGGTGCCTAGTTGTGGGGTGACAGTGAATGTAGCAGGGGCCAACCCTTTGGTGAGGAATCCAGGAGTTTGAGTGCCTTCTGGTCTGGCCAGACCAGCAGAAACTTTCCATGGTTGTTAGCGCCTATGGGGATGGGGTGGAGTGTCAACTGGGTGGAATTCTGACTTTATTTCATTTACCTCTGTTTGCCTTTCAAAATGGTAAGTCAGGAACTGTGGTAGAGGTCAGTGACTGGCAGACCAAATAGTAAATATTGGGCCAAGTAGTAAATATCTTTGCCTTTTCAGGCCTACTGTCTGTCATGGGAAAGCAGCCACAGAGGATACAAATGTGTTCCAGTGAAAGTGTTCACGAGAGTAGGCATAGGTTGTATTCTGACCATGGGTAGGAAAAGGGGCACGGCACCTTTCCCTGGCCTCCCAACATGCCTTGCTGCCAGTTGTGTGACCCAGGTCTCAGTCCTCACTGCTGGGAGATGCTCCAGTGTGCACAGGTCCATACCATCAGGGCTGTGTGAGGCTACAACCAGACAATCCTCAGGAAAACCCTCTTCCCATCTGAGAGGTTAGGGACAGGGTTACCTTGTTATCTGTCTGCTTTGGCATTGCCTGCTCCAGAAAGCAGGACCCCTGGGGGTATGGTTGTTGCCCTATAAGACTTTTGGGCTGAAAGATCCTGAATTCTCTGCCATATCATTTCCTGGGTCTCCATGGCGTTGGGGGGTAGGTGATGAGCTCATTTTACTATATACTTGGCACTTCAACATTGGGGTAGGCTGAGTCAGTCTCTCTGGGTTCCCCACCCCTGAAATTGGGAGACAGCCCCACCCATGCGATTACAGGTTGGTGACTGATCAACTAAATTGGATTATTCATTATGGTTGGGATTGAATTGAAATTGCAAAGGGTAATTTTCCTTCTCACATTTCAAGGTCAGATGAGAGTATTTACTGTGTGGCCTCTGTTTATCTGGGAATGTAAATTGAATTTGGTGATTCGAATTGATGAGATGTTAGGAATGGAAAGCTCATCAGAGGAAGCAGCGAGAGAAATGACCGGGAGGCCAGACTGTAGCTTTGTTGCCTGCTCCCTCGGCCATTGCTTTGATTGGTAATTATTTCAGTCTTTGCTTTTCTCATTCTCTGGTTTTGTTTCCACTGTTTGAATTTTTGTTTTTTTATATATATTTTTTTCAGAGAAACATGTAATGGCACTTGGAGGCATTAAAGATTGGAATTAGATGGTGTAAATAAAGACAGCTGCATGCCACTGAGAGTCCAGGCATCATGGGGCCCTGGGGTGAGGCTCACTGCTTCCTCTCCAAGGCACCCCCCGTTTGAGCCTGAGCAGGACCCCCTCCCTGTGTTCCTCCCTGCCATATAGGGCAAATCTGCCACTTGGCAAGACTGGAGCCCATGCTCTCATGGCTGCACTGTGATTTATTCTCAGCTGTTTTGGTCAAGGTTGACCACATAGTGGGAGGGTACCCATGCATGTGAACAAGATTCTGGTGAGTACAGGGTTCCCCCTCATGTAGACAGCGCTCCCATATATGTGTACAGGGCTCTGGTGAACAAGGACTTTGATATAGATGCAGCTCCTACACGTGTAGATGGAGCTTCAGTGCAGACAGGGCTACTGCACCAGTCTTTTTTTAGACAAGACTGGTGTAGATGGGGCTCCCACACAAGTGGATAAGGCTTCCATATAGATGGCGCAGTAGCGCGTGTCACTGGGAGTCTAGTGTAGACGGAGCTCTAGTAAATGGGTCTCCCACACATGTAGACAGTCTTCCGTGTAGACAGCAGTCCTGTGTGCATGGAACTCCAGATCTGAATTGGGTCCCTGCTGCCTTCCTGGGCAGTTTCCTCATCATGGAAATAGCAACATGATGGTGATTATACACTTTCCTCTCAGACTTCTGTGGCTGTTAAGCCAGATCAGGTACATAAGAGTGTTCTTAAAGCACAAAGCTCTCACATGTGCTGCATCCACCTGCAGCTGTTAATCTTGGAGTTCAGGTTTTACAGAGCTCCTGGCTGCTCACCTCTTTCTGCTTTAGTCCATGGGACGCTTCATGAAGTACCTCATGAAGTAACTCTTAACCAGTTCTTTTTAGGCACTGGAAAGCCTGAACCTCGGCCCCCCAACTCCATTGCACAGGTGGCAGGATGCCGCCCCAGAGCATCGTGGCAACCCTTGCCATCAAGTTGCTGGTTATCTTGCTGCCAGACGAAACTCTGACATTCTTCTGGTACCTGCTGGAGTCAGTCATGCACCCCAGACCTGATGGCACATGGGCCAAGTGTCCTGGGCCCAGGATCCAGGACCTGCTCTGCACCAGTGATTCTTCCCCATCAGCCAGCTTTTATTTGCCACCTGCTCTTGCACCTCATCTTCACCCTACTCTTCCCCTTTCCTTCTCTCCCATTCCATTTATTTGACAAGCGGATTTGTAGTTAGGGGAGGGCAGTTGGGAGGTAATATCTGAGCAGAGACCTGGGACTGGGTCTGTGTGTGCCCTTTCCTTCCTCACATGACTCTTCTCTGCCTGAGACAGGGACAGATAATGAGTCACTGGTTGATGGTGGCCTCACTTGGCCTAACTGGTGCTCCGGTTTCAGTGTCCCGGCTGGACTAGGTTGGCCTCGCATGAGTGACTCGGTCACCAAGGCCTGATTTAGAGGAGCCTGAAGATCATGTGTGAGTGGGTTTCCCCAATGTTCCTCAGCCTCCTTCAAGAGCATAAGAGTAAAGATGCCTTAAGAGTTTTGTGAAAGTGTGATACAGTTTTATTAATGTTTTCCTAGTTTCACACAGGAATATAATTACTAAAAGGCAATGCACTCATGCAATTGTATCATGTCTAGGAGGCCCCCACTCAGTCAGTTATGCTGTCATGTTGATACTTCTGGGTCATCGTCATAAATACAGCTCCCTACCTTATCCCGCATGTGTGTGAACATCTTGTCCAAGTATTCTGCCTGAGCAGGCTTCCATGGCCCAGGGTTGTTGTTGTTTTGCATTTGGGTCTGGCCATGACTATCAGGCGTGTTTTCACCATTGGCATTGAGTTGCCTGGTGACTTAGCTTAAAGCCCCTATTGCACACCCTTTCCTGGTCTTCCCTGGTCTTCCCTGAGGCATGGCAGGTGCCCCAGTGTCAGCCTAGTCTCTTGGGCGGATGGTTGGCCTTGGGGCCTCTACGCCAGGCCTCCCGCTTTCCTGGAGAGTCAGCTGTTTGTACCGAAGCTCTTTTCTGGGCTTCCGGACCTGCCCAAGGTGGTGGGCTAGAGTGGGAAGAAGATAGACAAGAGAAGTGGGACCACATGGGTCGTGTGAGGAAAGAGCTAGAATCAGTGGTATCTTGAAGAAGGTCATTAAAATGATTCCTGCTGCTTCAGAGTGAGTGGTGTCCTTTCATTATTCCTTGAAGTAGATATTCTTAGGCTAGGTGCTTTCTGATGAAGATTACATTAAAGTGAACTGCAGCTCGTCACCATTCAGAGATGGATTCTCTAAAGCTCAGATCTTGTTTCCTTCGGCCGAGGCTAGCTCAAAAAGGCCTTGATCGATAAACATGCCCAGCTTCTCCTTTAAGAACTAAGAACTTCATTTTGAACTCACAAAGGTTCACAAAAATGCCAGTGACCCCAGAGTTCAACTTCAGCATGGAACTAGAAGTTTAATTTTTTATGAGGTTTTCTCTTTACTTCACAAGAAAGACTGAGATGGAACAGGGAGAACATCTTCAGCAGAGAAGCCTCAGTAGTCTGGGGTGCTGCTGGTGGGTGTTGCCACCTGTATGGTACTGCCTGTGGGGAGCAAGAGGAGGGTCGAGGGCAGAACTACAGAAACCCCCTTCTGGCCCAGGTCTGGAGCTTCCCTGTTGACATGCAGCTACAGATGGCAGGGGCGGGCGGGGCGAGGCATGTGTGCCTGTCTGCCGGCAGATGATTGACAGACTAATTTGGAGTGCTTTGGAGTGGGTTTATGGAAGCATCCGAAAACTGTGCTCCTTGGAAGGCCAGCCCTTCTGTGGTGGGAAGATTTTACCCTTGTTCTCCCTTGTCCCTGCGCCGTAAGGACTTGCCCCACTCTTCTCCAGCACTGTGCCTAGAGCCGCCTGTCAGAGAGCCCCTGTGGGCTATCTGAAGGCAGTGCCCATGTCCTGGGCACTGGGCAGTGCCTGGATCTTTTTATCTGCTTGTTGTGCATCTTTTCCCTCTCACCAGTTACTGTTCCAGCTACTGTTTCCCTCTCACCTGTGCTGTTCCAGTCTTCCTCTTCCATGCTCAGTTTTGCCAGCTGGCACCTTTGTGGTCAGTGGGATTGGGGGTGGGGGGACTGTGAGACTGGTGAGGAAGAAGGGGCCCTTCCAGCAGGGTTTGGGGGTGTGCAGTTTGAGGCTGGTGAGGATCAAGGGGATGCCTGTCTTTCCCTGGCACTGAAGCGACTCAGCAACAGCTCAACCAGTTTGCGGTGCTCCCAGAGCTCAGGGTAGGTGCTGTCTCTGGAGATCTGGGTCAGACACCAGAAGGGCCTCTCCCCAAAGGTCTAAGTTCTGATTCTCAAGGTTTCTTGGTTCCCACAGCCCAAGAAATCATAACTGCTTCCTGCAGCTGCTACCTCTTCATGTCAGTTACCTAGTTGATGTTTCTTCATATTCACTTCTCTCTGTTCAGAGTACCTATGATTTCTTTGCCTATGTGTGTACCCCAGTAGAGGGAGAGCCCTGTGATATCAGGCTTGTGGTGGTTTCTTCAGGGCCCAGAGGAGTTTTTAGCTGGACTCAAACAGGGAGTAAGTAAGTGAATCGGACCTGAGCTGCCGACAGTCCTGACAAGGTTTGGTTGAGAGCCCAGAGCATCATCTGTGATACATTGGAGCTGGGTGTTTAAAGCAGTTGAGTTCCAATGTCAAGCCTAGTGGGGGCATTGGGAGCTCAGGGATGAGCTGGGCCAACAACCAGAGGAGGGAGCCCATTGTGTGCCATGAGCCAATGGGATGATGAGATGTTTGGCTTGACTGTACTAGGGCCCTACCCAGGACTGGCCCTGTAGGCACTGGGTCTCCTTTGGGATCCTGTGTCCTTGGGCATTTTCTGATCTCACCCTTACTTCATGAAAAATGGTTTACCCCTGGGAGAGAGAGGTTTTCGTTTTAACCTGGCAAAGGAGTTTTGCCAACCTGGCCCTGATGTACAATGCTGAGAGACTATCCCCTTCCTATGGCTTCTGTGGGACAAGTGACTGTGTTCTTCCTGCAGCTGACAGATCCTTTGGCTTGACAAGTGGGCTGGGTTTACAGTGCCTGGCCTCTACTTCTCCAAGGGGCTGAGGCTCCACTGCATGTGAAGGGCCTACACAGTGAGTTGGGGCTTAGCAACTAGTATGCTGTTGTCCTGCTTGCTCCCGGCTTCACTACACTGGGTTCACGTCCCACAGCTAGAAGTGGACTCTCGGGCTCTTGACTGATGGGTAGCAGTTACCAGTGACTCTGTGTTTCTTTGCACCTGCTCTTGGTGAGAGAGGTCTCCAGTATGACTCTCACATGAATACAAGGACATCATGCTCCCCAAACTGCAGGGCTTGGGTTTGTCAGTCTCCTGCAAGACTGTTCCACACTACTCTGTGTTTGTGTGTGTGTGTGTGTGTGTGTTTGTTTGTTTATTTATTTATACATACATACATACATACAAGCACTGGGTACAGTCAGAAGTGCGGGAGGGTGAGAGAATTCACCAGGGCCAGAGCGGGGAGCAGAGCAGGCAGAAGGACCGAGGCACACTGCTGAGGGGAGCAGCGGGTGGCAGGAGAGGTCTGCGCGCCATGCGGGACCCTCCTCCAGTGGGCAGGGAGCAGCTGGGTATCTAACCGACACTGCAGAGGCTGCGGGCAGCTTTGCAACCCGGTGCTCAACCGCTGCGCCACCGGGGAGGCCCCCTATTACTGTGTTTAGGGGAGTTGGTCAGAGCAGTGCCTTAGCCCTGAGCCTGGCCTGCGTCCGTGCTGTGCCTCTGCCTCTCAAAGGATGGCTTTGGCCGCTTTCTTGCCTTTGCATGTGTGAACAAGCAAGGGGAATGTGTTCTTCTAATTAAATTACCCGATTCAGAGTGATTTAGGGCACTTGTGAACTTCCCCACCTGAATTGAATGATTCCAGAGTCGATTTCACAGTCCTTGATTATTAAATTGTCCTATGAATAGTTTTAAATTGAACTGGAACTCAAAATAGCCTCTTAATACATCTGTTTCAAATGAATATTTGTGCTTGTTTTTTATTTTATGGCTTTGGCTATAAAGCACCTAGAGGTGGCAGGTGCAGTGGGCCAATTGTACATTTGAATTAGATGTTGGTATAGACTTTCAAAGATGGCTAAGTTGAAGCAAAATGCCAGGCCCTTGCGCGCTAGGATGTTGCTTCTAGGACTCTGAGACCTGTGCTTGGAGTCAGTCTCCGATGGGCCCAGACCAGGGTTTTCTATCGCATTTCTCCTAAAGTTCTGTAAATGTGCAATTCACACTGAACTTTAAAGTTATACTTAGCTGTTTAAAGAATTACACTAAATTATAATTTTAAAGAACCCCTGTAATCCTCAGATGTGAAAGAGAAAAAATTAGCATCACCGAAGTGGAGACCACCTCCAAAGAAAGCATTGTCTACACCCCTGTGAACCTGGTTTTTTTTGAAATCATGTTATCAAAGCAAAAAAGGAATAATTGGATGCCCAGAGTAATGTAAGACTGCAGGTGTCATTGTAGCTCTTAGCCTCAAATTTCTGTATTTTCCTGGTGGTCTCATTGTCTTCATTGATCATTACCTCAGGTAAATGTTGTAAATGTCACCTTATAACATAATCCTAATGATTTTTTTTTTTTTTTTGGAGATTTTAAGGTTTTCCTCTGGGAAGAGGTACTTGAAGTAATAGCATGAATGTTGTGTTTTCTGCCCACCTGGCATGTGTGCCTTGCCCATACCATCTCTGTAGGCTGACTTCTCCACCAGCCAACCTCTTCCCTCTCTTGGGAGATCCCTCTGGGAGCTGTTGTGGGGCACATAGAATCACAACTCTGGCCATCATTTGGGACCTGGCTGCCACTGGGCACGGCTCCTGGGCTGGCTCTGAAGAATGTGTGGACAAACAGGTGCAGATGGCCAGAAGCAGGTGCTGAGGGTGGATGGTGTTTCAGACAAGGAGCGGCCAGGATCGCACTGAAGTTGCATCACTGGCATACCAAGGAGGATGGCTGCTAGCCTTGGGGGCTGGGAGCTGGAGATGCCTCTGTATCAGAGGCCCTGTCCTTACCCGTGGTCAGAGGAGATGACTTGGTAGTGAAGGAGGCTGGCCCAAGAGAAAGGCTGTTGTAGTAATGTGGTAAATTGGGGCAAATGTGAGAATTGAGGTAGAAGTTGGGGAGCATGGAGATAGGAGGTGCTTACTAAGGAATTGACAGGAAATGCCAGCTGGCCCCATAGCTTCCTTGACCTGGCCTCTAGAGGGACCTGGGACTGTGTGTAGGGGAACTGCTTCCCCACCATGCTGGTGTGGGCCTGGGAGATTGTGTGGGGGAACTGCTCCCCCACGGTGCTGGTGTAGACCTGGAAGTTTGTGTGGGGGAACTGCTCCCCACCGTGCTGGTGTGGGCCTGGGAGATTGTGTGGGGGAACTGCTTCCCCACTGTGCTGCTGTTGGACTGCCCCCCACCAACCTGCACATCTGTGGCCGACTGATTCAGATGGAAGTGCTGGCTCTGGTAATTTAGCTCATTCAGAAGAGCCGTCTCCCCAAAGAGCTGCCTTGCTGACAATTTTTCCCATTGTGTGTGGAGTTGGTGCTTCCCCTCCCCCGCTGCCTGCCACGTTCTGGGATCACCCTGGGTGTCTATTTGAAATCCAGAAACTCCTGAAAGGCTCTAAGTAGCTATTCAAAAGTGAGGAAATGACAGTGAGCTGGTTGCACGTGCAGCTCTATTTTGGGATGAGTAACGAACCATCCTCGTCTTGGGGGGCTGTCCTGGGGAGCTGTCCTGTGGGCCTGGCTCATTTCTCTGTCCTTTTGCCCTTTCTCTGCAGTGCCCGGGAGCTGGAAAAGGTCCGGCAGCAGCTTCAGGACGAGGTCCGTGAGGTCAGCACTCAGCTGTTGGAAGAGAGGAAGAAGCGGGAGACACAGGAGGCCCTGGCCCGGAGGCTGCAGAAGCGGGTCCTGCTGCTGACAAAGGTATGGGAGTTGAGCCTCCTTGTGGGGGCTTGCTCTCCAGGTCAGAAGCTCCTAGCTCGTTTCCCTGCCATGTCCACGCTGAGTCTCTCCAGGCACCTATGTTTGTCTGGATCTATCAGACCTGGTGCACTTTTGCCATAGTATTTTAGACCCTCACTCTGCGTGGTCTTACTTGCGTGGAACCTCCTGTGTGTCACAGCTCAGGTCAATGTGAGCGCTCTTCTCCCCAGAGGAGAGTTGTGGCAGTTTAGTCATGCTGTGGCTTTTTATCCTGGGTTGTCAGGATTATCGAAATGCAAGAAGGAGTTCGCCAAGCCCCAGTATTGGCTGTTGGGACTCAAAGGGAACTGGTGTGGACCCTACCTTTCTGGAGACCTCTCCAAGTATCTTAGTGTCCCCTCCCAGTGAGGGCAGATCCTGGGGGCTTCATGTATTTCCCAGTGTCAGCCCTTTGCCTTTTCCTCTGTTAGTTCCAGAAATGCAGGGTAAATTGCAGTGGGTCTTTGACCCAGGGCCTGGTGAAAGCTGTCATCTGTGTCCAGATGCGCCGGGCGGAATCTGTTCCTGTTCTCAGCCTCCTCCATGGAGACTCGATTCTCTCTAATTGCTCTGTGCTTGAAGAGCTTCTGATGTCTGGTCCTCGAAGCAGAGTTCGCTGAAGCGTGAATTGAGGTTTTTGTGTGAGAGTGTTATTTAAAATGTTGCCTTGGATGCTGAAAATTCACAAGATGAGTGAGGAAAAAGCCTGAATCTGTCCCCAAATGCTCTCTAGGCAAGGGAGGGGTGTCCGGCTTTCAGCAAGGACTCCTCTTGGCTGCCCTGCAGCTAGTGTTGAATGCGGAAAGATGGTTCACCTGGGAAATATCAGAGTTGTGTCTAACAAATGTTTGCCTGTTCTTGATCATGTTTCATGAAAACCTAGGCTCCTTACCACTGAAACCTCCTGGTTATGAAGCTTTGAGAAAACAAGTCGTATCTCAACTGCTAAATGCCTGCTGTGTTCTGGCTTTTCTAGCCTATTCCTTGGTCATGCCCTACCATCTCTATGAGGAGGCCCTCATGTGTGTTTTGGCATCAATTAAGATCCTGGTACTTCCTGGGTGGGTCTTAGCCAACCTCTCCACATAGGTATAGGGTGGCTCTTCAGGTGACCCCCACAGGGGAGACATTGCAAATGTGTCCTCATGGAGTTCTCAGCTGTGTTCTGGCTCAGTACTTTTGTGTGGTAGATTATGGTTGCTTCCACTGAACTGACTTCCCACAAGTTTGCTCCACCTTCCCTTCTTCCCCAAACACTGATCATGCATCAGCTTCCTGTGCATCAGCTTTGTGATGGCCTCGTAGACATGGCCCTCGAGGATTGATAATCTGGTGGGCTAGACAGGCAGAAACAACCAACAGACACATCTTTGCCAGCCCTGAAAAATACACAGAGCATCATGACAGGAAAGGAATTGCTAGAGGAGCTGATGGTTAAACTGAGACCTGAGGGTTCTGTTTATGAAAGATATGGGAAGAAGGTGGCCTTGTCATTAGAGAGCCCATGACTAGGCCAGGCGGGGAGGTACTAACAGTGTATTGGCTATTGTAAATAATGCTGCCATGACTAGGGGGTGCCACACGTCTGTCATTTCATTTCCTTCAGTTATGTACCCAGAAGTGTACTGCTGGGTCATATGGCAGTTCCCAGCACCAGGTCCAGACATGCAGAATGTATGGGTCTGTCTGCCTCTGGGTGCTCAGGCTGGTGAGAAGACTTCCACAGTGGATGGACAGATGGACAGAGTTGCTCAGGGCCAGGGGATAAGATGGGGCAAAGCTGTGGGGCTCAGGTGGAGGGATGTTTGGAGTTGACAAAGGCAAGCAGCAGAGGGAGTGCTGTGGTCCCTGATGTGGGAAGCATAGAGCTTTCCTGGGATAATGAGTAGGAAACCCTTTCTTTGTGATCTCAGAAAAGTCCATCATTCTCTACAGATTTCCCCCCTACAGAAAAAACAGCTCAGGCTAGATGACCCAGACAGAGTCTGTTCTGAGTGTGCCAGTGGCATTTCATGCTGAAGTGGCTTAGTCATCAGCCTTATGGATTCTCACTTGGACACTGCTCATGAGGCATTGTGAAAAATCCAGAAGAGGAAAACAGGATAGAGGGTCCTAAAAACTTAAAATAGAATTGCCAGATGATCCAGCAGTGCACTCTGGGTACATAGCTGAAGGAAATGAAATCTCAGATGAGCGGCATCTCCTAGTCTTGGCAGCATTATTTACAATAACCAAGGCATGGAAACCACCTAAGTGTTGATTAACATATAAATGGATTAAGAAAATGTGGACGGTGGAATATTATTCAGCCACTGAAATTTAGCTAAAACATGGATGTAGCATTACGTAGGGGTATTATGCTAAGTAAGATAAGTCAGACAGAGAAAGACAAATATATACACTATCTCCTTATGTGGAATCTACGAAAACTGACCTCATTGATAGAGAACAGATTGGTGGTTGCCAGGGTCAGGGAGAAATGCATGGAGGTGATGAAAAAGTTACAAGATAAATTGACAAAGAAAAAATGCAAACCACGGAAGACGTGGTTTGGTTCCCCCTCCCTTGGGAGACTCTGGGGAGCTCCACGCCAGGGTTCACAGCTTCCATGACCCAGACCAGTCCAGCCCTCTGGCCATGAGGACATCACAGATGCTGCAAGAGTGCCTTTGAGGTGAGGAGTGGTGACCTCGTGATTTTGGGAAAGTCTGTGGAGTCTGTGAAGCTGATTAGCAGGTGACAGGTCACAATGGTAGATGGTTTGGAGGCTGGTGGGATCTATTTGTCCTCCTCCCAGTTCTCAGTGGTGAATGATATGCCACTAATGGCCTTACCTGCGGCACAAAACTCCAGCTCCCTGGCACAGCCTAGGCCCTGATGAGCCACCTTTCTGCTGGCATCTCAGTCATAGATGTGTGTTAGTTACAGGTGTTCTTAGAACTCTGCCTGGGGTGCAGCTGGTGCTCTGTGTGTTCTTTGTGGACTTGTGTGTGCTCAGTCCTCCTGTCTCTCCTCATCTGTCTGGAAAGTACCCCCTTGTTACTGTTCTCTTCACTGATCTCCACATGGGATATCCCCTTCTTTGTCCAGACTCCCAGAGCACTGAGTCTCTAGGGTTGTCACTGTCCAGCTGAATGGGACTCATGGCCTGAGAGCTACTGGCTGTTGGGGGGCGGGGGGAGGGGGGCTGAGCAGCTGGCCTTGGTGCGCTCACGGACCTCTCTAGCTGCCACATTCCAGGCAGCCCAGGGCTCTCAATTCCTTAGTTCTGCCTGAGGCTCGTCCTGGTTGACATCTGGCTGGTGATGGCTCCCATCAGCTCAGGGTGACTGCTGTCCCTGGTGGAGCTCACAGGCAAGTCCTTGTTTGGTTTCAAACAATTACTGACTTTTTATTTAGCCTTCAGAATAGTTTTAGGTTTACAGAAAAGTTGTGGAGACAGTGCAGAGTTCCCACATACCTACATCTGGTTCCCACTATTAACATTTTACATTAGTGTAACACTTGGGTGACAATTAATGAGCCCAAACTGATAGACTGTCATTAACTAAAGCCCACAGTGTCTTCACATTCCTTTACTTTTTCCCCTGTGCCCTTTTCTGTTCTGGTTCCCACATGACTTTTTGTCTTCCTGGACTCTGACAGTTGCTCAGACTTTCCTCATTTTGGATGACCATACAGGGGTGAACAGTGCTGCCCAGGTGTTTTATAGATATCCCTGCACTCACATGTGTCAGGACCTTTTCTCAGAATAACCTGGATCAAGGGTTTTGGGGAGGAAGACCCTGGATGTCAAGAGTCCTTCTCATCACATCCTGCCATGTGTGCCTGCTGTCAGGGTGACTTGGTCACCTGACTGAGGAGTCTGTCGGGTATCTCCACCAGAAGGTACATCCCTCCCCTTCCACTGTCCCCTTTGCAAAGTAGTCACTGTTTTGAGGCTCATGCCTATGAGTGTAGGAAAAGCTCCCCAGACTAGCAACTCCTTGGGATTTTTCTCAGGGAGATTTGACTCTTTCCCCATTTATCTGTTTATCCAGTCATTAGTTGAAATCATGGATGACTGCCAGAAGGACTCATGGATCTTTATTTTTGACTGGTTTTAATCCAATACTACTTTATTTTGTAGCTTGAGCCACTGGGAGGTCTTTTGGTTGTTGGCTCCTGTGTCCCTTTGACAGGTCCCCAGCAGCTGTTTGTGTGTGTTTGAGGACTCTTTGCTTCTTGCTGTCTGGTGCTGCAAAACTCTCTAGGCTTATCCTATATATTCCCTGCCCCCATCCTAAAGTCTGCCATTGCTCCAGGATCCCTGGTCCTAAATGGTGTTGGAAACCAAGATCTGAGTGTCAGGTATATCTGTTGCTATTGTTGCTCCTT
Organism: Talpa europaea; assembly: GCF_964194135.1. Classification (NCBI taxonomy): domain Eukaryota; kingdom Metazoa; phylum Chordata; class Mammalia; order Eulipotyphla; family Talpidae; genus Talpa; species Talpa europaea. The sequence goes on from NC_140079.1 coordinate 72,121,663, forward strand.
GGCTCTCTCAGTTGTCAGAGCCCGGAAATGTATGTGCACATACTAACTTGTGTCTACTTTTATCTATAAATACTTCTGTGTGGGAAAATGTTTGTGTGTGTATTAACTCATGTACACACTTGCTATAAATACTTGTATATGAAAATGGATGTTGGAACTAACTCACTTATACACCTATCTGTGAATACTTGGAGATGTAGCCTACAGGTCTCTATTATACTAACTATGAGTTCATATACATCTGAACCCTAATCCCTCCCCTCAAGGGTCATTCCAGACTCCTCTCCTTGCTTATCTGCCCTTCCACTCTAACACTGAGAAGCCGCCATCTACCAGCTTCTTTATATCAATGCATTACAGGATCAGAATTGTTAACCTAGGAGATGGTTTTTTTTAAACCTTTCATTTTGAAATAATTGTTGATCACAGCAAGTTGTAAAGATAGTACAGACGGCCCCTCGAGCCTTCATCCAGTCTCATAATGGTCACACTTTACATAATTAAAGTATGATAACCTGGTGTTGGTGCAGCGTGTGTGGTTCTGTTGTGTTCTCTCTTGTGTAGATGTTTCCGCACTTTTAGGTTTTAGAAGTGTTGCCGTCATCACAATGCAGTCATCTCCCGGTGTCCCCTTTCTAATCACACCCTCCCCTTCCCCCCAACAGCCCTAGCATGGCAGTCACTAATCTGTTTTCTCTTTCTAAAGTTTTGTCATTTCAAGAGTGTTAAATAAATGATTTGTGCTGAAAAGTGGCATTTGCAGACTAGTTTTTTCCACTCCCCAGATGCCCTGTCTACCCAGATGCTGCATGCCAGCAGTCCATTCCTCTTGCTGCTGTGTGTTCTGTGTGCAGGCAGAGCGTGACTAGTGTAATCCTACACCCGTTGTTGGACATTTTCATTGTTTCTGGGTTTGACTATTGCAAACAAAGCTGATCTGAGCACTGGTGCACAGGTTTTCTGTTGGACAAGAGTTTATTTCTCTGGATAAATGCCCAGGAGTGCTTGTTGGCAATCAGGTGGTGACTTTTTGAGCTGGATTACTGGCGGCCTGCCTTTGTGGTGGTCGCCTGGAGTTGGGGGAGCTTCTTGGGAAGTCAGGGGGACTTGGCCTTTGTCCGCAGGGTCATGTTCCTCCTCGTTAGGCTGAGCTGTGATGGGGCCTCAGGGAAGTCTGCCTGGGGGAGCAGGGCTAGAAGCCACAGGAGCATGATATGTCTTGAGGCCCTGCATACCTTGGTCTCTGTGGTTGGTGTGACAGCAGGAGACAAAGCAAGTGTATTATCTTCCACTTCTGTGGGTCAGACATCAGATGGACCAGGCTGGTTCTGGGGTTCCAGGTGCTAGCTCAAACCTTGGAAGAATGTGGGATTATTATCCTGAGCTCTCAAGGGAGAGTTTGCTTCCAAGCTCATTTGTATAGTTGCAGAATTCAGTTCCTGAGGTCATAGGACTTGCGTTGTAGCTGGTAGCTGGCTCTTCTTGCTCCTAGAATCTGCTCATGCTCTTTCTCAGCTTTCCACGCGGCCCCCTCCAGCAACACTGGGTCAAGACCTCCATACTTCAGATCACTCCCACTTTTCTTGCTTTCATATCTCTCTGATTGCACTGGAGAAAGTTCTCTGCTTTTGAAACCTTGTGTGATTAGATTGGCCTACCCAGGCAATCCAGGAAATCCTTCTTATTTTACGGTCCAGACCTTAATTTTATCTGCAGAAGTCTCTTTTGCTTTGTCAGGTAGCTTAGTGACATTACCAGCTTACCACCCCTGTGTCAAGGATGGGCAGTATGTAGATGGGCAAGATTTGAAAACTTAGATGTCTGCAAGGCCATGCTGGTGGCATGAATAGGGGATGTTCCTGCTGCAGCATGATGGAGAATCAGAGTCCCAGAGCAATCTTCTCAGTTTTACGAGAAGTCAGCAATTTGGATATTTATATGAAGTGTTCCTGTTTGCAAATTACCATGTTGGTTAAACAACGTATTCTAATTTTTTTCTTTTGGTGATAGCAATAATTTTGTTTACTCAAGTATCAGACCCCAAAGAACAGATGTTGGAACTTGGGCAGTTCAAGTTTATGCTTATATTTACAATGAGTAAGCATCTTTGGGGAGATTTGGCCAGAGACGCTTTGACTATCAGCAGGTATCAGAAAACTTAGGGTGCACCATCACTTTGTGTGTTGTTCTTGTACAGGACCACACAGCCTCACCCCCACTCCAAATTTAGCAGGTGCAATATACAGCAAACACCAGATGAAGGGCTTTGTGGGCTGGATTTGGGTTGTCACCTTTACTGTTTTGTGACCATCACATCAGTTCTCATGGCCATTCAGATACCCCAATTTGGTAGAAATCCTTTCAAATTGGGGCATGACTCCTGGGCAGAGCCAGATGGTGATCTCTATCACCCTTGGGGTCTGTGCCCTCCTTGCCCAGGTGTGTCCCCCAGCTCTAGTAAAGCTTTGTCCTGGCTTCCTTCTGGACACTTGTGTCCTTGTTCTTGAAGTCTACTCCCTGATGCCCAAGGTAGGACGTTTCTGCTCTTTTCTCCCTGCTGCTCAACAGGTTAGAAGCTGGTGGTGCTTTCTGGTTCATTGAAGTCCTGCTCTGACCCGCTGTGCTCATGACTGCTCTGAGTTAGGGAGAGAGTGGGGATTGATTGCCTGGCACTGACTGATTATTTATACTTACTGTCGCTCTGAGGCATGTTTGCGATGGGTCGATACTGGCCGCCCACGCAGCCGGGTCTGGCATGTGGGGATCCATCTTGCCAGCTGGCATGACGAATCTGTTCATCACCGTGCTCTGTGGAGGGGTGTGAGCCTGCTTCTTTGTGGTGAGTCCCACGAGTGCCCACTGGCCTGTGGCTGAGGGGTGTTCCTTTCTGAGGCACCCCCAGCTGGCAGTTGTTGGACCTCAGGTTGTTTGGTGACTAATCTTTCCTTGTAGTTGCTATGAAGAGAACCCCCACCCCTCTGGAACCCCCAGTGTGTCTTCTTCGGGTAGGGTGTGGTGTGTGAGAGCTGCCCCCTTCCCTGTGGCTCTGGGCCAGGCCCTGGCAGATCTGCCGATTGAGCTGGGCTCTTGGCCCCTGTGTCCCCTCAGAGGGTCCTATTTGTGTGCTTGACATTTCCATGTACAGTGCTCAGAAGGTGCAATTTTATTTTGAGACCTTATTAAGTGCTCCAGTCTAAGGGTTTAATTGTTACTGATAGCTACGAGTATAATTACCTTGGTAAAATACCATGACTATTTTAAGCAGTTGAAAATTGGCTTCCAGAACTGGGTGAACACAAACCATTTTCCTATTTGAAATGAGAGCTATTTCCAGTGTGCCCCTAATATTCTACAATATGGTTACAGAATTTTGTTATTTATAGACCTTAAGCTGTAAAAACTAACTTTTTTTAGCAAGACCTTTTTTTTTTCTCTTTAAATGAAAGTAAACCTTCTCGTTTATGCCTTCCTTCCTTGCTGCTCTCCCCTCCCCCAAAACCCAGACTGGCGTGGTCTTGGGAGGAGGGCACAGGTGTCTTTCTCAACTTGAAGTTGGAGCATGTGCTTTGCCAGTGGTGACGTCATCTTGTTGGCTACCCTGCATGGGGAGACCAGAGGTGGCATACTCCAGAGGTTTGGAAGGAGATCCAGATTCTGAGTTCTGGGGTGCTGGAATTACAGGAACTAGTAGCTCTGTTATACAGCACTTAACATCTACAGTCCCTTCTCCAGAAGGATCACATATACTCACACCTGTGAGACCCGTTGTGAATCAGACACCCCGTACAAGCATGAGATCTCCCCAGCATACAGATTCCTGCTCAGCAGTGCTTAGAAGTGGACACTGCTGCTTTGCCTGATTTACGCAGGCAAGCGTGGACAGGACACTCTTGGAGACGATGCAGCGGCACAGGACACGGCAGCCTTCTCTGCAAGGCCCAGTATAGATAAATATAGATCCTGGAGGAGCGCTCAAGGGCAGAGAGACCATCAGCAGAAGTGGCTGCTGCTACTTAAGAAACCATCTTGCACGTGGTTGGAAGGCTCTTTTGGGAGATGAGGCAGGCGGTCTCTCGGAGGACTGGCATGCTCCTCCTGCCTCAGCCGGTGGGGGTTGTCCTGGAATAAGATGCTCCCCACCTCATTTGTCACAATCCATAGTCCTCCCTCCAGCCAAGTCTGGCTCTCACAGTTCCTCATTAGCATTTTCCTGTACCTTCTAGAGCCTTTTCCAGGGACCTGGGCTGGAGGAGGCATGTGTGAACTCAGCGACTCTGCTAGCACCTCCTTCCTTCCCCAGGGGTACTTTTTCTTCCTGTGGTATTGCTCTGAGTCTCCACCTCCTTTTTTGGCAGAGAGCCTCTGGTTGGATGTGGGTATCTGTATTATTTATTTTGAATAAATACAGTGCTTTATATTCCTTGCATTCTCTTGGCAGCCTTTAAAAACTGTAATTATGTAGAAACTGTGAAGGTGGGGCTCTCCATCCATTGTTCTCTCTGTGTTGTTCCGTTGACTCATTGCCCACATCTTGGGTCAACGTCTCAAAACAGGGAGGTCAAGGGCCTAGCACATCCTTTCGCTGCCGTGCTGAGCCCCTTCATCCCAGAGCCACCGGCACTCAGAGTGTCTGACTTTGTTGCCTACCCATGATGCTAGGAGAATGGACCATCTACTCTCTGGAACCCTCTGCTGTCCCTGGAGCCATGCCCACCCCTTACCCCAAATCTGTTCTCAGTTTCTGGCAATTTTGGTGTTTCAAGAATATTGTATAAATGGAATCATGTACTATGTGATGTTAAAAAATATGTTAGTAGAATGTTAACATATTTAACAATGTAAAATATTTTTAAATGAATACTTTCATTTTTAGAGCAGTTTTAGTTTTACAAAAAAGACAGCAAGTAAAGAGTTCCCATATCCTTCTCCTCCTGCCCCCAATTTCCCTGTTGTTAACATCCTGCACTGGAGCGTTATGTTTCTTACAATCGATGAACCAATATTGTATTAACTAAAGCCCGTAGTTTACCTTATGGTTCACTCTCTGTGAGCTTGTATTCTACATTCTAGGGTTTGCTCAAATAATGTCATGTGTCCACATTACAGTGTCTCACTGAATACTTTCACTGCCCTGAAGTCCTCTGGTTTCTTCCTCCTCAGCCCTCCTTCTCCCGGCCCTTGGCAACGGATCCCTTTATTGCCTCCGTAGTTTTGTCTATTCTAGAATTCATATGATTGAATGAATCATGGTTTGTAGACTTTTTAGATGGGCTTCTTTCACTTAGTAATATGCATTTAAGGTTCCTCCCTGTTTTGTCGAGATTTGTTGGCTCATTGCTGTCTGGGCAGAATAATACTCCATTGTCTGGATGGACCAGTTTATTCATTCACCTACTTGAAGGACATCTTGGTTGCTTCCAAGTTGTGGCTGTTATGAATACAGCTGCTATAAATAAACATCTGTGTGCAGGGTTTTGTGATGACATGAAATTTCAACTCAAATATCTTAGGGTGTGGTGGGAGTGTTTAGCTTTGAATGCTTGTAACACCAGCATGTCCCTGTTCCTGTCTACTTTATGAAGCTTTTCACACACGGTGTTTTCTTTCCTTTTCATGAAAGGGAGGTATTTCTGTCTTACTGAGGAGGACTCTGAGACACAAACAACAGGGAAGAGTGATATTGAAGTTGGGGCCTGGATAAGTGGGTTCTGTTCTTCCAGGTCTCCTGCTAGTACCACCTGCACCCTCAGGTCTTCCTCACTATCAGTATCTCAGTATCAGTATCTCAAAGGTCTCTGCTTTTTGTTTTCATTTCACTTCATGACTTTCTCAGAGCCTGGATGTAGCATTCAGGGGAACAGGTCTGCTTTTCCAAGTGACTGAGTATTAAGTGAAGAGACACTGAAAATCAGGGGAGGGCCCTGAGGGGAGCTCACTCCTGTGCAGAGTGGGGCTTCATGTCTGGAGGGGTCAGTGCTTGAAGGGGCTTTGTGGTTCAAACAGGTTCTGAATAAGCAGTTCCCCAACTTACTGGTGTTTCCTGGCTCACAATGCCTTGCGGTCTCTGTCTTCTCAGCAGCAGCTCTTCTGCTGCTCCTGCGCTCCTTCGCCTGCTGCTCAAGAAAAGATAAAAAAAAACCCAGCACATGTCCTGCTCCATCCTCAGTAGCTGTGTGGCTCAAGCCAATTCCAAGCCACCTCAGGCTGCTGAGCAGGAAGCAGGGCCACAGAGCCCAACCTCCACGGCTCTGTGGATGCCAAAGGGCACTGTGAAGCCCTTTGTGCAGCCCCCCAGGCCTGGTCCTCCTGAGGAGAGACCTCTCTCCCCCTAGCCCTCCCATGCCTCCCACAGCCTGCCCTCTCCCCTGTGCACCTGGACCAGGCATGTTCTCTTCCCTCCTTAGGGCCCAAGACACTGGCATGTGTGCAAACCAGGACCTCAACTTCCTTTCCCTTGGAGAAAAGCAGATTATGTCTGTTTCTCTTGCAAAAGAACACAAAGGCCACCAGCTGCCTTTGATCACCCACCTTCATCCGCTTCTTACATCCTTTAGAGTCTAGAAGATTCCTAATCTTATTAAAAGGATTTTTCTTGTGTGTCTTCTTTTTTAATGCTGAAAAGTCTTGGACTGAGGTAGCATGGAAGGAATTACTTAATACTCATTCCCATCCCGTCTTCTGTCACAGTGCCCTTTGGCATCCACAGAGCTGTGGAGGTTGGGCTCTGTGGCCCTGCTTCCTGCTCAGCAGCCTGAGGTGGCTTGGAATTGGCTTGAGCCATACAGCTACTGAGGATGGAGCAGGACATGTGCTGGGGTTTTTCTTTTTATCTTTTCTTGAGCAGCATGTCCTCCTACCCCAAACCTGAAACTATCCCCTTAAGTGGGTTACTCTGCACAGCAATTTCTCCTTCTTTTTTTCCTTATAAATATGTTTCAGTTTGAAAACTTTCCTGTTTGATATCGTTGGAAGAGGGCCTGGATGGACCTGGTTTGTGTAGGTATTTGATGTTGAGAGCAGGGATTGTCTCTCAGTCTTCCTGCCCTGGGGAACTCTGGATGTCCTTGTTGGTTGAAGCAGCTCTTGAAATCACAGCACCATATCTGATGCTGGTGCACAATGCTGTCACATGACTCTTCTATTCGGAGACCCAAATTATTATGGTCTCTTTGTGATGTCCCAGGGGACCATGGCAAGGTGTGCTGAGGTGAACTTAGCCACTACCCTCGATCCCTATTTCTTGAGATGGACTGAGCTTCCTCCAGCTTATCTCATCACAGGACTAAGGGTGACCAGGCACGTGCTGTTCTGCTGACTCCTGAGACCCAGTCTCGTTGCGGGGAGGGCTTGGCTTCCCCTGCTCTTCTTCCATCTGTCCTGATGCCAGGCTGTCTTTCCCTACAGCCTGGGGAGAAAAGATGGCTCGGGAAGGGCTTCAGATAACCTTCTGCCAGGTCCCCGGAGCTCGGAGCTTTGTTGTGAGTTAGCATCTTGGGTCATGCTTTGCAGAGGACCCAGAGGCCAGTCCTCAGTGAGGCAGGAGTGGAAATAAGATCAGAACCAGTGTTTGAGACACACCGTGTGGTCAGGGATGTGCTTCCTCTCTCTTCCTTCTCCATATTGGAAACCAGAAAACTGTAGACCAGAGAGGTATAGTCACCTGCAAACAGTGATTAATCCAGAACCCCTCTGGATCTGACTCACGGCCCCAGAGGAGCCCTTGGAGATCTCTCAGGGCAAGAATCCTCCAGGGTCCCATCCTGATCGGACTTCCATGTCCCTGGAGGAGCTCCTGGACATCTCTCAGGATGGCCTGCCCTCCAGGCCACCTGGTGTTCACGCTCTCCTGCCACAAGGAGGGCAGGACCAATGGTATTTGCTTTCTCTAAACTCAGTTCGTATTCAGGCCCTGCTTCTTTCTTATTGAAAATATGTGCCTCCATCTTAGCAGGTTGAGAGATCTCCACACTGTTTGCTTTCCATAGTGGCTGGACCAGTTTGTACTCCCACCAGCAGTGCAGGAGAGTTCCTATTTCTCCACATCCTTGCCAACATTTGTTGTTGCTAGTTTTTTTAATATGTGTCATTCTCACTGGTGTGAGATGGTATCTCATTGTAGTTTTGATTTGCATTTCCCTGATTACAAGTGATGCTGAACATTTTTTCATATGCCTGTTGGCCATTCACATTTCCTCTTTGGAGAAGTTCCTTTTTAGCTCTTCTGCCCATTTTTTGACTGGATTATTTACTTTGTTTTTGTTGAGTCTCTTCAGCTCTTTGATTATGTGATCAGTCCTTTATCATTAGTGTTGTGTGCAAAAATTTTCTCCCAGTCGGTGGGGTTTCTCTTTGTTTTGGTTACTGTCTCTTTTACTGTGCAGAAGCTCTTTAATTTGATGTAGTCCCAGCTGTTTATCTTTGCCTTCGCTATCACTGCTTTGGGTGATGATTCTTTAAAGATGTTGCTGAGATGTATTTCATGTAGCTTCCATATGATCCAGCAATTCCACTCGTAGGTATTTACCCAAAGGACACAGAAACATTAATTCAAAAGGGCACCTGCACCCCTATGTTTATAGTAGCACTATTAAAATAGCTAAGCTATGGAAACAACCCAAATGCCCTAGATCAAGAAGATGTGGTACATATACACCATGGAATATTACTCAGCAATAAAAAAAGATAAACTCATGCAATTTGCAGCAACATGGATAGAGCTGGAAGGGATCATGCTCGGTGAAATACGTCAGAAAGAAAAAGAAAAATACCGGATGGTCTCACTCATAGCAGGAATCTAGAAAACTTAAATAAGAGACCAGGAAAAAGACTAATTATAATAAAGTGAAAAATCAAAATCAACAAGCAACTATAAACCAGAGACACACTACCAGGGCGGGGGTGGGGTGGGGGAGGAGTGATTAGAGTCAAAATGGTGGGGAGGGGGTGAGAATTGTATGGGGAATATAACCAAGATGAAAATGCATGCATTGTGCAAAAATGAAAAATGATGTAAAAACTATATAAAATAAAATGAAATATGTGCCTCCACTTTTGCTTGATACTAGAGAAGAGTTGAGAGGGGGAGGTGCAGTGGTGGTGGTGAGGCTAGTGAGACATCATCAGTGTGTGTTTTCTAATTTAACATTTGCTCTGCTTAGTGCATTGGCCCTCCTCCTTCCACAGATAAGCAGGATCCTCTCGGCTTTAAAATTTAATTTTCAGGTGTTAATATATTGTCCTTTCTAGGCTGACATTTCTATTATATCCATTTAAGTAAAAAAGCCCACCTGTTTTGTTATGTGAAAATGCCATTTTGCAAAGTTATTAGAAAGCCAATCTTGTCACCAGTATTGCATTATCCCATGGAGGGGGCAACTGGAATTGGGTCATGGCAGAAAAAAATTCCTGGGAGAAAAGCAATTTTAGGAAATATAATGAAATCAAAACATAATGCCTTTTATCCCTTCCAGTTTTTAGGTGTTTATTAAGATAGGGCTTGTGGGCATGAAGAAGGGAGGTGCCTTGGGCACCTCTGCCCTGCTGAGGGTGGGAGGGACAGATCAAAGGGACAGGGAGGAGAGGTGTCTGTGCTGGCCCATGTGTCATTCTACTCACTGAACTGAGCTGTCCTCTGCCTCTCATCCTGGCTCTGCAGGTGGGCTGGCACCTGAAGGGCTTCCCTGTGCCCCTCACAGATCTCCCTCTTCAGTCCACAGTGTGGGTGGTGTTCGAAACTATAGCTTCCTGGATTCAGATAAGCTGCCTTTATGCTGCTCTAAATTCTGTCCATCTCAGAAGAGACTGCAGCCCCTGTCTGTCTGTGCTAGGGCTTCCTGGGCTCCACAGCCCCAGGGATGTGCTGGGGAGGAGTGATAGCGGACCATGAACTTGGGGTGGTGGCACACTGCATGTGTCTTGGCACTAGATGATCTGATTGCGGGTCACCCTTTGAGGCACTGTTAGAAAATTGGGTCTGTTTTCTTTGTGGGGAATGGTGACCCTGTCCCCATTTGATATGGTGAATGAAATCCAAGTAACTTGAAAAGGCCGGAGTTGGCCAAGCCTGGCTTGTTTGTAGGCGCTCACTGACTCATACCTGTGGCATGAGGACTCCACCACCAGTTCCTTGGCTTGTTCCACTGTTGGAGCTGGCAGACACTTCCTAACACCCTGGGACTGCCTGGCCCTATACTTGGTCCTCCAGGTGTACCACCAGAATCTTCTCCTCTAGTGTTCCAACTGGAAATGCTGTAGTAGGTGAGCGGGCGGGGATGAAGAAGATGGCCCCATCTCTTATCCCCCAACCCATACTGCTTGCTGTTCATCAGCATACCTCTGGGCCTTGGCATGTGTCTCTGCTGTCCTGGCTCCTTCCCACTCCAGCCCTCCATAACTTCTGGCTCACCTGTCATCTTGACTCACCTGAGTAGGTTGAGCCTTTTCTGTTCCGTTCACCAGCACTTTGCATATAGTAGAAAATGTTCAGTCTTGAACTTCACTTGACAGGGGAGGAGACCCAGAACAGTAGGGTAACTAGTCTGGAGTTCCCAGTGCAGAGGGACTGCCTTCCTTGCTGGTACATGTGAAGGGGTCACTGCACATGGCTGCCGAATCAGGTAGCCCTGCTGCTGTCTCTCTGCCTGCCATAGTGGGTGTTTGGGAACATCAAAAATGCTTGTGGCAAGATAATGGATACAGATGTGTCTATTTTTGACATTGTGACTTAAAATTAGCAAGTGGGACGATGATGTTTATTGCCTTTTCTCCCCAACAATGAAAGTTAAGAGCATTCAGCTTCTGATTGCAGAAAGGCAGGAAGGTGAGCAGGGTCGGCCTGAACCTGAACTTTGCAGGCTGCTCCTTACTCCACAGCCTGAAGGTGTTGCGCCACCCAAGGCTGTCCCCACTCTTCCTAGTAGTCTTCTCCAGACTTTGTTGATTGTGCTTCCTTTGTATGTAAAACATTTACCACTTGCACCCCTATGTGCATATCCATTTTAAAAGCATGCCAGTAGTTCATGGTCAATATTAAATATTTCATAATCATATATGAGTACATTTATTTTGTATGAAAAAAATTATATGTAAAAATAGGAATTGCACTTTTTTTCTCCACGCCTTCCTGGGTCTCCAGCTCTCTGTTGGTGAAGGAGTTGGTTAGGGTAATCAGGTAGGCTTCAGTGCTGCTCATAGGGTAGGGGTGCAGAGGGGCAGAGCCTGTGGGCATCTTCTTGGACTGTCCTTGAAGGGGCTTGCATCCTTGTTCACCCACTTTGGCTCTTCTGTCACTGAGTGGGATAGCCCTGTGTGGAGTGAGGTCACAGCCTGGGGGCGCCTGTTCTAGCCAGTGCATGTGGGCGTGCTCAGTGTCAGATCCACCTGTTTACCTCCTTTGGCTTACTTTCTTAGATGGCGTCTATGCTGGCTTGTAAAACGACAGCCCCTGGAGAATATTCCCAGAGGTTGCTAGTCCTTTGGGAACCTCTAGAAGGGTATCTTTAGTGATGTTTGTGAAACCCCAAATACTATAATGAGGTGGGTCGTAGTACAAGTTAACTTATTCCCAGTTCTGAGAAATCCCCACAAGACCCCCGTGGTTTGGAGCTGTGTGCAGTGAATTGTGTAGGTCCTTGGTGGATCTTGTCTTCATTTACAATTTTAATATTTTGTTCATTGGGGGGGCATTAATTTTGAATTTCCAAAATGCTGCATTAGAATTTTGTCCATTTGACACAATCTTAAATGTTGATCTTAAGGCATGTAAGTCCCTCCTCACTTATATTGGGCCAAGGCAAACCCCTGGCTCCAGAGTTCCTGCAGCCTGAACAGCTACAGTAGGAGCATGACTTTGGGAGGAGGGGGGGGGCCCTTGGAGCCCCTCAATAAAGAGAGGACCTCTGCCTTTACAGATGAGAGACTGAGACATGGGGAGGAGTAGGACCTTGCCAAGGGTGTGTGGGAAGCGGCCTCCAGCACCTGCATAAGCATGCCCACTCCTGCACAGTTGGTCTTTATCTGCCAGCAGGTGGACACATGGGATTGGGAGTTATGGGGTGTTGGAAGAGTCATCCATAAGATGCTAGAATGACCCATGCCCTGGACTGCATTAGCAGACGAGTGTCCTTGTTTATGCTTTAAAATCCCCTCTCATCTTTGTGGAGACCTGTTCTCTTTTTAACTCAATTTCGAAGAAATCCAAATCTTTGAATAACCTTCATCCTGAAAGGAAAGGAAGTTGGCTGCAGGTGAAAATTGATGGTCACGCTCAAAGACATGGTTCCCCGCCAGGCAGCCTCTTGAGTGTTACTGCTAAAAATAGCCTCAGCGTCTTGCTGTTGTTGTTTGAATTGTCTCCAAGTCTCTCCTGGTGATTATTTCAAAGATATTAAAGATGCCACCAGCCTCCTCTGGTTGTTGCTGGCTCAGGTGTGTCTGCCCTTGGCCTGGGGTGGCATGGCCTCATAGCCCTGTTGATGGCTAAATCAGCATTTTCACTGTTAATGGGCGACTCTCTCAGTGGGCTCTGCCCCCATTGAGTTGTCCTTGTTTTTACTGCCCAAAGAATGAATTCTCAAAGTTTCCCAACCCTCGTTCTGTGGGAGGACTTCAACCCTGAGTCAAAAGACATGTCGCCCCTCTGCAAGGGATGAAGTGGGGTGGGGCACTATTGAGTATACTTCGTGTAATGCTGGCAGCCATGTGGTGGCCTGAGGTCAATTGAAGTTGCTGTTCGAGTTGCCTCTTATTCCGAGGGACCAGGTCGATGCTTATAGAGGTCAAGCCAACTTACCAGGATCCCAGAAGTATTGGGGTTTGCCTTCCTCAGCTCTGTAGTCTCCCTTTCTGTTGTGTATAAAAACATGTCTGAGGTGGCCAAGGAGTGAGAGTTCCTTGCCTCCTGCCCCTTAGTGCTCCTCAGATTCACTTCCTGTGTGGGGTCATTCCTGACTTACTCAGCTCACTGAGAGCTATGAAATCAAAGGTAGTAGTAAGGTAAGGTATTTGGCGAGGTATAGTGGTTGGCAGGTCCTTCAAGAGATGGTGACATTGATGCATGAGTGGCCCTGGTCACTCTCTGGACATCCAGTTTCCCATTCACTTCCTGAGCGCTTAGAGGCCTCCTGGTCATGAGAGACTCTGGATCTTTTGTGGGCCCTCAGGGGTTGGCACCAAAGGGATTTGCTGGCTTCACTGTGCAAGGACAGGAGTTGGCTGGTGGGCTGGGAGCGGGGTAGGTGGTTTCCTTGAGGCAGCTCTCTCTAGCTCTCTCAGCTCTCTCTGATCTGGGAAAGAGGAGTCTGAACCCTTCCAGAAACCCTGAGTTGGAATCAGAACTATTATTTTCTATTCTAAACCTCAAATTCAGACTCCTCACCTCTCCCAACCTTTGCTTCCTTGCCAGGAAAGAAAGTAGATATGCCTTGCCCCAGCCAGGCCCATCAAAGACTAAATCTAGAAGTGAGGATTTTGAAAATATTTTAAAATTATAAACTATTCACATAGATGGGGTAGTTAGTTCAGCAAATGTTTACAATCAATTCTGCCATAATGCAGCATGTGTAACCCTGCTTTGCCAGATCACTCAAAACTTCATCTCTAACACATTAAAAATAAGGTAGGAACCTAATATAAATGGTAGCACAGTTCTACATGCATTCACTGGTTAAGAAGTACACAGGTACAAAAATATATTACTTTACCTTGACAAGACTTGACTGGCAGGGGGAAGTAGTGGGGAGGGGCATTGGAAAGAGTACAACTTACGAATCATTGTGGAGGGAGGGTGGGTTCCCTGAACCCAGAGGGAAGTTGTGACCCAGATGTATAGGGACACATTTCCATCACGCTACATAGTGCTGAGCTGAGAGGTATCAGAGATGTGTGTGGATTGTGTGTATCCACTGGCTCTACCAGGCCCGGTGCAGTTGACTCTGCTCATTAAGTGGTGGTTCCTGACTTAGGTATGACTTTGACCTTACTCAACGACCCTCATAATTTATCAGTAGTTTGGAACAAATTCACATTTCCAAAAGGATATACGGCAAAGCTGACTTACTGATTACTCCCTGCATACTCCATGCTAGGCCTTAGGTAGCACTTGTCATTAACACAATTTATTTTCTAGTAAGTGTATGTCATATACCTGGTATGGGACCCCGAACAAGTAGACCTTAATAAAGAGTAGTGACTGCTAACAGCCATCACATTAATTTACTTTTATTAGCATTTTTCCAATAATGTCATTTAATGAAGAGTAGTCTGTTCCTAGGGAAGGAGTGAGGAGTGTGCTAAAAGAAAAGGTAGGAAGTGACCAGCAACATGGTCCAGGAGGGGGGCATCAGAGAGTGATGAGTGTGAGTGTGTGCATGTATACATGAGGGTGTATGCATTTTGTAAGTGCATATGTTCACGTGTGAGTGCATAGAATGTTAATATGTGCATGTGTATGCATGTGTGGGTGTGAGTCCACATGTAAAACATGTGGACATATGTGAATCTGCATGAGAATGTATGACTATCTACGTGTGTGAGTGTATGTACATGTGTGCTTATGCAAGCCTGCATGCATGTGAGCATGCACATGCATATGTGAGACTGTGTGTGTGTGTGCATGCTTTCATCTGGAAAGTCAGCTGTTTTATGGAGTTTGGCTATTTTTCCCCTGAGACCCTCATGGAACATTAGGCCCAGTAGAAGAGGACTAGCCCTAGCCATTGTAATAGTTATTAAATAGCAATAAAAGGGATCTGTATTTACAGACCTAGAGTGAGCTCCGACTGGAAGGTATTAAATGTCATCCATCATCAAAAGGAAAACAGTCAAGTGCAGGGAGTGTGGTTTGGAGTCAATATTCTTTGGGTTTACTTTGCCCATAAAGATCCAAACTGCACCCGGTAAAAGGAGGTAGAGAGGAAATCCTTTCAGACCAAAGCAGTCACGGCCCACTCTTGGAATTGGACCTGCACTGTTCCTGTTCTCTGTAGGTTTCCTGCATCATTGCAGGGCTGTCAGTGCTGCACTTTGTGCTGTGGCTGTGGGCCAGAGCAGGAGGTGTCTTTGGGAACCTTTTCCAGAATTGTGGCTGCTTGCTTTTGCCACAGGTCATTTTCAGCTTTGCACTGTGTCTGGACAACAGGGAAGAGCATAAAAATGATGTTTGTCTGCAGAACCTGGGGGCATGTGATGGGAGAGGACTGACTACAGGCTGTCCATCCAGGAGCTTGATGCAGTGAAAAAGGCTGGGAGGAAACCCCTGGGGTCTGTAGAACATCAAGTGTCGCCTTCTCCATCTGTACAATGGGTTCCTTCACCTGGGTTGCTGAGGATGATGGCAGGTAGCAGCTGTGACCATGGGTAGTTCCCAGAGATGCTGGACCTCCCAGGTGATTGAGGTGGGACTAGGCAGTATTCTGTCCTTTAGATGAATAGGGCCTCTTGTTTCAGCTTCGGACGAGAGCAGCACTTTCCTGCCTCTCTTCTGAGGGCACTTATGGAATTTGTGAGTGGGCGACAGAAGGTGCCAAAAGGGGTTCCATCTTTCTTTGGTCTGGTTTGAAGTCAGCCTCTTGGTCACAGGTCAGCAGTGCCTGCTTTTCATCTGACCAAGGTATTATAACATGACTTCTTAAGAACTCAGAGTTCAGTGTCAGGCAGATGTGTAAGGCAGGATCTGGAGTCATTTCTGCTGCAGTCCTCTTGAGGGGATGTGAGCTCTGAAAGGCACTCCAAGCATAGCCTAGATTCTAAAAAAATGTACAAATTGGGCAGTTCCTGAATTTGCCCTCCCAAAGTTCTTTTAATTCATCTAGATTACGTTTTTCAAGTAAGTGTGAATGTGTTTAGAGTGTATCTCTGCTCGCTGCCCTCAGATGTCCGTAGTGTCTGCTTTGATGGTGCCTCTGAGGAAGAGAGGAAGTGTGGTTGTTTTACTTGGCTTCCTGGCAAGCCTTGGCCCAATGTCCCTAGAGGCTGGTCCACGAGGGGCGGGCTGTGTAATATTTTTGTGCCAGTGGAAGGTGAGCTCTCTGGTCCAGTCTGGAAGCACCTGTTCTGGGCAGGGCTGTCAGCAAGAAAATGTCTGCTGATGACTTCCCAGTGCCAGTGGTCCAGAGACACAGTCTAGAGCTGGAGCCTGGGCTTTGGGGACTGCTCATTGGAGGCAGCAGGTCCAGCCCCAGCTAACGGACACTCCTGAAAACTTCCTTCCCTAGAGGGGTCTCAGCTCCTTCCTGTGATGCGGGGACACCGACCCCATGTGTTTGAAAGGGGATTATAGACAAGTGTGCTCTCCCTTGTAGGAGTTGTGGTTTGGCCTCCTTTTTGACTCCTGGGGAAAAAGTTTGGATTTAATTTCATTGTGTCCGTTGTATGTTCCCCAAGCTGGGAGATTGGGGCCTTGGGACAGGTCTTGGGCAGAGCAGCATCTAGGCATTCAGGAAAGACCACTAAGCATCATCTGGCTAAGGATTGAGTGATATAGGTGACAGATTGACCCTGCTTCACTCTCCCCCTTCCTTGGAGGGTTCTGTTAGACTTTCGCTTTGCACTGGGGCCTCTGAATCCAGTATGTGCCACTTTCTTTTCTGGGGTTTCCTCAGGGCTCTCTAATAAGCTTTTATAAAGGGCTTTATCTATAGTTTTATGAAAGTCTCTAAATAAATTAGATCCACTGGTTAGCCTTCGCCAGTGATTTTTATTAACCTCCAGTAAAGAAATATTGCTGGTTACAGAAGTGTGATTTATTCCTGTATAAACCTTCCTCACATAGCCACCTGTGAGTCCCGAGAGGTCTGGAGCTGAGTAACTGCGGCGTGCTGGACTAGTGAGGGGGAGCAGATATGAGGATGCTGGTGGTAAGAAGGGCAATGAATCTGGCATTGTACGGGTCTTTTCCCCTGTGCATGAAGTGCCAGTGGGCTGGAACCATGTCCTAGTGTCACTTATTAGGAGCACCTAGCTGTGCACGAGGCTGCCAGCAGCTGTGACTCCTGTGATTCCTGCTGATGGGCAGACAGTGCCGTCCCTCTCAGATAGCAGAGGCATGCCAGGGTGCGTGCTCGGTGCCTGGACAGTAGTGCAGAGTGCCTAGTCATGGCTGAGCAGCTCTCCCTGTGGTGGCTGGTGCTGGTAGAGTAGGGGGTAGGGCTGGTGTACAGTCAGAGATACCTAGGTCCACATTCTTCCAGCTGACTTTCCCTCAGAGATCTGCCTTCTCCACTGGATGCAGGGACAACAAGGCCCTGGCCCCACGATGTGCCCACTCTAGGGAGGACGCTGATGCATGTTCACGGCCATTCATTCCCTTCAGTTTTATCCTCAGTATCCTGGGTACGGGGGCCAGAGACAATGCTTGCAGTTTCCTGACACTTTCTGTTTAGTTGAGGCAGGCACTTCAGTCACTGCTCTGCCTTTTTCTTTGGATAGAATCCAATATGGTCAAGCAGCACTTAGAACCCTGGCACCACTTAGAACCCTGGTTGTACAGGGAGGACATTTGAGGCACAGAGCAGAGGAGGAAGCTTGTCCACATCACCTAGTGAGGTAGCACCATGCCAGGGACCCAAGCCCCCACACTTCTCGCCTACCTGCCCAGGCTGTTTTCACTGCTCCACGGTATTTGTACATTACTGTGAGTGGTAACCCACATGTGCAGCAGTCTCTTCTAAGATTCGGTGCTTATATTTGTAAAGTGCCATTTGCCAGTGTTTTTATGCCCACTTCTCCTTCCTGCCTATGCCCCAAATCCTTCTTTTTGGTACCTCAAATCCATGTGACTGAACCCTAAGTCCTACAGTGTTTAGAGGGTCCCTTCAGAGCCAGAATGTATAAATTCAAATCCCAATCCCAGCCTGGCGACCCTGTCATCCTGGGAGGGAACAGTGTTGGTGATGGCACCTCTTTGTAGGGGCGCCGGTGGGCTTAGCTGAGTTAAGGTGAGCACTGAGGACACTGTGGGCAGTCAGAGTAGCTGGTCTGTGAGTGAAAGCTGGACCTGTGCCTTCTCAAACTTGTTCCCACTTGACCTTCCTGCTTGGCCCATCATACTGGCTGGCTTTGTTGCCTCCTCTTCCCACACTGCTGTCCTGCATGGCTCCTCCCCTCCCTGCTGCTGCTTAGGGACTGGTGTTGGGGGTCACCCCTGAAATCCCTGTGCTATGATGGATGACAACCTGTCTGTACTCAAGTCCCTGCTTAGCCCCAGAGCCTCTGTCAGCTCCTGTTGCCTATGGATTGAGGTGTGCGCTGTCTTCAGTAGCCAGATCCTCCTGGCTAGTTCCTGCCCTAGTTCAACAGTGTCTGGGCACAGCACCTGCCCTAGTTCAACAGTGTCTGGGCACAGCACCTTTTGTGTGTGGGCAGTGCTGCACAGTGGGCCCTGGAGCATCCAACAGCCTGGGCAGTGCTGACTCTCCCCTTCAGGGAGAAGGTAGGACCTATCTGCAGGCTGTTTGGGAGGATAAGCTGTGCTGAGGATGGCTCTCAGCCAGTGTGAACACAGCCAGCACCTAGTCCCCTTCGCCCCCTCCCCCAGTGGGCATACCTTCTTATGCCTCCTCCCAGGCTGGACTTCAGTGGGACATCCCGAAATTCCACATAACAGGCATAGCCCAGCATTTTGTAGGCCAAGTCACCAATGTGTCTTCCCTAAGTGGGCCCTTTCCAGCCACCTTCTGGTACTGGCTTGGCAGGTCTTTGCTGAACAAGGCCGCCTTGTGAGGACCTGAGAGAACTGTCAGAGCAGATTGCTGCTTGGATTTTCAGGGGATTAAAGTTAATTAAAGAGCTCTTCCTTGCTTTCATTTCCTTGTATCTGCCAGCTATTTACATGCTAATGCAGCCCTGCCACTGAGAGTGAGGAAGGTGTCAGCTCTAGGCATATTATCATGCAAGGAAACAGTGGGGAAATGAGATGAGCACTATTTTATATATTTATATTGTGTCCCTATGGATAGTGAGAGGTGTGCAGATTCAAACACATTTGAAAGTCAGTGGTATGGGCTGTTTTTTGGTTTTGTTTTTTTTAATATTTCCCGAAGTGTCTATGTGGCTGACTTGAATTTTCTCCATTAAGGCTACATCTTACACTGCATAATTGAATGCATTATGCATGGCAATATCTTTGCATAAGCACCTTTATAAATAAGGAGAATGCAAAAGGTGGGGCCCAAACCTCCCACCTATAGGGCTGTCTTCCCCAGAAGCCTGTCTTCTTGGTGAAGGTCACTTTCAGCTCAGAGGGTCAGCTGGTGCCTGTCTTCTGGCTCTTAATAGTACTGTCTGGAAGAAAAAGCATAGTGCATACACTGGGACTTAATGTTTATCGAATAAATAAGGGGTAACTGTTAACATGATCACAGGATCTACTTTAGCTGCAGTGATCCAGAAGTCATTTGGGGTGCTTGAAGCGTGAAAAGATGGGTAGTGGGTATTAGATAGGGGGTTATGTATGTATGTGTGTCTTTCTCAGAAATAGACGCATCCCCTCTCAACTTTTCCTAGTGCTTGTTTTCTCAGACCTTTGCTGTTATTGGGTGCTGGATGTACATGGGGTCTTTGGTGGCAGAGTAGGTACCAGAGTGAGTTTCTTCTTCACTGTCTTCCCACCCTGGGCTGCCTTGCTGATAGCTGGCATTTTGCAACTTAGAAGTTACAGCATTTTTGATGGAGTCCTACTTTCCTTGGATTTAGGAGACTCAGTTGCTAAAAAAGCTCTGCCTCATCTGGTTATTTCAACAGACTCTGAGTGTCACCTATAAGCCTGCCACAGTGCTGGCCTCTAGTTGAGTTACCAAACCAAGTGTTTCAGGATAACAACTATATATCAATAAGTGGCCAGCACCTCGACGGTGTTAGTTACTGCTGAATGAGTGATTTAAAGAGCAACTAAGACTTCTGTTTCTAGGACGATGGAGTAGACATATTTTTCCCTATTCCTTTTGCCAAGAACAACTAATCCCCCTGGCCATTATGTGTAAAATAAACATTAAAAGACTCAAGGGTGGAGACTAGGGACACCAGGACCCTAGGAACATTATAGTGGTGAATCCCTGGGCTTTTTTTATCCCCTGTTTTTATTCCAGACTTGGAGCTGAAGACTTTGGAAACCCAGAAATGCCAGAGGGCATGGTTAGTGAAAAACAACTCCCTGCAGCTGAAGGACAGGGTAACCATGTCCTAGAAAAAATATTGTAGGTAATAACTGAAAATACAGTAACTGAAATGAAAATGTAATGCATGAACTCCAGTGGTTTGGGGGGAACTGGAAGGAATTGGTAAACTTGAAGATGGAACAATAGAAATGACCCAGTCTGAGCAACACAAAGAGAAAACACTGTTACAAGTATGACAGTATCTGGGACCCCTTAGTGGTCTCTGGAGGCTTGGGGACTGAGAAGGCATCCTAGTGATAAAAGGAAGGCTGGTGGCCAACTCAGCCTCCTTACTTATGATAGATCTGTTCAGGCTCTTTATTTCTTCTTGAGTCAATTTTGGTAGGAATTTGTTCATTTCACCTAGGTTATTTGTTGGCATACAACTGTTGATTATACTTCTTTATAATCTCTTTTATTTCTGTAAGTTTGGTAATACTGTCTCCTGTTTCATTCCTCATTTCAGTAATATGAATTTCTTCTTTTTTTTTCCCCTTGGTCAGTCAGCCTAGACAAAGATTTATTGATTTTATTGATCTTTTCAAAGAACCTGTGGCTTAGCTGATTTTCTCTATTGTTTTTTGTTTTTTTTTTCTGCTTGACTTTTTATTATAGTCTTCTTTTGTTCCCTTTGGGTCAACCTTATTTGAGAAAGAAGCAAAAACAGTTTAATGGAAGAAAAGACAATCTTTCCAATAAATTACACTCGAGTAAAAAGCACATCCCTAGGCAAAAGGATAAGGCTTGATCTAAATCTCATACTTACTCAAAAAAATTGCCTCAAAAATTATCATAAACTTAAATGTTGAACATAAAAATGTAAAACTTTCATTAAAAAGTAGGAGAAAATCTACAGGATATAAGAAATGAGTTCTTAGTCATGACACTGAAAGTAAGGTACATAAAAGGCAAATTTGATAGATTGGTTTTATAAGAACTAAAAACTTTTGTTTTGCAAATGATCCTGTTAAGAAATGAAAAGACAAGGTACAGACTGAGAGTATTTCTGTAAGCCACATACCTGACAAAAGACTGTTATCTGGAATAAGTAAAGAATGCTCAACATTCAGTAGTAGAAAACCCTATTTAGGGAATGGGCAAAAGCATGTACAGAGAGCATGCCCAGATGGCGGATAAACACATGGAGAGCTGTTCAGTGCCACTAGCAGTTGGGACATGCCTGTAAAGTCCCAGTGAGACATCACTACACATCTATCAGGATAAACTGAGACAATAGTAACAATGCCACATGTTGGCGAGGATGCAGAGAAACAGGATCTCATGCACTGCTGCTCTGAGTGAGAAATGGCACAGCCCTCTAGAAAAGAGGATAGTGTGTTAAAAACTGAACAGATCATATGACCTAGCAGTTACTCTCTGGGCATTTATTCCTGAAGAAATAAAACACATCCACACAAAAACCTGTGAAGATGGCTCCTTGCAGCTATCCAAGGAATGACCAAAACCTGGGGAGAACTTGGCTGTCCCCCCTGTGTGGGCTGACACTATGTGCAGCCATTGGGTCGGAATTGATTGGAGCCAGCTGACCTCTGCCACCTCCTCCAGGTGGTCTGCTGTGTTCTCTTCCCCACGGGCCCTGTGCACTTCCACCCTCAAACTTGGCACAGGTTGCTGGCTTGCCTGTGGTCTTTCTCCCTGTCCTGAGTGCTAGGCCCTTGGGCATTGTGGAGAAGGGAGTCAGGAAAGACCCCTCTGTGTTTGGTGTCTGCAGAGTGACGGGCAGAGTTGACTTCTGTGTTCTAAGGTTCTTCCAATCAATGTTTGTTCTTTGGTCTTTTGATTCCTTTAAAATATTCAGTGTTTCTTTCTTTCCTTGATTGTAACATAGTTATAATCAGTTTGGAAACCACTGAAAAATAGAAAGAAGATGTTTAAAAAGACCTTGATCCTTTCATCTAGAGATTGCTCTTAAACATGTTTGTATCTTTCTTTCATTTCTTCCTTTTCCCTCATTCATTTGTTCACTCATTCGTTGGTTCATTAAGTAACTATTGCTGAAGGCCACATGAGCCAGGCCAGCCAGGTCCCAGTAGCTGTGGGAAGTGTGAGGAAGACAGTACACGAGACCCGTCTGTGTTCCGTGTTTGTCATTCAACTTGCCATTTAACATTTATTATGACAAGTGGCTGTCATAAACAACATTTTAAAGCAGTCTTTGAAGATAAAGTCCTTAGTGACTATGTTTTTCTTTTGTACAGATGCACTGAAATTAAACTGTTTATTGGAAATTTAGACTGCTTCTAATTTTTCATTAGTTTTGCCAATGTGACTAACTCCTTTGCTGTGGCCCTTTTACCACATCTCACTCTTTTCTTAGAACCTATAATTTCTGGATTCAGGGACAGGGTCCCTGTCTTGCATCCCCAATATGTACATGTGGATCTCCACGAATCTTCCTAGCAGTAGCATTTTATTTCTTGCTGCTTTGGGTGAGAATTGAATCTTATATTTTCCCTATATTTGTTGGTTACGTTTCTTCTGTGGGTGGTGTGCTTATTTTGCCCAGTTTCCTATTTGGGTGTTAGTATTTTTCTTACTGATGGGTAAAAATTTTTATCTGTCAGTGATGTATCTTTTCCCATTTTTCTCACCTTGATTTAACCAGTGCTGTTCCAGGACATGGCCATGTGTTTCGCATGGCAGGGTACGCAGCTCTTTCCCTCTTATTCCTCCGCTGCTTCTGTGCTTCAAGTCTTTTTTGACCTGAGAGCCACAGAACAGTATCTGTGTTTTCTTTCCCTCTGGTAACTCCTCCCGCCTGGGCTTGCATCCTGCTCTTGCTCACTCTGCACTCTTGGTGTGATTCACTACCTGAATCTGTCCTCTTTTCTGTAAAACGAGGTGGTGATCATCCCTGCCTCTGGGGTTATGGGGAGTAGGTGAGCTCCCCTCTGAGAAATGCACATGGGGTCTTCATAACGGTATTCTCTCTCAGGATGCTGCTCTGCATGCGGAGCCCTTGTTGCCTGCCTCTCCTGCTAGCTGGTGTGTGGGAAAGACTGCACCTTCCTATGACTTTACCAGCAGTCCTGGTCCTATGCAGACTTCCTCCCTCCTTGTCCTCTCTTGCTGACCTGTGACAGATGGCTGTGTTTGACAAGGGCTATTTTTGCAGTGGCTGCTTTGCTGTGGCCCGTTCTCACATGGGATTGGCAGCAGCTTCAACAGCTAACACTGAAGTGGGCTCAGCGCCACCTTTGTGTTAAGGGCAGGAGAGGCATTTTGAGGAGGTGAGTGTGATTCTTGCTATTGCCTTTCATCATGACTTCCTGGGTGGTTGCTGGAAAAGTCCTCAGTCCTCTCTGTGAATGTAGCTACTGTGGGTCACAGTGGCACTCCCACAGCAGTTGGTGTGGCCCAGAGATTCTTTGCATTCACTGACTACATTCTCTTCTCAGAAAATGTGCTCCTAAAAAGAAGGAAGAAGTTCCCAGGATTCAGTGACTTGCCCATGAAATCTTGCCAGACTAGAACCAGATCTACACTCCAGAGTCCAGACCCTCTGCAAAGGGGAGGAAAAATGTAAAGAGGGAAGGTCAGCTTCCCCCAGGTTGGGCAGTTAGAGTACTAGCAAAGTCACTTTGCACAGTGGACCCCTTGTGGTTGCTCTTCACTATGTGAGCAGACTCAGACTCAATGTACCACCTCGAACAGCAGCACCCCAGTCTGCATTTATTATAGTTGGTATTAGCGGAAGTTTTGTATATTCACCTCCATGTGGTCTGCTGCCTGTGTGGGAGGCCTGTGCGTCTGTTTGTCTTCTGTGTTCTGTCCTTGTAGGAGGAAGTAGTCTCAAGGAGCCTTCAGTCAGATCTCCAAAGCAGCACACCCTAGACCATGCCTGTATCCTGGCCAGCCTCCCATTGCACACCTGCCCTGCTGCCTGTCTTCATAGCGGGAGAGAATTGAGGA
Source organism: Talpa europaea (assembly GCF_964194135.1). Classification (NCBI taxonomy): domain Eukaryota; kingdom Metazoa; phylum Chordata; class Mammalia; order Eulipotyphla; family Talpidae; genus Talpa; species Talpa europaea. The sequence goes on from NC_140079.1 coordinate 72,145,746, forward strand.
GGGAGGGTCCTTGAGCTTGGGGGATACTGCCCTACGATATCTCCTATCTGCTGTACAAGATGAGGATGACCTGGGGCCTCTTCCCTGTCCCATGTGGCAGCATCTTCATGGGATGCATCTTCATGGATGCTCCACACAGGAGACCAGGGCCAACTTGGGCAGCCTCTCCTTCCTCCTCTACTCCCTGACTTGGCGATTCCACCATGTGCTTGTGTAATCAGTTCAGCTGGAGTGCCTTTGCTTCTCATGTGAGTAGCCTTCTCTGTCCTTCCACCACTTCTCTGTTTGGGGTAGTTCTGTTCCTCAAGTTCCTCAAGTCTCAGCTCAGGCGGGTAGAAGCAGCATGTGGGGGGGGGGTGATGGCTGGCACCTGGGCTCCCTGTCCTCTAGGTGCTATGGGTGCCTCATAAAGAATCCTGGGCCCCAGTTGTCACCTCAAGAATGAGAGCTGCTTGGCCTGAAAGTGGAACACAGGATGCATTGACAGACCCTACAGAGCAGGACCTCTCCTTGAGTGTCTAATCCAGCCTAATCCAGGACAGGCGGCTTTGATCCTGGGCTGCAGCTGAAAGTGGTGTGCTGGACTCTGGCCTGTGACTCGAGGCAGCACAGGCTGCATGGGAGATCTTCCCAGTTGTTACTTGTCATGCTTCGAGACCTCCTCCTGTGAATCTCTGGCCTGGTCGGCAATTTGATTCTTGGAAGGAGGCCCTGGCAAAGGAAGTCCACCTGCTGACCTCTGGTCAGCTCCCTGGGGGTAGGAGGGTGACAGAACTCCCTCTGGCACTTGACCTTCTAATTCGAGGAGTCACCTTTCAAATTAGTTAGTGCTGCTTGGGTCCTGCCATGCATTCCCTGAGATTTGGAGTCTGGAGAACTCTAAATCTTTGAGTGTTGAAGACTTTGACCACTGCTGCCTGTTCTCTTTCTGCCATCCTGTCCAGTGGGCACTTGAGCTGATGGTCGTGCTTGAGCCTAGCTTCATACAGCGCCTTTCCTTCTGAGTGTCCAGCCTGCCTGCTGGTGCAGCAATTGATTTCTCACACTTGTGCCCACAGACCTGGGTTCAGCTCTTAGGCTGCCTCTCATCTTCCATTTTCTCATCAGAGAACAAGCGAGGGAGAATGAGGAGGAGAGAATGAGAGAGCATGGAGGCAAGGAGAGAGAGGGAAGGCACACGCTCCAGTGCCTGCCGCACATGTAGTTCTGAGGACTGATAGGTTAAGTGTTTCATTTATTCATTTTCAGCTGAACAAGTATTTACCGAATGTTGTTAGTGTAGGTCCTGTGCAGGGTGCGGACACCTTACACATGGGATGTGACCTGCCTTTGAATCATGGTTCAGTGAAGCCATCAGACTGTCCAATATTGCAATGTTTGTGAACCATGCTGCACCAAGTCCATTGATTCAACCTCTGGTTTACAGACAAGGAAATGGATGCTGAGCGAGGGGCTAGGCCAGCTGACTGGAGAGCAGCTTGACCGCTTTTAGCTGTCTGTCCCTATGCTACTGTTCCTCTTCCTCTCACCATAGAGCCATGCTGCACTGGCCTCTGGCCCCTCCAGACCTGTGTGGCATCTACACACTACATGGCCATCTTCAGAGAGGATAATTGCTGGCAGTCCTGGCACCTTCTTGCTCTCTAAGGTGGCACCACGCTGGCAGTGCAAGTGTGAGGAGGCACTGTGTCAGGATGCTCAGTGCCGGCTAGATGGGAGGCTGGGAGCGCATTATACAGCTCACATAAATGAAATGGAATTTGTAATAGAGCAGTGTGAAGTCTAAGTGAAATTGCTTCGGGAAATCTCAATTGATTCCCACTCCTTCCTACAATAGGTGTTGTAGAGCTTTTTTATCAGGAGGTTGAAATTGCAAGAACATGGCTTGCTGGTGCGAAGCACAGAGCAGCTTGCTCATCCCTCCTGCCCCCACAGTGAGGTGGTGGGGGTGACATGGTCTCCCCCTGTCTGAGGAGCAGGAGGTAATATGTTCTCCTCCACGGCAAAGTGGAAGAGGGGGAGTGACGTGGAGTCAGAGGCAGTGCTAAGACAGCTGTCCTGTGAGGGAGGGCACAGGCCTGTCCTCGGCCCTTGGGTGTGTGTTGTGGGTATAGGGCAGGTGAATGAAATAGGAACCATTTTTTTTTTAAAGATTTATTTATTCATGCATACAAGAACAAGGGTACAGGCCAGATGTACCCTGAGAGGATGAATCCTGAGAGGATTCTCCAGAGATAGAGTGGGGAACAGAACAGGCAGATTGACTGAAATACACTGCTGAGGGGAGCGGCAGGAGAGACAGGAGAGGTCTGCCGTGCCATGTGTGTATCTCCCCTACCAGCGGGGATCAAATCAGCACTGCAGAGGCTGCGGACAGCTTCGCAGCGCTGCGCTCAACCCGCTGTGCCACCAGGGAGGCCCTGAAATAGGAACCATTTTGAGGCCTGGCCCTTGGGTTCCTGCTTCCTGGACAGATGATCCTTTTTGGGTCAGCATCCCTACCCTCTTCTGGGGCTATGGCTCTGTCTTTTACAGGTCTTTTTGAGTCTGGTGATCCAGCAGAAGCAGAGCTCAGCAAACAGTAGACTTGCTTTGTTAGTCAGAAAATATTATCTAGTAAGGAGGGTGGTGGAAATTGAGAAAATGAAGAGGAAGGAAAATCAGATTCAGGCGGAAAGCCACGTCATCGTATGTTGCTGGCAGGCCCGGTGAGCAGGCACCCAGCAGCACAGGAGGCCCCAGATAAGGTGGTGGAGAGTAGAAGACAATATGGACATTTCATGGCAGCTGTACACCCCCCCCCCCCCGTCCCTTGGCACCCACGTTCCAACAGGAGCATTAATGCCTGTTACCATGACCCAGCTTGTGAGATAGAGTTAACATTTCTCCTTGTCCTCAGTTTGCTCTGACCAGAGCCTGTCTGGTTTGTTATGGAAACATTTTTAGGCAGATGAATAGTTTCCATCACTTTTTAAAAAGTCACACTGCCTTTTCCTTGAAGCTCCACCCCTCCCAAGCTGTGGCACCGAGACTATCCTGGGGGACTATGTTCAACAAGCAGCTGACTGCTGCAGACAAGTGGCAAGTCTGTTCTAAATTAGCCTCCTCTTAGTAAGGGGGCGAAGCAAGGAATGCACTCGGTAACACTTGATTCCAATTACTGTATGCGAGCTAATAGAAATGCATTCTGGTAAAATTATCCTCTAATTCATTCCTCATCAATTGAACTGGCCTTTTTACCTGATTAACTGGAGTTAATGAGTTTTGACTACTCTGAAAACTTCTGTCATAGAACCTTTTTTTCCCTCAAACCTGGGTTTAAACTTCAATATCTGGGAGCCTTTCCCCCTTCTCTTCAAATGTGTATCTTTTGCTAATAGAACGTAGGGTGAAGGATGACTCATGGGCTGTTTCTTTCCACTTTACTCCATTTCTCAGTCCCTCTCTTCTGGCCAGAGTTCCCTGGAGAAGTAAGATGGGTTCATGCGGTGGCCACTCCAGTGAGCCATGTGAATCACTTGTGAGATTTGTTTGCTTCTGGGGAGAATTTGGGGTAAACTGTCTGGAAGACCCCAGGCCTATGACACTGCATTTTCTCAGGAAGAACTGGGGGCTTTGGGTAAAAAATCATTTCCCAGGGCTTACCTGTGGGGATAATCTTGATCTTGTTTTTGCCCATGGGTTTAAAAATTTTTTTCTGCTCTATCTTCTTCCTTTCCAGTGTCTGATTTCATTGTTAACACAACTCCCAGATAATCTAGTATCACTATGTGCATCACTCCTTGCCCAGAAATATCCAGGGCTCCCCATTTTTCCAGACTGTGTAGCATGACATTCAGCACTCCCTGAGTCGAACCCCTACCACTTTTTTACTAAGTGATGGGGCTCAGTTGAATCTAAGTGCTGAAAGCTAAGGTTAACCGCAGTCCTCCCTCCGGCTTTGCTGCTGCCTGTCGCTGTCCAACATCTTCTGCCTCTCCTAGTCCATTCCTGTCTGGCTTCTGGGCTTGGAGATCCATGATTGGATCTTCCATAGATCCATGATTGGATCCATGATTGGTAGACAGTTAGCTGATCTCTGCTCAGAATGTTTTTTTCTGATGAGCTGTTTGTGTGACTTTACAGTCACAACAGTCACAGGATATCTTTCGAGTATAGCGTGCACAGAGAAAGCACTCTGTGCTAAGAGCGCAAGTCAGGGAGTTGTAATATCACTCTGTGGCATAATCACCTCACCGGCCAAGGGCTGTGACCATGTGCCCAGAGAGCCCGCCTCAAGTTCTTCTCCATATTCGCCCCCATAGAATGCCTTTTAGGTTCTAACACCTAAAAGGTTCTAACACTGTAGTTTTACCTGTTTTGAACTTTGAATAAATGGAATGCTACATTATGTAATCTTTTGCATGTGGTTTTTGGCTTAGTAACACTTGCTCCACACAGTTACTTCATTTCTGTTTTATGAGTATACCATATTGTATTGTTCACTGTTGACTGTGTAAGAGTTTATTTCTGGAGATTGTGAGTAATGTTGCCATGAACATTTTTTCACTTGTCTTTCAGTGCACATGATATGAATTTCTGTCTGCACCTGGGAATTCTGTGGGATCATAATCTGTCATGTGTCACCCTTATAGTTTGGTGTCCAGCAACTTGTGCTTGTGACAGTCTACACACCTACTGGGAGTGTGCCTGTTGGGTCAAATCCTTATTCAATGTCTTTGTTTAACTTTGTGTTGTTCGGGGTGGGTGGATCCTACCTCTTGGTGTGTTCCCAGAGTACTAGTGAGGTTGAACAGCTCTTCATGTCTTTATTGGCCATTTGGAGATTCACTTTGGTGAAGCTCCTATCAAATCACTGCCTACTTTTCTTTCCTCTGTCTTTTTCTTTCTGGTTTGTAAGAATTCCTTATGTATTCTGGATTTGGGCCATTTGTTAGCTATTTATATTGCCAGTATTTTCTACCTCAATGTCGCTGTTTTTCACTCTCTTTAAATCAAAGTTCTTCATTCTACTGAGATCTAATTCATCCATTTAAAAATTCCTTTATGGCTGTTACCTTTTGTATCCTGTTTGAGAAACCTTCACCTACCCAAGGTCACTGATGTATTATTCAGTATTATCTTCTTTATTGTTTTGCTTTTTCACATTTAACTTCACAACGGGAAGCTTTGTTGTGTTGTGGTAAGCTTCAGTTTTTACCTAGTGGATGTCCAGATGAAAAAATTGTCCTCTCCCACTGCCCCGAGGTACTGCACACATCCTAAAACTAATTGTCCCTCTACTTATTGATTTGTTTCTGAACGCTGTTACCTGACAGAGGATGCACCCCTTCATCCTCTTCAGTGTTGCCATGGGTGATCACTACCCTTTGTATTTGCATATCAGGTTTCAACTCAGTCTATTGATTTCCACCAGTAACCCCGCTGAGATTCTTACTGGGAATACAATAACATCTTTATAATTTAAAATCTAATCCACAAACATGGTACATGCCTCTGTGGGTTAGATTATTTTCTCTCAATAATGTTTTGTAAAGTTTACTGAGTAGAAATCTTGTTTTTTTCCCCCAAAATTTCTATTTTAGCTAGTATTGCTGGTATTTAGAAATAGAATTGAACTTTAATTATTGACTGATTCAGCAACATTATAAACTTAATTATTTTAGCAATTTATTTGTAGATTAGATTTTCTATATTTAAAGCTGTGTCACTTGCTAATAATAGTTTCTGCCCAATTGGTATACTTTTATGTGTTTTTTTTCCCCTTGGCCTTATTCTGCTTATTAGGATCTCCAATACTTTTTGGGGCAGAATTTCAATAGGGTTTATTGGTAGTATTGATGGCTGGTATTTGTTTCCTTCTCAATCTTTAACATTTCACTGTTAAAGATAATAGAAAGACAACAAAATAAGAAAATCTTTATCACATTACAAAAGTTCCCTTCCTATTCCTTATTTATAAAAGGGTTTTTCTGTTTTATTGTTTTAATCATGAGTAGAGGTTGAATTTTAATCAAATGCTTTTCTGCATATATTGAGATAGTCTTATGATTTTTTTTCTTCTTTATTCTGTTAATGTGGAGAGTTAAATCAATTGATTTTCAAATGTTAAACAAAATTTGCATTTCAAGAATAAACAAACTTGTCTGTGGATTCTCTGTTGTAAGTAACACTTTTTGGGGGTTGCTAACATGTAGTTTAGAGATTTTGCATCTATTTTTAAGAGTGACTTTGGCTAGTAATTTTCATTTCTTATAAGGTCCTTACCAGGTTTTGGTACCACAGTTTTTCTCGCTTAATAAAATGTTCGGAAGTTCTCTTTTTCTTTTATTCTGTAATAGTTTGTGTAAACTGGTAATATATCTTTGGCAAAGATTTGGTAGAATTCACTGATTGAGGCATTAGTAGTTTTCATGTTGGGAGATTTTAAATTAGGGGTTTGATATTAATCAATAGTTTTGAAACTATACAGATTTTCTTTTCCATTCAGTTATGTATAATAAGCTTTGTTTTTTAAAGACTATGTTATCTAAACTTTTAAATTTGTTTAGTTATTCAGGATATCTATCCTGTTATGTTTATTATTTTTATGATCTAGTGTATCTTTTTCAATATTGTTACTTGGTTATTTATTTACCCCCTTTCTTGATCTCTCTCATCAAAAATTTATCAATTATATTAGAACCACCTTTGGCCATTATTGATGCAGTACCTTATGTATTTTATTTTATTAACATCTATTTTTGCACTTACTATTTCCTTCCTTCTTTAGATTTGATTTGATGTTCTTGTTCTCATTTTTCAAGTTGTAGGGGTTTAGGTGATTTGGGGGGTGGGCCCCTCTCCTCTATGCATTTAAGGCTATAAAATTAGATACATACTGTAGATTTGATATATTTTTCCCATTCAGTTGAAAATATTGATTTCCATTATAATTTTTTACCAATAGATTATTCAGAGATAAATTTCCAAACATTTCACAATTTTTAGTCAAATTACTGATTTCTAGCTCAATTTCATTGTGTTCAGAGACTGTCCTCTGAATGACATCAGTCCTTTGAAATTTGCTGACCCCGTGGAAAGTCTGATTTTGTACAAGGGCTGTGCATGCTTGAAGTAGCAGGTACTCTGCAGTTGTTGGACAGGATTTTGTCTCAGTCTTTGTATGTGTTGTTAGTTGTACTGTCCACTGGCTGTGTATTCGTAGTGGTGTTTCTCTCTTTCCTCCGAGTTCTTGAGAGAGTTGTACTGAAATTTCCCAGTTTGATTGTAGACTTTTCTATTTCTCCTTTTAATTTTGTCAATTTGTTGCAGTTTATCTTTGACCACTTTATTAGGTCATTTAAATTGGAAATTATAGTCTTCCTGCTCAATTTAGCCTTTTATTATTGTGAATATTCTTCATCTCTGTGGATTCTTTTGATCTGTATATCCCCTTTGTGTGATATTACTATAGATAAGCATTTGCACCTTTTACTTTTTTGCCTTTCACTTTGAACCTTATTGCTGGAGCTGTGGCTCTTAAGTACAGCTTAGAAATGGGTTTTATTTTTTCAGTTCACTCTGAGCATCTTCATGCATTTAATATAGTTGTGTTTTGTGCATTTAGTGTTAAGTTGACATTTAAATTAAACATCTCACTATTTGCCTTTCACCTGTTTTTGTTCTTTCTTTTTATACTTAGTTGTAGAATAAAACATTTTCCCTTCCTCATTATCTTGTAGGTATGCATGTTTTAATGTAACTTTCAGTAGCTATTTTGGTAATTATAACATAAACTCTTTATCAAAGTCTAGCAAAAGTTAATACTTCTATTTCTTCTAGATAATTAAAGGGCCTTGAAACATTGCCCTTTTCTTTGCCCTTTTGCTCTCAGAGGCTATTTTTATTTACACATTCATCTTTATATTGAAGAGATATTATTATTACTGTTGCTTTCATGTTTATTTATATTTGCATATATTTGTTACCCTTGTCATTGCTCTTCATTACCACCCGAAATCTAAACACCCACCTGTGATCATTTTTCTTCTGTTTGCAGAATGTAAGTCAGTATTAACTTTGTTGTAGCTCTGCCGCAGAGGAATTGTCTTAATGTGAAGTGTACTTATTAAGCTTTTATTTTATTTTATTTTATTTTATTTTTTAAAGATTTATTTATTTATTTATACAAGCACTGGGTACAGTCAGAAGTATGTGAGGGTGAGAGAATTCACCAGAGCCAGAGCGGGGAACAGAACAGGCAGACTGATGAAGTACACTGCTGAGGGGAGCAGCGGGCGCAGCAGGAGAGATCTGCACGCCTTGTGGGACCCTCGCTGGCGGCCAGGGATGGAAGCGGCGCTGCAGAGGCTGCGGACAGCTTTGCAGCCCAGCGCTCAACCTCTGCGCCACCGTGGAGGCCCTAAGTTTTTATTTTTTAAGACTGTTTTTGCTGGGTATAGAATTCTGGACTGTTGGTTTCCTACTTACAATCTTTGAGTTTATCAGTCTATTGTCTTTTGACTTCTGTTGAGTCTGTTAAAAAAAAAAAAAGAGTTGTCAGTCTTACTCTGGAATTTTTGAAGTTAATTCCTCTTCTTCCCACTCTTCTCCTCCAGTTCTTTCTATTTCTTTGTTGTTGTTTTGTTTGGAGGAGGATTATATAAATGTCTTTTATATATGAAATTATTTTTTAATGCTTAAGTTTTGTTTTTGGAACAGTTTTTAGTTTAGAAGACAGTATAGAGATCCCATGTTATTTAATCACCCCACAGTTTTGCCTAACACTAATGTCTTGCATTAGTTTGGTATATTTGTAATAATTGTTGTTACTACATTATCACTACTTAAAGTCCATTGTTTACATTATGGCTCACTCTTTGCATTATTTAGTTTTATGGGTTTTGAGAAATACATAATGTCTTGTATCCAGTAATACAGCAACATACAGAAATAATTTGACTCTTGCATTTCCTGGAAGAGATTATAGAGAATGGGTATCATTTCCTGCTTAAATATTTGATAGAATTTACCAGTGAAACCATCTGAGTCTGGTACTTTCTTTTTAGGAAGGTTATTAATTATTAATTCAATTTCTTTCAAAAATATAGGCCTAGTCAGGTTTTCTCCTTCTCCTCTTGTGAATTTTCATAGCTTGTGTCTTTTAAGGAATTGATCCTTTTCTTTTTTTTTTTTTAAAGAGGCATGTATTTTCATTTATTTATTTATTTATTTGTTTGTTTGTTTGTTTATACATGCACTGGGTACAGTCAGAAGCGCGGGAGGGTGAGAGAATTCACCAGAGCCAGAGCGGGGAGCAGAGCAGGCAGAAGGACCGAAGTACACTGCTGAGGGGAGCAGCGGGCGGCAGGAGAGGTCTGCGCGCCATGCGGGACCCTCCTCCTGTGGCCGAGGAGCAGCCGGGGATTGAACCGGTGCCGCAGAGGCTGCGGGCAGCTTCGCAACCCAGTGCTCAACCACTGCGCCACCGGGGAGGCCCAGGAATTGATCCTTTTCATCTAAGTTATCAAATGTCTAGGTATAAAGTTATTTATATATATATATATATTTTTTTTTACATTCTAGAGATTAGTAGTAATGGCCCCTCTCTCATTTCTTCTATTAGTTGTCCTCTGTTTATTTAGAGTTGTATGTTCTCTTCTCTTTTTGGTTAACTTGCTGTAGGTTTATCTATTTTATTGAGCTTTTCCAAGAACCAGTTTTATTGTGTTTTCTTCTCTCTTAGACATGTATTACTCTTCTTTCTTTAGTTTCCTAAGATGGAAATTTACTTAGATCACTGATTTTAGATCCTCTTTTCTAAAACTGAATTCAGTGTTATAGCTCTGCTTGTGGTACATCCACAAATTTTGGCAAATTGTGCTTTCATTCCTTCCCTCACCCGTTCTTTCATCTTCATCCTGTTAAAACCTTTCCAAATTTCTCTTGACTTCTTTTGTGATCCATGGGTTATTCAAAAGTCCCCTCAAATGTGGAGATTTTGCAGCTATTTTTTAAATATAATTTCCAGTAATTCCAGTGTGCCCTGAGAGCTCATTTTGTATGTTTCATGTTCTCTTAAATGTGTTCAGGTATTTTATATGGTCTGGAATGTGGTCTTTTGGATAAATGTTCAGTGTGAGCTTGAGGGGAATGTGAGTCCAGCTGCTGTTGGATGAGGTATTTTATCAGTGTCTATTAGATCCAGTTGATTGATGATACTCTTTGGTTCAACTGTTCATACTGATTTTCTGCTTGTTGGATCTGTCAATTACTCATAGAGAGGTGTGGGAGTCACCAACTGTACTAGGTGATACACTTGTTTCTCTTTATAGTACTATTGGTTTTGCTTCAGACATTTTGATCTTCTATTGTTAGGTACATACAGGTTAAGAATTGTAATGTCTTCCTGGAAGTATTGAGCCCTTTATTGTTATGTAATGTCCCTTTTTATCCCTGGTAGCTTTCTTTGTCCTGAAGTCTGCTTTGCCTGAATTAATAAAATGACCCTTGTTTCCTTTTGATTGAGGTTAGAATATCATTTCTCTCTCCATTCCTTAACTTTTAATTTTATCTGTGTTTCTATATTTAAAGAGGGTTTCTTATAGACAACATGTAATTGGATCATTTTTAAATTCAATTTGACAGTCTCTTTTAATTGGCATAAGTTCATTTACATTTAAAGTGTTTATTAGCATAGTTTGTTTAGGGTCTTTGATATTTTTTACCTCCTTCCTCCCTCATAAGCTTGCAAACATTGAAATTTCTGCTTTTATAACAATTTTGCTTTTCCAGTTCATCTGCTTTGTCTCCTTTCTCATACATGTGAAATTGTCCAATATTCATCTTTATCTCTGGCTTACTTTACTTTGTATAATCCCCTCAGGTTCCATTTCCCTGTAATGGTACTATTTGATCTTTCCTTATAGATGAATAGTACTCCATTGTGTATATATACCACATCTTCTTCATCTACTCTTAGGTTGCTTCCATATCTTAGCTACTGTAAATAATGTTGCAGTAAACATTGTGGAACATACAGTTTTTCACAGTGGTCATTTCATGTTGTTTGGATACATATGCAAAATGGGATTGCTGATTGTATGTATTTCCATTTTTAATTGTTTAAGTCTAGACTGCTTTCAAAAATGACTTCAATTTACATTCCCATCAATAGTGTATTAAGAGTTCCTCTTTGTCCAAATCTTCACCAACATTTTTGATGGGATTCTTTTTGATATATGCCATTCTCACAGGTGTGAGATAATACCTCATTATAATTTTGATTTGCATTTCCCTTATTTGAAGTGATGATGAGCATTTTTTTTCATGTGTCTGTTGACCTTCTGCATATCCTCTTTGGAATATTGTCTGTTCAGATCTGCTGCCTATTTTTCAATTAAGTTGTTTGGGCTTTTGTTGTTGCTGTTACTGGCATTGAATGAGTTCTTTGTGTACCTTGGATATTAATCCTGTGGTAGTTTATGTGACATGTGAGTGAATATCTTTTCCCATTCAGTAGGATGTCTTCTAATCTGCTATTATTTTCTTTCACTGTGTAAAAGCTTTTTAATTTGAGGTAGCCCCAGTTGTTTATTTTTGTTTTATTTCCCTAGCTGTAGGGGTGGAATCCCTGAAAACATCTCTATCATTGATCCCATGAGACATATCCCTGTACTTCTATGTATTTTATTGTTGTGGCTCTTATATCTAATTATTTCATCCCTTTTGAGTTTTTGTGTGTATTGAGTTAGAGTGATCTAAGTCCATTCTTCTCCACGTGTCTGTCCAATTTTCCCAGCACCATTTGTTAAAGAGAATCTTTCTTCATTATGTGGTTGTGGCCCCTTTGTCACAGATTGGGCATTGGTATATGCGTAGATTTATTTCTGGGCTTTTGATTCTGTTATATTGATTTATATGTCTTTTATTTCAATACTACATTATTTTGATGAGTGTTGTTTTATAATATTTAAAACCAGGTACTGTGATGCTTCGGTTTTCTTCTTTTTTCTAACTATTTGAGGTTTTCTGTGCTTCCGTATAAATTTAGCTTGAAGAATATCATTGGAATTTTAGTGGGAATTGCATTAAATCTACATATTGCTTTGGGTAAATAGTCATTTTGAGCTATATTGATTTTCCCTATCCATAAACATGCACATCTTTCTGTCTCTTTAAAGAGTTTTGTTCTTTTAATATCTTTTAATGGTGTCTCATAGTTTTCATTGTATATATTCTCTACCTCCTTGCTTAATTCCTATGTAATTAATTCTTTTTTGATATGATTATAAATGGAATTATTTCTTCTTGTTCATTATTTATATCTAAAAATGCAGCACTTTTTGAGTGTGACCTGCCTCTATTTATTTTCTCTAGTAGGTTTTTGATTGAGTCCTAGGGCTTTCTATATATAGTATCATACCATTTGCAAATTATGATAGTTGCACATTTTTTTTAATGTAGTTGGCTCTCTCCATTGCACACATGAGCATCCTGAGGCTCAAAGAGGCCAATTACCCAGACACACAGCTATCAGTGTTAAGCCAGCATTTGGGCCTAGCCAGGTCTCCTCCCCTTTGGAAATGCTGGTCTCCCTCCAAGTCTGAATTCTCAGTTGGACACTTGTGGTAGGCTTCTCACCCTCTCTGGGTGTGGTGTGGCCCAACCAGTCCTGATCCTGACCTTCAGGACTGTGGCCTGTATCCCTGTCTTCATGACTCCCCAGCTCTTCTCTGCTCTTCCTATCCCATGCTCAAACCCAAGGCTTGGAGCTCTGGATTTTGCTGAAGGAAGCCTCTGTGCTCTCATAGAGTGTCCTGCAGTGACCCTACAGGAGGGCAGACTTGCTCAGGGCGCTGTTTGTCATTGAATAGACCAGTCCTGTCTTCATGGTGTCCTAGTGTATGTGCAGAAACAGCCCATTGCCAGAGAGCATCTTCCCCACCCCACGTGTCTCCTAGGCCTCTGCCTGGGGTGCCTTCTGACTAGTCCCATAGGGTTCATCAGTGTCTTTGGGAGGGTGCTTCAGAGTGCAATTAGTTGCCTCTCTTTGGAGGGCCTGCTGATGCGAAGATAATCACCACTGTTGCCTCTGACGAGGGTGGCTAGGTGCTTACAATGCCTAGTGTGATTCGAATGCCCCACTGCCGCACTCCAGTGATGCTTGTCCAGGATGCCCAGCCTCTTCCCAAAACCTCCAGGACCTATAGGGTATGGAGCCTTCTGGCACCTGAGGTCTCTGTGTCTTCGCTCCAGAATTTCTGGTACCTGTCATGATCTCTCCAGCCCATAGGAAGCTACAGGCTTTATCCTTGGGCCCCTGGCTCCCTCCTAGCTTAGCCTGGGGTTGACTTCATGCTCATACCCAGGTTTGGGTAAAGCTTCAGTGAGCATATGAAGTAACAAATGAATGAACGAAGCAGATTTCCAGAGTAGCTGGAGCTCTCTGGCAGTCCTTGATGCACTGACCTTTCCTGGGAGGCCCACGCCCAACAGGGGCTGCCAGAGGGGCTCTTTGTGGCAGTAGAACCCAGCCTGTTGCCTCAGAAGCACTGAGAAATGTGACCCCCATCTGCCACATTCCAGGGGGCAGGAACATAGAAGATGTGACCTAGTGATCATTTATTACGCAGGCACACATGTATTTCATACATGCACACATCCTCTTAGCAGACAACTCTACCTTTCTGTGTTCTTGCCTGTGACTCAGTTCTATCACTTGTCTGGGATTTTCTTATTTTCCTTGTAGTTCTAGAACATTGTTCTCCATGCCCACATCTTTGTCTGTTCATCCACAGCCAAGGATCTTGGAGTTAAAGGCCTGACATCAAACTAAGTGTGCAGAAAACATCTCTCCTGCTAGTAGGTCACTGTGCTGTCTTTCAGAACTTCTACCTGATGCAGGAATCATACCCTCCCTCCCTTGAACCTCCCCATCAACCCTGAATTTGCTGGCCCTGGGAGACAGGAGTGAGAATGCCGCTCAGGGTTCCTCCTTCTGAAGCTTGAGTTGTAGAAGATGATCGTATCACCAATACCACAGATAATATCAGAGCTGAGCTGAGCAGTGTTGGAGAGATAATATGATAATGCACTAGATTGTGTGGCTGGGGGTGGGAGGAAAGCTATGACCTGAAGGAGAGAGGCCAGATGTATTTCAGGAGAAAGAACTTTCCAGGCCTGGAGATCAGTAAAGCCAAGGACTTGAAGTGAGGGTGGATTCAGCATCTTTGAGGCATAGACAGGCAGGTCTTTGCCTCACAGAGCCTAGTAGGGGCTCTAGGGCTGTGGTGGCCTGGTTCAAAATGTGCTTCTTTTCCCCCCTACCCAGCCCTCTTTGTTGTCCTACATGGGTATAGTCAGAGAGAGGACCTCCAGCTGTCTCTCCCAACATCCCTTTTGGTCAGTCCAGAGGTGACCAAGGCTTGATCTCGGCTGCCTCTTTCAGTGAATGGCCCCATCTCATGCTAAGTTAGGCATTGGCTGGCACTCCCTGGCTATAGCTGGTGACCTGGAGACCAGGAGTGATGGGTACACCTGCCACTGGCTCACAGGATGTGTGCAGACCTTCCGCCCAACCAGTCCTGTGTGGCCCCACATGGGAGCCTCTGCCTGTAAGGCAAGACCCGCAAGTCCGGTCCCTCTCCTTGAGGCTGCAGTGGGGCTGACAAGTAGTACCCCAAACTCTTGCTGTGGGGTCCAACCTTCTCTGTGGCAGGCTGGAGAACTGGCTGGGATGGTGAAGACTGAGCAGGATCTCAGCAGGGCTTGGGCCTTGACGAGTCCTGTACCCCTATTCCCCTTGGCCTGTGGTCAGGACTCCTTCCATAACCAGCCCCACCTCTCAGTTCCATCTCCACATGTGGTCCTCTCTGTTACTGCACCCTGAGCTGGGTTAGTCACGTGACAAGCCGATGTGGTTGCTTAAGAACAGGACTGTTTGGGGGGTGCTCAGTGGAAACAGTGCTGTGCAGTGACCCTCTCTGAGCATTGTGGAGGCGCCTTCTGCACAGACTGGGTGCCTATTTGCTCAGCGATTAATCACCAGCATTTGCTCAGGTGGAAATGAAGCAACTTCATTAAAAAGTCATTATCAAAGCAAACCAGCAACAGTTCTTGCTCTTTTACTACTAATGACAAAACAATTTCTTTAAAAGGTACAAACAACAAACTTTCAATTTTATATTTTCCTCTCTGCCAGCTATTGCTAGCCTGGAAGTGTAATAGAAGAGCAGCCTAGTGAAAGGCAGCATTTTGAAGATTTATTGGTCAATAAAGGAGACAATTACAGCTTGTTTATGAAAGGAAATCCCCCTGCCCGCGCCTCGCATGATGTCGATGTTCTGGTAATGATAACTCTGGTAACCAGCTCCAAACCATAAAAGTCAATGGGAAGATATAGGATTTCAATAAAATTATGACACTCGATAAACTTTCCTGTGGAAACAAATTTTCCATGTGTATGTGACCAGTTCCAGTTGGATTTGTAACTTTAATTTCTTACTTATTGAATTTTTTGTCATCAACTAATTATGAAGTCCTTGCTGAGGCGATGACCATATCTGATCTCGTGAGCACAAGAGAGCGCTAACTTTTGAGAGAAAACTCGGGGGCTCCTGTCAGCCCCAGCATCCTCCTCGATGGTAGGGCTTGGGCAGGGGTCGGGGCTGAGCAGTGGTGAGTCTCTCCCTGGGCTCTGGGTCCTTGGAAAGCACCAGGGAGAGACTGCTCAGTGGAGGGGGCATTGGATCCTGCTTGGAGGTGGCTCAGGTCTTACTTGCCAGGTCTCACCCCAAGGTCTTGCTCCCCAGGTCTGTGAATTTGCTTTTGAACCAGGGCTGGTGAGGGTGTCCCTACAGCTCCCCTAAACACCTCTGCCTTGGTTGGGAGGGAGCTATCTGTCCAGTGCACAGAGCAGGGCAGTGCCAAGGTGAACTGGCCTGTCTCCAGCAGCTGTCCCAATATCTGCTGGGATCCGTGAATGTGTAGAGGTCTCTTTGCCAAAACGGATAAAATCATCTGCTGCCATTGTGGATCTCATTACAGGGTGGTGCGCTGGCTCTTTCATCTGGTGGAATTGATCATCGCAGCTGTCCTTTGCAATGGGCTGACTGTCCAGCTCATGAGAAAGGGACAGGACACAGGCATCAGCTTACCGAACTTGAGGAGGACAGGACTGGGCTTTACATCTGGGTCTCAGAGAAACCTTCCTGGGAACTGAGTTCATGGGACCTACCCTTTATCTTGCTTCCCCGTGTATCCTCTGCACCAGCAGCATCAACATCTCTGAGTACCCACCCCAGGCCTGCTGAATCTGAGCAGATGTGTCACAGAGCCCCAGGACATATACAGTATGGAAGGTTTGAAGAGTAGTGCCTTATAAGCTTTCTGAAGACAGCTTTCTGACTTTCTCTGTGTAGCCCATTGTGAGTGTCTGTGGTGACAGCAGGTAGAGGTGGGTGATAGGGGGATCAGGAGGGTGGGCGCTGGCCCTCAGCTGTGCCTTGAGCTGTTGGGGACGAGGTCTTCTTTATCCAAACTTGAGATTTAGAGCCAAAAGAAACTAATCCTTGTGGTTTCCGCCTCAGAGTTAGGAAGGAGAGATGGCAGTGGGCAGCCCACAGGGGACTGTGTACCATTGTCCTGGGATATGTGCTTCCTTTACACAGTCCTGTCAGAGCAGCTCAGTTTCTGAACTCAGGGCTCCCTTGGCCTCCACTGACCTTCCTGCTGGCCTCTTGAGTGTCTTAAGAGAAGTCTCCTGTCTTTCCTAGGGCCCTGACTTCCTGGCTGTTGGCCTTAATGACCATTTCTGGCAGGCACACTGAGTGGGCACTTCAGTATAGCTCCAGGGGTTCATTCTGATGTCAGTCCCTACAACCCAAGCTGCCTCTTTATGTGAACCCATCCTTTGCCTTAGAAACTGAGGATTGCTGGCGGGCTGGTGCTTTGTGACAAGCCTGTGGCCTGGGGTCGTGGCCTCAGGCATCCATGAGCATGGCGGGACTCCCTGAGAGAAGGACAAGCTCATGGGGATTCCAGGCCCTGTAGAGAACTCCAGGCAGATGTCAAAGCATTTGGCATCTTAGTACCGTGGGATGTCTGCCACCTCCTTGCTTAGAGGCATCTCTCCTCACTTGCTGAATCTGCTGCTGGGAAACTTGCTCTGAGTGCTGCTAGGTCAAAGGCCGGGTCAGAAATCATGGGAAGATGGGGATTTGAACCTGCTTCTTGGTGTATTACCCTTCCACTTTTATTTCCCTGGGCCCGATTGATGGGTCTCAGAAAGTCATACTGACCTGGGACATGGGCTGGAATGGTGTAGAAATCTTATGCTGAGCTAAGGGATACAGCAGCTTTGGGAAGGGTGCCCACACCCATGCACTGCAGACCATGCAGTCACTGCTGGTCTGTGGGTCTCTGAGCTCTGCAGGTCTGCACCCCTGCAGCTCATGCTGGGAAGTCAGAGTGAACTCCCCAAATCACTGGGAATAGGCCATGCTTGGGCTGCTAGAAGGCCCAGTCTTGGACTGCTGGACAGAGTCAGAGGAGTCTATCAGGCCACTGTGAATCCAAACACTGCTGAGTGTTCCACTTGGGCTCTTTGAGAGCCCATATGAAGGCCTGTCCCCCAAACTTGATCCTGATTCCTGCTCCTATCTCTGTGTGATCTCTTCTGTTACGTGTTTCTCAGGTGGGTACCACTCAGTGGTAGAACATTTAATGGCACACATGTTCCCTCAGCATCACATCACCACCCTTGCCCACCCAGGCTGATCACGTTGCCCTCTGTGCCCACAGGAGCGGGATGGTATGCGTGCCATCCTGGGGTCCTACGACAGCGAGCTGACCCCAGCAGAATACTCACCTCAGCTGACTCGCCGCATGCGTGAGGCCGAGGACATGGTGCAGAAGGTGCACGCCCACAGCTCGGAGATGGAGGTGAGTGTGCGGGATGGGGCTGTGACCTGAGCCATGCTGGCCTCGTGCTGCCGTATGGGACCTGCAGTCCTGCCCT
This sequence comes from Talpa europaea, assembly GCF_964194135.1. NCBI lineage: Eukaryota > Metazoa > Chordata > Mammalia > Eulipotyphla > Talpidae > Talpa > Talpa europaea. Next base: position 72,163,747 of record NC_140079.1, read on the forward strand.
GCAAGGTTAACTCCAACTCCACTGAGCGAAATCATCATAAATATAAGTGCATTAATAGCCATTTTATTATAACACATTTGGCTCTGTATGAAACATTAATGAAGAGCGATTTGCAGGGAAGACTCTGACACCTTCCGTCGTCCCCAGCATTTTTTACGTTGAGAGATCTCTCCTGTCTGCGTGCCATATGCACTCTAATCAGTTCGTTACGAGGCTGGCAGTTTGGGCAACTCCAGTGCCATATGTTCTGGTGTTTTGTATGTCAGGGTGATAAGGAGCTGTTGGTGACCTCAAAACTCACGGACTAGTGTGTCACCCTATTTTACCTAGAAGGCCTGCAGGTCTGGCCCACAGCCTTGAGGCTTGAAGCATGACCTCCTCTGTAGGAGCCGTTTCTTCTCATTTCCTTATCCTCCCCTTGAGGCCTGCCTGCACGGGGATAATCAGCCCGGTGTGCCGGGGACTGCCCCGGCTCCCTTCTCTCCTTTCTGCGGTCAGCAGGTGGCAGCTGTCACTTGACTTTCCTGTCCACCTGTTGGAGTTAGGGGAGAATTAAGAGAGGTGGGGAACAGCATAGGCTCAGTGACTTCTGTCCTCTGTCATGATAGTCACCTTGGCAGTCCACCACCAGCTTCCTCTCCAGATGAGAGGCATTGGCAGAGGAGGGTGACAGGGCTGCTCTGTCAGTCCTGGCTTTCACCACTGCCCCACTGTTTCTTGGATATGTGTGCTGATGGGCCTCTCCAGAAGCAGACCAGCCCATTGCTGGCTTCCTCCCACTCACCCAGGTCCTACTGACCCTAGATTTGTATTTGGTTGGAGACCCCCACATGCTCCTATTCCCTAGATTCCCCCATCTTGAGGCAACCCCGGAACCCAGCCTCTATGCTCTGGATGCTGGCACTACTGCTGGAGCTGAGGCCTGCCCTTCCTGCAAGGCCATCCCAGGGGAGCCAAAGGGGCTGGGAGCTGTGGCTCTTTCTTGCCTGGGGTCTTCGAAACTGTGGTTCTGGCTATATGGACATGCCCTGTGTGTCGACACCCATGTCCTGCATAATAGACCCCCTTTACTTCCATAGAGCTCCCCTGGACCTGAACTTCTTTTGGGGCTGAGGGCAGGATCAAAGATCAGAGGGGCTGGCTCTAGGGTGTTCCTGAGCCAGGCCTGCCAGACTGCCTTTTTGGAGTCTTTGGAGTCAGGTGAAGAGGGGCTAAGTGCCTCCTAGTGTAGGAAATCAGCAACTCCTCCCCTTTGGGAAATGGGGGTAGAAATTGGGCCTTCAGTGCCCTGGGGGTCATGCCTGGTCTTCTTCCCAGTTCTGCAGTAAGGGCTTGAGTCCACTCCCTTAAGAGAACTGTGTGCCTCCTAGCCTCCACCAGGTGGCAGCAGACAAACTGCTCCTGATGGATGGGATGGGGACAGTGCCCAGTAAGCCCCCCACTTCTCGCTTAGTTCTTTCTTATGGGTCTTTCTCAGACCCCCCTCTTGTCTCCTTCAGCACCCTCTCTTGGAACCTATGCTGGGAAAAGGATAGCATCCCTCCCTCCTGCTGCCCTCTATCCTCTCCTGCACCTCCTCATCCCCTACTCCCCCGGTTGTCCACTGCCATGATCTACACCAGGCCCTACTGTGAATTGGCTTTACTGTGGCACAGCCCTGCTCCTTACATGTGCTCTCTCCAGGCAGTCCCAAAGTTTAAGGGTGTCAGTCTCAGCTGTGGGGTTGCATTTCAGAGAGGAGCCCCAGGCCCCCTTCTTGCCCAGGATATGGGGGCATACCCTCCCCCTTAGTTGCTGCTGCTTGGCCCTATTAAGCTCAGCCAGGATCTGTGGCCTCAGTTCTACCTTCCCAGTTCTACCCTCCCAGCCTTGGCTCTCCTGCAAGCAACTTTCGGAGAAGGCCTGTATCCTTTGGGCCTGCAGGGGTTTGGCAGAAGTAGACCTCTGTGCCACCCCAGGGAAGGGAACAGCCAGGGGTCCTCCCTGCTTGACCTCACCTTCCAAGAGAGAGTGGCTTAATGCTGAAGCTGCAGGCCTTCCTACTTCTGTTTTGTAAAGCAGTAGCATTGTATATATTAGAAGCTCTGAAAACTACTTGGAGAGCAGCTTTATAAGCTGCTTCAAGCTGTCTGTCAGAAGTTTATTAGTTGAGCATCACATATTGACACACACTAGAAGTTACGTAACTTTATAGAGCTTGTTTGCTAATGGTTCCTTAGTGCCTCCCAGACAGCTCATCTGTCACTCGCCGAGTTGCAAGCACTGACTGGGGGGCTTGTGGCGGCTCACGATGAGCAGCCGAGAACCGCTCACTTAATGATGAGCTCCCAAAGTTACTCTTCTTGTTTGTCTTAAAGAGCCACAGAGCACTGTGCATGCTGGGAAAACACCTTGCAGCCCACCTGGTTGACTGTGTAGCCAGTAGCTCTCAGATAACAGTGTTTCCCTGCCTGCTGAACTAGTGTATCTGGCCTGAAAGGAAGGCCCAGGGGAGATCGGAGGGAGGAGCTGTCATTAGCATGTTGGAATTCGGGGTGGTCTAGTGGTTGTGGAATATTTGCTTTCCTCTCTGCCTCTTTCCCTGTCTCTACACATATTCCCCCTTTCATTTCCAGTCTTGCCTCCCCTTCTTTCTTGTTTTCCTTATGGCCTGTCTATATGTCTTATCTGTTCTGTCTTGTCTTCACTCCTCTGCTCTCACTTACCTGTCTCTGCCTCTCTCTAGTCTTTGATCCATCATTCCACCCCAGTTCTCACCCCTCAGCTCTTCTTCAAATTCAGGGGGGTTTGCAGACTTGCCTCTGAAGGGACAGGTAGTAAATCCTGGAGACAGTGTGGCCACACTGACTTAGTCCCAACTCCTCAGCTCTGCAGCCATGGACACAGGAAAGTGTTACTTGCAAAAGCAGATGGCAAGGCTAGGTTAGGTATGGTTGTAGTTTTCAGTCCCCTGTTCTAGCTCCTCTTCCCAGGACCCCTAGCACCCTGCTGCTGAATGGAGAAACTTCAGGCCTGCCCAGGGCCTAGTCTTAACCTCAGGCAAGAGTGTCCTACGTCCTGCATTTGGCCACCACGTGGCAGACATTCTCTCCGGGTGCAGGGACACTACTCTCCACTGGACCTACCTGTTCCCTGGTTCACTGGATGGGCAGGGGTGGGGTGGGAGTGTGAGGCACACAGTGAGGACACAGGGAATTTAAAAACTCCTCACTTCTTTCCAGAGTCCTTGCATTTCACCCATTTAGCTTAATCGGTTGTTTCTAATGTGGAACACGTTTTGATTCCGGCAAAAACATTTCAGTAAAATAAACTGGAAGCATTGAGATTGGGAGAATCCCAGTAGCCCTTCTCTGGTGAAGTTAGTACCATTTTGCTTGGATTTTATTTATTCCAGTTAATAAAGCGGCTGCAGAAGTTGGTAGCATATGTCATGAATCCTCTTGTCGATGGAGCTATAAATATGCAGCACATGCCACCTTGATTCAACATATCAGCCTGATTTGTTTTTCCAATTTATTTAATTAAAACAGATTATGGTGCTGCTGGCTGCGTGGAGGTTTGTGGAAAATCCCAATTTCAGATTGCAGTGAATCCGAAATAATTTTTGACTTCCAGTTTAGGGAAAGATGGACGATCTAATGCTTCCACCCTCACTTTCCCCCTGTGGCTTCTGTGGGGACGCAGAACAGAACTTTCAGTGTCCTTTCCTTGCGTGGGTGACTTGGCTTTAGGAGGAGCAGCCTTGAACCCTGGGTGTTCACCAGTCAGTCCAGGGTATTTTTCTTACAAATGTATCTATTTGTTGCTTTTATTGGAAGAACTAGGTGATGCTCCTATAAAAAGCCTGATAAAACAAAGTGAGAAGTCTTGAAACAGAGTTAAAAGATCAGCAATGTGTTAGAGAGGAGGGGGAGAAAATACCAGAAACCTAGACACGTGGAGGCCCCTGTATAAGAGCATGACGTCTGAGTGTGCAGGCGTGAGCAAAGGGGGTGCAGCAAGAACCTGCTCGGCATCAGTGGGAGCCCTGCTCCAGAGCTCAGGGCTGACAGCCATGAGAGAGGCCCTTCTGTGTGGTCCCACCTCTACTCCAGACAGAGGCGCCTTTCAGCATACCACAGTGGTGTCTGTTGAGCTGTAGTGCTGTGCCAACTCTTACAATATTTTGTTTAATTCTCATAACATCACTGGGAGGTGGGAATGACATTCCCATTTTACAGATGGTAAATGATGCCTCAAAGGTGCAATAATTAAGCTTGTAGAGATACAACCTACTGAAGTGTGATTGACAAACACAAAATTGTATACATTTAAGGTACACAATGTGATGATTTGATACATGTATACATAGTGAAATCATTATCACAATCCAGCTAATTAACACAGACATCACCTCACATAGTTAACATTCATTTTGGTGAGAACACAAAATCTGCTCTTAGCAGATTTCAAGTATAAAATACGTCATTAACTACAGTCCCCATGCTGTGCTTTAGGTGTCCACGTTCTATTCACTTTCTAACTGGAAGTTTATGCCCTTTGACCAACATCTCTCCATTTCCACCCACCCCCAGCCCCTGTGATAACTACCATTCTACTTTTTGGTCTGTGATTTTTACTTCTTAGATTCCTGTAAGAAAAAAAGATAAAAGCAAAGTGAAGAGTCTTGAAACAGAGAGTTGAGATCTAAGAGACTAGAGTCTACACGTAAGTGAGACCATATGTTACTTGTCTTTCTGTGTCTGGCCTATTTCAGGTAGCATGTCTTCCAGGTTCATCCATATTGTCACAAATGACAGGGTCTGATTTTTTTTTAGGCCCAGTCTTCATTGTGTCTAAATGCTTCCTTTATCAGTTTAATCCATTGACAGTCACTTAGGTTGTTTGCATATCTTGGCTAACATGAATAATGTGGAGTGAACATAGGGGCACAGCTATCTCCAAGTTAGCGATTTTATTTCTTTTGGATTCCCCTAGAAGTGGAACTACTGTATCACATGATAGTTCTATTTTTTAAGATTATTTCACTCTTAGTGTATAGAAATACAGCTTATATTTGTGTGTTGATTTCTATTCTGCAACTTCACTGAATTCATTGATTCGTTTTTATGGTTTTTTGGCAGTCTTTAGGATTTTCTAATATACAAATCATGTCATCAACAAATAGTGACAGTTTTACTTCTTTCTGATTTGCATGCCTTTTATTTCTTTTTCTTGCCTAATTGTTTTGGTTAGTACTGTAATACCATGCTGAAGAAACACAGTGAAAGTGGACATCTTTGTCTTATTCCTGACCTTAGAGGAGCACTTTCAGCTTCTCACTGTTTAATCTGATGTGAGCTGTAGGCTTGTCACATATGGCCCTTAGTATGTTGAAGTACATTCCTTCGGCACTTAATTGTTGAAAGTGTTTGTGAAGGGATCTTGAATTTTGTTAAATGTTATTTCTGCATCTATTGAGATGATCGTATTTTTATCCTCTAGTCTGTTAACGTGGTCTATCATATTGATTGATTTGCATATGTTGAACCATCCCTGCATCCCATGGATTAGTCCCACTGGGTCATGGAGTATGATCCTTTTAACATGCTGTTAAAGTCCATCTTTAACAGTCCATCTAGCCTTCTGCTGAGGATTTTTTGCATCTGTATTCATCAAGGATATTGGCCTGTAACTTTCTTTTCTGTAGTGTCCTTATTTGGCTTTGGTATCAGGGAAACTTTGGCCTCATAAAATGAGTTTTGCAAATGTTCTCTTCCCTGCAATTTTTTGGCGAGCTTAAAAAGGATTGGAATTAATTCTTCTTTAAGTGTTTAGTAAAAATCATCCTTAAAACTATCTGACCCTGGTTATTTTTTTCCATTGGGATATTTTTGATTACACTTTCAATCTCCTTAATCATTATTTTTGTGTGTTCAGAGTTTGTTTCTTTGTAATTCACTTGTTGTGTTGTATTTAGGATTTTTTCCATTTCTTCTGGGTCATCCAGTTTGTTAGTGTATAATTGTTCATAATAGTCTCTTCTGAGCCTTTCTATTTCTGTGGTGTCAGCTCTAATTTCTCCTCTTTCGTTTCTGATTTTATTTGAGTCATCTCTTTTTTTTCTTAGTCTAGCTAGAGGTTTGTCAATTTTGTTTATGTTTCAAAAAAAAAAAACAAACAAACAAACCTAGCTCTTACTTTCATGGATATTTGCTATTTTCACCTGTGGGTGGTTGTCTAAGTCAGTGTTCTACGGGGGCATGAAACCTGAGAGCTCCTGCTCACCACCATTTAGGTCACTCATACGGAAAATTTGGGATTAGTATCTGCTTTTCTGGTTTCAAATTAAACCACTGCAATGATGGGTCTCAAACTCTAGTGCACACCAAACCACTTAGAGCACTTGGAAAAACACATCTTATAGGACCCTCCTCCAGAAGTTCTGTCTCCTTGGTGAGGGAGAGGGACAGTGCCCCAAACAGTATACTATCAACAAGTTCTTAGACAGGGCTGCAGCTCTTGCTGCCAGGCACACACTTTGAGATCCACTGCCCACAGATTCCAGGGCTGCCAAGTAGGATGGACCGCTACCTTGCACAGATCTCCACTGCGGGATGCTCCACTGTGGCCCTCTGAGCAACTTCGTCTGGGAGAGGTACCACCTGCTTCAGTTGCATCAGTGGGTGGGAGCTTTTGTCCTGATAGCCTATCAGTGCCCCCAATACTGGGTTGGCTGCCTGGCCATGTGGGCTGCCTGCCTGCATGTGTGCTCTGTAGCCATGACAAGAATGGCTCATGCTGGCTAGGGCTCTTCTCTGTCCCTCAGGCCACTGCTGACAGGAGGCATGAGTGGGTCTGCTTCTGCCATGTGGAAGGGCCTGTGAGATGACTGACCAGCAATGTCGCTTCCTCCTTTACACTTTGTCACAAACCCACGTGTAAAGCGAGCAGAGAGGCAAGGGACCAGAGACCCTGGTGGGGGTGAGGGTCCTTGCATGGGCTCCAGCCTTTCCACTGTAGGGCACATGGGGAGTCCCTGTGAGTAGTTCCTGTCTGCAGGCCAGTCCTGCAATGGCTCAGGGCTAGATCTTTGGCAGCAGCTTCTTCAAGATAAAAATAGCCCCACTGAGGTCTCATTGCAGCTTCTATCTTGCAAAGATAAAGATAGCACATGGGCCCGGGGCTCGTGTCTGCGCACACGGGGCCTCCCAGGGACCTGGCTGGAAAACAAGCATACCTGGGACAGAAGAGCTGAGGTTTTGCTCTGTGGCTGCAGCAACTCCTTGACCTTATTGTGGACTCTTTTCCTTTCCATGGGCTCTGGGGTCACTCACTGGGGGCTCTGCATCTAAGACTATGTCTTTGCTGTCTACTGTGTGTCCTCACCAGGGACTCTGTGGGTCTTCACCCTCTCCTCTCATCTTCACCTGGACTCTGTGTCCTCCTTTCAGGTGGAGGTTTTCTGGGCTGTGTGATGGTGACAACTCTCCACATCTCGTTTCCCTCATGTGTTGAACATGCTGCCTTTTCTGGAACACTTGCCCTGTGTTTCAGACCCTTTGGAACAGGCCCACTATTCTCTCTTGTGTCTCCTCCGTGAGTCGCTTCCCAGTCAGCTCCACCCTTATCCACCTGTCTAGATCCCTGAAGGGACCAGCCAGGCTGAGATGTAATCATGAGAGTCCTTGACAGCCCATGGCCCTTGGGCTTGTTGTTTCTGGTCACTGCCCTCAAGGGGCATCTGTCTGCAGTTGGTAGAAATCAATGAAATGTGTTTCCTTTGGGAGGGAACTTCTTGGGCATCTGCTGTGTACCAGATGTTTCCTCCAGTGACCAGGTGGGTGGAATGGCATCATGCTTGTTTTTTTGGTTACAGTAACTCCCAGTGAGGTGAGCTGCTTGCTCTGGTTTGCGATTGCTGGCTTGTGCTGCTCAGCTTTCACTGGTGGTTTTCACTGCTCAGCTTTTCACTGCAATTGCTGCCAGCTTAGCTCTGAACTGGACATGGGGTTTCGGAAAAGTGGCTCCCTTCCTCTTCCGTCTCTGTCCTCTGTGAAAGCCCAACTGCTCTGACAGGAGTGCATGTCTCCCTCCCTTTTAACATGGGAACCCTGCTGCTATCCCCATGTGGCCCCTGTGGGATCACAGACCTGCCAGTCTGCTCTTTCCTTTCCCAGGTCTCCTTCAATCTTGTGCTTCTTGATGGGTGGGGATGTGGCTAGCCATGTCTGGATGAACCCAAATGAAGGTGACTGGTCCTGTGGGCAGGGTTCTGTGCTGCCCTTTTCCTTAGTTTTGTGACAGAAGGCATGGAATTCTAGTGCTGCTATGGGGTCTTCCTTCCCACCACTGCACTCTGGGAAATCCTCTGCAATGCCTTCTTGTCCACAGACCCTGCACCTTGTATAGCTCTCATGCCTGGTAAGCCAGAACTGGAGGGCATATTAGCTTCCTAGGGCTGCTGTAACAAATGACCACAAGTCAGGGGCATTTGAACAACAAAAATTTGCTGTAAGTTCTGGAGGCCAGAAATGTGAGGTTAGGGTGCAGCTTCCTTCTGAGGCTGTGAGGGGGGCTATTCCTGGTGTCCTGGTAGTATCTGGTCACCACAGCAGTTCTGGGCATTCCTGGGCTAGTGGCTGTAGCTCTCCCATCCTGCTTCTGTCGTCACATGACCTTTTCCTTGGGTCTCTGTCTCAGATTTCCCTTGGCCTGTCTCTTATAAGGATACTTGTTATTGAATTGAAGGGCCAGTATAAATCCAGGATGAGACCATCTTGAGATTCTTGATTACATCTACAAAGAACCCATTACCAAACACGGTCCCCTTCATAGGTTCTGGAATTAAGATCACCTGTCTTTAGGGGACACAGTTCAACCCAGCCCATCCAGGGAAGAAGGTATGATTCCCTGGTGGTCAGAGTCATGTCAGGGAAAGCAGTAGAGGAGGTCTGCTGTGACTGGACGGAGCCTCACTCTGTAGCGAGGAATCTTGTCCCATCACTTTCTGGTCTGGCAAGGTTTAGAAATGTGCTCAGAGTGGGGGCTTGGCTTCTAGCATAAGGTTCCTATGCAAAGAACAAAACAATGGGCCAGAGTTCTGGAAATAGCCGCTGGCTGGTGCTGCCGCCTGTCTTGCTGTGGGTGTGGCCCGCACATGGTGTTGTGGGGTGGTTCTCCAGTCTGACCATCTTCTGACTGCTGCTTTTCTTTATCCCCAAGTTCTGTGTGCCGTCCCAGTGGGCCTAAGTGGTCTAAATGAACTCTAAGAGATCCGGTTGTGTGGGGGCGTCTGGGTCCTTGACCTTTGATGATATTACTAGTGACATGAGTCTGAGCAAGCCAGGTTTCCCACTCAAATTCCTTTACAGTTAGAATTCCTTACAAACCAAAAGCCAGACCCCTTGGGGACATCCCAGTCCTCTCTAGAAGCCAGAACAGGGCTCCTTGCTGTGGTGAATCTGGCTTTGCTCAGTGTCTAGATGGGGTGATAGTCGCAGTGCTGTTAGTGAGTGTGGTAAGAAGTAGCAGAATAGTGATAGTGCCTAGGACCTGAGCTGCAACATGCATCAACCCCCCACATTAACACGTGAACCCCACCAGCCTCTGCCTCAGTCGTGGGCCCAGTTTCCTACTGTGGATATTTTTCTGGGTAGAAATTATATAACTTTCACAAATTCTCAAGGAAGAATTCTCACTTGATTAAAAAAATGAAGAATATTTGATTTTATATTTGAAAAAACTGAAGTCCATACAGGCCTTCAGCTTTGGCATAGGAGGGTCATTTGAAGCATTTGGGCAAGTAGATTGGTTGTTTTTCCCAACTTACTGAGAGAGAGAGAGAGAGAGAGAGAGAGAGAGAGAGAGAGAGAGAGAGAGAGAGTGAGTGTGTGAGATTTCACTTTGTCCTAACTTTGAAGTGAGCCAATCTCACCCCCCCAGCCATAGTACCTGCACCCCAGGCACAGACATCAAGGCCCCTGCCTCTTGGCACAGAACTGACCTCTCCTGGTGTTACTTTGTTGATGGGAAGAGGCTAGGGCCCATTCTCAGAGCTTTGTTCTTCCTTATCTGTAAATATAAATTTTTTATGATCAACTTTATTGAAATATGATTTATACACAGTAAAATCCCTCAGCTTGCAATGAGCCTGTTGCTCTGTCTTGTCCAAAAGCAGATGTTCGATTGTTTCTAGACTCACAGGAATTCCTCCCTTGAGAGGCTCCCCCAGTGCCCCGCTGGGAGCCCCTATGCCCCTCCAAGTGTAGGAGCTTGATGAATTCTCTAGGGAACCATTGCCTGAGCTGCTCAGGGCCCTGGCGTCCCGGCGTGTCTTTGCTGTAGAGGTGTGTTCCTGTGTCTTTTGACCCTGGTGTCTGTTGTGAAGGGTAGGTGAGAGGAGACGTGTCTGTGTTCTCTAGGTGTCCTTCCTTCCTGGTCTCGGTAGCTCTGAGTTCTTCCCTTTCCAGGCCTGGGCAGCGGGGTGGGGTGTGGGTTCGCCCTGAATCCCATGAAGAAGACCTCTGCCTTTTTCCTGTCTCCTCTCCTGTCATGTTCACATCCCCCAGGAACCCCACCCACTTTGCTTGCTGGCTTCGACTTCCCATCCAGGACCCTCTTATACTCTATCTCAGACCCTGAGGGCTGTCATGGACCTTCCATCTGCACTTCCTGCTAGGGGCGATGTGACAGGTGCATCATTTTCAATGATGGTTGGCTTCTAGATCTTAGGAACTTCCTTTTATGTAGCAGAAATGTCTCTCCCTAATTTGCCCTCCAGAATACTAGAGAGTGTGTGTGTATCCTACATTTTCATTGCAGTATAACACACACACACACAGACACACACAGACACACTGAGAGTGCAGGTGTGATGAATTAACAGCAGTTGCTTCTCTGCCACCATCACCCATATGGGGCACTAAAACCTACCCTGATTCTCTGTCTTTATACCTAACTCCACAGTTGCTTCCAAGAGGTGGGTTTGGGGGTGGGACTTTGCATTCTGTTGTTTTTGGCTGCCCCTCAGTACCTCCAGACTGTGGAAAGATGGATTCCTTTCCCACAGGCAGATGCTGGGGCTCTCACCCTGCCAGCTCCTGCTTTCCAGATCCCAGGGACCCCTGCTCAGCGGGAGTGGAGTGGCAGGGCTAGGCATGGTCCTTTAGGTCCCAAGGGAGAAGACCCACTGACAAGCTTTCTGTCTTGTCTTAAAGGTTCAACTGTCACAGGCCTTGGAGGAGTTGGGAGGACAGAAGCAAAGAGCGGACATGGTAAGTTCCTGTGGCTTTGTGGCCTTTACAGATGAAGGGAAGCCAGCATTTGGGATGCCTTAGCTCTGGGCAGCTGGCAGAAGTTCTAGTCTCCACCAGGACAAGGACTTACCCTGTAGCTGGGAACGTGCAGGTCCCTTGATTGTCATGGTCCTTCCAGTCAGAAATGCAGTTGGAAATAGAAAGGGACCTCCTAAGCCCACAGAGGACACCAGTGAGTGTGGTTTTCCAGGGAGCAAAGTCCTGGCTGAGTCCAGAGAGGGAGGTATTTTATATGGTAGTGTTAGGGCCTGTAAGTTCCAGGCTGCTTTGCTAGAGGTTGGCACCCAGAGAAGTGGCCTTTGCTCATAGTGATCCTCATAGTGATAAGCATATAGTGATGTATACCTTGTTTTTATGCTTCTGGAATGTTCCAGTAAAGACAGGAACAGTGGTGGTATTGGAAGGATCTGATGGTTGCTGGAGGGGGCACTTCTGGACAGAGACGGGGGCTGGAGAGTGAGACTACACAGGCAGGCTGGGGGCTGGAGAGAGAATAGGGTTTGTTCTACAGCCTGGAGAGAACCTTTAAAGATAAACTGAGGCACATGAACAGTTTAGAGAGTCATTTGAGCAAAAATCCCTTCAAATCAGGCAACATCCAATCTAGCAGATAGGAAAGAGCTGTGAGGATTTGCACAGAATGAAAGACTATTTTTATAGGCAGAAGGGAGTGGGAACAAGAAAGTTATACTAGACAGAAAGACAGATCAGTTCTTACAAGTTTACTTCCTTAGGGGACCCTGGGGTTATCTGTTGCTGATCAGGTGGTTCCTCATTGAACGCTTTAAGGTTACATTTCTGGGAGAACTTCAAGTAAATAAGTTAGAGTCTCTGTTTGGCGACACAAAACTTAGCGTGAATGACTCCTATTTTGACCTTGTTTTTTAATAGTAGGAAGTGGATCTTCTGGGGGCTGGTGGTTATCTGGTGCTGTCCAAGTGCCCAACTGAGGTTCATGGTTGTGAACTAAAGGCACAGCTAGTCAGTAATTTGTGTCTGCAGTGCCCAGATGCCTGCTGTGGGTACAGAACAGGTGGTTAATTGGGCTAGAGAAGGGCCTGTAAGTTCCAGGCTACTTTGCCAGAGGCAAGGGGGAGCAGGCCAGGGGTGAGTGCAGTACGAACTGTTTTCATGTTTGTGCCTGGTATACTAGCCATATAATGTGGGGCAACCAGTGGGTGTCTCTCCCAAGGGGCTAAGTTCCCTGGATTATTGATTACTGCCCAGTGGGATCACCTTTATGTTGTTTACCGGGCACCTGAGACTCAGTAGAGCCTTCTGCCCTTGCCCAGAGAGTTTGGAGTACTCCAGGGAGAGACTCAGATGTAGTATGCCTATGCCCAGGAGCCCATGCACCTGGAAGAGCTCTGTCAGCTTTGAAGTCTGGCACTCACATATGCCATGGCAGTGAGGAGCCATCACTTTAGTCTGCAACCGTCTGGAGCAGCAGTCAAGCTTACCTGCTATTTCCAGACCCACAGAGTGTCAATGCTTCCTGACACAGAGTGTCTTGCTTCTGAGCTGTCCAGACTCTTTAAAACAAGGGGCATACTGCTTGTTGACTTTGGAGGAGCCAAAGTGGGCTGGGGTTTTCTTAGAAAACTGGTGCATTCATCTGAAGACACCCTGGGAGTACCCCGATGTTCTGTGTGTCAACACGCATCACTTCCTCCGCATTGGCCTGAATTGAAACATGCCCAAGGGCCTTATTTCCATAATGTACACAGACAGGAAGAATTAGAGATGAGATTGTGCTGAGCATGCCTAACCTACAACCCTAGAGGTGAGTGGGATGCACACTGCCTGCAGCCTTCCCAAGCCGCACTCTGCACTTTGGCCCTGGGAGCCAGGAAGCAGGGGAACTAAGCCTCCACCTTGCCCCTGGGGGTTGTGGAAAGAAGAGACTGCTAATCTAGGCCTTTTTGGGAGCACTGAGACCCCAGAATTCTCTGATTAAGGTTGCAGAGGCCAACCCCTGTCTTAGAGAGGAGTGTAGGAAGGTTGACCTTTGTTCTTTCTTGTTTGGCCCTTGTCATTCTGCTCCTGTGTGGAGCACCAGAAATTTCAGGATATTGATGCTGGTCCCTCCTCTATACCAGTTCAGTTAGATTCTGGGGACTAGGCCTGGTATTGTTTCATTGTTCCCCAGGCCATTCTGAGGTTGCAGGGCCATCACTCCTGAGCACATGGAGCTCTGGGTGTGGTGTACGCTATCCCTGTGGAACTGACCCCACGAAACAGGTAGGAGCAGAGGGAGTGGCTCTCGGCAGCCACCACAGTAGTGATGGCCCGGTTGCACACAAACAGGGTAGGGTGCTGTGGAAGCTTCTTCAGACCTTTTTCTGGTTCCAGGTGATTTCTGGTTCTGATTTCTGGTTCTGGTTCCAGTTGTCTCACACAAGTTTTACTTTCTGCCTTTGGTTGTTTAATTATTAGCATATTTCCCTTCTTTCTTCTCCTTCCCAGGTAAAGGGGAAGTGAGAAGTGGCAGTGCCCCAGGCTCTGTTAAGAGCCAGTGAATCGGTTTCCCCCCGCCCAATGCTCCTTGAGTTCTGGGGGTGCTACATCCCAAGGAGACATGGCCCAGGAGGGCCCAGAGGGAAGTGGACTCCCTCCTTCTCACCTTCTCGCTGGGGTTGCTGGTGAAATGTCGTTTCTGCTCTGCTGTGAACCCGCACTGGTGGAGGACTGAGGGGGAAGAGAGGGACCAGAGCTGGCAGTGCTGCTGACAGCTGCAGGTCTGGCTCTGTGGTCCTCCTACCCATTTTGGTGGCTCCCTCTAGCCCTAGAAATCTAGGGGCACTGGGTGGCTTTCTCTTCCAACCTGAACTGGACCCTCTCCCTCTGCAAAGCATGGGGCAGCTGGCTCCTGAGTGTATCCCAATCCTGGTTCTGCCCAACTCCCTGTCTAGCCCGTGGGCCATCGCTCCCAGCTGCAGCTGCCTCTCCTGCTGTTTGCTGTCCCAAAGTTAGCTCACTGTTTAGGAAAGGAGAGAGAGAAATTTAAACATCTTTAGCTAATTGCAGATGACAAGACAAAGACAGTTTGACTTTATGTTATTAATTAGCAAAGCCATTCTAATTAGTAAGCATAAGTACAGTTCATTATTTTTTTCTTTAACTGCAATTACTATCACAAGGAAAGATGTCCCAGGCCATAGTTCTATTATTAACATACCTCACCCTAATTAGATATGGCCAGCAGTGACTGGAGGAAGGAGGTTTTTTTTTTAATTATTATTATAACTGTAAAAATCCTCTAATATTTTATGTGCTTCAGAGAGGGAGACATCTTACTTTCTGATTTAAGATGAATTGCACCCCTCATGACTCTGTAATTAAACTATGGTCTTCCTTGAGTCCCACCTTCCCTTTAGAGTTCCTGCTACTTCTGTCCTGGTCTGTGGGGATCTGTGGCACAGGGCTGTGAAACCAGCCAAGAGTGGAAGGCAGTGCTTTGTGCCGCCCAGTGACAGTGCTTCAGAGATTGACTCGCCTGCCTTTCAACTATGCAGCAGGGTCCCCTGTTCTGCCCCAGAAGGACGAGTTCTGGAGGCCAATCTCTTGGAATGTGCAGGCCCTGGCCCTCCTCTGGCCTCTCACATTTGGAGGCCCCAGCCTTGGTGTGGCTCAGTGGGCAGTGGATCCCAAGATACTGGCGAAAGCCAGTTGTGAACTCTGCAAGGGGCTACGCTAATTTCTGCCATTCCTAGTGCAGAGTTGAGGGCCAGGAACTCATCAGAGTCATGAGCTCTCCTTGTTCAGGACTGTGGTCCTCATCCATCTGCGTCCCCTGCCTGTGTTCTGTTCTTATCACAGGCTGCCAGTGTGGCCAGCTGCTTTCCAGCAAATTATTAAAGGAATGTCTAGTTCTGCAACTCTTAGTGTATTCTGACCCATCTGGCCAGCATTAGGCACTGGACTGGAAGGCCCCAACCACTGAAGAACTTGGACCTTGGTGGGTTTGTTGGTCAGACTCCTAGAAAGAGGTAACCCTCACATTCACAGGAGTGGCTTCCTCAGAGGATGGTGGCAGTTTTAGATAGTGGTCACCATGTTCACTTATATGTCCCGCAGCCCACACAGTACAGTGTCTGACTCTGTTTCTCAGTGTAGCAGCCATCATGATCCAAGAAGGCCAACAGGGCCCAGAGTGCCAGGCAGGTTCTCAGTGCCTTGTTCTCTACCCCTGACACCAGAGGGGGCAGCCAGGCGAGGCCCCTTGGAACTATTGCAGAATGGTTGGGTTGTGGGGGCATATGTGGCCCAACAGGGTGTTATGGGGCTTGGTTTGCACTGGATTTGGGGGTCTTTGCCTCTTGAGGAGGCAGTATCTTTAGCTTTCTCTCCCATGCTTGCTGGTTTTCTCCTCTGAGGCCTATTGAGTTGGTGTGGTCCATCCTATGTGCATCTTAGACCTCTTTCTGCCCACCTCCCTGCCCTGGCCACTCTTCCATATTTAAGTGCTACCCAGTAGTCTCATGGCATCTGCAGCCTGTCCGCCTGCTTCCTCAGAGGCAGCCCCGGGAGGAGACTAACCTTTATACAGAACAGTCCACGGCTTGGTTGGCTGGGCTAGATGGCTGTGATGGCTCATCTAGATCAACACATGTATCCTGGTCACCTTGAGGTGTCCAGTTCCTGGCCCTGAACTGAAATGAATGAACAAAGCAGGAACATTACTTTCCGCACAGCCCTCTGTGGGCTGGCTTGGCTGCCAAGTGCCCCAGGTGATGATGATGATGTGCTAGTTTGTTCAACACGCACAAACCCCGTTGGCTCCCAGCGGTGCTCTTCGTTAAGCCATGCAGACATCTGCCACCCTACCAGGTGTGCACCCAAAGTCACAGCTGGGATTCCAGTGAATTCTAGCTCCAGCCACTTTGCTGTCACCACCACACAACTCTTCCTGAGTCTCCAGGATGCTGGAATGTGTGGGTCTCTCCTCTCTGTCTGTTACTGTGTTAAAACTCTCCTGTGAACTTCTTTACAGATGAGGACTCCAGGCTGCAAGGAGAGTCAGCGAGTCCCTGGAGAGGCTACTGTCAGAGCTCGAACCTGACAGTCTTGGTCCTCCTGCCCTTTTCTTGGCTGCCCAGAGCCCCTGTGGAGTGCTGGCCCCGCAAGACCAGTGCCTGGAGGCAGCTCAGCTACAGCTAAGAAGCCATTTTTAGGGATGTAGGGAGAATGGTTTAATGAGGCATATTTGGAACTTACTGTTACGTTTACCTGGGGTGGATTGGGCCAGGAAATTGGCCCAACTGGAATTGCTGCCTCAGAGAGCAAATTGAGTCCCCAGAATTGCTTCAGGACAGAGGACTGACTGGCTAGGGGTTGTGGAGCTGGTTTCCAGCCCTTTGCCCTAGAAAATTGGGCACTAAGAGACTCACATATCTGTGCTCTGAGCCCATGTGTGGGGGTCCTGATCATGACTGTCTCCAGAGTCTGAAAAACGGTCTCATCTCCCCTGGCCTCTCCACCTCTGAGCCTCTGTTCCAGCTCTTCCATCCTGGATAGGCAAAGCCCTCACATTTGAGTCCCTCCTCCTTGAGGAGAGAAACACTAATTTCTCAGAAGCCTTGCAGGACAGAATGTGCTCATGTGTTTGAGAAGATCCACAGTGTCAGCAGAGCATGGGGGGAACAGGACCTCCAGCCTGCTGTTTCTCTGCAGTGGATGCTGGTGGTCTCCCTGGGCTTCCACCAGCAAGTGCCCATATCTGAGGATGGGACTCCTTCCCAGGGAGTGTGGAGTCACAGACTGGACGGGGCAGCTTCAGATGCCTCTGTGTCTGAGGTAACCGTGGCCTTCATCGTGTTAGGCCTCAGGTGGAGATTTTAATGACTGGCCCCTTTCCCAATCTGTACACCCAGTCTCTTTAGTTTTACCCATTTTGCAAAGATCTAATAATAATATGCTAGTGATTTAATTTGGTACCTTGTAAGGATCCATCTGCATTTTTAGAAACAGTAGCCTGAGTAGGTGGTTTCTTAGTCCAGAAAAAGAATTTCTAAGGCTGTAACTTCTGGCACCTTGATTGCAGAAGATATTTGGATTCCCTTCCGAGAACACTTATGTTTGTCTTTTTTCTGTACTACTGCAGCATAGTAAAAGTTACCATTGCCTCATAATGTGTTTGATATCTGATATGGCATGGCCTTTTTATGACTTCCTTTTTCAGAATCTTCTTAGATATTCTTTTATTCTCTCTCCAGGGTAAATTTTGGAATTAGCTTCTCATGTTTTATGTAGAAATTCTAGTGGAATTGCCTGGCATATATAGATCAATGTGGAAAGGGGACTTTGCAGTGTTGAGTCTCCCATTCGTAGTGTGGGTGCTCTCTACAGTTTGTCTTTTCTTACATCCTGCGCTTAAGTTTGGCCATTTTCTTCTAGCAAATCTTGCACATTTCTTGTTAGGTTTACTCCTGAGTGTTTTCTAATTTGAGTGACTTGCACATTGCTTTTTTTTTTTTTTTTTTTTGGTATGGGGACATTCTTTTTTTAATATTAATTTTTTTTATTTTTTACATTGTTCATTTTTAAACAATATTTGCTTCCCCCCACCCCCTCAGGTGTAGTCCCCATAGAGTTTCCTTCACCAGTGCACGTGTGCACCATCACCTCAGTCCCCTGTGCTTCTCCCTCCCTCCCTCTGATCCCTCTCCCTCCTCCTCCCCTGCAGTGTGTCTCTGATTTATAATTGTCCATTTTTGCTTTGTTGTGTTTTGTACTGTTATTAATTTTTTTACACTGATGTCTTATTTGGTTCCCCTATATTCCCGCTATAAGTGAAACCATCCAATATTTTTCTGTTTCCTTCTGCCTTATTTCACTGAGCATTATTCCCTCTAGATCCATCCACATTGCTATGAATGGCATGAGTTTATCTTTTTTGATTGCTGAATAATATTCCATTGTGTATATATGCCACATCTTCTTGATCCAGTCATCTGTTTTGGGGCATTGGGGTTGTTTCCAGGTGTTACCTATTGTAAATAGTGCTGCAGTAAACATAGGTGTGCAGGTGGTCTTTTGAATCACTGTTTTTGTGTCCTTTGGGTAGATACCTAGTAGTGGAATTGCCGGGTCATATGGTAGCTCCATTTTTAGGAGACCGAGGAACCTCCAGACAGCTTTCCATAGGGGTTGGACCAGTTTGCACTCCCACCAGCAATGTAGGAGAGTTCCTTTTTCACCACATCCTCGCCAACATTTGTTGTTGCTTGTTTTTTTGATATGTGCCATTCTTACTGGTGTAAGGTGGTATCTCAGTGTGGTTTTGATGTGCATTTCTCTGATGATAAGGGATGTTGAACATTTTTTCATATGCCTGTTTGCCATTTACATTTCCTCTTTGGAGAAATGTCTTTTAAGTTCTTCTGCCCATTTCTTGACTGGATTGTTCATTTTGTTTTTGTTGAGTCCTGTGAGTTCTTTGTATATCTTTGTGATCAGTCCCTTATCAGTTAACTAGAGACTCGCACATTGCTTTTCTATCTAGCTGCTCTCTCCACATTCACCGCTGGGCCTGAGCCCACTTTTTGGGGTCAGGGATTGATATAAGGAGAAAGGGCCACTCTAGACTTGGAAAGTGAAATCTCACAAATCTGATAGAAAGTGAGAGTTAGTGTGTAACAAACACAAAACAGAAATTGGTCAACTTACCCTTAAAAACTCTGAGAGTAATTCCATAAAGGGTTACTTCCTATGTTAACAGACATCCTCACCCTCGCCCCTGACCTGTGAGTTTGCACGTCATGTAGTCTCCTCCTGTGTCTGCTGTCACCCTCTCTGGCATAGCTCTGTCTCAGCTTCCTGTTCCTTATTGTGTCTACATGAAGTGATTTTGCTACTTACGGCTTTAGTAAACTTGCAGCCTCTTCACTGGCCTCCTTGGACATTCCTCTTCCTATATTGGCCTGTACCCAGCCAGTGTGTTATTGTGGAGCTGACTGGGTGTGATCTGACTTCTGCTCACCACTTTAGCTGGCTCTCTGGAGCTTCCTCTTCCTTTTGTATAGGAACTCTTCTTGTGCCTGTGACTGCAACATGGAAATAAATGAATGTTCATCAAGCCCTGCCTGACAGATTTCACCTGAGTTCTTCAGTGACCTTCAGCTCTCTCCAGTAATGTGGAGAGGAGGGCTATTTCCTTGTGAGACCTTTCAATATAGTCATTACTGCTTAAGCAGAAGTCTCTAACCAGCATTCATGGAGAAATGAAGGGATCCAGAACGCCCTTGGAATTGCAGAGAAATTTCTGTTGTGTGCTTCTGTTTTTGGAGAAGCGTTTTCAGCTTTCATTGGATTTCCGAAAGATTTCCAACACCCCTCCCCCATGTTAACAAATGTTCTGCTAGAGGCGGTGGCCTCATTGATTTGGTTCAACCTGCAGATCCTGCTGGAAACATGCACACAGACAGCTCCCCTCCGGACCCAGGCGCACCTGCTTTCATGCGTGAGTGGGTATGGGCTTTGACTCTGCACAGCCGGGTTCAGGGCAACAGAAACCGTGACTGGGGTTGGTGCCCTTCCAGGTACCCAGGTGGACATGAGCTGCCTGTGTTGCTCTCAGATCTGGACAACTTTCAGCTTTACTTCTTTTTTATTGAAACACTGGAGTTCCATAAGTCTGCCAGTTGGGGCCTCCCTGCCCTCCGCTGTCTTAGTACTAAGGTATGTCTTGCTCACTAGATGCCTGTCACCTGCCATTGGGCTCCATCACTCCAGCCCTGGGGATAATGTCCCCAGAACTCTCCCATGGCCCCTTCCCTGGGATCAACAAACTGAGAGTTTTGCTAAAGTTCTCTTTCTTGGAAAATGTGACAATATAAGAAATAATAAGCTGGTCTTCCAGGATGAAGATTCAGCTGCACATATACTCCAGTGGGACTCCTTTTCTCTGAGGTGCAGGTGTGTTGCAGCTCAGTGACCAGCTGTGGCAGCAGGAAGTGTCTGGATGAGTCACTGATGGTTGCCCTTGGCTTGTTGCATGTACTGTCCACTTCCAGACTGGAATCGCCCCTCCACCACTGTGGAGATTTCTTGGCTGCCTCATCGGTCCAGTGATGAACAGAGGAGGAGTCCCACCTCTGAGCTCAGGGCTGTCTCTTCTCTGAGACGCTTGCCCAGACTGGGTCTGGAGAGAAGGTCATGGCCTGAATCCCTTGCATGTAGATCCTGGCCTCCCCCTGTCGCTCCTGGCGCAGACTGGACACTGTGTTGAGTGGGTGAATGATGACAGGGTTGTTGTGTGTGCGCTCTCTCTCGAGCTCATTAGAGTCACCATGAGGAGGGATGGCAGGGTGCCCATTCCTCCTGGGGCGATTCCTTTGTAGAGTTGGGGAGGCCCCTGGGATCAACCATGTATCCTCTTAAATTAGACTGAACTACGTGCTTTCTATTTAAAGGTTATGCTGTACCAGTCAGTTAGCCTCTAGTGCCATTAGCATTAAAGTTTCACAACTCTGGTGCTGTGAGTAAATGTGGCAGGTTGGGTCTCCTCAAGAAGAGAGAGGGACCTTGGCCCTAGAGGGACACAGGGTGGTTTCA
This sequence comes from Talpa europaea, assembly GCF_964194135.1. Classification (NCBI taxonomy): domain Eukaryota; kingdom Metazoa; phylum Chordata; class Mammalia; order Eulipotyphla; family Talpidae; genus Talpa; species Talpa europaea. The sequence goes on from NC_140079.1 coordinate 72,184,599, forward strand.
GAAAACTGGTCCATGCCAAGCCTGGTGCTATTGCCAAGGGGGCCTGCTCAGTTCTGGGGCAGCTCCCCAGGGAGCCACATCTTCTGTGTCTTATTCCAGTTTGGATTTCTACTCTATCCATGAGCTGCTTTGAGAGCTCCTTCTTTTGTGTTGGGCTACCGCACCTCACCCCACCCCAGGGTCTCAGAACCATCATGGTCTGCTTCTTACTCCTTTCCAAGGTACATCCTTGTTGTCTCTAATGGAAATTAAGTTGTTTCATGTCAGTCACACTTATATACTTGAGCTCTAAAAATGAGATCAAATTCCATTTCTTTGAGATCAATAAAATTAATCAGCCTCTAGCCATACTAATCAGAAATCACAGACTTCTGTGATTTCACAGATTACCAATATTGAAAATGAGGAAGATGACAATAACACTTGTAATTTTCTGTTTTGTTTTTAATTAGAATTGTCTTAGTGGGTATGAAATGGTATCTTGTTGTGGTACCTATTTTTTTTTCTTTTGACATTTGTGCTTTTCGTGCCGTATGGAAGAATACTTTGCCAAATACAAGGCCAAGAAGATTTACGCTGTTTCCATCTGAAAGTTTTATAGCTTTAGCTTCTTACATCTAGGTTTATGTCCCTTTTGAGTTAATTTTTGAGTAAGTTATGAGGACAGTATCCAACCTCCTTCTTCTGCATGGGCTATCCAGTTGTCTTGGTACCATTTGTTGAAGAGACTTCTTTCCTCAGTGAATGGTCTTGATCCTTTGTCAGTAATCAGATATGAGGGTTTATTTCTGGATTCTATTTCTGTTCTACTGCTCTGTATCCTCTATACCTTTGTATGCCAGTACTACATTGTTTTGATTGCTATAGCATGGTAGTAAGTTTTGAAACTGGTAACTAAGTGTGATTCCCCCAGCTTTCTTCTTTTGTATATTATCTTGGCTATTCAAAATCCTTTGCAATTCCATATGAATGTTAGGATCAGCTTTTCCATTTTGCAAAAAGAAGACTTGAGATTTGACAGGAATTGCATTGAATCTGTTGGGCTGAGTCTGCTTTGAGGATTATTGCCATCTTCACAATATCAAGTCTTCCAACCCATGAACACAGTATTTTTTCCATTTATTTGGGTCTTCGTTTTTTTCCATTGTGTATGGTTTTCAGTGAAGAGTGCTTAACTCCTTGGTTAAACTTATTCATAAATATTTTATCTCTTTGATGTTATTATAAATGGAATTTTCTTAATTTTCTTTTTCATTGTTCATTTCTAGTGCATGGTCATGCCACTCATTTTTGTGGGTTGATCTTACATACTGCAGCTTTGCTGAATTCATTTGTTAACTCTAATCTTTTTTTACTTCTTTAGGATTTTCTACTCTTGAGATCATGCAAACAGAGATAGCTTTAGTTTTTCCTTTCCAATCTTGCTGTCTTTTACTTCTTATTCTTACCTAATTGCCCTGAATAGAACTTTCCTAGCACTGTTGTTTAAATAGCAGTAGTGTGAAAAGGCATCCTTGTCTTATTCCTGACCTGAGGGGAAGCCTCAGTCTTTGCCACTGAGTATGATGTTAGTTATGGGTTTGTCATGAAAGCCCTTTATTATGTTGTGAAAGTTCCCTTCTATTCTATTTTTAGTTATTGAACATTTTTCATCATGAAAGGACATTGGATTTTTGCCAAGTGCTTTTTCTGCCTCCATTGAGATGATCATGTGAAGTTTTTCCTTTAGTTCTGTTAATTTGCTGTATTACATTAATTGATTTTCTTGTGTTGAACTCTCTTTGCATTCCTGTATCAGTCTCCCTTGGCCATGGTGTGTTATCCCTCTAATGTTCTGCTCTTGTCTTTGTTGAGGATTTTTACATCTTATGTTCGTAAGGTATATGATCTTAGTTTTTAACCTTTTAACCTTTGTCTTTTCTTTTTTAATTTTTTTTAATAGAGGCATGTTTTATTTTATTTATTTGTTTGTTTGTTTGTTTTGTTTATACATGCACTGGGTACAGTCAGAAGCGCGGGAGGGTGAGAGAATTCACCAGAGCCAGAGCGGGGAGCAGAGCAGGCAGAAAGACCGAAGTACACTGCTGAGGGGAGTAGCGGGCAGCAGGAGAGGTCTGCGCGCCATGTGGGACCCTCCTCCTGTGGCCGGGGAGCAGCCGGGGATCGAACCGGCACCACAGAGGCTGCGGGCAGCTTCGCAACCCAGCGCTCAACCGCTGCGCCACCGGGGAGGCCCTTTAACCTTTGTCTTATCTGGCTTTTGTAACAGGGTAATGCTAACCTCATAGAACAAGTTATGATGTGTTCCCCCCTTTCTAAATTCTGGGAAAGATTAGTAAAAATCATATTAATTCTTTAAATATTCTGTAAAATTCCCCTGTGTAGCCATCTGGTCCTGGTTGTATATTTGTTGGCAGATTTTCAATTGTTGGTTTTGTGTCCTTAGTTGTTACAAGTTTGTTCAGACTTTCTCTTTCTTCTTGATTAAGGTTTGGTGGTTTGTTTTGTCTAGGAATTTGTCCCTCTCGTCTAACTTACCTTGTACGTGTGCCGTTGTTCATCTTAGTCTCTTTCTATCCTTTTTATTTCTTGCAGGTTGTTGTAATATCCCCCCTCTCTTTTCTTACATTAGTAACTTGCTCTTTTTTTTCCTTAGTTGGTCTGGAGAAAGGTCTGTCACTCTCTTGAGTCCTCACTTTGTGGCTGATGGCTTTTTTTTTTTCCTTTCGAGACCTGAACAGTGCTCCTCTTCTTATTTGAGCCATTTATAGCAGCAAATCTGCTGCTGTCAGTACCTTGGTGCTTCTGCGTGGCGTGTCTGTTTGCTTTAATAGCTTTTGAGATGTTTCCTTTACCACTGATTTTGAGCAATTTGATGGTGATGTGTCTTGTGTTTTTCTTCATGCTTCATGTGTTTGGGTTTTCGTGTGTTTCTTACCCCTGACATTTACTGTTTTCACCCTTCTAGAGAGCTCTCCTTCAAGGCTCTGTAACTGGCCACACGTAGATTGCATGGATGTGTCACAAGCCTCTCTTACACACTTCCATTTTAAAAAAATCTTTTTCTGTGTTTTTTATTTTAAACCATTTCTACTGCTATATCTTCAATTCCCTGATTTTTTTTCTTTTGCTAATATCTAATTTGCCATTTGGTGATCCATGTATTTTTTTTTTTTTTATGTTAGGTATTATAGATTTCAGCTCTGTAAATTTGATTTTGGTCCCTTCCACCCTTCCCCAGTGTTTCTACATCTCTCTTGAAAATAAAGAATTAAGTTTTATTGACTGTTGTAAAGTTGTGCGAATTCTAATGTGTGTTGGTTCTAAGTTAGTTTTGGTTAATTGGTCGGGTTTTTTTTTTTTTTTTGACTGTTTCATTTTTGTTCTCCTTGTACTTTGATTTGATGCCAGACAATTTGGGTTTTCCCTTGTTGGATGTTGGAATCGTCCTATAAAGATTCCTCAGCTTCATTCAGGGATGCAGTGAAGTGACTTGGAAATGGTTTGATTCTTTGCGGATAGCATTTTATGACATGCTGTGTTGCCCTGGAGTGGTGCTTATTCCAGGGCCAAGGGTTGCACTTCCCCGCCCAGGCCTTCCTGAGTGTTCTGCCAGTGCCCCATGAATGGGAGGCTTCCTGTTTGACTGAGGGACAATCACCCTCTCTCTCCTCCTGTCTCATGGTTCAGTAGCAGCCTAGGAAACCTCCCTTTCTCATATATGTCACTCAGAATTGTGTGCTTGAGGGGGCCCCCTGCATCTCCACCTTCACTGATTTGCGGCTGCCTCAGTCTCCCGTTCTCCTGGCTTGTGCTGTCCTGGGATTCTCAAGAGGCTGAGGCATGTGGTTTTCAGGCCCACTACCCTATCTTTCCAGGGTGTCTGTTCTTTGTTGCCTGCTGTCCAGTGTCTGGGAAAGCATCGTCTTACATATTTTTACTTGTTTCACACAGGGGGTTCAGTCCCATCCTAGTTCCTCATCATTGCCTTACTGTGGTGTGAGAGGGCACAAACACTGGGCATCACTGTTGTCTTGCGAAGGGCTGCCATTGCCTCACAGGAAGGATGCAGTGCCAGATGCACAGATTTGTCTCCTGTGCCCAGTGAATGATAGGCGAGGGACCTAGGCAGAGAGGAGGGCTCCCCAGAGGTAGGCTTGGTGCAGGCCTGGCCAGAGCGTGCACTCAGGCACAGGTAGGCAGCCACAGCCTCTTGGAATCCTTTTCATTTTCCATGCCCTTCCAGAAAGGTTTGGCCTTGCTTTTCTTCCAGACCTATTATGCACTTGAGCACTGGGCATTTGGGCATTTAGTCCAGAAGGTCAGGAGTATGTTGTTGCTTGAAAGTCACCCATTACACACATATTTGCAAGAACAAATAAATGAAACTGAATTTCATACACTGGGTGCTTGCTTGATGCCAGAGACTTTGGGTGGCCTATGGTAGGCTGTAGCCTGATAATAGCCCCATCTCCCAGGCCTGGCCAGGGAGGTTGATGTGCTGATGGACTTCCTTCTCCTGCCTGTGGCCCCAGGCTTCTTTCTGGCTGCCTTTTGCACTGACCATACCATTGGTCTGTGATCCCTGCCTGGGTGAGGATAAGGACTCACTGGAGTGTCCTCTGCCCGAGGCAGCCTGGACAACACTTTCCCTCAAGTGTTTGGGATTGAGTCTTGTTCTGTGGCTGTTGGGTAAATAATCAGTAGGTTTTCTCCTCCCTTTTGGGAGGCTGGCTGACCTTTGTCTTATTAGTCTCTGGTTTGTTGAGGGAATTTCACTTCTTTATAAAAATTCCATTGACTCTGCAGACGGCAGTACTGAGAACAGTGACTTTTAGTAGCAGTGCTACCTCCTGGTCTGCGGTGCACCAGGGGCTCCTGGTGGGACCCTCTGCTCCCCCTTCCCATCTACAGTGACCCACCTGTTTCTTCCTTTCCTCCCACACTGGCTTCTGATGGGAATTGGTAGCCAGGTGACAGTGAGGAGTCTTAACTGCAGAGCTTCTAGATAGAGACAGTGGGGTAGCCACAGCCTTCCGAGTGCCTGCCTCACCTGCTTTCAGCTGGAGGAGTGTCTTTGAGGCCCAGGACTTTGGGACTGGCACAGGGACTCTTCCTTTTGTCTCCCACAGTCTCTTCCTGGGATTCTCAGATCCTTCTGTCCTTTTACCTGTTCTGTTCTGGCTGTGGGGTGCTTCTTTTCTGACTGGCAGCTCCCTTTTCAGTCCCTCACTCTGTAGCCCTTCTCACCCCTCCTTAAACCTACCCCTCTGCAGGGAGACATTCTGTGCCCCACTGCTCAGCTGTATCCACAGTGGTGGAGTGATTTCTTAGTGATCCAGTCCCCCTTTGGGTATAGGCTTGCCTAGGCCCTGGGAGACAGTTCCCTGGGAGGGAAGTAGATTTTTCCAGGAGCCTAGGCACCCCCATCTCCTTATTGTGGGTCATCCAGTGGACCTGAAGGGCAATGTTCTGTGCCGCTTCCTGCTGTCCCCCCACATCTGCAACAGCTGAGTCAGCCTTGCCCAGGTGGGGAGACCTGTCCCGTTCCTTGGAGCAGAAGTCCAGGCTGATGGCATCCTGGCGTCCCCTCACACAGCGCCCTCATGTGATCTAGAGGCAGGGCCCAGGGTGGGAGGGAGGCCAAGAGCTGTGCTCTGCCAGGAGATGCCAACAAGGAGGACAGAGCAGAACAGTGACAACATCCACTTTCACTCAGCAGTTGAGCAAGTATGAATTGGTTATCAGTCCAGTGGAGCCTGGAGGTAGCCTGGGACCTGTCGCCTCTTCTGAGCTGCTATGAATGGGGCAGACAAAGGGAATAGTAAATGTGCAATTAGTGCTGCAAAGGGGGAAAGGACCTGGGGGTGGTGGGCAGGAGTGTGGGGGATGTGACAAGCCATCTTTGTAAAGGGAAGGCTGAACTGAGGGCCACCATCTGGTAGTAACTGGCTAGCTCTGGGCTGGTTTATTTTCAGTGTTCTCTTGCCATTTGAGTAAGTGACATATGTACATGGTACAAAGTGAAGATCATCAGAAAAAGAGGCAAACTAGTACAAATGAGCCACTTCTGCCACCAATTTTATCTCCTGGAGGTACTGATGCTGCTGATTTCTCATACAGATAGGCAGACTGTTTGCCGGGCTCATTAATGTGCCATCTAACTTCTTCCTGTGGGCTTGTGATGGCGATAGCACTACCCCTATTTCAGAGTCAGGGCATGGAAGCTCATAGCACACCAGGTCATGTGCTTACATGGTGATGTGGTCTGGAGTCCATCATCTCCCTCTGACTCAGGAGCCTGAGCTCCTGGCTCCCTTTCTGTGTCCATCAGAGCAAGATGGGCATGGGTCCCTCATCCCCCAGGGCAGGATCTGCTCCATCCCACACAAGTGGGGGTGGGTGAGACCTGTGGTCAGGTCTGTTGTGACCAAGACTGGTGTCCATAGCTTGCTTGATGAGCTGATTGGGAGGAGCTGTGAATGCTAAACCTTGGGGGCGGGGGGGTGCCCAGGGTGTGCATTTCACTTTGGAAGATTTTTTCTAGACCTCAGCTTTCTCATGGTCGAATGAGGAGCAGGGACCTCAGAAAGGCCATGAAGACAAACCAGGCCACCCCAGAACCTTGAGCTCCTCCTGAACCAGGGCCTTTAGTAGCAGCAGGATTAACTTGTATGGCACCTAAGGGACTCAGGAAGCCCAGGTCTTCATCCTGAGTGTGTGAGCGCAGCCTGCTAGTGACTCAGGGCCCCACAGTCTGGTGGCTCTGCCAGGGCGACATGAGCTGTCGCCCTGTTTCTTGGGTGCTTGATTTGCTTGGAGCAGGCAGTACCGGTAATTATGCCTGTTAATTTAGGAGAGCGAGCCAGAGAAAGGAATATAAATTTGCGTATTAACTTCAGATATTGGAAAGGGGCAGAACAAACCCTTCCTAGGAGATTAAATGTGGAAATGAAACAGGGAGGGTAACTTTGAAAAATTGCTCTGTTCAGAAGCAGCAGCAGGCAGGGGCCCCCACCTCAGAACATGCTGAGACCCCAGGGACTCGTTTGTGTGCCTGTTCCCGCACATGTGCCTTGGGCCCAGCATGTTCAGTTGCAAAAGGCCTTCTAAGAAAATGCTTTTCTCTAGAATCCTTTTTGCTAAGAGTGAATATCTTTGAGAATGGATCGAAGAATGGGACCTTCATGGTTTTAAGTCATTTAGCAGGGTCTCTCAGAAGGTGCAATTCAATTAGTCCTTGTGTTCTTCTTCTTTTTTTTAACCAACTCTAAATACAGATTTTTCTCAGTGAAGTATGAAATAGGTAGTTGCAGACTACAATATTAATGCATTCCCAATGTTTTCTATACTTCTCTCTGTGCAAACTAAAAGCAACAAGAATTAGCTTGTATTGACCACAGGGAGCTGGTAACAAATACCTGTGCCTCTAACTCTGAACCAGGTCCCTAACCAACCCTGAGGGGATAAAGAAAGGAAATTCCCCGGGCACCCTGCCCAGCTCCCCTCATGAGGGGAACAGATGGGTTCAAGTATACTCAGCAAGTATGTGAAGGTACCCGAATATGTGTGGTGAATGTGGGGTAACTGTGTGTGAGTGTATGAGTGTAAGTGTGTCTGTGTACCTGAGTGTGTGCATTGGGGTGCAGGTCATGGTGGAAGGGGTAGAGAACCCAGTCTTTACTGCAAGGCTCTGCCATGTAGACAGGAGTTTTAATACAGGTTTCTCACTATACACTCACACCTCAAGGACAGTGGTCTCATCTGTGAAAGTGGAGGGGCAGTCAGCATGTGAATGACCCCAGAGTCCTCCTGACTGCATGGTATCAGCACTTTCTCACTAATGTTTAAATTGGGGGTCCCCTGTCCTCCCACCCTCAGACTTATTATTGAGGAACTATGGAAAGGTGACATTATAGCAGTTCAGAAGCCTCCTTAGCTGGCTGTGGCTATGTGGTGGGTCGGTGGGAGGCAGGGAGAGGGCTGTGGGTTCAGAGCCTCAGCTGTGCCCCAAGGTTCCTGTAGGAATCACACTTAGCATATCCTAAGTCTGGCTGGGCTTTCCTCCTTTTGTATATTGGTATGTTGAAATCATTTCTAAAATTAGGTCAATAATAGGTAAACATTCTAGATCTTTTATTTTTTCTCTGGATCCACTTAATTCCCTGCATATTTATGTGAGCCTTTTAGAAGCTCAGCTGCGCTTTCTCAAAGGCCTGGCTTTCACCCTGCCCCATGGGTGGTACAGCACACACCAGTAAAGTGTCAGACATCCCACATATCTGTTGCCACGTTCCCCTGTTCCTGGTCTGTGTGCCCTGTTCTGAGTTGGGAATGGACTGGAAAGTTAGTCATAGCCATATCTGCCTCCCAGGTGTCCCAGTGGGGAAGAAAAGTCATGTCCATAAACCTCATATTACCGAGTTGAACAAGCGCTAGAGTGATCCTTCCATGTGTGATGGGGGCAGTGGCATTTGAGGGGTATAAAAGGTGTATGGGAGTTGGGGTGCAAATGGAAATTGATGTAATCAAGTGCTGTTCTAGGCAGAGGTGTGTATGGAGGAAGCAAGAAGTGAAAGAGCCAGGGCCTCAAAAAAGAGGATGCAGAGGGTATCTTGGCACCCTTTGTACCTTTGCAGGACGTGGGGTCTGCAGAGCAGAATGAGGGCAGGCTTAGTTAGCACAAGTAGGGTAGAGGCTCAGAGTGGGAGGAGAACAAAGTGGAAAGTATATTAGTTGTGAATCTAGGATTAGAAGTTGAAATGAAAGGGTTGATCTTTGAACACTTTGGCATAAGTCAACATGTCTGCCTTCTGTCCTGGAAATCACCCCAAAGCACCAACAACCAGAAAGACAAAATTAACTTAATAAATGATAAGTAATAAAGGCAACATCACACAATTGTGTAAGAGAAAAACAAATAACAAAAAAATCACAGAAAAAAATATTGTTAGTGAGCAGATAAAAACTGTATCTGGATCTTTTGTCAAGAAATAAAACTTAGCAATCAGGTAGACTCCCCTACTGAAACAAGATACGAGTGCTCACAGCCGATGGGAGAGCGAGGGCTGGACAGCAGGGCAGTGAGGACAGGGATGGACCCTAGCAGAGTTCATCTCATTGCAAGATTAGGCCAATGGGTAAGTCAGTAACAAAGACTGTAAATGCTGTATCTGATTTTCCAGTATTTAGAATTTTCATAGAAATGCTTTGGGAAAACCATAAGAATGTTGGTTTTCTTATTGTTAATGAAAGAAAACTTAAACATACCATGTAAATGTAGCATCAAGTAGTGAAAAGTATATCTCACTGTAGAAAGTAAACATTAAGGCTGATGTATTTGACTATGACTAGCCAGGTACTATATGCAGGAAATTAACAGGAACTGTTGAAATAGAAAAGGACAGGTATACTATAAAATTAGGCATTATAACAGCAACCGCTAGAACAAAAATACAAACCTTTTTAAGTATCAAGAAAATTTCACACACAAAAAGTAACAGAATTAAATAGTTTTAAAAGTTATAAAACAGAAAACATAGTAACAGTACAAAAATAAATCCAAACATTGGTATGTCAAAATATAAACCAGCTATATTGTCCTAGTAAAAGGAAAAACCTTTCTGATTGGATTACAAAGTAAAACCATAAAATGCTGGGAAAAGGAGGCTGCAAAGGCAATGTAGGCGGTTGTAAACATTGAGTATTGATTGCAAATAAATTTGATTTCAAACCAAAGAGCATTACAGAATTGCAAGATCGGTACTTTCAACAATAAAGATGCAGGTGAACATCTCTTTGTTAACTAACATATCGTCAATATTAAAAAAAAAAAAAAAAACCAAAAGCAGAAATGAGGGAAATTATCAAGGAACTATAGTAGAAACATTTATTTTACTTTTTAATCCATGATATATCAAATGGGCCAAGAATAAGTAATAAAAAAGATAATAGTTCTGTTTAATATGTATAGATTAAACTTCTAACCCCCAAACTAAAAGAACACTTTTTAAAAAGCATTCATAGGAGCCATTCATCAAAATTAACCATATATTTGATAATAAAACCTATATAAATTTAACTAGGTAGAACTAATACAACTTTTTCTGATCACCATGTGCTGAAATTTGAAATTAAAAATAAATCCAAAATAAGCAAAAACTCTTAACCCTTGGAAATTTAAAAGGAAACAAAGAAACAGAAACTCTTACTTTCTTTTTTTTAAAGATTTTTTATTTATGCATACAAGAACTGGGGTACAGACCAGAGGTGTGGGTGAGTGGTGGTGAGAGGATTCACTAGACAGAGAGGAGAGCAGAACAGTAGATCCACTGAAATACATTGCTGAGGGGAGCAGTGGGCGAGACAGAAGTCTGCTGCGCCAAGAGGGTTATCTCCCTGGCTGGGGATTGAAATCGTGCTGCAGAGGCTGCGGACAGCTTCACAGTGCTGTGTTTTACCCTCTTTGCACCACCAGGGAGGCCCAAGAAACTATCGTAAGCAATGCTTGAGTTTTAAAAAATAAATAAATAAATAAAAAAGAGTTCAAAAGTGCATAAAATCTAGAAAATAATCATCATGAAAACACTTCTCACCAGAGCCTGTGGGAAATAGCTAGAACATTGCTCAGAAGAAAAAAATCACAGGTTTAAATATTTATATTATTGAGCAAGAATGAATGAATATACATGGTTTAACCATCCAGCTCAAGAAATTAGAAAAGGAAACAAAATAAACCTTAGTAAAGCAAAAGGTAAGAATTTGTAAAGATCAAAGCAGAAGTTAATAAGAAAGTGAAAAGTGGTAGATATAACAAATATATCCAAATGCCTGCGTTTTTAAATAGTCAGTAAAACATGAATTATACGTGGAAAGTGTCGCCACCCAACGTAAGGAACAAGAGTCATTACCTTGGAGTTATTGACCGGGAGGGGCCAGGAGAGCTTTCTGGGATGCTGAGGATTCTGGGTCTTGATCTGGATCACAACCGCAGGTGTGGGATATTGCAGAGTCCCCGGGCCACACACTTCATGTACCCTCACGCTTAACTGTGCTTTTCCTCAGTAGTGAAGAAAATAAAAATCTAAAAATGAGTTCTGCACGAACTCTATGAAAAGAAGAATTATATCACACCTCTACTTAAATAAGTTTAAACATCTGAATGAAATAGTTGCATAGGAAAATTATCAACACTGAATCTTGAAGAGATAGGAGTTTTAAACAGACCAATTATTATAAAGTTGTCACAAATTAACCACTCCTCCCCACCCCGGGGAAAAGAAAAAAACTGAAAATGTTTCATTTGAAAATTCCACTAGATAAATCTTCAAAGTGTAGCATATACCACACAGTATCACCTGTCCTGGAGCCATCATGCCCATCTTGCCCTGGTGCTCTGTCACTTTGTGCTTGAATCAAGTGGGACATCACTGTAGGCCATGAGGGATGTGTGTGAGTGGGCGCTGGGCACATGGAGGACCAAGCCGGGGGCTGCCCTCTGGGCCTGTATTCCTGCATCTCCACCCAGGGGAATGCTGCCTGTTCACACCCAGGGATTCTTGTTTCCTAAATAAGAGCTGGTCACGCAGACAAATCATGATTAGATAAAGGCCCAAACCCGCCTGACAGTGCCCTGACACACAGCACTGGCAGCAGGGGCATTCCTGAGGGAAACTGGGGTAAGGGAAGGGGGCAGCATTTTACCAAGAGCAGCAGTAAAAGCAAGAGTTACCCAGATGCTGGCAGTGGGGCAGTACTCAAAAGCCATAGGTGCAGGCGAGGAAGTGGCAGAGCTGGGTCTTTTGGCCTTGCTCTCTCCTTACTGATTAACTTGCCATGGGACTAAACTGTCATGGAGGGGAAGCCTCTGAGGACTGAGCTGAAGAATGGTCAAAACCCAGCCTGGGGACAGTGATGATGAGCTAGCAGTAGGCTGATGGGGCTTGAATATGAACCTCTGTGCTGCTGGCAGTGATGAGAGGCCAGCAGGTTGCCCAGTCTCCTTAGGGAATCTATGTCTGCTTAGAGGGGCCATTGAAGCCCAGAACAACCAGGCCATACTTTGGTTGAGCCAGGGCTCACTCCTGGGAAGATCCTTCTGGGGGGAATCCCACTGATTGCTCTGCCCCTCATGAGCCTGAGATCAGAAGTGAAATCTACTCCCTGCACTGTCTTCAGCCTTGAATACCTTTGGGCTCCTGGCCTCTGCACCATAGTCCCAGGTGTGATAGAGCAGGTTGAAATCCATGTTCACTTACCTGCTGTTTGTGCACTGCCTGTCATCCTGTAGATGAATTTGAAGTAGAAAATAATTAAAATACCAGGGGAGGTTCCCTGGTGGCGCAGGGGGTTGGGACGCAACCTATGAAGCTGTCTGCAGCCTCTGCAGCATGAGTTCGATCCCCAGCCCGCCAAGGAGCAGCCCATACGGCGCAGCAGACCTCTCCTTGCTCGTCCGCTGCTCCCCTCAGCAGTGTACTTCCGTCAGTCTGCCTGTTCTGTTCCCCACTCTGTCTCTGGTGAATCCTCTCACCCTCCACACCTCTGGCCTGTACCCCAGATCTTGTATGCATAAATAAATAAATCTAAAAAAAAAAAAAAAAAACAGAGCCTTTAAAACAGGTCAAAGTATTGGAAAATTTACAATGTTCTTTCCAACTGCTGTGTCCCCCTCATCATACTTCAAATGACTGTGTTCCCCTTCTGGAATCAAGCGCTAAGAAAGAGAAAGTCGGTCTAGAGAAGCAGGAATGCTTTAAAGTCTGGTAGCTTCAGGCATCTGTGATTCCCAGGAGATGAGGCAAGGAGGATATGGTCTCTCCCCACCCGCTTCCTGCACGGGGTGGGATCCTGCCCTCACCTTCCCAGGACCAATGGATGCTGCCTTTTGGATGTCTGGGGCCCAGGGAGAGGTGGCTTCAGCAGCCACCTCCAGCAGTCACCTAGTAGACCCTCATTCTGTGTTTCTTGTAGCTGGAAATGGAGCTAAAGATGCTGAAATCTCAATCAAGCTCTGCTGAGCAGGGATTCCTGTTCTCCAGGGAGGAAGTGAGCTCACTCAGGTAGGTGTTCCTGCAGCCTCTCTCCCCATCAGCACCTGGTGCTCTGTCACTTTTCTCTCTGTCACCTCCCTGGAAGCTATTTCCTTTTTCCATCACATTCCATCCCCTTGGCTTCCTATCTGTAGAGGCATGCCTCAGATGGCTTGAGTGCTTTTTCAGCATTGTTTCTCAGACCGGTATTGACAGCTGGGGCTCTCATGTCCCCTGCACTCAAAGAGAGCAGAAGACTGTCACGGTGCTCTCTGGTGGGACCTGTGTTTGTTGCCAGCATTAAGGAAACAAATAGGAGTAGCCCCTCTGCCCCCACACCCCAAGTGCTCTGGGGACTGCCAGGGGGTCTGAGAGCATGGGTTTGTTCAGAGGTGATGCAGAACCAAGCCCATTTCAGAAGCTAATTGCTCCCAAAGCAACCGCCGCACCAATGTGTGACCACACCACCTTCAGTCTGTGTTTCAGACAGGGCTGGGAACACGATTCGCATTTCCCAGGGAACATTTTCTCCATTCCTCCCAATCCCTGTGACACCCCAGCACTTCTTGATAGGCTTCCCTGGAGCACAAAATGCTTTTCCAGAAAATCTTTTCTGAAGTGGTCTGTTCAGAGAACGGCAGATAGCCTGCCAGTCATCACCCCGCATGGCCCCGCCTGCTGCCCTTCCTTGTGAACACAGCGGTCAGTGGGGAAGCTCTGCCCTTGTCGTTCATGCACAGATTTGTTGTGTGTAAATGATATGTGCTAAATATGTATGTGATATATACACACACATACCCACAGTTATAAAACATAGCTCTTTTAATGAGGAAAGCTTCAGTAAAGATTTAAGTGGCAACAGCTGAAGAACCCTTTCAGCTGGAACAAATCTGGGTTCTTTCTTTTCTGCTGTCAAATAGCAGCTCCAGCAAATCCTAGATGTTGTCTGTGGATTTAGCAACTGGACAGACTCTCAGTCCTTCCAGATACTCATATGCCTGTGCCAATACCTGCCTGTCCCCTCTGGCGCACACACCCTGCCATCTGTGTCCTGCTAACATGTTCATGAAGGCCCGTTTCCTGCCACCTTGAGACCCCTGGTGTAGGGCGTTTTGGGGACTGTTGAGACATTTGCAGCATTCCTCATTGAGGATGGCAGTGTGCATCGTCCCCATCCATGCCCTTTCCAGACTACAAGGTTTTGAGGTTCCTACTGTTCTTTTAAGTGAACACTTCTCAGATGCCCCCTACTTTCTGTCTCCTGTGAATCTGCAGTCAGGAAGACTGGGCCCTTTGCCCCTCAGCCATTGGTGGATCTTGGATATGGGCGTACCTGGGGAGGGCAAGGCTGCAGAATCACCACTGGAAGCCAGGCCTTGGAAAGGGAGCTAGCCTTCCTCTGCTTCCCCCTCTGTTGAGCATAGCCTCTGTCTGGGCCTGGGTCTGTGCGCCTGGTCTGTGATCCACCTCGAAGGCTGTCACAGCCAGGATGAGGTACCCTTGATCCTTGATGCTCTGGACTTGAGGCCACTTTCAGGTGTCTGCCATGAGCCTCCTGACCAGGACGGGCGTCTTCAGGCTTAAATGGGGACTAGGGCGACCCTTCAGGAGACTTTCAGCCTCACAGCCCTTCCCATCAGCAACAAGAGGCTTTAGCAGGAAAGCCTAAGGTCAGCAAGACCTAGTAGTAAAGAGCATTGGGCATTTCTTCAACCTGCTACCCAACTGCTGGTAACTGGGAGCTGGTGACCATGCAGAAGACATGGTGCACAGGTGGAATTACCATATCTCCACCTGCTCTTTGCCAGGACTTGTGCCGGGAGAAAGGCCCCCACATCCCAGACCAAAGGACTAAGACCTTCCTATATGCCTGTGTTCCTTCCTCCCAGGGACTAAAGAGTCTTCTTCCGTTCCCTGGATTCTAGAACTTAAGGACGTGGCGTGGGCCTGCATTTGCATGTGTTGATAGCTCAGACCTTTAATGCACTGTCTCTCCTTCAGTTCTTCAGCTTCTCGTGAATTGTTCATTGGTTATTTCTTCTCTCTCTTCTTCATTTCGTCTTTCTAAAACTATTATAACTTGATTGTTGAACTTCCTGATGTAGTTCTCTGTTTAAAAAGTTTTTTGATCCTATTTTCAATCTTTTTGTTCAACTTTCTATAAAATTTTCTGAAATGTATCAACCTGACTTTATTTTATTTCTACTCACACAGTTTGTTTCCTGAGATTTGGGTGGTGGTCTGTGAATGTTCTTTTATATATATATGGATGTGTGTGTGTATATATACATGTATGTAGGTATATATATATGTGTTTATGTATCTATGTATATATACACACACACATAAATTTTTGTTGATATTTTAGAAATACAATATATTTAGTGTCTTCTTGGTAATGATATTATATTCTGAAGTTTTCTCCTGTCTGCTCTAAGTTGCTTTCTTTCGGTCAGCTTGTTTGGCCCTTGTATGCTGAACAGTCTGTGTGCTGATGTTAATTGTGGGGGACAGCAGCTCCTTGGACACAGGTATGCCTGGGTGAACTCTGCTCTGTAGCTTATCAGTAGTTGAACATGACTGGGCTGTTTGACTGGGAGTGCAAAATTGGTGTCTTGGTCTTTCCTCTGGATGACTCATATCTTTGGACCCCTCCCAAATGGAGGGTATGGTGCCACCAGCTCCCGGAAGCTGAGTTTGGGACAGGATCATAGAGGCTCAGTGTCATTCTTCCCAAAATCCTTGGAGAGAGCATATAATAAGAAGGGGTGTAGAGATGCTTATTTTTAAAAGGATCTTCAACTTGAACTTCTGATCAAACAAAGTAGCTGCATTCTTCCCAAGCCCTTCTCCTTACTACTCAAAACTCTGAACATGATACCGTAGCAGAGAAATCCTGGAGGATGGGGTGCACGGGACCTAGGACTTGAAGAAGGTGTGGTGGTGAGTTCCCCAGTTTCTCACTGCCACACATGAATCTGGGAAAGGAACCACATAAAGCACTAATCTGAACCAGTGAACACATGCACACAGAGGCCTAAACACACATGCACACAGAAAGGTCCAAGGAAAGCCTGTCCCCCCGCCAAAGGGGAATAGGGTATCTGACAGACTGGAACTCCTTTCTGACAATACCTGCCCTATTTCAGCTAAATGTCAAGGAAAATCCTGTCCCATTCCTGGCCCCTACTTCCTGGCAGCAAGCAGCAATACTTCCTGTCCCATCCAGTGGTGTCACCTCAGTCAAATGGACTTGGCATTCATCTCAGCCTTCAAGTAAGCAGTACCCCAATGTCCATGACCAGGTATATTGGCAGGGCTGGATGGGAGACAGGCCTCCATCTCTGCTTAGCCAAAAAATAGGCAAGGCTCTGATTTCCCTGCCACAGATCTTGGGGTAATTGTGGAGCTAAACCCCCACACCCACTTTGTGGTATCAAAAAAAACAGAGCAAGATGGGAGAGACTGGGTACCCCACTCTTCCCACTGGCACAGGTCAGAAGGCTCAGAAAAAGGCCTCCTTCTCTACCCTGTAGCAGTGAGACAGTGCAAGGTGGCTCACATTCAGTGTGACCTTTCTGTTATGTCAGTGGAATGCAGCAGAGGGGTGCTCTTTTGCTAGGATTGGGTCAGAAGAGCCCAAGGGGTAGCAGAATTTCCACCTGACACCTGGCACTACACCTACACAGGATTCCTTCAGCCTGCTGAAGGAAGATTAAATGGGATGCATATTTAATAAGTGTAGTGCTCAAAATGTCCGGAATGCAGATTGCAAGACCTCTCATCATATCCACAATCAGGGCAGTCAGTCATGAATAAAAAAGACAGCCTTCAGCACATGGTGACTCAGATGGTAGAATGATTGAACATGGAGTTTAAAGCAACCGTAATTAAAACATTCAACGGTTACCAATCTTTAAACAAAGGAAAGAAATGGTAAACTTCAGCAAACAAAAGTTTTATTTGGAAAAAAAAAAAAAGAACCAAATGGGAATTATAGACCTGAAAAATACAGAACTTGAATAAAAACCTCACTGGAATGGCTCATCAGATTGTAGATGAGAGGTTTGAAATCTGAGAGGTTAGTGGAAATCACCCAAACCAAACAATAGACTGAAAACAACAAGAATGACCTCAGGGTCAGCAGCACAGTCAGGCAAGACACAGTGTTCAGTTAGTTGGAGTCCCAGAATGGGAAGAGAAAGATGTGGGGCTAGGAAAATACCTGAAGAAGTAATGACTGAAAAGTTCTCAAAAATGGTGAAGACCATACACTGACAGATTTAAGAAGCTGAGTGAACCCCACAAAGTATGAAACCAGAGAAATTCACATCATGACACATGCTAATTAGTCTTCTGAAAATTGAAGGCAAAGGTAAAATGTTGAAAGAATCTAGAGAGAAACTATATTATCCACAGGGAACACTGATTTGAGTGACAGCAAATTTCTCATCTGAAACCAGAAGCCAGAACGAAGCACACAACATTTTTCAAGTTCTGAGAGAAAAGAACTGTCAGCCAGTGAAAATATCAGTCAGGATGAAAGGAGAATCAAGATATTTCTCAGACATTATAAAAGTAAGAGAATTTGTTTCTCACAGACTTCCTCTTAAAGAATGGTTAATGAAACTCCCAAATAAAAGGACTTGCTAATGGGAGGAGGCTTGGCATGTCCAGCAGTAAAGAACACACAACTACACCCCCCGCACCCCCGCCATGAACAGCTGCATCCTGGTGTGATGACATGCTTGGTGGACTGGAGGAGACACTTTGCCAAGTCCAACATTAAGGGGAGGAGGGAAATGGAGCCACATGGCAGCAACTTTCCCACTTGTCACTGAAGTGGGTAAAGTGTCAGGACCACTAGTTACCTTTGTATTTTTTAGTAACTAAAGCTGCCACTAAGAAGACTATAAAATGCAGTGTACTCAAAATCATAAATAAACTGGAATTTAAAAAAAATGTTCAAGTAACCCATTAGCAGGCAACAAAAGAGAAACAACTTAGAAACAGAGCAAACAATAAAATGGTAAATTTAAGCACTAGTAAATCAATAATTACAATGTAAACGATCTAAATGCACCAACTAAAAGATAAAGATGGTTAGAATCCAGCAAGATGGCTGCAGAGTGAAGATGCTGGGCTTGCCTTTTCCGTATAGTCACAGCTGAACTGCTGTAGAACAAAGTTAATAACTCCTGAAAAATAAACAGATGACTCTAGCATACAGCAGGGGCCATGGTTCAATGGAAAGGAGAAGGAACACTAACTGAACAGTATTTATTTGTATACTAGGACAGTACAGCTCATGAGCCGGAGGCATGGCTGCTGCTGGGAGCCACTCCACAGCTGTAGACTGAGGCACATGCTTCTATTGGGGACTTTGGAGACCTGGCTCTGTGCTGGATAAGGGGGTGGATAGAGTTGGTGTTCAGAACAGAGGGTGCACTATTGGAGAACTATAGGAGCCAGGATGGAGAGTGATGGTAGCTGGCTTGAGCCTAAGGCTCCCAATATAGAATATCTGAAGCCTAAGCTGACAGGACAAGCCAGGTCGGATACCTGTGTCTCCTGATAGATGAGGATATTTGCAACCTGAGACTGTGGTATTTGAAACACCTGCCACTCCCCACCAAGTCCAAAACCAAGACAACAACCTCAACAAACTAATGCTGTTACTAAGCAAGAGTTTAAACTCCTGGATTTTTTTTTTTAAGATTTATTTTTATTTATTGATGCATGTAAGAACTGGGTGTAGGACAGAGATGTGAGGTGAGAGAACGGATTCACCAGAGACAGAGTGGGGAGCAGAACAGGTAGATCTACTGAAATCAGCAGTGGGCAAGACAGGAGAGGTCTGCTATGCCATGTGGGTTAGCTCCCTGGCTGGGGATTGCCCTCATGCTGCAGTGACTGGCTTTAACCCTTGCACCACCAGGGAGGCCCTAAATCCTGGATTTTAACATCAGGAGAAGGCACCTCAGGAGATGATGCTGCACTGCAAAAGCAAAGCGAACAATTCTCAGCATGTGACCCTGAGAATTGTGGCATTGCATCTAGTACTCAAACATACATAGCCTAGAGGTTTAGGCCACACAAGCCTATACCTGGAATTTAGGCTGAAGAGTTGGGGTAGAGGAGGGGATTACTGTGAATACCTACCACACAGTTCTGTTACCCGTAGCAATGTAGGAAGCTTAAATATCTGATGTTCACTGGAGGTGACCATTTGATAGAGGATCTCAGCAACTGACAAGCATAAATAATAGAATAAGTAAACTCAAAAACACAGTGTCAGAACACAATATCTCTTTGTTTTTTACAACAAAGGAAAAAGGAATTTAAAAAATGAAAAGAGTATAAGAGCCCTTTGGGATAACCTAAAGATAAATCACATCTGCACTGTGGGGTTTCCAGGAGGAGATAAGAAATACAAAGTCATAGAAAAATTATTTAAGGAAATAATTGCTGAGAACCATCTCAGTTGGGGGAACGAACCAGATATCTTGATCCAAGAGACCCAAAGAGTTCCAAAATCAAAACCAAACAAACAACAACAACAAAAAAAAACAGGCAGTCAACTCCAAGACACATTATGTTGAAAACCCATGACAAGAATAGAATGCTGAAAATACCAAAGAGGGGGAAAAAAACGGTGCCCTGTGAGGGAACAATTAGACTGTGGACTTTTCAGTAGAAAGCTTACAATTAAGAAGAGAATGGCAGATATCAAAGAAAAGTTTTCTAGCCCAGAATCCTTCATCCTTCCAGATTAACACTCAAGATGAAAGGTAAGGAGCATCACTGAAAATAAAAAATAAACTAAAAGATTTTATCAGTACCACAGTGCCCATGAATGAAGTGCTAAAGTGATTACTGTATAGAACAACAAAAACAACAAATGTAGAAGTAATAGATACCTCAAATATAATACAGAGAGAGAGAAGGAGAGTAACAATGTGGCCCAGCAGGATGCATTTGGGATGAGACTTTTCCAATGAGCTACACAAATAGTCCTTCATATACTAACATAGCATAACCTTCAATGAGAAATGAGTGGAAGTAACATGTAATATAATGGGAATGGAAATGAAACAAAACATAAAGTGGATACAATTTATCAGAAGCTATGAGATGCAGAACAAACAGTCTTGAGACAGATAATTGCAATATAGGCCCACATTAAGAAACAAGAGAAATACCAAATAAACAATTTTATACTACCCCTAAAATAATTGAAAAAGAACAAACAATACCCAAAGTTAGTGAAAGGAAAGAAATAATAAAAATAAGAGTGGAAATAAATGTCATAGAAAGCCAAAAGACTCTCCAAAAGATCAGTGCAAGTAAGAATTGGACTTTTTTTCCAGATATGAATATATATATGTGTGTGTGTGTGTGTGTGTGTGTGTATTACATCGTTCTTGTATAATGTGTGTGCTTTCTCCTCTCAGGTGTAGTCCCTGTGGAATTCCCACCACCAATTCACCCATGTTCCATCACCATAGTCCCTTGTGCTCTCTCACCCCTGTTTTGATCCTTCACCCTCCTCCTCCCCTGTAGAATAGCTCTGATTTATAGTTGCCTGTTGATTTTGATTTTTAGTTTATTATGTATGATTTTTTCCCCTGATCCCTTATTTGTTTCCTCTACATTCCTCTATAAGTAAAACCATCCTATATTTTTCTTTACCTTTCTGGCTTATTTCACTGAGCATAACCCCTTCCAGCTCCATTCATGTTGCTGCAAATGGCATGAGTTTATCTTTTTTGATTGCTGAATAATATTCCATTGTGCATATATACCACATCTTCTTGATCCAGTCATCTATTTTTGGGCATTTGGGTTGCTTCCATAGCTTACCTATTGTAAAAAATGCAATAAACATAGGGCTGCAGGTGCCCTTTTGAATTAATGTTTTTGTGTCCTCCTTTGGGTAGATTCTTAGGAGTGGAATTGCTGGATCATATGGAAGCTCCATTTTTAGTAGTTTGAGGAACTTCCACACAGCTTTCCATGGTGGTTGGACCAATTTGCATTCCCACCAGCAGTGTAGTAGAGTTCCTTTTTCTCCACATCCTTGCCAACATTTGTTGTTGCTAGTTTTTTTAATACGTGCCAATCTCACTGGTATAAGGTGGGTATCGCATTATGGTTTTGATTTGCATTTCCCTGGTTTTTCAAGAAGATAATGAGAAAGATTAACCACTAGCTAGGCTAACAAAGAAAGGGAGCAGACATTAATAAACATAATCAGAAATATAAGAAGAGAAATCACCATAGATGGCATAAAAATACAAAGGATTACTATGAACAATTACATGCCCTTGAAGACATTAACAAATTTTTAGATCAATATAGTTGGCAAAGACTAAGCTAAAAAGAAACAAGTTGAATAAATATATCACAAACATAGAAATTGAATAGCAATAAAAAATTTTTCCCCAAAACCAAAAATCTGAGGGTCGGATAGTTTTCCAAACAAATTCTGAGTCCTTAGAATTCACTGGCAGTTTACAAAATCCAGATCATTTTATATACAAGCAATGAACACAAAGGAAAAGAGAATAATTCTATAATTACTTCAAAAATAATTAAATACCTTGGAATCAACCTAAGAAAGGAAGAGACTTATACAATAAGAACTACAGTAGGTTACTAAAAGACTTAGATAGCTCAGGGATGGGAAGAATCAATGTAATCAAACTGACTGTCCTATCTAAAATGATACACAGTTTAAACACAATCCTCATCAAAACCCCACCAATGTTTTTCAAAGAAACTGAACAAACAACAGTGAAATTTTACAGAACCACAAAAGGCCTCTAGTTGCAAAAGAAACCCCAACAGAAAAGGAGAGAAACAAAGGTGTCATGTTATCTGACTTTAAACTACATTGTACAGCAGCAGTACTAAAAATAATATGGTATCAGCATTAAAATAGGCACAAAGATTAATGGGACAGAATAGAAAGCCCAGAAATCTATAAATATCAATAGTTAATTTATGATAAAACACCCACAGCTGTACAATGGGAAAAGGAGGTTCTCTAATGAGTGGTTCTGGGAAAACTGGAAGGCCACATGTAAAAGAGTGAAGCTGGATTCTCACTCACTCCATGCAGAAATATGAATTCCAAATGGATTAAAGATCTAGATAGGTGAGCTGCAATAATAAAATATATAGAAGAAAATACTGGTGATACATGTTTTGTGACATCAGTGATAAAAGACATCTTTGGAGAATTGATCCCTACAACAAGAGAAAGGCAAAAATAATTGGGATTTTCTCAAATTAAAAAATTTTTACACAGCAAATGAAAATGTAGGAAGTAAATTTCTAAAAATCTTAATGAATATGAGAAGATATTTACACATATCATAACCAATAAGGGGTTAACATTTTAACATAGATTTAAAAACTTACAGAATTCAACAATAGAAAAAACAACCCAAATAATAAACAGCAAAACTGGACATTATTCATTATTGGTCTTTTCAAGACTTTCTGTTTCTTCTTGAGTCAGTTTTGGTAATTTGTAGGTTTCTTAAGAATTTGTCCATTTCATCTACATTTTCTAATTTGTGTATGGTATTTTGTAATATTCACATAGCACCTTTTAAAATTTTGTATAATCACTAGTTAATGTCCTCTCATTTCTGATTTAATAATTTGGGTGTGCTCTCTTTTTCAGTTATTGCTTCTCCTAGGTATAGAGTGTATCTCTTGTATTTCCCAAATGATTACTGATGTTGAGTATCTTTTCATGTGTTTAATTGTCATCTGTACATCCTCCTTAAGTGTCTGTTCAAATCTTTTATTCAAATTTTTGTTGACTTATTGTTGAATTTTGCAATTCAAAATTGCTATCCGAAACACATGTGTTTTGTATACATATGTGTATGTATTTGGGATATATACTTGTAAAATACATGATTTGTAAACATTTTGTCTTAGTTTGTAGCTTGTCTTTTCATTCTCTTGCCAATGTCTTTAACAAAACAGAAGTTTTCAATTTTCATAAAATCCAATTTAGCAGTTTTTCCTTTTATGGCGCTTCTTTTTTGATGTTGCATCTGGAAACTCTTCTTCTAACCCTAACCATCAAAGATGTTCTCCTATGTTGTTCTCTACAAGTTTTTATAGTTTCACATTTAATATTTAAGTCTCTGGTACATATTGAGTTAAATTTTGTCTAAGAAGTGAGGTTGAGATCAAGGTTCATTTTATTTTTATATTTAAGTTGTTTATATCTACATATGTTTTTCCCTACAGATTTTGAGTTGAAAGTACCATTTATGGTAAAGGCTGCCCTCCTTCATTGAATTGCTTTTATGCTTTTATCAGAAGTCAGTTGGGCATATTTCTCTGTTTCTATGTCTGGACTCTGCTTTTTCTGTATCATTCTGTATTTATGCCTTCCCCCTCTGTCTTCATCCTGAAACCTTATGGTAAGTCTTAACATCTAATAATGTGATTCCTCTAATTTCATTCTTCTCCAAAATTGTTTTAGCTGTTCTAGTTCTTTTGAATTTCCAAATTTTACAATCAGTTTGTATCTACAAAAAAAAGTCCTGTTGGACTTTTGAGTTGTATTGTGTTAAATCTTTACTTCAA
This sequence comes from Talpa europaea, assembly GCF_964194135.1. Taxonomy (NCBI): domain Eukaryota; kingdom Metazoa; phylum Chordata; class Mammalia; order Eulipotyphla; family Talpidae; genus Talpa; species Talpa europaea. Next base: position 72,208,247 of record NC_140079.1, read on the forward strand.
TTTGGGGAGAACTGACTTTTTCACTATTTTTGGATCTTTTATTCCATGAGCCATGTTATATGTCTCTAGTTAGGTCTTTGATTTATTTCATCAGCATTTTGTACTTTCTTGCATACAGATTGTGCGTATGTTTTATAGATTTATATCTCAGTGTCTCTTTATATCAGTTGTAAATTTTGTCTTATTTTGGTTTACTACTTACATTACTATTATTTAGAAAGAAGATTGACTTTTGAATTGTTCATCTTGCATCCTGCAACCTCACTGAATTTCTTGTCAATTCTAATTCCATGTTTTTGTTTAGGTTTTGGTCTTATTTTTTATTGATTTCTTGGGATTTTCTGCATAGGTAATATGTTGGTAATAGTCTTGGTGAATTTTAAATGTTCTGCAAGCTGTTTGCCTTGGTCACCTTTATTCGTGTTTTGCACCGGTTAAAACTTCAGCGTGATGTTGAAATGGAGCAGCAAGGGTGAGCATCTGGAGGGAAAGCACCCAGGCTTTCTGCATTCTAAATGATTCCAGCTGTAGGCTTTTTGTAGTTGTCTTTTATCGGGATATAGAAGTTCCCTTCTTGTTATTTCCGTATCATAAATAGGTGTTGACTTTTGTCAAATTCTTTTTTCCTTGAGTTAATTGATATGACTATGTGTTTTTCTTCTTCAGACTATCAATATGGGAGATTACATTGATTTGATTTTCATTTTTAAACCAGCCTGACATCACAAGATAAATCCTCCTTGGTTGCGTAATGTATTGTTCTTGTTATGTACTACTGAACGGAATGTTTTCTGTATTCATATCCCTGGTGGATATTGGTCTGTAGTTTTTATTTCTTTACTGTCCTTTTTTGGCTTTCTAGCAGCATAATGCTAACCTTATAAAATGAGTTGGGAAATGTTCCTTTTCCTTCTGTTTTCTGGAAGAGATATTGTGGAATTGGCATTACTTCTTCTTTGTTCCCAGTAAACCATCTAGCTCTGGATATTTCTGCTGTGGAAGGTTTTTAACAATTTCTTTAATAGTCAGGAAAGATTCAGGTTATGCATTTTACCTTGTATGATTATGGGTAGATTGTAGATTCTATAGACTTGCGCTTTCTTTCTGACTTGTCAGGTGTATTTGTGAAGTTGTCAGATACATCTTTTTGGCTTGGTTGCGACTACAGAGGAAAGCGCATCCCTGATACTGTTACTTTGTGTCTTGTGTTTCTTTTGGGGGTCAGCCTTGCTGGAGGTTTAGGATTTAATTGGTCTTTAAAGAATGTGTTTTCTTTGATTTTTCCTTATTGTTTTTCTGCTTTCAATTCCATCAAATGCTATTCTTTATTCTATCCTTCTTAGTTTCTTAGGGTTGAAATTTAGATTATTGATTTAAGGTCTTGTTTTCTAATCTCAGCATTTAAGGCTACAGATTTTTCTCTAAGCTCTTCTTCATTTGCATCTCACAGATTTTGATAATATATTCTCATTTTCATTCAGTTAAAAATACTTTCTAATTACATTAGTATTTTTTAAGTAATGTGTTATTTTGATGTGTGTTGTTACATTTCTAATGTTTGTAGATTTTCCTGATGCCTTTTTGTTATTGATACCTGGTTTAATTCCATTATGGTCTGCAAATGTGTTTATATAATTTCAGTTCCATTAAATTCGTTAAGATTTGTTTATCTTAATGAGTACATTCTCTATACTTAAAAGAAGGTGTATTGTGTAGTAATTGGGTGTATATTCTATAAATTTCAATTAGATCTAATTGGCTGATGGTATCTTCTGTAGCCTTGCTCATCTTTGGTCTAAAATTTGCTAGTTACAAAGGAGCTTTGACGTCTCTAGATATACTGTGGGTTTGTCTATTTCTCCTCACAGTTCCGTCATTTTTTGCTTCATGTATTCTGAGACTCTTCTTTAGAAGTACATATATTTAGGGTTTTTGTGTCTTATTGCTGAATTAACCCTTTTACATTTATGTCATATGTCTTGTGTTAATTGTCTGAAGTAATTATTTGATAGTAATGTAATTATTTGATAGTAATGTGGCCAGTGCAGCTTTCCTTCCTCTCTCCCTTCCCCACTCCTTCCTTTCTTCTCTTTCTGCCTTCTTTACTTCCTGCTTTCCTACCTTTCTTCCTCTACAGATAGCTATTCATTTAAGAATAATTTTTAATTTACGAAAAAGCTACAGAGAGTTCCCGTATACTACTCATCTTTTTTTCGTCTCATGATTAACATCTTTTATTACCACAGTGCATTTGTCATTAGTATGTTACTGTTAATTACTCTCCAACTTTTATTCGAATTCATCAGTTTGCCTATTTAATGTCCAATCCAGGGACCTCATTGATCATAGCTGTCTTATCTCCCCTGCCTCCTCTGGCCTGTGATAGTTTCTCAGTCTTTGTTTTTATGATCAACAGTGCTGGCCAGGTGGCCTATAGAATGTGGCCAGTCAGCATTAGGCTGATGTGCTTCATGATCAAGCTGCCTAGTTTCCATTGTGTGAAGCTCAGGGAATGCAGGAGGAGAGAACAGCAGCTCCCCATAATTCAGGCGCTGCCCCTTATCCACCTTTGCTGGGTATGCCTCATGCACATGCTGTCTACATTTTCTGTTGGTGGGAAAGAAAGGGTACCTTGTGTACTGCATCCCACTAGAACCCCAGAGAGGCTTTTTTTTTTAAGATTTTATTTATGTATATATGAACTGGGGTATAGGCCAGAGGTGCGGGGGGTGAGAACAGTCACCAGAGACAGAGTGGGGAGCAGAACAAACAGATCTACTGAAATACACTGCTGAGGGGAGTAGCAGGCGAGACAGGAGAGGTCTGCTGCGTCATGTGGGTTAGCTCCCCAGCTGTGAATCAAACTCATGCTGCAGTGGCTGTCAGTAGCTTGATAGCACTGAGATTTTAACTCCTGTGCCACCAAGGAGGCCCCCAGAGAGGCTTTTTAATGCACATGCTCCTTGTGAGAAAACAGTATGTGAAAGTGAGTGATTAGCCTAAAGACACACAGCAGTTATCTGGCTGAGCTGGGCCTGTTTTAGTCTGCTTAGGATTCTATAACAAAATGCCATTGATTAGGTGATTAAAAACAGAAATGTGGGGCCTCCCTGGTGGCCTAGGGGTTAAGTTTCAGTGCAATCACTGTGATGGCCCACTGCAGCAGCCTGAATTTGATCCCTAGCCAGGGAGCTAGCCCACATATGGCGTAGCAGACCCCTCCTGTCTTGCCCACTGCTCCCCTCAGCAGCGTATTTCAGTTGATCTGCCTGTTCTGCTTTCCACTCTGTCTCTGGTGAATCCTCTCACTACCCCCCCCCACCTACGCCTGGCCTACACCCCAGTTCTTCAACACAAAAATAAATAAAATCTTTAAAAATAATAAAAACAGAAATGTGCTTTTTTATATTTCTGGATGCTAAAAGTCTAAAATCAATAGAACGTTGGTTTCTAGGAAGGGCCCTCTTTCTGCCTTGCAGAAGGCCACCTTTTCATTGTGTCCTAACATGATGAAGTGAGAGACAAGCAAGTGCTCCAGTGTCTCTCCTACAAAGGCACTTATTCCATCATGGGGCCCCAACCCCTAAACTTCAGCTAACCCTCCTATCCTTTAAGGCCCCACCTGCAAATACCATTACATAGAACTTCAACATATGAAATTTGGGGGGCACAAGCATTCAGTCCCTAGCAGGATTCACCTCCTTGTTTGAATAATGCCATATCTGATGCTGTCAGCCGCTTTATGCACCAGGCTCCCCTGCAGGACCCCAACTTCCTTGTTTGGGGACATGCTCATCCATGCCTACAGTGAACCAGATGCCCTGCTCAGCTCTGAAACAAAGCAGCCTGTCTGATGAATGGTCTGGAGAAACCAAAGTGATGACATGATACCATAGCCTTGAACAGAGGTCAGGGTTGCCAGAGAATGAGGCCAGCAAGACAAAGCTGGGGACTCAGGCCAGAAGGCATCAACCTGGCAAGTGGCATCATAGACAGGGTGCTCTTCTCCCAGTGTGCCTCCAGTTCCATTGGCTGTCCTTGCTCCAGATCATTATGAGATCTTAGTCTGCTCAATTTCCCTGCTTTCTAGTGCATTATTCTTGCAAAAGTTTCTCAGAGTGTGTAATATATTTATTATAAATGCTTGAGGGTAGATAACAACTCCCCCTTTCTGGTTGATTTTTCCTGACATACACATGCACTCCTGCTTTTTTTTGCCTTAGTCCTCTCAAGTAAATGATCTGAGATATCAGCCCAACTTTATCTGTCTGTCTGTCTATCATCATCATCTAATTATCTGCCATCTCTCTGTCTGCCCATCTGTTCGTCCATTCACCCGTCATCTCTTGTCTGTCTGTCCATCAGCTATCCCTCCATCTATTTATCATCTATCCGTCCATCTAACTACTTATCCATCCATCTATGTCTCTCATCTATCTTTATATGCATCTATTAACCTATCCATCTAGCCACATATCTGTCTACCTGTATGTCTGTCTTATCTAACATCTAGCTTACTATCTGTGTATATCCTCAATGTTTAAAAAAAAAAAAAAACCCTATGCCATAGCTGATTGCATTGAACCATCTGAAGGCAAATCAGCATTCTTGAACAATTTTTTGCATTTTTAATCAAACACATGCACATACTTATTCATTCTCTCTTTTCCCCTTTCTCTTAGAAAGGTAACAGTTTACCTTAAAAGCAGGGGAGGAGAAAAAAGGAAAATATCATGTTTTAAAAATGCATAAACAACTGTTATTTATGGGTTTATTCCCTGACAGCCAGGATGGATTATAGAGGCCATTTTATTAATGTGGCTGTAGCTGCACACATACACTTATTTTAATTTACCCTTCGAGAACATTGTGCTTATAATTCTCCAGAATCTGTAATACTTCGTTTTAAAAGGGGTCTTGCAAGGCTTCTATCCAGTATTTCCATAAGGTGCAAAAAACCTTTCGAATAAGGTGGGTTCATGGAGGTGGCCACATATCCCTCCCTCCAAGCATCTCGAGTTGTATCAGCACTGGAACCTGACTGCATGGATCTATAGGCCACCTTCCAGCTGTCATTTACCCTCTGCAAGCCTCAGTTTCCCCCTTTTAAGAATAAGTGTAGGAATGCTTCTCTAGTGGATTGGATGTAATCTGTAGGACAGTCAGCTTGCACTGGGTACTAGAATCCCTTTTCTGGCAGTCAGTCTTCCCACAATGCATGGCAGACCTCCCCCAACTGGCAGCTCAGGGCTAGTCTTTGCCTTGTGAGAGATGGAGTCACCCAGGGCAGTGCAGGGAGCTGCCCTGTAAAAGGCAGCTTGTTGCATTGTTGCAGAAACACCCGCATCAGGCAGTGGCAGGATACTCTCAAGAGTGGGGGGGGGGGGTGCTTGCTGACACCCTGAGGAGGGCAGTATGCAGTGTTGGGTATCACTTGTCAATTTGTACAAAGAAACTTGTGGGATTTTTCACTAGGATTGCTTTGATTCTACAGAATAGTTTGGGGAGCAGTGAAATCCTAACATCAAGTCTTTCACCCATAAACAAATAAATTTCTCCATATATTTAGCTTGCCTTTGATTTCTGTCAGCTTACCTGACAACCTTGCCATTACCAGTCTGCAGGCCTTTAGTGGCTGTCCTAGTGTTATCACTACAGATGTCATGGTTTTGGGTGCTGCTATAAGTGATGTGTTCCAGGTACTTTTTTAAAATAACAATTTATGTATTTATTTATGCATAGAAGAACTGGAGTATAGACCAGAGGTACAGGGGGAGAGATTCACCAGAGACAGAGTGGAAAGCAGAGCAGGTGGATTTACTGAAATACACTGTGAAGGGGAGCAGTGGGCGAGCTGTGCCATATGTGGCTTAGCTCCCTGGCCAGTGATCAAATTCATGCCATAGCAGCAATAACGCTGAGACCTAACCCCTATGCCACAAGGGAGGCCCTCCAGATACTTTGTTACTGATTTCCAGTTTAATTTCATTATGGTCACAGAACATATTTTGAATTGCTAAAATCCTTTTCAGTATATAGAGTATCCTTTGGCCATGCGTGAGGTCTGTCTTTGTGAATAATGTGTCCACTAGAAACCTGTGTGTTCTGCTATTGTAGTGGGACTGATGCTTATAGACATCAGTTAGCCAAGTGGGTTGTTAGTGTTTAAGTCTACTTTCTCCTTCTGGTTTTCTTCTAATTATGTCAATTATTGAACGCGTGACGTTGAAATCTCTGTAACTGTTTCTAGATTTGGCTTCATCTCTTTTATAGTCCCTCTTTTACTGTGTAAATGTGTGGGACTGTTCTCTCAATTATCTGACCTCTTGTTATGAAATGTTCTGAATGCTGCTCTTTGCCCTGAAATTAGCAGATTCTTCCATCTGGTCTGTCTGTTCTTAGTGTTCTCATGTTATGTCTGTGCCTTCTAATACAAAGTCCTTTTCTGTTGGCAGTATGTAATTGAGTTGCTTTTTAATTCATTTTTATAGTGTCTCTACCTTTTAATTGAGGGTGTTTAGATCATTTACATTTAATATGATTCTGATGTTACTATGTTTGATCTTATCATCTTATATTTTCTACTTGTTGCAGCTCTTCTTCATTCCCTTCTTGATTTTCTGCCTTATTAATTTAATTGATCATAATTTTTTATGATTCCATCTTTTTTTTTTTTTTGCTTTTTAGCTGTAACTCTGTTTTGTTATTTTAGGGTTGCTTCAGGCTGTACAGTATACCTGTACAATATGTTGCCTTCTGAGAGTAGACAAAAGGCACAGGACACACACAGGTCCCACATGTATCTAGAGGGATCTGGGTAATTCTCCATACTTCCTTTGAGCATGGATGATAGGCAGAACCTTCTTCATCTGAACAGATGCTGCTTGTGCGTGCATCCTGTGCTTGCATATTTTTATGGCCTTTTCTTAATGTCATTCCCAGCAGCATAGTTAACACAATTTATTGTAACCTTTCACCTTTTCTTCACCCAGAAAGTAGGACAGTTCCATTGTTGGCTCTTGTTGATGCCCTATCACAGTCTTACTCTCCTTGTAGGATGAAGATTGAAGAACTTGAAGGGGAGAGGAGTCGTTTGGAAGAAGAGAAGAAGGTTCTGGAAGCACAGCTTGAGAGGTTCACCCTGCAGGTGAGCACTAGCAGGCAGTGCTGGTGTTTCACACCAGACATACCCCAACCTCCTGTTTTCTTCGTTGATTTGAATGTAAATGGTTCCTCAACCCATAAATAGCCAGTTTTCTGACTCATCTGACTACACTAAATCTCTCTCACCCCTGGCTGTTGAAAGTGTCCCAGAGCCCAGCAGAGAGGATGCCCTACCATAGGCTTGTCGTCATCTTCATCCATGGGTGTCGTTCCCTCTTCCGCTGCTGGCCACATGCCCACTATCCATCTTGTATCTCTCTTGCAGGGGCTGATGTGATGGGAATGTATGGAATGTGGGGTGCCCAAGGAGACCTATGTCTGGTCTAGGTGTTCAAACCCAATTCTTCCTACCTGTGGTCCTGATGTTGGACCACTGTTTATATTTTGCTTTGTATTTGTTTATCTCCTCCTGTCTAAATTGTTCCATGGCAAGAAACTGGCAGGCTTACCATTACCCAAACTTTGGACAGACCATTGATTTTATCTTGACACCTATTAGAGGCAAATCAAATCTCTCTTTTATTACCAATGCCTGGAGATGGGAGAAGTGACAACTTTGATAAAATGTGGTGCCGTGAGCTACTCTGGACTGTGCACAACTCAGGACCTGTCATCTTGTGAGGTTTAATTGGACTGTTGTTCTTGGATAGAGAGCTGGGCTGCTGGCAGGTGAGTCCTGATGCCCGTGTTAAAGTGGGCTTGGGAATGTCTTCCCGGCGATTTAGCCCAGCACAGTCTGAGATCGTGGCTGCATGACTTGGCTCACTTCCTTTTTCCCCCTATTTCTGGGCTTTAAGACCTTTCAAAGGAGTCCAGCGGTGACTCCTGGCCAGGGTGTTGAGGGGTGTTGAGGGTGCTAGGTGAGTGCTATGTCCAGCGGCTGTTACTATCTCAGGTATTACTGTGTAAGGAATGGGGTGGGCAGTGCCTAGCCTGGCCTGCATCCCTAGTGGCATGAGTGATGTTGACTGGATTTCTATGCTCAAAGTGGGCCTTGAGCACAGTGGGAGACCCTGTGTGGTACTGGAGCTTGCTTCTGCCAAAGGGGGTTGCCTGGAGAAGGTTCAGGTCCTTGTCTGTGTGACTTTGCTCTCAGCATCCAAGTCTCCTATCCACTGTGTGTATGAGGAGTGGGGAACCAGCTGACACCAGCTGCATGTAGCCCAAAGTTTTCCTTCAAGCTTTGTGTGTGTGAGCAAGTGCCCACATGTGGCTAAGAGGGCACTGCATGTGGGATCTGCTTTCTTTCCTACTGGTGGAGCAGATCCTGGTGTTCTTAAGTTTCCACATCAAAAATGGGAGACACAGAAGAATAGGGGCATCTCGATAGCCATGTTGCTCCTTTTGCTCCTGGAGGTAGATAGTCTGGAGCCACACTTTGGGTAGGGGTCAGGGGTCAGGTGAGGACACTGGCTCACAGTTGATGCCCCCTGAATGCTCATGTCACTTGCTGTTGCACCCTCCTCCCCTTCACCTGTGTATCTGGATCTACTGGTCTCAGGAAGCAGCAGGAGAGTCCATGATGGCTTCTGGTATCCTGGCCCTAGGCCTTAGTGGAAACAGTATATGGCTCATTATCCTTCCCACCCCTGTCCAGTGCACTTTCTCTGTATGGACCTCAGAACTGTATCCAGATTGGCCTAGACTGAAGAGGGCTCCCTTAGAATCCAGCACCACCGCGTGCCTTGATGGAGCAGACTGCTGGAGTGCTCCGTGGACAGACACCTTCTCCTGCTCGCCTCCTTCCCTCTGGAGGAGTCTTCAAGTTGGACTGCTTCAAGGAAGATTGATTAAAATCAGCTGCAGTTTGACTTAATTGGGAACATATGCTTGGAGAGGGCGCTTGACTAGTTAGAACTTTTTGTAATTAGTTCACAGCTGGTCGGCAAGGAAACAAACCCCAGTTAATGTGCAAGAGCTGGGTGTATGCCCCTTCAGCGCTGGACTGGGGGGCAGGCCTGTGAGCAAGACCCCGTGCCACCTCCCCCATGGTGTTTGGCATGTCTGCTTGAGGGGGTCCTTGCTCTTCCCAGGCTCAGCAGGGTGACCTGTTATTTCTCATATAGCGCCCGTGGGACTGCACGCCAGCTGTCAGGAAGTCGGTGCTTAGAGCTACAACTGCTTTCATGTCACATAGGCCCCCAGTTTCTGATAGGAGGCCAAGACTACGTAGCCAGCACTTGCATGGCGAATGCAGACACACCATGTTTTAGAGGCAGAATGGGGGTTAACATGTCACCATGTTCTTAGTAAAGACTGAATTGAGCAAACTCATGGGATGCCTGGGCCAAGAACAGGGGAAGTTCTTGGTACCTGCTATTGCTGTAGGAGTCAGGGCTCAGAACCCAGACCCCTAGTGGACAAGTGGGAAACACCTCCGATTCCCAGGCCTGTAACCATGGGCTCCCCAGCTTTTCCCAGTGCCCCTGCCCAAGTCCAATAGTCTTTCACTTTCTTCCTACCCTTGGACTCTCTCAGGCTTACCCCATCCCACCTAGGTTTTCCAAAAGGAAGACAGTGGTTAAGGGACCATATGTCATTTGTTCTGACCAATCTCCAATGGCTTTTTACCCAAGCAGGTGGGCGTGCCTTGGCTTATCCCTCACCAGCCGAGTCCCAGGACACAGTCTGCTCATCTGGGACATGGAACTGATGCCACTTCCCTATAGGGTGGTTCCCAGCCATCACACATCTAGTGCATATAGTCACTGCTGCTGCCATTATTATAATGAATAACACCACCACTACCCATGTACACGGATGCATATGTGGTTTTCCACATCTGTGTTTCTGATGAACCCCTGAGGTACGGGGCCTAGAGAGCTTCTCTGTCAGACACCCTCACCTGGGCTGGCCACCGCCAGTGTGACAGCCACTCCTCTGGTGAGGAAGCACAGCCTGGTCAAGCTCTCATGCTTTGTGCCCTTGTCCTGGGCCCAGCCCACTTCTCAGAGGTGATGCCAACATGCAAACCCAGCCCTTCTGGGTTTTGCCAACATTTTGATGAACATTCTTAAACATATAGGAAAGTTGAAAGAATTTTAAGTGAACATCCATGTATCTCCCACCCATATCCTGCCACCGACGTTTACTATGGTTGCTTGATGACGTCTCTGTCCATCCCTCTTCCAGTCAGCAATTCATTTTATTTTCAGCTCAAAAATGATTAAGCAGAATTTATCTTTGGCCCTCAGCATTGCCTAATCACAGTGCTTATTCATTCAGGCAGGTTGGTGTTGGGGGGGTAGAGCCCCTTACTTGGAGAAGTCCCCTCGGGGCTTCCGGAGCCAGGCCTGGCCCCATCTGCTTCCCCATCCTTGGCAGGGTGGGACTGCCCCACAGCCAGCCTGCACTGCTGCTCAGGAAAGCGACCAGACTAGCAGCCCAGTGACATTTAAAATAAGTGTATCTTTTTTGGAAATGGAGTGGGTAGAAAATTGCTGGGTTCCCTGTGAGCGGAAAGCTCACGGTGTCCGTGGAGACTGTCCCCACTCCCGGCCCTGCGTCACCAGGCTCATAGCGCTGTCTAATCATAGACTCCCCGGCCTCCGCCTGCTTCCTTTTTCCAAATACAGGGGGCAGGGATGGACCTTCGCTGTGTCTCATACCTCGTTGCCCTCTCATTTTCAATGTGGTGACACCCCCAGATCCCTGGTCTACTTTCCACATGGCAGACCCCATTTGAAGCCCTACTGGCTCCCTCCTCTGCAGGGTCCTGCCAGCCTGTTACCCTGGGGACCTGCAGCATCCTCTGTCCCTGTTCCCACTATTCCCACCCGGTCACACTGAGCAGGGAGTCCAGAATCCAGAGTAGGCCTGACCTCTCCACAGACTCCTCTTGTCTCAGTTGTGCATGTGAGGACTCTGGCTGCTGCTCAGCTCATTGGGCATGTCCCACCCCTGACTGGTTAGATTTCTTCTTGATCATCTACTCCTCATACTTCTGGAATGTCCTCTGGGCATTGCTTCCTGCTAGAGATACCTGGACTTGGGGTGAGGCCAGAGATTGTTCCATGTTGGATAGGTTATGTCCCCCAGGTAAAGAAGTCTGGTACCCTCAAGGCCTGATGTCACTCTGAAGGTCGCATGCTCAGTGTCAGCATACCTACCAAAGTGCAGGGTGCTGGGTGAAGGTAGCATTGGCCATTGCTGCACTGTAGGATGGCGCTGGCTGGGGGCACCCACCTCTACTACACACATACCGACCCCTCACTGGAAGACCAGTGGAAGTACCATCCAGGAATTACCCTGCCGGGAGTTTTCGTTGACTCTTAAGGCACTGAGGAAGTGGTGCAATGAAGCTGTAGGATGCGCTGCCGTATGGGGAACAGGGTGACAACCACCCCTCCAACATTCCTGATAGAGGTAAAGGCCCATCCCTGCCCTGCTCAGCTTCCATTTTTGCCCTGAAAGCCTGGAATGTCTGTGAGAAGACCCAGTCCACTGCTTCCCTCACTCCACCCACCACTGTGGGAGCAGGAAGAGCTACAGGAGCTCAGGTTGAGTTTTCAGGACAGCCAACGCATGCTACCTTTAGTCCAGCCTTTCCTTCCCTGCCCCTCCCACATCTCACCTAGCACCCTCTGGGCTCCCATCCCTTCCTCTGAGCCTTGGCTGACCTGTGTGGTGCCCACACCCTGGGATCTACTTGTGGGTCAGCCCTTTACACTGGATATAAGCTCTGAGGGCAGAGACCTTGCCTGGATCACCTGGACAGCACCAGTCAGTGTTCACTGGCTATGAACCTGTGAGGTCACCATGGGGCAGTGCAGGCAACAGAATAGACTGCTCTGGGGGGCTCTGGGGCAGCAGGTCTAGGTATGCACTCTGTCTGGCACTGCATGGAAGCTTGATCCCAAGTGAGCCACTTGACCTCCTAGTTCCACCGTTCATTTGAAAAGTGAGGATGAAGGGCCTGCTTCCTTGGGTAACTGTGAGGATTAAGCAAATTGTGCATATAAAGCATTCGTGTAGCTCCTCTCAGAGAAACTTCTTTGAACTGCTAGTTATTCTTTTCTTCCTGTCTTTCATTTTTCACTCAAAGTGCAAACTATTCTGCACCTTGGTTTTTCTACTTAATGCATTTGGGAGATCTCTCCCTTTAGTATGTGGTGTCTTGTTTATTTTTACACAACCAATGCTATTTCACATATGTGCCGTAATTTATAACCTCTCGGCTAGTACTGGAAATGTAACTAGTCTTCCCTTTTCTATCACCATGAACAGGGCTGTGGAGGGTGTCCTGTATATGGGATTTCCAGTGTGTCTAAGTCACTATGTAGAATAAATTTTCAGAAGAGAGAGGATGGATTAAGGGGTACCTGCATATATTTTTGACAGATGCCACCACATAGTTCTTCACTGGGTTTTGTTAACATACACTGTAATGGTGTAGGACAGTGTTATATCAGCATCCTGTGAGAGTGCTGGTTTCTGCATAGCTTCATCAACAATGTCCCATCAGGCTTTTAGATTTTTCTGGTGTGAAAAGTGAGAAGGAATAGTTTGTTGTCTTTTTTTTTTTTTTAAAGATTTATTTATTTATGTATACAAGAGCTGGGGTACTCGCCAAAGGTTTGAGGTGTGAGAGGATTCACCAGAGACAGAGTGGGGAACAGAACAGGCAGACCGAGGAAATACACTGCTGAGGGGAGCAGCGGGCGGCAGGAGAGGTCTGCGCGCCATGTGGGACCCTCGCCCGGTGGCTGGGGATTGAACTGGTGCTACAGAGGCTGTGGGCAGCTTCTCAACCCAGCGCTCAACCGCTGCACCACCGGGGAGGCCCGAGAGTGAGGATTTTTTAAGATGTTTTTAGTATTAATATCTTTGGTTCATTTTCCTAATGAAATGTTGATCATTTTCTTATTTATTTCTTGGAGCTCTTTGTGTATTAAGGAGTTTGCTTGAGGTTTTTTGTTTTTTGTTTTTTAAGATTTATTTATTTTCAAAGAAGAGCTGGGGTACAGGCCAGAGACGCAGGAGGGTGAGGGGATTCACCAGAGACAGAGTGGGGAGCTGAACAGGCAGACAACCGAAATACACTGCTGAGGGAAGAAGCAGGCACAGGGCCTCCCCGGTGGCGCAGAGGTTGAGCGCTGGGTTGCGAAGCTGTCTGCAGCCTCCGCGGCGCAGGTTCGATCCCCGGCTGCTCCCCGGCCACCTGAGGAGGGTCCCACATGGCGTGCAGACCTCTCCTGCTGCCCGCTGCTCCCCTCAGCAGTGTACTTCGGTCCCTCTGCCTGCTCTGTTCCCCGCTGTGGCTCTGGTGAATTCTCTCACCCTCCCGTGCTTCTGACTGTACCCAGTGTATGTATAAACAAAGCAAACAAACAAACAAACAAATAAAAACATGCCTCTATTAAAAAAAAAAAAATTAAAAAAAAAAAAAAAAGAAGCAGGCACGACAGGAGAGGTCTGCCATGCCATGTGGGAATCTCCCTGGCCGGCCAGGAATCGAACCTGGGCTGCAAGGCTGTCCACAGCTTCACAGCGCTGCGCTCAACCCACTACGCCACTGGGGAGGCCCTTGAGGTTTTTTTTTTTTTTTTTTTTTTTTTTCCCAAAACCAGGCAGAATTTTTAATATTTCAGTTTTTGTGTATATAAGGTATATATCTGCCTTTTTGGTTTTTAGTCTCTGGGTTTTGGTTTATTTTATTTCCTTTCTCATGTGAAGGTTAGAAAAGAATTCTCTATGGTTTCTTTTGATAATTCTGATAGCTTAATTTTTATATTTAAAACTGATAAATTTAGAATTTGCATTTGGTTTTTTATAAGATCTGAGTTTAATGTCAACCTTTTTATTTTAAAGATTTATTTTTATTTATACAAGAACTGGGGTACAGGCCAGAGGCAAGGGAGTGTGAGAGGATTCACCAGAGACAGAGTGGGGAGTAGACCAGGCAGACGGACCGAAGACACTGCTGAGGGTAGCAGTGGGCGAGACAGGTGAGGTCTGCTGGGCCATGTGGGTGTCTCCCTGGCCAGCCGATAATCGAGCCTGCACTGCAGAGGCTGCAGATAGCTTCATAGCACTGCCCTCAACCCGCTGTGCCATCAGGGAGGCCCTAATGTCAACCTTTAAAAAAAAAAAAACGTTTCTAGTAGCCCCAAAATCACTCCTTGTAAAGTCTGTCTTTTCCTTTCTGGTTTGTGATGCCACCTCCCTGTGTGTTGTGTTCCCATATGTCTTTAAGTCTGTTCTTGTCTGTCTGTTTTTCTAAGTCCTTGACTGAGATCAAGAGCCAATTCTGGGTTGTTCTAATTATTGTTCAGCATTTCAGTATCTGATGTTTCTTGTGCTCCCTCTGTGACTCTTCTTCATCAGGATCTTCTCAGCGACTCTTGTTTGGGACTTTAGAATAAGTATGTTTACTCCTTCTCTACTAATCAGTTTAGAATTTTACTGGATTTTGTAAAACATGAAAATGAACTTCTAGAAACAGATCACAAGCTTGTTGCTTGTGTCTTTGTTAGCTGGGGTCCTCTCCCATAGCCCATTGGAACATGTTGGAACTATGTGTTTATCTCATACAATTCTTACTGGATTCACTTCTCTGCATTGTGTGTTTGTCTTATTGTCACTGAGCCTTCCTTTCCTTGCCTTCACTGCTGCCGTTCATAGATACAGACTCTCGGTTCCCCCTGTGGGGTCTGTCACCTAGTTTCTGGTGGCTATCTGCTTTTTCATACTTGGAGGAAGTAAGCATTGTGCGGGCTTCCCTGGCCTGGGGCTCATCATCTGGTCCCCAGTCCTTCCTACCTCAGGCACGCCTTCTTGAATGTTCTATGTAAAACAAAATACAAAATGAAGGGGGGGAAAGCTCCAACCCCCACTTAGGTGGCACGCAGGCTGCTCATGTTTATTAACACAGGACTAAAAAAAGCCAGCTCGCTGATGTGCATTTGTGTGGAGAAATTTCCACAGGCGCTGATTTCTTTTCATTTTTTTTCTGATAAGGATGACACATCCTGAATATTAAGGCCCTTATCTCCCCATGGGCCTTTGGGTCTGCCAGCCCTCAGGGGCCCCAGCTTCCCACCTTCTTGCTGGGAGCTGGTGCCAGTGGGCATATTATCAGACCCCTCATCATGAGGGATGAGACTGCAGGACGCCCCCCAGGATCCTATTGAGTGACTGGCTGAGGCTCTTTTCACCTTGTGATCCTTAAAACTGGTCCGACCTTTCTCTGCCACTGGCCACACACTGGACCCACAAGGTCCCCAACACAGTAAGCAGTGCCATCGCTAGCCACAGGTGTCTGTGCATCTTGGTGTCAGTGTCCACACTGGCACTCAGTGCTGAGTGGCTTCCACCTTGACCTTCTGGAACTGTGTACTGTGATTTCTTTCTCTCCATGTGGTCCTTGTGGTTTTTAAATGGAAAAGTAGGAGACCCAGCACTCTACAAACCTAGAAAATAAGCATGGTTAAAAAGTAATATCTAATTGTCACTTTTAAGCAACTTGTTTTTTTTCTTATGGCAGATCATGGAATGTTACAGCCACGGAGAGAGGAGGCATGGGGTGCTACATGCCCTCACTAACATGTGTCTTAGACTCATGCCTTAGCCACTGAGCCAGTCAGCACAGAAGCAGGGAGGGCAGAGGTGGGTCCAGTGCACAGAGTCCATCCTCAGAAACAGCACAGCACACTGGGAACCCCCAGTCAGGTGCAAGCTAAGGTGTCCAGCAGAACAGTCCAGTCAGTCCAGCAGGGCACCCCTTGGCAGAGCGCTTGTGTTCACGCTGGGAACAGATGCCCTAAGCCTCTGGGAACATACCTGTTCCCATCCTGGGGTCCAGGATCTTCTGCTGTACCCAGCTATTCTACATCTTCTGTTCAAACCATTGAATTTCCAAGACCAGAAAACTTGAGATTGGCAGAAATAAAACCAGCTGAGGGAGCCCTGGGATTCTTATTCCTCAGAGATGATCTTAGTACTTAACTAACCTCATGCCTAGAATTCAGTCCATGGGGGGGGGGGGTGGCGGCTCCCCTTCCCATGAAGCCAGCACCCTGGATCTGCCCTTGCACAGCTCTCCTCTCTCTCCAGCCTCCCTTTGTGTGGATCAGCCTGCTTCTGTTTCCTGAGACCTGGCCAGGGTATTGCCTTAGCCCGCTGGATGGGGCATCTGAGGACTGCCATGGCTCCCCTCTGTTGTGGGAGAATGGCCACTCTCCTGTTCCTGCTAGCTTTGCCTGATTTCTTCTGAAAGTTGTCACTCATAGTCCTTTGTGCAGACACACTGGGTGTCAGCCTGGCTGGTGGGCCATCGCCCTCCTGTTCTGGGGTTTCTTCTGCTCCAGCCTTGAGACCATGGAGGCAAACACAGGCTCAGCTGAGTATAGTTATCCATGGCACTTCTGCCTTGCTGTGGAGTTTGGTCTTATCCTGAGAGACAGAGACAGAGAAAAGGAGGTGGTAAGAGTTGTCAGGGTCCACAGGAAGCAGCCCCATGGGAGCAGCCTCATGAGGAGACATGCTTGGTCTCCTCCATGGCTGAGGAAGGGTAGGCAGAAGTTACCCAGAGGGCTTGAGTGTGTTCCCAGGCTGCCCAGGGAATGTATCATTTGACTGTTTCCCATGATCGTATCGTCTTCTTTGAGACAAGAACCACTGTTCCACAAAAAAGTACCAGCCACTACTGCCATGATGTTCACGAGAAACAAATCCTAGATGTTCTACCTGTGAGGACCAATACCTTGGTGAAAATGAGCTCCTGTTTTAATTTGAGCTTCCTGGCAGAAGGAAGTTTCCCAGCAAGAAAGGAAATTCTCATCAATTACGCAGTTCCTCTTACAGAAAGGAGGTTTCATGGACAAGACACTAAATTCTAAAAGAACCATCTCATGGGGCTCTCTGATGCTCCACCACGGGTTCCGTCACTGCTGTTAAGGGCACCTTTGTTCAGCTACACGACTCTGCTAATCTGCCCTATATCTACACCCAAAGGAACTGTAAGCGGGGTCTGAAAGAGATACTTGTGCACCATGTTTACAGCAGCATTATCCACAGCAGCCAAGAGGTGGAAACAGCCCGAGTGTCATCCACAGATGAACTGATAAACAACATGTATTCCATCCAGACAGTGGAATGTTATTCAGCCTTAAAAAAGAATGGAGTTTTGATGTGTGGGTGAGCCCAGAGGACTTAATGCTGAATGAAATAAGCCAGACACAGAAGGACAAACACTGTGGATTCCACTTACATGAGATCCCTGGAGGAGTCAGACTCTTAGAGACAGGGAATAGATGGTGGGGCCCAGGGGCTGGGTTTTGGGGGTTGGGGAGTTAATATTTACTGGGGATAGAGTTATTTTCATGTTGGGAAGATTGGAGAGTTCAGTGGATGGAGGGTGGTGATGGTCGCACAACAGTGGGAAGGTGCTTCATGTCACTGAACCGGACATTTAACCTTTGTTAAAATGGTAAATGTAAAGTGTTATATATTTTACCACAATTCCATGAAAGAATTTTTTAAGCAACTGTGTTGAGCAGCTTCTGGTGAGACTGGCCTGAGAAGAGAAGCATGGTCCCTCTGCCTATGGTGAGTGGCAGGGTGGCCACTGCTCAGACCTGTTTTCTGCCTGCTGATCCTTCACCTCAGGCTTTGTGCCAACTCATACCGGCTTAGCAAAGATGGATTTAGGCTTCAGGGGAATGTTTGCTCTCTATAATAGGGAGATCATGACAGCCGAGGCCACCTAATTTCAAGAGCTTCTGCTCATCCGCCCGGCCAAGCAGTGATAGGGTTCACTCAGTTAGCAGTCCCGTGACTGTTGTGGAATGGCCATGGGGATAGGGGAAGGTTCCAGAAATAACACCCTTCAGACTGTGGCCAGGCAAGCAGGTCCCCTCTTTCATGACTTTTAGTCATAAAAGTGGCTTTCAGTGCCCAAATGAGCAGCTGGTGCCTCGTGGGCTCTCACCACACATTGCCCTGAGGCAATGGGGGCCTCATGAGAGGCCCAGCCTATGGAGAGAGCAGTAGTTGTGCTTGTCAGCCGGTGAGGAGTGTGGGCAGCTGTGCCAGGGTTTGTCTCCAGTTGTCCATGGTCACCTGTCCCTCTCACCTACATCTGCCATCCCCAGTCTGGAGTTTTGCTGAAGGTACCACCAGGGCTCTGGTGGGCAGCCCAATGGAGATAGCTGGTAGGCTTCATAGGTCACAGTCTCAGCGAAGACAATGACCAGTGGCACTGGTAGGGGCCTGGACCAAGACCACCACTGTCATCTGCCTGAATGACCACCATCCTACCCTTCCTAACTGCTAGAATTGTCTTTCCTCCCATCACACTGTTTACCACCTCTCTCAGCAACTCTGAGGGAATCTGGGTGGAAGTCAGTGGTATGCCCTCTCCTGGGCTGTGTGAAGCACAGTGCTGATTAGAGCTGAGGTCAGGGGAGCGTTAATGAGAACACACAGGCCAGTGAGGCAGCGTAGAAATTGAGGCGATGAGGTTTCCAGCTTCACCTCGTCTGGAGTGGAGACAGACAGGAACCGTCTCAGGGCTCTGCTTTGTGCTCCGCCGCCCCGTCTCCCGCCTGCCGGGGGCAGTGTCTGAGGAGCCACTCAGGATCTCCCAGCTGTGGCAGGCAGAGCCAAATCCAACTCAAGCTGGTGGCCCTGGAGTTGACCTGCCCAATGGCCTGGTATTGCCCAGTGTCCAGCTCCAGGGTACATGTCTACCTGGTGAGGACTTTGTTATGTCCTTGTAGAACTCACCCAACAGTCTGTGCTGGCCCCTCCCCAAATAGAGAGGCATCGGATAACCAGCTACCAGAGAACTCTATCTTCTGTCAAGCTGTCCCTCTGCCACCTTGGGGACTGTCTGAGCCCGTGGGTGACTTGGGCAGGAGATGCCAGAAGGCACTTTGGTTTTCTTGGAGTTTGCTTCCACGTGAACAATGGTGGCAGAGAAGAAAGGGCACCAGAGAAGAAGCAGAATTGTCTGATGGGGCCCCTGGTTCTGCCCCTACTGACCAACATTGACACGGTAGGCAGCCTCCTACAGACCTAGGCCCCCCAGGACAGGTAATGCTGTCCCAGCCCAGTTCTTAGCCCTTATGCAGTGCCATGCAAGAGTCAAGGATGTTGCCTCTGAAAGGACCCCATAAGCTTTGCCAGTTCTGATGTTCTTTTGGCTTCTGAGCCCTGGCCCTCAGTGGCCCCACCTACCATGTTGGGATGATAGCTCTTTGCTTTGTCCAGACCCTAAGGGAGGTAGGGAGCAGTAAAGGGATGCCCACTCTCACTGGGCTCTGCTGTGGCCATGGAGGTGGGGAGGGTTAGCTGGGGGTGCTGCCAACTGTCTCCTGTCTCCAGTGACCACCTAGGGCTCTGAGGTTAGCCTAAAGCTGTTCCAGTCTTGGTGTGTGCTAGACTGGCCCTGTCCCTCCCAGTTTACTTGGGGCTGTGAAGGCAGGCTCCTCCAGCTACTCAGGGCCACCAGCCCTTTCCTTCCTTGCTGTCTCTGCCCTCCCTCTTTAGTATGCCACACCTGACAGAGCAGCCAAGTCAGGGCCTCACAATGGCATCAGCTGGGACAGACTGAGATTCACACTGGGATGGCCTGCCTCAGAATTATTCTGTCTGAAGAGTCTGCTGGCAAGGGAAGCACCAACAGTAGGCCTGCCTGAGTGAGCCCCTTCCCCCAACTTCCCTTTAGACACCCCCACGCACATACTGTGGTCTTTTTCTGGAATGGCTGGCGCCAGCCAAGGACAAAACCTGCCTTGCTCACCATTGTGCTTGGGCCCACACAGTGCTTAGACTTGTGACTGGTGGTGGGTAAATGGACCCTGCCACTTCCTCTGGCACCCAGGAAGTCAGCAAAGATGGTCATCTGAGGGAGGAGGTGGGGGGGGGGCATGAGAAGCTCTCTTCCCACATGTGCTGATGTGGCCCCCAAGGGACCTGCCTCAAATGTCTGGTGAAAGGACTGTCCCCAGCAACCTTGTTCTCCCTCCTTTTTAGGGGGCCCTGCACTCCTGCCTCAAGCCCTGGACCTTTCCTAATCTCTCCCAGTGGCTGGTCATGCGTACTTCATGGTCCTCTTGTCCCCTCTGAGCCGCAGGCTCTTGGTCTGGGAGAATAAGGAGGTGGCCAACTGCTATTGGAGATCTGGATGCTGGAGGCAGTGCCTATCTCATGATGCCCACCAAGTGCCCAATGAACCAGCAAGCTCACCCCAGCCAGGGAACAAGTGTAGTGTGGCCCCCAAGGGACATGGCCCAAGGTCACACAGTCCTGAGATGGCTTTGCAGGTTGGGGTGTGTGGTGGAACCATTGTCATCACAGTGGGGCCCGGAAGGACTGGGCTCCCACATTTAGTAGTGCGGTGCTATCCAGCCTGCCCTTCACATCCAGCGGACATACTCAGAGCTCCCTGCTTTTCCACCCTGAGCTGTGCTTCCTTCAGCCAGAGAGATATTGATTTAGTTTTGAGGCCGGGTGATTTATAAATATGCATGAGGATCGGCGGTTATTTAACTGTGCTTTTTAATTCTCCTCGCGTCGCTGCCTCTTCCAGCAGGGTCTCTTAGTATGCATATCAGGCCCAGGGTAGCAGGTGCCCTCCCTCCCTGGGGGCAGTGGGCCCATCCACAGATCAGGCAGGGGGTCGTGGGGTTTCATCCCCTGTCCAGATCTTTTGAGCATTAGACCCAGAAGGTCCTTTAAGATCAAGTCCAGCAGCCTCACTCTTCCACAGATGGGAAACCAAGTCCCAGGAGGACAAGACTCCCGCTCAGGGCCAGCAGCAGATTCGGGCAGGCCCTCCAATGCAAACAGAAGAGAGGGAGATGCTGCTTACCGCCGTGCACTTCCCGAAAGATTCAGGAGGCAACATTGTCATCCCGGACGGGGAGGGACATAGCCATTCCTCGAGTGTGCACAGAACCTGGCAAGAGAAAGAGCTCCAGGCTTCAGAGAGGAGCTTAGGGGAGCCTGAGACAGGCATACAGACTCCGCCCTGCCTGGGTTTGCTGGTGGTCCCAAGGAGCCCCTCACGGTCTCTGGACTTCAGACCCCACCCACCTCTCAGGAACACGTGGATGATGCTTCCTGAGCTCAGCCCTCTCGCTCTGGCAGAACACGTGGTGACCATGTGTACTCAGTGACTCCCCTGCCGGAGCCCCGGTCAGGACAGGCTGGGGGCACTCTGGACAGCCAGGAGCCCCTGCTTGATCCTGTTTCTGTGCAGCCAGCACCCCCGCCCAACTGTGGTCCTTAGCAGACGTCAGCTGGCCCCCTCCCTCAGCAAGTGAAATGTTTGTTTGGTCCATGATTGCGCCGGCACATCAGAGGAAGGTTCAGAACTTTTCCTTTTGAGATTCTTGTCAGTGTCTCAACAGTTTTCTCAGCTGTGAATCAAACAAGGCAACAAAATTTTAGCAGAAGATTATAGCCATTTTTCCCCTTTTTTCCTCAAAGCTGTCATCTAGCAGCAGATTTCAGCAAAGTTGTTCCATCTCTCCCATCTGCTCATCTTCAGTGGCGCCAGTCCCCTGGACGGGGCTCCTTCACAGTGGCATGAACATACCCTATGCCCATGCTGCCGGCCGGCAGGAGTCCTTGTGCGTATGCTTTGGGGCAGGGAGGCTGTGTGGTAGCTGGGCCTCTTCAGGTCTTGGGAGGTCCCTGCCTCAGGACCTCGGGCTCTGAGATCTCACATTCTCTTAGCCATTTGGGTGCTCTGATTTCTAAGCCATCGGACAAATCCTGGATTAGTCAACATTAGTAATTATTATCCATTCATCCAAGAAATGCTTATTCAACTTGTACTTTGAGCCAGGCACAATCCTGGCAGTGCCACAGGGAACCTGATGGACAGCAGTCCTGTGCCATTGGGTGGGGGGAGGAAGCTGGTGACATGATGTTACAAAATGATGAGGACTAAAGATAAAGGTAAATGGTTTGGGGAGAGGGAGACACAGTGGTCTGCTGCTGCTGCTGCTGCATCCTCCCTAGCTCCTCGGAACGTCCTCGTGGAGCACCCACCTGTGGCTCGGCACCAGGCTGCTGTGTCCCTTCACGAGACTGGCATGATGGGGCGATGCTTTCACCCTTCTGAAAGCATCTGCGGAACCCCCACTCCAGGAAGTCAGACACCCCAGCAAGCTGACTATGGACCTTTGTGTGTCCTTCCTCTCTTTGCCTCCTTTGGTGTCACCTGCTGCTCACACAGAGAAGGACCAGCCTCTTTGCTGAGGAGTGGACAGGGGTTGGGGAAGAGAATCGCAGGGCCCCAGAGAATTGTGAACCCCAAGCAAGACCCTCGCACCGCCTAGCTCCATAGCCCTGGCACATGCGTCAACCACTGCTGACCTGTGACAGCTTCACTGGGCATGTGTGAGAGTGGAAGGCAGAGCTCCCTTGCTTCCCATGTCCAGGTGGGCCCAAGGAGGCCGAACGTGGGGCCAGTCTCCTCCTGCACCGGGCAAGGCAGCATCTGGCTGTGTGCTCTGCGCTTACTGCTGGGCCAGGTCAGATTCCTGGTCCTGGGAGTTACCTCTTCTGGCCTATTTTCCCCTTAATTCCTCCTGTTGGGAGTTCTTGCCTCACCAAAATGATATTTCAGTGGGCTTGCTGAGCACAGGGCGGAAGGTTCTTGTGACAGGCACCTATGGCAAACCCAGGCCCACAGGGGCCTCAATAGCTATAACATAATCCCAGGCACTTCTGCCCATGTATGTCCTGCAGAGGGGCCTTGCTCTGACCCCTCCAGGGCCTGCCCAGGCAGGCATCCAGAGGCACTGCCCAGAGGAACTGGTGTGGCTGGCCACTGGACGGGACTGTGCCTATACCCTGCAGTCTCAGGTCTGGTTTGAAAGCTCAGTGTGAAATAAACCTGAGTGGGGTAAACTGTGGTGGGCAATTTTAGGGAGTGTCACAGGGGGAAGGGTAGCAGTGCATAAGGTCAAGGGTGACCTCAGACTCAAGTGAACTTAGCCTGTCCAGGCTAGGTGGGCACACTCCTGAGTATAGAGACTGTGCCAGCCTTCTGCTGCTTATTACCACCAGGGTCCAGACTTAACTGTGAGTCCTGGGCAGCAGAAACTGTAGGATGACTGACAGGCCTAGGTGGAGTTCTAGACAGGGGTCAGGAAGCAGCATCCCAGTGGCAGGACAGGAGGGAGCTGGCACATCCTGGAGGCCTGTGATTCCCTCTCTGCACTCTCCTCCAGACTAGCCCCCTCACCCCAGCACTTTGCTTTTATCCAGAGCTTCCTCCAGGTCCCACCTCCCTCAGCCCCCTCATTCTTCAAAGTCCACCGGCAGTTGCCATGGTGTGCATTAAGAAGGGGGTGGTCTTAGCTCACCTGGCACCAGCCTCGGAGCAACTCCACACACTGCAAACAAACCCTTTTATTTGTTTTGCCCTTTGTTCCTTTCCTTGCTCCTTTTTCAAAAACAGCTTAATTGCGATGTAATTCACATGTCATGTAACCCACTCATTTGAAGTATTTAATTCAGTGGTTTTTAGTGTATACTCACTATACTCAGTTTTAGAATAGAATGTTTGTATCACCTCAAAGAAATCCTGTCCCCTTTAGCTGTCCCCCCACCTCTCTGGCCATAAGCAGCAACTAATTTCTCTCTCACTCTAACTCTACCAGTTGTGGGTGTTCTGCGTGAAGGGAATTGCAGTGTCCTCTGTGACACTCCTTTCAACGAGCTTCTTGGATTCAGGGTTCATCATGTTGTAGCACCTCTGGGTGTTTCGTTCCTTTTCAAGATTTTTTTTGTTGTTGTTGTTTTTTTTTTTTTTTTTTTGTGGGACCCTCGCCGGTGGCCGGAGATCGAACTGGCACTGCAGAGGCTGCAGGCAGCCTCGCAAACCCAGCACTCAACCGCTGCGGCACCAGGGGAAGCCCCCTTTTCAAGACTGTTTCCCAGTCATCCATTGGCAGACACTTGTGTATGATTTCTGTGTGGACATGTTTGGTTTCTCTCAGACAAATGCCATCTCGGGAGATAGGAGTTGAATCATCTGAGGAGCCATGAGTCAGTGATCCACAGAGGCCACCCGACTCTGTGCCCCCACCCCTCCAGAGCTCGACCTCGCCAGCACTTGTTATTGTCTGACTTTTTCACTCCAGCCATCCTGGTGGGAGTAAAGTGCTATCTCACTGTGATTTTGATTTCCTTTTCCCTGATGACATTGAGCATCTTTTCATGAGCTTATTGACCATGGAGAAATAGTTGTCTTCCTTAGAGAAATACTAACTCAGATCCTTTCTCCTTTGTTTAATTAGGTTATTTACTTTTTATTATTGAGTTGTGAGAGTTCATCATGTATCCTGGTTGTAAGTTCCTTGCCAGATATGTGATGTGCAAACACCTTCTCCCATTCTGGAGGGTGTCTTTCCTCTTTCTCAGTGGTATCCTTTGAAGTACAAGGTTTTTCATTTGAAGAATTCAATTTGTCTCTTTCTTCTTTTGTTCCTAGCTTTTAATGTCATATCCTCAACTCCATGGCCAAATCCAGTGTCATGAGGTATACCTCCATAAGAGTTTTGTAGTTTTGAAAAGCTTTTACATTTAGGGCCTGTGATCCATTTTGAGTTCGTGTTTGTATATGATCTGAGGGAATAATTCAGCTTCCTCCGTTTGTTTGTGGACGTCTAGTTCTCTCAGCACCATTTGTTTAAAACAAGACTAGGTTTTCCTGAGCACCCTTGTTGGACCAAGGAAACCATAGACACATGGGTCTCTGGGCTCGGCTCTGTGCCCTGGGGCTCTGTGCCTGGGCCAGCACCACAGAGCCTTGACCACATGGCTTCATAGCAAGTTCTGGGGTTTAGAGGTGTGAACTCCTGCTTTGCTCTCCTTTCCAAAGTCATTTTGTCTCTTTAGAGCCCCTTCTGCTTCCACAAGTGAATTGTAGATTTTAGAAGCAGTTTGTCCATTTCCACAAGGAAGTCTCTGGGATTTGGATGGGCTTGAATTGAATGCAAGGATGAGTTTGGGAGTGATGTAACAGTATACAGATTCCAATCCACAAGTGCTGGGTGTTTTACTGATTATTTTGGTCTTTGGTTTTCTTCAGCGATGTTTTGCTGCCTTTGTTTTGAAGTATGCTTTGGTTTGACTCTCAGGCTGTGGCCGGGAATGGCTGTCTGCCTATGGGATGCAGGCCATTTCTCCTTTTTCTCTGGCTCTTGGAGTTCCCCGGAACTGGTCTCTCTGCCTGCCTGGGTGTCCGCTCTGCCCCCACAGCCCATCCCAACAGGGAGACCTTGATTCTCCTTCCAGTTATTTTCTGCTCATTCTTTTCATCAGAAGTCAGCAAACTAGGGCCACCAGCCCAAACCCAGCCTGCTGCTTATTCTAGTGAATAAAGCTTTGTTGGAACAGAGAAATGCTCACTCATTTACGTACTATCTGTGGCTGTTCCCACATCACAATGGCAGAGATGACTAATTGCTACAGAGACTGTGGTCTACAAAGTCTAAATATTTACTCTCTATCTACTTATAGCAAAGGATTGCTGGCCCATCTTTAGCCATCTCCAGAAAACAGGAGTCTGGCTTTGCCTGCTTGTCTCCAAGTGACCTGGGGGAAGGGAGGTTGCAGAGATACTGAGCCAGCCTGCTTGTCGTAGGTTTGGGGCCCCAAACCAGTGTTCCCTGATCCTTGCAATGTATTGCATCTAAACAAGGTTTTTATATTAGGGATCAAGTGTAGGCAAGTGTCAGTGCTGGAACAGGGCATGCCCCAAAACCTGGGCTTTCTGAGCCTTATTCCTGGTGATCCCCCCAACCCCTACAGCAGCAGGCAGCACCTGGACTGCCCATCCATGGGAAGGCATCTACCTCTTACCCCAGCCATAAACAGGACAAAGAGAAGATGAAGTTCCCCAATGTGGTCCTGTTACCATTAGGAGCACGTGGGAGCCTCTTCTGACCTTTGAGAATGTCAGAGACAGTGGCCTGGGGCCACCCCAAGAGCCTGCCATCTACTTAGTTGGAACCAGGGTCCTCTTGGTGACCTCAGGCTTGGATTATCATCCTGTGTCTTTTGTAACCTACTCAAGGGACTGTATCAGTTACTACTACTTTCTTTATAGATACACGGTTGACTTAATGATTTAAAGCAGCCATCCCCCTCCCTGGTGGGGCAGGGAGTGATTCTAGCCTGGACTCTGAGCAGGGACTGGCTGAGCAGAACTCTGCCTAGGGGAAGAGGTGGCTGGAAGAACCAGTCTCTCTCCCTGTGGCCTTGCTTCCAGGGAGGCTTCTGGGTGGGCCATTTCGGCACATCTCATAAGGGAAACCTGGTGTACGGTGCTCAGACCCCACATGCACCGCACCAACCTAGAGCAGCGTGGGGGCACTTTGGGGCAGATTCTGGGGCAGTGGATGCAGGCAGCTCCCCAAATGGGCTGAAGCTGTGGTTTAAAACATTTCTGTTGCAGCTGAGCCTCAGCTCAGTTTTTCTCACAGGGCTACTTTGTCCTCTGCCCTTCATGCTGCCCCAGTACAGGGAGAGCAAGTAATTTTTTCCTGGGCAGCATTTTCACCATATCTTGGGTTGGGTCTGGAAATAGAGCTCTAAAACCAATGCCAGTCCTCAGGTAGAAGCAGAGCTGAGTTGATAGATGATGTAGATTCTACCTTTAGACTCACAAGTCACACCTGAGCCTGCAGGACTGGCCTAGCTGGGGAGCCCTTCACTCCTCTGCTTGTTCATATGCTTGAGGCTGGTGTTGCCTATGTATGGAGCTGCTGCTCCATTTCATAGCTTCTTGGCAGATCCCCATAGGGCACTGACTTGGGGTTGGACACTGAGGTGCTGCTTCCTTTCACTAGCCTGAGAGGATGGGTTGAAGCCCTGCTAAAAGGTGTTCCCTAATAATAGGAACTGGATGTGGGAGTGTGAGAACCCTGCACTGTCACCACAATTTTTCTGTAAGGTTGATTTTTAAAAATCTGCAGCGTTCCTTGTAAAGACCTCGAGACAGACAGGTTGGTAAAAGGCCTGCCAAGGGCTGCATTTCAGGGTAGCAGAGTCCAGAGTTGCTAGAATCTAAAAATGAAGCACTTTCAAAAGGTGTTCATCATAATCTGCTTTACTCTTGATGTTCAGGAGCCTGAGGGATGCATGTATATTGAGTACCTACAGAGGTTTTGGGAATGGGTGGTTCTTTGCTTTCACATGCTACTCCTTCCCTGTAAGTCTAGCAGCCTGGCGCCATGTTGAGAAGGGACAGAAGCTTAGAGGGTGTGCTGGCCCTGCCCCAACCTGGGAGAGGAGGACCGAGTCATCCTGGATGACTCCTGGCACCAAGTTTTCTCCATCCTTCCTTGGGCATGGTCTTCAGCGTCAAGGCTGACACCTCTTAGTCATGGAAGCCCAGGGCTGACCTGCTGTGTGGTCCTGCAGGGTGACTACGACCGGAGCAGGACCAAGGTACTGCACCTGAGCATGAACCCAACCAGCACGGCGAAGCAGCGGCTCAGTGAGGACCGGGCGCGGCTGCAGGAGGAGTGTGAGCGACTGCGGGATCTGGTGCGCGCCCTGGAGAGAGGCGGCCCCGTGCCCACCGACCTGGAGGCTGCTGCAGGGCTGTCATCGTCCAAGGAGGTGGCAGGTAGGTCTACTCTTGTCCTTGACATCTGGTGTCAGGCCAGCCCAACAGCTGCCGGGCAACTCAACCATCCCACCCTCAATACTCTGCAGACAGCAGGGCCTTGGTAGAGCCTGGGACCAAGCATCCCCATGGGCTGTGCTGGATTAGTAGCTGGCCTGCAAGGAGCAGCAGAAGGGACAGTAGCTGAAATACTCTCCAACCCCTGAAGCAAATGAATATCATTTATCAGCGTGTGTATTCCCTATTAATCTTGCGTAAACCCTGCGCTCCAGGAGAACAGGACCATCTATCACTGGCCTGAGTACTTGAGGAATCTGGCCTTCTGGAGGAGTGAGGTCCTGGGAGCTGCCTTTTCCATATACTCCACCCACAATGCAGCTCTGTGGGTCCCTGGCATGTGTGCCTCTTACCTCCTGTGTAGCCAAGGGGCCATTGGAGTCTATTTACTCTACACTAGAGAGTTCTACAATTACCTAGTCCTGCCTAGGAATATGCACTCTGCTTGTGACCCTCAACACAGAGGAGAGGGACCCTTTTTTGGACCTACTTTTCTCAGAGTCACCACACAGTGGGGCCCCACAGAGGCTGGATCAGAGGGATGCCTGTGGCATCCCTCAGCTGCCCATTCAGGACCAGGGGCCTGGAGGAAAGGCCCCCTTCTGGTCCTTCCTCAGCATCCTGGAGCACAGCACCAGTGTCCCCAGCTCTTGTCTAGTGAGGACTGTTTGCCGCTCCCTTTGGTGAATTAGAAGATTTGGGGGTTAAGTTACTGTTTTCTTGCATTTCCCATTGCCATTCATTTGGGGCCCTTTTCTGCCTCCTACATGTACTTGTCTCATCCCTGTGAAGGCTACACTCTTGCCTGCTAGCATTCGAGCTGGAAGGAACATGTAGCTGCTGTCATTTTCTCATCCTTGGCTAGGCCCAAGCCAGGACAGGTGGTTCTCTGCTGTTCTTTGTTGGGCATTTCAGATGCAGGCACCTCCCTTCCTGCTTCTTTCACCATTATCCTCATGTGAATGAGTCTTTCTCAAAGCTCCCAATGACTATGGCCACCCCAGTGGTGGAATGGTGGCATAAGACCCTCAGCTCAGTGCCTGCATGCCCAGGGTGCTGGGCTGGCCTGGTCTGAGGTTGGGAACTCTGGGTCAGCTATACCTGTTGTGGGCCCAACTTTGTGCCTCTCACATCTCAAAACTGCAGGATAGCAAATGTAAAACAGATGATGCTGCTAGGGACATGGGCTTGAGCAGAGGCACATACCAGGCACACAAGAACTGCTCACCATTGGTCCTTTTTATTGTTCTCAGTCTTGACACAGGGTCCCATGACCATGAGCATGCAGTGGTTTCTGGGCTGTGACGTTAGTGGGATTTGGCCAGCCTCTCCTGAACTCTTGATATTTTGTGTAGTTGATATCACTAAAATGGTTGCTTTTCCCAAGATCTCATGTGGGCTTGTGGACAATGAGCATGCCATCATGTACATGTATGCACACATAGCCTTTCTTTCCTCGTGCCCAGCCTTGCCTGCCTGAGGTTTTCAAAAGCGGGATTCTTTGTGACTATTATTAAATTCTGTCCCATGTTGTACAAATCAGAGCATCACGACACAATGAGAAGTGTGATCAGTGGTGCCTGAACAGAACTGTCTCACCCTCTTTCCTGGGGTGGAGCAGAGAGCATTGCTGCCACAGCATGGGGCCCCTTCCCTCCCTGCCCTTCAGGGACCGAATAGCTCTCCTGACCAATCAGAGAGCTCTTGCCCCTCCATGTTCTCTCTACCCCCTCACTTTTCGCTTCTCAGCAGGAGCTGGGTAGCAGCCAAGTACAGAGAGAAGATCCTGGAAGCAGACAGTGTTTGCTCAGGCCTGCTCAGTGTCACACTCAGGCCTTCCCAGAGCATTCACTCTGGGGGCAGCGAAGAGAGATCCTGTGCCCATCAAACAGCTGTGTCAGTTACTAAGTACATCTGGGGTTCCGAAGCCAAACCCACATTGTCACAGAGAGTGCCACTCGGGCTGTCCCTACATCTGGGGGAGATGTTGTGGCCAAGCAGCCAGTGTGCTCCCCTCCTCTAGGGAGCAGGAGAGGAAAGCCTCTTGCACGTTGGTTCCAGTGCTGTGATCCAAAGATCCGAATTCTTGCTCTTCCCACTTATCCATCCCGCCGGCTCTGGCGCTGATCTACCTACAAGTCCTCAACAAAATTTAAAAGCTAAAAATACAAAGCTGCGATGTTTGTAAATGACCTTTATTTTGTGAAAGGATTCATAGAGGGTCCCTTACCTTCATCTGACATGTCAGTCATTTCCAGTGAGCACCACCTGTCTGATAGGCTGTGTTCTGAATTGGCACAGTGACAGCTGCCCAAGACATCTGCACCCGGGGCCATACACCCAGGGAGAAGGCGCACTGAGAGGCTTCCAAAGGGACCTTGGAGAACAAGTCAGGCCTCCAGGCTGCCTGGAGGACAGGGAAGGTAAGCATGAACATAGGCCCAGGCCCGATGGTCTCACTGTGAGGGAGGGATGGCCACTTGGCCAACTGCCTTGGTTGGAGGTAAGGATGTCAAGGAGAAGACCATGGCCATGGCATCTACAAACATGGCCCAGTGGACACAGACATCTACTCTGCCTCCTCCCTGAGACCCCCTAAAATCATAGGAAGAGTGGTGTGGGCCTTTGTTTCAGTCTTTCTTAAGGATTAAGCACACAAAGAGAAAACACACCAGCAAACTTTGAAATCTGGAAAGTTGGTGGAAGTGTAGTTAAATGGTGAGCAGACTCAGGAAACAGAACTCCAACCTAGCAGCAAGGAGAGCCCAGAACAGAACTTATGTGAGTCATGCCACAGAGCTCCCCAAAGCCCAGACTTGGCAGCAAGTAGTACTGGGGATGGAGAGGAGCTGGATGAAGAGGTCACCGATATCCACCAGAGAGTGTTGGCACACCTCGCCCAGCTAACTGTACAGAGAGTGATTACATCTCATCAGTGAAAATTTTAAATGGGAGATAAAATCGCATTTTCTTGGAGCAGTGATCCCCAAAGGATGGTTCTGGCCTGGCAGCAGAACTTATTAGAAATGCACATTCGTAGGCTCCATCTTAGACCCACTGGGTCAGAAGTCCGAGGGGCCCGCTGTGTTTGTGAACCCCTGCTCTGGAAACGGTGTGGGGAAGAACTCTGGACAGGACACAGCTCAGGACAAGGACTCTGAACAGTTGGAAGGATGAAGTGGACAGATGCCGAGAACCACCCCCGACCCCCGCCTTTCCATTCATCTCTAAGACACACAGTCGGGTGTGACCTCCTGGCCAGTGACAGGCAGTCTGTTGGGCAACTGACAAATCCTGGAAGACCTAAAAGTGCTGGTATTGGAGATCGCCTGCTAGACGGCTCACCCAAGTAACTCCATGGTGGAGCCCACAGTTGACAGACTTGTCCTTCACAGAGATTCCTCATGCCTTGTGGAACCCACTCCGGTTATAATGTGAGAACAGGACCATGTGATAGCTGGAAGATGGAGTAAAGGAAACATGTAAAAGAAAACTGCAGTTTGGATGGAACAGACCATTGGAGTGAAGAAAGCCTCCAAAAAGTTGTACCGTGGAGAGGGAGAAGGAAGGACATCTTAACAAACAAAACAAGAACAAGACATTGTAAAAATTCTGTCAGAAAAAAAAGGAAACTTTTGGAAGTTAAAAACATCACAAGTTAGTGTTTAAATAGAAGTTGTATGAGATAAAATTGAGAAAGTTTATCTGAAAGTAGAGCAAACAGACCATAAGATGGGGAACAGGAGGAAGAGAAGAGGAATGGCCCGGAGGTCCGGCATCTGATACTCTGGGCTCCAGAAGGGAATGAAGGCGGCACCTCATGGAATGGGGCAGAGGGGTGTTCCAGGTTGTGGTGGACACCCAGGTCCCGTCAGTGGGTGACCGTGGACCCACACCCCTGTCTACCTTGAAAATTCAGAGCCTGGGGACAAAAACAAGACCCTGTAAATTTCCAGAGAGTAAAGAAATAGATCATTTCTCTTTCTTTGTCAAAAGATCTGCTGTCATATGAGCTTATTCTTCTCAGCAGCAGCCGGAAGTGGAGCCATGGGTCAACCTCCATCTCTCTCAAGGAACCTGTGGCCCAGCCTGTGGCACTGGGACTAAATCACATGTGCAGGAGGAAGTGGGTTCGGTTCCCAGGTTCAGGTCTTCTTGCCACCGTATCTCCTTTCTCCTATAGCTGGTTGAGGATGTGGTCCAGTGAAACAAGGGAGAAAGCCAGGAAAGAAGCCATAGAATACAGCAGGGTTGCCACCTGGCGTGGGGGGGTGGGGGCAGGGAGCACCAAGGTGCAGCTAAGAGCAGCACACAGCTGGACCTGGCCAGTCTAGGGCTTCTCCAGACCAGGAGAAATTATTACAATGCTGTGTAACCAAAGCTTTCTGTGTCTGCATGCCACGCGCGGCGCTGTAGAGGCTTGGCACCAGAGCCTCCCTGTTCTGTGTGTCCAAGTCATGTCTCATGTTGTATCTGCTGCCCCACAGAGAAGTTTGGGTGCTCTGACAGAGACAAGGAACAAAGAGTACGGCTGAGTTAGTAATGAGCACTTAGAAAATGAAGCAAATGCAAACACACGACAGCTATTAGCTCCAGAGAAAACAGGAAGTTGGGTAAGAAGTAACGATAGTCTGCCACGCAGCCTACTCTGGTGAGCATTTCTGCCGTCATACAGGGCTGGGTCTGGATGTGAGCAGAATTCTAGCATGAGCCATCTGGAGGATGCAATGGGGAGATGTGTGTGTTAAGGGGGGGGGGCCACAGGCCTCACATTCAGAAGTGGCAGTGCAGACCTGTCTCCGGGAGAAACTAATTCAGACCAAGATAACTGACTAAGAGTTGATATCTTTGTTCCCGCAGAGGAAAGGGCCTGAGCATGAGAGACTCTATCCTCCCTGACCAGACTTTCTCCACTTAGGTGTTCAAGCTGGGGGGCACCCAGGGAGGGCTCATGCGGAAGGACGAGAACAACAGAGGTGGGTATTGTTCAGAAGGCACATGGGCTAAATTGGCCAGTGAATGGAAGGGCCTTCCGAGGCTGGCATGTGCTGGGCTAGGCTCCGCACCTGGTTGCTGGCCAAACGTAATGGGTAGGAAAGGAGTTGGGTTCCCCAGTTCCCTCCCTGAAGCACCGAGTACCAGGCATTGCCATGTCGAGGTGGGGATTCAGAAGGGAGGTCAGGAATATGCAGAATAGCTGGGGTGGGGTCAGCTCTCTTTGACCCCCAGGGGGTACAGCCCAGTTGGAAACTGCAGCACAACTGTGCTGTGTTGCGAGGGAGCTCTGAGAAGCCCCCTGGCTTTGTAGCCTATACTCACCCCCAACCTCTCATTCCAGAAAATCTATGCATTCCTTCCATTAGGCCCTCTCCATGCTTGTTCCATTGTACATGAAGCAAACTGAAGGAAAGGAGGCCAGTTGACCTGGCCATCCCCTTAGGTACCCTGTGCTGCCCACTGGCACCAAGGTCACTCCCTCTGCCAGACAGCAGCCCCACCCCTAGAGGGAACGTGTTACAACAGCTAGATGTCTTGCTGATGCTCTTAAGCCCCAGGTAGAAAGACAGATGGCAGCCGTGCTGCCTTGCTGAATGGACCACTGGCTTACAGACTGAGCACAGTGATTAGGTGCCTGCCACTGCGGAGGCCGTGTTTGTTTATTTTTGCCTTGCACGGCTCAGAGTTGTCAGCACAGTCATGACTCAGCAAACCTTCCTTCCTCTGCAGCTCCTCTGCTGTCTTCAGTGCCTAGGGTTCTGTGCCTGCAGCTGAGACCAGGCAGCTGTGTGACCTGTGACCTCCCCAGTTGCACTAGGCACTTGACTAGGAGTATCCAAAGACACATCCTGAAGGTGAGGGCTTTGGGCCTTTTAGCCACAGATAGATGCCCACCCCTCAGACACTGCCCACCTCTGCTTGATCTCAAAGACCAGCTGCCCTATACCTCTAATGGGTAGCTCTCCTCCTGCCTGGCCCTAAATGTGAAGGCAAGTATGACTGAGAGCAGCCAGCCCAACTCTCAGGCCGTGGTGGCTGTCCAGCTGTAAGCACATAGAGATGAAGGCAGAGAAGGCCATTTTTGCCACAGTCCTGGCCGGTACTCAGCGGGACTGTATTAAGCAGAGAGGTAAAGCTGGACTTGGAATTCCCTGGACAGAACCGGCTAGCCTGTGCCCTGCGGTACTATGTCCGCTTTCCAGCCTCTGCTGCCCGCCTGCTGACAGCTGAGATCTAGAGCCAAAAACCAGAACAGGAAGGTGGGGAGCATCTTGTCCCAGGAGCTCTAGTCCTTAAAGCCAAGAGCTTGTGTCTCTGTGGGAACAGCCCGTCTATCCCACTGGCTCCTTGTTTCTGGCCCTCAGTGTTTCCTTCCTCACCGCCTGCTCTCTCCCAGCCATTACCCTCCCCGACTCCGGTCCTTCTCAAAGAGAGCCCTGCGCCCTGTTCTGTTTAGTGTTCCACACCACGGTGCCTGACAACCATGGTTGCCAGCCTAGTGTCCCCTGCCCAAAGCACTTCCTCTCCTACCTCCACCCCTTCTTTCAGGAGCTGTCAAGGGTCTTCTCTTTCAGGAAGTCCTCTCTGCTTTTGTGACCTTGGAAGTAACTTTATCCTTCCTTGGTCTCCCATGGCCCCTTGCCACCTCCAGCTCACTTTTAACACCCCTCTCTGCACACTTATCCCTGGGTTCTGCCTGATTCTCAGGGACTCTGGAAGCCCAAGTGTCTGGTCCACAGTCACAGGCTAGCAAAGCCAAAACAGTATGAGGAAGGTAGGGCCAGCCTGCTCTGTTCCTCACTTACTAAGCCAAGAAAGAGCACCCAGCATCCCAGCTTCTGTGCCCAGCACTGTGTGTACATCTCTGTCAGGGTTGATCACTGAGGACGTATTGAACTTCTTGAGGGTCAGCCCACAGGCTAACACAGAAAGAAATGGCAGGAAAGAGAGCCAGTTGTGTGGCAAGCAGGGTAGCCTTCCTGAAGGAGGTGGCATTTCTATATGGCCTTAGCTGAAGGACAGGGTGAAAGGAAGCCATGTAGGTGTGGGGCTCCCAGTTATGTGGGTGACTGTCTTGGCAAGGATTTCTGTTTGTTTACCTTCTTGGTCATTTATTAGGCACCTACTCTTTGCTATTGTAGTCACAGCTTTAGTTCTAGAGGACTTTGAAGCGAACCCAAGAGGGCTTTCCACAGCCACTCCATGACTGCCAAGCACCATATAGGCTCCTAGAACCTCTAGGCCAGGCTGTATGCCACTTCCCTTCTCTAGGTTACTCGCTGACTCTAGGAGGTAGAGGGAGCAACTCTTCTCTGCATGGGAACTGCATCCCAACAGGCACTGGGAGAGATTTGACTCTGGCCTTAGCTGCCATGGTGTTCATCCTCTGTTCATGTGACTGGTGGGTCTGCCCCCTCAGTCCCTGAAAGGGGCCATCCCATGGGGTCTCTGAGCAGAGAGCTCTGGTTGCCTGAGGCCACTTGAAACAATGTTTGTCTTTGGTCAGGAGCCATCGGGTAGGCTATGACAGACTTGGCACTAACCATGAAGATCCAGGTGACCTGAGACAGCCTGAGGCTCCTGTCTCTGGAGAACAGAGAGCCTGAAGGACAGGGAAGATGGTGAAATAGAAGGTCAGGATGCAGACCTGCCCTCTGACTCAGGCAGCTTGCTGATCATACCCCCTTTGTTTTTGCCAGAGCCTCTTGGGCTTACTCTGAGCCTCCTGGGCCTGCTCTGGTCTGGGACCCAGGTCAAAGAACAGGGACAAAACAGAGATGGCAAATGGCAACTTCTGCCCTCAGGCATGTGGAGTCAAAACGTAGCACTGGACCATGTAAGATGTGGTAGTGCAGACAGGCTTTCCTGTCTGCTGGGCTTGTGGAATGACCTAGGGGTGGCTGTGGGTGAGCGAGACCTGTCACTGGAGCAGCTGCATGGTGGCAGGCACAAAGCTAGGCAGGGTGGCTAAGATAGAGGCTAACTCACCAGCACAGGTGTCCCCTGGCTCCCAGGAAATCACCTTGCTAAACAGAAGGACATACCAGATCAGTGTCAACACACCTGAGAGCTGCTCGGTGCTGAATAGTTTGTGGGATCATCCAACACAGTGGTTACACCCTGATGGTGGGCCAGGAGATGTCACATGGGTTTTTTGAATCCTGTCTGAGGAATAGCTCAGTACGCATACCAACAGCATGGGCCCCGGGCTAGATCCTAAAACCTCAGCCTCCTTTAGCTCATTCAACTCAAATCACCCCTCTGCCATACCAGGCTGGGCCAGAGAGATTATTAATTGCAGTTTAATTAGGTAATGCATTAATATTAAAATAATCTAATCTTGTCAGGGCAATGCTTTATGGTGATCAAATGTCTCTCTCTGACTGTGTGGGTGCAGCTGATCCTGAGGTGTCTCTGGAGGAGGAAGGGAGAATGTGTGGTCCTGAGGTCCCTCTCTGGAGCCCATCTGCTCTGCCCAGGGGAGGACAACACTCCAGGGACCTGAGATCAGTAAAGTCTGGGGTGCTTGGCTTCCCAAGAGTACCTCTGCTCTTCCTCTTGTATTTCCACTTTTCTCTCTGCTCCATGCCACCTCTCCAGGCGTGTCTCCAGGAGGAGACACCTCCTCACCTCAACCAGCGTCATTTGGTAGGGGCCAGAGAGAAGGGCCTCAGGTTGTAAACCAGAGCGCGACCTGATGGCACATTTCCCGAACTGCAGGCCAAGCACCAGAAGCCGCCTGTTGGGCCAGCTGGGCTCTCTCGGTGTAGGTCACTGGGTGGTGGAAATCCTCACATAGGTTTTGCCTGCCACAGACTGAGTCACTGATGTCCCCCCCAGGCCCCCAGCATCGCAGCCACCCCAGGCCTCCATTTGCTGCTGTGTAAATGAGGCACAGTGAAGGCATTGAGAATGAGTAAGGTGGCAGTACATTGACCTCATGAGTGCTGGCTCTAGTCTGCAGTGGCAGGAGTGGCAGTTGTGCTGTGAGCACCCTAGCCCCTGATGTTGCAGGAATTAGTGGTGACACTGGCAGGCACAGGCCATTGCCCAGAGTGTGCAGCACAGAGCCAGTGCACTCAATCAGGGCTGGACACAGCAGTGGGCCTGGCCCCTCTTTGGGGTCCTGGCGTCAGGTAGATCGCCATGTGTTCCAAGGGGGTTCACAGCCCAAAGAGGCCTCTGACTAGTCCTATGTGAGGTGATGAGCGGGCTGGTGTGGATCGCAGAGCACATCAGCAGCCCTGGACCCAGGCCTGTCAGCAGAACGTGTCCCCTGTGCTTCAGACCTCAGCAAGGGAGAGCCACAGGAATCAGAGCAGCCCCTGGGTATGCAGTGAGTGTGCAAAGAGCACGAGCGCATGGGAGGAAGCCAGGTCAGGAGCTTCATGAGCTTTTTGTAGGTGAGTAGGAGTGGAGTAGGACTGGTATTCCAGGTGGGGGTTGAATAAGTTTGATCCCCCCACGTATGCCTAAACCCCTTTCCAGGCTGTGCTCCCCCAAGTCCGGGCAGCAAGGAACATAACATCCAGGTAGGGAGAGAAGATCAAGATGCCCAGGACAATGCGGTCAGCCAGCATATCAGTGCAAGATAGAGAAGAGAGGTGGACTAGGGGCCAAGGTAACCAGATAGGTTACCAGCAGGGCCTTGGGGCCCAGCTGGCTGCTTTTCATTTGCCTGGAGACTGAGCATTTGTCTGTGCTCTAGGATTGTAGAGCTGGAGGGAACCGGGAGGTCACCGTGAGCAGTGGCCGTCCAGAATCAGCCCTTAATGACCTGGGGGGAAGGGCACCCTTGGGTCTGTGAAGCACTGAGATTGTTCAGTTGTACAGTCTGCCCGCTTGGTTCCCAAGCTCTGCAAATGCCCCCAGCTGGGGTAGTGGGAAGCCATCTGCTGCTCCCACCCCAACTGAGCAGCCCTAAGTATCACAGAGCAGCTTTGATTAGAAATTGGGTGCCAAGGATGGCTGGTTGTACACTAAGGCAGAGATTCTTTCATTCAGCAGCTGCACAGAGAAAGAACGGTTTGCACTGAGGCCTCCTGTTTGGGGAGGTAGGACTTCTCGGTGCTCCCTACACTGGCCTGCCAGCTCTGTAACGGAGGGAGGTGCCATGAGTCAGAAGCTGTTGTCTGGAGTCCAGGCCACTCAGCCATGGAACCGCAAAGCCCTTCACTCAGCCAGCATGTGCCACCACCTGTCCCTGGTGGGCCTAGCACCCAGATGCTGGCTTTGGTGGTTTGGGCACCAGTGTCTCTTTCCCAGAAGGAAGAGGGGAGAACAGCTTCTGGAAGATTTAAGATGGTGGCAGCCAGAGGAGGCACAAAGATCAAGTGGCCAGACTGTCGCAGGCAGGACGTGGGCCCAGAGGGAAACTGAATGACGCACACGTAGGACAGATCTGCAAAGTACTGCAGAGGCTTCAGGACCGAGCCAGTGGGCAAGTCAGACACGCCATTATCACACTGCTGACCACTGAAGACAGAAAGGATTGTACAGGCTTTGATTATACAGGTTTTTAAGCATTATGTGCATTTCTTTAAGTACCTGAGAGTGAGGTTACTGGGCCATGTGGTAGCATGCAGTTAAGGGTAGAAGAACCTGCTGCACTCTTCCGAGTGACTGCCAACCTCTGTGTTCCCGCCAGCAAGGTGTGCGTCCAGGTGATTCACGTCCTTAAGCGTTCTGTATTGTTTTGTATTTTAGTCATTCTGAGGGAGGGTGGGGGTGTGTGTGTGCACACACGCATGCTATTTCATCACATTTTCATTGCATTTCCCTGGTGTCTGATAATGGCGAGCACATTTTTGTTGCATATTCGCTATCCCACGTCCACTTGGCGAAGTGTCCAAGTTTTTCCATGATTTTTGATTGAATAGTTTTCTTAGCATGGAGTTATCAAATTTTTTTTCTCCAAAGATTTATTTTTATTTACTTACGCATACAAGAACTGGAGTATAGGCCAGAGGTACAGGGGGTGAGAGGATTCACCAGAGTCAGAGTGGGGAACAGAACAGGTAGATTGACTGAGATACACTGCTGAGGGGAGCAGTGGGAGAGACAGATGTCTGCTGGGCCATGTGGGTTAGCTCCCTGGCCAGGAATTGAACTCAGGCTGCAGCAGTAATAGCACTGAGACAACCCCTAGACCACCAGGGAGGCCCCATAGAAGTTCAGGATACATCCTGAATTTAAGTCCTCTGTCAGATTTCTAACTGGCACTTTCTCCTGCTCTGTGACTGGGTCTTTCATTTCTAACTGTCTTTCTCAGAACAAACATTCATAATTTTTTTTTTTTTTTTTTTTTTTTTTGGCTTTTGAAGTCCTTTATTGAAATTTACCGGGTACATGGCAGGCTGGGGTGCTGGATGCCAGTCCTCCCAGCCCCCAGCAAATCCTCACTCTATCTGGGCTGTCTGGCATTCTCTCTGCTTCTCTGCTCTTCTGTTTGTTCTGCTACTTCTTGGCTTCTGCTGCTCCTCTGCTTCTTTCTCGGCTTCTGCTGCTTCTGGCATCCCCGTGATGCCGCCCAGTCTCTCAACCCAGGTGTACCCACTTCAGGTATCTGCCATCAGGCATGCATTCAGGACCACAGGGTTCCCTCATCTATCCTAATGGCCGGAGGGCAGAAAAGCCTGATACCTTTTCTCTTACCCTACACCACTTTACTTACTAGCTTTATTGAGATATAATTTACACACCATAAAGTTCACATAAGTTAGTTCAGTGATTTTTAGAAAATATACAGAGGACTGCAGCCATCACTACAATCCAATTCTACTATCTTTTCATCAGTCCAGAAGGATCACTCACGCCTCATTGGAATCAAATCCCAATCTTGCCCCAGGCAACAACTACTCTGTGCTTTCTGTCTATAAATTTCCTTTCACTAGATATTTCATATAAATAGAATGACACAATGTACAGTCTTTTCCTCTGCTTCTTTCATTTCACATAATGTTGTTGAGTTTCATTCATATGATTTTTTTTTTTATTGTGGAATAGTCTTCCATTTATAAATATAATACATTGTAGTTACCCGTCATCAGTTGATAACGCATTTACAAACATTCATAATTTTGATGCACTCTCATAATCAATTTTTCTTTTATAGAGCTCAGATCTAAGAACTTTGCCTAATGTTAGTTTTATGTTACATCTGTGATCCATTTTGAGTTTATTTTTGATAAAATGTAAGACTTAGATTGAGGGTTTTTTGTTTTCGTGTATTTCTTTTCATATGAATTGTTCTAACATCATTTGTTGAGGAAACTAACCCCGCCAAAAAAATTCTCCTTTGCACCTTTGTCAAATCAATGATCCATTGTGTGGCTGTTTGTGCACACACGCCCCTTGTGTTCCATTGATTTCAGAGTCTGGCCCTTCGCTGATACTGCACTGTCTTCATGCTGGAGCTTGGTAATAAGTCTTAAAATTGATAGCATCATCCATCCAACTCTAAGCTGCTTTTTAAAGATCATTTTGGCTATTCTAGTTCTATTGCCTTTTTATATATAATTTTAAATTCAGCTTGTCTGTCTACAAAAATCCTGCTGAGATTTTTATGGGCTGCCCATTAAATCCACAGATCAGTTTGGGGAGACTCCACATCTTCAGTGTGATGGCTCTTTCCAGTCTAAAATGCAGTGTGCCTCTCCACTGATGGAGGTTTTCTTTGGTTTCTTCCATTACTGTTTCGTGATTTTTAGCACATATACACCAAATACATGTTTTTTTAGAAATATACCTAAGTGTTTTGCTTTTTTTTAATTTTTATTTTGAATCATTTTAAGTGTTTATTTACTATTTCCATTTGTTCATTGCTTGTGTCTAGAAAAATAACCAGTTTTCATGTAGGCCTTCTATCCTGTGACCTCACTAAACTCACTTATTAGTCTTGGATGGGATTTGCTGTTCTATTTTTGTTTTTTATTCTTTGAAATCATGTCATTTGTAAATAGAGAGTTTTTTAAAAAAAATTCCTTTAGAATCTGATGCCTGTGTTTCATTTTCTTTGCTAAGGCTAAGATGCCAGTATGCTGTTGAACAGGAGTGATAGGAGAGGGCATCCTGGCCTATTCCTGATCTCAGGGAAGTGTGTTCAGTCTTTTATCATTCAGTATGGTGTTCACTATAGATTATTTATAGATGCCCTTTATCAAATGAGGAAGCTCCCTTCTACTCTTTGTTTCGCCTTTATTCTTAGGGTTAATCATGTCGGATGTTGAATTTTGTCAAAGTGCTGTTTCTGCATCAATAGATATAAACATGTGCATTTTCTTCCTTAGGCTATCAATGTAGTAGATTATTTGTGAAATTTTTCAATATTGAACCAATCTTGTATTCCTGGAATAAATCTCCCTTGATTATGGCATATTCTCCTTTCTATACATTGCTGAATTGAACTTGCTAACCTTTTATCAGTATTTCTGTGTTGTTCATATTGGCCTATAGTTTTCTTGTACTGTGCCTGACTGATTTAGGAGTCAGCATAATAAATGAGCTGAGTAGGAAAGTGTTCCATCCACTTTTATTTTCCAGAGGTTATTATGTGAAAATGGTGTTATTCTTTAAATATTTTCTAGAATTCCCTGATGCAACCATCTGGGCTGTAGATTTCAGTTGTGGAAGGTTTTCAGCAGCCATCAACGCTATGAACTAAATGTCTGTGTCCCTTCTATTCATACATCAAAGCCTAATGCCTACTGTGGTGGTGTGAGGAGAGGAGGGGCCTTTGGGACATCATTAGGTGATGAGGGTATTGCCTCATGATTGGGATTAGTCCCTTGTAAGAGGGACCCCACGGAGCTCCCTTTAGTCTTCTGCTATCTAAGGACACAGGAAAAAAGACAGCTGTCTCTGAACCAGGGAGCAGGTCCTCACCAAACACTGGTTCTGTTGATGCCTTGATCTTAGACTTCCAGCCTCCAGAACTAGGCTGTGGTATTCTACTACAGCAGCCCAGGTGTAAATATCAGGTTATTTACAATATTTTATCTTGGGTGACTTAACAGCTTGCAATTTTTTTTTTAAAGATTTATCCATCCATGCATACAAGAACTGGGGCACAGGCCAGAGGCGCGGGGCTGGGGCGTGGGGGGTAGTTAGAGGATTCACCAGAGACAGAGTGGGGAACAGAAAAGGCAGATTGGTGGAAATGCACTGCTGAGGGGAGCAGCAAAGGAGCCAGGAGAGGTCTGCTGCGCCATGTGGGCTCCTCCCTGGCCGGGGATTGAATTCGTGCTGCAGTGGCTGTGGATAGCTTCATAGGCTATGTCCCAACCCCTTGCACCACCAGGGAGGCCTAGCTTGCAAGTTTTGAGGAATTGGTCTTGTTATGGCCAGTGCTGTCCTCTCTCTTTCTCTTTCTCTTTCTCTTTCTCTTTCTCTCTCTCTCTTTCTCTCTCTCTCTCTCTCTCTCTCTCTCTCTCTCTCTCTCTCTCTCTCTCTCTCTCTCTCTCTCTCTCTCAAAGTTAAGTTTGTATGGAAGCTTAACTTTTGTTTTTTCTTTATGGTTATTTTGTATAGAAAGCTGACTTTGTGGGGGACTCTCATCTAATTTCATTATTTTATACTTAGTAAGTTCTTTGGAACTTTGGTAAATAACTTTATTTTCTCCTGTGACTTTTGGCTTGTTTTTATATTTAGAGATGTAATCTACTAGGAGCTTATTTTGGTATGTGGTGTAAGGTCAAGATCTAAATTGATCTTTTCCCAGATCACTAAACAGTTGCCCAGTACCATTTATCAGATAACCTTATCTTGCTCTGGATTTATCATGTGTCCTTATCTTTATTAAATTCTTATACATAATAGGATCTATATTCATATGTTCTGTTTCTTTATTTCATCTTCCTGTACCATGTGCTTAGTAATTATAACTTTAAAATATGTTTTAATATCTGGCATAGAGCAAGGCATTGCTTTTTTTTTCCTTCACATAAAGATTATTTTACCTGTTTATTATTCTAAATGAATTTTAGAATTACTTTGTCAAGTTCAAGAAAAAGCCATTGAGATTTTGTTTTTTATTGAAATTGCATTAAAGATACAAATTACTTTGGTAGGTGAATTTTCAGCTTCACTGCTTCTGAGGAAGGGGGAATAGTGCCAGGCCTGGGGCACAAGGTGAGGTCCCAGGCACAGACTTGTGTGCGAGACCCACCTTCTCAACTGCAGGAAAAGAACATTGCCTGGCCACTGAAGCTCCCTCTGCAGGTGCTGATTCCAAGAGGCACAGCCTTCATGGGGGCCTGGGAGGGGCCTGCTGCAGGTGGTGGGCCAGGAACCAGCTTATCACCTTGCCTGTTGGTGAGGTCAGAGTTACCCTGCTGCCATGCTATACCCCAGTGCCCAGTGCCAAGCTTTGCCACTTCTTCCCACTTCCCAGAGCCCCCAATGACTGCTCTGGTATTATTTCCAGGTTTCAGAGTGGTGTTTGGAGAGGAAAAGCATTTAGACCCTCTGTCCAAACCAGAATCCCCATGAGTCTACTTTTTACAAGCTGTTAAATACTCTGCTATTAGCTTTGCTATGGGGCCTAGGGTCCTACTATAAAGAGACCTCTTGGTCTCTCTGGGTATCTTGATCACCCCCACTTCTTCTCCCCAAGGATGATCTGCCTGTCCTTCTTCCTGGTTGGCAGGTATACATCACCCAGCTTCCCCATGATGAGGGTCAACCACTCCTTGATAGCAAGAGGGCCCAGAGCATCAAGGTGGGGAAAGAGAAGTGTAGGTGGGTGGTCCTATTCCTGGGGGTGCACATGCCATACTTCTGGACAGGGTCCTGTGCTTCTGGTCACAGTCCTTGCTGGCTGGAGATTCTGAGTGTGGGCACATTAACATGAGGGAGTACCCTCGTCAGCTACACCTTCTGCAAAGTCTGGGATGCCCAGGTCAGGAGCACTTGTACCTGTGTTGTCAGCCTACTCTGTCCTTGAGGCCACCTCTGAGCTCACTGTGTCCCTGAAGTACATAGGGAGGAAACAATATGGGGAAAAGAAGGCTGGTTCTCCAGCACATGCTCTCCCTGACAGGTTTTAAAGGCCAGGCCCAGGTGCCATCCAGGTGAGGAGAATCCCAGGCCTACCACCCGCTGCCTCCAGACAGGCGCCTTTGTTGGAAACTGGTTGGCACTTTAATTACTGTGTGTCCCAGGCTGTTCTCTCTCCACACTGTTTGTTTATTCTTAGTGTCAGGTAATAAAGGGCAACACCATCAATTAGGTGTTTAATTGGAGTTGTAAAGAAGTCATGTAATTTAATCACAGGGTTTGCAGGCAGATGAGGCAGAGGAAGGGGTTGCCTCCCCCTCATTCTCCCAACTGCCAGAGTCCTGGCTCTGCCAGGCCTGCTCCATGTAAATACCTTCTTCAGGTGGCCCTCTCTGTCCCTGTGCTCTGCAACACCGAGGTCTGGGCCTGTGGATTTAGTCAAATCCCTGCCCTAGGACTCTCAGACCCCTGGGGGAGACAGACCCCAAGTTACCATCTGCTGTGAGGTGTGATTTTTGTAGATTATTGAAAAATGCTCATGGAGCATGGAGGTGGGAATTGAAGGAATGCTTTCCAAGGAGAAGATTCCAGAACTGGTCTCTAACGCACATTTGGAAACCAACAGACTAATAAGAGTGGTGGGAAAGTGGATGTGTGGGTATAGATCTGACCTGCCTTGCACCAAGCAGACACCAGGTGTGGGTGAACTCAAACCCTTGGGATCCAGCAACCCAAAGGAACTGAAAATGTATGTCCACTCAGAAACCTGCACACAGATGTTTATAGCAGCTTGATTCATAATTGCTAGAACTTGGAAGCTGCTGAGATGCCCTTAAGTAGATGAATGGATAAACTAGTCCATCCAGACAATGGAATATTATTCAGTACTACAAAGAAATGAGCCATCAAGTCATAAAAAGACATGAAGAAACCTTAAGTGCATTTTACTATGTGAAAAATGCCAATCTAAAAAGGATTCCAACTATATGACATTCTAGAAAAGGCGAAATTCGGGGGCCAGATGATCAAGCGACAGGGGGTGATGGGGAGAGGAATAAACAGAGCTCAGAGAATTTTCAGAGCAGTGAAATTACTCAGTATGATGCTATTTATGTACATGTCAT
Source organism: Talpa europaea (assembly GCF_964194135.1). Lineage (NCBI taxonomy): Eukaryota > Metazoa > Chordata > Mammalia > Eulipotyphla > Talpidae > Talpa > Talpa europaea. The sequence goes on from NC_140079.1 coordinate 72,253,184, forward strand.
ACATTTGTCCGAATCTGTAGAATGTACAACACCAAGAGTGACCTGTGGGCTCTGGGTGGTGATGACGTGCCAGTGTGGGTTCATCTGTGGTATCAAATGTCCTACTCTGACTGTGGATGTTGACCATGGGGGAGGCTATGCCTGTGTCGGGGCAAGGAGTATATGGAAGTCCTCTGCTCCTTCAGCTCTGTTCTGCTGTAAGCTAAAACTGCTCAAATAGTTTAAAAACAAAACAAAACAAACAAAAAAAAAAAACAGCTCTCCATCTTCTTAGATGTACTGTGATTTTCAGTAGATCTACAATGTTATGCAGCCATCACTGCAATCTAATTTTAGAACATTTCCATCATCCCAAGTGAATCCTGCTGCCCATTTACAGTCCATGTCTGTTTCCACTCACAGTGACCTCTCATCTGTGTGCTGTTGACTTGTCTTTTTTGGACATTACATATAGATGGGATCACAGACCACGTGGGCCCATGTGACTCACTTCCACTTAATGTATGTGTTCATTAGTCCATCTGTATTGTAGCTTGTGTCAGAACTTCATTTCTTTGTATGACTGAATAACACCCCCTTGTGTGGGTAGACCACATGTTGTCTGTCCCTTCCTCAGTTGATGTACAGTTGGGTTGTTTCCACTTTGGGCTGCTGTGACTGGTGCTCTCTGAACATTTGAATGAATGAAAGTCTATGTGGACATAGGTTTACATATCTTTTTGGCAGGAGTAGAACTGCTGGGTTGGATGGTAAATTTGTAAATTTATATTTTAATTTTTTAAAAACTGCCAAGTTGTTTTCCAAAATGGCTGCACCAGTTTACACCCCCCTAATCCCCCCATGTGAGGCTTGCTGCTGCTGCAGCATGTCCTTCCTGGCATTGTTATTCTCGGGCGCTTTGATGAGAGCTATGCTGGTGGGTGTGAAGTGACATCTCACTGTGGCGGCATTTCTTTAATGACTAACGATGCTGAGCACATTTCCATGTGATTATTTGCCATTCATGCATCTTCTTGGTGAAACATCTACACAAATCTTTTACCCATTTTTAAATTGGATTGTTTTTCTCTAGTCATTTTCTTAATGGTATCTTTAGCTAAGTTAAAGTTTTTAATTTTGATGAAGTCTAATCTATTTTTTCTTCTATGTTTAGTGCCTTGTCCTAAGAAATCTTTGCTTGTCCCAACATTGCAATCTTCTGTTTCTTCTAGAAGCATTTACATGTAGACCTATGCTTCATATCAAATTAGTTTTTGTATGTGCTATAAAGAAGAAGTCAAGATTCATTTGTTGCTACTTGGATATCCAGTTGTTCAGTACTGTTTGCTGAAAAGATTTTCCCTCATTGAATTGCTTTCACTCATTTTTTGGAAAATCCATTGATGGTGTGGGTTTTTTCTATTCTTTGATCTGTTTTCCTGTGTCTGCATCCTACAGTCTTTTTTAAATTTTTAAAAAAATTTTTTAAAGATTTATTTATTTATGCATATAAGAACTGGAGTACAGGCCAGAGGTGTGGGGGGGGTGGTGAGAGGATTCACCAGAGACTGAGTAGGGAACAGAACAGGTCAATTGACTGAAAATACGCTGCTGAGGGGAGCAGTGGACAAGACAGGAGAGGTCTGCTGCACCATGTGGGTCTCCTTCCTGGCTGGGAATCAAACTCATGCTGTAGTGGCTATGGATAGCTTCATAGTCTTAACCATTTGCCCCACCAGGGAGGACCCTGTATCCTACAGTCATAACAACTTGAGTCCTCCACCCTATTCTTCTAGAGATTGCTTTACCATATGTACTCCTGTATTGGCTTGCCAGTCTCTTCCTTGAGTTTTCTTAAGCAGTCCAAGGATGTACCCACCCTAGGACCTTTGCACTCACTGTTTCCTGCCTGCAGTGTGCTTTTCCTTGGTAGTCACTGATTCCCTCACTTCCCAGGAGTCTGCTGAGGCTTCACCTCAGCAGGACCTCTCCGTATTTTTAGGGCTTCTCCTTGCCCCACCCTCACTACGCACCCTTACCCTGCTTTCTTGTCCATGGACTTACCTGGAATACAAATCTTATTTATTTCATTTGTCAGTATTCCCTAGTCAGATACTGTTTCTATTGGGGCTGGAAGTTTTGTTTGTCTACACTGGGTTCTCCAAGCTCAGAATGATTGCTGGCACACAGGACGCTCTCAACACATATTTGTTGTGTGAATAAATGGACGACCAGTGTTTCTGAAGTCCCCAGCCCTGGGGCTATTCATCTCACTTGGATCATTTCAAACTCTTTCATTCTCACATCCACAAAGTCCTTTTGCTGTAAGGAAGTATCCACGATTCTGGGCATCAGAGGTGGACACCACTCCCTGGTCTGTGTCTAGGTCACTCTTCTATTAATTGTCTAATAACCTCCTTCCTATGGTTTACACCAGGTCATTAGGACTTGGGGAAGGGGAAGCAGCAGCTGCCCTTGGAATAGTCAGGCAAAGCCCATGTCACCTAACTCTGGGAAAAAGATGCATCCCTAGATAGGCAGTGGGTAGCAGCACACAGAGGGCTCTGATGGACCTCGGAATGCCTGCCAGGAAATGGTGGGCCATTTCTTCCTCCTCTTCTGACCTGCCTCCACATTTGCAAGGTGGTGGCTCATGCTATGGCGCATGAATGCTGTACAGACTGGTGGATGGGGCAGGGAGTTCCTATGACCACACTTGAGATGAAGCGGGCCCAGCGCATCAGTGCCATTTCCTTCTGACATCTGAGCTGGGGGCCATAGGCTGTGCACGTCTTTGGTTGTCAGGGAGCCCTACTCCCTGCTCCATAAGTAGAATTCATAGGACCTGGATTCTAAGCCTTGCTTCTCCCATCACCCAGTATGTGTCCTCAGATAAGTTACTTCACCCGTCTGAACCCCAGTTTCGTCCAAGTTACTTTACCCCTCTAAACCCCAACTTCGTCCTCTTATCAGAGGCTGTCACAGAGCCTGCTTTGCCTGCCACGCTGGGCAATTGAAAGTTAGAAACAGCGTTGCTGGTGCTCTGATTAGCAGCCCCAAGATGCTGGCCTTTAGAACACTGAGGCTTCCCAGGCCAGAGGATGACACTGCTATTTGTCCATAAAGGTGAAGTCCTTCCACAGCTCTCCAGGCTGGGTGTGTATGTGTTTGGTACATTCCTTCTTACAAGCCGAGCCAGACTGCTTTTTATTAACTCCTTCCTCAACTTTGAACCCTCTTCCAGGGAGACTCTCCCAGCCTGACTCTGCCTAGGAAGCTCTGGATCTCTCAGGCTGTCTTCCTTGTCCCCCAAAAAGCTAACTTGCCACACACCCCACCTCTGTCATTCCTTGGCCTTCCCTCCTTCCAGAGCCTTCTCTCTGTGGACTGCTCCTACTGCTGAACCAATTCTATAGTCCTCTTCCTTAATGTACCGCTATCTGAAGAAGTCATTACATTTCAAACCTTAGACCTTGCTGCATACATTAGCAGACTTTAATAGACTGCCACATCTCAAAAGGAGGCAAAGAGAAAGAAGATTTAAAACTCTTGTCTTGCCAAAAGCAGACAGATTGACTTGAAAATGACTCAGTCAATAAAAGATGAGCTCTAAAAAGGCTTTCCTCTTCTGAATGGGAGTTCACCTTCTAAGGAATTGGGTTTCTGTAAGGCACGGTCAGAAATTAATTATACATAGACACAGGATGACAGGCAGGTGCTGACATCCCGTATGGGATGTAGGGCAGGCCCATAGCCTGCCCTAGACACCCCTCAGAGTAGCTGTGACCCAGCTGCATCATCTCGTCACCATCAGGGTTCTCCTATCCCTGAGCCAGGTGCCCCATGTTATTCTTCCATCAGAAATCTCTGTCCTGCCCAGTGACCAGAGGCCTCCTCCTCCTCTACCCAGGCAGCTCAACAGACCCTCTGCAGGAGTGTGCAGCGGAGAAGTTGCCGAAAACTTGGTTAAGCAGTGGTGTTTTCTGCTTTGCATCTCAAGGGGATTTTGATGTGATATAGCTATTGCGTGTTTCTCTCCTAGGCAGTTTCTGGCTCTAGCGGGTATATGTAAGCACAGCATGTATGAGTGTATAAGTTGGTGTGTGTGTGTGAATATGCATGTAAAAGTACTGAGTGTGCATGTTTGAATGCATTGTGAGAGTGAGTGTGTATGTAAGAGTATGCATGCATGAGTGCATGTGTGGGAGACCATGTGTGCATGGAAGCATGCATGTATGTAAATGTATGAGTGCCTTCTTTGTGCATGTCAGTGTGTGTGCATGTGTTTGAGAACATTGTGTGTGCATGTCTAAAAGCATGAATGCACTGTGCACGTGTGAGCATGTATGATAACGTGTGTGCATATATATGCACGCACACATGTGTGTGAGAGTGAGTGTGTGCATATATGAGTATATGTGTGGGGGCATTTGAGCATACATTTGTGTATGCATGTGAGATCATGCCTCAGGCAGTTTGCTTGACTGTCTGTCGTTTTCTCCATCAGTGATATGGAAATAAATGCGTGATACTCATGGTAGTTGCTGAGCTGAAGACAAGCACTCTCTGGAACCAGCACACAGATGAGCCTTAAGCAGTGAGCCCAGGTCCCTGCCTGGTGTGGGGGTTTGCTTTAATTAGAAGAAATGGGTGGTAAGCCACCAACTAGATAAAGAAGTAAATAAAGTCTGAGTAGCAACTCCATGAAAGTACCAAATACAGGGCTTCCTCCACCTTTTGGTAGGTGTTCAGAAGTGGCCTGCTGAGAACATCCTTTCCCACCAAGGTGGACACCAGCTCTGCAGAGGCCTGGCACCTGACAGGTGACTGTGGTTCCTCACAGCAGTGCTGGAGTTGCTCAGGTGTCCTTTGGGTGACCTGTCTTACCTTGAAGGCCGCTGCTCCCTGGCTGAGTGGTGTTGGACAGATGTTGACCTTCTCTGGGCCTGTATGACATCTGTTAGATGGTAAACTGCCCCAGTGAGGGGCAGACTGGGGCCTTCTAGCAAAGTTCATCTGGTCCTTGGCTCCCAAAGGATCACCAGACCGAGAGCCTGGTGCCCAGTTAAGCTGGGGAATGGGCCATCCTCTGGGGCTTCAGCTGCTCTGTTCTCAATGGGGGAGGGAGTCTTCTTGAGAATATGATATCATGTCAGCGCCCGCCTGTCACCCTGGGACTCTCCCACCCCATAATCTGGTGGGCTGTAATTGCTGGTGTCTTTTCAGATCATTTTTGTGCAAGGTGACAAGCTGCTTGCCAGAGTGAGCCGTTAATCACACAGAGATGCCCCTGTTTGAAAGCCGGCATTGCGCTTACCAGGGCGGGCGTCTGCCAGGCAGCCTGGCGCTGGGCACATGCGCTGCTCATCTACATATAATTCCAGGGCGAGTGTCTTCTCTCTTGTGTAAAACGTGCAATTTCCGGCCCAGCAGGGGAACATAGGCTCATAATGGAGACTGTGTCCCCGAGACCCTCTGACTTCAGGCAGTTCAAGTGAAGCCATCCCCACAGGGGCTAGTAGGCTGCCTAGTGGACAGTGGGGTCCTGTCTGCCTATTACTGGAGCTGGTAGTGGAGACCATGGCACCCTGATACACCCCTCCTTAGAATGACCTCCCTGCCTGAGTGCTGAGTGGAGAGCGGGGAGTTGTGGGACTGTGAAGTCACTGACTAGTTCGGGCACACATGATTCCTGGCGGACCAGCCGCTTCCCCCTCAGAACCTGTCAGCCACCCAGGCTCCTCTCCTGGAATTTGGATTTGGGACAGGAAGGCGGCCTCTGGGCGGCTCTGCTCTACTGTGCGTGATGTCCCAGAGGCTTGGCGCTCACATGAGGCTGCCTGGGGCATCAGTCCAGCCACAGCTCATCTCCTCCTACCTCCAAATGGCAGCCAGGACTAGGACATAAGCCACAGCCACAATCCTGCAGTGCCGCTCCCACAGTTGCTAATAAAATTGCATAAATATTTTATGCCTAATTATTAAATATTTAAAAATGTAAAACTGAAATAGTTTAGAAGTTACTAGACATGAATAATTCATCCTAGAAGTAGGGCCCAGCTTTGGACCAGAGCAAAGCCGCCACTCCCTATCGCCTGCCGGGGGTGCTGGAGCGCTTCCCATGGGGACACATGCACCCGCCAGGCCCTCAGCTGCCTGACCTGGACTCATTTGTGTGGAGGAGGGGGCCAAGGCGCTTGCAGCGCCACCTTAGCCTGGTGCCTGGGCTGCCTGGCCTTCTTCCATCTGAGGCTGGGCCTTTGCATCACCCAGCCACCCCTGGGAACACGCCCCTTGCAGAGCCATATCTCCTCCCTGGTCTTTGTTCAGCTGCAGGAACCAACTCAGAACACATCTGCTCTCAGTCCCCACTGCCCTTTAGATCTGGGGAAGATTCTGTGTGTCCCCCCCCCCCGCCCAGTCTTGTTCAGACCCATGTTAAGTGCCTGCTCTGTGGCCCCTTGGCTTGAGTCCTAGCTATGTGATCAATGACCCCACTGTGTGTCCTTCCTCAGGGCCCTCTGTACAGCCAAACAGGCACTTCAATTGGTCTGTCACAGGCACCTCAAACCCAATCAAGGAGGATAGGACCCAACTCAGGACCTTGATCCCCACATCTGCTGTGCCCCAGGGCCTGTCCATGACAGAAAACTACATGTCCCTTAGGTGCCCAGCCTACAGCCACCCTTGCTTTCACTCTTATCTGCATGTCCAAATCTTAGGCTTGGTTCTGATTTTGCCCTCCTAGACCTGGGGAAGACAAGAGACCTTCTTGTCTTCAACAGCCAAGAGGCTGTTATTGGAGCTATAGGCACTGATGTCCTGGGGGAGCCACACCATCTTCCCTGACCCTTGAGCTCCTGCAGAGACAGACCAGCCTTGGTCTGAGTACTTGTAGCCATTGGGGGGAGGGAGGAGAAGCCAGCCATTCCTCTCCAGAGCCTCGATGTCCCCTCCTAGGAACAGGGTCCTGTCCAGCCTCCTTGCATACATGCTGAGAAATCAGACCACATAGAATGAGCGTTGTGAGCATCAAAGGAGGTGTGCAGTGGCTTCTACTACTGTTGCCATCCCACTTCCGTGTACCCCTTTGTGTGGACCTGCTTTGTTTGAGTTGAGCCCGGACCCCCAGGGTTGAGCCCTGGTTGAGCCCAGACCCCCAGGCTGCAGAGGTGTGGTGCCCAGGATGACACAGGAGCCAGTGTCACCTGCAGATGTGGCAGAGGTTGCAGTGCAAGGTGCTTAGACTGCCTTCCTGGACCAAGCAGAGCTGGTCACCAGCTGTCTGGGCTCTTCAGGGAGTGAGAAATGCTCCAGCCCCCCTGGCACCTGGGACCCCATCCTGCAGCTCCCTCCTGGCCTGGCACATGAGCGTCCTTGGAGTGGCCCAGCAGCACCACTTTGAAATAACTACCTGACTCAACCAGAGCTCAGAGGGCCATTCTTTCCAATGGTGAAATATTAGTTCTTTTTGTTGTTTCTTTAAAGCCAGAAAATCCCAGCATTGGCTAAGTGTGTTTTATTCACTGTTCTGGAAGAAAAATGACTCTGTCCCCAAAGGAAAATTTCAAACACTGTTTCCAGTTCCCAGATAGTGGCTTCAGGAGCTCGACCCCTGCCACTCCAGACTCCTCTCATGCCCACCACCTGGTCTGTCTCTTCACCCCTCTTCCCAGCACCCCCACCATGGCATTTACCCACCTCAGAGGGGCGGGGCCTGGTCTGTCAGCAACCAGCTGCTCTTGGTAACAATTCCAGTCACCTACCCTGGGACCTCCAGTCTACTGTGGCCTCTTCCCCACCATCTGAGGGGCGAGAGCCCAGCTGTAGCCGGCTGGCCACACATGCCCCACACCCTTCATCAGCACAGTGAGAATGGTGTGTAGCACAGGAACAGAGGACAGCCTCCTATCTTGCTTGATGCTGAGGGCTTCCCACCCCATCCCCTCCCCCCCGGCCACAAGGTAGCTTCTCCTGAGATGTGGGCCTGGAGGGTCATGTGTGCCTATGACAAAGGTCATGGCTGTGCTGAGAGGAGCTCCTGGGGGAGTGAAGTACAACAGCAGCTTTGTGATGCCAGTGAGCATGCTCATGCCTACATGTCTTCCTGCCCCAGCTCCCTGCATGGCCATCACATCTTTGGCTAAATCAGTATTCTGGGTATGTATTTTTTAGAGCTGGAGCCATGGTGTCCTGTGGGTACACAGCTACAATTCCTGTCAGCAGGGCTGTGATGTACCTGGACACGTACATGCCTGCCCTTCTCCTTTCACGCCTCTGCTTTCTGCTAGACATGTCTGATCCCTGTGAATCCTCAGCAGAACTGCACACTCTCCCCAACCCTTTGAGGCTCAAAAGCCTAGCCGTTAGCTCTGGCCTTACCACTGCCCCCACCATAGCCTGTCCAGCATCACCCAACATCTCTCGCCCTCCACAGCTATTGCTACTAGTCTCCCGCTGGGGTTCCACTTCCTGGGTTCCTGCTCCTTCTCTACTCACATTTGTTTTGGAGGGTGGCATGACCTCCAGGGGCTGTGATTAAGCCATTTACTCTCGCTGATGGTGCTTGCTTGGGTCCTGGGGTTCCTCTGGTTCTGCAAGCAGCCCTCCATTGAGAGATCTGCTTCCCACTGCGAGTGCACCCATTTGGCTTCCCTGCTCTTTGGGATCCTGTGGGTTTCCTCTGGTGGTTTTGGGTTTCTCTCTGCAGTGTCCTGACTGCCATCGTGCAGTGGCCTGACCACCACCCTGACTCCACACCCTCATGCTGGGTACTTGGGGGCTGTCCCGCCTGGAAGTGTGCCTCCTTGACTTCTAGACATTCTTGTGTGATTTCCGTGGTAATTTCTCTCTTCCCACTTTCTATAATCTCTTTATGTAAGATTTCTATTACTTGGACATTGGGGCTCCCAGAATCTCTCCATTTATCTTTTCTTTGCTATTCTCCATCTCTGATTTTGTTTGAATAGGGCAATTTCTGGATGATTTCTTTGCTTTTATCTTTTAACCCTTCCACTGGATGTTTGGCTGTGATAACATTTTCAATCTCCAGTGTCCTTTTTCATCTTTTGGATAGACTTTGTTCTGTCCTTCCAACAAGCTTATAAGTTGTTACTGATGTTGTGTTTCTTTTCCTTTTAGTGGTTTATTTTTCCCCTTCACTGTTCCTGTGTTTATATTAGGAACTTCTTCCAGGATCTGATGGCCCCTTGAGCTTGTTTCTTTCTAGGATCTGCCCCAGCCTCTGCTTAGCCATTCTCTGGGTAGGGGTGGTTTGCAAGTGGGCCTTTCCCTGGGAATTCCTGGATGTTGTTTGTGTGGGCCTCACCTCTCAGGCAGTTCTGCTATACACAGAGCTCTGTACCCCAAGTCCCCTTCCAGGAAGAACTACTGTTGAGCTGCAGGGTGGATCAGCAGGAGCTCAGCTGCTAGCCCCCCAGGACCTGCCCAGGGTGTAGAGCTACCCCATAACATCATTCCCTCCTGGGACAGGCCTGTCAGTGATGAAACAGAAGAGTGCTGCCCACGCAGGGCACACCCCACTGGGTCAGCTGGGCTGGAGGTGCAGTTTGACTTCTTCCTGCAGAGACCCTAGACCCGCCCCCTTCCCTTCAGAAGAGTTGTTTATCCAAGTAAATATCTTACAGGTTGGCCTCTCGAAGAGCAAGCTGCTGAGTGGGGCAGTTGCTCCAGCCAGTGCCCCAACTCATAGGAGCCTTGCATCCTCTTCCTTGTGGTTGGGGCACTTAGCTGTCTTCCCATTTATCCCTTCCTGCAGCTCATCCTCATGTCCCATCCTGTGACCTCAGTGTCCCTGATGTCCCTGCAGTGGGAACTCAAGCCTCCTCTCAGGGAGGGGCCATGCTGTCACCTAGGGCCACAAGAGAATGGTGATGCCTCTTATACAACTCTGAACCAGTGTCCCCAGGTCCTCAGCCACAGTCACAGTTGTGTCCCTACTGGTCTCCCTGCTGACCCAGGGACCGTGAAGTCCTGCTCCCCAATCCCTATCCCTGCCTTCAAAGTCACTGTCCTCTCATCCATCTGCTTTTCATCTCCCAAAATGTCATCCATTCCCCTTGTCTGCTGTTGGCATTGCATTCCCCTCTCACTGTCCTGTTGGGAGCTGCATAGACAAACATTCAAGGGTATGTTCCTTGTGCAAAGGTGTTTACTTTCATTTACACCTACAAAGCTTTTACACCTGCAAAGCTTTTCCAGGGTTATAATTTAGAGCTTAAGGAGAAATGGCAGAAGCACTTTCTATACTCCAGGTCCTTGAAATGCTCTGGGGTCACAGTAATGACAAAAGGCCTGGGTTTCATCTCTGCTAAGCTCCTAGTCTAAAGCAGGAAACGAGCAAGAAGCATGTGCTCCATGTGCTAATAAACACTGTGCAGGAAAAAATGATGCATCCTGAGAACAAAGAACAAGACAAAGTGATTTTAAAGCTGGAATGTGCAAGCGGGGACTATGAGGTGGGAGTGGCTGCTCCAGACATGTGCAAATGTCCTGAGGTAGGAAGGAGAGCAGTGCCTTTGGGACATGACATGAAATAATACCAGTGCAGCTAGAACTGGGGAGTGGCGAACCAGCTTCCTCTGCTGATATCTACACATCTTCTCTTAGAAATCTATCCAAACGACCCCTGGTTGGGACTGGATATGCAGAAGGGAAGAATATGAGTCCAGACAACAGAGGACCTACCCTGACTGCACCCTGGCCCAGGCAGAAGCTGCTCAGAGCTCAGTGACCTAGTAGAAGGCCACACAGCAAGCACTTCAAAAGCAGCAGCTTGGTTTTGGGATCCAGCGACCTTGGTTTCCAGCCCCAGCTCTAGTGTGGACTTCAGCTCTCCCACACGAGTTGTCTACACTAAAGGTGCTAGCTTCCCCACATTAGCTGAGCCGAACCACGCCTGCAGATAGCAGTGAGGTTTATAGTTAGAATCATTCTAGACTCAGAAGTGGGTCTGGCCAGCCCAAGGCACATGGAGCTGTGCCTTGAGAGGTCCTGGGATGGAAGCAAGAGACAAGCTCAGTTGGGTCTGATGGTGCTGTCTGTCCTGTAAGATATAGTTCAGTGAAGGGCTGGCAAGCTCCGAGCTGACATGTATGCAGTTACCCAGCACAGGGCCCCTCCAGCTCCCTCAGTGTGCGGTGCCCTTAGCCCAGAGTCCAACTGGCCACAGCCCAGTAGGCCCACGGGAAAAGAGGGAAATAGACAAGCAGCCCCGAAGGCTGCTCTCCTAAGAACAATTTGCAGCTTTAAAAGCATCCCTGCTCCCTCCTGTCTACTTGTGCCACCATGCACCAAGGAGTGAAAGGTGGAGTGATGGATGTTGGGGGCTTCCTCCTCTAAAAGCCTTGCCCTGACCGTGGGGCAGCAGGTTGGGTCTGATCTGGAGCTAGTGGAGCTGCTAGTGACTGGGTAGGATAGACCCTTGCCACTGCCACTACCCGTCTTCCTGCCCTTTTGCCTGCAAAGTGCTATGAAGGGACTGGAATTGCCATGATACTTGCACTTTCCATGGAATAGAGGCAATACTGGGTTCTGCTGGACCCCCAAACCCTTGACTGGATATCCTGCAGAGACCCAGCCAACCTCTGCCTGCTTCTCACCTGCTCTGCCCACCCCCAGGAAAAAACTTCTCCACACTTCAGACTGTGAACGGGCTCTCCAGAGAAATATGCCTGCAAACGCTCCTTTATCCTGACATCTGCACTCTCGGGGGCAAAGCCACTCTCTCCTGCCAGCCTTTACATAATAGCATGCAATTTATTTTTATTCTGTGCCCTTCCCACAAAACTTTCACAGCTGCCTTGGTGATTCCTGCTGGAGTCAGGTGTTGGCTGAGATGGTGGAGGGGGAGTGGAGGGTTGACGTGGTTAAGTGGACATAGCATGTCCTGTGGACGTGACTGGCGACAGTCAGTAAGCCTGGGCTTGCTCCACCCCACAGGCCCAAGAGCAGAAGGCATTGCTCCGACTGGGCTCAGCTGCCCTTGACCTCAGTGACCATCCCGAAGCCTCTGCCCACCCTCCTCACCTGGGCTCAGAAGTCATGTCCTCTCTCCTTTGACACCCATGTGCCCACCATCCTCCCTTTTCTCTCCCTCATGCCTCACCAAGACAATGAGAGCCCTCTGCTAGGCCTGTGTCACAGCTGTGTAAAGGGCTGGGGAGGTGTTAGGAGTAAGAGTACAGCACGTGGGAGGTGAGGTGTTTGGGCCCTAGAGTTTATGGGCAGTTTACCCCAGCCAGGGAGGCCCTGGAGCTCTCAGCAATCCTAACAGGGCCCTTTCCACTCCACTAGCTCTGCCTACTCTGGTCATCACCAGCAGGTCAGGCCTGACAATGGCTGCTGGGTTTTGATGAGGCAACTGTCCCCTTGGGCCTAAAGGTGGGTGCAAGCCAGGTCTACAGGGGTTTTAACCTCTGGAGCTCTGATCTCTGGGCCCCAGAGACACATCTGAATACCACTTACATGGTATTCCCTCTTTTCCCATGGGCCCACTGGGCTGTGGCCAGTTGGACTCTGGGCTAAGGGCACCGCACACTGAGGGAGCTGGACGGCCCTGTGCTGGGTAATTGCATACACGTCAGCTCAGAGCTTGCCAGCCCTTCACTGAGCTATATCTTACAGGACAGACAGCACCATCAGACCCAACTGAGCTTGTCTCTTGGTGGCAGGTGAGCTCTGGCGGCCAACACATCTCACCACTCCCCCTGCTCACCACCTCGCTTGCCTGGGATCCTCACACTGACCAGCACAGGTCTGCCCCCTCCCTCGCCCCCGGAAACCTGTTCTCCCTCTGGGAAGAGTCTGCATGAGAGTGATGTTTCTAAGGCAGAAGGCACATCTTTTATTTATTTAATCTGACCGTCATGTGAATAATTCATTCACATTTATGTAAGTAGTTGAACTACAAGAATAGTGGGGAGGTCAAAACATTGACTCCTCTGTGCCCCAAATCAAAGCGAGAGTTCAGTTCCCCGCCCCAGCCCCCTACATGAAGTGTGCAGGTGTGCAGGTATGCTTCTCCTGAAAGTTGGATCCCTTGTGTTCCTCCTGGACCAGGCAGGCTGGGGTCAGAGCCTTCCACCTCTGAGAGGTCGTGAGAGCTTGAGGAAGCCATTCTCCTCACCAGCCCCATGTTCTGCCCATCACAGACAACAGAAGACCTGCCTTCTGTGCCAGGCACGGTGTGGGAAATGGCTTCCCTGGGTGCCTGGCACTTGGCTCATAGCAGGTGCCCAGTAAGCATGGTGGCAGGTGAGCTCTGGCGGCCAACATGCCTCACCACTCCCCCTGCTCACCGCCTTGCTTGCCTGGGATCCTCACACTGACCAGCACAGGTCTGGCCTCATCAGCTAAGCTCTCTGCTCATGGGGAATCTGAACTGCATAATAATCGGCATTTCTGTAACTTCTCCAAGGTCAGGCTGAGTTTATTACCAAAATTTAATTTTTCCCAATGGACATCTGAGATCCATTAAGGCAATTCAGTCTGTGATGGTAAAATATCACCTGGGCAGTATGGCCAGAGACTTTCTCTGTAAAGTGGGTTTTCCTCCTGCTTGTAGATCCATCTTAGGTGCGGTGGCTGAGGGACACGGAAGAGCTTTGGGGTCAGAGCCTCCGACTACCCTTTTGATTTCATAGTCTGATTACTCGATTAATCAAGGTCTCCAAGCCTGCGTCCTGATGGAGAGACTCTCAGCTCCAGAATAACAATGTCCTCCGGGGCCTTAAAGCTAGTGATTAATGGGGGGCAGGCGAGGGCAAGACGTTTGCCAAGTGCATGGACAGTGGAGAGCCTGGAGAGCTGAGCCCTAGATTAGGATGCCTTATTCAGAACCAGGACATAGCCCCATCAAGCTGTCTGCAGAGCTGCAGGCTGCGTAGACAAGACAGAGGATGCAAGCAGACGCTGGCTTGTTCCAGAGCATGTGAGACGGGGATGTTGTTGAGAGTTTGGTCCTTGCATTGGATAGTCCTGCTTCTGCTACTTATGTATGGCCAAACAGTGCTCTCTCAGGGCCTCATGTCCCCTGGTCTCCACTGGCCTTCTCCCCTGGAATACAGGCTCCCATGTGTCCTGACCCCCTCCTCCCCCAGGAGAGACACTATCTTGCATCTTCAGCTGGCCCCTACAGTGCACATACTCATACTAACCAAGGACTGCACCCGCCTTTCCTGCTCCTGTCCTTGTGTCTGTCCGTAAGAACTTGGCCTGAAAGCCTTTTTTCCCACACTCCTCCCCTGGGGAGCACCTTTGGGTGCCTATTGAGTGTGACCCTGTGGTTTTCATTCTAGTCTCTAATTCAGGCCAGCCTTGCCTGATTCCTGTGTGTAGCTTGAGGAGCTGGAACTATTGTCTCTGACATAGTTGGGGCTCCTGGGGTTCATAGCCTACAGGAGAGCAGGGTTCATACCCCAGCTGACCAGCGCTGAGGCCTGGGTATTCTCCACAATCCCCCTCGTTCAGCTGAGCTCCTGTCCCACCCGGGACAGCCCCAGACCCTAGAGGGTGTCCCATGGTCTGCTTCAGACAGACCGGCCAAGTAGTGCCTGGCCTGGGAGACAACCCCATGCACCTTTAGTGGAGCCAGTCTTGCAGATTAGTGGGGGATAATCGAGGTTTAATTACTCAGAAGGCACCTTGGGTGAAGGATTCATGGTAATTGCTATTTCCTCCTGATAGCCGCACGCAGCCGGTTTCTCCTGGTGCTTTGTAAACTAGAAGTGGTATGTCTCCAGGGGGCCAGCAGAGGAACCCCTAAGACATTGTGATGTGATATGATATGATATGATATGATATGATATGATATGATATGATGTCAGTGCCCCCCCCCCCAGAACATTCTTGCCTGAACGCTGCTGATGAGCAAGGCAGTGAACAAATGCCCTCCATTACCAGCCCACTCTCATGACTGTCACTGTTGCCTGACATCCTTCTGCCTCGAGAGCCCACTTGTGAGGTGTAAAATTTGGAGCCCAGAGCCGGGGCTCTCTGTTCAATGTCTGTTCAATATCTTCTTTGAGTCACTTTTCTGTGGAGTTCCTACTTTTAATGTAATAGTGTCACCATTAGTACCACCCAAAGGTCAGGCTGCTTACAGCTTGTTCTTTTCCTTTGGTAACGGGGAGCATAGCCCAGTTGGTGTAGTGCAGCCTTCCCGTCCCCAGCAGCTGTCACCTTAGGGCCTTGTCCGCCCCACCCTGCAACCTGCTTTTCTGTATGCTGCCCCTTCCTTAGGCTTCTGGCCCCAGAGCTGCCCCTTCATCTCTAGCCAGGCTGGCAATTTCACCTCCTCTTTTTCCTCCTCCCTCAGAGCTGAAGAAGCAAGTGGAAAGCGCTGAACTGAAAAACCAGCGACTTAAGGAGGTCTTCCAGACCAAGATCCAGGAGTTCCGCAAGGTCTGCTACACACTCACGGGCTACCAGATCGATATCACCACAGAGAGCCAGTACCGGCTCACCTCCATGTACGCCGAGCACAAGAATGACTGTCTCATCTTCAAGGTAGGATCCTGCCCTCTCTCTGGTCAGGGAGGAAGTCAAGCCCTTCCCTCCTGATGAAGGCACACATTTCAGAAGTTGACTGCTGACCCTTGGCCACCTCCAGCTTCTCCCTGCAGCTGGGGTCTCATGCTGGGTGTTCGGTCCCCATGTCTTCGTGTCTTGACTTCTAGGTGTCAACATTCCTGGAATGGGTGGAGGTGGCTGATGATATACAGTGTGTGCAGTGCCCCCAAGAGGGATGAAGTCTTTGGATGAAATCATTGAAATCATTGTTAGGCCACGGGGCTGCCTCAGTGTGCAGTTAGACCATGGCCAGAGGGATGGTCAGTGTGACACTGGGCACATGGGGTGAGGAGAAAAGCCCTGGCTCTCAGGTACACCAGGAGCAATGGCGTGAATGCCCTTCAAATTTACAGGAGAGGTCAGGCTGAACCACAGATAGACAGGAGGGTGTGACACCTGTGGGGGTGAGGTGGGCTCCCCAAGCGGAACCCTCTGAGTTGGAAGAAGCTCAACCTGGTGGAACTGTACATTGAGTCAAGGCCTACGGTGGCTTCCAGGCTTCTGGGCTAGGACAGTCATGCGGTGAGCTGGGCTCCAGAGCAGAACTGGATTTTTAGTGTCAGGCAGGAGGGTAAGGGGGAGGCTGTCCCACTGGATGTCACATGAGATCAGGGTGAAGAGACACCTGGCACCACCATGGGGTGGCTGCTTCAGGATGGTGCAGGATCCTGAGGGTGCTCATCTGGCTCTGGTGCCAACTGTCCGGTCATCAACCTACCTTCTCCAGCCCGTGTCTCTCCATCTTGAGTCAGAGCTGTGTCTCAGCTGGGGGACCGCACACACCTAAAGATCACAGCATTTCTTTTTGATTACTTGGTCTTCTTAGGTCATGTTCATCCATTCTTACACTTTGTGAAACTCTTAAACTTTCAAATGAGTAATATATTCATACATTCAAAGGCTCTAAAGTAAATAAACTGCCAGAAATATACTTCTTCACTTTAGATAATTCTGTATCATCTTGAATAATTCAGGGTTACTTGTGGGTGTTAATTTAACACGTTGCAGAAATCCCATGTTTTTTTTTTTTTCTTGCCAAGATTACGTAAATAAGCAGAATGTACAGTTTTTATGAATGGTCACTGTTTAACATATTGCTCCTCATAGCCAACGTTATAAGTTATGAGAAGAGTTTTTTCTGGAAGTAATTAATCTTATTCAAAGGATAACATTCCAAAGTATTTAATATCTATAGGTAGTTGAAAGTAGTGAATATCCAAAAGTAGAACACAACTCATTCATAATCCCACCACCAAGAGCCCACCACTGCTGCCTTTGCGATGTGTTTCCCACCGTGTCTCGCTCATGAAGGTATGGTTGCGGGTATGTTCAGTGTCCAAAACCAGGACCGTGGGTTCCACTCTATATGCTATTGCATGTCTTTTTAAAATGATGTCTGCAGGGGCCTTGTTGCTGTCTGTCTTTACCCATGATGCACTCTGTCCATCCAGCTGTGTGTCCTTTTCTGCCTACAAGTCTCAGATCAGCTGGACTTTTAGTCCTTTCCCCACACAGGGACCTTGGCACTGCTACTTCCAACACCTTAATCTCTGGCCCTAACCACACAGTAGCCTCCTAGCTTCTTAACTGCCCTTGGCTCGGGCATGGCAGGATGTTGTTGAACAGACTGGGGTGCCATCCCAGTGTGGCCCTCTAGTACCCCAAGCTTAGCAGGAATACCTGCTCATCCTCCACCTTTGAGTCTTTGTGCCCACCTCCACCCCCTGCCTCCAAAAGAGAAGAGAGTCCCTGGGATGGGGAGTGAAGGGGCAGAGCTGACCCCCTCGGAGAAGTGGCTCACACAGCAGGGCGCTCAGTGACGCAAAGTGTGCTCCTGGCCCCACACTCTGATGTGCAATGCAGAGTGGTGCGTTGCACCCCAGGCTGCATTTTCACCCCTCAGGCCTCACTGGGTTATGGGGGTCATTAAATGAGGCCATGAAGAACTGCCAATTTGGAGGCAGGACCAAAAGCTCCTTCCTGGACCTGGTAAAGGCAGCCAGTTGGTGGGCCTGGGTGTCTCATTGCCCCAGGACCAGGAGCCATAGTGATGCCAAGGAAAGGCATAAAACTTAGAGTTGAAGTATGAGGATCAGTGCCCTCGCACTGCCCTTCCCCTCAGTCTCTTCATCTGTGAGTTAGGGTAGCAGGAGTTCAAGTCTGTACAGTACCCACCACAATGCCTGACACAAGGCATGCCCCAAGTGCGTCCATGCTGAGTTTTGGGATCTTCTGGGCTTTTGTTTGTGAGAAGTGAACCCTCAGCAGACAGAAGCAGCTCATCTATACCCATATTTGTCCCATGGGATCCCCATTTCTGTCTCCCCTGACTTGAGTCGCTCTGTACATCCTACAGTTGGGCCCTGGTGAGTTTGTACCAGCCCAACAGCAAGGCACAGATCTGGTCCCACACACCTTCTCCAGGAAGATGTCCTATGTGCCCAAGTGATGGGACCCCATCTTCCATTAAAACCCCTCTCAGGACACAGGTCACTTTCCATTTGGTTGATGGTTTTGTGGGTGGCCTTTTTTCTGCTAGTTTTGGTGTGCTCGGAGGGCAGGAGCCACGCCATGTCTTTGGGTCCTCAGCAGGCCCAGCCTTGCACCTTTGCCTAAGTGAGACCTTCAGTGCTTGTATGGATGTGAACAAGGGAATAGGAACCCCATCCCCTCAAACCCAGAACCTGGCCAGGCCTCAGGCCCCCCTGTCCTCCACCAGAGCTTGCCTCAGGAACTATTTGCCAGTATCAGATGCCGAGACAGAGCCTCTGACAGGAGACCACAAAGTCCTGGGGAGAACAGGGGAGGAATTTTGGGCAAGCCTCAACCCAATGCTATTCCTCTCCCATTGCCCTTAGGGTCTCTAGACCATCTCTTTTGCCCATGGAACAGACAGGACTGTGAGTAAAAGGCCTGAAAGGGGAGTTCTGTGTCATTAGGCTTCACTGGCCTCCAAAGAGTACAGAGACCTTAAGTGGGGAGGTAGGAGAGGCAGTCCAGGTCCTCTTGGCCTGGGGGCATACTCCCTAGGAACTTCCCCATAATGTCCTGGCACATGGCAGAGGACCTGCTCTGGCCACAGCTGGCACCACTGTTGGGCAAAGCAAAAGTCATGATTTCCTGTCTTCAGCAAACTCAATCCTCCAAGGCTTTAGTGAATCAGATGTCACACCAATCCCCAGTGTGTCTGTGGGAGAGAAGACAAGGAGAAGGGAGACTAACTCAGCCCTGAGGGCATAAGAGGCCATCAAGGGAGCCAGACTGAGTGGCCCTTGTTGCTTTCTTCTAAACTCGGAGAGCCTGGGAGTCCATGTGTGCACATGTGTGCTAAGGCCTGTCCCTGCCTGGCACCCCTCCTATGTAATCCCCTCTAGGGAATTAGTGTTTTGCCTTCTCTCCAGGGCTGCTTGCAGGCTCCCTGACAGTGAGGAACTCTCCCTGGCAGCAGAACTCCTCATGGGATAGCAGGGCAGAGCTCCAGGCAGCTCCCATGGGCCCAGCCTGCCCATCCATTAAGCATCTTTCTCTTCTCTGCGTTTCCTGGCCCCAAGTGAGTGCCCTTGGTTGGTCACTGCACTCTTGTGGGGCTCACTCTCCCCACCTGTATTGGGAGCTTGTTCCAGAAGCTCTGGATCCTTCTCACCCTGCCTTCTGGGTTCACAGCAGCTTCCCAGCCAGCCCAGTTTTCATTAGGGCCACAAGGAAGGTTCTTAATGCGTACTGTGGCCCTGATGAGATTCTGCAGGAACAGAGACCAGCCCAGGGGGTGCAGGGCCAAATGACCTGCCAAGCCCACCCTGCCATTTCCAGGGCTGCCTCAGGGCACTGCGCTTGGGGGCTGCACCACAGATCAGCACAGGGCAAGTGAATCAGGCTGGGAAGGATTGCATGAAATGACAACCTCCTGGCCACTTTAGTTTCCCCAAGAAGATTTTCAGGCAGGAAGGGGGCTGAAGGCAGTTAGAAATAGCTAAGTGCTCTTCCAGTCGGGTAGGCGCTGCAGATGTGCGTGGGGATAATTGAGGGTTTTGCGCTGCCCCACACAGCTCCACTGGAGAGGAGACGGGCGGCCTGGCTGCGGGGGTGGAGAGCTGCCGGCCCAGCCTGCTCGGGAGAAGCGGGAGCTCTCAGCCAGCACCCCAGCAGGGCCTACCGCCTTCCCATCCCTCCCCAGGCAAGAAATGCTCCTCACAGCCCCCAGAGTGTTCTTGGAAAGGGTCTATACTGCCCTGGTCCACGTGAGGGAACCTGTGGAGGTGGGTGGGTTTAGAAACTCCGTGTGGGCAGGATCATGTTCATGGCCCTGTCTCTCCTCCAAGCCCTTCTCTTTCTCTGGTCCTCAAGGGTGTTCCTCCATCCTAAAGTTCCCAGGGCAGAAAGTTCCCTGTGACAGGAAGAGCAGACCTGGCGGTATGAGTGTGTAGTTTAACACAAGGCCAGGGCCTCACAGGGGATAAATCACCGGCTGAGGTACCTGGGACACAGCTGCAGTTTTGTGGGTACCCCTTTCCTCCCTGTCCTGGCTTTTCTCAGGGTCCTTTAACAAACCACCGGCCCCTTCATTGCCTCTTCCAAATGACCCCTGGTTGTTGGGCGCTGGGGATGAGCAGAACAGGGTCTGACCCAAGGTTGTTTGGTATTAG
The DNA here is from genome assembly GCF_964194135.1 of Talpa europaea. Lineage (NCBI taxonomy): Eukaryota > Metazoa > Chordata > Mammalia > Eulipotyphla > Talpidae > Talpa > Talpa europaea. The sequence continues at coordinate 72,273,397 of NC_140079.1, forward strand.
GGGGATAGAGCCCCAGACCAAGGCCCTTCAGGTATATCAGGCTTGCCAGTGGCCTGCTCACCCTGGAAAGCTTTCCAGACAGGCTCTCCTGTCTGTGTTTGACAGGATGTGGTCTTCCCACTCTTCCTCAGAGCCCTGTCCCCTAACATAGCGTGACTCCAGCCAAGGACCATAGACTCATGAACCAGGGACCTGGCGGCCAGCTGGGGCATGTTGGCACAGGTTGAGATCTGTGCAGGGTGTATTGCTCCCTGAAGAAGTGTTCCATTTGCTTTCTGTGGGTGTGGTGTGACCTTCGAGCTGCCTATTCTTTTCTCTTAACACAGGATATAAACAAGCAGGTTTCCCCACCACCCTCGGGTGCTCATCATGCTCAGAGCAGGCACCTTTCCGTGCCTCCCTCACTGCCCCAGCACAGCACCTGGGGTAAACCGCCTCGGTACTGCTGGTCTGATGGCTGTCCAGGCCGCAGACCCCTGCAGCACACTGAATGGGGCAGGAGGCAAGGAGGCAGCCCACAAGGGCAGCAGAGGCAGAAGGGGTCCACCATCAAGGAGGGGAGGGCCTCCTGGGAGTCCTCTGCTACCCCAATGCTCTTTTCCTCTTTCTCACACCTCCACTGGACAGCACCTGGCACAGAGTCACCTGGGAGAAGGACTTGGACAGGTTGAGAGAAGAGACACTTGAGCTACAGCCCCAGCATCCCCAGTGGCACTGGACTAGAGCTGGGCAGCGAAGCCTGAAACAGCACAGGTTACCATGGCAACTGCTTTAGCTAGAGGAGGAAGGAATTAGGGACCGGGAAGACCTAGCCCTGCCCTGTGCTGGAACCCCTCACCCGCTCATGGCATCTTGAAACCCCAGCTCCAACCCACAAATTCTGGAAGCAGGAGTTGTCTCCATGCGACAGCTCTCCTTGTCAGATGACCTGAAACCAGCCCCATGGGTCCCAAGACACAAGACCTCAGTGACACTAATGTGCTGTGGTCTCCTTCACCTGGCACTCTGCCACGGCTTGAACTTCAGACCCCATTAAGCTCTTTCTCATCTCCATGAGTTGGGACAGAGGGGCATCAGGGAGGAATTTTAAGGTACGCCCATGACTTCCAGGTGGCGAAGTGGGATGACACATGGTCTGGGCTTTATCCGCAGTCTAGGGCCCCATGTCAGGAACACCACCCTGGCTAGGCAGCAGGAGGGGCTTCCCACTCCATCACCTGTTTCAAGACCCTCATGGTTGGTGTGATGGTCTAATGGAGTTTGCTATGGACGTGTGATTGATCCAGGTAGTTTTGTACTTTGTTGTCTCCATGTGTGGTAACCCCCGATCCTAATACCGAGACAACCCAAGGTTACAAAGGGTTAAATGAGGAGTGGGTTCACAGAAACGGTGGGAGAGCGAGCCACGGAGCCCCCAAGGTCCTGTTCTTACAGGGCCACTGCCACTCCAGCACCTGCGTCAGTCCTCCTGTGCCAGACTCGTGACCCTTCCTCCTCTGTCTGCCCCCTCACTTGAGACATTCCCTGTGCCAGTGCTGTGCCAGCCACTTTCCTGTGCTTTTAGATCTGGTGATGTTTTGGAATTAAAGTCCCTGTGTGATTAAAGTGAGAATTACAAATGAAATGCAAATGTGGACCTGGGAACACCCAGCTAGATGACTTACCAGCCCCCTACCAGGGCTGTGGTGCTAACAGGGCCCATAACCCTGTGTGCCTCCCTGTGCCTCTAAGGTAGATGTTTGTGGGGGAGGAGGGGAAATGGCACTGAAGTCTGGCAGGTGCTCCTAAGAACTTACCTACTAGGGATCAAGCATATGGGGGAGAGAGGGTACCTTCTCCCGGCACTGAAGGTGAGTCTTGGAGGTGGTAGAGAAATTCCATTTGTCCCCTGGCTCACCCCAAGTGTAGCTGGACCACAGGGTCTGGCCAAGATTAGTTTAAACAAACCCTGTGCTACCTCTTGTTAGCCAAGCACCCTCAGGAGAGCCTCTTACCCCACTGGGCAGTTGTGACAATGTAGATTCATACTGGCTAGACCATAACAGTACAGGTACAAGACACTCAGCTGCCGGCTCTTTGGCTGATACTGCCCCGGTGGGTGCCATCTTGCCAGCCAAGTAAGCAGCAGACCTCCCAGCCCAAGCCCCAAGCTCAGACCTAAAAGTCGGAGCAAACCATGAGCCTTTCACCCTCCCCCGCACACCATGGTTCTGTCTCGATTTTCACAGAATAATTGAGACCCCAGGACACCGAGTCTTCATCTGAGCTCACACCTTAGTTTATGGACCAGGAGGACAGTAACATCTAATCAGTTCATGCAGGGGGGTCCAGGCGTTTGAGTCAATTCCTAGAACCCAAGTTGGAGTGTGTCTGTTTTCAAGTTGTCTGAGTCACAGAAAGGATTTTGCTTCATTTTCTATTGCTTTTAAAGCAGAAGAAATACTGGCCTGAGGGCTCCTCGGTCTTCTCTGCATGAGCCTGGCCTCAGCCTGTCTATAAATGAGACCTAGCTGTGACCTGACTTGTCACACCCTTTCTTGCCCGACCCACAAGAGACTTCGCCCAGAGAGCTTTGATGGGCCAGGAGGTAGGGCTGGAGAGCAGGCCCTGCCTGGGTTGGCCCTCAGGCTGCCAGCCAGGGAGCTGCTGAGCTAGTTCCCAGCTTCCGTTGACCTGGAGAGCTGTTCCCCTCTGCCCCCAACCCGTATCCCCAGGCATCAGCATACAGGCTCCTTTGGAGGAAGTACATAACCTAGCCATGTGTGATGCCAGCTGCTGGGTCCCCAGGCAGACAAGGCAGCCGGTGACCCCTCACCTCCACTCTGACCCAGGACCCAAATCCAGGGCTGCCAGGCCTGGCAGCAAGACTTCAAGAGAACTGCTCATCCACCATTGATGGGCCTGGGTCTGACACCCAGGGTTGGGAGGAGGCCTTATCCCTCTTCTGCAGGGATATTTGCTGTTTGTGCCCAGCCGTGTGGTCTCGGTCTCAAGGCCTGGCTGAGGAATGGTGACATGTGAGCCTGTGCATACATGAGCAGCCTTGCAGGAAGTGAGAACTGATCGACTCCCACCTGCAAAGTCCAGGGAGGGCAAACTCACCACTCTCTCCACGTCCTCCCCTGACAGGCAATCAGGACCATTCACCAGGCGGCTGTGGAAGGACGACTTGTGGAGCATTCCAATCTCCTCCTGCAACAATGAGATCTAGATAGACACTTTAATTTGAATTTGCCTTTTTTGGGTCCCTGAATTTCAAATGGAGTTGCTTTTAATGCATGCTGACTTCAAAACCTCTCTCATTTCTTTAACTGAGGAGGCCAGACTGAGCCCGCCTGGAATTTGAATGATTCGGAAGCTTTGTTGGTCACGTAGAAAGTGTGGGCCCTAGCCCATCTGCCCAAACATGCTGGCACAGTGACGAGGTACTAGGGGCCTGAGCTTGTTTATCTGGAGGGCTCCAGGCAAAGCTGCCACTTCTCGGTGTTTGCTAGGCCATTCTGTGGAGGAGGACTTGGCTGTTCTGGGTCCTGGAGCTAGGCTTGCACAGCAGTGAGACATAGCCCCTAGCTCAGGATAAGGAAATGCTTGCCGACCTGGGCTTGGAAATTTGCAGAGATGCGTACAGAACTGGCTGACTTGATGAATAGTGAGAGCTGCATTCTAGTCACTGGAGGTGCTCAGGAAGAGGCTGGTGACTTCTTGGCAGTAATAAGAATGAAATGAGGGTTGGAATAGATGACAGCTTCTTCCTATGAAAATGAACCATCTCCTTTCAGCCGTCAATGTCTCCCACCAGTGTCAGGCAACACAGTGCAATGGAAAGAGTTATTTTCAACTCCGGGGCTGTGAAAAGATGCCATGATCAAGGCCTCAGAATTCAGGGCTGTGGGCCACACCCCATGGGATTCAGGAGGAGAACAGGGTCAGGGAAAGCTGGTGAGGAGTCAAAGTCAGCAGGGCCCTTGGGGAGTCTCCCAGTGCCAGGCATAGGCAGAGGCCCTGCAGTGGTGCCTAAGGAAAAAGCAGACCTGGTACTCAAGTCACCTCCCTGGCTGCCAATCAAACACAGATTCATTAATACCTGTGGCTTCCTAATTATAAAAGTAATTATAGTATAGAAGGTCTATCAATATATAAGAAAATGTATGGAATAATATTTAAGTCGCTCTTAATCCATCACCTGAAGACAGGAAAGTGGCCTGTCTGTTCCCTTTCTGTGTTCTCTACTTAGGTTCTATGTTGATGTTTATATATCCTGGTAAAGTAGGAACCATAATATATAGTTTTGTTTCCTGCATCATTCATTTAACACTATATCATGAGCATTTTACACTCAATTAAATACTCCTCACAGTGATGATGTTTAATGGTTGCATAATGTGCTGTTTTGTGGTTGTGCCATAATTTATTTCAAATATTTCCTTGTGGTTGGACATTCAGCCTAGTTCCTTTATTTTATTTAGTTACTTGCTGTAATAAAAGAGCATCACACCGCTTGCCCATTCACACAAATCTTTTTCTTCATCGCCGATTATTTCTCTAGATGAGGTTCCTAATGGATTATGAGTTAATCCAATTAGATTATTAGTTTAGGGGTGTGACCTTTTCCAAGCTTATATTTTATTTGTTTGGAACAGTAAGCAGTAAGTAGACTTCAGGGCATGAAGTTTGGCTCATCCAGTAGGAACACTAATACTATGGTCTGCGGGGGGGCTTTAGAGTACTCTGACTTTATGATTAACAATCCTAATCAGATTGCATAGTGATGCAGTGGGCAGTTCCTGTCACCCTGTCTTACAGATCAGCAGACTGTGGCCTGAAGTCCAACAGGTAGACACGCTGTGGCTCCTGCCAGGCCCTGGACACACTGGTTCATGTTTCCTGGGGGAAAGATGGCCTGACACTTGTCTACTCACCCCCTGCACCAATTCTCAGCTCAGTCTCCCCAGAGAAATAGCTTTCTCCCTTTGCCACAGCCTGCACATTGCTCCTTCCCCACAACCACTCCTGTCAGGAGCCCAAGCAAGGGGCCAGTGCAGCTGGAAGCACCAGGGGGCCAAGGGCAGGGGCCAAGCCTGCTAGAGATGGTTCAGGATGGCTGAGGACCAGCCAGTCTAGCTGAAGCTCTCCCAGCATTCGGTGTGTGAGCAATGCGTGCTTCTCTGCCTCTTCCATGGAAAACCCTTGGCCTCCTGGAAGCCAAATCTCATAGGTCCCTGGCTGCCCTTGGCCATGGTTGGCTAAAGAGAGGGCTAGAGAGACCATCAGGCACCCAGGGACAAGAGCACACATGGAGCTGGAGAATAGCAAGCTCCTAGGGAGCACACATGTGGAAACCGGGTGACATGCACACTGGCTCAGAGGTGGAAGAGAGATGGCTAACTGTGGGAGAGGGGACCTCTACGTGCCTGAAATTGGGCATGCGGGAGAAGAGACAAGGAGCAGGGAGGGCTGGGGCTGAGTGACCCAGATGTTGGGGCAGCACAGTAAGCTCTCAGTGGGCCAGTCTTGAAAATGTCACTTCTTTAAATTAACGCAGGAACAGCAATAGAGCAATTCCGACAGACTTTACAGTCTGTTCCTCACCCCTCACCTTAGGCAACCAATCATCCACTCCCTGTCACTGTGGGTTTGCCTTTCCTAAAATTTCATTTAAATAGACTCTGGCTCTGTGTGGTTTGTTCTGTTTATTGATGAGTGGTGTCCTCCATGTGGATGGACTGGTTTCTTTCTCCATTCACCTGTTATGGACACTTGGCCTGCTCCCAGGTTCAAAGCAAATGAATACAATACTGCAAAGTCTTTGGGTAGACATTGGCTTTCTTTTTTCTTGGAGTGGAATTGTAGGGTTATATGAAAAGTGGATGCTGAACTTCCTTAAAACGGCCGAATGGTTTTCAAAAGTGGTTTCCTATTTTCCACCCCATGTAAGAAGACCTCAGTCCATCCATCCCCTTCAGCAATTGGTGGTGTGTCCATTAATGTGACCACTTATAGGTGTTCAGGGCATTGCATGTGGTTTCACTTACATTTTCTGGATAACAATGTTGAGTGCCTTGTGCTTTTTTCCCATTTGCGAATCTTCCTTTGTGAAGTGTCTGTTCAAGTTTAACGCCACCACAGTCCCCACCCGTTTTCCAGTGGGTTGTTTGTCTTACTATTAACATTTTTAAGAGTACTTTGTATATCTGAATAAAAGTCCTTTGTCAAATAGATGAATTTTGAGTATTATTACAAAGGAGTCTTACCTTTTTTATGGTGTGTTACAAAGAGAAGGTTTTTTTATTCTGATGAAATTCAATTTGTCAGTGTTTAAAATTTATGAGTCATGCTTTTTGTGTCTCTTAATCTCAAAAATCTTTGCCTACCCAAGGTGTCAAAGAGCTTTTATCTATGTTTTCTTCCAGATGCTTAATAGTTTCAGCTTTTATATTCATGTCCATAGTCTATTTCGAGCTAATATTTGCTTATAATATGAGGGCAGGGTCAAAGTTCTTTTTTATTTTCCAATTAGATGTCCAGTTGTTCCAGCAACATTTGTTTAAAAGAGCATCCTTTCCTGCTTGATGTGGTTCTGTTTCTGTACTGTCTGCTCTTCAGTGGATCTGTGTGTCTTTATGTGCTGGTCCTGAGGTCCTGTAGCTTTACAGCAGGTCTTGAAGTCAGGGAAGGTGAGTCCTCTTGTTTTGTTTTTTCTTTACCAAAATTGTTTTAATGTAGTTCCATATGCCTTTTAAAATCAGGTTCTATATCAGTCCTGCTGGGATTTTAATTGAGCGTACATTTAATCTGTTGATCAGTTGGAAACAATTGACACTTTAACAATGTTGAAACTTATAATCCATGGGATGGTAAATTTCTTCACTTATTGCATCTTTAATTTCTCTCAACAGTGTTTCTTTTTCAAGTACAAGTCTTATCTATATTTTATTATATTTATTTCAATTCCATATTTTTATGCTATTGAAAATGGTCTCATATTTTTATTTTCAATTTTTTTATTCCAAATACATAGAAATAACTGATTTCTAGATATTGACCGTAACTGTGACCTTAATTCTGGGAACTTTTTGTAGCTTCTTTAGAATTTTCTACACAGGCAAAAATGTCATCTGCAAAAAGTAGTCTGTAGTTTTGTTGTTCTCACGTTAATGCTTTGTTTGACTTTGTATGACGGCAAGGCTTGCTTCAATATGAATTGGGAAGTGTTCCCTTTTCTACTTTCTGAAGAATTCGTGTGAGATCGGTATTATTTCTTCCTTAAATATCCAATAAAATTCACAAGTCAGGTCATCTGGGCCTGAAATTCTTTTGTGTGGGGGAAGTATTTAAAGTTATGTGTTTAATTATTTAATAGGCAATAGTACTGCTCAGAAGTCCTATTTCTAGTTGAGTCAATTTTGGTAATTTGTGACTTGGTGGGAGGAGGGGATATAATTCATCGATACCATTGAGTTTATTGGTATACAGTTGCTCATAATATTCTGTTTTTCTTTTTTGTATATGACAAATATGTAATTTACCGCTTTCATTCATAATATTGAGTTTTCATCACTGTCTTTTTCTTGCTCAGTTTATCAATTATATTGATTTTTTTCTCAGATTTTATTCATTTGCCATTAGTTCACATACCTATATAACTTGGGGAGCACTACTTCATGCCTCACCCACTGTCCACCAACTCTCCGGTCTTGTTAATCTTTAAGAGTACCAGCTGTAGGGTTCGTTGATTTTTCTCTAATACTTGTTCCATTTTCTATCTCCTGCATTAATCTTTTATTTCTACTTACTTTGGAGTTATCTTTTCTAGCTTCTTAAGGTGGAAACATAGATCACAGATTTGGGACCTTTTTCCTTTCCTATTATAAGCACTTAATACTGTATATTAGCCCCTAAACGCTGTTTTAAATGCATCCCACTATTTTTTATATATCATTGTGATTTTTTTATTCAGTTTAAAATGTTTTCTGATTTCCCTGTGATTTTTTTTTTTTTGATCCATGTTGATTGGGTCAGATTATTTGATAGTGTTCAGGTTTTCTATATCCTTACAGATTTTCTGACTACTCATCCTATTAATTTATTAAAATCCCCTAAGTTGGGGTTTTCTATCCTTTCAGTTCCATCAGTTTTTTCTTTCCATATTTTAAAATTCTGTCTTTAGATACATATGTCAATAGAATTGTTATGTTTTCATGAATTGCAATTATAATTATGAATGTCTTCTACTCTAATAATTTTCTTGTACTGAAGTCTGGCTTAAATAACATTAATAGAGCCACTCCAGCTTTTTTACAATTTTTTTACAATTCATTGTGTACCCTATAGATTGATTGATTGAGTTCCAGTTTTTACTTTTAACCTATGTGTCTTTATACTTTGAATGGGTGTTTTTGTAGATAAGATATAGCTGAATCCTTTTTTTTTATACCACCCTGATAATCTCTACCACTTATATTCAATATAATTTATATGCTTGGGTTTAACTCTGCTCTGACTTGTTTTTTTCCTTTTTGTGTCATACATTTGTGTATCTTTTTTCCATTTTCCTATGTTCTTTTCGACTGATTTTTTTTTTTGGTTTTTTTTTCTTATATTTTAAAAGGATAGGTTTGTTAGTAAAATGAGGGGGAAAAAGGCACCTGCATAGTCACAGGTGGGCAGGAGAGCTGCCACTGCTGCTTTGCAAAGGGAAAAGGTTTGTGAAAAGAAACACCTGCATAGTCACAGGCAGTCAGGAGGAGAGCTGCTTAGACTGGGTATTTTTAGAACTCCATGTTTTCTCCAACATGGTGTATTAAATATACCTCTTGTTTTGTTTTCTTCTGTTTAGGTTTTTTTGGTTCTCTATAATCAGCAAACTTTGTCTATAACAAAACAGATAGCAAATATTTTAGACTTTGGATACTATACTAGCTCTCTGTACTGTTATAAGGCAAAAGGAGCCCATCAATATCACATAAACAAAAAAGCTGGACTGTATTCCAGTGAACCTTTATTCTCAAAAGCAGACAGTGAGCAGAACTGGTTGGTCACTTCATGGTGGTGGCAGCCTCTGCTCTAGGGCTCGCAGCAGGTGCCAGTAGCATCATGGTACACCTTCAACTATTATTCTACTTAGCATAATGCAATGACAGCAGCATTGTTCCATTTTTCACATTTTTTGTGCAGTTGTTATACTTTTATGTTGTTATTTTTATTTTAGAGAGTATTATAATTTAAATGAAAATAAATCAAAAATGCTTATAAAAGTGCTCTTTTAGCTCTCATCCCTTCTTTGTGTTAATCCAAATTTCCATCATTTTTCTTTTGTGGGAATTACTTCCTTAGTGAATATTGTATTTTAAGTCTGTCACCAAATCATTTTCTCAGCTTTTCTTTCTCTGAAAAATGTCTTTATTCCCCCTTTATTTTTAAAGGATAGTTTCATGGGATTCAGAATTGTATGTTGACAGTCTCTTTTTCCTTTCACAATCTAAAAATAATTGTTTTGTTGTTTTCTGGCTTTCTTGAGTTCTGAGGAAAAGTCTCCTAGCAATCTTAACCTTTGTTTATTTGTATGTAATATCTTTTTCCTTAGGCTGATTTTAAGATATTCATTGGTTTATTCTGCTTGTAGTTCATTCATCATGCTTCTTGGATTTATAAATTTATAGTTAATCAAATTTGGAATTTTCAAGCTGTCATGCATTAAGTATTGTTTCTGTACCCCTCCCCTTTTTTCTAGGACAGAGAGAGAAAATCTTTTCTGTGCTTTATTTGGATAGCTTTTGTTGTTTTATCTTGAAGTTCACTAACTTTTCTTCTGGTGTATCTACCTGCTATTAACCTCATACAGTACATTTTTCATTTCAGGTGTTATTCATATCTAAAAGGTCCATTTGCTTCTTTTTATATATCTTAATTCCCCCCCCATTTTAGTTATTTGTTGGTGTGTAACAGATTACTTCAAAACTTAGTATCATAAAAATGACAAATATTAGTCATCACAGTTTTTTTTAGATCTATATTTTTTACTTCAAATTTATTGATTTTAGATACATAGATTTAACAGTTAAAAGAAAAGGCAAGGCATAGTTTTACTTCTAAGTATGGGCTAGCAGGGCTTTGTCTATCTGTAGTTAATATAAATATTCATATTACATTTCCTTGCCAATTAACTTGTACTTGTTAATCCCTGCTGAGATTTCACTCATCCATCCCCCAATATTTACTAATTGCCCAACAGAATGCTGGCACCATGGGAACAACAAAGATGAATAGTACCCAGATGCTACCCTCACTTTTTTAAATACCTATTACAGTAGCAGCCAACTTCATGAATACTGACTTTTACAGAGCCATAAAGTTATACAAGTTTCTATTTTAAAGTATCTGGTTCTAATTTACTGAAATAATGTGCTGAAATAACTACCAAAGTGCTAAATTTGATTTATGGAGACACTGTAGCACATTTTCCCATCATGCTCTTGTACAATATATTTGCTGCCCTATTTATTATAGTTAGAAAGATTATGGACCTTATTTTTAAATCTGCTCTGTGATTTTGCTGATTTTATTTATAAGTGCCATATGATAAAATAAGTCTAGTAAACAATAATATTGTTAAGAGATTAACATATATAGAGAAACTCATGTGATAAATGAATGTTAAAAACTTTGACATTATGCCAATCCTCTTCTTTACAGGTCAGACCCATACTTTGGGGAGTGGCAAGGGGAGTTTATATTTAAATAATACTCTGCTACTGTAAGGGAGGCAAAGCAGTTATCCCTCTTCCCTTCTAAGTTCTTGGCTAAGAGATGCCCCATAATAAAAGACAGATTAGCAGGAGAAAACAAATAAAAGTTTAGTATTCAGTATACCTATTTTATATGTGGGAGAAACCTTGCAAGGTTGAGTAACTCCACAAATGGCCAAAGTCTCCTTAAATAGTATCTTAAGCTAAAAGCATAGGAATTTGGGAGGAAGGGGAAGACCATTTTAGGGAGATGATCAGAAAAGTCACAGTAAACCAGAGTGGCGTGGTTGTTATGCACACTTACGCTGCTGCCTTCTCCATTGTGTTATCTCAGTGTTGAAAGCTAGGAATGTCGGAGCAGTTCAGCTGGTGGTTCTGGTTCAGGGTCTCTCCACGGGATACAGTTCAACTGCTGGCCTGGTTGTGTCTTCTGAAGGCTTGATGAGGTCAGAGGATGTTCTTTCATATTCATTGGTGTGGCTCCTGGAAGAAAGTTCTACTTCTTCCCCATGTGGATCTCTCCATAGGGCTGCTTGAGTGTCCTCCTAAGAAAACATCTGGTGAGTGTTGAGAGATCCAGCTGGAGACAAAATCATCTCTATTTTGTACAACCTTATCTTGTGAGTGACTGCTGTTACTACTGCTGTCTTGTAATGAGCATACAAACCAACCCCATATACTATAGGAGAAGACTGCCCACAGATGTGACTACCAGGAGGCCAATTGTTGGAAGCTATCATACACCTCATTATGCTCATGTTTTCTTTTAAATCCTTGGGCACATTTATAATTGCTGTTTTGAAGTCCATGGCTGCTAATTCCATCATTTCTGAACCTATTTCTGTTGCTTGATTTTTCTCTTGGTTTATAGGTCATGTTTTCCCTTTTTGTGTGCTTAGTAATTTTCTGTTGTATAGTGAACACTGTGAATATGATGATGTTGAATGTCTGAATTTTATTCTCTTCCTTTGAAGAGTGCTGGCTTTTTCTGGTAGGTGATTAAGTTATTTATGGTAAGATGGAGCTCTTCAGGACTAGCTTTAAGCTTTGCAGGGCTTATCTAGATTTGCTTATTCTAGGGCTCGGTAAACTCACCTACAAACATGTAACCTATCTGGGGTTTCTAGTAAATGCCATGGATGCTCACCAAACACTGTGGCTGCTAGAACTCATGGTTCCCACTCTCAGAGGAGCTTTAGGAGTATTCTCCTGGCAGCTCTATTGTCTTTGCTGAGCCTGGTACAGACCCTCTGTGCAGATGGCACTCTCCCTGCTTAGCACCATCCTCTGCAGAACTCCGTCCTGCAAAGAATGTCCTATGTGATCAGCCTCCATCCTTATGACCTCATGTTGAGCAAGACTTCAACATGAATTTTGGGGAACACAACCCAGTTCATACAACTTGCAGCTTGCTCTTTCACCTAGCATCAGATACTCCTCCACACCCGCATGTGTATGAACTACACAACAGAACATGTGCGATTGTGTATCAGTAGGATCCTGTTACACCTGAGAGATTAGAACAGTCTCTTCTACTTGCGCAACCTTCTCCTATCCGCCCCTAGCCATGGAGGCACCAGTTGTGGACCTGTGTATTCCGTTCCTTGTGCCCATCTGCCTGAAGCCACAGACACCCTGAAACCTGGAGTTCTCAGTGGCATTTCCAGCCTAGAGAAGAGCAGGCTTTCATCCAGGCAGAGGGTTGTTTTCTCCTTGGTCCTCAGCTCCTGCTCCCTGTGAGCTGGGTCTTCAGTGCAGGTCCTGATTCACCACTAAGGCCAGCCTCCCTGAGTTGCTCTGGCTGGCATGGCAGGCAAGGGAGGGAGAGGCAGGAAGGGTCCTACTCCCATAGGGTGGTTGGGGACCGCTCCTAAGCAATCTTGACTGGGAAGGAAGAGGGACCTTCCCCAGACAGGGGCCTGGGTCACCGGACACGAGGGAACGGACACGAGGGAACTGGAGTACTTGTGCCTACATCTCGGCAGAGAAGGAAGCCCAGGATTTCCTCAGACAGCCTCTGCTCCAGCCTCTGCAGAGCATCCTAGACCAGGCCGTGGCCTGCCTACTGTGTGTAGGTGCCCTGGGTCCCCCAGCAACCCCTGGTAGGACACAAGCTGCTTGGCTGGGGTTTCATGGATCTCACCAGTGACAGAGGGGTCAGAGTATTCCCATCCTCTCCCCCAGTTTTTTCCCCCTCCCCTGCCCCAACACAGGCCTTTCTCTTAGCTGCCGGGAGTCCTTCTCCTCCTCCTTGTGCCCAGCCCACCCTGCCTGCTTGCAGGAGCATGTGGTTTTTAAGAGATGTTTTCCCTTCCCAGGTCAACGTCTGAGCCTGCTGGGCAATCGAGGAACTACTCTCCATCTTTATCTCCACCAGGCTGATTGGGCAGTAGCTCAGCGCCCCTCTGGGCTTAAGGAAGCCACACTCAACCTCCCATGCTCAAGTGCTGTGACATTATGCCTCCTCCACCACCTCTGCTTCTCCCTCCCCTAGCAGGCTGTGCCAACTCCAGAGAACTTAGGTCTAGCATGGGGGCTTCCAGTACCCCTAATATGCCTTCGTTCCCTTTGGCCCAGGGAGCAAGCTATAAAGTCTGCTTCCTCAAACCCCTGCCCATCCCAGGACAAGTAGATCCCCTGCATGTCCTGTCGTCCTGCGCACAGAGGCCATTGTTCTGGCCACGATCATGTGGTTGCTGTGTACCCCAACCCTCCAGGCTGAGAGCTCTGGAGGCTTCAGATCTCACTCATCTTTGTACAGTGATGAACACTGTGTGACCCCAGCACCCAGCCCTGTCTGCTAACCGGCTGTGTCTTCCCTTGTTGGGTGATGGGCCCAAATCAGCCAGCCCGGGGTGCTGAGTGTTCCCCCCATGACAGCAAAGCTGGACATTGGACATGGGCCAGAGACAGGAGCTAGATTCCCACCCTGGGAAGTCTGAAGTGTTCCCCTTGCCAAAGTGGGGCTGTCCTCGACACTGTGTAAGGTGGGTTGTCATACAAGGGTGATTAAGGCACCCAGCAGGAGGCAGTATAGCCCAGACTGAAGGCACCTGATTTCAGTTCACTTCTCATGTCTTACCCTTTCCTGTTTTTTTACTGAGACACGTCATCTCCGTGGTGGGGCCTTTCTTCTCTGCACCCTGATCTGGGGAGAAAGTCCCAAGGCGAGTTGCTGCATCAGCTCCTGACGGATGCTGGTTTTCATTCCATGTGATTCAAACCCTATCCCTGGGTGGTGGAATTTACTGCAAGCTTTGACATTTTATTGAATTCATCACAAGTGTCCTCTCTTAATGAGTAGGATGGCCCTTACCACAGGGCCAGATCTGGGTGGGAGGAAGCTTTGGAGCTGGTTTGTTGATCATGCTGTTTGTTTATTCTTCAAAAAGCACTTATTGAAGCCATATGTGTGCTTGGCACGGCTGGTACAGAGGAGAAAGGCAGGACATAAGATGAATGGGAACAAGATTTACCTGAGCTTTGGTTTGTGGGTGGGGACACAGGTCTTAGCTAGAAGAGAAGAGGTGAAACTGGGGGCAGGTGGTCCTGTGGCAGGTCCCAGGGACCTGATCTGCCAGCCCACAGACTGGAGGAGGCAAGGCATAGCTAAGCCTGTCAGTCAGTGGGGACAGTGCTAAGTCCCCAGCCTGTCTGAGCAGGGCCATTTGATGGGGACCCTATGCAGTGGCCACTAGTGGCAAACATGAGCACACCTCACACTCAGAGTGGGCCGCACGGCCTCCACACGTCATGCTTATACTTGCACAGGCAGCTTTGAGCTGTAGTCCGTGCCGCTAGCAGGACTTCAGAACCCACTGCATATCTCTGGAATGGGCTAGCCTGTGGGATTCCTGGGAGGCCAGGGTATGTGTCCACCACATGCAGAGCAGGTGGTTAGTTAGGGCATATAGCATTTCTAGACTCGAGAGAGTCTGGGCACTCTGGATGCAGTCCAAATGTGGCTCCTGCTGAGGGTTCTGCCACAGTGTCGCTAAGTTTTTTTCTCTAACATATGGCAGTTTACTCTTGGCAGTTTACAAAGAACTTTCTTACTCTTTCTCATGCAGTCCACTCTGGAACCAGAGTGAGCTCTAGCTAAAGCATGTCACCTAATTTTACAGAGAAGAAAGTTGGGGAGCACCGAGGGGGTGACCAGTGCTGGGACAGCCATGAAGGAAATGCCAACCCACTCTGTACCCACATCTTTTGCTTAAGATCCTGAAGCCCCCAACCTGGCTAACCCCACACTTTCCAGAAAGAGTTACAGTGTGCCTGCCCCATGCTGGACCCCATGTCCTGTCTTCCTCACCTCTCCTGGGCCCTGGTGGTGAGCAGTGGGCGGTGGTGGTTTCACAGAGGGCAGGTGTTGGAGCTCACCCACTGCACTGCCACTAGGTGGTAGAAGAGTTCACACTTGGGGCTGAGGCACTTCCCACCCAGCTGCCCTCGCCAGTCTGTGCTGGGCTCATCTGGGCACTGCCCCGCACACGTTTGCACTCACGGCCATCAGCCTTTTCCCAGCAACATAGATTATTCTGCCCTGGAATGCGAGGCTATTGAACCTCTGTTTTCTCTGTCATTTTTGAAATGCCCATGCAGGAGCCACCCCAGGAGCATGAAAGGCACTGCCCCTTCCCTAAGCTGCTCCTGGTTTCCTTACTAGCCTCTCCAGGAATGATTTCCTAAGAACATCAGAAAATTCAAAACAAACTCTGCATGCCACTTTCTTGGAGTCTCTCCCATTAAAAACCACCCTCATGGGGCCTGACCAGAGACATCCATCCCATTACTAGGATGGGCTCTTCGCTTCCACCCTTGCCACAGGGAACCCCCTGGTGCTTCCTCACAGAGTTTTCATAAATGCTAAGCAGGTGGCTTTTGGTAGGGATGGAAGCCTCAGATTTTCCCAAAAGAACAGAGTGGCCCTGGCATCCTGAGATGTCCACCCCCGATGACTCCCTGTATCTTCTAGCACTTGACACCTGGCACTTCCAGGTAAACTACCAGTACTCTATGTGCTGGCTCCAGGACACTGATTAGAGACTGCACGCTGGCTGTCTGCACCCAAGCGACAGTCTCTATGTGTCTATATGTCCCCAACCTCCTCCTGCCAGATGCTAGCAATTCAGAAGCAGACAGGTTATTACAATCCCCTTAAAGGAACTGCCAGTCCCAGGTAGGTGACAAGTAAACTTGATTATTTTCTGAGTCCACATCTGCCCTGCCCTCCTCCAAATTCCAGGCTCTGTGTAATCCCAGACAAGGAGCACTAGGGCTCAGAGAGTCTGGGTGACATTGATGGATTTGTGGAGACACAAGGAGACAGAAGTCCCTCACAGCAGAGACCACATGTGCACAGCTGCATGAAGGCGTCCCACAGCCAGGCCCAGGGCCACTTTCCACAGTGAGTCATGGAGCCCGATTGGCCTCACTTTCAGACTGGCTGGGGGCAGGGAGCTGTTAGCCCCTAAAAGCAACCTCCTGCCTGCAAGTCTGCCCAGTTCCAGCCTTGGGTTGGGGGCAGGTGCACCCCACAACCCATAGCATATCGTCACTTGTGGCTCTGGGGTTTCAGTGAGAGACACGCAGCATCGATACAAACCCCTGAGCCAAATGGCCAAGCGGTCCCTGGTTTCCTCCTGGTGGGATCTTGGAGCCAGGTCCAGGTGAGCCCATGACCCTGATAGCCAAGCTCCAGGTTTCTGGGTCAAGGAGGAAGATGTGGACTTCCCTGAGTGCCATCTGGGCCAGGTAACCGAGGCCTGGCCCTGCCTGCTCAAGTCTGATGGCTGCTTGATATTTGAGGCAACACTGGGAAAGCATCTCTGCTCTGTTGAACATGTGGCATGGGGGGCAGCAGCTGGGCCTCCAACTCTTCACCATCCACATGTGGGTGCCAAGTGCACTCAGGTACTGCCATGTGGCACACGGGATGTCATGGCCTAGAGAGTGGAATGTAGGGGCATAGTACCCTCTTTGGTTATTCACTGCTGGGGCCTGGCATCACCCATGGGACGATGCTGGTCCTGGCCTTTCAGTTCACGGAAGCTGCAATGGTGCAGACTGATGATTATAGCTCATTTCTAACTCACTCTAATGGGATTAACATCAGTTGCTGGAAGATTTTCGGCACAGCCTAGATTTGAACATGGCTACATTTGGTCTCGTCACAGCTTTAAGTCCCTGGGATGAGGAAGGTGGGAGAGCAGGAGGGATGTTTGAAACTAAGTGTAGCCTGAGCTGTGTGGCCATCACCACATGCTAGTCCTGCCTGAGGAACCCGGATGGGAGTCCCACCCTGAGAAGCTAGGGTGGAGGGGCAGGAAAAGCTGAGTGTGTACGCTGGTGGGTGCTGTCTTGGATGTTACAAGAACACCACATGACAGGCCCGATCTTGCATCTTCTGCTTAAATTGTAAAGTGCCAGTTAAGCTCTATGTTCCTGCAATACAGCACTCAGCATTCTCAAAGTGCAGGCATCTGGAAATGCTGCACAGTTTTGGAGAGGAGGCCCCTCTGCAGTGCATTCTCAGATTCCCTGGGGGACCATACAAGGGGCACCTCCCTGGAGAATCACCTTCAGATGGTCACAGCACATGCAGGGGACATGACTGATGGCTGGGCTCACTTCTGCTTCTCCTTCTTCCCACGGAGGGAGGTGGCCTGGCCTGCTGGGTAGTCAGCAGAGACTAGCAGAGTCTAGGCTGCCCTCAGAAGAGCCAGAGTTGAGAACTGAGCAACTTGAAAGCCTAAGAGATGATTCCACACAGATCCAGAAAATTCTGAATAATTCAGTTCTTATTTTTGCCACTGTGTGATCTTGAGCAAGCTGTCCACCCCCTTGGGGCTACTGGGGAGTCAAGTGCTTACCTTGAATGTGGGCTGCGGAGCAGGTGGCTATGGCCCCTGCCTGAGCCCGGCTCAGCATCAACCCTGACTTGCAAGACCTGAAGAAGGGCCCTCCATCCTACCCAACAGAACAGGGCCCCGCATGAAGGATGGGGACGCAGAGGATTCCTGAGAGCTGGGTGTCGCTCTTCATTACAGGAGGTGGGGAAGAAGCCCGCGGAGACAGTGTTTTAATTATGTGATTCTTATCTGGGCAGTCTCTCACATGCATTGTGATCTATTTTTAATAAGTTATTGGAACTCTCTCAGCTCTGGTTAGTGTCCATGCTCAACCCCTCTCCTTCTGATGAGGGGCCCTTCCCCCACTGTCCTTCACTTCCCCTTCCTTCCAGGGAAGAGCCTGGAATGAGAACATCCCGGAGCACAGGTGGAATGGCAACCAGGGCCCCTTCTGAAGGTGCTCCAGTGCCAGGGTCAGAATGGAGGCCAACCCCCAGGGTCCTCCTTCAGTTCAGGTGTCCCACCTAAGCCCCAAGAGACCCCAGCTCCCATGGAGTCCAGAGACTGAATCTCAGTCCCTCTTGCCTTGCTCTTCCCCCAGCTCTGACACAGACCTGTCTCTGGAACCTCTTCCTTCCGCGTCTCCTAGTGACTCTTAGCCCTGCTGCAGCTGCACCCAGCCCTGGCATCCTGCCCAGGGTTCCTTCTTCCACCACTGTGGTCATCTCACATCACACACACCCCCACTCTGGGCCCCAGGCCTGCAGTGAACCCCAGCTTGCCCCTGATCTCCTCTCCTGCCTCCTACAGTCATGTGTCCTCCTGGCAGATGGCAACAACACCTGCTTCAGGGCTGCTGCTATGGGGATCTAATGCTGCTCGCTGCCGCACAGTCCTGGGTCCACGTGGATGGTGTACCCCTTTTCCTGGAGCCCTTTTCTTCCCAGCTTGTTCCTGCCTGGCCCTGGACCCAGCCCTTGGGCTCCCAGCAGGTCAGCACCTTTACCTCTCCTCTCACTGTTGCTCAGTCCGTCAAGGACTGCCCCAGGGGCAGGATGCGCTTGATTCTCACAGCCTGCTGTCCCCTGCCTTTCACTCACACCCCTGGCTCAGCTGGGCTGTTCTGGGATGGGCCTACAGAGCTCTCTGGCCACCTGTGTCCTCCCTACCTTCTTGACACAACTCTTCCCCCGCCCCAGCCCCTTGCATGCATACCCTCCTCTAGCACAGGCCTCTCTTCCAGAGCAGAAGCTTCTGGGTGGTAGTATGGTAGTACCTGTTCACATTCCTCATTCTGCTATTTGTAGAGTGTGGTCCAGGGATTGGCAAGTAGTGGCGCTTGGAAAGATCATAGAATCAGCTAAGAGTCTGTGTGTGGGTCCTGAAAGGAAGTCGCCATCTGGCAGGTGTCTCTTGGAAGGTGGGATCTCTGGGGACCTGCTATCTAGCTATTATGTCTGTTTCAAGTGCCACATCTGAGGGCACCCTGGTTCCTGTTACAGGCTGAGCTGGGCCATGATCCTGAGGCCCTAGAAGACCACTAGGGGCCATTTTCTAGCTCGTGGAGCCACCAAGGCCCCAGGTACAGGACTTCTTCTCTTGCCATGGGCCCAGGCCTCAGCACCTCAGCAGGAGCCAGAGGGGGTGGCATAGTCAGGGGACTGACGTGAGAGCGAGCATGCGATCGCTTCACGTATTACCACACAGTCGGTCTTAGGGTCTGGATTCCAAGTCTCCAAGGCAGCCAGTCCTGATTAACTGTGCAAACTTAATTAGTTCACATCAAAGTTTGTGGAAGGCCTTCCTCCGGGGAGCTTGTGTGAACAGCCTCTGGTTACCAAGAGGACCAGATTCCTCACCACGGTGATGATATTAATATTGAATATCCCCTTCTCAGGTTTTCAATTCCTCCCTGTGTTGTTAAAAGACTCATCATTCTGTCTGGCCCCTCCTCTGATGTGCCGCTGTTGTAAATAATATTAAAGCAATTTTTTTCCAAAGTGACGGGAGCACAGGGGTGAGCAGACAGTGCCCTGAGACCCATTGCCAGCACACAGCTTCAGGGGTTGGCCATGGGGCTCTGGTTTGTCCTTGGGGGTATCAGCTGCCCCGGCAGATAGTGGGATCAGCTTCCATACAAAGGGCAGGAGGCTTGGCAGAACCCTGTGTCCCAGGACCCTTTAAGGGTACCTGGAAGAGGTCCCATCTGTCACTGCTTGTCCCCAAGGAGAACCCCCACAGAGAGTTTGGGAGGGCCCCGGGCACTGCTTGGTGCCAACTATCCCACTGTAGGGATGCATGCTCTGGCTCTGCCTCAGATGGTGATTTGGGCCTGCTGAACTCTACGGAGGGCACATACCTCCCTTTATGTCGCTGCTCATCAAGCAAATGGCGGAGCCCAGGCAGGGGCCGTGGTGAGAGGGCCTAGAGGTCCAGGCAGTTCCAGGTGACGCCCCCAGGCAGTGCTGCCCCTCAGCACCACAGCAGCCACAGCGCTTCTCGGGCCCATGGCATATACTCAGGGCTTTGCCCCCCAGTGAATCATGCACGAGGTATCCCGCACTGCTCTTCCCGTGTCCCTCAGCATGGCCACTCCCCTACCCTCCCTTGCTGGTCTCTGCAGATCTGAAGTAAATTTTAGAGGTCTGTCCCATGCACGTGGGACAAGTCAGTATTTTTTTTTTTACTGGATTCATCTTCACAGTTACTCTATTTATAGCAAGCAGTGTTTGTTTTTGCTTTATGATAGTGATGTAAAGTTTCCCTTTAAACTAAGTTTATTTAAGTTAATAAGGCTAATTGATCTAAAGAAACATATTAGGTAGTTAGCAGACCCAGCAGGCAAACGGTAACACAGACAACTACCGCTTAGAAAATGGATGTGGATTTGCTGATTTACTCTTGGCACAAAGGCCACATTATTTATATTATCAGGTAAGATTTCTGACTTTCAGAAAGGTTAAGAAACTCTCTCAGTTAGTGAGTGGCAAAACCAGAGTGAGCCTAGGGCCTGTACTATTGCAAATCCAGAGGATTGGGAGCAAAACTTCAGCCTCCTGACTCTGGTGGATAGGAGTCCCATTAAAACCCCTGTATAGGGGCGAGGGGAAGTACATCCTGAGCTTTGCTTTCCTTTCCTCTCAAAATGGGCAGTGGACAGGTGGATGGATGGTGGATAGATAGATAGGTATGGTGGATGAATGGTGGTGGTGAATGGACAGGTGGATGGTGGATAAAATGAGTAGACGACGGGCAGGTAGGAGGGAGGGCAGATGGATGGATGGGTGGATGGGGGGTCTATAAAATGGATGGATGGGTGAATGAATGAATGGTGAGTGGAGTAGATGACAGATAGGTAGATGGATAAAATGAATGGATGATGGATAGGTGAATAAATGAAAGGATCACTCCCATTCATTCTATCTGAAAGCTCTAGGAAACTCCACAGAAGGAACAGCTTTCAAGGTGAACTTTCAAGGATGAAAAGAATCTTAGTGGGAGGCAGGTTATGTGGGCAGATGAGCAAGCACACACAAAGAGAAGCAGGAAAGTAGGGAGTGCACTTAGGGAGTATTGACTGGGGTATAGGACATGGCTTTGGCCCAGGCCTAGGACTTTTGAATCTGCAGAGAGGACAGTAGGGCTCCTTGTTGCTGGTGGAGAGAGGTTTCAGAACTTGGCATTGAGCACAAATACCCAACTAGTTGAGTGCTAGGCTTTTATTCTGTTCTGGTGGGCTCTGAGCCGGATGCTATCCCTGTTCTGCAGATGAGGGGACAGACAGGGGGATCACTCACCTGGGTAACGGGTTAGTGGCACTGCTCACTTTACCTTCCTGCTCTCGGTCATCGCCCATCCAGTCCTCTGTATTACCTCTAGGGGTAGACACCTCACACATGCCATCCTCACATCCCAAGAGTCTGGCTCCTCTGGACATCACCTGTCTGTCTGTGATGAGTTCTTGGAAACAGACCTGCCCCAGGTTGCTCAATGCCAGCAGGTGGCTGAGCTGAGTCCCCTTCAGGCCAGCATGTGGGGATGGCCTGTGGTTGCATCTGCCCACCTCCCATTTCCCCCTAGCCTGGTTCTAGGGAATAGGGCAAACTTCAGGCCAGACGCCCATGCCACATCCTCCTGCTCCCCTCCTGCCCAGGGTGGCACCGGGCCAAGGTGCTGCCCCGACACACCGGCTGTGGTGCCCGGGGAGCCTCTCGTGCTCCAGGTTCCCTACCGTTAATGATGGGAGCTCCGGTAATGATTTCCCCGGCTCTCAGCCTGACCCTGTGGTGAGGAAAATCAAGTTGAAATTAAATCAAATTTCAAATGTTAAACCAACCAATTAAAAAAAGCAATCACATAGAAACATGCATTTTTCAAAACATTGTTGTTTGCTGTGCCATAATTAATATATGCAGCAAAGAAAGTTTGGGCTCCACAGGGAACCCAGCTAGTGCAGACCCCGTGACGGCTGACCCTGGGCAGGTGCGGAACAGCAGGAGGGAGTCTTACTACGGTCTGCGTGGCCAGGACTGGAGCCCAGCCCCAGGTCCTCCTCTGACCTCAGACGTGGAGATTCAGCATTTCTAGGCTGACTGCATGGGAGATAGGGCTGACTAGGAAGTCACAGAACCCACCAGATCCAACCCAGTCAGCAGCCCATGGTGGGGTTGGCCCTCTCTGTCTTTCCCTGGCAGGGCCCTGGGCCAGAGATTTGAGGCCAGGTGTGCAAGCACCACCTAGACAGCTGACCAGCCCACAGGGAGGCAGAGATGCTCTACACTTAGAAAATCAGTTGCACTAGTACTAGAGCCGTGTCCCCTGGTCAAGGGGCAGCAAGGGACACTCCAACACCCTCAGGGCATGGTGCCTGCCATCCTGGGCTGCTCTCTCTGAAAGGGCTGCCCCCTTTGGAACCGTCACAGGGAACAGCAAACCAGAAGGAATCAGGAGCACTGAGTGCTGAGTAACTTGTAGTTGAACTTCCTGCCTTAGTTTCCCTCTTCTGGGAATGGAGATGGCTGTTGTGAATGACATGGGTTGAGCAGAGCTGCTGAGACCATTGTGAGAGAAGAGGCAGCTTGGGGCATCGTGGAGCCCAGGGGTTCAGAATCCAGGGACTGGGCCTCCTCCCAGAAGGTCTGCTCTTCCACCTGCCCCATAGGGCGAGGGAGTGCAGATCTTTGTAGGGTGCCCCCCTTGTTGTGTTCATTGGAGACAAGTGTGCACCATGGAGGGTGGTCAGAGGACATGCCAGACACAGGGTCAGGACATCTGAGTGGCAGAAGACTGTGTTCACCCATCTACCTGCCACCCTAGAGATTTGACAGGAGATTTGAGACAGAGAGGAAGGTGAGCCGGGGGCTGGGAGGTGACATCCCCATCCCTCCCAGACTGCGAGCCTCCTAGGTGGCCTCTAGTCATCCATCCAAGCTGATGGGAATCACACTCCACCAAGGCATCTTGCAGGTACAGGGGAGGTATGGGGCTTGCCCTGTGGTCCCTGTGCTCCCCAGGGTTGTACAATTAACCTTCCTTAAGGACTGATGAGGTGATTCTGTCAACAGGGCTCCCATTGGTGGGTTCCACCCTTGTGGGTGCTGTGTGTCCCCTGAGAGCTAGGTGTTGGCTTGACTCCTCCTGATCAGTAATGCTGTTCTCTTCCCACAACAAAATAAAATTTCTGCCCAGCAATTAACAAATTACTTGGGCAGATGACACTGGGCTTACAGGAAAATGCTATCCCCTCACACAAGAGATACCCCCCACCCTTACCCCAGAGAAGCTGGTCCCTAAGGATGGCCCCCCAGTGACAGAGTCAGCCCAGATGCACCCCCATAGTGATGGGCCTGGGTCCAGGAATGGGGACCAGACATGCCCTCAGGGCTCAGCTGTGCTCTCCCACCCTCCGTGCTTGTGCCCCCTGGACGCCTCTGGAAATGGCAGCAGCCACAGGAGCTCCTCTAGGACCCTGCAGGGAAGCCCCGACCATCCTCTGGGGGGCGGGGCATGGTGGCCCTGCAGCAGGCCCACACCCCTCGGTACCATAGGCTTGCCGCTGGGGATAAAGGGTAGAGGTGCCAGGGAGAGCTCTGGGGTGCATCAGAGGCAGCAGTATGGTGGGCACTGCTATCCTCTTCTCACCCTGTGAGTTCATAACCTAACATGGAGGGGGACACAAGGGACACTGCTGTCTGCAAGAGGAGCTCAGAAGTGTCGGGCCCACGAAGGTGCCTGCCTCCCGCTAGGCAACCCATGGGTGAGTGACATGGCGCCAGCATTCCCTGGATGGAGTGCCTGAATGTGCCCAGCGCTCTGTGATCGAGTGGTAATTATACTTCACAGTGAGCACCATTAATCGTGCCTGGCACCTTAGCACACTGCATGGAGCCCGGGTGAGGAGGGCTGCCTGGGGAAAAGTCATTTGTTACCAGATAAATTACGGAGAAGACTCTGGGCAGCTCATAGCAGAGCTTCCTGGGGGCTGAGCTGAGTGCTGGGGATGCCTTTCCCTCACACAGGTGAAAGGCCACTTGGAGGCTCTCTGCAACCCTAAATTCCAGTTCACAGACAATGAACTGCCTGTGGCTGACTTGGGAAAGAAGATGAGCTTCCTGTTTCCCTAGGCTGAAGGGCTGTCGTGTGTCAGGGGAGGACTGGGCACCTACAGTGGGCACCTACAGAGGACTGAGCACCTACAGGGCTTTCCCCCACTGCACCCTAAGGGAGCCTTCCCCCGTGCTTAGAGCAGGAGACCTTTGTTGAATGAATGTCCCCCACTATTGTCACCAGGCCTGTACACCAGAACCCCAGGACTGCCCACAGTTGTCCACCACCCCACCGTCGCTGTACTGTGTTGGTAGAGAGGCGGGCTTCAGCTCAGTTAGCAGAACTTTGTTGTTGGAGTTTTCATGACACCCAAAGGCTACCTACAAGATGATGGGCTCCCCCTCAAGGCAGTGCTTAGTGGGGTCTGAATAAGATGACATCTGAGGTACCTTCTGCTTTGGGACCTGCAAGTACCTGGATTTCCTCCACCCATTTGCCCAGCTAATGCTTTGCATCCTTGGAGTTTTAGTTATGCCGTTTTCCCAGGACCCGGGTCTCCTTGTTGGCTGATCCTACCCAACACTGCATCACTGTGCTTGTCTGCCTCTGCCTTACACTGTGGTCTGGCTGGTACTTAGTATTCAATGTTGTGAGTTGAAGGAGCAATTTCAAGAATGAGTGAGTGGGTGAGTGAGAGCGTGAATGAAGGAGTGAGTGCATGCGCGACCTGGAGGTCACCACCACTCTGAGCAGCTGGACACCTGTGGCCCTAGTAGCCCATCCACTCCAGCAACTCCACTTGTCACTGGTCCTTACCCAGACAGCCTGGGACCCGCAAGGAGAGTTGGGTGGGTGACGGTCGGGAGCCATTAAGAGGCCCGCTGCCAACTCCGGGTGATTTAGCGACATGATTACTTCTTAATGCAATACCTCACAAAGCTTTTTATTAGATTTCCCCCCTTTTCCTTCCAAATGCTCTTTGGAAATAAACACCTGGGGCTGTTATACTTTATACCACTCAGTTTAATTAACTTTTAAATCACATAATGTCACCCAGACTGCTCTCAAATGTCGCTCTCTGCACCAGGCTGGGGGAGGCCTGCTGTGTTGCCCCCACGTCTCTGCCCAGGAAACTTTATAGGACCGCAGGCCTCCGCCCCAGGATCCTGAGAGTTGAATCCCCAAGTGGGGCTCTCCTGCTAGCCCTTCTGCAGTTTTTGTTTGGCCTGGGTGTTCAGCATCCCCAGGCCAGTGGTCATACCCTATTTGGCAGCCAGGTATACCCCAGGACACCTTCTTACTGTAGGAGCCTGGGTGTCTCCACCCCTGAGAAAGCAGCTGGAAAGGTGCTATCACAGGTTCATTGTGATGTCAGGGTACCTGGACACAGTGCCTGCCACATCCAGGCCTTAGCACAGGGAAGGGAGGAGCACCGGCCTTCTCTCTGTCTCCTCAGGATTTCCCTCAACACCAGCCAGAGCCCAGCCACAGCCCTTGAGGGAGTGAGGGACAAAAAGGCAGATGAGGGGGTGGAATTCGCCCCCAGAGACTCAGCCTCTAGGTCACATTCTGTATGGCTGCCAGAGAGATTTTCCAGAATAAATCTAGTGACATCAGCCCATTTCCCAAGCAACTTGGAGGTTCCCACATGCCCGCAGCGTGACCTCGCCCTGTCTGTCTCATAGGCATTGAAATTGCATAAAAGACCCCATCTATGTTATTTTCTGGGATGTGGGCAAAGTGTGATAACCCTGGAAGTGGCATGTGTTCTCAAAGGGAGGACGTTTACATTGCAGGGTAGCATTCTAGTGCCTTTCTCATTGTAGGTCTCCGCCCATTTTTTTAGTCTCTGCCCTGTAACTGATCAAGTCAATTGGTAATTTGTGATTTGCCAGAAAATCATCTGTTTCCTCCACATTTCAAATCACGTTCCTGGGTGGAGCCCTTGGGCAGCGTCCCCTGCTCGCTTGCTTGCATAGTTGTCTGGTCTGGAGGCAGCGGTAGAGCTGGGGTTTAGTTGTGTGTGCTAGGCACCAGCCCTTATGCCTAGAGGTAGGCACAGGGAAAATTAGGCTCCCAGTCCATGTTCTCCCTGCCAGTGAACAGAGAGCTGGGGTGCATGCCTCCAAAGAGCACCCTGGGCACTGGGCATTCCATGGAAAATTGCAAGCATTGGACTCAGACACAGGCATTAGACATCCTGGCATTTGCCTTCAGCCACCAGGGGGCTGCCCTGGTCCTGGGAGGTAAAGGGGCAGGGGTTCATTCTCCATAGATGTTCCAGAGCAGGCTGACTGGTGTTGCCTAGAACCAAGGTGTCTTTAGGTAGACAACTGGGAAGTATGTGATGGGGCCACCTGCTACTCAGGCCCTCCAACCCTGGCAGAGATGGGCCGCACCACGACCCTATTGTCAACCTCTGATGCCTCTGGGCCGTGCTCACTTACCATAACTTGGGGACCAAGAGCTGTGACCCTGTACCTTTCAGACAGGACCTTGACTCTGAGGCCTCTGGGTGGCCTGAGATAGCTGCTGGATTGCTTCCCCCTCACCGTCTCCCTCCAGGCCATGGTGATGTCTAGGCCCCTGATCCCAGGCCACAAGGGCAGTGCCCCTTACACCACAGTGACTGGTGGTGCTTGTTCACTCTCTTGGAAGGCAACATTTGCCCACATATGCTACTATTTGAGTAAACACTGTCTCGTGCCACGTGTGCACAGGCGTGTGTACACACATACACTGCGCACTTGTAAATAGGAGGGAGAACAGGCGCCGTTAAGCTCTTGCCGTCATGGTATGATTCTGAGTGATTGGATGACAGATGATTGTTGCTTTCATCTTAGTGGTTTACTAGAGTGACAAATTATCTATAAAGAGAAGTGTTATTTTGTGTTATAAGATAAGTATAAGCAGTCAGCTGTCCCCTGAGGCGCGTGGGGAGAAGAGGGTGCTTTCTTATCCCTTGCCCCGGCCAGCAGACAGTCCCGTGGTTACCCTGGGCATCTCCCGGCTGCTCTGGGCAGTATGGTCATCTCCAAGCCCCTGGACTTGTCCTTGTTTGACCAAGAATTAAGTGAAATTGTCTTCCTTCCCTAGACCAGGCTGTCTCCCAGAGCTTGTAGCACGGGTGCAGCAGGATGTGCGTGCACCCTGTGCCTCACGCAGCCAGCTCTCCACCCTGAGGAAACCTTCCTCACCCATAAGAGACCTCACGAATGGCCAGCCTGTGGCTGGGAGGCAGGAAGCAGGGACCTGTGGGATCAGGGTTCAAAGTAGCTGGAAACACCCAATTTTTATGTGAATTACCCTGATTTAAAACAATGGCTTATGTTTTTAAACAACGTCAAACAAAACACGTGGATCAAGGTTCAGCCCACGAGCTACCAGTCTGAGGCCCCAGCTCTCTGTTTACACCTGCCATGTCAACCAATCACTTGCTCGTTGCATTTACGAGCCCTTCACACACTTACCTTAAGCGTCACTCAGGCTATAGCAGGTGTGAGTGAAGTCATGACGGGAGTCATGATCACTGCAATCTGCCACAGTGGCCTTGAAGGGGGCACTAGCTAGTCCTTTAGCACAGAGACAGCCTATAGGAACCCCTCCCTCATGTTTGGGGTTACTCCTAGGGTCCCTTTGTCTTTAGGGAACATGACTCAAGAGCCATCCACCCTCCCAGACCAGGACACCTGACCCCTTTTCTGCTCATATAGAGCAGCTGCTCCCAAGAAGAGCCAATGCTGTCAGGGCCCAGACTGCCTGAGTGTTTATTAGGAAGGGCCAGTTAGTGTGTGGCTAAACTGATAATCCTGGGGAAGCGGATCAGCCCTGGCAGTTGGGAGACAGTCAGCTGCCTGCAGGAAAGTGGAGACCCCAGCCTGCCCCTTTCCTGGGCTGCGTTCACACTAGACCGGCCTGACTGCTGACGCAGCAGGAGAGGCAGGTCTGCGTCATCAGGGCAGGGAAGTCACCAAGCTCGTCACCAGGAGAGCACATAGACCCGTTTGCTTGAAAAACCCTTAAGGAGTGCACATCCTGTTCCTAGCACCAGGCTTACACAAGGATCATATGTGACCCCTGCTCTCCTTCATGTATAGGCAGAGGAACCGCAGCCCTGAAAGGCAAGGGGCTGGCAGGTGATTCTAAAACCAAGGCCTCCTACTCTTGGGGATGGGGCATGATAATGCTGCTGGGAAAACTGAGCACAGCCCCTGAGTGGAAGCATCAGCGAACCTCCTGGAAACTTCAGCTGCACTGAGCGTGGCAGCCACTCTGCTGAGTCCCATGGGACAGATGACAACAGGTCTCTACCTGTCACTGGTAGAGGTGCTGGGTTCTCCAGATCTTCCTAAACTGCTAGTCCTATGGGGTGATCCCAGACTTTGCTTGCCCTCTGGCCCACTGCACGCCCTCTGCTGCACTGCCAATCAGATGCCTGGTTTGCTGCGCTGTCAATAAAATGACTCCTGCAGTTCCAGCACATTTGAATGTGTCCTGAAAGGAAATTGGTGCTTACTCAATGGAAAAGCATAGATTAAATTGGGAAAGATATGTGGTCTTCTAACACCCCCAAAAGAGAAGAGTCATTTCCCCTTCCTAGGACAGATAGGAACATCAGAGTCCTTTAAAAAAATCATTTCTAAATTAAATCATAGAAAGAGACCTGCCGGATGTGCGGAGATTATTTGTATTCCATTCTTGGGGCAAGGAGCAAATCAACTACAGAATATGTTTTGAAATTCCTTTTTTAAATGAATGTGGTCAGTGAAAATGCAGAGTTATCAGCAGGACATGAAATCTCCTATTGCAAGATGAGGAAAATCCCATAATATAATTCAAGCCCCATGAAACGGGTCTGAAAGCAAATAGCAGCTTCATACAGGTTGAGGTGCTGATGAAATGGAAAATGCACTTCACACATTTTGCACACGCAAATTGCATCAGTCGGAGTATTTTTTGCAAAGAATGAAGCACTTCCTCCCTTTGCTTTTATTGTCTGAGGGTGGGGGCTTGGAGGCAGGGAAGCACTCCTAGCACCTCTGCCTTCCCTCTAGAGAGCTTGTGAGTGAGGGGGTCTGCAGGTCACTGAGTAATGAACTACACACACAGCCTCTCCTTCCCAAGGCCGAGCATGTGACCAAGCAAGCCCGGGATCCTTTGCTTCCAGCCAATTCCTTGTTGGGGGAGAGCCATTCATTCAGACAGCACCCCAGATCTAGGCAGCCATGTCCTGGGCTACATCCTCTTTGTGTGCTGGACACTGTGACACCGGATCACCCCCAGATTCTGAGCAGCCCCTTCAGCTAAGGACTGTTTTTGCTTATATTTGCTGAGGCATGTTGAGTCTGTGCTGGTGGAGGGGGAGGGGCAGCATGAGGCCCAGGGCAGCACCAAGAGATGTCTTGACTACAACAGCCAGAGGGCTTGTGCTGCCCACTTAGAGGCTGTGAGTTCCATGGGAAGGTGTGGCAGAGAACATACCTGCTCTGAGAAGGTTCCAGAGTGCATTGGGCCTTCCAAGCTGCAGAAGGTATAGTGCCCATCTCCTCTATCCTTTCCCTTCACTGTGACTACACCCTATCTAGTCTCCTCCCACATCCTGGAAAGGGATTTCTAGAATATATTCCTGAGTTCAGCCACAGTGAGAGGCTTGCTGCCCATCACTTTGGCAGGGAGGCTGAGTGCATATCTGAGGTCACAGGTCTCCATCATCAGACCACCTGAAACCTCATCTGCCTGAGGCTCTGGAAGCCTTTCCTCATATCTGGTGGGTGTCTAATCTCCTGAATTCATTTTCTGTTTTCTAAACACCAGGAACTTGAGAACACAGAGATAAAAGACAGGACCTGCTCCTTATAGGCTCAGTGGTTTCTGGGCCATTGTGTTTGGTTTGTTGACTACTGCAGGACTTGGTGAGGGCTGTCTAATTGACCAAGGTCATAGCCGAGTGCCTCTCTTGAATTAGTATTCTGTGCATTGCCATGCGGAATCAGTTGCACTTTGGAGCGCAAGTCCCTGCCTTGGTGTCAGAAAAGCTATAGACTGCAGGGAATAAATAGTGGGGCCTCTCTTCCACCCCACCCCCAGCCCAGCACACAGTGCCCAGGAGGTGGATAACAGCCAGTGAAGCCACATGAGGGCTGATGGGGGGTGGGCCCCTGCCATTGCACTATCTCCCTGCACCCAGTCCCCAAGGCTTGACCTGGGCAGTGCCCATCATGGCATCAGCCATGCCCAGTGCATCAACATGGGCCCTGCCCTGCTGTTGTCCCACTACACTTGCTTTCCTTGAAGGTGGCAGTGATGGAGGCCCTCTGCTCACTCAGTTTACTGACTATGCATCCTGACAGCAGCTGGAGGGCAGCGATTGTCTTACCCAGTTTACAAAGAAGGGACTGCCACTCAGAGAGCCAGGCCCACTTGTGCACACACCACTTGTTCCTAACCTAGGTTCTCATGTCACACAGACACTCCCCTCTGCTTAAGGGGAAAGGCAGTATCAGCTCCAGCAAGACTAGTGTCCCTGGCTTAGGGAGATCCCTATGAGGCAGCCTTAGTGGGCACCTCCCCCATGCCAGCCTGCCAGCCCCAAGCTCCAACTGCCTACCTACCCCTAACATGATACACAGTTCCAAGACAGGATGTGAACTTGATCGGGGCAGTGTGCGCCAGACTCAGCCATAGCAGCCGAGATGCATCCGAAATTGCCAGCATTTTTTTTTTAATTGCCTTTTCAATCACAGTGGAATTGCACTGATTTGCATGAATATTCCAGCAGCAAGTCCGCTGACTGCTGTCGCGGTGCCTCATTCCCACTGGATGCATGTGCTCAGTCCCCTCACAGAAAACCAAACTTCCCGGTGTCCCTTCCCTGCTATGGCAGTAGGAGGCAGTGGCTGAACTTACAGGCTAGAGGAAGCTTTCCCTTCACGAAAGTCAGCTTTGGTCAAAGCTTGTCTGCCAACCTGGCCTGCTCAGGGCAGGAAATGGCTCAGCAGCTTCCCATGGCTCACCCAGGAGAGACTTCCTCCTAAAATGGGGTCTCCTTGGCCTCCTTCTCTCCAGGAAGACCAATCCATGAAAAAACCTGCCATTTCAGAGATGAATCTCAAGCCCACATCTCCTCCCCTTTCTTTGTTTTTGACTCCTTCATATTGGGTGAAAGCTTCCAGTAAGAACTGTGCGCTCTGGCAATGAGACGTTTTAATTGCATCTTAAAATAGACTTGCAATAAAGAACATTAAACTGTGACTAACCAATTGTATTTAAGGAAGCCCTTAGCATAGCCAGGGATGGACAAGCTGAGAGCATCTGCCTACTCCTGGCCGGAGCTTGGTGAGAATGCCTGGCCCCACCTGCCCTCCCAGAGAGCTTCCAAGTTGAGCCCTGCTGTACAGGGCAGGTCTGCCTGGGTCTTCAAAACAAGGAATAAGGTTGGTACTCGATTAGGTTGATTTATTGCCTGAGAACCTCTTGCTTCTACCAGGAAGACAGAGGGAACCACCAGGGCTCTGTCCTACATGGTTCAAAGTGAAGCCAGCTGCTCCAGAAGGACCTCAGGCAACTGACAGGTCGCTGGCCCCTCACTGCAGGGGATGCTGCTCTGTGTCGTTAGAGATGCTGAGAGGCACCAACCTGCCCTTCCAACCCCCCACCCTGCAGCAGGCTCCAGGGGCCATGGGTGATGGGAAAGCCCAGATGCCAATTCATAAGCTGCACTCAGATTTCCTAGCAAAGCAGAGGCCAGGCCAGACTTCCTGCCCAGAGGTCAAACTCATCCCTGCCAGTCAGCAAACATGGACACAGCCTTCTGCCATTCAGTCACCTGCTCACCAGTGACCTGACTCTCAGCTTCTGTTTTTGTAGAGGGAGGGGGCAGGGGAGGCGAGTCAGCAAATGTGCAATAAACAGTTGTTTGTTTCACATTCACATTTCCAAGTGGGAAAGTGAGACCCCGGAGGCATGGCAGGTGTGTCCTAGGCAGGAGGGCCAGACCCTCCCGGTGGCTCCAGGAGACACTCTAGTACAAAGCATTGGGATTCCCAGGTGAAACCTCCACTTCTAGCTCCATCCCCACTGTTAAGAGTCAATAATTTAGCTTCTGAGTGAGAGCAGACCTGAGCCCAGATGGCCAAGGCTGAAATCCTGGACAATCTACCTCAGGTCTCCAGGACCAGAGCCATGGGAGCTAGCGGGGACCTGGGGGGGCAAGGCCACACAGAGCTCCAGGGCACAGGTGGTCAAGGCCGAGGTGACATGTGAAATCTGTTACCACTTCCTTTTTTGCTTAATTACCGGCATGGCAGTTTGCAGATTTGAAATGCAGCCTAAAAAGCCTTTGTGAGTAATTAGTGTCAAAAATACAAGATCTACAAAGCCATAAACTCACAGCTTGGTGATATTACCAAGTACTAATTAAAAAAGAAGAAAGAAAATTCCCTTTCATGATCAGATTTTCAGTCCTGCCAAAGATGAAAAACAAGGCAATTTGCAGATGATACCAGCACCAAAGGGGTGAGTGGGGAAGTTGGCACCAAGATGGTGGCAGAAATGTGAGGATGGGGGACTGTGGGAATTTCATCAGACTTCAGCCCGGAATACCTTCAGTCCCCAAATCCCAGAATCCTGACTTGATGGAATCAGCTCACAGGGGCAGCGGGTGATACAAATGGAGGTCCCCAAGGAAACGGAGTGGTGTAGAACCCACTCCCCAAACACTCAAGGCATCAAATCACTTTCTGTGTGGGCACTAGCTTCCAATCTACATGTCTCTCTGGACCCAGGGGCTTCCCCACCCTGGACTCCATCTCGGAGGTGCACCTGCAGGTGACGGGCCATGTAGATGGCCTAGGCTGAGCCTCCTTATTTCTCACAACCCCAACCTGTTGATCGAATCTAGAAACAGACAGAAATCAAGCAACCATCAAGCAATTGAGTTGGTAATGGGAGAAAAAGGGATTCATGTCATGTGGTACGAGCCTACTTTACTCTTCAGTGCTTTGAGTGAGGGTGAGACAAGATGGCACGGACTGCTCTTCACATGTGCCCAAGAAGAAATGGGCACTAGACAGTAAACTCTTGTGGCTGCAAATACCAAGCTGGGCATGACTTCAGGTGATTTTGCTCAGAAGTACCAGGCCCAGACCAGAGCCCATCCACCAAAACTGAACTTTGTAGAGATGTGCGTCAGTCACGGGATACCTTTTAACCCACCGTTGGCAAAATCCACTTGGCAGGTGGCATTTTCAGTAGCAGACAGGCACTTGGACCACTGGTCACATCACACCTGCTACCTGTGAAGTGTGGCAGCCAGGCAGCTAGGTGTCTGGGAGTGACCTACAACGTCTATCCCTGTCATCAGAGCTGCTGGTGAGGGCCAGAGGCTGCCACATGGGCCAGAGGTTTATGTCAGTGATTCAAACCAGTCTGCAACACATCATCAGACCTCCTGGCTCCCCCTGTCAGCCCCCTCACCTAGCTTTGGCATGCGGTAGACACTGCACTTGTGCTTCCAGGCCTGGGTCACAGCTGTCTCTGTACCCAGATCTAGCACAGCACTTGGAATCCTGTCCAGTAGTGGTGGCAGAGGAAGCAGCTTGGGTCAGGCAGGGAGAGGCTTCCTTGCTCCCCCACCCAGGTGGTTTTATCAGAGAAATAAGACTGCATGTTTAAGGTCCTTGGGCCTGCGGAGCGCTCGGCTGCTGAGTTACCCTATTGGAGATGTGTGGTGCTGCTGCTCAGAGAAACAGGTGCATGTTCAACCTGATGTGGACCGTGTGCAGATGTCTCCCACAAGGCACAGGAGGCTCCCCAGAGGTGGCTTAGAGCTGGGGATCACAGGGTGAGAGGAGAGCATTTCCAACAGCAGGACAATGTGACATACTCAGGACACAGACATGCAGGGAATGAGAGGAATGTGAGCAGCTAGTTCCAGGAGTAGAAGATGGGGTAGGGACGGAGGGCAGGCTCTCTGGAACCCCCGTAACACACTGTCTCCATACTGTCCTGAATCAGATAGTATTAGTGCTCCAGTTTGTTCTTTTACAAGGTTGTTTGGTTGTCTAGACTTTTTGTATATCCATATCAATTTTGGGCTCAGCTTATTAACTTCTACAATAAAAGCCTGCTAGGATTTGGTATGGCTTACACTGAGCCTATAGGTCACTCAAGGGAGTTGCCACTTTAACAGCATCGAGTCTTCCAGACATGAATACTTCCTCTTGGCTCTGGCTTCAGGGCATAGGTATCTTGATTTTCTGTCAAATTTATAAGTATTTCATATTTTGATGCCATTAAAAGGGTACATTTTATTTTTAATCTCTTCCTAGCTAGTATATAAAAACAGTTCATTTTTATATATTGAGTTCTTATTTTGCAACCTTGTTAACACTATGCGTTAATTCTAGTAACTGCTTAATTTGCTGTTTTCTTTTCGATATAGTGATACTTTTCTTTCCTGGCTAGAGTAAAGTTGAGTAGAAATGGTGAGCACAGAATCCTCTTGTTTCTGACCTGAGTGGAGTTCACCTTAACCTCAGATGCCCTTCAATTGGAAGAATTGCTCTTCTAACCCTAATTTGTTCAGAACTAGGGGGAGGGGAGAGGGGAGGTGCACACTGGCTTTGGTCAGATGCTTTTACTGCATCTACTGAGATGATTGTGTGGTTTTTCTATACTTTGTTAACATGCTGACATGTGATTACTGTGGCTGATTTTTGAATGTCAAACCAGCCTTGCATTCCTAGGGTAGACCCCACTTGGTCATAATGTGTTATCTTTCTTGTATTTTGGGCATACATGGCTTACCATTTTGTTTAGAATGATTGTATCTTTGTTTCTTAGGTTTATTTTCTGTAGTTTGGTTTTTCCTCACAATTTTATTGTCTTCTTTTGTTAACATGTAATATTGGTCTAATAGAATGACTTGAAAGTATGCCTCTCATTCAGTTCTCTTAGAGTTGATGTTGAGTTGATATTATTTCTTTCTTAGGTATATAGTAGAATTCACCAAGGGGGTCATCTAGCCTTGAAGATTTCTTTGTGAGGTTTTCCTTACAAATTACATTTCTTTTTTTTTTTTTTAAGATTTATTTATTTATACAAGCACTGGGTACAGTCAGAAGCGCGGGAGGGTAAGAGAATTCACCAGAGCCAGAGCAGGGAGCAGAACAGGCAGACTTGACGAAGTACACTGCTGAGGGGAGCAGCGGGCATGGCAGGAGAGGTCTGTGCGCCATGTGGGACCCTCACCGGTGGCTGGGGATCGAACTGGTGCTGTAGAGGCTGCAGGCAGCTTTGCAGCCTAGTGTTCAACCGCTGCGCCACCAGGGAGGCCCTACAAATTCCATTTCTTTATAGAGGATGCTCATACTATCTTTTTCTCTCATGGTGAGTTTACTAGTTTGTGTCTTTCAAAGAATTTGTTCTTTTTATCTAAATTGTCAAATACGTTGGCATAAAGTTGTTCGTAGTATTAACTGATTACCCTTTCAACATCTGTAAAATATGTAGTGATGTTCCCTCTCCATTCCTGATACTAGTACTTTGTGTCTTCTCTCTTTTATTCTTAATCAGAGGTGTATCAATTTTATTAACCTTTTGAAAGAAACAGCTTGGATTTGTTTTGGTGTTTGTTTGGTTTTTTGCTTTTACTTTTCTGGTTTTTTATTTCACTCATTTTTGCTTTGATTACTTCCTTCTGATTATTTGGAGTCTAGGTTGTTCTTTTTATTTTGGCTTCTTAAGGTAGCAACTGTGGTCATTGAATTTAAGACATTTTTTCTTTTCTAATGCACATGTTAAATGCTATACATTTTCCGCACAGTTCTGCTTTGGTGGTATTCTACAAATTCTGATGTTTTGTTTTTATCTCTTCAATTAAAATTACTTATTTCCCTTTTGATTTCTTCTTTGATCTATAGGCTTTTTAGAAGTGTGTTATTTAGTCTCCAAATATTTTTAAATTTTCCAGATGTCTTTCTGTCATTAGTTTCTGATTTAATTTCATTGTGGTCAGAGAACATACTTTGTATGACATGATTCTTTTCAAGTCATTGAAATTTCTTTCAGCTGCAGAAGCTTGCCTATCTTGGTAAATGTTCTGTGTGTGCTTGAAAATATTTATTCTGCTTCAGTGTCAACTAGGTCAAGTTTTCTAATAGTGTTGTCAAATTTTGCAGATATTTTATCTTTTCTATCAATTAAGAAGAGACAGTTATTGAAATATTGGCTTTGTGAGTTTATTTCATCTTTCTTGTATCTGTACTGATTTTTATTTCATGTATACATTAATGCCTTTATTATTATGAAATGGCCTTTATCCCTGGTAATATTCTGTGTTCTGAAATCTACTTTGTCTGATATTAACATAGTCATTCCAGCTTTTGGCTTTGTTAGTAGTATTGAACTTTTTTATCTTTTCATCTTTCATCTTTTAATCTACTTGTGTCTTCATATTTAAAATGTGTTCTTGCAAGTAATACATAGCTGAGCCTTGCTTTTGTATCTCATCTAATAATCTACCTTTTTACTGGGGTCTTCAGACCATTTACATTTAAGTTGCTCAAAACTTTGATGACATTTAAACTTCTCATCTCATCATTTGTTTTCTATTTGTCCTTTGTTCTTTTTTTTTTTCTTCTTTTGGACTGATTGATTTTTTTTAATAAACTCATATATCTCCCTTTTTTTTCTTATTAGCTATAACTCTG
This sequence comes from Talpa europaea, assembly GCF_964194135.1. Classification (NCBI taxonomy): domain Eukaryota; kingdom Metazoa; phylum Chordata; class Mammalia; order Eulipotyphla; family Talpidae; genus Talpa; species Talpa europaea. The sequence goes on from NC_140079.1 coordinate 72,310,249, forward strand.
CCTTATTGTTTTACAGATTGCTTTTAGTATACATCTTATCACAGACAGCCTTCAGATTATATAGCACCATCTATAAATCTTACACTGCCTCCCAGTTCTCTCCTTCCTTCCTTAGTCCTGTTCTTATTATACATCTTATTTATGCACGTATAATAAACCCCATAATACCTGTTACTATTTTTTTGTTTAAATTGTATATTTCTTTTCAGATATTCAAAAAATAACTGAAAATTTCACCTATCTGTTCATGCAGCTGCCTCTTCATCTCTCATTGAAAGAATGAGGAATTCTTCATTCATTTGTGGAAGCCCATATTTCCATCTTCAACTTTCTTCTGTCTGAAGAACTTCCTTCAACTATTCTTATAGTACCAGTCAGCTTGTAATGAATTCTTTAAGCCCTTGCATGTCTGAAGAAACCTTTGTTTTTTAAAATGATATTTTCACTGGCAACAGTTATCTATGTTGTTGTTCCAGTACTTTACAGGTGTTGTTCCATTGTCAACTGACTTTCAATGTTTCCAGTAAGAAATCTGCTGTCTTCCTGTCTTCTTACATTGTGCTAATGTGTCTGTTTTTATCTCACTGCTTTTAAGATTATTGTTGTTGTTACTGGCTTTAAGTAATTGATTTTGATGTGTTTTCATGTAATTCTCTTCATGTATTTTTTGTGCTTGGGGTTCATTGAACTTCCTGGATCTGTCAGTTTATAGTTTTCATTAATTTTCAAAAGCTTTAAGTCATTTTTTTCCAATTATGTTTTTTCTGTCCTGTTATCCATCACTAAATAAGCAGTTACCTCAAAATTAGTGATTCACATTTTCTGAAGCCCTGAAATTTGATATGACTTACGCAAGTCCTCTCTTCAGTTTGTCAGCTGCAGCTCCAGTTATCTCAGGTTTGGTGGGGAAAGAATCTGCTCATGCTCACTCACATGGTTGGGGTGGCATCAGCTTTTCATGGGTAGTGGGTAAGAGGCCCTGTTCACTTCCTGGCCTTGTGATCAGTTCACAGTGTGGTCACTTGCTCCACAGGTGCTCTAAGAACCAGAGAGCCCAAGCAAGAAAGAAGTCAGTATATTGTGATGAAACATCAAAATAGCACCCTGTCATATTTGCCATATTTGTGTTAGAAAAAAAGTTGTACTCTTTAGACAATGTGCTAATTCTAATATCAGTATCAGTACTAGATTTGTTTCAATTGATTGATTCTTCGCTTCACTATGATTTTTCTTTTCACTTCATATTTTCCTGATTTTTTGCACACTGAGTCATCATTCATGGATGCCAAACATTGTAAAATTTACTCTGTTGGGTGCTGGGAATTTTTGTTTTCCTGTGTCTAGTTTTAAGCTTTGTTCAGGGAGAAGTTACTTGGGAACAGTTCAGTCCTTTCAGATCTTGGTTGAAGATTTGTGGCAGGGCTAGAGCAACATGCTATTGAGGGATCCTTTTGCCTGGCTCCTGAAGTGAGACCATCTGAGTGCTCTGTCCCATGCCCCATGACAAAGTATTTCTGATGTGGCTGGTGGTAACATGGACTGTTTCAACCTCTATATGAATCTCACATACTGTGAAGATGTTTTTTCTAATCCTAGCAGGTGTTGTCTCCTGTCATGGGTGGTTTGTTAACACTTATGTGCTGATCAGCACTTTGCTCAGCCTTCTCTATATGTGGCTCTTAGGGCTCCCTTCCTGTACCCTCTACCACTGTGGTTTCCCCAAACTCTCAGCTTTTCCAGGATCCCCCTCCCTCAGAAAATCTCTCAAGAGAATAAATGGTCCATCACAAGTCATGTTTCCCCTCTCAGATACCACTACCCTTAATCCTCACATGTCCTGTCTGGGAACCCCTATTTCATCTCTTGCAGCTACTTTTTCTGGTTGTTTTGGATAGGTAGAGAAATCTATCCCTGTAAGTACATCTTGGTTGGAACGCCTGCGCAACATTTGACATGTGTTGTTATCTGTGGTGGGAACACACACCTTGTCCCCACTTTACCTTAAGGAAACTTCAGCTCAGAGCGGAAGGGTATAATGTTCATAACATGAATAAGGGACCAGACTTTGAACCCAGGTCTCATGACTCTGGTGACTGCCATTCCCTGCACCAACCACTCTGCTCTCAGATCACTCCAAGATGGTGTGAGTTGTCTGGTTGGGGTGATAGGAGGGAAGAGGTTTCCTTTACGTGTCTTTTACTCTCTTGTCATTGCACATGAGGGCTGGGCAGGGAAAAGTCACTGGCCCATGTGACAGATGAGACAGCTTAGGCTTGCCTGGTCACTGGTGCCAGGGTCACAGGAGGAATGGGGCCTTCGAGTTCTTTTTGTGAGTCTTTACAGTTAACACTCTACCCCCCCCCCAATAAGTATGGATGTGAGGCAGCCCTGCCCAGCAGCAGCCTCCCACTGGACTCTTGACCAACCCCACTTGCCTTGCCCATCTTCCTCCCTGATCCTCTGTCCCTGGGACTCTGGTGTTTACTGCCCTCAGGGCCTTCCCCATCCTAGATGCCATCCCTTCTCAGCCTCCCCTGGCCTCCTTTCCCTCCCCAGGACCTCTCAGCCTGTGGTATAACTGGGCCAAGCCCTGGCAGGTGAGCTGTTGGGCTCAAGCACCCACCTGTGAAGGGTGAGATCACTGGAAGTGACCGCTCTGATCCTCACCGCCCCACGTGAGCCCTCCTCCCCTCTCTAGTGAGGCCATAGGAGCAGCTGTGTGTGGATCTAAAATGGAGCGCCCGTAGAAGAGATGGAGAGCTGTATAAATAGAATAATAATAATAATTGTGGGTTTGAGATTTATCTGCAACTGTTAGGGGCCTGGCCTTGCCTTCCCCACAAATCACTCGTGAGGGAAAAGGTCACCCCTAGCGGGGACGGTAAATTCCAATAATGCTGGTATAATTAGAACATGCAGTATTTAGATGTTTCTCAGTACAATTAAGCGGGGGATAATTGGGTGAGCTATTTTCCCCCCATGCTGGACATGCTTTTTTGCCAGCTTCCGTTCTTTGGAACTTCATGCCGGGACATTTGTTCTCAGCCTTCTGTCCAAGTTGTCCTGACCCACTTGCTACCATGTCCCACTGTTCTCTTGCAGCCTAGCCCTCTTTTGGGTTCACCTGTGCTAGGCACCAAGGACCCAGAGAAAAGAGTAAAAGGAGTGGGTGAGCAATAAAAGCTACTGGTCATGGACAGAGTAATACTTTGGCAAGAGACATGCAGGTGCCTTGGAAAGGCCCTCAGAGTGTGGCATCAGGAAGGGCTTCATGAGAGCCACATCCCACCTGGGCCTATGGGACAGACTGTGGAGCAGAAATGACCAACCTCTGGAGGTGGCCAGGATGAGCTGGATGGGCACAGCAGTGCTGGGTGGTCAGTGTGGCCTGGGACAAGGTCATCAAGATGACAGGAACCAATGGGGCCAAGCTTGGTAGAGAGCAGCCAGTGTGGGCTGTGAAGGCAGCGAGTGAATCCATGGCCAGTTCTCGAAGAACCCTAGACAGACACTTCACATGGTGCTCAGGACTTGTGGTGGCCACTGTCCCTGTGCCCTTCCCCTCACAGCCCTTCAGCATGTGCAGTGGTTGATCTCACAGGCTCTTAGGAGAGCTGTGTAGCACCCGGATGTGAACTAAAAGCCTCAAGGGCTTGGTGAAAGTGAAAGTGTTCTCTGGAGCACTGTGGTCTGACTGGTGGTATAGCCCATGTGGAAAACCCAGACCTGCACTCAGTTTGCAGAGTACCACCTCAGCCATCATCACCCCTGGTCATTGGACTCATGTCCTCTAACCCCAGGCAGCATCTGTCAGGGTTAAGGTACTTGTCACCCTGACATTTCTCTGCAAACTCTAACAAAACAGCCTGAGGAGTCCCTTCTCTATGGTTAAGCCTTTGAGATTTTTTAGGACTGAAAAGACAGCCCCCGAGACAGCAGCTCCAAGGGGCTGCAGGAGCGGGTTCATGCAGTGGGGTCACCTATGTGCTGACTGGGGAGGTGGTTACTCAGAGCTGCGTGCTCAGGCAAACTGCATAGGCTGTTCACATGTACATGCCAGAGTGCTTACATTTGTGCACTTGCACATACACTCATACCAGTGCCTGTGAAAACTGCGTCTAGTGGGCAGCAGTGACCCCTGTCATTTTCTCATTTTGATGTTATACTAAGTATCTGAAATTCTATACTCGGGGGAAGCTGGGAGAAGGGTATATTAGTACTCTATACTGTTTTTGCACCTTCCTGTGAGTTCATAATTATTTTAAAATAAAAAGTTTTCAAAAAACAAGAAAATTTTTAAAAGTCAGCCTTCCAGCTGACAGGGACCATAGCCAGGCACCCCCCCATCACCTGACCAGTGTGACCTGGAGGCTCAGGCTAGGCCCTATGCATCAAGGAAAGGGCCTCACCCTGCCCTCAAGAGGCTTACAGTTAACTGAGGAGCAAACACACAGCCTGAGCCCCATCATGCCCCTCAGCCTGAGCCCCACCTCCACCTCATGAAGTGTCATCATCCCCCTGACCTGAGTGCCATCGCCCCCTCTGGAATTTTGTTTCCAGAGATGACAACACCAGAGAAAATATCCAAGCACAAGTTTTCACTCCCATCAGACTCCAGTCAGGCTGAGTTCTAGCTGTGCCCCATTGACCCTGAGACCCTTGAGACAAAGCGGGCAGGAGGTCACTTCCCCTGCCAGTCTACCAAGAGACCCACACCAGCCATGGTCCCAGTCCTCTCTCCCTCTTGTGTGTCAGCTCCAGCAAGGCAGTACGTGCCGCCCCAGGCAGGGGAGCCACCACAGATTACATAGATGTAACTTCTTCTGACTAGAAATGTAATATGCAGTCATAGTAAAAAAATCTGGAAAATGCAGACATTCATAATGAACCACTTTTAATTTTTGTTCTCTCACTGCTGTTACCATCACAATGAATATTCTAGTGGTCTTTTCTTTTCCTCTGTATGTAAAAGTGTGAGTGTGTGGTAGATTGAATGTGTAGGCGAGTATGTGAGTATGTACAACCACAGTGCATATTCGCAGGGCTTTCTCCAGCACAAAAGTTCAAGGCGATTTCCTGACTGACGTGGCTAAGCCGCTCTCCCCAGATCAGCCTGTGAGCGCATGAAAGCACTTGGAATGTGTCAGATTCTCAGCTTGAGAAACCTAGACAAGTCGTTTGAAGATGGAAGCACTTTGATTTTTTTACTGCCTAATCAAGACAGATTCTCCTTCCCTGAACTCTGAGAGTGGTGTCAGCACACATCCCAGGTCACACAGGCCCGGGGTCCCTTGGGAGAATGAGGCCCGTCTCTGCTCAGTCATGGTGAAGACCAGTCCCTGTGCAGCAGGAGAGCCTGAGGCTGGACCCCTTGCTTCCTAGAGGACGCTAATCTTGCTCACCTATTGCACAGTTCCTGTGGCCAGGTGCCTTTACGGACTCGATGTAGTCTCCTCAGCCTCAACCCAGACAACTTCATCGGTGTGCCCAGGTCACACAGCTTCTAGGTGTCAAACCAGGGTCAGCTAGATCTCATTGACTTCAAATCCCAGGATGTTGCTATGTCAGCAGCAAGGGGCCTGCCTGCCTGCCTAGATGGGGGAACAGGAGAAGTTATTGGGTAGGTGGGTTAAGTATGATGATGACTCTGTTTACCCCAGAGGGCCTGTGGACTCACAGAGGCCAGGAACACAGCAGGCCAAGGTGTGGGCTGGCAAGTACTGATGGTCCTGCATTTCTGCTCCCCGGCCCCTCCTTGAGCAAAGAGGTGAGTGGGCCTGGCTGGCCCCAGCCTGTGGCTGTCTTGTCCTCATAAAAGGGACTTTCATGGTGCAAACATCACTCATTTGATGAGGCCCGAGTTATACACTTTCATTTTATTTTGTGGGATACACTGTTGGGGTCATGTCTAAATTCCTTATCTGTTCCTAGACTCTGAAATTTTTCTTCTGTGTTTAAGTTTTATGTTTTACATTTAAATCCATGATACATTTTGATTTAAATTTTGTATAAGGTGTCAGATTTAAGTTAGAATTCTTTTTCTTTAACTGGGGACATCCACCAGCTACAGCACCATTTTTGGAAAAGGCTGCAGTTGGTTGTGCTTTGGTGTCCTCCAAGGTGCTGAGGCCACTGCCCCATCCTATTCTGAAGTGGTACCAGACAACCTCCTAGGGCTCCTGTCCTCCCAGCCCCTCCTTGCCACACTCGGTGTATCTGTTTGTCACCCTGGAAGGAAAGGGCCTTGGAGAAGACCAAGTCAGGATGTTTGGGCTTTACAGGAAACAGGGCCACCTGGAGCTGTGTCCAATTAGGTGTCTGTTGCCACAGATCTGAACATGAAATTTTCATGCCACTGCGAAAACAATCACCAGTCATCCTGGCTCCCCCAGGCCTCACAGCAGCCTGAGGGAACGTCTCAGGAAAGCCAGGGAGCGTGCAGAAAACAGGCCAGGTCACACTCACTAGCTGTTCTGTCCTGATCATAGCTTCTGTGTGCATTTCCCTCCTCCCTGTGGCCACGGTGAATGCAGGTCTGTCCTGAGAACAGAGCAGAGACAAGCAGACAGGGTCCTGTCCTAGAGAAGGCGCTAGTTGGGGATAAAGAGCAATTAGAGAATCCCAGAAGTGAGTGGGATGTGCCTCATGGAAGTGTGTGAAGGGGAGGCTGTGGGCAGCTCTGTCTGTGGAGCCTCCCATGTGCTGCACCCTGTTCTAAGTGCCGGAACATAGTCATGGACACAGCAGACCTGTGGACCTCAATTCTAGAAGATAGCACCGGACTTGTAGACCTCAGTCCTCTCTCAGATGTGTGACTTGCAGATATTTTCTCCCAGCCTATTGCTGTCTTGTCCTCATAAAAGGGTCTTTCACAGTACAAATATCGCTCATTTGACAAGGTCCAAGTTATCCATTTTCATTTTATTTTTAAGATTTATTTTATTTATACAATAACTGGGGTATAGGCCAGAGGCGCGGGAGGGTGAGAGGATTCACCAGAGACAGAGTGGGGAGCAGAACAGGCAGACAGACCGAAAACACTGCTGAGGGGAACAGTGGGCGAGACAGGAGAGGTCTGCCACACCATGTGGGTATCTCTGGCTGGCCGGGAATCGAACCTGCACTGAAGAGGCTTCAGAGAGCTTCACAGCGCTGCGCTCAACCTGCTGCACCACCGGGGAGGCCCTATTTTCATTTTATTTTATGGGTTATGCTATTGTGTCGAGTCTAAATTCTTTACCTGTTCCTAGGCTCTGAAATTTTTCTTCTGTGTTTAAGTTTTGTATTTTACATTTAAATCCATGATACTTTTTGACTTAAATTTGTATAAGGTGTCAGATTTAAGTCAGAATTCTTTTTCTTTTTCCTTTTTTTAAAAAAAAGATTTATTTATTTATGCATACAAGAGCTGGGGTACAGGCCAGAGATGCGGGGTGGTGAGAGGATTCACCGGAGACAGAGTGGGGAACAGAACAGACAGACTGACTGACCAAAATACACTGCTGAGGGGAGCAACGGGCGAGACAGGAGAGGTCTGTTTCGCCATGTGGGTTGCTCCCTGGCTGGCCGGGGATTGAACTCGTGCCGCAGAGGCTGCTTCATAGTACTGTGCTTAACCCGTTGCACCACCAGAAATCTTTTTCTTTTTTAATGTGGACATCAACCTGCTGCAGCACCTTTTTTGGAAAAGGCTGCAGTTGGGTGTGTTTTAGTGTCCTCCGAGGCGCTGAGGTTCTCTAGCCTGTTCCATGGATCTGTGACTGGGCGTTGGCCAGTACTTGTACCGCACCATCCGTACCACGAGGTGGCCTCATGTGCTCTGGTCCTGGTTTGCTGAGGTTTTTAATCACAGATGGGTGTTAAATTTTGTCCAAAGCTCTTTCTGCAACAATTGATGGATCATATGACTTTTCTTTAGCCTCTTGATAGGTTGAATTACCTTGATTTTCCATGTGATTGCTTGACTCGTCACCTAGAAGCTCTCATGGTGTGGTTTTCACCTAAAAGATATGTGTGCATGTTTCTCATATATTCCTGGAGTAAATTTGCTAATAATTGTTGAAGATTTTTTTGGATTGAAGTTCATGAGAGATGCTGGTCTGGGTTTTGCTTTTTTTCTCCATAATTTCAAGAATCAAGTTAATACTTAGTGGGGGAAGTATTCCTTATATTTTGCTTTCTGGGGGGAATTGTGTAAAATTAGTAATTAATTCTCGTTTAACTGTTTGATAAAATTGTCCAGAGAGGCCATCTGGTACTAGAGAGATTTCTTTTTGCAGAATTTTTGAATTATAAATTCAATTTCTTTAATGGTTATAGGGCTATTCATGTTATCTATTTCATCTTAGCTAAGTTTTGGTACTTTGTGATTTGCAAGCAATTGGTCCAGCTCTTCTGAGTTTTCAAATGTATGAGCATCAAGGGGTTTGGTTAATATTTTCTTGATATTCTTCTAATACCTCCAGGATCTATTGTAATATTCCCCCATTTCATTTCTGACATTAGTAACTTCTATCTTTTCTCTTTTATCTATGTTAGTTTTGCTAGAGGTTTGCCAATTCTATTGCTATTTTTCAAAGGACCAGACTTTTGTTGTGATAATTCTCTTTGTTTTCAGTTTTTATTCCCGCTCTAATCTTCACCACTTCTTCCTTCCGTGTGCTTTAGGTTTTTTTTGCTTTTCTCTCATTTCTTGAGCTGGAGCATAGCTCGCTGGCCTGAGGTCCCCCTGGGTTCAAACATGGGCGCCCAGTACCACCCCTTTCTGCCCCATCCCAGGTGGACCCTCTGGGACTCTGTGTGGTTTCATTTCACTCAGTTCTGTGTTTTCGTTTCCATTGAGACGCCCTCTTTTGATAAGTGTGCTGTTTAATTTCCACATTTCATGATTTTCCTGTTGTCCTCTCCTTGAGTTCTGGCTCCTGTGTCCTCTGAGGTACCCTAACCTTTTGTTTTTTTGACCTCTTCTTTACTCTCAGCCAGCACAAGAATCTCTGTGCTTGGACTCTAGCGACAGCCACTCCTCAGGAAGCTGCAGGGACGTGATGACGTGGTCACAGCACCACCACGTCATTAAACAACATTCAGATAGCACTCAGTGTCTTAGGAGACCAGCATTTATACTATCTGATTGCTTAATCATTTTATTATATTACTTGTGTTGTTTCTTTGAATCAGGATTTGAGATTTGGGGTTTCTTTGAATCAGGTTTGGGGTTTCCTACCTTGACGTGGGTTTGATCTCTGTCTTCCTTCATTGTTTCCTCATTTCTGAAATTTTCTTCAGTGCCCTCAGGAAAAGGCAGTCTTGTACATACCAGGAGTTTGTTCTCACTTGACACCTTGTCTGCAAGCCACCCCCTGCAGTTGGGGGTCACGGAAGGAGAAACCGCCTCAAGGAGAGGCATGTCTTATCTCTTCTCCTTGGGCCCTTCCTTGGCTAGAGTGGCTCCCTGCTTAGGGCACTGCTGCTGAAGGAGCATCACTTCATGCCGTTCTGCTGGTTGAGACCCTGAGAAGTTTGAGGGGTACTAAGACTGCAGTAATAAACCCCTTTGGAGCCTATGTGAGCCCAGCGGCTATCTCAAGCAGTGCTTTTCAGACTGACTGCAGAGGCAGAACTGGGAGAGGAGCCAACCTGACCCTGAAATCAGTGCTGCTCCCCATATGTGATACCCCAGTGCCCCTCACATGTCCATGCTCCCCCACTGCTGCTACATGGACACGACTGTGATGGCCAACTTTGGCTTTGCTGCTCTGCTGTCTCAGGTGGGAGGAAGCTGAGGTGAGCTGGGCTGGGCTCTATGGCAGCAGAGGTCTTCATTGTGGCTGCAAGTCTCACTTCCCACAGGGCGCCTGCAGGCCACACTGCTGCCTGTCACTCCCAGATGTCGGGCGGGAGCAGAGACAGACAGCGCAGTCAGTCCCGTAAATATTTCCAGCCACAGTCAACATGTCTTACTAGGCAATTTGCTTTTTAAAAAATTGTGGTCTAATTTTAAGTGAACAGCCCCTAATTAGAGTGATTTACAAGGTACCTAGGGACTGGGTGGCATTTGAACATGGCAGAGGACTGAGCAGAGATGGATGGTGCGGCATAATCCAGTGGCACATTCTGATAACACAGCTGCTGGGCTGAGTCTGCGCAGAGATGCCCCTTGACACACACCCCAGCAGACAATGGGAAGTGTGGCCAAGAGGAGGGAGCAGGTACCCTGGGGGAGGGACAGCAGGGCTCCTCAAGCTGGGCAGCAGAAGCTGGCATGTGCAGACACTTGGACTCACCTTGATTTGGGTGAGAAAGTCACCCTGGTCCCCTCACATGCACACTGCTCCCACCCAGCCCCCCCAGCCCCTGCGTGTCTTTGTGGTCTTAGTTCCCAGAACTGCACAGCATGGAGCAAGCACCAAGTAGGCCCCTTATGAGTGCTGGGTGGTGGGCTGAGGGAGCCAAAGATGGGCTTTGGGTCAGTTGGAGTTCATGGAGAGTAAGACTGATTCACATCAACAATGGTTAAGGCCCTACAGCCTTCAGGCATCAGGGAACCACTGTGTTTAAGTGAGAACTGGCTGAAGACTACCCTTAGGTGAGCAGAGGAGACCTGGCCAGGAGGACCTGGGCTCCATGCAGCCTGGAAGGAGGAAGACGGGGCACAGGCTAGCCCAGATCCGCTGAGCCAAGAAAATAAGCCTTGGATCTGCTGTGCTGCCACCCCCAGCTAGTGCTGGACCCCACTATCTACTTCACCCCCCTTCCCACAGCTGTAGAAGAATCAGCCCCTCTGACATTTAAGGGGGGCGGGGGGAGGAATCAGAATCAAGAACAGAGGCAGAAATGAAAGAATTTTCTTGGTAAAAGGTCAGAATGGTTTCTCTTATTTTTGTTTAAAAATGGTTTGTCTTGAACTATGACAAGGCTAAATGTATTAACAGGCAGGGGAACAGGCTGCTCAGAGGCAGGGCCGGCCAAGTGAGGCAGCAAACAAGATCGGTGGCAGCTCAGTGGGTTAGATGCCCGAGCACTAGGCTCTAAAGGCCACGCGGCAGGTCTGGGGTCAGGAGTCAGAGGGAAGGTGGATGTGGAACTGCATTCCTGGATTCTGAGAGGACCCCTGAGGGCACATGGGACCTGGCTGTGTAGGGCTCCTAGGCCCCTGTCCGTGCGGGAGAGGCTGTGTGGGGCATGCTGCCAGCTGTGGGGTCTACACCCAGGCCAGGCCACTCCAGTACAGGGCGAGCCAGGCATACAGGCAGAGTGAACTGCCAGTCCTGTGCTGGGGCACAGCAGTACCCTGCAGCTCTTGGGGGAGCAGGTAGCACCCACCAGCCTGCTGGACAGAAGAGAGCTTTTTTTTAACAGCTGTACTGAGCTATAACTCACATATCATGCAATTCACCCACTGGTGTGTACAACCCAGTTCTTTCTAGCAGTTTCAGAGCCATGTAGCCACCTAATTTAGAATGTTTTCATCACCCCACAAAGAGACCCCTACCCCCTGGCAGTCACTCCTCAATCCCTCCCGAACTCCCAGACCCTAATGACCACTCACCTGCTTTCTCTCTACATGGACTCGTCTGTCCTTCTGGACACTTCCTGTTAAGTGGAATCACGCAGGTGCCGTCTTTGGCATATGTTTTGGGGATTCATCCACGTCGTAGCATTGTCTGAACTTCCTTTTTCAGGCTGGAAAAAGATTCCATTGATGGAGGGGCACATTCCATTTGTCCGTCTATCCCGTGGTGACTGTTTCCTTTTGGACTGTGAACATTGTTGCCGTGGGTGTCCATGTAGGACTTGAGTGTGGGCAGGCATTATGTTTCTCCTGGGCACTAGGAGTGGAACAGCTGGGTCATGTGTTCAGTTTTTTGAGGAGTCACCAGACTTGTCCCCCATGCTGCACATTTTACACCCCAGCAGCCTGCACAAGTGTCCCTTCGCCACATCCTCACTGGCCCTTGGTTCTGTCTAACTATGGCTGTGGCCGCAGCTGGGAGCTGGCATCTCAGCGTGGGCCTGATTTGTGTTGCGCATCTTTCCATGTGCACCATGGCCATCGAAATGTCTTCCTTAGAGAAAGCCCATTCACATCCTTTACCTACTTTTTCACTGAGTTGTTTGTCCCTTTATACCCTGAGTGATAGAGTTGTGGGTGTGTTCAGACCATGGTCTTCATTGGCTTAGACAGAGGGGACTGGCTGGGTAGGCTAATCTGTGAATGGGAATCTACCCGCCCGGTCCCATCTTCCAGGATTCCAGAGCGTGGGGAGACCCCCACCCACTGGAACTGGCCTTGCCACACACAGGACACCCAAGAAATGACATTACCTGCTGGAAGATACCTGGCCTCGAGCAGTTGGCAAGCCTTGCTGGGGGTCAGGGACAGGCCCGTCCCTCTGACTAGATGAGGGAAACTGAGACAGCAGAACCTAGGCCCCCACCAGGACAGCCCTCCTGGGCCCCTAGGTCTCCTGCTCCTTACTGTTCTGTTGCTCGAGAGGCCAGTGGGGAAGGGAGTGGAGAGCTCATCCAGAAACTCCCTACCGAACTAACACCGCCCTCCCATGTCTCTTGCTGCAGGCCGCGGGACCCTCCAGTGCCAAGATGCAGCTGCTGGAGACAGAGTTCTCGCGCACCGTGCAGGAGCTCATCGAGCTGCATCTCTTGCACCAGGACAGCATCCCTGCCTTCCTCAGTGCTCTCACCCTTGACCTCTTCAGCCGCCAGACTGTGACCTAGCCTGCAGCCACTGTCCCTGACCATCGCCAGCCCTCAGCTTCTGCAGGTGGGAGCAGGCATGGGCAGGAGGTTGGGGTTTTCCCCACACGTCCCAGCCCCACCTGCACCTCCTACCCTGCCCATTTGCAGGACACCCCAGCCTCCTCTGCCCACATGCCACCACTTGCCCGGAATGGGCAGTGTCTTTATGTGATTGGGACCCATGAGCTCCACCCCATCAACCTGCCTGGGCAGCAGCACCCCATGCACAGAACCTCTGGACATACCTCTGGTCAGCAGGGGTTAAGCTGCTCTGGGACATCCTGGCATGATGCTCCCTCATCCCCCAGACCCTGCGTTCACTCCTGCCCTGCAGCAAAGGGCCTCCAGCCTCTTCACCCTTCATCCTGGAAAACTGGCCAGGTGGCCCTGTGGGCAGTACTCTGCGGGCCCTATTCCTGCTCCCTCCCCGAGGTATCTCTACCCACATGCCAGTCAAACCCAGTTGTACCCAGAAGCCTGGCCAGACTGGCAGCCAAGGACTGGCAGCCAAGGTCTGTGGCTCCTTATGAAATAAAGGTTCCTCGTCAGCCACACCACCCAACTCGCTGTGTGTGTCTGAGCCCCACGCAGACAGGCTCCCTCTGCTTATGCTCAGTCTAGCCCAGGGCAGCTCCTGGACACCGAGAATATGGGCTAGGCAGCCTAGGAGCAGCACCAGCAGCTGGTCAAGATGCTCCCTGCACACCCACCTAGAGGGCCCGGGGCAGCTCTGCGCAGAGGGAAGGAGACACCCTAACAGCCTCAGGTGCTGGCTGGGCGGGCGGCTCCAAGTCCTCTGCTTGGGTGACAGCAAGTCACTGACTGGCCCCTCATCGTGGTGGGGGTCTTCTGAAACCCCAACCATTGCTTCCACAATCACATCTTTTCCTTTGTTCTGTCACCTCAGGACCACTGTTGTCTTCACAGTATGGAGTGTGGGCTTCAGGGTCCTAGGAGCTCGTCCCCTCCACCCCCAGCATCTTGTGCTGAGGGTGAGGCTCATGGGTCAGCTCGGACATGAGGGTCATGAAGGGCTGCCGGCCAGGGGCTGGGGAATCTCAAGGGGCCTGGGCTGGTGGTCCTGCCGTTGCTACCTGGGGATGGAGATAAAGCGCTGCCTCATTCACATGCAGCTCGCACTCTGCCGTCGCCAGTCATGGGGAAAATGTGGCGTGACGTCAGCTGCCTGCGTGCGGGTACACGGCCGGCAGCTCCCCGCGAGCTTGGTCATCAGCGCAGTGTGCACAGCAAGCCGCTATCTGAGCCCAACAGAGGCCGTGAGAGCAGCCACAGGGCAGAGTCTTGCCAGGCAGCTCTGTGGCACAACTGCCCAAGGTCACCGCCAGAGGAGGAAGGCGGCATGGGGACAGGACTGCGTCCACCTGCTCCCCAGAGCCAGAGCCCTGGGGAGTGTGGCCTGAGCGAGCCCTGAGTGTCACCTCCAGGTACTGCCCTGGGAGGCTGGGGCTGCACCCCCACCCCATCCTCATCTACCCTCCCAGAAAAGCTGAAGCCTTGAGACTCATGTGTCTGGGTCAGGGCCACTGAGCCCCAGTCTGGGGCCATGAGCCCTTGAGAACTGGGACTGCAGCCCAACCTTGGGACTTTCTTCACCCTTCACCCCTCAGATGAGCCCCAGTTCTCTTGTCCCATGTGCTTGGGGGCCCCAATGCCAGTGTGGAGAATGGATGCCCCTTTATCATGCTTCATCTTCGCTGTCAGTGGGATGCAGTAGCACTCACCCCAAAGCTGTGCCTGTGCGGAAGCTCCCGTCACATTCCAGAAGATGGGGCCACCAGCGCAGAGCAAAATCCGTATGAACTTGTTCTGAGCCTCCTGAAACCCCCGGGCAGAGCGGCAGGTGCTCGGGACTTTGGATCTGTTTGTCCCGTGTATGCTGGGGTCTGCGGTCTCCACTCAGGAGTTCCAAAGCTGCAGCAATAGTTATCTCACCTTTGTGGGAGGAAATGTCCCCACAGCCGTGCTTGGGGCTCCAATGTGGCCCCAAGCCACCTCACATGCCCCATGGAACAGCTGCATGCCCAGCTGCGGGTGAGTGTCCAGGGACCCCAGGCCTGGGCTCAGCTGCCTCTTGTGTGTGGGTAGGCTGAGACAGACCCTGCCAAGAGTAAGACTAGCTGAGGTCATAACTCAACACAAAGTCTTTAGCCCATGAAATGCACTGAGCAGCCCGTGTGTGTGTGTGTGTGTGTGTGTGTGTGTGTGTGTGTATGAGTGTGTGGGAGTATGTACATGTGCAGGTAACCGTGTATGCAGGTGTGCGGGTGTGTATACCCTTGGGAGAGGTGGGAGCAGGGCATGTTCTGCTGAGATGGCAGAGGTCAGGGTTCTACCTGGGCCTCAGTGGCAGATGCGGCCTTGAGAAACATCAAAGGGTCACACAAACCAGAAGGCCGGCTGTCCTGTAACTTGGACCTGGACAGAAGCCCTTGACATCTGCCCAGTGTGCACCAGAGGGGACCAGTCACCGCTGGCCTACATCCCCAGGCAGGAGATACCAAAAATGGTATCTGGATTGCAAGGCCAGAACTGGACTCCAGCCAACCCAGGCAGAAAAGGAATGTGCCAGAAGGGCTTGGGTAGGGCTGAGCAGCCAGATTCAGAAAACTGTGGTCCCCATTGTGCCACAGCACTGTCTCCCACCGGTGGACACGTGGTCTCATTGCAGGTTCTCTCCCCCTTCACCCAACACATGCCCTGGGGTCTCTCTGCCACAGGCTTCCACCAGGACACCCCCTCATGATCCCTTAACTGCCCAGGACCCAGTGTCACTTTTAAGAGTCACAGCGCCTGGCAAGATTTCTGATTGGTTGAGCCTACACCCCGCTTCTGTGAGATAGTTTGGGATAGCTAACGGCCAACAGACAAGGGCCTCTATCCCAAAGGAACATTGAACTTGAGCCTCATCCCAGCACCAGTCTCCCACCTCCCTCCCACTGCAGTGAGAGGCGCCTTCTCACTGGAAAGCCACCTCAGGCCTAACCACCTACCCAGCGCTGACACACAGCCCGAGGGTCACTGGTTCCTATGTTTTGAAGATGGAATTTTCCTTTCCTGAACAGAGGCGGCAGGCGCCACCCGCTCTCTGAGGTGTCTGGGTTAGGAGAGGGGAGCAAAGGCCCAGCTAACATCCTCCCCACCAGGCCTGACTTACGTCTCTTCCCAGCGCTGCCAGGGGGGATTAAAATGACTTCTCACAGGGATCAGGGGTCCCACCCAGCTCCTGGTGGGCAAGCCACAGAAAGTTCTGGTTCTGGCAGATCCCACTTCCTCCAGCTCATTAGTGAACGCCTGATGGTAAATGGTTCTTAAGCCGCTAATGACTAATTTTAAGGGATTAGTGCCGCAGCGATAAACTATAATTGCCAGAATGTAACAGGATTTGGTGTGTGACAGGGCTCCTTCCAGCTTCCCGGTGGCTCCAGGGGGGACAGTGCCACCTGCTGGGGTCTTCTCAGGACCCCCACCTCCCACCCGGGCACCCCAACCTCCCTCTGTGTCTGCCAGCACACGGTTTGCCATCGTTGTTATTGCTTCTCTCCCTCTGCGCACTTCTGCCTCATGTTCTGGGAATGAGTAAGTGCCCAGGTTTTCTCTAGCTCCTCATGCCCAGCAGCCGCAGCCCTGGGACTTGTGAGAAATGCAGGTTCTCAGGTCCCTGCCAACCCTGTGAATCAGAATCTGCATGAGACTTGACCTCCAGGCAGTCATAGGCACGTTCAAGCCAGTAAAGCTTTTGCTTGAAAGAACTACCCCAATTTACAGAGCTCCCCGTTCCATAATGACCCTGCAAGTTGAGTCTTGCTGGGGACAAGACTGAAGCTCAGAAAGGACAGGGATGCGCCTCAGGTCACGCGCACCCAAACCCAGCCTTCCTGATGCAGACTCACGGCTCAGCCTCTGAGGCAAACTTGACCCATTTCCCTTGTTGCTAAAGGTTATCAGGATGCCAGGACCTAGAGAGGCTGACGGCCTCTATCCCAGGACATAGGATTCCGGACCACATGTAGTGTGTCTGCATGACAAATTGTGTCTGCGATGTGTAGGAGTGTACACCTGTGTATACATGCAGGACTTTGTGTGTGTGGCTTCATGGCTGTGTGTGTGTTCTGTATGTGCACTGTTTACATTTGCACACACATGTCTTGTGTGTGTGCACAACTGCCATAAGTGTACGTGCATGCATGCATAATGAGGACAAGCACTTTATCAAACTGGTGTAATAGTTGCTTCAGGCCCAGAGAGGCACAAGGCCCTCTCCAAAGTCACACAGCAAGAGAAAGTCAAGGATGGGAAGCAGGGCCGTACAGACATCATCTCGCCCAGCCTACTGCCTGCCTCATTGTTTACATTTTCTTTATCTTTAACTGCACACTTTTAATACGGCATCAGTGTGAAAAGAAAAATGTCAATAGAAATGTGGAGTAAAAGGAAGTTCTGTTTGGGTCCATCCCAGCCTTTTCCATCTGCAGCTGGGTTCACCCACCTAACGTGGACACACAAAAAGCCATTGTTTGATTTCACTTGGTTGTGTGTATGGTTTTTAAAATAACTGAGTTGTTCTGCAGCTTGGTTTTTCTCATTGAACAATTGTCTTGGAAATTTTCCATAAAAGCATCTACTGATGCATTTCACTGGGTTTGTTGTTGTTATTTCCAAACTACTCAAGAAGTTTTATTGAAAACAATAACCTGCAGAAACACCAGATTCTCATTTTCGAGTAAAAATTGACAGCATCTTTCAGAACGTCCATAGTTCTCAGCAATTTTGGTCATTACTTTAAAAAACAAACAAAAGCCAAACCAAGACCAAACAAACATGGATCGAAGTTCCAGATTCCAATGAACGGAGACTTGCGGATGAGCCTCTGCGTATGGTTCTGGCCCCGTCCTCACGTGCCCTGGCAAGAATGAGGGTGAGTTTGGGCTTGGTTTTCAGTGGGTCAGTAGTTCTGACAACCACTTCTCCGTCACCTTGAACTCGTGCCACCCTGCGCCAGCTCACTGTTCCCCCAGATCTTACCTGGCTCATCCTCCATGATGGATCAAAATTGTGTACCCCCCAAATTCACACTCCCAGCACCTGGGAATGTGACTAGTTGGAGGAGGGGCCTGTAAGTGATGATGAGGTGATTAAAGTAAAAGGAAGCCTGAGCCCGTGTGACTGGAGCCCTCACAAGAAGAGAGCATCCCGAGACTGTGTGAGCACCCAGGGAGGTGACATCTGCAAGCCAAGGAGAGAGGCCTCAGGAGGAACCAGTCCTGCTGACACCTTCATCGTTGACTTCCCGCCTCCAGAACCGTGAGAAATCCCCGCGTTTAACAAGCCCCTATCTGTGGTACCTGGAGATGGCCGCCTGAACGTCCTCACATGTGTGTCGCCCCCTCACCACCTGGCTTTTTCTCCCTTATGGCACCTTCCACCACCTGGCATTTTTTTATGCATATTTTATTTATAATGCACATATAGTTGGTGTATATATAATGCACATTTTTTTTCATCAGTTTGGTGTCAAGAACCCGTAGAACAGCACCGTCCAATAGAAATATGTGAATAACATACGTAATTGATACTTTTGGTAGCCAAATTTAAAAAGTAAAGAAAAAGTGAAATTAATTTTAGTAAATTTATTTAATCCAGTAGATCCCAAATTTATTTTGACATGTTATCAATATAAAAACTAATGAGGGCCTCCGGGGGCGCAGCTGTTGAGCGCTGGGCTGCGAAGCTGCCCGCAGCCTCTGCAGCACCAGTTCTATTCCCGGCCACCGGGCGAGGGTCCCACATGGCGCACAGACCTCTCCTGCCGCCCGCTGCTCCCCTCAGCAGTGTATTTCGTCAGTCTGCCTGTTCTGTTCCCCGCTCTGGCGCTGGTGAATTCTCTCACCCTCCTGTGCTTCTGACTGTACCCAGTGCTTGTATAAATAAATAAATCTTTAAAAAAAAAGAAATTGTTTTAAAAAAAAAACTGATGAGACATTCACCTTACCATCTTTCCTGCCTCTGAAGTCTAGAGGTCCAACGTCTTGTTTTACACTTACTGCCTATGTTGGTTTGGACCAACCTCAGTTCAGGTACTCAGTAGCCGCGTGTGGTCGCAGGCCCCCATCTGGGACAGGACAGCCTTGTCCACCATGGGGTGCTGCACCTGGCAGTGCCTGGCTCACTCTGGAGCATAAGTATGGGGGCGTCCATGGTACAATTTTAAAGACACTATTATCACCTCCCTGTTTGACTAGGAAAATTGGACCTGAGAGAGAAGTGGCTGTCCCAGAAGTCACCTGGACGCCGAAGCCAGGAGGCTCAAGGGACCCCCCCCTGTCTGGCAGCCAGGACACCGAGTAGCCTGGGTCACTGCTGGCTCTGCCCTGCCAGCATTTGCTCTTAGGCAAGTCTCCACCCGAGCCTCAGTCTCCACATCCAGAAAGAGGGCTGACAGCACAACCTGCTGGGAGGTCTCAGGAGCACTGAAACCCCAGAAGACACCCCCGGGAGGGCACCTCATTCAGCCCAGGCCTCTGCCACCTCCACCTGCTGGCTGCATGGTGCCTCCTTAGTGTAACACTATAATTAGCTCAATTACCAACAGCCTTCATGCCTTTTCTCTTTCCTTTTTTTTTTCAAACTTAATATGGAAATTAAATTTTGCACCAGGTTTACAGGCTGTTAACGGAATTCACTAATCAAACCCCAACACCAAGTCCTTGAAAATGAGAATTAAAAAAGGTCTGCATTTGCATATTCATGTTTTTAATAGGGTTCAGAAGGTATATTTGCAACTGATGAAAAGGATTAATTAAATCTAATCAGCATTGGTGGGGCTTCTTAACCCCTTCTGAGCTGACCGGAGGCTGGGATGACGCCCAGAGCAGAGAAGAGCTCAATACAGCCCAGGGCCGTGGGTGGGGGCCCCAACTCCTGTTCCCCTTCCTGCTGGCCTCGCCTGCAGGCCGGAGCCCCCCTGAGCCCAGGATTCCCGCTGCCACACAGCGTTCAGGTCTGCTCCCCCAGCAACCCTGATGAGAGATGAGGGAGGCATTGTTTTACTTTCAAATCAAACACAGCTGGACTTGTTTTCTTATAACATTCTTCCCGGGGTCATCATACAATATTTGGAAAATGTAGCGAAATCTTAAGAAGAAAATGAGAATCACTTGTTACCCCTTCACCCAGGTAAGCACTATGTACTTGGCTATCGGGGCGTCCGGAATTTTGCCCACAAATGTGTGTTGTACACGTATGTGCTTGTATGCACCAGTGTGTATGTGATATTGTAATGTTGTCTGTATTGTGCACGTAAGTATGTGTTGTGTCTGTCGTGTCTGTATGCTGTGTGTGCTATGTGTAGTGTATTGTGTGTTGTCGTGTGCAGTGTGCTGCTTATAGTGTGGCATGTAACATGTGCGCCATGTATGTGCTGTCTCTGTTGTGTATTGTGTGTTCATGTATTTAAATTGTGTGTTGTTTGTATTGTGTGTCTATTGTCACACGTGTTGTGTGTTCGCATGCACCTCCTCACCCAGACCTGCAGCTCTCGCATGGCTTTAAGCATCCACTGTGCTGTCACTTACTTCACTCACTAACAGTCTCCACCCAGCACCTTCTTGCGTCACGGCGTCGAGTCAGCAGTGTGACGCCAACTACTGAGAATTCTCACTGGGTGCTTTATTACGCGGGTCTCTTTTGTCAGAGAATCAGTTTCCCATTCACTATGGTTATTTTTCACCAGTCACCAAGAACGCTGCCGTGAGGGTCCAAGCCACACCGGTGTGTGCCCCTGGGGATATCTTGGGATCAAAGAGCATGGATGTTCAGAGGCCCTTGCGCCCAAAGACCCCTCGCCAGTTGGCTCTCCTTAGGGCATCGCCCCACTCTACAAGTGAGGTGCCAAAAATGACCTCTACATGGGGTCAGCAAGACGGCAGGGTTATGACAGGAAGGAGACAGCCTGCAGTTAGGGAATAAAGGGCCTGCAGGTGTTTTGAATGTATCTACGCTAGGACGAAACAGCGCGGCTTTAGCAGCCCTGGAATCAGGCCAGGAGGTCTCGGGCATGACGCGATGCACTGTCACCTCCCCACCTGGGCCTCCACTAATGGTTGTCTGGAGTCCAGAGAATTCCTGGCTCCTCGCCATTCTGAGATTCTGATGTCTCCAGAGGCCAAGAGGCTTTGGGGGAGTTGGGGATGTGCCAACAGGACCTAGCAGCCAGCTGCAGGGGGCTTCTGGTGCCCAGATGTGACTCTTGCCAAACACACTCAGGTACCAGACACAGGGACTGACTTAACCACTTCGTCTGTGAAAAGCCACAGCTCCATGAAGACCCTGAGGAAGAGGTGAGCACTGTCATCAAAGCCTCGGTGGCCAGCAGAGGCTCCGGTCACTGCGCCAGCAGATTTCAGGACTGGGGGACACACCATGGATCCTCTGATGGGTCTGCGGTGGGTGGCCCTGCCTGTGTAGGTTGGAAAGGGGCTCTGAGCCAGGTGTGGGTGGCACCAGCAAGGATCATGAGCGCAAGAACAGCTAGCAGCACACATAGCTTAGAAGCAGTGAGAAAGGTGTTCTAGGTGTGTGCAGGCTTCACCCACCTAGCCACGTAAGTCAGTGCCCGCATAACCATGTGAAGATGGACCCACACTGTGGGTGCAGGAGATGGATGAGCCAGACTCCCACACAGTAGCACCTACCAGGGCCACACTTGTCAGCTCCCCTGAAACAATTTCCCTGTGCACAATAATTACGAGCAGCTGAGAGTCAGCACCAGCGCTATCCCTGTGGGGTTCACGGCCCAAGTCCACACAGAGCACCTGGCGGTCAGTGGTTCCTAGATGTGGAGGAAGCTCCTTCCCAGCAAGGAGGGCTTGACCCCAGGGCACATCAGTCACATGGGAGAGAGCTGGAAGAGACCCCACAGGCTAGGAGTGACCCCATCCTCACTCCTCTGTTTCTGGAAGATGGCAACAACCCTGGAAAGTACTAGAAAGGAAATGAACCATGTAGGGGCTGTGGCTTCACATCCGTGACTGGCTTCCATGTAAGCAAACTGCAGGGTTTCTGTTTGGTTGAGGTACAATGTAGAGACAGCACAGCTCACTCTTGTTAGCACAGTTCAGCATATTGTGACAAAAGCATATAAGCATGTACTACCCCATCTACCCTAGCCCCCCAAGCCCTGTTTTTAAGTCCTTGTGGTAATTTATGAGGTGTCCCAGTCAAATCAGGCTGCTATAACAAGTACCCCAGACAACACAATTCTGGAGGCTGAAGTCCAAGGTTAAGGTGGCTCAAGTTTGTACTCTGGCGAGGACTGCCTGGCTCAGTGTCCTCACAGGGCGGAGAGATCTAGGGTCCCTCCTCTCAAGGTTAAGGCCTATCAGGCCAGGGTCTCCCCTTAATACCTCATTTAAGCTTTATCACCTCCTACCCGCAAGGGCCACCTCCAAGTATAGTCACGTGGGGTTTAGGGCTTCAACATATTAATTTGGGGGACATAAACATTCAGCCCATTCCATGTGTGTTTTACCCAATTGTAAAGGTATTTGAAGCAATTTAAGCAAATCTGATATACTTAGCTTGTGGTTTTAATTAAACATTTAGAAGCACTTGATTAAAGCTGATAATCAATAGGAAATTTTATTGGCTAATTTTTTAGTTGGGATTCATTAATTGTGCAAATGTGTTTAAATATTTAGGGAAATATGCTTAATAGATGGGTTAGATCAGGGAATTGATCATGAGATGTTACTCAAAGAACAGTGAGACTCCTCTCCATGCATAAGAGACTTCAGAGACGAAGGGTCCCCCAAAAAGAGTGGGCTGCTTGTCCAGATGACTCACGGGGGTGGGGGGGGAGTGGCGGTGGAGCCAGCAGCCAAAAACACAGTTGTGATGGGAGGCAGAGCCAGGATTTCCTGCTCTGAAGCTGTGTGGAGACACAGATAGACAGGACCTAAGAACCTGCCCCCCAGTGTGACTTGGGTGCCAGGGGAGCCACAACCAACATCAACTTCATCCCCGGCCCAGCACTGAGGGGCAGGACACAGACCCACAGACAAGCGCCTCCAAGCACTCCCCCCGCCCTGCTAGCAGCTCCTGGAGGCTCGCACCTAGTCAGGTGACTAGAGGTCAAGGAAAATGCTAGGTCATCCCAAGGAATCTCATTCAAAGGTCTTTATTCCAAGAAAACATGATGAGATGGAAAATGGGAGCTGAGGCCCAGATTTCAGGAAATGAAAAGGCAAGCGCAGAATAGCGATGCCTGGTGGAGGCAGCAGATGCAGCACAGAGGCAGCCACAGGGGAGACTGTGTCTGGAGGCAGAGGTGGGGGTGCTCTCCAAAGCAGAGGACACGGTAACAGGCATGACATTTGGAGGATTTCCAGCATTTTCTACTAAAACCAGCGTGCTACTGTCATCCCAGCTGGCCAGTGGACAAAAGGTGGATCACCCAGAACGTCCCAGAGGGTGAAGAGGACAACAGAGAGAGGCAGAGGCACCTTCCAGAGTGGAGGAGAGCCTGTGTGTTTTGGAAGGGCCGCTGCGCCCTGGAGGAGCCTGTAAGGGCAGGACTGGGCACAGTGCAGGTTTTCTGATCCCATGCAGACCGGGTAAAGGAGGAGTCAGAGTCCTCAGTAGTTTTGCAGGTTTTTTATTTGGGGCTCACCAGGCATAGGGCAGGCAGGGGTGCTGGCTGGGGGGCTGGGAGGTTGGCAGGCCTCCCAGCCCCCAGCAAGTCTTCACTCTATCTGGACTCTCTGGCGTTCGTTCTGCTGCTTCTCGGCTTCTGCTTCGGCTTCTACTGCTGCTACTGGTGCTGCTGCTGCTGGCTGGGGCTGCTGGCGTCCCCCCCGTGACGCCGCCCTTAAAAGCACAGTCTTAACTCAGCTGAATCCCATCTACCTATGCCCACACCCTATTCCAGGTGCCCGCCATCAGGCATGCATTCAGGACAAGGATCCATCATCTATCCTGATGGCGGAAGGGCAGAAAAGCCTGACATTTTCTTTACCCTACAGAGCCCAAGCAGCATCTCTTGAGCATCAAGAGGACCCTACAGAGGAAAGGGGGTGGGGCTGGTTCTACCCTCATAGCTCGGTGCCCACCGCCACTAAGCCAGAACCAGATTTGATGGGAGGACAGTTAGTGCCAGGACTTCCTCCTCGGATAAGCTGCACTTCCTGTGAGAAGAGAGACTCGCAGGTAGACAGGAGCTCAGGGAAGGCACCGCCTGCAGCCTGTCTGCTGACTGACAGGTGGAATAAAATTGGGAACTCAGAATGAATGAGCTCTGTGCTAAGCACTGGAGTAGGCTTAAATAGAATTCAGTCTAAATATTTTTATAAACCTGTCTATTAAACTGGATGAAACACTAATCATTACCCTTGAGAGAGGAAACATGCGCATCAGGCACACATTGTTCCCTGACGTGTGAGCACGTGAACATTGCCTTCCTGTTTTTAATAGATCCGACCTTGTGATAGGTGGCCCACAGGAGAGTTGTCATCTGCTGTGCCCACGGGACATGGCGAGGGGGACCCGCTGCTGCCTGTCCCACCATCCTCACACTCAGCTGGAGCCTCTTTCCATCCCATCCTGCCCCCTCCACCCCAAAGTTAGCCACACTCAGAGTTGTGTGTCTCAGACCTGTCCCTTTGTTCACGGTCGTCACACACACAACCCTTTGCTTGCTTTGAATTTGATGGATGCAACCGCACAATTTGCCTTTTGAATGGTGATGCCTCCAGGTTTGTCCCTGGTGGTTCTGCACAGTCGTCATTCGTTGTCACCTCTGCGTAAAATTCCATTACGTGAATTTACCAAAACTGCATCGACCCGTCCCCCTCAGACAAACATTTGGATGGTTTCCAGTGTTTTCTACTAAAACCAGTGCACTGCAGCCATCCCAGGGCAAGATGCCCAGGATCATGAGGAACAGGATTCTTTAGGATTTAAGGAGGGACAGGATTGCTCCGTCACGGTCTGCAAGATCAAGCCTAAGTATTTCCAAAGTGCCCAGAACCATTTATATCATCACCTACGTGGCACCCGCCTCCCCGCAACGCTGGGCTGTCTGCCTCTCCAGGCCTGGCCATCTCGTGGGCACAGACAGCGACTCTCCAGGCCTGGCCATCTCGTGGGCACAGAGAGTGACTCTCCAGGTCTTCCCCTGCATTTGCTTGAACACCAAGGAAGGCTCCTCTGCCAGCTTTCCCTCTGGTGAGATGCCCATCCCTCTCTGTTATCCACTTTTCTATAGGTGGTGAGTCTTCTTATAGGCGTTTTCCTGAGTTCTTTATATACTCTGCTACTAATCCTTTACCTTCGGCTCATGTGTAGCAGTATCTTCTCCGACTCTGTGACTTGCTTTTTGATTATGTGATTTTTTTTGTGAAAAACAAAATTCTTAATGTTAATGTCATTAAATTTATCCATCTTGTTTTACGCTCGGCACTGCGTCTTGTTTAAGCAAGCCTTCCCACCACAGTGAGGTCATAAAGATAATCTCCCACATTGTCGTCTCCAAGTGATTTTTATTTATGGTGTGAGACAGAAATCCAATTTCATTTTTTCCACATGAATAGCTAATTGTCTCAGCAGCATTTGTTAAAGAGTCTCCTCTTCCCCAGTGGTCCCCTCCGCCAGCACTGTCATAAATCAGGTTTCCATGAAGGAACAGGTCTTTTATTCCTTTCCGTGGTCACTAAGTCTATCCCAGTATTGATGCCAAACGATCTTAATTACCCAACTACACACAGCAAAGGCAGCAGCTGGGAGGGGACATGCAGAGCTTCTAGCTTCTTGCAATGGTGTTTTTCTTAAAAGCGAATATGTCAAATATCTCACTAGGCTATTAAGGGGACAATGGGAAAACCTTTGTTTAGGGTAAAAAAGTGCTGATCTATCCCCACTTTGCTAAGAGTTTTCATAATGTGAACCTAATGACAGTCTGACAACTATGATAAAGCTGCCCAGATCAGAAAGTGCGACTCAATAGCTTTTCTAGTTTCTCAGCAGCCAACACAAATTATTATCAGAACGTGTCCCTTCTCATCGCAGCGCCCACTGAGGGCTGACCTCTCACAGCGAGGGACATTTGTCCACTTCTAGAACTTTATAGAAACAAAATCAGACAGCATGCAGTCTGCTGTGTCTAACTTCTTGCACTCATGTTGTGACATTCAACCACATTGCTTCAAGGAGTTATTTTCCCCCAGCTTGTCGTTACAGAAAACACTTAGCAATGATGAAAGAATTTTACAGTAAACAGGTATACTCAGCACCTCACTGCTATAGTAATATTTTACTAGATTTGGTTTATCACACATTCATCCATCCTTCTGTCATGTGTGTCAAAGTACATTACAGACATCGAAACCCTTCTTGCCTGACACCTCAGCCTATGGCAGATTCATTACTGGGTGATGTTCTTGTTTTTTAAATTAAAATCTATGAGTGAAAACTACAAATTCCAAGTGACAAGTGTATGCATTTGTGTGTACATCACGCAAGCCCCACATCACACAGAACACTCCAGAATGTTCCCCCGATCCTCTTCTAAGTCAATCTCAAGACGCACAGCTCTTCTGGGTGTTTTCCAACTTCGTTGAGTATAATTCACATATAAGATTGTGTCACTTTAGGGTGTACACACCTGAAATGATGACCACAATCAGGGAAGCTAGCACAGCTCTCGGTTCTCATAGGTACCCTTCGGTCATCATCGTTGTTCTGGTGAGAACATCTGAGAGATGAGTGTTTTCAGCCATTGTCACTGCTCTCTGGATTGTCACTGTGTGAACAGCCTACTTGTTGGACATTTGGCCACTTCTAAAGGTGGGGTTCAGAAGCGGACCCTGAAAGCATTCTCCTTTGTGCCTCTGGAGAACATATAAGTAGCACTTCTGTGGGCTGTGTGCCCAGGAGGGACCGGTGGGTACCACTTCCAGAGACACAGCTGTCTAAGCTGTGAGCTAACTCCTCTTCCCCAAGGCAAAACCGGGTTGCTCCCCAGCACCCCCAACCCTGGTATTTCTCTCCCTTTTCATCTCAGCCTTCCAGTGACTGCGCCTGGTGTGGTTTCCATGTGCGCCTTCCAGGTGAGTAAAAGGCTGACATTGGTATGTGGACCATTTGGGTTCCGCTTTTAGTCACTGCTCTTTACATCTTTGGCCTCTTCTCCTTGGTCAGGAGGCTCAGAGACCACCCCTCCAGCCAGCCAGGCCAGGCTGCTCTGACAAGGCTCACCTGCGCCAGGCCCTGCTGGGGCAAGGCCCGCGGGCTTTCAGGGAGGCTCCGCCCCCTGCAGGAAGCTCGCAGCTCCCCTCTGAGAACCTGGTAGGCCTCTGGAGGTAGAGCTCATGAGTGTGGGGCCTGCGCTCCTGTAGTGTTGGGTCCGCGCGAGCCTCCAGCAATTTTTCAATAACTGGTCGGCTTTTCCTGCCCCTCGGGGTCCTTGGAAGCATCTGCTCCTGGATTTCTGCCCAGGTAAGTTGTGGTTTTCTGTTTTTTTCTGCTTGGTTTCAGCTTTGGCGGCAGTGGTTTGTTCTATGACCTCGCTTCTCTGGTGGATCCAAGAGCTGTTGGTTTTGGTTTGGTCAGCTTTTTACCTGTTGTTAGGGCAGCGAGATGCCGCCGCTGAGCGCTTTCCAGGCCTGGCCAGGAGCTGGAAGTCATCTCTGTGTGCATTTTTAAATTAGGTTGTTTTCCTTGTTCTTACTGATTTGTATGAATTCTTTGCCTGACGTGTGCATTACAAATAACCTCCCGGATTGTGGACTTGCCTATTAATTTTCTTAATAATGTCTCTTAATGAACAAAAGTTTCTAATTTTAATTAAGCCCAATTTATCACTTTTTAATGGTTAGTGCTTTTTGTATATTATTTAAGACATCTCTGTCTAGCCCAAGAACATGAAGTATTCCTGTTTTCTTCTAGAAGCTTTATCATTTAGCTTTTATGCTTAGATATAGGATTCATCTCAAATTTTGTTTCTTATGAATATCCAATTACAGAGCCTCCTTCTTACCAGAAGGTCAGCTGTGTCATAAACCAGATGCTGTCTGTGTGGTCTGTTTCTAGGCACTATGTTCTGTCCACTGCTAACCAAATCCACACTTTTTAAGTAATGCAATTGTGTTTTGTCTTGAAGTAAGGTATCTAGTAAATCTTGCTGACTTCATTATTATACCTAGTAGTTGTAGATGCATTTGGACTGATTATGCTTGGTAATTGTTTTCTGCAAGCAGAGACGCTTTACTTCCTCAAATCTGGTGTTTACCGTTTTCTCTTTGCCTTACCTTATGGTGTGGCTTGGATCCCCAGCATCAGGCCACGTGCAAGTGGGGGTTGTCGGTGTTTGTGCACAAACAGGGGGTGATGTGTTGCCATTGGTGGGATACCAGCTGGAAATAATCTTGATGTCCTTGCTTGGCTTCAGGTTGTTGTTCTCGTGGCTTTCAGGGAGTTGTTATCATGAACAGTTGTGGTAGGTTAGTATAAGCGCTTCTGCATCTATTGAGGTCGTCATTTTGTTTTTCTGCTTGATTGATGTGGTGAATTACATTGATTTTTAAACACCAAACCAACCTTCGTTCCTGAGATAAACCCTACTTGATCACGATTATTTTCAGACATTACTGTCTTTAATTTGCTAGGTTTTTTCATTTTTTAAGGATTTGGGGGTCTTTATTAATAAGCCATGTTCTTAAATTCTTTTGTATGTGTCTGATATTGGCGTCAGAGTGATGGGGCCTCATAAAATGAGCGTGGATTGATATGTCCTCTTAGAGAGTTGTGGAGATTTGGTGTTATTTCTTCCTTAAATATTGGTAGAATTTTCCAGATAAGTCATCTGGGCCTGGAATTTTATTTTTGCTTAATATTTTTAAGTATGAATTTTTAAAAATACATGCAGGACTATCCAGTTTATACTTTTTTCCTAAGTGAGCTTTGGTGGTTTGTGTCTTTCAAGGAATATGGTCTTCAAAGTCATAGAATTTATGAGCACAGTCAGCTGTGATAACCCCTTACATGTCTCCAGGCACCATAACAATGTTCCCTTTTTCATTTATAATATTGGCAATTTATTATTTCTCCTCCTCCTTCCGTCTGGCTAAAGATTTATTAATTTTATTGACCATTTCAAAGAATCGGGTTTTGGTTTCATTGATTTCTATTCTTTTCAATATCACTCATTTCTGCTCCTTTTTGTGTTTTTCTTCCTGCTGCCTGCTTTGGAGTTACTTTCCTCTTATTTTTCAAGTTTTGACCTGGATCCAATCAGACAGAAATCAAACAGCCATTTAAGCAGGGGAGGTTTAATATAAAGAATATAAAAATCATTAAGTTAGGATGGAAAAATATCTAAGAAGATGGAAAGAGGTCTCAAGGTTATGTAAGGCTCAGGCGGGTGGCAGACTCGGAAAGGGGTTCTCTGAAGCTGTGATTTTGGCCGCTGGATGCTTTGCTGGATTTGGGGAGCTGGTGCAAATGAGTTGCAGTAGCAGGTGCCTGGAAAGGAAGCCTAGAGCTGCAGGGATGGGGTGGGCTTCAGGTGGAGGCAGGCAGAGTGAGTCAGCAGGGAGGGTCTGGACACCCACACAGGCTCTGCCAGAACTGGGGGTTGGAGGCATCCATGAGCGCACCCTGCTGTGCCAGAAGCTTCCTCACCCAGAAGTTGTTCAGTTTCAGCCTGGCGGTCCTGTCTGTGGTGGGTCTGGAACTCTCGGGGCAGTAAGCTGGGAATCAGCACTCACTCAAGGAGGCAAAACAGACAAGCTAGAGAAAACTGAACACTAATTAATAGGATTTATTTCAAAGATAAATATGTTCTAATTATTTCTCACTCAAGCAGAAAATACATCTTTTGAGTCTCATGTAACATTTAGAAAGATTGACAATATTTTGAAACAATGAAAAATATCAATATGTACCATGTGAACTGTACTCTCAAACTGCAATACAATGTAATGTGTAATTAGTATTTTATAATTTAATTTAAAAGCAGTCCCCTAAATAAGTCCTGAGTCAAAAGTGGACTCCATAAAATATTGTGCCTAGACTCTGAGAAAAGAATGTTAGAGATTTAAACTCATGGGGTTGGGATTTCCCTGAGACCGAGGAAAGAAAAAATGTATAGGATTAAATGTTTCATTATTTAACAAGAAATGACGAAAGCCAAGACCTTAAAGATAAAAATACACAAACAGAAACAGGGTGAAGTAATAAATGAAAAATGGGATGTATATTCAAAACATTGTTAGTGAAATATGAAAACTCTAAAGCTGATTCTTTGAAACCAGATTGACACATTGGTGTCAAGTGTAATGCATTTGAGTAAACTACCTCGTTTGTTTGCAAATCACCCTGGAGCACCTTTTAAGGCAAGTATGTGGGCTTAATTGGAAACCCCTGGTGTAGTTGGCAAGCGTTTCCCAACCCCATCCACACAGGAGAGTGCTGTGCCCTTCGGGTATTCTGAACAGTACAAAGTGTGTAACCGCATAAGCAGAAAGGGCTACCCTAAGAACTCGCTAGAGATGTCAGTTTGGGGGGCGGCACCCCAGAATGAACCAGAAACTCCAGGAGAGGATTTGGGGGGTGGGGAGCAGCAAGAATCCTGTATGAGAAACCCACCAGGAGACGGTGGTATAAGCGGAAGTGTGAGAAGTGCCAGAACAGAGATCTTGGGATTACTTTCTGCAAACTAAACTGGGAAGCCAGAACCTACAAGTGAGTGGGCAATTCTGGGAGTTTGGGGCAAACCAAACAGGAGCACAAACCCAAGAGGTAGGGTAGGTGCTGAACTGTAAATACCTAGGGCAAGATGTGGCTCCCACATAGCTGTTCTATTTCCCTGGGGTTTGGAAACCAATTCTGGGACACAGGTGGGTATGGATCAGAGACACCCCCGCCCTCCCAGCCTAAAGCCAGGACCCAGGAAGGAGTGAGTAGAAGACATCCACATCCTTAACCATCAAGGAAATTTTTTCAGTCCTAGTCCTGGAAAATGTTTATTTTTTTTTAAATCCCATGGGAATTTGTGACACTGGTCACAATGTAGGTTTGGAATCTAAATTTTATATTCTTTGCATAATCCCCCAAATGGTAAGATAATTATTATGATTTGAAGTGAAACTGTCATGTCCAGGGAACTGCTGAAGCAAACGAGTCTTTTTTGTCCTGGAGAAACACACCTTAACCTAGGCCTCATAGAATTTCCATCATCGAGGTCAAATGCATCTTGATGTG
Organism: Talpa europaea; assembly: GCF_964194135.1. Lineage (NCBI taxonomy): Eukaryota > Metazoa > Chordata > Mammalia > Eulipotyphla > Talpidae > Talpa > Talpa europaea. Next base: position 72,341,278 of record NC_140079.1, read on the forward strand.
TATGTTTATACAAAATATATGTATTTTTAATCCCAAAACATAAAAAAGAGCAAGGCAGCATATATTTCCCCAAATTACAAACAGAACTAGGTCCATAAAGACTTTGGATATTGGACTTAGAAAAAGCAGGGATAAAACAAACTTATTTAGTATGTTTTAAGATGCAAAATAAGGAAATTAAAGCCTAAGTGGAGACTGTTAAAAACTGACTAATGAAAGAACAAAATGGAACAAATATAATCATGAAAAAACTTAAATCGTTGGCAAGCTTAAATAATGGATAAAAACAAAGCATTAGAAAATTAATGAGTGAGAAAACAGACCTAATTAGGTAGTTTAAGCATAACGATGTTCTAATCCTCAATGACCTAGCCAGAAAGATTCTCACCTTTTTCCAGAAAACTGAATGAGATTGGGTTCACCTGGGCCTTGAATGTTTTGCTAGAATTTGCCTACAAAATAGGTTCAGCCTGGTTTTCATGCTGTGGGAAGATTTCTAAAATACTGATTAAATTTTTGTTTTTCTGATGCCGTTCAGGTCATAGCTTTGAATGTGTTTTAATATTTTCCTGGGAAATCATCCATTCCCTCTACATTTTTAATTTGCTGGCCAAATTTATTGGTTCATAATATTCGCTTATTAACTCTTACATCTCTGCTGTCATCTGCAGTAATAATTCAATTCAAATGGCCTTATTTGTGTTTTCTACCTTTTGAACAATCGATCGGTCTTGCTAGAGATTTGTCAATTATATGAGTGTTTTCAAAAAAGCACCTTTGCTATTCCTCCCGTGCTCCCCGTGTCTGTATTTTCTGTTTCATTAATTTCAGATTTTATCGTTATTTTCCTCCATTTGCTTTGACCTTATTTTGTTCTTTTTCTAACTTTTACGTTAGAGATGTAACCCAATATATGCATTCATGGTTATGAATCACCTTCTAAAAACCAGAGTATCACAAAATTATTTTGTTATTTTTATTACTTAGTCTTCGTATTTTAAAATTTCCATTATGAGACTTTTTTTTTTACCCATGAGTTATTAGAAGTATGTTTTTATATTTCCAAATTAAGATTTTTAGAGTTTAAGGCTTCTAATCTACTTGTGCTGTGCTCAAAGAATGTTCTTTCTATGCTACCAATTCTTTTGTCTTTTTATAAAGTTACCTACACGTTTATGATAAATCAAATCTCAATAGACAAAAGAACCTGGCTAACTAATTCTAGAACTTGTGTGTAAAAGCAAAGGGTCAAAAAGAGCCAGTCGTCTTGCAGAAGAACTGGGTGCTTAGCTTCCCAATTAGTAAGACACATTATAAATCAACAGTGATGCGCTGATGTAGGGAGATAGCATTAGACCAAAGGAACAGGGTCCAGAGTGAGCAAAGCACAGGCACATGTCTGTATAAACGTGACACGTGGCAAAGCTTTTCTGGAAATCACTGGGGGAAATGGTTAGGTCGATAAATGCTAGTGGGTCAACGGGTTATCCCTTCGGGGTGGGAAGTGGGCATTATGTTCAATACTTACCTTTAGGAACAGGGGCAGTGTGGAGCCAGGGCTTGAGGGGAGAGGAAGGTTTGCTACAGGGGGCAGCAAAAATTACAAAATATTATTTCAGAGAGCTATTTCCAAGAGGATGGAACCATATCTTGATTTTGATGGTGGTTACATAACTATGCATTTGCCAAATCATAGACCTGTACACCAGAGAAACAGAATTATACTGTATACAAACTGAAGCATAAGTTTGAACGAGAAAAATTGTATGCCAAAATGTATCACTTTTCTGGTATTAGCAATGACCATAAGAACAATGTAGGAGAAGAGCCCATTCAGAATAATGACCCAAAAGTAGAAATGCATAAGGTCTTAGAACTTATACCACTTGATATACATATTATATCAAGCATATATACATATATATAAATATACCACTTGAAAGTAAATATTCATGAGTACTTGTTTTGGGTGTTTGTGTTTTTTAAAAAGATTAATTTTTTTATTTATGCATATAAGAACTGGGGCCTTATAAGGCCAGAGGTGCAGGGGGTGAGAGGATTCACCAGAGACAGAGTAGGGAGCAGAGCAGGTGAAACACACTGCTGAGGGGAGCAGCGGACGAAACAGGAGAGGTCTGCTGCGCCATGTGGGTCATCTCCCTGGCTGGGGATCGAACTCAGACCTCAGCAGTAACAGCACTGAGACTATCCCCTACACCACCAGGGAGGCCCATGGGTGTTACTTTTACTGAGGTAACATAGGGGTATCCCCATTAGGTATCATTACCACCCACTTAAGGGCCCGGATGCACTTAGTGCATCTACCACCCAGTTAATGGTCTGTGGTGATGGAGTTTTTGGTGTTCTTGACCAGAGTAGCAACAGTAAGAACAGACAAGCTGGCGGTTCAGGGTGGGGCTGGATGCAAGGCTGGTCTCTGCCACTTGGGGGCTGTGTCCTGTTAGCTCTACGCTCCCCACCAAGCCCCAGGCGCTGCCAGGGTAGGCACTCTCCTCCCCCAGAACATCTCAGGAAGCGGCTGGCCCTTCTGGCTCATCCTAGTTCCAATCACTGTGGCTGGAAGAGGCGTGCCAGGGGCAGCAGTGGGGTGGGGGAGGTGCAATCAGTGGCGTTTTAAACACCAATAATAAAGCTAATTAAGGTTCATCTGTGTCTCTTGTCGCTGTGCACTGGCAATTCCTAACAGCACCAGTGATTCATGCTCCTTCCCAGAAAGTCTTTTTGGCGGTCCATGGTCTAATAGTCACTGCCATCACTACTGAATTTCGGTTATGTTTATGCATGTGCGTGTCTGTGCGGAGCTTGTGAATGTGACCTGATTCAGAAAAAGGGTCTTTGCAAGAGTATTAAGATGCGGCCGTTGGGTGAACCCTAGTCCAATATGACCAGCGTCCTTATAAAAAGAGGACTTTGGACATACACAGTTAGCCCCCCATGGAAAGATGGAGGGAGTGGGGGCGATGCAGCTACAACAGATTGACTTCACACTAGCAGAAGCTGGAGAGGGTCCTGGAGCAGACGCTCCCCCAGAGCCTCCAGCCTTGCCAACACCTCAAACTTGAACTTCAGCTCCAGAACTGAGAGGCTCCCTGTGTGCAGGACTTTGTACAGAAATCCAAGCAAACCAATACGGCATGTAAGATTCCAATGAACACATTTTCATTCTTTATACTTTAATAAACATTATTCTCCCTGAAGTCATTTTGGAAACTGGCTCCCAGTAAGTCATTTTGGAAACTCTCAGCCCCAACACACCCAAATGTAACAACAGGTATTTACTTTGAGAGCAAGTTCATAAAAGTTTGGAATCGCTGGGACTCACAGTTCATATTTTTTTTCCTCTCTTGAAATAATGGATTCAAAATAAGCAATAGTAGCCCCGTGTATTCATATTTTTTGCTGCTGTAACAAGTCACCACAGACTGAGTGACTCCAAATAGCACAGATTTGTTATAGAGTCAGAGACTGAATGGAGTCTCCTGGGCTACAGTCAATGGGTTGGCAGGACTGATTCCTTCTGGAGGTCCAGGAGAGAATTTGTTTCCTCACCTTTTCCAGCTGCAAGAGGTACCCACATTCCTTGGCTGGTGGCCCCTCCACCTTCAGAGCCAGCAGCTGCGGGCCAGGTCCCTTGGTTACAGGTGGCTGGCCCTGCTTCGGTAGTCACATCTCTTTGCCTGAGCACACCCAGGAAAGGGTTCTCACTTGAATGATCCACAAGATCATCTTGGGTCCACCTGGATAATCCAGAACAATCTCCCCCCTTGTACATCTGCAAAGTCCTATTTGCCATGGGAGGGAACATGTCACCGGCCCCAGGCCTAAAGACATGACCATCTTTAGGGGATGTTATTCTGTCCACCGCATGTACTCATTGTAAAAGCCAGAAAAGGCCAAGTGACTTCATCCTACATTTCCTGTGACCACTTGTGTATTTAAAAGTGTCACAGAGTGTGAATCGTATAGTAGTTTGGCTTGGAACATGCAGACTTTACTTCATATATGAGCCATTTTATTGAATGTAACCAATTTTTAAAATTAAAATTCTTTTTTTAATGACTAATTTCTGTTTTAAAATTAAAGAATGGGTCAAAAAAAGAAGTGTCTGAATCATACCTTTTGGAGATATTTTGGCTTTATAGAATTCAATTATTTTTTTTATACCTGTGACTATATGAAGCACAACACCCAAAAGTTCACAGCTGTATTTTTTTCCTTGCCATTATTACTATTCATTTCATTTCATGGTTACCAAGGGGTGGGGAGATTGAAACGATCTTTCAGGTGTTATTTAAGCTGGGTATATACCCCTGCCCGAGGGATGGAATGCTCTGGCTGGTCAGGCCTTGGTTGGTGCCTCCTGAAACACCAGGGGCATTTCAAAAGAGAAGTAACCAGGGAGAGACCAGAAGGTCACCGTCAGTGATTTCCTCTGTGTGCTCTGGACACGCCCCCTTGGCTCTCAGCCCGACCTCTGAAGCCCCCTTGGTGGTAAGTAACATGCCTGTGTCCACGCCAGAGCACCAGGAGAATTCCTCTCCGGCCCCATCGCCAGCCATTTTCTCTTGGTCATCTGGGTTTCGCATCATTCCTGGTGGTGCCGTGCCCCTGGGAGGGAGAGCAAGTTGGAATCTCATCTTGCATTTTCTGCTTTCATCAAGGAGCCTTGGCCCTGTTCTTCCCCAACCCTGTGCAACGCCTAACCCCCCTCCTGTTTGCATCTTGGTCTCTGCACCGGAGCTGGAAAGGTGGACAGAGCAGCCTGGGAAAGCAGACTGGTCTTTCCCAGGACAGCACGCCCCCTGCTCCAAAGGCAGAACGTTTTCCACCCTGCACTCTGGGCTCTCGAGGCATGTGATGGGTCCCTATGGCAGTGGGGACAGAACACCCACCTTGCTAGCAGGATGAGGATCTCTGTCTTCCCAGCTGCTCGTGGGGCTGGTTGTGTTCAGGGCCAGTCCTCTGTAACTCCCCACTCTCACGCTGTTCTATAGATTTGGAGGTAACTCCCCACTGGAGGGGAATCCAGGCTCCACCACAGACCATTTGTATGATCTCGGGCAAGTAAGGAAACTTGCAAGGTACTTTAGTTTCCTTGTGTGTAAAATGGAGGTGATGGTTCTTGCTTTCAGAGCTGAAATGCAGCTGGTACACACCGTTTGGGGCTTCCAGTTTGATTTTTCAGCTCTGGGGTTCTACCAGTTCTTAAAGTGTAACAGGGTGGTCCCCAGGAAAGGGGGAGGTTCCCTGCCCCACCAAGGGAGGGTGGAGCTGAGCAGGAAGAGGAGAAGCTGCAGAAGAGACTGAGGAAGGAAGCAGGATGGAGCCAGGAGACCTGGAGGAGGCGCATGGAGCCTAGAGACACGTGAAGAAACTGCGCTTGTCTTGTGGTCGTGGACTGGGTGACACAGATGTGGGTGAGACCCGTGGGGAGGTGACAATGGCAGTTTTTGTCTGGATTTTGATTTTGCTCTTTTCCTTCTGGGATTGTCTGGTTGTTTGTGACCCTTTGCTGTGGGTCCCCACTGGAAGATGCTTTAGACTTGTGGCAGGCTTTGGGGCCTTGTTCTGGGCCAATCCCATATGGATGGACTTTTACCCACGAGGGGACGGGTAACTTTGGGTGCTTCATTTAGAAACTAGACTCTTTGCCTTACCTGTATTGTTTCCTAGTTTTATTAAAGTTCCTTCCCATTAAAGTCTCATGTTTTGTGTTGATGCGGCGGATGGCAGAACCCATTAAGAATAGGCAGGTTTGCGGGGTTTGGGCTGCCTCTCTCCCTGTCCTTTAACAAAAGGTCTTGAATATCACCCCCATCACCCAAGAGTTTCTGTGAATTTCCATTTGTCAGTTATGTAAAACTCAGAGAACAGTACCTGACACAAGAGAGGTGCTCGGTGAGTGTTATTTTGTTGCCTTTCCCACTCAGACAGATTCCCCCAGACACTGCTCATCCTGACAGCTGGTAATTCCAGAGAAAAGGAAACTCTCCTCCCAGCACGCAGCAGAACTGGAGGAAACAAGGGATCTTGCTTGAGCTGAACCACGCACACTTCCCTGGGGTATTTTCTCACTGGTTCAGATTAGTTCACAAACCCCACCCTTTGATGGAGATGGTCCTACTGGGAATCTCCCAGGAAAGACAGGCCCTCAGACCAGAAGAAAGGGAATGAGAAATGGGTGCTGGGCAGAAACACACCCCAACACTCCGCCCCCCACCCCCCCACCCCCACCGTACACCAGGACATAAAAAGACTTGGAATAAAAGGTCTGAATCCACTGCACTGGAAGACTTTGTATTGTAAAGATATAATTTTCCTCCAAGTTAGTCTATAAATTTAAAGCAATTCCATACAAAAGCCCAGCACGACTTCTGGAACATGATATAGTGATTCTGGTGTTCATCTGGAAATATATGTGTGAGAATAGCCAAGAAAAATTTGCAAGTATAAAAGAATGAAGGGGGCTTACCCTATCAGATATTAAAATGCATCACTCGCTAAGCTAACTAAAAAAGCATAAATCTGGAAAGAAATAGACAGATCAATGAGGGAGAACTCAGGGTCCTGAAACAGACATGAGCGAGATGAGGATTTAGTGTATGGAGGGGCGGTATTTCCAGTCAGTGGACACAGGATGGATTGTTCAGTAACAGTGTTGAACATATGGTCAACCATTCGGAAGAAATTTTCCAAGATCCCTACTTCATAGGCCAGAGTGAAATTCCAGTGAATTAAATATTTAAGATAAAAAGTTATATTAAAAACTAAAGGATATATTGTTTTATATTAAGGGGGTGGCTAGGATTCTTAGCATATTAAAAATAGAGTCCTGGGAATCATCTAGAGTGTATTCTTTTGTGGTTGCTTTCTGTCCGGGTGATTATGAGCTTCACTTGTGCTGCTCTGTGTGCTGGCCTGTTCCTCTTTCTTGCTGAGCAGTATTTGGTTCTATGATAATATCACACTTTCTTCCCTTTTTGATGGACATTTGGGTTGTTTCCAACTTTGGGCTGTTGTGAACATTCTTGTAAAAATAATGGGTATAGATCGCTAAATAAGCATGCAAACCTTTAAGTCAAAATAAACACGATGACATGGTCATGTAAATTGGTGCAGCTTTCTGGCGGGAGTTGGGCAGATGTACGTGTGCCCCCAGCCCAGGATCTCCAAGAGTGCCTTTCCCTGTCTTCTGTGCAGGCCCAAGGCTGCTGCAGGTGCTGGTGCTGGAGCCCACACCTGCAGCTGTCTCTGGAGGAGTGTCCTCAGGCACCTGAGGCCGTGGGAGTTACCCTCCCCACCCCCAGAGTGACTCAGAGCTGATTCCCGACTGTCTCTGGGTTCAAATTTCCTGCTCCTTTGCCATAAGGCAGGACAAGCCCCACGATGCAGTTTCTACCTCAGAGCTCCCCGTGGGGTCAGGCTGAGGTTGTGCATTGGGTGAAACCACACCCTAGTCTAGGTCCCTCCACTTTCCTCTCCTGCTGCCCTTAAGCTTCTCCCAGAAACACTCCTAATTGCTCACCAGGAATTCCTGTTTCGGGCTCTACTTCTGCAGAATCTGACCTGAAACTGATTACTAGAAATGGCCCTGCAGACTCTAGGGATGTGACTCTAGATCATCCCCAGCTGATGACAGAGAGGACTCCTCCCTGGAAACAGGTGGAATACTGGTTCTCTGCAGAATGCGGTGGAAGTGCAGCTGCTGAGGCCACCTTCCACGTGTGCTGAGGCAGGTGGAATACAGAGGGCAATGGCGCTGGTGTTTGATAAGAACAGGAACATGATTATAAGGCCATGGAGAAGCCGGAGGGCGACTTGTGAGGAGCAGGTAGAGGACATGGAGAAAGAATCAAGGAGCTCCCATTTGTAGCCTTATCCTGGGTCGCATGAAAGTCAGAGCTCTGATAGGGATGCAGTGAGACCCCTTGGAGCAGGAATGTCTGTGTAGAAGTACTTGGAAGTGTTGAACCTTCAGGTTCCCTTTGAACCTACGGGCACTCAGAGGATCCACCAGATACAGAGCGGGGAGCAGAACAGGCAGATCTACTGAAATACACTGCTGAGGGCAGCAGCAGACGAGACAGGAGAGGTCTGCTGCACCATGTGGGTTGCTCCCTGGCCGGCCGGGGGTCGAACTCGTGCTGCAGAGACTGCAGATTGCTTCATAGTGCTGTGCTCAACCCCTTGTGCCACCAGGGAAGCCCCTATAAATGGAGTTACTAAATTCTTTTGCTTCGTATTCATTGTTTTTATATAAAAGGGCTATGAATTTTTGTACACTGATTTCATAACCTATAGTTTTACCGTATTCATCTATTGCTTCTACCAACATTTTGGTGGAGTCTTTAGGATTTTCTATATCTATAGCCTGTCAGCAACTTTTTTCCAACTTGGAGTCTCCTTTTTCCTGTTTTTATCTGATCATTCAGGCCAAAGTCTCTAACGCTGAGTTAAACTGAAGTGATGACTTTGGCATCCTTGTCTTGCTCCTGATCTAACAGGGAAAGCTTTCAGTTTTCTACCATTAAGCATTATAATGGCTGTTCGTTTGTGATGTATCGACTTTATTATATTGAGGTAGTTTCTTTCTATCCCCATCTTGTTCAGAGTTTTTATCATAAGTGAGTGCTGAATCTTACCAAATGCTTTCTCTGCATCTATTGATATTATCCTATGATTTTTAACTTCTGTTGATATGATGTATCACATTGATTTCTGTATATTCAATTATCCTTGCCACCGTGGGATACATCCCACTTGATCATGGTGTGTAATCCTTGTGACAGACTCTTTAATTCAATTTACTAGTATTCTGTTGAAGATTTTTGCATGGATGTTCATCAGGGATATTGGCCTGTAACTTTCTTGTGCTGTCTTTATCTGGTTTCCGTATTAGGGTAATGCTGGCATCCTAAATTGAATAGAGGAGCATTCCCTTCCTGTGCATTTTTAAAAAGAATTTGAGCAAGATGAGCATTGGTTCTTTCAAGCCCACCTTGTTCTTGTCTTTTGTTTTGTTGGAAAGATATTTTATTGCTGTTTCAGTTTCCATGTTTGTGCTTGGTTTGTTCAATTCATCTGTTCCTTCCTGGGCCCTGGGGTTGCAATTATAAAGGAATTGTTTTCTTTTCTCTTTCTGATAATTTATTATTAGTATATATTCATGCAACAGATTTTTATATGTTGACTTTGCATCCTGCAACTTTTCCAGGTTTCTTCATTCTAACAGTTTTTTTGGTGGAATCTTTAGGGTTTTCTATATATAATGTCATCTGCAAATAAGAGCTTTGGTTCTTCCTTTCTGATTTAGATGCTTTTATTCACTTTTCTTGCCTAACTTCTCTGGCTAGAACTACCAATATTATGTTGAATAAAAGTAGCGAGAGTGGGCACACTTGTCTTGTTCCTCATCTTAGCAGGAAAGGTTTCAGTTTTGCATCATGGAGTAAGACAACAAATGTGGACTTGTCATATATAACCTTTATTATGTTGAGATATATTCATGTATGTTAAGATATATACATACTTTGTTGAGAAGTTTTTCTCCTAAGAAGATGTCAATGATTTTTCTGCATCCATTGAGATGATCATCGCATTTTTATGCTTCATTTTGTTGTGTATCACATTGATTTATTTACAGATTTTCAACCATCCTTTGAATCTCTGGAGTAAGTCTCACTTCATCATCAATGTGATCCTTTTAATGTGTTGTTCAACTCAGTTGGCTATTTGTTGAGGGTTTTTGAATCTCTGTGAGTCGAGGTTACTGACTTGTGCTGTTCTTGTGTCCATGCCTGGTTTTGGTGTTAGGGTAATATAGGTCTGAGTTAAAATGAATTTAGAAGTATTTCTTTCTCTTTTATTTTTGGGAAGAATTTGAAAAGGATTGGTACTCTTTCTTCTTTAAGTGTTTGGTAGGATTCACCAGTGAAACTGGTCTGGGCTTTTGTTTCTTGGTGGTTTTTGATTACTACCTTAGTCTCCTTACTAGTAAGCAGTCTGTTCAGATTTTTCTAGTTCTTCAAAATTCGATCTGGGTAGATTATATGTTTTTAAGAATCTGTTCATATCTTCTAGGTTGTCCAATTTGTTGCCTTAGTCTCCTTACTAGTAAGCAGTCTGTTCAGATTTTTCTAGTTCTTCAAAATTTGATCTGGGTAAATTATATGTTTCTAAGAATCTGTTCATATCTTCTAGGTTGTCCAATTTGTCAGTGTATAATTTTTCATAGTAGTCTCATGATCTTTTGCATTTCTGTAGTATTGGTCATAATGTTTCCTCTTTCAGATTATTTATTTGAGTCATCTCTCTTTTTCTTGGAGAGTCTACCTAAAAGTTAGTCAATTTTCTTTATCTTTTTAAAAACAAGCTCTTAGTTTTATTGGTCTTTTCATAGTGTGTATTTCATTTATTTCATGTATTTCCACTTTGATCTGGTTATTTTCTTCTATGAAATTTGGATTTTGTTGAAGGAGTCACCTTCTTATTCAACCTACCTTAGTTCTTGGTTGCCTCTCAAATCTTTGTGATTGTCCAAACAGCCTACTTTATTTTTAGTGGCTTGAAAATGGTTATAAATACCCAAATTTAGTGAAAGAACTAAACCTACATATTCAAGAAACTAAGAAATTCTAAATAGAAAAAAATTATGCTGAGACCTATCATAATTAAACTTCTGAAAACTAAGCCTAGTCACAAATCTTGAAAGCAGTTAGAGTGAAATGACACGTTACCTACAGAGGAACAATGCTTTGAATAATAGATTTCTAATCAGAAACCAGGGAGGACAGAAGGTAGCAGTTTTCCAAATGTTGAACGAAAATGTGTCAACTTTGAATTCTATGTCCAGAAAAAATAATCCTTTAGGAGTTGAGGAAATAAAGACACTCTTAGATACAGGAAAACTAAGAGAATTTATCACCAACAGAGTTACCTTTTTAATAGTTGCTAAAGGGAAGTTCTCAAAAGAGAACAAAATTTATAACAGAAGGAGGTTTGTAACTTCAGAATGGAAGAAAGAACAATGGAATGGGTAAAAGTGGAGGTAAATATTTTCACTGTGTTTTTTAAAATTGTTTCATGGTTAATACAAAAATTATAACCATCTTCTGATATAGTGCTCAATGTATATAGAGGAAATATTTGGAAGACAATTATTTATCTTTTTCTCTCATCTTCATGACTTTCTTTTTTTTAATAATTTTTTTACATTGTTCATTTTTAAACAACATTTGTTTCCCTGCACTCCTGCAGGTGTAGTCCCCATAGAGTTTCCTTCACCAATGCACCTGTGCACCGTCACCTCAGTCCTCTGTGCTCCTCCCTCCGATTCCTCTCCCTCCTCCTCCCCTGCAGGATGTCTCTGATTTATAATTGTCTGTTTTTGCTTTGTTGTGCTTTGTACTGTTATTATTTTTTTTACACTGATGTCTTATTTGGTTCTCCTATATTCCTGCTATAAGTGAAACCATCCAATATTTTTCTTTTTCCTTCTGCCTTATTTCACTGAGCATAACTCCTTCTAGCTCCATCCACATTGCTGTGAATGGCATGAGTTTATCTTTTTTGATTAATGAATAATATTCCATTGTGTATATATGCCACATCTTCTTGATCAAGGAACTCTCCTGCATTGCTGGTGGGAGTGCAAACTGGTTCAACCACTATGGAAAGCTGTCTGGAGCTTCCTCAGTCTACTAAAAATGGAGCTACTATATGACCCGGCAATTCCACTCCTAGGGATCTACCCAAAGGACACAAAAACATTGATTCAAAAGACCACCTGTACCCCTATGTTTATTGCAGCACTATTTACAATAGGTAAAACCTGGAAACACCCCAAATGCCCAAAAAAAGACAATTATATTTTTAAAGAAGGAAAGAAAGGAGCTAAATGGAAGTAAGAGAATTAATCTTAAAGTGATAAAATGGTGATACAAATGTAACTATGGCAAATTTCATATGTAGATTGTAATATCTATAAACAGCACTATAAATGTGATATATTTAAAAACAACCAAAATGGATTTACAAAAAATGTTCAAATAATTCATAGGAAGGCATGAAACAGGAAACAGGAATAAGACACAGGGAGAACAAACAAAACAATAAAGCATCAGCCTATTGTATTGATATACCTAGTATATCAATTTCTTTAAATATAAATATAGCCTAAATATAGCAATTAAAATATAGAGATTGCCAGTGTTTTAAAAATAACCACGTTACCCAGCTATACACTGCCTATAGGGAATTTATATCAAATGTAACTATATAGGTAGGTTGAAAGTAAATGATAAAAGATATACCATGAAACTAATTTTTTTAAGTCAGCATGGATATATTAGTGACAGATAATTTACACTTCACAGAAAAAATTATCAGACACAAAGAGATAAATGTATTCGTAAAGTTAGGAATGAATAAGATCAACACACAAAAATCAGTCACATTTCTATATGGCAATGATCATATGGAAACTGAAATTTAAAATATAGCACCATTCACAATGCCTGAAAAAAGGTATGACTAACAAGACAGATAGAGCTGAAAATTATGAAATCCTGAAAATTAAAAAATGCTGATAAAAAATAAAAGTATATTCAAATAACTGGAGAGACAACCATGTTCATGGATTGGAAGATACACATAGTAGTTACTTCTCCCTGAATTCCTATTAAAATCCCAATAAGATGTTTTGTAGAAATAGACAAGCTTATTCTAAAGCTTATAAAGTAAGTAGAGTAGTTAACATGGACATGGTGGGCTTTACTATATAGCTGAGTAATCAAGACAGCGGGGTGGGGAGGACAAACACATAGATCAAGGGGATAGAATACAGGGCCCAGGATGAAAACTGCACAAATACTCCTGCATGAATCTTTACAAAAGAGCAAAAGTCATTCAGTGGTGGATATTTTCAACACATAGTTTTAGAGCAATTGCACAGCCATAGACAGACAAAACAGAAAAAAAAACTTTGACCTATACAACATCTTAAACAAAAATTAATTCAAAATTAGCTATAGTTTTAAAGGTAAACCTATAAATCTTCTAGAAAAAAATGAAGCAGAATATCTTCAGGCAGGAGGGCCAAAGAATTCTTAAATATGATACCAAATGCCTAGTTTATAAATAAAAATATAAAGCTAGAGTTCAAGAAAATCTAAAACGTTTGCATTATGAAAGACCCTGTCAAGAAGCTGAAAAGACAGACTATGGACTGGGGGATAAGTTTGCAAGCCACATATCTGACAAAGGTCTTCCAACTAGAAAATGTAAAGACTCTCAAAACCCAACAGTAAAAACAATACATTCAGAAAATGGGCTAAAGATAAAGATGCATTTCATCTTTGACAAGATACTGATGGCCAGTAAGCACATGGAAAGATTTCAACATTAGACAGTAGGGACATAGAAATTAAAACCACAATTAAATATCACTACGTACTAATAGAACAACCAAAGAAAAAAATAGTGATAATGCCAAATGTTGGTGACGGTGCAGGGAAATTAAATCTCCATATCCATGGCTGTTGGGAATGTAAAATGACTCAGTTGTTCTGGAAAACAGTTAAGTTTCCTTACAATTTGAACTATGCGCTTACCTGAGCATTTATACCAGATCAGTGGAAACTTAAATTCACACAAAAACCTGTATGTGGATTTTCATAGCAGCTTTATTTGTAATGTCCCCCAACTGGAAACAACCCAAAGGTCCTTCAACAGGGAATGGTCAGACAAACTCTGTTATACCATAGACACAAAGGATTATCATTCAGCAATAAGAAGGAACAAACTATCAGTACATGTAACAACTTGGATGGGTTTCAAGGGAGTTATGCTTAGTGAAAAAAGTCAATATCAAAAGGTTACATAGCTTGTCATTCCATTTATAACATTCTTAAAATGATAGAGATGGAGAGCAGATTAGTGTTGCCAGGGGACAGGGATGGAGCAGGGGGCAGGGGTGGAGCAGGGGGCAGGGGTGGAGCAGGGGGCAGGATCTGGCTATAAAGGGGCAGCATGAGGGAGATCTTTGTGGTGGTGTAGCGCTTCTGTATCTTGATGGTGGTGATTACACACATCTACATGTTGGATAAATATGCAAACACACACACACACACACACACACGCAAGTATAAGCTGATGAAAACTAAATATGCCCTGTTTCCTAGTTGACATAATTGTGCCAATGGACAAAACAACCTCCTGGCTTTGATGTTGAACTACAGTTATATAAGATGTTACCATGGAGGAAGATGGGAGACTCGGTGTACTATTTTTGTGACTTCCTGTGACTCTATAATTACTTCAAATTAAAAAAATTTTTTAACCCTCCCAGAAAGTAGAACAAAGAGTAACTCAGTGGAGTGAGAAGATTGTACTCTCCCCAGCACCCAACTCAGCGCCCAGTATATTGTTTTCTTCCTGGATTATGGGTGAACTGTCCATGGTCCTAGCCAGGCCTGGTCCATTGAGCAGCAAACCTCATCCTTCCTTAAACAAACTCCTGGGTACGCCTCCTCTTCTGCTCTTGTGCTCACCTCCCTTCTCCCTCCCTCCTGCTTCCCTTTCTCCCTCTCCCCCCATCTCTGTTCCACTCTCTCCTTCTCTCTCCCTCTCCGGCATCGTTACAGTCTTCTTTACTGAATGCTCAAGCACATTATCATGACTTCCATCTCTGCACAACAGCCAGTGCCCATCGAAGGAAATAGAGGCTCATACTAAGATGTGCTTCACAGAAAGAGATGCTGCTTTGCACATCTGGTTGTAAAGGATAAATTCCAAGCTTGATACATTTATAGCAAGAAAGGCTAGAAAGACAGATTATCAAAAATATTAACCGTGGTTATCGTGGGGTGGTAAGCTTGAGTGACTTCTGTTTTCTTCTATATGTTGAACTGTTTTCTAAGGTGTATGTAATGAAAGGATTGGTTTTGAGATGAGAAAAATCAGAAGTCATTATTTTATAAACTCCTTTAGTGACTCTCCACTGCTCACAGTTTAACTCTTCTGCTCGCAAGGCAGGCCACCCAGCCCGGCCCCAGCAGCCCGGTCTCCCCACTGTCCCGGCATCCATCTGCCAGCTGTGCTGCCTGCCTCTCTGGCTAGGGGTGGGTGGGGTGACCTAGGTTTCCTTGAGAGGTGGAAATCCCTTGCCTTCTCCCACCTCTACCATGCCAGTTCTTGTGTGTCCCCCAAGGTCTTAAACAATCACTGCCTCAAGAAGTCGTACTCCGTAAGGAAAGATGGCCCCCTGGGGGCCCCCCAGTGCTGGCCCATGCATGCTGCATTATCAGGTCAGAGGCTGCTCTTAAATGCCCCGGGCTGGGCCTCTCCACTTGCCTCTCGGCATCAGTTGTGCATCCTTCTCACCCCACTTTCTCCTTACAGTTTGGGCTCACTGGGCCTCTGCCTCCTGGCTTTCTGGTCCCACAGTCAAGGGGGAGGCCTATACGAGCTGGGAAGAGGATGGGGCACACCCCCCCCACAAACCACATACCTCTACTGAAATCCCCTCCCCAGGGCCCCGGTGGGTTTTCTGCACAATCTCTCTCCTGCCTCCCACCAGGCTCCTCCTCCCTGGTGGGTGTGTGCCAGCTTCACTGCTGCCATCCACTTGGGTGCCTGACACCCTCTCTCTGGACATGGTCCCTTGCAGGCAAAATCCCTTGAATTATTCCATTGGGACTAACTGGTATGCGCTCAAGGTGTGGGGGAGGGGGCAGTTTACTGATGTCTCCAGTGTGTCTTCTACACAGCGGTGCTCCGGTTTTATGTTGGGTGGATGGATGGATGGATGGATGGGTGGATGACCATCTGTCTTAGATTTTCTGTACTTTAGACTCTATGGTCAGCCTGGTGAGAGAGACTGATGAGCTCAGTTGTGCATTTGACCTCTGTTCTCTGATGGTCCTAATTGCACGCCACCCCGTGTCTGTGCCCTTTGCTCATCCAGTGTTGATGGGGTGACCTGTCCCCCACCTCAACTTGGAGCTCAGTCTGGCTGGTGAAACCTTTGCAGAAGTGCCTCCAGGGCCTGCTCTCCAGGCCTCCCATGGAGGCATGCCTGGGCTGGCTGGCTGGAAGCCAAGAGGCGTGTGGCACAAAGCTCAGTCCTCTCACCTCTCAGTCCCCACCAGCCCCGTCCCCCCTGAGATAACGTGTGTGTGGCTGTTCGATGTGCAGCGTTACCGTTCCAACAGGTAACTGGCATGCAGCCTCCAGTTCCGTGTGAAATTTGACCCCGTGCCCAGGGCTCTGGAGGAGGGCCAGGTGCCTGCATCCCTGGTGAGATGCAGCAAGGTCAGTGACTTGCTGGTCTCACGGTGGTGAGAAGCAGAGCCTGGGTTTGAGCCCAGGCATTTGGCTTCCATACCCACCACCTCATAGGCCAACGAGCCGCTTCTGGGCCTGCCCTGGGAAGGTAGACTCCATCACAGCTCCCCCTCCATCTCCAACCTACACACAGCTCAGCCTCTGAACCCACAGGCTGCCAACCTCTCTTCCTCCATGTGGTTTCCCCTATCCAGACCAAACACTACCTCTTTCGGGAAACCTTCCAGGCGCTTTCCAGACAGGCGTTTCCATGCTTCCCTGGGCTTCCTGGGCTCTGTGCCACCCTGAGCTGGGGCACCTGCCTCCATGTGAGAACCCTGTTGGCCTGGGGGCTGTGTGAGGCTGGAGGCGGGGCTGGATCCTTCTCTGGGGATCCAGCACACAGAGGTGCTTAGTAAGTGTGCATGTCTTCTGTGAGTTTCGACTCCTGTCAAACTCCCCTGTGACCTCCCTCAAGCCAAGACACCTGTGGGCCTGAGTGCCCAGGACTGGCCCTGGATTTGTACTGTTAGTGCTGCCTCTGTCCGAGCCTGGGTGTCCTGGGCGCCCAAGCTCCTGGATGGGTGTTTTGGCTGGTGGTCCTTCTCCCGTGCACTTAGCAGATCTGTCTCCCGAGGCCCCTGCTTGGTGTCAGCAAGCTCTGCAGTTATGTGTCCCTCCACACCTGACCTTGTATCCATCACCTTTTGATTCCCTATAAATAGCCAATTTTTATCTCCTTGGTGACAGGGAGCAGCAGGCTGAGGAGGCCCTGTGACTTCTGTGCCCTGGACTCTCCTCAGGTGCTGTGACCTTAGGTGAGGCAGGCCCCCTCTGGGCTGCAGCCACCAGTGCTGGCCCCGCTCCCCTCACTGCACACACTGCCCTGAGCCTGACCTTGGTGTCTTCAGCCCACTCTTTCTCTTGGGGTCCCCTGCATTGTCCTTCAGGGACTCCATGGCAGAAGGCAAGGAGCTGTGTAGAGCTGTGGGCCTGGAGGCTGTTGGGTCAAACAGTCAGTGTGTGGTGTCCTCAGAATTGACCCACTTTGGAGGGGCTCACTTGGGGGCCAGCTGTAGCCAACACATCTTGTGCCCATGCAGAGGCCTCAGAAATGGGACCTTACAGGGGTCACCAGGGTGCAGAGGCCAGGACTGGGATGCCTGGCCCTGTATGGCCATTGGAGGACCAGGGTTCAGGCTGGGACCTGTGAAAAACCATTGGTTTCCACTCAAGTCTCAGAAAGTACCTAAAGGTGGAGACAGCTGCTGAGGAAAGAGGTGAGCTTCCTGTCCCTGGGGGTGTGCAGGCAGAGGCTGCCGATCTCAGGCTGCTTCAAGCCCTACCCATTCCTCCCACCCTCCGTGGCCCCTGCTGATTTGGCTGCCATCCATCTCATGACCCTTTGTGGTGACCCACCAGGTCCCAAGAACTTGCATCTACCTCTGCTGTCTTCTCTAGCACCCCCCAGATACCCCAGATACGTCCAGGCCCCAGGTCCAGCCTCCTTCCCCACCCGCTCCTACCTTACTGAGCCCCTGTTAGACATTTAGACTGGGAGTGGGTAAATGGAGGGGGTGGAGGCTCTTAGGAAGGAGAGGGATGGGGCTGCCCAGCCTGGCAGAGAGTGTGGTAGGAAGACTAGCACTGGCAGGAGGCCCAGGGCTGTTGTGGGAGGGAGCCCTTTCCCTGCAGAGTCCTGGCTCCCCTTCCCAGGGATACCCCCAGCATGGCCCTCCTCTTCAGGACTAAGGGCTGGAGTGGGCACAGGGCCCTCACTCTGCTGGCAGGTGGGCACAAGGGCCTAGAGGTGGCCTCTCTCCCGCAAAGCTTTTCCCTGGTCCCACAGGGCCAGAAGGGGGGCACTTGTGTCTTGGCAGCAACAAGTCCTCTGGGTGGGGCATCAGAACCCAGTCTTCTCTGGAAATCTTGAACAAGCTAGTGCTGTTCAACATGCACTCAAACTGCTCCAAATTTGGGGCCACACCAGGGTAGGTAGGGGGATTGGGCAAGACGCCTGTGGAAGAGGCAGATCTCAATGAGTGGCCCAGGGCTCTGTATCCCTGGGGGCCTGCTGTACTGGGGTCTGAGGGCGCCTTCCCTTTAGGCAGGGACCTGGCCTTTGCAGGACACACCCTCCACCCCTTGTGAGCTCGCCCCACTCACACTCAAACTCTCCCCATCCAAAACTCACCCATCACCTCCAGCTGCCCACTTACACCCACTCAGTGTCGGTGCAGACACCTGGTCACACGCACATCAGACACACTTGGCCACAGGAACCCCCCACACACCCATTCACACCCCAGGCCTCACCCCGCTGTTTCGGCAGCCCCTGTTCCTGCAGCTCTCCTGCTCCCCCCCACCCCGGGGTTACCTGCTGACCTGGGAAGAGAGCTCAGTGCTGCCCCACCTGGGCCCCCAGTCCCACCCCTAAACCAACATTTAAAAAACCCCAAACCTCTCCCTAAATCACACAGTAAAAGCCCAGTACAAACAGGTATTTGGGTTTTTTTCCTTTGCAGAATTTTTTTTAGTAGACATAGTCTTTTTTTCTTTCTCATTTTACAGCAAACATTGCAAATATAGAAATATTTTTTCTGTACAATAGAACGACTACAGTGTGGTGGGTGGGGGAGCACCCGCTCCCAGCCGCACCCCCACCCATCCACAGGCCCAGTCCCTCCCTGCAGTCTCAGAGGCCACGCCGGCCCTCGCCCTGCCCGCTCCGGTGACCTCAGGGGCAACGAAGACACGGCTGGACAGTGCACGGAAAACCACAGGCGGGGAGGTCCCGCGAGAGCGAGGTGGCCGCGCCCCCAGGTCTGGTGTTTGTCATTTTAAGAGAACTTTAATTATTTTTTTCAAAAAGGAATAAAGTAGAGAGAGGAAAAGAAGGCAGAGAAGAAGAATCAAGTGGAAAGATAATGAAAAAAAAAAATTCCCCACCCCCACCCCCGTCCCTAAGACACAGTTTTCCGAAGTCCCTCGTGTGTGTGCGCGCGTGTGCATGTGTGCGTGTGTGTGTGCGTGTGTGTGCGTGAACAGCGTGTGGACAGCCCGCTCACTGGGGGGAATGTCGTGGCAGGTCACGCACAGCTCAGGGTTCATTCTCATGACTGTCAGCACCCCCCGCCCTGCTTTCTCTGCGGGCCCCAGGCTTCAGCAGTGCTGCACCTGGTGCGTGTGTGCGTGTGGGGGGGTGTGTGGGGGTGTGGGGTGTGCATGTGGTTTCATTTCATGGTAAGAGTCTCTGGGTTACAAATAGCTGCAGTGGATTTGTGTCCTTTTTGGTCCAGTGGGCGTCACGAGTTTCGGGGTGAGCGCGGGAGGGGGCGCGGGCACCGGGCGCCTGGCCTGGGGCTCAGGACTTGTGCTGGGCCGACACACCCTTCCAGTAGTCCAGGATGTCGTGCAGATCCTCATCTTTGGCGAACTGAACCTTTTTGCGCAGGGCATGGCCGGCCGCCATGAACTCCTCGTCGTCCTTGTGCCGCCGGCGGCTCAGTCTGAAGCGCCCCCAGATGCTCTGGGAGGCCCGGCAGGCGTACTCGGGGCTGGAGGAGTAGCTCAGGTTGTGGTACTGCGGGGACAGCTGCGAGTAGGCCAGGTCTCGGGGGCGGGGCCGGGTCAGGGGCTCCAGGATGGATGCCTTGCGGCCCCCCAGGCTGTCGTGGGGCGGGGGCAAGGGCGGCACGGGCGGCTGGGCCGGGTGGGAGCCGGGGTAGGAGTGCCGGTGCTCGCCGTACGGGCGGCCCTTCTCGGCCTCGGCCCGCAGCACCGCGGCGGCAGGTGTCACAGTGAGGATGGCGTCGGCGGCAGGTGAGCCCTTCTCGATGTACTTGGCCTCGGCGGCCGCAGCCTTGTGCATGCCGGCGGCCTCGGCGCGGAAAGCCCGCGGGCTGCGCACGGAGCTGCCCGACGAGGTGCTGGTGCGGGCGGGCCCGGCCGCCTCCACGCTGTGGTGCCGCTGCAGGCCGTGGCCAAAGGCGTCCTTGTACACGGGGGACAGGAAGCCGTGCTTGGCGGCCAGCGGCTCGGACAGCAGCATGAGCTGCGGCTCAGCTGTGGACACGGCCCCGGACTTGCCGCCCTGGAAGGCGGTGGACTCGGACTTGAGCGCGTCAATACAGTTGTTGATGATCTGGTTGACCTTGTCCACTTCCTTGGCAATGGTGGAGATCTCGGCCACCGAGCTCTGGCTGTCGGGGCCCGGCCGGCCCAGTTCACAGTCCCTGCGCTCCGTCTGCTCCCCGGTGCGCACCTCCATGTAGTTGCCCTTGCTGGCCTTGGGCGTCTCCCCGCTGTCCACCAGCTTGTACTGCTCTACCTCGCCAGTGGCTGCCGGCAGGTAGGGGATGCGGGTCACAGCCTCAGGGCCCAGCAGCGGGCCCTGGGACAGAGGGGCCAGGCCGGGCGCCTCCATCTCGGGCCCGTACTTGAGCTCGATGATGGTCTTCTTGAGGCTGCCGGCCGCCGCCGCCGAGGCCGCCTTCTTGTGCTTCTCCTCCTGACGCCTGCGCTTGCGCAGACAGTAGTAGACGGCGCCCAGCACCAGCACCATGCCGAAGAGACAGCCCAGGATGGTCATGATGTAGTGGGTGGCTGTGGAGGGGCTGGGCACGGGGCCGGGCGGGCTGGGCGGCTTGGGCAGGTAGATGGTGAGGCACGTGTGGTTGTGGTGCAGCCCGGAGCTGGTGGACACCACGCAGTAGGTGTAGTTGGTGAGCGTGTAGAGGTTGGTCAGGCGGATCTCCTCTTGGGCCTTGGTCAGCCTGGACACAGTGGACGACTTGCTGTTGTTGAAATGCTCCAGCGTGTACATGCGGTTGAACGGGCTGGGCAGCTGGACCGTGATGGTGGCCGAGTTCTGGGTCAGCTGCTTGACCTTAATGAGTGGACGGGCCTCAGCCTGGGTGGCCTGCGTGGGCAAGGCCACGAGCGGCGTGGTGCCATCGCCCGAGAAGCACTCCTCGTCAGCACAGGGCACCTCGCTGGGCTCTGGGGGCACAGGGGGTGGCGGTGAGCGCCCGGGGGATGAGTGCCCCGGCACTGGGTGGGGCTCAGCCACGTAGGAGCCATCTGTGCAGACAGACTGCAGCTTGCTGAGGATGCTGCGGTGGCCGTGGCGACCCTGGCCCAGGAGGAAGTAGCCGGAGTAGAGCGGCGGTGACTCACACTGCATGCGGTCGTAGGTCTGTGTGGCATTGGTGAAGGCTGCCAGCCAGCGCAGGAAGCCCAGCAGCTCGCAGGAGCAGTAGAAGGGGTTGCTGTAGAGCTCACACACGGAGAGCTTGGACAGGCCGGCGAAGGTGGAGCTGTGCAGCCGCTGGATGCGGTTCATGGACAGATCGATGTTGAGGATGTTGGGGCACTCCCAGAAGGCGCTGGGCGTGACCACCTCGATGAGGTTGGCCTGCAGGTACAGGTACTCGAGCTTGCTCAGGCCGCGCAGCACGCCCTCCGTCAGGTTCCGCAGCCGGTTGTAGCCCAGCTGCAGCACCTGCAGGTTGAACTGACCTGAGAAGGCTCCATCCTCGATGTAGCCGATCTCGTTCTTGGTGAGGTTGAGGTACGTGAGGTTCCCGAAGCGGCTGAGAGAGGCGTACTGCACGCTGCGGATGCGGTTCTCATTAAGCCGCAGGTCCACGATGGTGTTGTTGATCTGCTGTGGGATGGCCTCGTACGGCGGCTGGTTCTGGCTGCAGATGGCCAGCCACACGAAGCCCTTGTCGCCCTCGATCAGCCAGCAGTCGCCGCGGGCCAGCCCGCCCGCGTGCAGCAGGGTGGCCGCCACACACGCCCACAGCACACCCCACCGGCAGCTGGCCATTGGGACAGTCCTGGCAAGAGGCCCTTGCCTAGGAGCCTGCCCACGGGAACTGCGGTGAGAGATGGGCGGAGACCCCCCCGAAGGGACAGAGGGGCAGGAGGGAAGGGGGCCTGTTTGCTCAGGGGTGTCCTGTCCCAAACTGCATGGTGCACAGTGCCAGAGCGCCCCCTCACTGCCAGCCGCCTCGAGTCTTCCACCCACGTCCTGCCGCGGAGGCCTCCTTCCCCATTGACCTGGGTGTCCTGTATGTTCCACCCAGTGCTTCCGGCTCAGCCGGTCCTGCTGCAAGACAAAAAAGGAGAGAGCAGGTTAGGAGATGGCCGGCCTGCCCCCAGGTCAAGTGGTCAAGTACAGCCGAGTCCAGCTCAGCCAGGCTGCCTGGCAGAAAGTGGAGGTGCGTTCAAGGGCCCCAGGAGAAGGAAGGGCACGGGAATGCGTGGGTATGTTAGCATGTTACGCTCATATCTGGAGGGTGGCCCTGGCCCTACTCTGATCTCCTGGTTGCCTGTGCCCTCTCTGCAGAGTGGAAATAACAGCAGCTGCTCAGCCAAGCCTATAGGAGTGGTGGCCTATAGAGAAGCAAAAACCTTGCCTGGCCAGCAGGTGCCACCTCATCAGTGACCCATTAGTCAGATGAGAATACTGAGGCGCAGAGACCAGCCAGACCAGTGTTGCATGGAGCTGTGCTCATCCGCTGGCTCTGGCTAGAGATGCTCCTGTGTCGGTCGGACACTGCAGCCTTCTGTCCCAGCAGGGTCAGTCAGCACTTGCAGGCACCCAGAGGGAGAACTCTGAGCCCCTGGACGAGGGTCCTCAGCTTCTCTCAAGGGTACCCAGGACAGCTGGGTTCTGGACCTGAGCTCTCCTACTACATGGCCTGGGCACATCATGCTCCCTCGGGTCCTCAGTTTCCCCAATGAGCCCGCTAGGTGGCATTCTACCTGGCTCTGGAACAAGCCCCTGGGAGCACCTGAGCCCTCCCACCTCTGCCTGCCCCATCCCTCACTCTACCTCCTCCCTGTGATATGAGGCACCAGAGCACCTGCTTGGCTCCTCCCTGGCAGACCATGCACTTCTCTGGCACAGGGCTGTGCCCCTGTCCCCTCGTGCTGGCACTTATATCAAGGTTCTGACTGTTGACCTGGGAGGGTGGGGTGTGGGACTACAGACAGGAATGGGGGCTCATCGGGGCAGATGTGGCTGGACACACCACTGGGTTCTGCTCTTCGCAGCCACCCTTCCCAGCAGGACTGCTGGTCTTCTGGGCTCACCCCTGGGTCCTCATATTTCTCCAGCAGGACAGAGGAATGGGTGTGTGTTTGCTTGTTAATATTTGGATTTACAGCGGCCTCTGTACAGCTCTGTGGCCTGGCGGGTGGCCAGCAGAGTGTATTTCACTGATATTGACATTTGCAACTCGTCTGCACTGAAGCGGCTTAAATTAGGAGAAAAATATATAATGATGTGAAATGGATTTTTCCCCCTTTGGAAACTTCATAAAGAATGGTTTTTGATCTGGTTCCTGGGAAGAGCCTATTTCTGATTTACCAAGATGGGAGAAATCAGATGGCGTGGGGAGAGGGCCTGGGGGCCAGGCCACCACCCAGCTGCATGGGCCCCCGTGGCTCAGAGCTGCCGTGTGACGCCCGCACAGCACTGGGTCTCTCTCGGCCCAAGCAGAAGTGACTGCAGGGTGGGGCGGGGAGTGCGTGGGCCTGACTTGTGAGATACAATCTACAATTGTGGGGCTATTATATGAAGTTTATCTCTGTCACTGTCTTCATCTCCAGCACCTACACCTGGGGGGTGGGGGAGCTCGGGGGCTCCCTCCCCGTCTGCACATCCTTGCAGGAAGCCATGATTCCTGTCACTGAGGCTCCTGAGAAGCCGAGAGTCCTTGGCTGGAGGGGCCAAGCTGGGGGTGGCCTTTCTTCCGATGTGCAAGGTGCCCTACCAGAGGCCAGTGTTGTGGGGGAGGGGCGAGCGACTAGAGCCTCCGGAAGGGGGCGCATGGAGCAGGCCCCTGCAGCGAGTGTGGCACCTCGGCCCTGCTGATTGTAATCACCTTTAATCTCTTGCTCAAAATAACCCAAAGTCAAGTTAAGGAGGATTACAGGGCCTAAAGAACCCTTATCGCGGGCAGGAGCTGGCAGGAGGGACAGGGCTCCCGGGCCCCTGGGCACTGAGGTGTCTGCTGAGCTGACTGGCGCCTGGGGCTGGAGAGCAGCACACACATGAGGCCTTGTGCATATGTGCTCGCCCACACAGGGCTCACGCGTACACGTGCTGGACTCTGCCATGGGAACACACAGGTCGGTCTGCACGAGGGCACAGGCCAGGTTATAGGGGTGACTACATTCTCAACACATTTAGTGAGACCTACATTTGCCCCGAGCGTGGGTGCGCACTTCCTGAGGGTGTGCTGGCACCTGGGAGGCCCGGGCTCCTGTGCTGCCCTTTTCTGTTGCCACCATGGGCACCGCCCTCCCCCCAGTGAGACACTCTAGGAATGCAAGCTTCCAGCATGGCACCTTGTGAGGGCTGGGTGGTCTGGTGCCCAGACCTGGTCTTACCTCCCCTGAGCTCCACATGCATGCTCTGGAACCTCCTCAGTCGGCTGAGCCTGGCTGTGCAATGAGAGAGGCGGGGCTGTGGTGTGGCCCAGGGGATGAGGCTTGCCCCACCCTGGGGCTCCCTCTGGGTTGAGCAGGGGAGAGGAATCCTTCCAATGGAGGGATCTTCTGGGAGTGCCCCTTGTGGTTGGCACCCCAGGAAGAGCTGCCTCTGCCCCTCTACAGCCTCCACAACCTCAACCTTGGAGGGACCCCAAAGCTCTGATTGCACCACCTCACTTTACAGATGAGAAACTGAGGCTGGAGAGAAGACCTTGTCAATGGTGACCCAGGGAATGAGCCCCTCTCCCTGTCGGGTGGGTGCTGGGTGGCTGTTTCAGAGGGTGCCTTCTCGCCCCTGGAAGCCCTGTTGCCCCTCACCTTGGTGCCACTGCAGGCTGCATCAGAGTTAAGTCCCAGGGTGGGGGGACAGGATGTGGCCTCACAGTTCCAGAAACCCCATGAGGTCTGGCACAGCCAAGATCCCAGGTGCCCAGGCAACTGGCAGAATCACCTCGAGAGGCTCTAAGGGGACCGTGGACTGTCCCCAGGACCGTCCTTTCCTCCCAGGGCTCATGTGCTTGCTCACCTCACTCTCATCCTGTAATCCCCACCTGAACACCCCTCATTTATTCCAGTGCTCACACACACACTGTCCCTGAGCAGCACCCGGGAAGGGGGCACAGACCTGCTGACACTGGCCACCCACCCGCCATCCCACTCAAGAGCTGTCTCAGGTGGAGGAGGCATGGGGTGCTGCTCCCCCTTATCCTGCAGAGGCTGCACCACCGACAAATGTGCCCCAGTCCTCTGCAGCCCTGGAGTCCCTCCGCTGCACCCGTTACGTCATAAACCTGGCCCCCTCCCAGCAGATGGCACCATGGAACTTTCTGCGGTAGTCGGAGCAGCCAGCAGTCACAAGGCTACTGAGCAGTGTGGCTGGTGGTCCTCGTACAGGACAGTGTAGTTCTAGAACCTTTCAGAAACACCGCCAGCCCCGACTGATCCTGAATCCCCTCCAGTCCCTGCCCCACCCCTTCAGGGCACATTTTCTTGGAGGAGCTGCCGCCTCCTTTATCGATTTTGCTCAGCCCCCCAGTGTGGTGTCCCCCCTATGGCCTCTGGGCCAGCTCCCAGCAAGGTCACCAGCGACCTCTTGCTTGCCAGCTCCAAAGGGCACGCTCCTATTTTTATCGTTCTTGGCCTCACAGCAGCATTTGGCCCAGGTAATGGCCCATTCTTCCAGAAGCACTTTGTTTTGGGTCCCAAGTCACTACCTTCTCCTGTCTCCTCAGGCCACTGCCCGATCACTCGGCTGCACCCACTACCTCACCCTGACCTCTAAACGTCCATGTGGCTCTGGCTTGGCCCTCCTCCTCACAGCAACTCCTGCAGACTCAATGCTCTCTCTGCCAGGCCTCAGGCGCACGGATAAGGCTGCCTCCCACCACACCCTCAAGCCAAAGATCAATGTGCCCTCCTTAGTGCCCACCTCCCAGTCCCATGGCACTAGCATCAGCGCCACTGCACAAGAGTCATCACTTCCCACCTCATGAAAATCACCACCTTTACCAGAGGCTCCCACCTTGTCTCCCAGTACCCCCAAACCATTCTCCCCTCCATAGCAAAGTGCCCTGGAGACCTTCCATGGCACCCTGCCCTCCCTACTTCTACCCTGATGGCATCCATTCTTCCACAAGTGGAGTGGAAGCCAGCTCCACACAGGCCCTCCAGGCCCTGCCAGATGGGGTCCGCCACCTGCCCTCACTCCACTGTTCCCTCCAGCCCCAACACTGTACCTGATGTCTACATCAGAACAAAGCCAGCTCCTCCATCTTATTCAAATTCTAGAGCCAACAACTTTACCCCCAAGTGTCTTCCCCGCTCCCCCAATCTGAATCAGCACTCTCGGGCCATCACCCCACTGTCAGCCTTGCTTGCATTTACCTTCCTAATGTTTTTCTCATTTCTTTGTTTTTTTCCCATGCACCGGTGCTGTCCGCTCCCTGCGGGGATATACTGCAGGAGCCCCGTATTGCTCCCTGCGGGGAGAGCCCACCCAAGCAGCGCACACGAGCACTGGGGGGCGGGTAGACAGGAGTTGGGTTCTGATGCAGCCCACACTAGGGTTCAGCTGTTTTCTCATCTGTAAAATGGGGGTCACCACCCTCGGGATAAAAATGCCCCCGCAGCACCAGCACATCTCCCCCAAGCCTCCTCCACCCATAAACACAGTGACTAGACTGGAAGTGCGTGACTGTGTCCTCACTCGGCAAGACACACCTTGAAAGCCTAGGGCTTACACTCCCCACGCACCTCCGCCCCCAGACAGAGAGTTGCCGCAGAGCACACAGTCCTGGGCAGCCAAGCCGGCAGCTCACAGCCTGGTCAGGAAAGGCCAGGCCTTCAAACCCTCGAAACCCAGTGATCCGCCGGTGCCGGATCACAGAACAACCTCACTTAGAGGAAGAAACTGAGGCGGGCCCTGCCCGGTCACAGCACAGGAAAGTCCTGGGTTCGATTCCCTGGCTTGACAGAAACTAGCTTCATGTCTCCTTGGTCTCCTAATCTACCTGGAGGTTGGACTAAGGGCCTAATCCTTGCCTACCCCACCTTTGCCCTGCATTGGTGTAAGCCAGGGCCACCGCAGGGTGCAGCCAGGAAAAGGGTACCCCAACATAGACCAGAAGCCCCTTGATCTAGGTGGGCTGTAAGTGGCTGGGGAGTGTCTGCACCTGGCCAGCCTGGTGTTCGTGTGTGCCCGGGTGCGCGTGTCTGTACACTCACTGGTGTGTGAAGGTGTGTGCTTGTTCGAGCATGTGTGGGCCTGAAGTGCCTTTGTGCCATGGGCCAAAAGGGCTAGCCTGAAGCCACTGGGGACCTGGGGGACCCTGAATGGTGGGCTATATTCCCAGCTACCACGTCATCTAGCCTCACCACAGTCTGCAAGAGAGAGGGACTGGGATAGCCACCATGCCCTGCATGGCCCAGGCCGGGTGAAGGAGAACTGGCCAGGTCCCACAGCTGGTCAAGGGGATGGGCCCATCACGCCTTGCTCAGCCAACAGCGGCCTGATGAGGGTCTGCCCTGTGCCCAGCAATGAGCTGCTATTAGGTGCCTGGGCAGGAGCAGTCACGTGAACACCCTGGCAGCCTGGGGGTGTCTGGCCCAGCCTCCAGGGAAGGGTGCACTCTCTCAGCGGCCCTCATTTCAAGACAATCTCCCTCTCAAGGAACGGGTGTAGTGGTGACTGGAGGGGCGACAGCATGCCCGGATCACTGGGGATGTGGGCCTGGGGGCAGAAGTGGAACCCCCACAGCAGAGAAAGGGTCAGTTTTAGAGGCCAGATTCCCTGTCAGGAGGGTGGAAACTGGAGCAGAAATGTCACTGGTGCTGGAGCGAAGCACTCCAGGCTCCCAGGTGCTGACTCCTGGTGGGGGGCTTGAGGAGGTGAGCCAGCTCCCCACCAGCAGCACCCTAGCAGGCTGGGGTGGGGGGCTACGGTGGGCCCCCCACCGTAGAGATGGATTAGCAGCAGCAGTGCCCCAGAAGGAAGCAGCTGACCACTTAAACATGGCTCATGGGCAGGAGGGAGGGAACATTTCCAAGCACCCTGGGTACAGAACAAATTTAACTTTCCTAAAGAAGCAGCCCTCCCCACCCCCACCCCACCCCGGGTAGGTCAAGGGCGAGTCTTTAGCACCTGAAAGTGGGGACAAAATCCCACAAGCTGCAGAAAATACTTAGACACAAGGTGGAATTTCTTATGAGATAGAGTCAAAGGGCCATCTGGTCTACCACCTGCCTTGCTTTTTAAGGCAGGGCGGCAGGAGAGCCCTTTGTGTTCATGCCCTAATCCATGTACTTGTTCCTTCCACAGCAGGTAGATACACCAGGCGCTGGGTCTTTAGGAACAGTGAGGCCCCTGTGGTGCTCTAGGAAGTGGGGAGACCAGTGGGGCAAGAGGGAGGTCTGAGCTGTGCTAGGAGGCTGGTCTTTGATCCGGTTCACTTCCCCTGCCTAGACCTCCCTGCTCCCGAGGCTGAAGGAGCAGGGGTGACCTTGTCCTGAGGGACTGCTTGCCTGGGAGAGCGCCTCCTCCCACCTCATTCTGGGCTTGTGTGCAGAATAGGCGACAGCGGGAGAGGGTGAGCGATCGGGGCCTGAGCCAGAGGAGACGAGTGGAGCTCTGGGTCCCCCCACTTCCTGCCTCCAGGCCTCGGCCTTCCCACCAGTAACATCAAAGGGCTGAGTGAGGTGCCTCCCAGGGCTCTCCCGATGCTGAGTGGTCCAGCGTGGGGTCTCCCTAGCCAGAGCCCTCAGTGAGCGCTCACATGCGTACTCTTGCTCCTCCCTGCATTGTCTGTTGCCCAGGGAAGGAAGGGGGACGGTGTGCGTGGGGCTGGCACCCAGTTCATTCTGTCACATCACTCTGCAGCCTGTGTCGCCACTAATGAAATAAAGAAATATGGTGGTTCCAGACTTTTAAACTTCTTATGACCGGATTTGCATAATCACTGCGGCCATGCTGGGACGGGAGGGCATCTGTCTAAAAATACTGTTCCCCTCCTCGATCACTTAGCCCAGACAAAGTGGCAAGGGCCAGTCTGGGGCCAGGCCAGGGCCCATCTGAGGATTTTGCTGATGGAGTGGAAGCTCCACCTCCAGAGGGAAACTTGGGCCAAGCATACGGGGCAGACAGGAGATGAGTGGAAAGTTAAGAGATCGATAACTTCTTACCATTCCAATGTTTGGCTGATAGATCATGTTTACTGCTAATGTTTGCCTGCCTCTGCA
Organism: Talpa europaea; assembly: GCF_964194135.1. NCBI lineage: Eukaryota > Metazoa > Chordata > Mammalia > Eulipotyphla > Talpidae > Talpa > Talpa europaea. The sequence goes on from NC_140079.1 coordinate 72,370,864, forward strand.
GCGTGGCTCTGCCGCAGAGCCCAAGGAGCCGTGATGGGCACGTCGGGGTGGCCAGCACAACACGGACCAGCCAGGGCAGGTGTGGGGCAGGCCTACCCCTCTGCCTGTGTCAAGAGGCACAGAGCCATCATAGGCTTTAGGTTGCTGGGCCAGAATGGGAACGTTGGCTCTGCCCTGCTCTGGCTGTGTGACTTTGTGCAAATCACTTGACCGCTCTGTTTTTCCTCTGTTAAATGTAGATAACTGGTTGCTCCCTCGTGGGCAACCAGCTTTCTAGCATGCAGCCTGGTACAGGGTGCTCTGTAAACATCTTTCTGTTCCAGCTGCCCCTTGGTGTGGGTGGGGAAAGGGTACATAGTTTAAGGTGGACTGAGCAGACCTGCTGAATGCAATTTGTGGGTTTTGCTTCAGCCTAGCTGCCTGCCCTGGTGCCCACAGAGGGGAGCTGAGTAAGGGCTGTCCCCGGGCTCACTGCCACCTAGAATGTGCCCTCCCCCTTCCTTTCCCTCTTGATTATCCAAGGAGGTTGACTGGCTCTTGGGGCAGGTGGCCCAGCCATGCTGACTCAGCAGAGCTGGCTTCTTGGGACTTGGCCACAGGGTCAGGTCTGGCAAGCCCCACTCTCTGCTGGCCCTGACCGTGGCCTGACACAGGGCTTCAGCAGGTGCTGGAAAGGTAAAAAGGGTGGGCACCTGGGAAGGATGCTGAGTGCCTGCCTATCCAGAGGCTGACCAAGCAGGAAGTGTGTGAGCAGAGGTAACCTCTCATTCCTCCAAGAACCCCCACATATCGAGGGCCTACTATATACAGAGCCTCGTCTCCAACATCCAGAAAGCAGGAGGCAGTGTCACCCAGTCAGATGGACAGGGAAACAAACAGGGAAAGGCTTTGCACAGAAAGCAAGTCATAAGACCATCGCATCCACCACCCTGCCCTTCAGAGGCGAGTTTCAGACCCACCCCTGAATATCCTGAGGAAGCTAGAACCCAAGGCTCTCTGGGGCAGACTCCTAGCACCTTCAAAGGTCTGGCCCTGGACAGGAGGCAGGGGGTGCCTGCAAACACAGCTGGAAGGGCTCTGGGCAGGGCTGAAGTCCTGCCTCCTGGGATGACGCCGGCACGCTCCAGCCCGCCTCCCTCCTGGCCCTGAGGCTCCAGGCTGCTCTGGAGTTAATTAGGGACCCAAACATTTAATGGTCTGTTATGCTTCCACTGGGCATCTTTTTAAATTAAAAAACATGATGTATGGCATCGTTGGAGGGAGAAATCACTTTGCAATGGTTTGCTGCTCAGGCGCTGGCAGGGACGTGGGGATAAGGGTGGGTGGCTGGCCTCTGGGAATAAGGGATGCTACGTGACCCGCTCCAGAAACACCGGTTCAGCCTCTGCCATTAGGAAGCATGTCACTGAAGCCAGGCAAGGGTCTAGGAGCCCTGGCAGTGTCCCCATCCACCTTAATAACCCTGGCAGCCAGAAAGTTCTATCTTTAGTCTGACCTGAATCTCTCCAATTGTTTGAGGAATGACTGGTTTGAGACTGAAGCTGGCGATTTGCTGGTTCTGCTCTTTCTAATAGAACTTTGACCTCCAAGAGACCCCAAACTCTGGGACTCCCCTTTAGATGACCCTGAAGCCTGGGCAGCTGTCTGTTCTGACCGCCAATCCCAGCCTGTGAGAGGGCAGGACCTTGTCAGGTTGCTGGAAGGGGCCTTCACGGCGCAGCTCCCTCCTTCTGCACCCCACCTCCCAGGCTTTGTTACACAGACTCAGGGTCCACCCGGTCAGGCCTCTGCTGAGCAGGCCCTGCCTCACATCATCGTTGCTAGGATTATTTAATCAGAGCGTATTTCCTGGCTGCTATTAATTGTACTAAAGATTTTGGGCATGGTTTTCGAGTGACAGTTATAAATTAGCAATTAGCCCTCAAATGTTAAATTAATAAGAGAAATAAAATACAAAGCAAAGTCCAGTTGAAGGAGTGCCAGCAATGCCAAATGGGCTAGGACGGAGTCAGGACACGTCTGCAGGGAATGTGACTGGGGTGTGGACCCGTGGCCGCTGTGCAGGGAAACAGTACTGCTTGGGGGGAGGGGGACTCAAAGACGGGGTGGGAAACAGCCCAGCATGGGCCCCTGGACAACTAGGTATTTCCACATCAGAAATGGGGCCCTTTCTCGTGTTACTAGAGGGTTCTGTTGTGACACTGGGGATTTGACAAAACACTGCCAGGGGACTGCCTCTGCCTGCCTAGGGTCCTAACATTTCTAGACATTCCAGAGGGTTTGTTATTCCTACATCCTATAGGAATTGATTCCCTCAGACCTCAAGAGGCCCTGACCCCCACACAAGCTCCCCCTCCATCACCAGCCTCCTCGTACACCAATCCCCCCACACCTGGAAACAAAAGCACAGCAATGCGTGACCTCACCACACACCCCTGCCCTTCTGTACCTGTTCCACCACAGCCTCAAGCTCACCCCTCAGGAAAGAGGCTTCTGGAAGGGAAGCCATCACCCCAGCCAGACCTGGGCCCAGCCATCTCATTTGTAATTTGTGTGTCATCAAATCAATAGATTTATTTTCCCCTGACATGGCTTCCGCTTCTTTGCGGCTTGGGGAACCCTGAGCCAGCCTGAGACCAGTCATCCACCTCTATCTGCTAGCGTCTTTATGGTTTGAATTCTCACATTTAACTTTCGGTGCTCCTGGAAAGTATTGTATTTTGCTGGTGTAAAGAAGGATCAAAATTGATCCCCCTCCCCCAAATAGGCTACAAATTGTCCTGACACTGTCTATTGAATAATCTGTTCCCTCAGGTTGATTTGTGAGGCTCCATCTCCTGCCCCTCCTGGAGAATGCTTTCCAAAGAGCAGGTCTGGTCAGGCCTCTCCCTCACCTCTCCCTGCAACTTCACATGCCTCCCCAGGGCCCTCCAGCATCCACATGTCTTCAAAGGGCCAACCAGGCCTTGATGATGGTCCTTTCCTGTCCCTCACCATCCCTCATTTTATCCTATAAGGCAGCAATCAACCTGCATTTCTTACGTTTTCTCTATGATGCTGTTTCCTCTGCCTGTAACACTAACCCCTGCACCTCCTCAGCCACCCCCCTGCAAGTGTTCTAGTTGGTTCAGACTCCTGACAGGGTGGGATGTCTGTTACCCCAACCTGCCGGGCTTGCCCCACTGTGACCCCAAAGATTTGACTCCCCATCTGTCTCCATCACAGTCAGATTCCAGTACGAAAGCTCTTGGCAAACAGAGCTGGGTCTCACACTTGCATCCAGGGGAAGCAACAGGAAATGTCTGCAGGCTGAACTGGTGAAAATATCCCATCCACAGTCACCTGTAATCACTGCTGCACTGTGCAGCATGGCTATACCCGCCGCTGTCCAGGTAGAACTGCCACTAGCTCCCCTTTCATGAGCAGTGCCCCAAGTTGGGTGATTATGTACCCGATGGCCCTGTGGGTGGTCTCTGGACTCTCCATTGAGAGTCCATTCCCTGACTTCTGAGGCTAAAAGCAGCACCCTGAAAGCCCTCATAACTCTCTAATTAGCTTCCACATCCAGTGGAAGCATCCTGTGTCATTCCTTTTTCCAGATTTCTTCCATCTTTTTGTTTGAATAGTCTCCCAGTTTAGAGTGACTATGTATCTTCAAAACTCACCACCCAGGTATGGATGGAATTGCATTCAACCTACAAATTAATTTCAGAACTTTCAGTTTTGTAATATTTCTTCACAACCCATATCACTGTTCTTGTTTTCTCTCTCTCAGGAAAACTTTATGGAGTTTTTCATAATGATCCTAAATTTTTCTTGTAAATTTATTCCTGGGTATTCTGTGGGGGGTTTTGTTGTCATTGTGAGTGGGGACCATTTATTTCATTATGTTTTCCAACTAGTAGTTGCTGGTACAGATGAAAATTATTGATTTGTGGAGGTTTGTTTTCTATCCAGCCCCCGACCTTCACTCAGTTCTCATATTAAATTATTTTTTCAGTTGGTTCTCCTGGGCCTCTAAGGTCTCAAATCATATTGTCTGCAAATAATTACAATTTTTTTTTCCTGTAGTCATCCCATTTAATTCTGTTTCGTGTCTTATTGCTATGTCTAGAGGTTCTGGACAATGATAAGGGGCACTGTTGGGTTTTTTTTTAATAAAGTTTTTGAATCAGAATCATTAAAAATCTCACTATTTAGAATGATTCTGGCTGTTGAAGTGAGACAGATTTTTGTGATAGAAAAATGCCTTTCCAGTTCTATTTTTAGCAGTTACTTTAAAATCAGAAACTGGCATTGGCTTTTATCACATGCTGTTCGTCATTTATTAATGTGGCATTGCGGCTGACCTGCTGATACTATGTATTATATTAATAGATTTTTCTAATATTAAGCCATCTTTGAATTCTTTGGATAAATCCTACATAATCATAGTAGATTATCTCTAATATTCTGTGGAATTGGATTTGTGTATTATTGAGGAATTTCGATCCTGTATTCCTGGGTGCAATCCACTGGCATTTCATTTCCTGTGCTGGCTTTGCTGGTTTGGGGTCATTCTCACTTCTACCAGGGTGATCTGTCCTGGCAGAGGCAACCACTCAGACAAGGAGCACTTTTGATGGAGACCTCCTGGTTTATGAGGAGCAGGCCCTCCACAGCAGACATGCTGTGCAAAGCTGTGTAGGAAGAATCTCAAGCCACAAGGGGGAATTTTCCATCCAGAAAGAGCTGTCTGGCTTGGGAGTGAAGGGGCCACAGCCAGGGGCCCCCGGCCACACAGATGTCTGCTTACTGAGTCCCATCTCAAAGCCCACCCCACAGAACCGGGAGCAAACCATGGGGGCTTGTATTATCCAGCAACAGATAACAGGATATTAAGTGTCATTGAGCAAGCAGAACTAGACGGTGGGGAGGGCCCCTGTCCAGAGGATCCACCCCAAGGGCAGGATCTGAGAGATGCTGCAGCAAAGCTGGAAGTTGAGAAGGGGTGCCTGTGGTTCTGGGGTCAGGGAAGGCGGGTCAACACTCTCTCACAGGGCAGTGGTCTGGAGCTGCATGTGGCTTGGGCCCTGCTGTGCCCCAGGCAGGTGCTTTGACTGATGGGCCTTGTGATACCCACTAACAGCTTACAGAAAGGAACACGGCGTTTGTGGACACATAGGGTAGTGGGGAGCCCTGACTAGCACTTCCCCCACAGGCGGTGGCATCGGGATGGGATCAGATCCTGGACTTAGGTTAGGTTCCCAGCACTGGCAAATCAATCTCTTCTGAAAAATGGGAGCATCTTCTCTTGCAGCCTCACTGAGGGGCCCCCATGAGAAAACAAATGCCATGTGGCAGCTCAATAAGGGCCGTGTGTGCCTCTCCATGTCCTAAGATCCAGAGGTGGGGGAGGCTTTAAGCAAAGTCCAGGAAGTGGGACCAGACCTGGGGGAGCCTTAAAATTGGGGTGGCATCGTTCTCAAAGGGGCTGTGAGCTAAACCTAGACTTAGGAGGGCTTGAGTACGGCACGCCCTCCCGCCCCCACCCCTGCACTGCCCCCTGCTCACTTGGCCAGCTCTGTAAATCCTCCCTGGCACTCAGAGTCCATAAAAAATCAATCTAATAACACAGCAAACATTAATTATAGCGAAAGGCCAAGAATGGATTGATCTGGAAGAGGCTACTCTCCTGTTAGTCACTGAGATGCTTTGGGTGGGGGTGGGAGGGGCTGGAATGGTGACAGGGGTGCAGACACCATGAAGACAACTGGATGTGGGAGTCCTGGGGTTTTCTATTTCCATGCCTGCTTGGGGCTCCAAGGGTGAGCCTGTCTCCCAACACGGGGGCGGGGAAGGCAGGAAGTGAAGTTGTGGGGAGGCACCTGGGATCTGGGCTGGCCTCTCATTAGTTCTGAGGCCCAAAAAGGAGCATTTGAGGGGGTGGTACTTCCTCCTGAAGATCACAGTCATGGAAGAGGAGACTCAGCCAGACACCAGGCACTGAGCCCCTTTCATAGCCTCCCCCCACAAGCCCCACCCACAGTGCTCCCAAGCCCAAGGGGGTACGAATGCATGCTGGGGGCCACAGCTGGAGCCTCCACCCAGGTGAGACCCAGAGTCAGGCAGAGATCAGAGTCAGGAGTTGAATAAGAGTCAGGAGGAAAGAGGCCTGGTTAGAGGCTGCAGAGCCAGCCGGGGGCCACCCAGGATCATCCTAGAAGTTTTCTCCCTGACCCCACAATGGAAAAGAGCAAAGGGAGGATTCAGCCCCACTTCTGGGGTCTTTGGGAAGTCAGATCCTAAGGAGGCAGCCCCCACTCCCTCGGGTCCCCCTCTTCCCCCCAGCGTAAGGCCTTGTCCGTCATTTATTTCCAGCTAGCCCTGGGAAGGAGACCAGGCTGCCTGCTCTGGCATTCAGATGTCAGGGAGGCAGAGGCAGCTCCAGAGTCTCGCACCCCCCACCCTGGCCCAAAAACCTGTGGCCACAGCCCTTGTCCCTGGTCACTGGCCCCTGCATTCTCTCACGCCTTCATTCTCTCACTATTTATTCTCTCCCCTGTTGGAAGAGGATGAGGTCAAGGGCTCACTCTGGGGTCACAGGAGCCTTATCTGTACCTTGATTCTGTCACTGGCCGTCTGTAACATGACCCTGGGAGAACGAAGTGCACGGCTCATGGAAAGAACCAATTACAGTTCCTGACTCAGCAAATGTGTGGCGTCCCCAGAAGACACAAGATGTCAAAACACAGGCCTCGTCCAGGGGTCAAAGGGCCCTCCGAGTCAGGGGCATTCTAGTGGCTCTGAGGCCCCAGAGCTGCTCCCAGGGATGGGCCCCTACCTCACCTGAGCCTGGACCAGCAGGCCTGCCCTCTCTGGTCTGGGGCCTGGGCTGGGTTCCCAGCAAGCTCCTCCTCCAGCCACCCACTGGTCTGTTTTCAGGAGCAGGTGGGTGAAGAGGGCGCTTGAGGGACCTTCCCAGGCAGCCCTGGGGGCCAGAAGTGACTGACTCGGCAATGCTGGGGTTCCTTCTGCAGCAGCCCCCACCTAAATCCCCAAGATTCAGGGTCCTAGAGACCCCTGGTGTGGCGCAGGGCTGGGCGGGCCTGGAGCTGCGTGTGGCTGTGCCAAGCTTTCCAGCATATGTCTGAGTGAGAATTCAGCAGGTCCATATGCCGGCTGCTATAAATAGGTCTCCTCATTCAGGCTGCAAAGGGCCAAGGTGAGTAAAGCTAGAGAGGGAGGGGCCAGGCACCCTCTGATTGAGAGGGGGGGCTTCACCAGAGGCCATGGTGCCCTGGGTCTCGACCCCCAGGCTGTGAGCAGAACCATTTTCAGGTGAGGGCTGCAGAGCTGGAAGGGAGTCAGGTCTGGGTGGGCTTGGGAGCCAACACTGAACAGGCTGGGGTCTGCTGGGGGAAGGGTGTGAGTATGTGTGACTGTGTGAGTGTGTGTGTGGGGGGGTGCAGCTGTATGTGTGTGTGACTACCTGTGAGTGTCTATGAGTGTGTGTGACTGTGTAAATGTGTGAGTGTTCCCAGACTCAGACCCCTGGACCAGAGGTCTCCACCTGCCCATCTCCTTCATCCTGGACATGTGTGCACACACACACGCGTGCGCACGCGTTGCACACAAGTGTCTAATTATTGTTTCTCGGCAGCAGGAGCCGACAGCCGGAGCAGCTGGAGGACATTCAATTTCGGTGTAATTGACAACGCTGGAAGCCACCCAAGTGGGGTGTGAGGACGCGCTCTCTTTCATGGTGCTCCTCCCGGCTGAGTAAATGAACGGAAGGGCGTTTTGTGTTGTGTTCACACCACTCCTCCCCCATGCCAGCTCCGTCTGTCCGTCTGTCTATCGTCTGTGGGATGCAAGGCTCATAGATAACACGCCTGTCACTGTGGCGTGGGGGCTGCCTCTTCTTGCTCTGCTCACCACACCTCAGGGCCAGGTCCCACCACTGCAAGGCCCTGGGTAGGGGGGGACCTCAGGAGGGGCAGTTCCCTTGTGGTCTAGAGAGTTTCTGAGGGCCTCAGGTCACGGTCTGTACCCTGGGCTCATTCTTGCCCTGAGCATAGTGGCAGCTCTGCTGCCTGTAGGTGTTGGGGTGCCAGGGAAACCTGCCCCCAATCCTGGCCTCTACCCCCTTCTAGGGAACTCCAAGATCTCTTACAGATCTCCCATCCCAATCTGCCCTCAGCACCAGGATGGCCCCCTGCCATTTAGCAGGTGGTTCTGCCTCCTGGGGCTGAGTGGTTCATAGAGGGGGACTCAGCTGGGTCACGTCTGGCTATGGATGGGAGGGGACAGGCCAAATGCCAGCACAGGGCGCTGTCCAGGTGTGAGGAGAGGGGATGAGGGCAGGCGGTGATGGTGACACCTGTCAGAATATGTAACGAGACCAACACTGGCCCTAGGGTGCTGAGGGGCAGGTAGGGAGGTGAATTTAAGGTGCAGGAGGCTGCAGGTTTGACCCTGACCTCAGGGAATAATACTGTGAGCTGGAGAGTCCACCAAGGAAAAGCAGGCTGGAGTGCCTGTCCTCTTGGACGTGGCTCCAGGGGACAGCCTGTAGCCTGGGCTTATCAAGCACATGCAAGACCTGGCACCACGCAGACATAAACAGGCTGCTCAGAGGCCAAGCGCCTACAGGCTCATTCCTCACCTGTGAGCGGCAGCTTGAACAAATTCTAAGGGCCTGCAGGAAGGGGGCAGATGCCAAAGGTCTGAACCAGGATCCAAGGACTTCCTCCAGCTGGAATAATAGTTAAATCCATCTCAATGAATTACACAGGGCAAAGCCATATCAGGAGGGGTCATCAAAGAAGCCTGGATTCACATCACCCACAGGAAAAAGAAAGAGGCAAGAGCAGATTTAACAGGCAAAAATGGGAAGGTGACTTAGGCCGTCTTGATAGAGATGTTTTACCAGGCAGAATATGGGAGGTGATAAGCCACTCTGTCCAGCACTACTCAGCCCACAGCCAAGGATTTGGTTCCAGACCTCAAGGCAGATGCTAAAGCTTACACTCACATAGCACCTACTATGCACTAGGTGCTCTGCTCCAGGTTTTACATCTATTGAGATATTCTATAATTACATGGATCCTGTGAAGTCAGTACTATTATCTTTTTTTTTTTGTGGGACCCTCGCCAGCAGCTGGGGAACGAACTGGAGCTGCAGAGGCTGTGGGTTGCCCCGCAGCCCAGCGCTCAACCGCTGCGCCACCAGGGGAGGCCCAGTACTATTATCCATTTTACACAAGTCACAGAGAGGTTAAAAATGTGGCCGAGTCTCCACCTCTGCTTAGTGGTGGGGCAGAGTTCAAACCTAGGCACTTTGGCCCCAGAGCCCCCCATGTACAGCCACATGCCATATGACCACATGCGTGGGCATGGATGTGTTTGCATGAGGCCAGGTCATCTGAGGAAAGGCTGGAGGGAATGGGGTGTTCAGTCAAGGGAAGGGACTTTGGGTACTTGCACATGGCAGAAGGGCAGGCCAGACTCCCACAGGCCCTGGAAGGACACCCCTGCCAACCCCCTTCATCTTACCAGCGAATTCTCAGAGTCCACTAATGAGAGTTCAAGCCAGCACAACCTTGCTAGGGAACAAAAGGCAACATCTGGTGAAGGGAAGCAGTACCCCCAGGGCTGTGGCGAGGCCTGGAGGAAGCACATGGCTGGATGTGAGACGGCCGCCGAGAGCAGATGAAGGCACTGGCGGGCAGGGCTGAGCGGGCCCCTGCAGCACCAGGCCGCCAGTGCTCCAGACACGCTGCCGACACTACAGCGAGACGCCCAATGCCCTGCCTGCACCTATGGCTTCAACACACGCCAGACTGTGCTACAGGAGTCCCTGCAGACACAATGGAAGTGTGAAAGAAGGTGCGAGAATCGCCATCACAAACTTTAGGGGAGAACTAACCTTGAGGGCAGGGGAGCACGAGGAAGTTCTGGAAACATGTTGACAATGTGACTGTATTGCACGCTACTGCAGTGCACACTTAAGTGTGAGGAAGATGCTCAGAGTTGTGTGAAGTCCTTTTACACTATTAAAAATTCAAAAAGAAAGGAGGGCTGGGACCCTAGAGGGGTGCATAGAAGCTTCAGATGGGGAGACTTGAACCCAAGACTGCCTCTCTAGGGCTGCCGACAGCACGGGCTGGGGGCTGGGACTAGTTTTAAGTTGGCAGGGGGAGCATTCAGGTATTCATGGTATTATTCTTCGTACCTTTGGCTGTATTCAATAATTTATAATTAGTGAAATATTTATTAGAGATTTCTTAAATATTTGAGATGCCTTAAATATTTTATAATAAATTTTAAAATGTTTTGAAAAGGAAGAGGCTGCCGTGTAAGGCTGAGCTCCCTGTCACCAGAGGTGTGCAAAGAGAGGTGGGCGGTGGACCGCAGCGGTGCCTAACCCGGGAAAACCATCCCACTCACTGGTGAGCCTTTCACAGGTCCAGGACCCAGCTCTAGTCTCGCCAGCCAAGGGTGGGGGTACAACGTGTGTTTAAATGCCCACTGCCCTCGTTGGGCACCGTTTTGCTCTATGCCTGGTTTTCTCTGGCCTGTGGATCAGGCCCAGGATTGGGGGCATAAGGCTGTGGGTTTCCTACCACTGAGAAAAGGGTGATGTCTGCCAGCTCCACAAGTGAGCCCTGCAGCTACGTGCAGGTCACACATCTGACCGTGAGACACAAAGCCCCTGCACAGACAGAAACACCGAGAACTGTGGAGGGAGCAGAGAGCGGTCTGAGAACTCAGGGGAGTCCAGGATTGAGGGGGAACTGGAGCCTGGTCATCTCCTTTGCAGGCCTTCCCTATGCCACAGGCTTCACAGCTCTTGGTGGACAAGCCATGGGGCGAACAACAGGGCCTGGGGGCAGTCCCTCCCTGCGCTTGCCCTGCTCAGGCCTGGGCTTCAAACAGGCACAGAGGAGACACCTGATGGGCTAAGCATGGCAGGCACTACCTGGCACCTGCAAAGGGCCCCATGGGAGATGAAGCCTCATGAGACGCTGAAGGCAGAGCTGGCTTTCAGGGTCTCGGGTAGAGCCCCGACCTGCCATGGTGCGTGGCCCATGCCCGTCCTCCTAGGTGGCGTTGGCTACTGAGAAGGTGCCTTCTCCTTTCCACACGCCACAAACCCAAGTGCTTGGTCCCTGCCCACAGCATTAGGAGGAAATCAAGGTGGCAGAGGAAGTCCATGGCCCCAGCTGAAGACTAGGTGCCCTGCCCCTGGCTGCTCCCACCTTCTTCCCCACAGAGTAGAGATCCCACCTTCTACCCCACCGGGTAGAGATCCTCGATGCTGTCCGGGCAAGCTGAGGCGAATGGGTGGGGGACAGGTGAGGGAGAGGTTCTGCTGGGGACAGCTTCAGGCTCAGGATGCTGCCACTGGCTAAGAGTCAGGGGCCCAGAGCATGTGGGGGACAAGGACACAGGAGCCCCCACCTCCCCAGGGGTTGGCTAAGCTTTGCCTGACCACAGTGCTGGTGGTCCTGACTTTACAGGTGATTCGGGGCCAATCCTGGGCCCCCGGCTGCGATGAGCCTCTGGCCCTGCTGTGTGCGTCTCCAGGAGCGTGGCCGTCCTGGGGCTGCCGGGAAGGACCGCGTCCTTGCAGACTGCGTCAGCCGCCCAGCCCCACGCGCGCCGCCCCAGCACGCCTGCAGGGTGACTTTGAACACCTCACTCTCTGAGCACCTGATTCTCACCTGCAAAATGAGGGTTGTAACTCCCACCCTGCCTGCTCGCTTCCAACAAACGGCGTTGGCATCCCTGCCATGCGCTGGGTGCTGGCTCACTGCGGAGACTGAGGAGGGCAAGACAGGGTGACCCCGGCCCTCTTTTATCAGTGCTGGTGGGGGCGAGGGGGAGACAGCACTTCAACTGGCTCGGGTGTGCGAGGTTAGGGAAGAGAGATTGCCAGGGAGGGAAAGCAGGCGTTTAACCTCCTCTGGTGGGTACCGGAGGGCTTCCGAAAGGGATCACATTGCTTTTTTGACAGTTTTTTAATTCATCCTCCTCTTTTTGCCTCCTCATCTGCCTCTTCCTCTGTTTTCCTGGCAACTTTAGAGGGGCCCGTCTGATAACATACTTTCTTTTTGACTTACATTTGCCAAAATCCTCCCCATACTTCATACTTCCAGGGATGCCCTTTGGTCTAGGGGTCACCATTAGCCATCCTGACTACGGCCTGGCAACATTTCTACCAGGACTTAAAGGAGAGAACGTGACCATACACAGGCAGCTGGGGGGGCAGAGGAGAGGGGGAGAACAGAGTGTGGGAGAGCTAAGGAGACCCAGAGACCAGAACCGGGGGCGGGGGAGCTTTTGGAGGTAAAGGAACCTGGACTGGCCGGGCCTGCTGGAAGCCTTTGTCAAAGGCCCCCCTGGGAACTTGGGATCTCACCTCAAGGGCAATGGGGAGTCACTGAAAGTTTAGGAGGGAGGGGGTGTGATCACCCTGATGGCTGATGGAGAATGAAATCTTCCAGGACAACGGAGATGAAGGCACTGAAGTGACTGAAGGAGAGATGAGGATATTCTGGACTGGATGAGGATGCCCTGTGCTAGAACCAGTTGTGGCAGGAAAGGGAGAGAGACGGGTGACGCCAAGAGACATAGTATGGACCCAATGAAATGCAGGCAAATGCACACAGAAGGACTAGAATGTTCAGGGCAGCACGATTCTAACAGCTCCAAATGGCCCAGCAACAATAATACACTATGGAAAAGCCGTGCAAGGAAGACCTTGGCGTACGGTTACACTGAGCCGAATGCAGTGATGCAACAATAGGGTGAATGTCACGAGCACAACGCTGATCACACCATTTACGCAATGTTCCACTGTGGGTTAAACTCTGGTTAGAGGAAGGCGGGTGGCTGCTCTTGGGGCAGTGACCGAGGGGCGTGTGTGGGGCTGCCCTTGGGCAGTAGTGGTGCTCCGTTTCTTCTGCTGGAGGCAAGGGTATGTCCAGGTTGAGCTAAAGATATTTGTACGTACACTTCTCTGTCTGTGATGTACTCCAGCCGAAGAGTCAGAAAGGAGAGAGAAAAGAGATCGGATCAGTGTAAGCTGGTGATACACTGGATGATGGGGAAGAGAAAGGAGTAAACACTGATGAACAATCAAAGGGCTAAAGTACGGGAACAGCCCAGAAATAGGTTTGGAGACCCCAAAGGTGGTGGGAGTGAGAAGCTGTGCAGCCAGAGTCATGCCAAGTTTCAGCGTGGAGGACAGAGGACTCGGGGAGATCCCCCTGGCTGCAGAGCTCTGCACTCAGTGGAGAGGGCTGGGCACTGCTTGCAGGAAGATGTGGCTCACACCCAGCAAGCAACGGGCACAGAGGCAGATGGAGGCAGTCAGTACCAAGAGCAGAGAAGGGTAGTTTCCACACAGGCGTGATCCAGGTCATGAGTCCAGGTTCACGGGAAGTCTATGGAATAAGAGGAGCTGGAATCATTGTGGTCCCTATTTTATAGATGGTTTTATAGATGATTGGGCTTCAACACTGCACCCCTCGCTGACTTATTCACAGCACCTGGGAAAGAGGTCGTCTCAGTGTGTATCAGATGAGGATCCACTGTACTAGAAAGTGTCGTAGATGCTTGGTCTGGACTTTGGAGGCACAGAATACACCAGATAAGGGTGGGGTGGGGAGGGTCAAGACAAGCATTGCAGAACATCCAGGTGCTCATGCCATGGGCTCAGAACGCTCAGAGCAGAAGCTGACAGGGTTGGGGAAGGGAGCCAACTCTGGGTGATGGCCATCGTCATGGAGTGTCCAGACTGGCCCCTGCATGAGGACGGGAACACTAGACCAGGTCAGGCTGCCTGGCCTGACCTGTTGGTGGAGAGGAGGGAGGGGCAGCTTTCAGCACTGACTTTGCAGGCGGTCAGCACCCTGGACAGCCCTAGGCTTGCAGTCAGTGCTCTTAGAAGCAAAGATGGGGCAGCCCACGCACCAGGACCTGGGACATCCCGTGCTCAGACCCACCGAACCCAAGCTCACAAAAGCCGTGGCCTCAGGAGGAGAAATTAGGAGAAGTTCAAGATCGTGCTATCAAGGGTGTGATGGTGCCATTAATTTTTATGAGGCCTGGGGCCTCCGTGTCTCCAACCCGAAATTGGACAAGGGGATCCTGAGGTAGGATCGCGCCGCGTGTGAGAGTGATTCTTCGTACCACCTCATTTCCTCTGAAAGCTGTTCTGGTTTGGACACTAAATTGTACAGCCACCCTCTCTCCAGGGGCCCCTTCCATTCAAAATGGGATGATTTCCTCTTGCTTCCGAGCTTTGAGCAAGAGCAGGCTTTCTGCGCAGACCCAAGGGAGATCCTGGGAGTGCATGAGTGGCCCCCGGCTCCACTTCCCATCCACCCATCAGGCTGGCTGAGCTCGTCCCCAGACCCCCGTCTTCCCACAAGAGCCTGAGACCCCAGGACGCCCAAGAGGATGCATGCCGAGATCGCCTACTGCTCCCCAGGGCGTATTCTCCTCTTCCTCCTTTACTGCCTAACCCCCGACGCCTCCGTTGGAGCCATGTGAAGACCCCAGGCTCTGGCTTACGACCAAGCTCTAGCCAGTGGGCTACGAGTGGAACTGAAGTGCACTCTGCTGAGTCACTCGCTCCCAAAGAACAGGCACGCATGCTTCTTGCCCAGTTGGGAAACAGACGTGCTGGTGGGAGCAAGAGCAGCTGCTCTGGTCCCAGACACAGAAATCAAAGGTAAGGATGACAGAGTTGACCTGTCCGGGGTCACTGACCACTGGACTTTTTGTGAACAAATAACCTGTATCTTATTTAGACTACCATATTTTGGGAGGGCTTTGTTCCAACCATTTGCCATCAGTCATTCAGATAAGGGCCTTCTCACTCAGGAGAGACTACTGGAGAGGGAGCTCAGCAAGATCTGAGGATGCTGCACCCCCACAAGCTTACCCCTGCCATGCCCCTCACCTCCTTCCCCCTCACCATAGTGTCAACCCCAGGTGCTTCCGATGCACTTGCCCCTGGCTGTGCCACTGTTCTTTTCATTACTTACATCTAGAAGTCCTGGCTACCCTTCCCCCTGGGAGGGCTGCTCTGACCTGTGCCGCCTCCTCTGAGCTCTAAATAGACCCCCGGTTCCTGTCTGGGGCAGCTGGGGCATGCAGAGCCATATCCCAGGCAGGCATGGACTCCCTTCGGCGAGTGCAGGGAGAGGGGCAGGGCCCCAGCTCCCCTGGACAGTGCTCGGCCGGGAGTAACAGAAGGAGCCCAGCACACACATACTACCTGCACCCGTGCCTCCCCAGGGGTGTCAGTGTCAGCTAGCCGGCCTGACATCGTGACCCACTGATGAGTGCACAGAACTTCAGTGCCAAACTGTAGGCAGCCAGGCTGGAGATATTCACGTGTTCAGGGTGAGGACCTGCCTGGAGCAGCCGGAACCTCCATGCGTGGCTGGGAGTACCCAACATCTGCTCACCACCCAGAGACCAAGGCCACAAAATGGGCAAGTGTGAGTTGGATCCTCTAGGTGTGGCACCCAACCTGCCTCCCCCTCCGTTTCCAGCGGCAGTCCTATGGGTGAATCCCATCACTCAGGGGCATCCTGCAGACAAGCCCAGGCCTCCATGCAGTGGGTGCTCAGAGAACTTGTCCTCGCCCTTCCTCTATTCCCTCCCAAATGTCCTGGCAGAGAAGCGGCTCCAAGCTTTGGGCCGCATCCCGTCACATCAAATCATCACTACACAACAACAACCTGTCTGCTAGGCCCCCCTCTAGCCCCGAGCCCCATGTTTCCTGCTACTCTAATCCCACTCTTGCTCCCAGTTGCCCCTTTACTTCATCCCATCCCCCCACAGCTGCCATGGACACAGCCTTGGCATGGGTGCCCCTCCCCCGACCCTTGCTCCCCTGACTCCTGACCCACGTGGCTGGTGGATTCACAGTTCACGGAGTGGGGTTGGAGACTGGGGCCGCAGCCTTGGCTTGGAGTCAGCAGGGCTGAGAAAACAGAGCGGAGGGCAATGAGATGCATATAACCCCCCAGGCTCACACAGACATACGTGTTTATGCACACGTATGAACCTGGGCTCCATGAAGCAGGAGAGGGGAGGGAGGGAGGAAGGAGGTACAAGTGGGGTGCTCTCTTCCTGCCTCTTATTCTCTTCATCAGAGCATCCCAAAGCAGCTTCCATCACCCCATCATATTGATGAAGAACATAAGAGTCAAGGGATCAGCAATTGCACAGCTGATCAGCCATGGAGCCATATTTAATGCTGGGACCTGTGGTGGGTTCCAAGGTGCCAAGGATGTCAAATGTCAGAGATGGGAGCAGGGGATGGTCTATGAGGGGAGGAGTTAAGAGGGAGTCAGGCTGACAGGTCAAGCCTGTGGCAGGATGGATGCAATAAGGCATGAAGCTCAATACAGGAGCCCTAGTCTGAAGGAGAAGGGTCCCCAGGGCCTGCCCGGCTGGAGAGAGGTGCCAGAGGAAGTAGGTCCCCCAAGGTCCTGATCCCCCTGCTAATTAATCTAGGTACACATTCCATGAGAAAATGGAAAGTCAAATTGAGACCACAGAGCTACAACAAGACCCCTGCAACTGCCCTAGCTATCCTGCCTGGACAAAAATGTCCAGGAGGGATTTGGGGGGATTCACAGGAGAACGGGACCTAGGGGTCTAGAGAGGACTATGGGGGAAAGAAGGGGCTGCTCCCCATCCAGGGGAGCCCAGAAGTGGGCAGCTTTGTTCTGGCTGAGCTGGGCACTTGAATTTAGATACTCCTATAGGGCAAGAGGGCAACCTGGGTCTGTGGGGAGAGAAAAGGGGGTATGGGGCAGGGGCCACCCTGAGTTGGCCACTGTGGGCAGCAAGAGCCAGGTGTATAGTAGAGGAAGGAAAAGGGGTAGACCCAGGCTAGGGGAAGGGAATTCCTGGAGAATGGCCAGGGTCCAGGCCATGACTCATCTCATAAATGCCAGCCTGTGACCTTGTTTGTGAACACCACAAGGGCAGGGGTCTGCTGCCTGAAAAATCAGTAGGTACCAAGTAAATAGGTGACATATAGAAACCAACCAGGAGGCAGTAGTAGACCACATGCAAGAGAACAGGGTCAGGTGCCTATTGTTATCTTCCCAATTACAAGGAACAGATTCAGTCAGCATAAACCTTTCTCTTCACACCCCTATTTTCCTGCCCAAGATGCAGATACAATGGCTGGAGGTACAGCAGCCATTTTGAGGTCATGAGGACAAACACTAAGCATGACAGAGCTGAAGTTATATGAAAGCTGGTTCACTGACAATTTACTTGGGCCTCCATCACTCCCACTGCTACCCCATGTGGGTTCAATCACACAGTAATCAGGTTGCTGGCTTGTGCAGCCAAATTCAATCCCTAGCTGACATAGCATAAAATAACGCTGAATAATTTTATTAGAAAGTTACTCTCAATTTAATTCTTTTCTGTGCTTCTTATTATATCAAAAGTCTTAGATCGGGGCTGGTAAGTCTTGAACACCTCTATACTTGCTGTTCTCCCTTTTTAATAAAGCAATAGAGGCCTTGGGCTCCGAATCTCCCCTGGGCTACAGCATCCAACTAGAATTTAATAACATTGCTTTGTTTCCAGTGAATTTATTTTTATGATTATGAATTCTATTTATGGCAAAGGAGGCTTGTTTTCCATTTGTAATAGTGCCATAAAACTTCCCTTTTAAATAAATGTATTTAAGGTGTTTTTTTAGTGAATTTACTTAGAGGAAAAACAATAAGAACACAGTGAGAGGGAAAGTGGGGGTATGTGGGTGGCTACTGCCCCAACCCTGCGCTTCTACTGCTAGGTAGTCTGCCCTGGGCGTGGAGGTTGGGGGCGGGGGTAGGTCTGGGAGATTAAGGCCAGCCTTCCATGCACACTGGGACCTGAGCCTCCCTCACCTGTCTAGCCTAGAGCAATGGTGTGGATGGCTGGAATCCTGTGCTGGAAATTCCTGGAAGGTGAGGCCTCAAAGTCGTGGGCTGAGCAATCAGCAATGAGCTGTGGGCAGGGGTTTGAAGCTGTGCTAGTAACCAAGCCACTAACTCAAAGTCCCAGGTTCCTTCCAGCCTGTGTGAGGCCCAACTTCAAAAGTGGGGGCTCCAGGAGCCAGTGTGACCTTTTGCTAATTAGCTCAGGCTGTTGGTTCTGTAGCCGCCAGCTGATCTCTGGACAGCAGCTCTAACTGCAGCCACAGCCTGTCACCATCAGCAGATAAATAACCCAGCTCCTTGGAGAGGTAGGGGAGGGGTGCCTGGGCAAGCTGAGGGTGGGAAAGGTGCGCTGAGAAGGTATACTGGGTGGCCTTGGGCAAGTCAGCAGCATGCCAAGCCAACTCTGCCAGGAAGAGTGACATCCCTGTTTCTTAGAGAAAGAAACTAAGGCGTGGGGGGCAGAGTGGTCTTACAGATGTGGGATGGGTTGGATTTTATATATAGTGCTTCTAATTCCATTAAAAGAGCCTCAGATTGGGGTTGCCAACTCCCAGGCCTCTATCCAACACACCTCCCATGGCACCCACAGGTCAGGTGTCTGTGACTCTGTCCCTGGTGCTGAACACACTGTGGCCAAGGACTGTTCCAGCAGGTCACCTGGGGTCATAGAAATACATAGAAGCCTCCTCTGAACTCTTAGTCATTGCTTCAGCAAAAGAACTTCTAGGGACAAGACCTCAGGAACAGGAAAAGGAGGAGGAGGAGGGAAGCAGGAACAGAAGTGAATAAAGTTCAACTCACAGACAAAATGTTCTATTTGGAAGGAATCTTGAAAACAATGCACCCAACCCCCAAGTTCCTAAAGAAGGCTTACTGCAATGTACATGCTCCAGCACCAGACCCTGTGGGAGCCATCTGCTATGCCACCTGCCTTCTTAGGTAGGCCTGGGCTGGGAAGCATCCCATGCATTCATTCAACAAACCTTCATTCAGCATCTGTCACCTGTCAGGTTCAGGAGGCTGTCAGAGTGGAACACGCAGCCTGGGCTTGATTGAGTAAGAGAGAAGAATCAAATTGCATGGGCCACATGAGAGCTGGAGGCAGGATGGGCATGGGGGCAAAGAGAGTACCCCCTAGGCTGCCGCGACCCTGGACAAGCTCAGGTGAGCCTGAACCTAACATTGGCTGGGCAGGACACGAATGTCTAGAAGGAAGGGAAGAACTAACACCAATCTAACAGCAAAGTACCAGAGACTCTGCAAGCACTTGCTTCATGCTCAGAGGGGGGCCAACCCTTCACAATTTCTTGAGCGCTGCTGTAGGCCCAGGTTACTATCTCCACTTGACAGATAAAAAGTCAGGTCAGACACGGTGACTTTTCCAGTGTCTCACATCCAAAATTCAGCAGAGCATGATCTGTCCAACACCAAAGTCACTCCAAAGACAGATGGACTTAGAAGAGAGGGTTCCAGGCAAAGGAGCCACAGTGAGCAATGGCACAGAGGTGGAACAGCCTAGGGCTGTCGCCACGAGTCCAGCTTTCCTGCACTGCCCTGCAAGCTCATGGCCATGGTCATCACCGCTGAATCAGCCCAGCCATGTCCAATAGTCCACGCTCCACCAAGACCTCTGAGATATCCTTCCCCCCACTAGCGCCAGCTCCACGGCCTGCTTTCCTTATCACACAGGCGAGTTCCACCTCGCTATTCCAGTGACACGTGTGCGCCTGCCCACCTCAGGGTTTCTGCTCTTGCTGTCCCTCTGCCCAGAGCCCTTGCTTCCTCACTTCCTCATGGGGCTCTTCTCCATCCTCAGGCCTCCCCTCCACTGCACCACCCAGGGGAAGCTGAGGCACCATGTCACCAACGGAAAAAACAGGCCTTTGGATGTTCTGGGGGGGGCTTCTCCGCCATGTGATGAAAAGCACCTCACAAATTCCCACATGCTTCACTCTCATAGCCCATCAGACCTGGCAGAGCATAAGCATGCCCCCTTAGATAAACACAATCTAAAACATAGATTCTCTAAGGCCTGAACAGAGCTGGCAAGTACTTCACCGCGAAAACCCAAACCCTAAAAATCCAGGCTTTCTGAATGACATTCATTAGACCAATAGCACTTCCTGCAAGTCGGGAGACATTACAACCCAGCTCTGGAGACAAGGAAACTCCTAGACAATAGCATCTGGTCAAGCTAAGCGTGCTGACTCAGAGCCCCAGAACTGGGTGCAAGACCAAAGGCCTGGAGAAATCCATGGCACAGTTGACAAAAGAGGCATAACTGCAACTTCTCAAAGTGCTGAAGGAAGCAACTGGTCCAGCTACAGATACTGATCAGCTGGAGGCGAGGCTCCCGGCAGCACAGCACAGCTGGGTCACTGGAACACCGATGCCACTGGGATGGCAACCTCCACCCTTTGGTCCCCCCAGGCGCTCCAGTCAGCATTTTAGATCATTTTTCCTGTTTTCAAATATATATATATTGTGAATGACTATTAACATGCCACATCATACATACGATGGCTTTACATGCTAATATACAGGATGGCTCTATTCCCATGAAGTGGTGATGAAACCATTTTCACCCACAAGGCTGCCCCTGACTCATCAGGGGAGCATATTGGATAGGCCCTGAGTCCCCAGGCCCCCAAGTTCCTCTTCTCAGATCCTTCAGCCTTTGCCCACTCTGTCAGATGGGACTTCTGTTTCTGCAGGATAGCTGAATCAGACTTGTCTTCTTCCCAGCCTGTCCTGGGACCCCAGCACACCTTCCTGCCAGTGGCTATGAAGCAGTGAGCCCAATGAGCAACAGCACCCCTTACCTTGGGTCAGGGTCTGCCGATGACTGGGCGCATCTGAGAAACACAGGCCAGTGGGCTCCTCCCCGCAGGGGTCATGGACATCTCTCCCTTCCAGACACAGAGGAAGAGCACAGGTCCAGATGGAGTGTAGGACAGACGGACACCAAGGCAGCTGCCACTGCATGGAGACAGAGAGGGGAGGTGGTGAGGCGCCTGGGGCCACGCAGCGGTGCGTCTCAGCTTCCGGAGGAGCCTGTCTTCCATCCACGTGGCAGCGTGGGCAGTGAGGACAAAGCCAGGCACAGGAGCTGGCAGAGGCAGGACAGCAACGGAAGTGCAGAGCCTGGAGGGCTGATGGTCACTGCTGCCGAGTCCAGCTCAAGCCACTCTGCCGTGACCCAGGGTGGGGGCCCCAGAGTTCTGGGATAGGCATATGGGGGGAACATTCAGGGCACCGTGCATCCACATCCCCTCTGTTCCCTGGACCTCAGTGAGAGGCAGAGCAAACACGCACAGCTGGCTAAGCAAGACCCTGGGCAAGTTAACCAGAGCAGTTCCCCCCAGCCAGGGCTTTCTCCCTGCAGGTACTCTCCTCCCGCCAAGACTCCAGACCATGCAGAAATCACATCAGGAAGGACAGATCTGATGTAATGAGTGTGTGACCTTGGGCAAGTCAATTTACAACTCAAGTCTTATCTGCCCACAGGGTTCAATCTATCATTCATTCATTCACTCATTCTTTCATTCACTGGATCTACCCCAGAAACCCTGGCACTGGGTCTGTGCTAAGGATAGTCCATGCATCATCCTCTCCCATCACCCCATTCACTGCAAGCAGGCACTTGACCCCCAATTTGCAGATAGGAAACTGAACAGGGCGCACACAGCGGAGCTGCAGAACTAAGACATGTTTGGACAAAGCCTGGCACCATGAAGCCACCTCCCTCTGCTGTGGCTGAAGGGTCACAGTCCACAACCCAGGGCAGCAGCAGTGTCTCAGTGTGGGGGAGCCTGTCTCTGGATCTACAGGAGTTCCAGAAGCAAGACTGGGAGAGGAAAGGTTCTCTGGTACACCTTGTACCCCTGGAGACCAAGCAGTGGTTCTCAGGAGGCCTGGGTAGGTGGCAGGAAGGGTCGCCCATCTGGCTGCCTGTGCCCTGTCTGAACAGCATGCCCCCTTCCCCCCGCCCGGCACCAGGCCTGGAGAGGAAATTGAAAGGAACCTGTCGTGCACGGAAGTATGTGTGTGTGCAAATAGATGAGTGAGTGGCATGTAATTACCTAAAATTGTTGGTTAGAAGCGGATGTAAATAACCAAAAAATATGTGGGAAAGTGGGGGGAATGCTCATCAATTAGAGCTAATTACTTAACAGCTAATTGAAATAATAATGGACTGTATTTGAATATGCGAATGAAGCCGAACCAGTCTTAGAAAAGGTACTTGGAATGAAAAGGTACTTGGGAGCTCAGAGGCTCCCTCCCAAGTCTGGCCCTAAGGAGGCTTTGGGACTGAGTCGCAGCCTAGGGACCAGGAAGCCAAACCCTTTGCCACCCCCAGGCCATTGCCACACCCCCACCACTGCCCAGTCAGTGCTGTCTCCCCCTCACTGTCCAGCTCCAGGTGCCCTTCTGGTAACCCTTTCAGCCTTGCTGCCTGGGTCAGGAAGGAGGCCGTCTGAGCCAAGGACAGATGCTTCTCCTACCCAAGTTCCAGAAGAGAGCGGGACTTCACGCTTGTTGAGTGCCCACTGCACACCCACCCAGCCTTGCCAAGAGTTCCAGATGGGGAAACAGAGCTCGGGACCACGCGCCACCCGCTGTGGTCTCAGCCAGCACACAGGGGTTTAGTCGCTCTCAGACTTTCTAGCAAAGCAGTCCAGTGCCAAAACGAGCTCTGTGCCACCACACATGTGAGCAGAAGCCAGGGAGCTCTGTGGTCCCTCTGGGGCTGCAAGCAGGGCCTATGTTCTCACACCAAGGACACAGAACCCAATGCGGAGTTTTTCACTCTCCGCGAGCATGACCTGCAAAATGTGCATGTGCACAAGTACATAATACACTCACATACATGTGCACACAAAGAGCCACAGGTGCCCACACATAGGCACGAAACAAACACAGATGAACACATGCATGCAAGCCACCCACATACACAAGGACACACACTGCCCTCCACGCAGGCCCATTGGACATGGACATCCTGCCTGCCCCCAGCCAATCAGAGCTTGAACACAGCACAGTGTCTGTCCCTGAGCAGCTGATCATGTAATAGGGTGGTCCCCAGAAAAAGGGGACATTCCAGGTTCCCTGGCCCACCCAAGGCAGGGTGGAGCTGAGCAGGGAAGAAAAGAAGCTGGAGAGGATACTGGGGAAGGAAGGAAGCAGGATGGAGAGCCAGAAGAGACCTGGAGGAGGTACATGGAGCAGAGAGACATGTGAAGAAGCTGCGCTGGCTTCTTGGTCTTGTTCTGGTTGTAACAGATGTGGGTGAGAGACCCGTGGGGAGATTAACAATGGCAGCTTTGATTTTGATTTTGCTGTTTTCTTTCCAGACTTGTCTGGCTGTTTCTGACCCTTTTCTGTGGGTCCCCACTGGAAGGTGCTTTAGACTTGTGACAGGCTTTTGGGCCTTACTTTGGGCCAACCCTGCTTGGGTGGATTTTTACCCATGAGGGGACGGGTAACTTTGGGTGCCTGACTTGGAAACTATATATTTTTTGTCTTTTCTGTATTACACACTAATTGTATTAAAGTTCCTTTCCATTAAAGGTCTATATGTTTTGTCTTGATGCAGCAGATGGCAGAACCTATTTAGAGACAGGTTTGGGATTTTTAGGGTATCCCTTTCCCTGCCCTGTAACAACCACAGAGGGGCTACCAGATGGTATGCAGCCCTGGGGTTTGAGGCCCACTCTGACCCATCTGCCTCTGGATAATACCTTTTTCTTTCCCCAGAGCACCACTTAGGAGCCACCTGGTAAGTCACCAGCCCCACTGACCCACAGGTCCTGGGGGAGCCTCTCTGGGCTGTGCTTCTTATAGGAATCAACCTGATCAAGTAACTGTAGGATGACACTTGAACTGCTGCTGGAAATCCATGGATCTGAACTGCCAGGCTCACCGTGAATTCACGGATCTGTGGGGAACAGTGTTCCAGTGACACAGACATGGTGAAACATGGGGACCCCTTGCCCTGGAGGCAGCATGGTGCAGACAGATCATGAGCTTTGGCTGAGCAGCTCCAGTAGGACTGGTAGGCAGGAGACTTTGAAAGCAAGGTATGTCCTATTCTGCCCAGGGGTGCAGCAAGGCACCAGGAGCTCACTGGTGTGACCTCGATAAACGCAGGAATGCCATGCCTCAGGTTCACGCTGCATAGAACGAGACGGTGACCGCCAGGCTTGTCTGAACCCAGACACCTGAGCGCCTGGAAGGCTTAAAAGGCCCTACCCTGGAAAATGCACACACACGGTTAATTGTTGATATTTGGGGATCATCAGGACCCCCAAAGACCACCCACAGAATTTGTGGACATTTTACAGATGGAACACATAGGAATTTCAAAGATGGGAAACTGAGGTCCAATGACATCAATGGAATGTCACAGGGTCAGCTAACACTGGGGTTCCATCATAAGACAGGTATAAAGAGACTCCAAGAGGCAAGAAACTGGACCAGATCACTGGGGGTGGGGAGATGTGAAGCCCCCCTTCTAACATACCCACTGCGTGCATAGTCGGAAGGGGGCTCTATACCCCACCCTCATTCCACCCACATTCACCCCATTCACCCCACCATCTCCATCCCATCACCCTTATGCCACCCCAGCCTTTCCAGGTGCCTCAGGCAAGGGAAGGCAGCAGGTATAGGGGGTGCAACTCCCCGGTCTTTGAGGTGGAGGTGGGAGGGGCACCCAACTCTTCCTCTCCCTTCCCGGAGGGAACAATTCATCAACTTGCAAAAGTCCGGGTGAAAGGGGTGGGAAAATGAAAGCGCCCAAAGTTGACATTTGCATTTCAAACACTTATATCAGCAAAACAAATAACAGTAATTATACCATTTGCATATTTTGTGCAATGATTGTTTAGATAGGTGGGGAGGAGGGGCCCCTGCTGATGCCAGCAGCCCAGCCTCCCCACACAGCTGCACCACCAGCCTAGGCCAGGGGTGGAGGGGGACCCCAGGAGCTAGAAGGTGTCTGCCTCCTCTCTGGATGATACCCCACTACCCGGGCCTGGCCTCACCCTATGAAATGTTAGCCCACCAATTTGTGAAGCGGGTGATTCAGATATACTCCCGACCTGCCAACCTCAGGCTGGGCCACTGGCTCCTCTGGGTTGGATCTTGGCTCCCCCACCCCCCTATCCTTTCTCATCTTCCAACACATCCCTTCCCTCCCCCCAACATGTGGTCACCACGGGACCTTTGCACCTGCCTGTATACCACCCCCACCCTCCCACCCCTGTCCTAGAAGGCTTCCTTCCAGAGCTACCACTGCTGACTTTCTCATCATTCAGGTCCAGTACCAACGTCCCCTACTGATCATTCTGATGAACTTGGTCTGGGTCCAGGACCCAGGACTCTGCCAGGCCCAAGTTGGCCTTGAGCCCTGGTGGGTAGGGCTGACCCTCACAAGCCACTACATGGCATACAATGGGCCCTCAACAAATGGAGGTGCTCCCACTCATGTCCCCTGCCTTTCATTAGGCAGTATTTGCCTACACCTACTGTGCACTGGAGGGTTGGGGAGGCTGCAGGGTCCCTGCACTGACTTTGGTAGGTGCCCCTCCCACTCCACCTCAGTGAGCACTGGGGAGTTGCACCCCCTACACCTGCTGATTTGGTAGGGGTGTCCTCCAGCTCAGAGGGGAACTGTAGGTAGAGTGGGATGGGAATGGGTGGAAGGGCAGGAGGGCTAGCCTGTGCCCAGCTCACCCACGTCACTGCCTGGAATCTCAAAAGGACCCTTCCCCTGATATTACAGTAGGTGGAGCCTTCTGGGGGTCAGGGAGACCCATACTGGCTTTTGAGCTCACCTGGGCCTCTGGGTGGAAAGTTTTCATCCCTCTAGAGTCCCACTTAACTCCTCCGCACACAGGGGTGAGAGGGGGTGACGGGCATGAGCAACACACTAGAGCTGACAGACCTTCCTCCCCCGGCCCGGAAGGCTCCAGGTGGGCCCTTATCACCCATGGGGGTTCAGCCCAGGGGACAGGTCCCATATCCCAGGCCTGGATGACACAGGTAGGCAAGTGCTGACCCCTGTGTGCAGGCCGGATGGGCTCACCACCACTCCGGTAGGTAGCCGTGGTACGGAGCCAGCCCCTCCTCCACTGCTCCTGGGCCTGGCTCCAACAAAGGACAAACGTGAGGGTTGCCAGGGTGAGCTGAGACCCCTGGGGGTGGGCGAGCTGAAACCCAGCTGTGGCTGGGCAGAGCTCTGTGTGCACACTGTGTGAGAGTGTGTGGTGTGTGTAATGTGTGGTGTGCGTGAGTGAGTGTGGGGTGTGAGTGGCTTGTGTGGCATGTGAGCATATGTGGGGGGGGGTGTGTGTGTGGTTTGCGCCCATGTGGTGTGAGTGCACATGGCATGTGTGCAGTATGAATGAGTATGTGTGGTGTGGTATGTGGATGGTGTATGAGCAAGGGTGGTGTCAGTGTATGTGGTGTTTGAGCACATGTGGTGTGTGTAGCATATGTGTGGTGTATGGGGGTGTGTGGTGAGAGTGCCTGTGGTGTGTGAGTGTGTGGTGTGTAGGAGTATATGTGGTGTGTATGTGTGGTATGTGAGGGTGTGTGTGAGTGTGAATGCGTATGGTTTGTGCGGTGGGCCTACTGTCTCCATGTCTCTGTTGACTGCACATTAGAGTTCATGTCTGCGAGTGCGCACATGCATGTCTGTGTACTCATGTACAAAGCTGTGTGTGGGAGTGTGTGTGTGTGTGGCAGAGGTCTCTGGGCCAAAGCTGGTCCTTTTGTCCAAGTCAGGAGCCAAGAGACGAGTGCAGTGCAGTCTGGGGTGAGGCGGGGAAGGGACAAGTCTCCCCATCCTGTGGGAGCCTCACAGACTATCCTACCACTCCCTTGCCCCCTCCCCGCCACACCTGGGCCAGGGCCCTACCCAGACACCGAATAGGGAACCCCTATTCACAGAGATGCACCCCGCACCTCCCTAAACACCACATACTCTTCCCCAAAGCCCATGAGGCAGAAACTACTGTGTTATTATCCTGGGTTTCCAGATGGAGAAACTGAGGCTCAGACAAATGGTATCACTGGCCCAAGGTCACACAGATGAACCAGGATTTGCCAGGATTTGCTGAGCCCTTGCCTTTCCCAGGATGTGAACTCCACAACACATGTTTTCCCCTGGTAACAGGGCAGATATCATAGTACCCCCATTCGGCAGATGAAGAAACTGAGTCCCAAACACACTAAGGAACTTGCCCAAGAACATACAGGCTATTGCCAACCTGCCAACAGCTCTTTGCTTTTGACTTAAAGTCAGGCAGAACAGCATGGGACTGTCCCTATGGGATGGTAATTACAACCCCTAGATCCCAGCTGGTTGCACACAATACCATCTCCTCCTTCCTTTAATCTCTTCCCACTCAGCCTAGACGTGGGGAGCAGAGCCCTGAGACTTGGAAGTGCAAATGAGGCCCCTTCCTCTGATAAACCCTAGCAGCAATTAACTCCTCGCTTCACACCCCACAGCCCCACAAATTCCAGATGGAGTAAACAGTTAAATATGAAATATTAAGCCATAAAAAAAAAGCTGGATGAAAACAGAATTCAATACTTATCAGTCCTCAGGAGGGAGACAGGCTTTCCAAGCTCCAGAGGAACAGAATAAATTGTAAAAGAAGAGAGAGGCAGGTTTGACCATATAAAACTATAAAGTAGGAACATAAAAAAATAGCAAAAAGTAAAAGATATACAACACACAAGGAAAAATATTTGTGGCAAATGTGACAGAGAAATGATATCTTTATTATGTAAAGAACTCATTCAAATTGATTAGGGAAATGCCAGCAATATATAAACAAATGAATAAAGGAAGAGACACAAAAGAGAAAATACAGGTGGTTAACAATGATGTAGAACAGTGCTGAACCGCAGACTCAGGGAAATGCAAATTTTTTAAAATACCATTAGATACCATTTGGGCTCATCAAACAAGTGGTGATCTAAAAACAACATAGCAACAACAAATAATAACAAACACAAATACCCAGCCCTGGCAAGGCTTTGGTGAAATGGGCACAATTCTTTTGGAAAGCCATTGAGCAATACATTTCAAAAGCTCTTAAATTGTGGATAGCTTATAGCAGACAATGGTGAGAACAAAATTTTTCCTTTGGGAACAAGAACACCACCAGAATGCCTGTTAACATCACCTCTACACAACATTGTACTAGTGATCTTAGTCACTTCAGTAAGACAAGAAAAAGAAATGACACCACTCCAGAGGGAGAAACAAAACTCCATTCACAGGTGATAGATTGTGTACATAAAATCCCAAAGAAAGTATAAATGACAGTATTGGATAAGAGAAAGTTTAAGAGGATATTGGATAGAAAATCCAAATACAAATGCAGACTGGATTTCTACACATCTGCAGTACATAGAAAATAAACATTTTTAACACTCCAACTTGATCTTTAGATTCAATGCAACTGAAATCCCAACAGATTTTCTTCTTTTTGTGGAACTTGACAAGCTGACTCTGAAATATATATGAAGAAAAGGATCAAGAATGGCCCTCAGTAAGAAGACTGGGTGTGGAGGGTTTTATTCTATCAGACAGTTGTATTTTGTTATATATTAATTTAATGGAAATAGTGTGTTCTTGGCACAATGTTAGACAAACAAGTCCATGGATGAAAACAGAAAACTCAGAAGCTGGCCCTAAGAGTCAGTCATTTGGTAAATGAATGGTGAAAGGGGGGACTTTTCAATAAATGAGATGTCTATATGGGAGAAAAATTAAATCAAACCCACTACCTCACACATGTAAAATCAATTCCAATTTGATTACAGATCCCAAAAACAACAAATAAAAATAAATAAATAAAACCAAGTTGATTACAAACCTAAGTG
The DNA here is from genome assembly GCF_964194135.1 of Talpa europaea. NCBI lineage: Eukaryota > Metazoa > Chordata > Mammalia > Eulipotyphla > Talpidae > Talpa > Talpa europaea. Next base: position 72,399,726 of record NC_140079.1, read on the forward strand.
GGAAAAGAAGAACTATGTCTTTTCAGAATATGGAAAACATATATTGATGACCTGTGGATAGGAAAGGATTTCTTCCCATACATCTACCCATACAAGAGCATATTGATAAACTTTACTACAGAAAAATGAAGAATTTCTGCTCTTAACAATATACTATAAAGTAAAAAAAAAAAAAAAGCACAAGCCACAGATGTAAGGAGAAAGCTATTTTCTATCTATTCTGAGGGAATGTTAGCTCATTCAGACTCTGTGAACACCACCAATAAACTAATGAAAAAAACATACTTTAGTGATCAAGTGGGATGAGGTCTTGAAGAGGCATCACCAGCAAGGCCATCCAAATGGTCAGAAAAACACAAACCAGAAAAGATGCTCAGTTTAATTTACTAGGGAAATTCTGATGAAATGCCAGTGCACAGCCCCCAGATAGGCAAGCTTCCAGTTGAATGACATCTCATGTTGGAGAAGGTATGAAGAAGATAGCTCCAACCCTTTGCTCTGGGGGCACAAGACTTTACCATCACACTGGGAAACTGTGAGGTTGGGGCAGCATTCTGAGGATGGCAAACCTCAGACTCACACACGTGCAAGAGAAGACATGCAATAAAGTTCATCACACCCCCAAGTCCATGATCAACCCATAATCCAGCAATGGCACTGAGTTAGCACCAACACCCATAAAGAATGGATACATCTCCAAATAATGGAATGAGATCAGAAGAGACCTACATCTGCAATTTCGTTTATGTAAAGTTCAAAAACAGACCAATCTAGAGTATACAGTTTGAGTATGGTGGTCACTGCATTGGGGAACGAGAGAGAGGAGGGCTGTGATCAGGGTGGACACTCGGGTGGGCTGCCAGAGCTTGTGATGCTCTATGTTTTACCCTTCACAGTGGTTATTCAGATGTCCACACGGTTATTATTCTTTCCATTCTTCATTTATGGTTTTTCCACTTTTCTATATATCATCTCATGATTAAAAAAAAAATCATAAGAGTGTGGGAGCAAATGGCCAACCTTCTGAGAACCTACCATAAGCAAGTAATTCCAAAGGGAGAAAAAAAATGTTTGGCCAAAGACTTCCATTGCTACTTAACACAAAAAAGAAAAAAAAAAATGGAAACAACTAAGTGTTCAATAACAGGAGAATAACTAAATCAATTGCCATACATGTGTATTGAATATTGCATCATCATTTTAATAACACTGATGAATATTTTACAGCTTGGAAACTGCTCAAGATTAGTGAATGAGCAAACCAAACAATTCTATTCCCAGATGGACAGAGAAACAAACATATATCCCCAAAAACATATGTACAGAGTGTTCTTAGGAATGCTATTCAGAGCAGCCCAGACTGGAAATGACCTATCTGTCCAATGGGAGAAGGAACAGAGAGATTGGAATTATGTCCACACCTGGAATACTATATAGTGATGAAGATGGAGGATTAGATCTGCCATCATACCCAATAACAAGGGCCAGTGAATCTGACAAATGAAACCAGCAAAAGCCAGAAACAAAAAGGCTGTAAGATGCATTTACACAATGTGCAAAAAATAGGTATAAATGTGCTGCCAGAAAGCAAAATTAGGGCTGTCCTTGGGAGGGGCATGTCCCAAAAGACCAGGAGGCGGCTTTGAGGAGTGGTTTTGTTTGGTCTCTTCACTTAGGTGCTGGCTACACTCTGTGAAAAAGTCACTAAACAGCAACTTAGGACTTGTGAATTTTTCTGCATGTAAGTTATACTTCAGTTTTTTTCTAAGTTTTTTTTAAAAAAGGGGATACCAATTTGGTAATAAACCCTCATCCTCAAAAAGAGACCAGAAAGATAATTCTCTGAAGTGCTGACTTACTCATCTTTGGATGATGGAACCATAGTTTATCTCCCCTCCTTAAACCATTTTCCTAAGGGGGGAAAAATAAAATATATATATATATATATATATCTTTTGAAATTAAAAAAGGGATAATGTGTGATTATATATCTCTCTCTAAATGTCAAGCCAAATAAAAAGTGTTTGTGCTAATTAGCGTTCTGCGATCCAGGATGGTCTGATGCTTTCGTGTTGTGTGAAAACTCACGGCTGAAGCTAACAAAGGCGTGGACCCCTGAGCCCAGTCATTCCCCACCCCAGGAAGCTAATGTGCTAATTTGCTGAGCAAACTCATGGAGAGCTCAGAGGGTGGAACACAGGCAAAGAAAATTGCAGCAATAGGGAGGCAGAAATATTCAGAAGGCATTAACCTGACGAGTTGGATGTAAGAATCATAAATTTCATAAGTGCTTATTAAAAATATGAAAATGAGAGAAAATTTGCTTGTTTGCCTGAAATGAAATTTGAGGTTCCCTTGGACTCTAATTGGCTAAAAATTTGGTGAGATGTTCCAATGTAGACACAACATAAAAAAAGACATCTTGACAAATGTGAAATATCCAAAAGAGCCTGTTAACAGTTGTGTCAGGCAAGTCTGAAAATACTCGTAGACACAGGAATGAACCGTCACACTCACCTCCATTTATCCAGAGGAACAGGAATCTGCTCCTCTCTTAATATCGCCCATTCCAGAGTTTCCAGGAAGCCTGGACCCCAGCCCAACTTTAACCATCCTGAGTACTTGTCTCTTTCCTCTCTTCCCACATCGGAGCTGACCTCTATTCTAGTGCTGCTAACACTGCTGCTGCTGCTGCTGCTAATGGTGCGGCTACTGATGGTGATGATGCTGCTGGCCATGGCAATGGGGGTGATGATGGTGACTACAATGATGGTGATAGTGATGAGGAGGAGGATGGGAATGGCAAGGAGTGTTGTGGGCACTGTCTACATGTCAGGCCTTATTTTCCATTTATCTTCACTCCAACCTGCTGAGGTACAGCCTGCCTTCACACCCATTCTACAGGGGAGGAAACCGAGGCACAGCAGGGAACAATTTGCTACAGTTCTCATTTATCAGCTGGCAGGCAGCTTCCCTGCAGGACCATGGTACGTGCAGGAAGGCCCATGTGGTCTCTCTGGGCCCTGTTCCAGTCGTGAGTTTGCTAAATGATAAATACCTCACTGTGTTCACAGGCAGCCAAAACTGATAAAAGGGAAAAAAGACATATTCCCAGAAGGATGGGGTTGGGGGGCAGGGGAGGAGAGACACATCCTTGAATGGCTGAGAAAACAGTCTCAGAGGCCCAAGGCCAGTGGGAGAGCAGCTGGGCCCTAAACCTCCTTCATTCCCAGGCCTGTCTCGGAGCAGGTGGGCCAGCCCCCGGGTGTTCATTTCCATCTTATAGAAGGGGCAGTGGAGGATGCACACCCCAGCAGCCCAGATGCCACCTCCCAAAGTAGAGAGGAGGCAGCCATCCTAGGACTGCCCTGCTGGAACCAGCAGGAATGTGGCATGAGAACCTCCCCTGTGCCCTCGAGGCTGAATCAGCCCCTCTTCTCAGGAGAACAGCTCCTACCCCTCCACCCACAGCAAACTCTCCAATAACACTTCTTGGGCTGTTTCCATCCCCTCAGGGAGGGCCAGATCAGAGTGGGCAATGGCTTCTCAAGGCCTCAGAGTGAGGGGCAAGGGACAGGGTCTTGGACCCCACCTGGATGAGTCAGCTCAATGCCACCATCTCCTCTGAGAAGTCTCCCAAGCCTGTACCACCTAGAGGAGCTTCCAGTCTATCAGTGGATTGCCCATGACCGTTTCCAGAGAGCCCACTCATGCCAGCATTTTTCTAACTTCTTTGCTTGTTCCTATCCCTCCATCATACTGTCAATTCTATGTCTATCTCCACAGCAGTGTCCACGCCAGCACAAGGCTTAGCCCACAGAGGACATTTAATAAACACACACTTCACAAGGGCAACCCCAGATCTTACAGCTCCAGAGCACAGTGTAAACCCAACTGGAAAAGCTGAATGAATGAACAAATGAATGGGAATCATTTAAACCAAACCAGCCAGCTTTTAAGAGTAGGGGCAGTGACTGGAGGACTGTATTGACCCCTCCGCCTCTGGGTGGGATCTGGCCTAGACCTATGTCAGTGTCCTGCTCCTGCCCTCCACTTCTACCTGACCTGAAGGTTCAGCCCAAGGGAAAGGTGATGTAGACTGGTGCTGGGGGAATGGGAGGGGGACAGGGCAGGTGGGGTTCTCAACATATTGCATCAGGCCCTGCTACCTTCCAGGCAGCAAGGAAGCAAGTCCCAGCAGGAGCGTCTGCATGGATTTTGTGAGCTGGAGAGGACCATCACGGCCCTGGCCTGGCTGCCATGAGGTCTAAAGGCATGAAGCCAAGCCCTCCCTACCAATCTCCAGTGTATACGTAGGACCCTGAAGGACTTAACAGCATGTGTGTCTGTAACTGTCTCATGACGCAGGACGAGCAAGGGGCACAGATGCAGAATACCCTTCCACGGCACGTGAGTGGATTCTGTCCCTGTGGAGTAGGAACAAGGAGGCTGTATTGTCCCCACCAGGCAGGAGGCGCCAGCCCCTGGGTAATCACACCATGGGCAGCATCACAACCCTCTACCTGAGGGCAGACTTTTCTCTGGAATGAATCAGTCTAGTTCCAATTAGACCAAGAAACTCAAGTTCTGGTTCCAGTGCCCCAGCCCCAAAGCTGCCAGGGTAGTCTCACCCAGGGGAGGTGTGTGGCCAGCAGTAACCCTCAAAGCCAGTCTAATTTTGGCAAAGGGCAGTTGGGCCAGCCAGGCATGGTGACCGTGACATCTCAGGTCCCAGAATCCCATCTCATGTCCTCGCTCCTCTAATGGTTTCTGCACCTGGGCAGGTGGGTATCTGGCGGTTGGGGAACACCTCCTTCAAGGACATGGTTTCCTGTTCTCAGAGTGGGGGTGAAGGGAGAGACTCAGGACTAATACTCATGGGCAATGGAGAAACCAGGAATCCCCTCACCCACCCCTCCCTCCAGTCATCCTCCTCAGCCGTTTCTGACGTAGCTGCTGTTGCCATGGGAACGCTGCCAGCTGAGCCGATGACTTCAGGGGCTGATGGAGAAGAGCTGGGCTCGCCTGGTCTTGCAGCAAAGGTCTTAGATAATTAGCCAAATGGCAAAGGAAGCAGGGAAGCCACTTGGCAGAGAGGCAGAACGCGGATTTAAGGCAGTGGCATTCCAAGTCTGAGAATGGGAAGTGGGTGTGAGCTGAGTCCCACTCCTAGATAGATGTGGGCAGGGGCTGGCTGCAGGGCCCACAGCTGAAGCTGACTCAAGCCTCAGTTTCCCTTTCCAAAAAGTAGGATTAAGAACACAAAGTGGGGGCTTCTGGCTGCATGTCACCCCCAGGGAGCTATTCAGCTCTAAATGGAAGGCATGTGCCCAGGCCCAGATGGGGTCACTTGACAAATACCTGGCACAGGAGGGGCATACTGCTCATTCTACCCAACTCTCAGCTAAATGGGGGTCTCTGGAAAGTTCCCACATAACCCTGCATCACAGAGCATGAGGCATCTGCCTGGGAGAGGGCAGGACTTTCACAGCTTCCTACAGCCTCGGTTCAGTGGCCCCGGTTGGGCTGGATGCCTCTGGAGAGCCCCATCACATGCACCCCCCTGTCAGCACCAATTCGGGTCTCCCAGACACCTGCTCTATGCCTAGGGGTTGCCATGGGGATGAGCCGAATGGCGAGTGTGGGCATACCTGTCTGTTCACATGGAGCGTGGGCAATGCTGAGGCATCCACACCAGCAGTGCACACAGGCAGGCGTGAGTCCACATCCACACGGGCATGCTTGCACATGCAGCTGCCTGTTCACACACAGTGTGTGTCCTCATGTCAGGACATGTACATGCAGGCTGTGGTGATTACACATCTGTCCAAGGCACGTGTGGTCCAGACAGGCCTGACCACTGTCGCTACGGGCATGTCGATGGAAGTGGGCACCTTCTTTACTTTCTCTTCTTTAATTCCGTATCTCTGTGTAGTAGAACTCAGAAAGTTTCCCCAGTTTCCAATTTAAAAAGTACAGGTTCAGAGAAAGGAGGTAACTTGCCCAAGATCACGGAGCCCTCAGAAAGTCCCAGAGCTGGTAAGGACCGAAGACCTCCTGAATCTAGAAAACTTCCTTGCCCAGTCCCTCACCCTCCACTCGGCCAGAGGCAGCTGTAGCGTGTGGGCCATTGGCCCCCACACTTCCTGTCTATGACTCTGCATCTAATATATACAGCGAGGAGCAGAAGCTAATGCAATGCAATTTTCCATGTTTAAAGTGTTATGGCAGTGGCCGCATTGCTGGTTAGCTCCCATTTTTCTCTTTGGCTGCCTCTTCCCCAGTCCACTCAGATGCACCTCCACCCCAGCTCCCTGTCCCCAGTTTCCAGCCATACTCTCTGTCCTGTCTCCCATGCCACAGGGCCCTCCCCCTGCCAGAGGCTAAGAGAAAAGTACAGATCCAAAGGGGTAGTGTGTGGATACCAAGCCAGAGGGAGGGGCCTCAGCCCACGTCAGCACAGCAGACTGGTCAGTCATCACAGCCACCAATAGTGCTACCACGGTCTTTTGAGAGCCCAGTTTTGGCTGGACAGGCTGAAGGAAGCAATTCAGCCCTAAGGGCCAGTCCTGGAGTTTGGGGTGTGGTTGCAGCATGAGGGAGGTGGTGTTGGCAGCCCCCACCTCACTCCATAAGAAAGGCTCCCACACTACTGCCCCTTGACACCCCTCTCAGGCACTTTAAAGCCAGCTTCCATGTCCATGCTATCTTCCATTTGACACACGAGTCATGATACAAATGGAGAAACTGAGGCCCAGAGTCAGAAGTGGCTTGTCCAAGGTCACACAGCCAGGAACCTGCAGACACCAGGAGTACTTGCCCAGGACTGGGTCATGGCACACAGCCAAATGGCAGGAGTGCCTGGTGCCAGCACCACCCCACCCGCCCCGCAGCCATCCGGGGAGTGGTGGGTACCCATGAGCCAGCCAGCCCAGCCTGGGGCCCAGTACTGCCAGGCTTGGCAGGCAGACAGCACTGGTCAGGAATGCAGAATTGGCCTTTAAGTACTTCGGCGATTTCATGCCGTGGCATCTCCCTCTTCCCCAGCTGCCTGAGGCGCTGGGCCGCGCCGCTGAGGCCTAATGAGCTGTGAAGGTCCATTTTTCAAAGTTAAACATTTCCCGGGCTCCCTGGCCCAGCCTTTGGATGTAGCCTAGTTATAGTCTGGGTATGGGGCCCAAATAGTCACTTGAGGAGGCCTGTGCCGATTTAGTTTCCCACAACGCCCTCAGTTCTCACTGCCTGCTAGATGCCAATGGAAAACCCACCGTAGTGGGCCAACTTGTGGATGGAGAGCTGGGTGGAGCAGGTTCCCAGCTAGCAATCCCAGCCCAGTATAGTCTTCAGGTTGTTGATCCTACCCCTACCCCCACCCCAACACACACACACACATTTTATGGATGAGAAAACTGAGGGAGGGCCCCTGGGAAACTGTGCCAGGGACCACAGGGTCTTCCCCAACTCTGGGGCCCTCAGGATCTAGCTCAGCGTCAGGCACCAAGCAGGTGCTCAATAAGTGTTTGCTGCCAGAGTATCTTACCCAAGGCAACCCCATGGAGATGGGAAGCTCCAGACCCCAAACTCCTAGATCTAATACATTGGCCCTGGAGGCCTCAGTGACCTCCAATCTGCTGGAACAACTGTTGGCTTTTGTGTAAGATGACTTAACTGCTAGTTTAGACCCTGCTCTCTGTGTGTGACAGGTTGGAGGAAGCCCGAATTCAGACTCAGGCAAAGTTGGGTGCAAGCCTCACTTCTGCGACCTCGCTCTGTGTCTCCATCTGTCATTTGAGGACATTAGTCTCTTGAGCCGGAGGCTGTCCACACTTCCACTTCTTCCAAGTCCCTGTCCATACTGACATTGCCTTTTTCCGGGGCCTGTAGGATATCTATCATCCCTTCACCCATCATTTACATCCACCAACTTGCAGCTCTCCATCTTATCTCTCCATCCATTTACATACCCACCACTTCACCCATCTACCCATGCATTCATTTGTGAAGCATATCTCAAGAACGCAATATGCCAGTCATGGCCAGGAGCAGAGGTCCTCAAATCCTGATCTGGTACACTTTCCAGGATTTCAGGTACTTTAACAGCTCAAGAATGTCCATTCTGTCACTGGAACAAGCTGTGATCCCTGCCTGCTCAGGGAAGAGTTCCTATTTCCCATGCCAGGTACCACGAAGACAACCAAAGCTAAGGGAATAGAGAAGCGCCCCTTCCCAGGCAACCTGCTTCAGGATTATTCGAACCCGGTCTAGAATCTTAAAACTCGCCATCTAATATTGGCACATGATTACAGAGGCTTCAAACTGGTTCAAATCCGGGAACTTGGCAGGACCATAATGGACAATATAGTTAAGGGATTAAAAATAATGGTACAGGATGTTTTGTCCTTGCCACCAATTCCACAGCTTTCAAGGGTACACCAGATGTCAGACACAAACTGAGATGAACCCTCTGCAGAACCCAGGGCAACAGGATCAATTTTCAATCCCAAATTATACCAAACACTCAGAAATATTTGTGGTTCCTTAGCTATAACTGTGGGGACTGAGTTGGGAATCTGTGCTCTTTCCCATGTGTCCCCCCATCCTATGGCTCTCTCACTTGTCCATCTGCACTGTCAGTCCCCAGATATATTATATGGCTAGAGAGTGACTAGGATGCTAAACAACCCTGAAATTGTACTTACATACTCATAAGCACATATGCATGCGCATATGTGTACATGCAATGCATAATAATGCATACAGTGTGCCATGTGGTAGAAACAGGTTAAGAAATAAAGTCACTACTCAGTTATTTAAAAAAAAATGAACTATTGACAAACACAACAACTTGGTTGGGTGTCCAAAGAATATTACTACATGAAAACAAATCCAATCCTAAGACGTTATATGCTATGCGATTCAATTTATATAGCGTATTTTAAAAGACAGACGTGTAGAAGCAGAGGAAAGATTAGTGATTGCTAGAGGTCAGAGATGGGGTTGGGAAAAGGACAAGTAGGGTGCAGCTTGTAGCTATAAAGGGGCAACAAGAAGGGTTTTGTATCTGGAAAAAAACAGATTTTTTGTATATGGACGTGGTCTGTATCTGGACTTTATTATTGTTAAAATCCTAGTTGCCATATTGTACAGCTTGAAAGATGGCACCATTAGTGGGGAATTGGATAAAGGGTACATGGGATTTCTCTGAATTTTTTCTCACAACTGCATGGGACTCTATAATAATCTCAAATTTCAAAATTTAATTTTGATAAATTAAAGGCATTGAAAATGGATGGTATTTTTAATAAAAGGTATAAAATCAACTAGATTAATTTATATGGGCAGAACTGAAACTTGCAGCCTATCACACATCATGGGTAAAAAATTTAGTAGCAGATACATTGAATGTCTAACTATCAAATGTAAAAAAAGTAAAGCTTTCACAAGATGACACAGAAGAGCAACTTCAAGAACTTGAGGTAAGAAAAGATTTTGTTACAAACTAACAAAAAGCACTAAACATAAAGCATAATTTGAATTACATTTAAATGAAGAACTTCTCATTAAAGGACACAATTGGAAGAGTGAAATTCAAGCATGGTGTGGGAGAATATATATGCAACTTATGGAAATCAAGAGGGAAAGTTTACATGCATGTAAAGAATTTCTACAAACAAAGACATCTCAATAGAAAAAAATCTCAATAAAAAAAAGGGTGAACACTTTCAACAGCTACTTCACTAATGGGCAGAAGAGCTGAAAAGACACTTCTCCAAAGAAAAAATGCAAATGGCCAACAGGTATATGAAAAAATGTTCAACATCACTTATAATCAGGGAAACACAAATCAAAACCACAATGAGATACCACCTCACATTTAACCTGAGAATGGCACATATTAAAAGAAAAACTGGCAACAACAAACACTGGCAAGGATGTGGAGAAGAAACTCTCTTACACTGCTGATGGGGATGCAAAATGGTCCAATCACTATGGAGAACTGTACGGAGAACCCTCAAACTAATAAAAATGGAGCTACCTTATGACCCAGCAATTCCACTCCTAGGAATCTACCCAAAGGTCACAAAAACATTAATTTTAAAGGAAAATTGCACTCCTATGGTCACTGCAACACTACTTATAATAGCTAAGATATGGAAACAATCTAAATGCCCAAAACCAGACGACTGGATCAAAAAGATGTGTGTGTGTGTGTATACAGATCTATATAGACACAGATATATATATTTATATATAGAGAGAGATATATATAGATGTAAGATATACACACACATAGTGGGATACTATTCAGCAATCAAAAAAGATAAACTCATATGATTTACAGCAACATGGATGGATCTAGAAGGATTATGCTCAGTGAAATAAGTCAGAACAAAAAAGAAAAATACCAGGCAGTTTCACTTATAGGAGGAACATAGAAAAACCATACAAGGGATCAGAAAAAAAAGACAAAACTAGCAGGCAAACTATAAATCAGAGACATTCAGCGGGAGAGGGAGAGGGAGCAAAACAGGGGAGGAAGAGCACAAGAGACTAGGGAACGGCTCAAGGGTAACTTGGTGGTGGTAATTTTAAGGGGATTACACCCAAGAGGGGAAATCAACATTGTACAAAAAATGAACAATGATGTTTTTTATATATATATATATATATATATATATATATATATAAAACTTTTTAAAAAGTGTTTTGGGAAGAAAAGATGGTTAGCTGTCGGGGTGGGGGGTGTCTTAAAGGGCTTCTGCAATGCAGGCATTGGTTTATTTCTTGACCTAGATGTTTCTTAGGTGAATTTCACTTCATGATCATTTACAGAGTTGTATATGTTAAGCTCTAAAAAGTTTTGTTTTTAGGAGATTGTACCATAGATGTGAGACTTCCAGCATGGTTGCCAAATCCTTTCTCTAAAACGACTACTACAGTAGTCAGACTTACATTTAAAAAATTTTCTGCATCCTAGAAATTGATGAAAGGCATTTATTCATGGAAACACTACAGAATTTTAATAAAACAGGGAAAACCTATGGTTTTAACTGCTCCCATTTTCCCACTGTAGCTCAGGTAGTGTGGTCATCTTAGCAGAACAGCACAGGGCAAGCCTGGAAACTAGAAGCTTCACCTCCAGAGGCTGATTTGATTTAGAGCAGAGGGCACAGAGTTCAGCAGTACTGTCAATAATAAGCAGCAATCTCAATGGCAAGTGAATGGGGACAGCCAGCAATTCTACCAGGCTGAGACTATGATCCCAGTTGGGGCAGCAGCAGATCAGTGGATAAGCTGGAAATTTGACAGAGACACATGGAATGTGACAGGCACAACAAACTCTCCACATCCACCCCACAAACAGGCAGCACACATGCATAGGGGAAAACAGAGAGGGCCCAAAACATTTAATAACCCAGACCTACTAAAGAGTCTATGGACCTAAACATGTAAGGGTAAGGCCGAAAGTAAACTCCAAGGCAGACTTTAAACTGCCTGGTCTTTGAATGTACTCCTAAAAACCACCTGTAGATCCATCAGCAGAAAGCAGAAACTTGATTGGCTTGAGGTATGTTTCTACAACCTCTGAACAACCACTAAGTACTATGCTAAGCAGACACAGACATGATGCCTAGAGAACCAGAATTAAAAATGGATTGAAAACAAAGCAGAGATATCAAGGGTCACACATCAGGGAAGACTGGATTTTAAAGTTTTAGTGAAGGCAATTTACTCAATACAAACAAAACAAGTAACAATAACAATACCCAGGGGAAATTCAGATGTCAGAGGGGTATATTGTACACTATACATATTGGCATTTTATACAAAATGTCCCATGGTATAGTATATAAAATTGTATGGCATATTATATAAAATGGTATATTACCTAATGTGGCATATTACATAAAATGTATAGCATATTATATAGGGTGTCTTACACAAAATGTCCATTTTCAATAGAAAGTATAAGACATGCAAAGAAATGGGAACGGGAACTCAGAATAAAAAGCAATTAATAAAAATTGTCACTGAATATCACCAGATGTTACATATAGCAAAGACTTCAAAACAGTGATCATAAATCTGTGAAAACAAAAGGCAATCACTTTAAAGAACTAAAGAAAAGTATGATGACAATGACTCAAAAAAGAGAAAACCTCAATGAAGAGATAGAAATTATTTTTAATGGAAGTTTCAGATTTCAAAAGTACAAGAACTGAAGTGAAAAATTTATTAGAAGTGTTCAACACTAGATTTGAGATGACAGAAGAAAGAATGGGTGAACCTGAAGACAGAGCAAAAGAAATTATCCAATCTACTAAAGAACAGAAAGGAAAAAAATGAAACATTTTTGTGTCTATAGGACTATATCTAGCATACCAAAGTACATGTGACCAAAGTCCCAGGAGGAGCAGAGAGGCAGGAAAACCATTTGAGAAAATGGCTGCAAACTCCCCATATTTGATGAAAAACATTAATCTAGTAGATACATGATCAATAAACCCCAAAAGGGATGAAAACAAAAACATCACATCTAGACATATCATAGTCAAATTGATGAAAGAAAGAAAATAGCAAGAAAAAAGTGAGTCATCATACTTGGGGTAATGGCAACGTGATCAATGGCTCATTTCTTATCAGCAACTCTAGAGATGAGAAGACAGTGGAACAGCATATTCAAAGTGCTTTGAGAAAAACTGTCAACCAAGAATTCCATAGCCCATGATACGATCTTTAAAAAAAGGAAGGTAAACCTGAAGACATTCACAAAGACAGAAATAATGTGGTGCTAACAGACCTGTTTTAGAAGATATACTAAGGGATGTTCTACATTTTGAAAGGAAACAATGTCTGATGGTTATTCAAATCCACAGAAAGAAACCAAGAGCACCAGAAATGATAAATATGTGGATCAATATAAAGAAATCTATAACTGCATTATTTTCACTTTCCTTCCTTTAAATTATTTTTAAAAATAAGCAGATATAAGGTAATATTTTAACACTATATTGTCAGGATTTTAGCATATATTGATGTAATATATGTCTATAATAGCACAAAGGGGAGAAGAGAAAATGGGGCTATATTGGAGTAAAGTTTCCATATATTACCACAATAAAGTTACTGTTAATCTGAAATCGCTTGAAGTAAGTTAAAGTGCTTATTATAATCCCCAAAGCAACCAACTAAGAAAGTAATGCAAAGAAATTACAGCTTAAAAAACAGGAATTAAAGATGGAGCATACCATTAAAAATGGTTACTAGAAGTATTTACCTAACAGCAAAAGAAAAATAAAGGGAGAAAAATATGAGATGTTGAAAACAACTATAAAAATGGCAGCCACATAAAAAAATTACATTAATGTAAATGGATTAACAGTCCAATCAAAAGTTAGACTGTCTTACTGGTTTTTTTTTAAAGATTTATTTATATATGCTGAGAAGAACTGGGGTACAGGTCAGAGGTGCGGGAGGGTAAGAGGATTCACCAGAGACAGAGCAGGGAGCAGAACAGGCAGACAGACTGGAAAATACTGCTGAGGGGAGCAGTAGGCAAGACAGGAGAGGTCTGCTGTGCCATGTGGGATCCTCACCGGCTGGCAGGATCGAACCAGCGCTGCAGAGGCTGCTGACAGCTTCACAACGCTGCACTCAACCCGCTGCACACTGGGGAGGCCTGTCATACTGGATTAAAAGAAATAGATTCAAATATACATTGTCTAAAAATGACATATGTTAGGTTCAAAAGTACAACTATGCTGAAAGAATGGGAAAATACATGCAAACAGTAATCACAACACAGTTGGGAGTGGGTAACTAAAAGTCAGACAAATGGAAATATTTTGTAAGGTAAAGATATAAAGTAAGAAACATTATCTTAGGCACAGAGACATTTCATAATGATAAACAGATCAGTAACTCAGGAATATAAGACAATTATACATGAAGATGCCCAAAACAAAACAAAAAAGCCTTGAAATACATTAAGCAAAAATGTAATATATATGACATAAAAACGTAATATATATGAAAGAATAGATAATTCAACAATACTTGGATATTTCAATGCACCACTCTCATACAGAACAACTAGACAGAAAATTAGCAAGCTACAGAAGTCTTAAACACCATCACCAACTTGACCTAACTGACATGTATTGAACAAGCATTCCACCCAGAACATTCTTTTCAAACATATATGATACATTCTCTAGCACAGACCATATGCTAAGCAATAAAGCAAATCTCAATAAATTAAAAATGAGTTAAATCATAGAAAGCTTATTTACTTTCTATTCAATTTCATAGTGAAATTGAATTAGAAATCAACAAAAGAAATAAATTTGAGAAATCCCCAAATATTTGGGAAGTAAACAGAGATTCACATAGCCATGAGTCAAAGAAATCACAAATCAATTAGAAAATGTCTTTAATTAAAAATAAAATACAATACATCAAAATCTCTGTGATGCAGCTAAAGCAGGACTTAGATTGGAATTTATAGCTTTCATTTCACATCAGAAAAAATAAGAAAAAATCAATAACCTGAGACTCTACCTTAAGAAACTAGAGAAAACTAAACCCAGAATAGAATAAAGAAAGTAATAAAGAGCAGAATTGAGATTGATGAAATAAAAAACAAAGAGAAAAATCAATGAAATAAAAATTTAGTTATTTGACATCAATAAAATTGACAAAGCTTTAGCTAAACTGGCAAAAAAAACCACAAGTTACCGAAATCAGTTACTAAGGAGGAAACTTTACTATCAATTCTATAGAAATTAAAAAGAGAAAAACATCTCCACTCTTCTATGAGACCATAATGAGATAAAGATATCATAAGATAATATAGCAAAACAGTATACCTCATGAACTAGATGCAAAAATCCATAACAAAATATTAGCAAACCAAATCCAGCCACAGAAAGAATAATCATTTTCCTGGCATTTTCCCAGGAATACAAAGTTAGTTTAGTAATGAGAAAATCAACTAATATTATACACCATGCTACCAGATAAAAGGACAAAAATCACATAATCTTCTCAGTAGAAGAGGAAAGTATTTGACCAAATCCAACACCCATTCATGATATTAACTCTCACAAACAAGAAATGCAAGGGAACTTCTCAACCTGATAAAAACCATTTATGAAAACCCACAGCTAACTTAATGGTGAAAGGCTGAATGCTTTTCCTCTAAGATAAGAAATAAGCACCTTTCTCATTTGGCATTTTTCTGGAGATTATAGTCAGTGCGATAAAGCAAGAAAAATAAATAAAATGCATTCAGTTTGAAAAGGAAGATGTAAAATTCTCCTTGTTTACAGGTAACATGATCTTGTTTGTAGAAAATTCTAAGAAATCCCAAAAGCTTAATAGAACTAGGTAAAAATTAAATTTAGCAAAGTCATAGGATAAAAGGCTGATATATAAAATTAATTTTATATCTATGTACTAGCCCCAAGAAATCTGAAAAAATTAATGACCAACAATTGATAAGAGAGATTAAACATCTAAATTCATGTAGAGACATTCCCATGTTCATGGATGGGAAGACTTAATAGTCCCAAATTGATCTATAAATTAAACATAAGCCCATCAAAATTCCAGCAGGCTTTTTTTTTTTTTTAAGAAACTGACAAGCTGATGCTAAAATTGAAGTGGAAATGTGAAGGATTTAGAATAACCAAAGCAATTTTAAGAAGTAAGATAAACTTGAAGGACTAACACTTCTGACTCTGGAAACTTAAAACATACAAAGCTACAGTAATCAAGAGAGTGTGGTTCTGGTATAAGAATAAACACTTCATTGCAGTAGAGCTGAGTCCAGAAGTAAACCCTTCAAAGGAAAACAAATTTTATAAAACAAATTTTATCGTCAGGAACTGGAACCCTCGTGTGTTACTGGTGGGAATGTAAAATGGGACAGCCTCTTTGGAAAACTGGCACTTTGTTAAAAATTTGTACATGAACTTATTATATGACTCAGTAATTCCAGTCTGAGAAATCTACCCAAAAGAAATGAAAACACGTGTCCACATAAAGACTTCCACACTAACCTCGTAGCAGCACTATTCATATAGCCCCAAAGGGGAAGCCACCCAAATGCCCATAATTGGTAGATGGATAAATGAAAGTAGGCACAGCAAAATATGGAATACTATTCAGCCACATAAAAGACAAGCCAGAGGCACCTGCCTCAAGATGAATGAGCCTCAAAAACATTACACTAAGTGAAAGAAGCCAGATACAGAAAACTGCTTCTAGTAAAATTCAATGATGAATGTCCACAAAAGGGGAGTCCACAGAGACAGACCACAGATTAGAGCTAAGGGTAGGCATGGAACTGACTACAAGCAGACATGAAGAGTGTTGGGAATGTTTTAAAACTGGTGTGTAATTCTACAAATGTACAAAACCACTGGATGGCACCTTCACCACAGTACGTAAGAGAGCAATAGGAACACACATAGTGTCATGGTGTGTAAATCGTACCACCATAAAGCTGTTAAGAAGGGATAAGTGTGCAAGTGTATTTTGCGCACACACACACACATCTTGGCATCTCCACGGGAGCTGCCTTCCTAAAAGACAAGTCCTGTGCCAGTGATGGGAATGGCCTCAAAAAAACTTATGGGCCTCCCTGGTGGCTCAGGGGGTTAAGACACAACCTATGAAGCTTCCACAGCCTCTGCAGTACGAGTTCGATCCCCCGGCCGGCCAGGGAGCTACCCATATGGCACAGCAGACCTCTCCTGGCTCACCATCTGCTCCCCTCAGCAATGCACTTCAGTCAATCTGCCTGTTCTGTTCCCCACTATGTCTCTGGTGAATCCTCTCTCACACACACCCCCCCACACACACACACACCTCTGGCCTGTATCCTAGCTCTTGTATGCATAAATAAATAAATTTTAAAAAAAACAAACTTACAAGCCTCCAAGGCATCTTTGCCACCCTGTCCCATTCAGGATTTCACCGGAAACATGAGGACCCTCCCAAGGACTCTGGAGTACAATCTTACTCCACAGCTGCTCCCTGTGGAGCAGCTACCCCCTCACCCACTCGCTTGCCAAGACAGAGAGGGACATGCCCTGGTGTGTGTGCACCCACGGCTGACCAGACATCCCAGGGGATTTTGCAGGACAGCAGACTGAGGGCACATGACCAGCACCCAATAGAGGACAGTCAGGGAGGGGCTGAGGCCCCAGATTGGGGCAGGAAGAAGAGATTAGAGACAGCTGGGGGCAGCTAGGGGTCTCCTTAAGTTTGGGAATAAAGAGAGGTGTTTGAGCAGAGGAAACATAAGATCAGTTCAAGGTTGAAGGGACAGGGTCTAACACCATTGGGGAGCAGCGTGTGGGGGCTGGAACCCAGTGTGGAGAGCTGGGGATAGTAGGGCCACAGTAATGCAAGGGATGTGATACCACTGGCCTGACAGGATCAGAAGACACAAGGACAGAGGACACTTACTCCAAGCAGCGGAGGAGAGGGCGAGGTGGGGGAGGAAGGAAACATGACATGGGGAATGTCAGATGTCACCTGTCTGAGACAGGAAGGGGAGCATTGTGATGAGCAGAAATGAAGCCAGGCATGTTGGAGAGCACCCAGCGGTTGTCTTCTTCCTGGCTCTTGCCCAAGGAGTAAGGGGAAAGGACAAGAGAGGCAGGAGAAGGGTGCTGGGGATAGTAGGGCCACAGGAATGCAGGGGATTCTAGGTATAAGCAGAGAATGGGGCTTTCTAATGGAGTGGGGAGAACAGCAGGGCCAAGGGATCAGGAAGAGTAGATGTGAGCACTGGCACTTGTGTGCCTGGGCCAACTCCTTCACCTGCTATGCCTCAGTCTCCCCATCTGTGAAGCAGGCTCAGGGTACCTCTCTCCCTGCAGTATAAGGACTCCCCCATGGTGCTGGGCCCTACACACAGGGTATAGATTATCCAAGTGGGTGCCAGGCATCCTCCTGGGGGAGAGTGTGGTTGGTGGGTGGGAGGACGACTGTGCTACCGGTGACTCTTTGCCTTCCCCTCCAGGCTCAGGAAGCCAGAGAACCAGGGCCGAGAGTCCAAGCACCAGTATCCCCTTTTGGAAAGAGGGAGCTGGGGCACCCTAACCCTATAGCTCTGATTTGGAAGTTCTGCCCAGTTTCCTCCTTCCTCCCAAGGACCCATGTTGTCTGCCTAAGAACACTAAAATTCTCAGACATTTTTTCCCCAAGAGGAAGGGGCAGTAGTTCTGGTTGTCAAGGACCTGAATTGAATCCACCTCCTGGCTCTGTAACTTTGGGGCAGCCCAGACATCACCAAGGGTCTGGGCTTCCCCAAGTCCACTCCCTGCTGCAATAGTAAACACAGAGGACACCCCAGGCCCTCTGTGAGGTGCCCCCAATGTCTGGCTACAATCCCTGCCCCGCAGCATCAGTTCCACCATCTGGACTCTTACTCCATCCATGGATGGAACACCTGGGCCTCAGCCTGCCACAACGCCCCACCTGTCCAGCTGTGCCCAGGAAGGGCGGCGTGAGCTCTACACCGCCAGGCCTCCCAAGGCCCCACACAGGCACAGCCAGGAGCCTTGGCCCCAGGCTCTGAGCAGCTCCTGGCACATGGAAGGTGAACCCACCATGAAGCCCCTCAGTTCAGTTGGAGGGGAAGCAGGTGGGCCTCTGGGAGTCCCTCACTGCCTGTGTGTCACCCCTTGAAGGGGCACACACTGCCAGAGCAGGGTGAACACAGGGGAGGCGTCAAAGTGCAGACACTGTGTTTAATGACACATATGTGCCCTCCAGATTACATAGTGCATGACGGCACACATCTCTCTACAAGAGAGCATCAGGGTGTATGCCCATGTGTGAGGAGTACGTCATGGCAGAGTATACTGGACATAACTGTGCCAAGCGAATGCCAGCCAGCCTATTTGCATAGAGCCCCAAAAGATTATGCGGTGTGTGCACATGTATGGTGTGAGCTGCACTTGCATGTGTGTGGGCCAGGATGGGCTGTGTGCGCACAAGACCCCTCATGGTAGAGTGTATGTATGCACATGCCTATGAGAGCCTGGGGAGATGGCCCTCTGGGCTGGGGCAGCCCCTCATCCCTGACTTGTAGAAATTATACTTGGGTGGCAACTCTGGATTTCCAGTGAGTTGTTTTTCTAAAAAGCCATCTCTGGTGAAGCACATCCCTCAGATCTAGCATGTTCTTGCTCTGTGGGGACACCATAATGAGGAGACCAAAATAAGCCCGGATGTCTGTCAGACGGCAAATGTCCCTGAGGCCTGCATCTCTTTCCTGTGGTGGCCTCTCTCCAGCCCCCACCCTCTTCCTGCTACTTGGAGCACCAGTGTACTACCCGAACCTTTACCTTAGAACCTGGGTTCACTGGAGCAAATATGCAAATATTTTAAAAAGCAGACAACAAATTGATTTTATAGAACCTAAGTTCCCAGGCTGAGGAATCTGAGGCAAGAAGGTACCCTTTCAGGCTACGTAGTTCCCGACCTATGTAGCTGTCCACTCTGATAGCCAAGAGGCAGAAGGGGCAGGGTATGCACACACACATCTGTGAACACATGCACACACACCCATGCACGCATAGCACATGCTCCTACAAGCATGCATGCAAAGATCTGGAATCATGAGCAAGCTGCCTGTGGAGGTAGCCCCAGCTCCACTCACCCGGCACCCCCTGGGGTGCAGCACCCATGGACCCACTGCTTCATACCCATCAGTTTTCAGGGGGATGAGCTCCCCGCCCCACCAGAAAGACATCTCTGAAATGGTAATGGATGTCAAAGGGAAAACAGGGCTCGCCTGACACCATCCTATTCTCTGCAGGAATGCATCCTCATTCCAGAGTGGATATAAATGGGAAAATGGGTTTTGCTTTACAGAATATTTTTCTCTATAGGAACACAACTCCAATTTTTTTTAAGCAATTGTCAAAATAGACGTCCCATGCCTCCCTGTCTCTCCATCAGCAGCGTCAGCCCGGTGCTGGTACCCTGACTCCCACACATCAGCAGGGACTCATAAAGTGCGCCTCATTCCAGTTTGAGCCCCTAAAACTCCTTTCTTCACCTCAGCCAGAGGGATCTTTTAAACATTTGAGTCAACCTCATCTTTTATCTGCTCGAATTCCCCAAAAGCTTCCCAAGGCAAATAGATCCAACTCTGGCACCTCTGAAGCCAGAGTCCTTGCAGTCTTTCCCACTGGCCCCTTACCCTTGGAGGTCAGCCACGTGACTTTGCACTTCCCCTGACACACCAGCTGTGTCTATCAAAGGGCTTTGCACTTGCTGTTCCTGCCCCAGCACTGTCTCTCCTGCCTCTTTGCACAGCAGGGTGCAGAGTTGTGGCACCAGAGGAAACCAGGGCTTGGGCCCACGGGGCAATATCAAAAGCCCCAAATTCAGCAGCTGCATCTTGCCTCTGACAGAACTTCTATCAACAACTCAAACTCGCCAGGCTGGCCATCGACCCCAGGTCCCCAAGTTCAGGGAGGTGAAGGGACCCATTGACCCCACATCCTGGGCCTCTGACCCAGGATCTTGGTGCCCCAGTCCCCACTCTGTTCCCAGCCCCCACCTGGGAAAGGGTTGCAGCTTTAGATCCATTTTGAAAGACCAAGGCATGAGGGGCAGGTGGTCTTCCCACAGCTCAGCCCGCCAGCTAGAGGCAGAGCAGACACTGGGTTGATCACCCCTTGACCTGCAGTTGGGCCCTTCCAGAAACTGTGGGCCCTTCCCCACTGCTCCTCATCCCTCAGGTCCTGAAGCAGGGGGCGAAGGTGGGGCTCATTCTTTGACCCTCCTAAGAAGATTATCAGGTCCCTATTCCAGTGTTGTCCCCCACCCCAAGGCCCCCGGGTAGTCCTCAGTAGAGGGGGTAGGTCTGTCCTGCCAGTGTAGGACTACCAAAGGTAGGGGAGAGCCCTCAATGGGGCTGCCAGAGACCTGACGTAGGCTCAGGAAACACATCCTGAGGGTCCTGGTCCCTTGGGCCCCCAGGGTGGTGGTCAAAGGTTGGGATGTTGGCAAGGTCTTGGCAGAGGACCAGAGGACTGGGTGTCTGTGCAGTGGGCGCCCCTAACTCAGGAGCACCTCCAGACTGTCCTGCCAGCACTGAGCAGGTCCAACACTGGGATTCTAGCCTCCAGTTGCTGAGGACTCCTCATTGTGTGCTCTGCAAGACCTCTCTGCAGGGCCTACTGTGTGCCACCAAGGGTTCTCCTGAGACAGCTGGCACTGTCCTCATGCCTGTGTGTGGGGCAGGCACATGGCTGCCTGTGTTTGTGTCTCTGTGTTTATTAAACTAAAGGGAGCTAATGACTAAGAGGTGCCTGAGTTTGATCCTGCTCAAAATAAAACTCGGCTCTGTGGGTAAACAAGAGGGAACTCGGGCTGCCAGTCACCTCCTGAGATTCCGCCCTGAGGGAGGACTTTGGCTGGACTGGCCCCAAGTTAGAGGCAGTGCTGCTGGGGTACAATGAGGGCCTGGGCTCTTCACACACCTCATGGGGCCTCTCTCTCACCACCCACGTCGCTAGCACCGGTGGACAGCTCTCAACACGGCCAGTATTTCCTAAATGCTTATTATTATCTTGTTGGTCCTTTTATGGAAGCAGCCATTAGAGGGGCAAATGGCAGAGAGCTGTGCTTTGGGGTGGCAGGGGGAGGTGGACAGGGACACCTCAGATTATGACTCTCAGATCCTGGCCTGTCCGTCCTACATGGAAGCTGTGGGGAGAGCTCTGTAAGGGGTCGGGGTCTGAAGACCTTCTGTTACCTCCAAGGTGGGGCAACAGGTTTGGGACAAGGGACAGAGCAAGGGAGCCAGGCTCAACCTAGACGCTGCTGCTGGCTCTGATGCTGGCCAGCTGCCCCTGCCCTGTCTGGGCCTCAGTTTCCCTATCTGTTCAATGGAGGGGCTGAATCACCGGCTCTATCAAGTTTAACAGGCTCTCACTGACAGCCGACAGAGGCTGTTGGCTATCTCCCCAGCTATGCCCACTCCCTGTGTTGATCCTTCCCAGGGATACCTGGAATAGTTCTCCCTACAGCCCTGATTTGGGATTCTGAGGTATTATAGACAAGGAGGTCAAGTCCCATGGGTCAAACATCCTAGAAGCTGGGGCCTAGAACAAAAACCTCCCCCTCTTGCTGTCCCCAAAGGACCCCTCCCTCACCGCCAGCTCCCAGACTGGAAATACCCCTCCTCTGAGTCATCTAAATGCTGTCCAACCCCTAAAGGTCAGCCAGACCTCTTCTGGAGCTGCCACGCTTAAGGCATAGCAGCCCAAGGGCCCCCTCACTGGGGAGGGAACCCCTGAGGGTGAGACTGGCCATAAACCCTGAAGAACTGAGGCCCTTTATTGAGGCAGAAAAGGTGGTGACAGACTCAGCTCCCCTAACTGGAACAGCCTGGGGGAAATGGGTGGAAGCGGAGTTGCCACTGAGAGTTTGGGTGCAGATGCAGCCCCAGGGCTCAGATCTGGATCTGAGTGACTCAGTTTCCCCACTGCTCCTCATCCCTCAGGTCCTGAAGCAGGGGGCGAAGGTGGGGCTCATTCTTTGACCCTCCTAAGAAGATTATCAGGTCCCTATTCCAGTTTTGTCCCCCACCCCAAGGCCCCCGGGTAGTCCTCAGTGGAGGGGGTAGGTCTGTCCTGCCTCCCAGGGGGATTCCAGCAGTGGCTCCATGACTGTGTGATCACCTGGAAGACAGGGCCAGCAGGCTGACCTCCGCTGGTAAGGACCGGGTACGTGCGTCTGTGCATTTGTGTTTGTGGTCTGTCTCCCCACCCCAGACACAGACTCCATACAGGCCAGAGCCCTGTCACGATCTTATGCCCAGGTTCCAGACAATGCACAGTAGGTCCCCGGTAAATGTCTGCTAAGTGAACCTTCAGGGACACGTCTAGCTTGAGTGACCAGGAGTCTCTGTTCCTGCCCCCAAATGGCCTTTGGGTTCCAGGGTAATCTCTACCACCCTCAACCCCACCCCAGAGCCTCGCATGCAGGCAGAGAGAGGGGGACTGGGCATCCAATTCCAGCTCACCTCAGGTCCACTGGCTGGCATGTGATGCATGGGGTGGGGGAGCACAGGGAGCAAGAGTCCCCCAGCAGCCGAGGCTGTCCCTGCCTGGCTCAAAGCACCAGACCTGAATCAACACGGGCACAGGTCCGCCTTTCACCACCCTCTGCCCACTCACTGTGCCGCTTCCAACAACCCCTGCTCCTTCTGGGCCTCAATCTCCCCATCTTTACAGTGGATGCCGACACGAATGACAGAGGTCCCTTTCACATCAGGGCTCCCGGCCCCCACATCAGCTGCATCAGTTACCTCGACAGAGACCCACCCAAGGCCAGTCGACACCGGAGCTTTTGTTGGAAGAAATTGGATCCACGACAGAAAGCAAAAAGGAAAAGGCGATGTGGGTGGTGGTGGGGGGGCAACACTGGAGAGATGACAAATGTATCCAATGTCCACGGCAATGCCACCATCCACTTCAGGTTCACGCCTGGAAATTTATGGCCCCGTCACCTAGCCCTGGAGATCCATCTCCTCCTGTCACTCACAGGCATTTTCCATCCTGCCGCCTTCCTCCGTATGCGCAACACACCACCGCCCCAGCACCTATGGGGTCTGCCAGTTTGTCTCCTGCAAAGATATATGGACACCCCAAGTCCAAGCACCTCTGCTCATAAATTTCTCCTGCTGCTACAGTGTCCTCAGAAATAGGGTCCTCAGCTAGTGGGGACTGGGCCCTAAGAGGCTAGGGACTGCCTGGTGGAGGTGAGGCTCTGGCCCTTCTGAGGGGGCTCTGAGAGGATTACCTGAGTTTTTCAAAAATTCCCTTGAAATCTAGAGCATGTGTGTGTGGCTAGGTGTATGTGCCCACATGTGTGCATATCTATATGGAGGAGTTGCTATGTGTATGTGTGCACATGTGTCTGCCTATGTGCACATGTATGTGCACTGCTAGAGACACCCAGATGAGGGACTCAGGCAGACATGCCCATTTTACCCTAGTATCCAAGTCACTGTCATAATTTTAGTCCCACTGATTTTCCTCTCTTGGAGAAGACAATGCTGACAAGGAGACATTTAGGGTCGAAAGATGCAAATCCCAAGGTCTAAGAGAGGGTCTCTGGTCCTAGGCTCTCCTGGAGGCCCTGGGTACCTGTTTCTTTGGGAGGTGGGTAGGGAGGGGGTGGAGCAGCCTCTCCCTGTCCTTATACCTCCCTCCCTCGCCCCTGCTTCCAAAGGCATTTGGAAGAATTGCTGAGCTTTCCAGAGGGAGTCCTGTGGGGGTAAGGGAAGGGATGAGTCCCTCCTCTGCCCCAGGTGTGGTCACCCACCACATTCCTTGCCTCCCTGCACCCCAATTTGCCAGGTCACGGCTTTCCCAGAGTCGGGCACTGCCTGCTCTCAGCCTGCTGTATCATCCTGAATGGAGCACAGGCAGCAGCTTCTGCCACGGCTGGGGGCTGCAAGGCTGCCTGTAAGAGGGGGTCTAGCAGATGAGACGGGCAGAGCTCCCAAGCTTTCTGACCCAGGTACCCGAGGTCTTCCACCCACTAAAGGGTATTCAGACCTCTCTCCCCATACACCCAGGAATGAGAGACCAAAGTGCTGGGGTCCTGGCCCAGCTCCAACCCCCTAAATCCATAGTAAGGTGGGTCTTCCCCTTAATGTGCAGACTGTCTGGCTGGATTTAGTTGCAGTATCTCTGGGTGTTCTCCTCTTATGATGAAATGGGCCACAAACCTGGGATAAGGCTTATGAATCTCTCCTCCCCAACCCCAATGTTGCTCAATTAAAAGTTGAAAGCTGCAAGGACCTAAGGCAGAGGAGGCCAGAAAGCTAGCCAGGTGGGAAAGATGAAGTGTGTGGCAAGTCCTATTCACTGTTTCCTCTCAGGGCTGGGCAGAGACGGGGGCTCTTTGGAGGTAGCCCCTGAGAGAGACAGTAAGGAGGTGTTTGTTTAAATCTCCCCTACCTCTGCACCCTTGAAAGCTCTGGTCCCCAAAGCTCCCAGATCCTGGGAATACTTTTTGCATAGCCCCCACCCCCATCCCAATACAGAAAATGTAAGACAGACACAGCTGCATCTAAGCAAAGCACACGCAGGAAGACAATACCTAACACCTGAGGCTTTGCCGGGAGGCGCACACCTGGCTTGGTCCGGGAGGAGAGGACACCAATGGCCCCAGCTCTGCTAAGACTTCGCTGTGGCGTCCCTTCCATAAAGCACACGTTATCGTTATACCCCCCTTTTACAGATGTGGAAACTGAGGCTGTGGGAGGTCACTGGCCCCAAGGTCACACAGCAGACGCCTGGAAGAGTCTGATTTTGATGTCCCTGGCTGTTAGTCTGTGTGGGAGGGGGCAAACTTGAAGCGGGGCCCCACCCTAGGCAGCAAGCAGGCGACCTGTGGGTTTTAAAGGATACTAGGGGGACGCCTGTCTTCAAAGGCAAGTTGAGGTAAGGAGGTTGGGCAGACCGCGCCCAGCCCCCCAAAGAGATGACGACGAGACCCGGTCCAAGGCAGGGGGAGGGGCAGGCAACATCCACTAAGTTCAGAGCAAGGGCCTCCAAGCGCCCGGAGGGGTGCCCAAGATTTGATTCCAGTCTGAAGGCAGCCTCTCCCCCATGCGTGGCTGGGCAATCCGGGTGCCCAGGGAGGAGACGCGCATCGTGAGAAGGGGGGGCACACAGGGCAGGGACGGTGCTGCCCGCACCGATGCGGGTCACGGGCTTTGGGCTGAGGGGTCAGAGGAGCGCCCCGTTTCCGGGAAGGGCAAAGGTTTGCGGAGGGTCCGGCGCAGGAGTAGCAGCTCTGGGGTGGGGGGTGCGACGGCGAAGAGGTGCTGAGGCAGGGGAGGGTCCAAAACAGGAGCAGTTGTGCGACGTGCAGCAGAGCCCCGGGGGCGGCCGCAGGACCCCGACCCAGAACCCCGCCCCACCTCCCGGCCCGGCCCCGCGGGGCCTGGCGCCCGCCCCGCCGCCAAGTTCCTCCAACTTTGCCCGCTGCGCTCCCCGGCGTGCCGGCTCCGGGCGCTCTAGGGCTGGGGGCGCAGCGAGCGCGCGCCGGGGCGGAGGTGGCGGGAGCCCCGCGGCTGCCTCGGGCCAGCGGGTCCCACGCCCCGGGCGCCAGCCCCGCTGGGACTGGGGGCCGCGAGCCCCGCGCTTACCTGGCCGCCCGGCTGCGGTTCCCGGGCTGCGCCGGCCGCCGCCGCCGTCCTTCAAGCTCTAACTTCGCTTCAGGGATTGAAATTCCTCCCCAGCTTCGCCCATCGATCCGCGCGCGCGGCCCCGCCCCTCGCCTCGCGGGCTGGGGAGCTCGTGCCCGCCCGCCCGCCCGCCCTCCCCTCGCGCGCCCGCGGGCGCCCGCCCTCCGCGCCCGCCCTCCCGCTCCACGCCCAGCTCGGGTCCGGCTTCGCGTCTCTCGCGCTCGCCCCTCCTCCCCGCGAGGCCCCTCAGCTCTCCGGCCCCGGCGCCTCGCGCCCCGCTCCTCCACCGCCGCGGGGCTGGGGCACTAAGGGGGCGGGGGGGGGGGGTGTAGGGGCAGAAAGAAGGGGGGACACTAGAAAGCGCCGGTGTGGGGGGGAGTTCCTCGCGAACTATACTCCCCGGCCACTTCTACCCCCTCTAAGTAACGGGGGGAGCCCCGGGGGCACTTAGGTGGGTGGAGAGTGGCCACAGCTCTTGGCACCCGCGACCCCCACCACATTAAGCAAAGCCAAGGCGTCCCGTGGTCCTCAGACCCTGGTGAGCCAGGCAGGGCGCCCGCAGGGGCGGGGCAGGGGCCTGGGGCCGAGAACGCGAGGGAAGGAGATTGGACTAGCACTGCGGGCACCCCTCTCCCCAGATCGGACCCCCCACTTCCTTCTGTCTCTGGACGCCCGGGGTGAGAGCGCGAGGCGGGGCGGGGGTGGGGGGGGACACTCCCGCTCAGTGTGATGCTCACAACCTGCGTGCGGGGAAGCGTCCCTTTCCTGAGTTACAAGTGAGGAAACTGAGTCAAGACAGGCCCCAGAGACTTGCCCCACACCACACAGCCCGTCCAGAGGGAAGCCCGAACCGCAACCCCTACCCCCAGGACGGAGCGCTCTGGACTCCTCCCTTGGGACCCGCCGGCAGTGCCCTAACCAGCTCAGGTTCGGGTTCGGGCCGCGCCTCGGTGCCGCTAGTGTCCCCGCGCAGCCCTCCCTGCTTCCTGTCCCCCGCCCGCCTGCGATTCCCGGCCTCAGCACCCCCGGCACGCTCTGCGCTCCCCGCCAGCAGCTGGGCAATTCACCGAGCATACAAAAGAGTTGACTCAATTCAAAGGCAGCAAATCAAGATAAATCCTATAGTGTGTGGGACCGGAGAGGGAATGTGAATGAACGCCCACAGCACAAGCGACTCCTATATGGTCTGGCAAGGCCCCCACACCCCAGCAAGGCCTGGGCTCAGAAGGAGGGGGATCGGAGGAGGGCACATGGGCACTATGGGCATGAGCTGTCTTCACCCTGTCTGGCTGGAATTTAGGAAGTGAGTGCTTTGTGGCCCCCCTCCTGCCTTCTAGGTCGTGCACAAGTTCTGGGGCAGTATGCCCAGACACCTCTCACAGCTCCAGGAGCAGGTGAGGTTCAGGGAAGCCTCAGTTGGGCCATTGGGCTATCTGAGTTGCAGCCTTCACCTCGAGCTTCCCCTTCCTGGACCCCTGTCACAGCAGGCTGCAGGCCAGGGCTGGCCCTTGTTTATCTGCCAGATAAATACTGTAAGCTGCCCATGCACCAGGCCAGGGCAGAGGGGGTGGCAAGAGGGCTCCTGCTGGATGAAAGGCCTCCCCAACTGGGCTCTAGCTGGGAGAAACTAGCCCTCCCCCATGTCCCTCTCAATCTTGGAAGATCCAAGAAAACCTTCCACCCTCTGGCCTTATCTGGCCTGTATGGGTATGAACAGGAGAGACTGGCACCCCAGCGCAGCCTTTCCTAGGCAAGCCCCTACCAGAGGTGACAAACTTCCCCTTCCCAACTGCCCCCCTCCATGTTGGCCAAGAGCAGCTCAGCCTCTGGAATGTCTAGATTGGCCTTTGATTGGCGTCTGGTGTATCAGGGGCTGAGCGATGTGGCTGCCTATGATTGCATCACCCACCTCCTGGCTACTCCCCTGGCACAGGGCTATGAGCCCACTTCTGTGGTGTGCAAGCCGAGGCTGGCTGGCTGACTGTCTTAGAGCCGGATGACATGCACTGCCCCAGGCACAGTGAAGTTTGTTGGCGCTCAGGGTCAGGGTTCTGAGGAGGGGCTTAGAGGTCCCTGGAGGGATGCAGTAAATATTCCAGCCAAAAGGGTCCCAGCAACTGAGGGATCCTTGAGAAAAAAGGTGTGTGTGTTTGAGGGGTGGGGGGAGGCGAAGGGGGACCTAGGAGAGTTGGGGCACAGGGAATTGGAAGCTGGATGGAGCGTCTGAGCACAGGGGTCCTACTGATTGCACCCCAACCCAAAGCAGAGGCTGCGGGAGCAGCCTGCGACCTCCCCCGAGCCTCGCCCCTCCCCCGTGGCCGCGCCGCTTGGCGGCCTGCGCGTAAGTCATTAATTCTGTTATTGAGAATCGGCGCCGCCGCGAGGACATCTGTCAGGCACCCAGTGCCTAGCTCCACGCCCCCTACTCCACCCCCAGACCCTGAGCAGGGGAAAGGAGGCGACACCTCGCCCTCCAAAGCTCGGAGACTGTTCCAGCGCTGCTAGCTGAGGAGCTTGGGGTCCCGGAGTGAACCGAGAGGGGGCGGGGCCGGAGGTCAGCTCCGGGGACGTAGACCCCCAAGCTGTTTAGGGGCGGGGCTCTGCAGAGGAGACAGGAAGAAGTACCCCAATCCTCCAACTCTCAAATTCTCAAATCTACTCGGGCTCGGATCTGAATGTTGGGGTGGGGTGGGGTGGGGTGAGGGAGGAAACGCAATCCTCCGGGGCCTTCCCGGTGCAGGAACGCCGGTGGAAGGGGGCCTCCAGAACACTGCCTCCTCTCTGCACTTGCAGCTGTGGCTACACTCCAAAGCCCTCTGGGGAGCCCTCTGCTCTCCACAGCTCCCTCAGCTGCCTGCAGCGACCACCGGTTCCCCACTGCCCCCTCTGACGGGATGGGGCGGACGCAGGGGCAGGTGACTATGTAGCGTCCATGTGTAGATTGGGAGGAAGAGAAGCTCATGGAAGGAAATTCCGCTCATCCATGGACCGTCCGGTCGCAGGGACCCCCGCAGCCATACAGGAGGAGTATTCAGTTGGGGACTGTGCTCAAATTCGGCCCGTCTGACCGGACGCCTGACTGACAGAGTGGCCACAGGCCGCCCTGTGCAGTTTGGAAAGAGAAAAAGTTGGGGGGTGACACCCCCGAGAACCGAGAGGAATCGAGAGTGCAGGGAATGTGGAGGAAAGAGCAACAGAAGCGGGAGGGATCACGAGAACAGGGGAAGGGGTCAGTTCTGGACCCGGGGTCCTGCTCCACCCCAAAGCCAAGCCCAGTTTCCCGGCCTCCCTGGGGGGAGAGGTTGGGATCACAGGCGCCTATTAATAGCCGGTGGCCGGGTCCTTCCCGAGAGCGGGCAGAGCCTGGAGATGGTGTGTGTGCGTGTGTGTGCGTGCGTGTGTGTGTGTGTGTGTGTGTGTGTGTGTGTGGTGGAGGGGGGTTCCTACAACACCCATTCCAAGGCCTCCCGCGGCGCGGGGCAAGCTCTGCTTCCTCCACCCCACCCCCACCCCGCGCCGGCCGAGCGAAGGTTGGGTGCCCATCGTCCACTCCCTGACCGCCCTCCACTACAAGATGGGGTTCCAGATTGGGAGGGAAGTCTCCAGGTCAACTTGGGGCGCCGTGGCTATCACCGTGCGCTGACACCCGAGCCCATCGCCTTCCCCCACTTCCTGCCCAGCCAGCCTTTCGCTCTTAGAGAGCTCAGGAAAGTTTCGGGGTCCCCGCGGCACCTTATAGCCGGAAGGGTCCGGCTCCCCAGCTCTTCGGGCCACGGCTTCAGAGAAGGAAGTTTGTCCGGCTGGGGCTCCACCACCGTTAACTTCAGGTGCGCCCGCCTCTGAACCCGGTGGGTGTGGGGGGCGCCAGGGAACCGCGGGCCGACGCACAGTAGCCGAAACCTCGCGGACCGGGGGTTCCCGGCCCCGGCGCGGACGCCCAGCGCAGACGGCCGGGGCCGGGGCGGCCGGGGTTGCGAGTCTCCGGGGACCCGGCGCCCGCCCCCAGCGCCGCCGCGGGCGAGCCTCTTGCCCGCCTCCCACAGGGGCGGGGACCCCGTGGCCTAGCAGCGGCGGCTCGGGGGACCCCCGCCCGCCGCGGCCCCCGCGCAGCCCCCTCCTCCCGCGAGCCGCCTCCTACCTGGGCCGGGGCGCGGGCGGGGGCTGGCGGCGCCGCCGCGGGCGGGCAGAGCGCGCGCGTCCAGGTCCTCGGCGGGCGGCGGCGGCGGCTTCCCCTGCTTCCAGCTCCGCTTCCTCCGGGCTCGCCGGCTCCAGACACTCTCCTCCCCCTCGCGCCCCGCCCGCCCTCCCCGCGCCCTCGCGGCGGGGCCCGGCCTGCGCCCGCGAGCCGAGCGGCGCCGGCGGGAGCCGGGATGCGGTGCTCACTGCGTCAAGCGCGGGGCGAGCGCGGGGCGGCGGCGGGGACCGCGCGCCCGGAGCCCGGGGCCGGCGGGGCCGGCGGGGGAGCAGCCGCGCGGGCGACGCCGCGGTGCGGGGCGGCTCCGGCTCCGGCTCCGGCTCCGGCGCGGGCTCGGTGGCGGCGGCCGCGGCAGCGCCGAGGTTGTAGCACATTCTTTCTGAGCGTGATCGAGGGCTTCGTGTGGCAGCCCGAGCGGGGAGGGCTGGAGAGGGGCGGGGGACGCGCGTGGGGGCGGCCCGAGGGGCGGCCAGCACGTCGGTGGACGGGGAGGGGCGAGGCCCGGCGGGTGACACGGGAGGAGAAGTCACAGCGCGCGGTGGGGCGGCGTGGGGAGCCCAGAAGTAGCCATGCCCTCTCCTCCGGGCCCGCCCCGCGCGCCCCCTGCTCCCGCCCGGGCCGCTATTGGGGGCAGAAACCCCCGAAGGTTTAGGACTCCAGACCAAGGGGTGGCGGCGCGAGGTGGGACTCCCGGGGAGGAGCTGTGCCGGCGCGCGGACATGCACACGCGTGTGCACACACGCCCGAGGAACTGCGTGAAAGTTGACCCGAAGTCGGCCCCTGGGCGCGCGCGTCCGCGAGTGCAAAGGCGCAGGCAGCAAGGGCGCGCGTGTCGGGCAGGAGGAGGGCTGGGCACGTGTGGGCAAAGGCGAGAGAACAGGCTAGCCCTGGCGGACCGGCCCTGCCGAGAGGGCTGACCCCACCCCCACCCCCCCCCCCCATTGCTAGGTGCCCCCGCCCCCGGCCCCCTGTGGATTGGGTGTAAGGCAGGGGCGCGGGCTCAGCCGAGCCCCTTCGGATTCCCGGAAGATTCGTTTAAGCGGATTTTCCTTCCATCCGGCCCCTTCCCCCTTCTTCATTCGCCTCCCGAATTCCCTGGGATCCGGAATCTCTCGGCCGGGCTCTAAACCGAGCTCTAATTCCATAGAACCCAAGTCGCCCCGAGCCCACGCTGAACTGCTGCACCGCTTCCCGGGGTAACTCTCACCGCCCACCGCCCCGACCCCAGCCTGCGGCTCTCGGCGCGGGTAAAAATTCCAAACCAGGCTCAAGAGCGCCCCCGCCCGGCCACGGCCTGCGCGTGACTTAGCGAGTCGTAAGGTTCCCCGCCGCGGGACTGGGAGGGAGGCCCCCGCCCGGTACGACCCTCCAGATGCTGCTCCCCATGCACCCCTGTCCGGTTGTCCTGCCCGGTTGTCCTGTCCACGTGGAACTTACGGAGGCAGAGACGGCGGGGTCAGGTTGCCTGCCTTGGAGGGCGCGCGGCAAAGGGGAGGGGGCTGCTGGAGGGTGAGGGAGTTCTCCTTGTGATGCCACTGTGGAAGGAAACCTCTGTCAGGCGTGGGACAGGAGTGTGAGGCTGTAGTCAGACCCACCTACGGCTGGTAGGGCCGAGGATGGGTGGGCGGGGCTCCAGCTCAGGGTCTGGTCAGCAGCCTCTGCAGCCCATGAATTCAGCCTGCAGCCTGGTGCCCTGTGCATTTCTCCTAAGTCCTTGCGGCCTCCAAATTCCAAGACCCTGCAGGAAAGGGAGGCAAGGAAACCCCAAAGGAGGGTGGGGTGGGAGTAGATGCCATCCTCTTTCCCCTAAACCCTTGGACCTGAGGATAACGGTAAAGGACAGAGCCACTATCTGCAGGCCATCCAGTCCTTGAGCCCCATGGTCCATGCACCCGGTGCTCAGACCTCCTGGGAAAGATGGCTGGTAGTGATTGGCCTTGGGGATCTCCCTTCCTATGTCCCTAGTGGAAGAGAATTGCCCCCTCTACTGTAGCCCAGACAGCATGCAGTTCCTTTTCTCTCCAACGTGCCAGGATCTTGAAAATCCCTCACCTGGTTCCATAGATCAGAGAGGAGTTCTCCTGTGGACCCCCTTCCTGCCTTTCACCCCATAATTCCTTCTGCAGCCCTTTGAGATCTTGAAATAGGTCCTTATTTTCTCTGAGAAGGCAGATCCAAATTTCTAGCACCCCCCCCCCAAAAGGCCTGACACCCCTCAAGGTGGGAATGGGAAGACTCAGGGCAGATCTAAAAGCAGTGGTAGGGAGGCAAGGCAGCTGGAGCCCTCCCTCCCTTCTGGAGGTGTCTATTGTGACATTCTCTCTCTCTCCCCCAGACACTACTCACATCCTCCTGAACCCTCCCCCACAACCACATGTACCCAAACGCCAGCTCTGTTGTGCACACACATTGTACCCACACACTGCATGTCTACAAACAGCCCTCATCTTGCCCCTCACATTCATCCCCTCACAGAACACCCCAACATCACCCCACCCTCACAGAAGTGCAGCTTAAAATGTAGTTGGTGTGTGCACTTGTATGGCATTCTGCTCATACACCCCCAAATCAAATATATCCCAAGACCTAAACCTTGCAACTCACACCCATGCATGCTGTATGGAAATATGAAATTCGCCTCCTGTGCAATTTGCATCATCAATTCAGGTAGTCCTCATAACCACTCTAGGAGTACTAGCAGCACCTCCCATTTCATGACAAGTCTAAGATTCCAAAGGAACTGGGTCAGCAAGACTGTCCTCCTTATTAAAAACAAACCACCCACCCAGTGCTCTTTGGGAAGAGGCAACCTGGAGCTATTGACTGCTGCCTTCCTTCCCTGCATCATTGGAGTCCCTCTCTATGCCTTGGTATTCTCTGGCCAAGTTCTCATCACAGTGGGTCTTCTACCAGGCTCTGAGCTCAGGAGAGCAGGACAGTACTTCATCCCCATGTCCCAGTGCCCCAGAACTACCACCACAGAGGATGTCACAGTTTCAGAGTAAATGAGGACTTTCTACATGTCTCTGCATCCCTGCAATTGCTCCTCTCCCCTCTAAGGATCACCTGGTTGGGAGTAACTGACGGTGTGCATGGAAAGAGGAGGAGGAACATAAGTAAACAAAATGTCCAACTTACATCTGTAGCAAAGGGCCAATTTCCCCATATATAAAGAGCTCTTACAAATCAATAAGAAAAATACCCAAGAGGAAAAATTTGGTAAGAGATCATGAACAGAAAAAGAATGCTTAAACATATGAAAAAGCTTCCAGTCTCATGCTTAACAGCAGACATGCAAATTAAAACTATTCTGAGACATCAGATGGGCAGAGATGAAAAGTTTAATGACACAACCTGTTGCAATAGTGTGGGGAAGCAGACAATCTAGAAGCCTCTGAAAAATGTCAAAATTCCAAATACCTATATCCTTTGGTCCAGGATTTACTTCTTAAAACCTGTCCTCCAGTTACTGCTCAGAAATGTGAAAAATGATATATTACTGTGTACAAGGTTATTCACCGAAGCACATTTTGTAAGAGCAGCAGGTTGGAAACATCTTAAATGCCCACTGATGGTGGAGGAGTTAGATGCATATCCATGCTGATATGCTTGCAGCCATATAAATGTTGGTGTAAGTCCGTCTCCAAGATAAGTACTTGGGGAGAGAAGGAACAAGGGACAAACAGTGTATATAGTCCTTTTTTATTTTTTGTTTTTGTGTACAAAAAGGGCATAACAACAACAACAACAAAAAAAAACACAACCTTTTATTTGCTTGTGTGTGCATTGCCAGAACTGAGAAGAGAACTGAAACTAGAAATAACACTCTCTCCTGCAGGGAAATGGAGGTGCTGGGGGTTGGAGGGTGGGGGGATAGGGATTTACTGAAAAATAATTTTTAAGGTATTCTTGATTAACAGTGAAATCCACAGTTCCCAAAGGCACAATTCTATGAACTCTGACAAACATACATCCCTGTGATCCCCACCCCAATCAAGAGGTTAAACATTTCCATCACCCTCCAAAATGAGATTTTTTCACTCTGTACCCATGCCTGCCATTTGAATTTTGTAGTGTTGCCTATGTTTCCTTTTGTAATAAATTTAAATACAAGGCTGAAATAAAAAACTGTTTCTTGTCTGTCATCTCATCTGATCCTCACAATAACCCCGGGAAGCAGACCTTTCTGCCCCATCCTACAGGGGTAAGACTGAACTTCGTGGGGTGAAAGAGTCTTGACAGATGAGTCCCCCAGGGGCAGGTCAGGACCCAAGGCCATACTTATATTAAAAAAAAAAAGTTTTATTGAGGTATAATTTACATACCATATAATCTTCCCACTTAAAATGTACAACTCAATCATTTTTAATATATTCACAGAGTTGTGGCCTCATCACCATAATCTAATCTTGGAACATTTTCACCCTAAAAGTAACCCCCCTGTGCCCATTAGCCATCACTCCTCATCCCCTACAACCATCCCCAACCCTAGACAACCACTAATCTACTTTCTGTCTCTGTGGATTTGATCATTCTGGATATTACATGTCAAAGGAATCATACAATATGTGGTATTTCGTGATTGGCTTATTTCAGTTAGCACTATGTTTTTGAGATTCATGTACATTGTAGCATGTATCACATTATGTTCCTTTTATTGCTTAATAATTTCCCATTGTATGGATATACCACATTTTATTATCCATTCATCAGTTGTTGGATAGTTGGGTTATTTCTACTTTGGGGATATTGTAACTATAATGCTGCTATAAAAAAAAACAAGTTTTTTCATATTTTCATTACTCTCTGATATATAAATAGGAGTGGAATTGTTGGGTCACATGGTAACTGTTTAACATTTCCAAGCAATCCCAAACTCTTTGCCAAAGTGGGTGTAACATTTCACATTCCCACCAGCACTGTATGAGAGTTTCAATTTCTCTACATCCTCTCCAACTTTATTATGTCTTTCTGATTAAAATGTGACGTCGTATTGCATTGTGGTTTGATTTGCATTTCTCTGGTGGCTAATGATATTGTGCGCCTTTTCATGTGGTTCTTGGCCATTTGTGCATCTTTTTTGGAGAATTGTCTTTTTGGATCTTTTGCCCATTTTTAAATTGGTTTGTTGACTATTGAGATATATTTTCCAGACAACAAGTCCCTAATTATGTATATAATTTGCAAACATTTCCCCCTTTCTGTGGATTTATTTTACCCTCTTCTGGAATTATTTGCAGCACAAGTTTCTAATTTTGATGAAGTCCAAATTTTTTCTTGTATTGCTTGTACTTTGGATGTCACATTTATAAAAAATCTTTGCCTAAAATGAAGATTTATGCCTATGTTTTCTTCTAAGAGCTCTATAGTTTTAGCTCTTATATTTAGGTCTTTGATCAATTTTTTTTTAAGAACTGGGGTACAGGCCAGAGGTGTGGGGGATGAGAGGATTCACCAGAGACAGAGTGGGGAACACAATAGGCAGATTGACTGAAATACACTGCTGAGGGGAGCAGCAGGCGAGACAGGAGAGATCTGCTGCACCATGTGGGTAGCTCCCTGGCTGGGGATTGAACTCGTACTGCAGTGGCTGCGGACAGCTTCATAGGTTGCGTCTTAACCTCTTGCGCCACCAGAGAGGCCCTCTATGATCTATTTTTAAGTTAATTTTTTAAGATGATATGAGGTAGGGGTCCAATTCTATTATTTTGCATGTGGCTATTCAGTTGTCCTAGTACATTAGTTGAAATTCCACTCACTTTCTTGGTACCCTACTGATTTTATGTCTACCTCTCTGCCCATACAACTCTGTCTTAATTACAGTTGGAAGTTTTGATAGCCCCCTGTGTCAGTCCTCTGAATTGTTCTTTTTCAAGATCATGTGGGCTCTACCAGGGCCCATGCAGCCCTGGTTTGCCCCTCAGCCTCCTTGAGCAGCTGCTGTGTATGTGGCACCCCTGAAAACTCAAGGGCTGAGGAATTCTACCAACAAAATGCATACCCATTAGCACCTGCTGTGTGCTAGTACTTACTGTGCAAAAGCACTTTACATACATTAAGTCTGTCTTGCGATGGGAGTCAATGGCATCACCATCCCCACTTTACAATGAGGACTCTGAGGCACCAGGAGGCTGAAAAATACATCCAGAGAACATGGTTAGCAAACAGCTGCCACTTTCCAGCAGTTTGTCTGAGGAGCTGGGACCCTTTTAAACTGTTTATCTATAGCGTTTGGACTCTTTTTAATTATTTTTCACATTTCATTTTGACATTCTCAAACATACAGAGAAGTTGAAATAATTTCATAAAGAACACCCAAATAGGGCCTCCCCAGCGCCGCAGCGGTTAAGCGCTGGGTTGCGGAGCTGCCCGCAGCCTCTGCAGCACCAGTTCGATGGGTCCCACATGGCACACAGACCTCTCCTGCCACCCGCTGCTCCCCTCAGCAGTGTACTTTGTCAGTCTGCCTGTTCTGCTCTCTGCTCTGGCTCTGGTGAATTCTCTCACCCTCCCGCGCTTCTGACTGTACCCAGTGCTTGTATAAATAAATAAATAAATCTTTAAAAAAAACCCAAAACCCAAATACCCATCACATACATTCCACAATTAACATTTTATGACACTTGCTTTATCACCTTTCTCTCCATGCGTAAATCAATCACTTTCCAGTTACAGTATAGTCAGTACACTTACCTCTAAATAGGCAGCATGCGAGGCATGAACTAGACTTCAATATTTGTTATCAATTTTTAAAATCTTTTTAGCAACATACAAGGAAATGTATAAATCTCAAGGGACCAATGGATGTCCTGACTAATATATACTTCTCTGCAGCTGAAACCCCTATGAGACACAGGTCATCACCCCCAAAAGTCCCCATGTGCCACTGCCCCCTGATTCTGACACTTTTCCACCATAGGTTAGTTAAATCTGTTCTGGAATTTTGCAAACACTGGATCCCAGGTGTTTCCGAGCTGTATGCATAGTGTTGTATCTGTGTGTTGCTGCTTTGCTGAGCAGTGCTCTGACATATTTGGGCACCTGCTTCTCCTTCTGGGGGTAGGCATCTAGAATCCCACACTGCACCACCCACCACATGATTTCTCAGGCTGAGCAAAGCAGGGAGAGACTATTTTTAAAGGCTTTGGACACTCATGTTGCTTCCCAGTGGTCCCAGCTCTGGCCGTGCTCACCTGTGTGACCCCTCGAAAGTGGATTTGCCTCTCTTTGTACCCGGATCCCCACCTCAAGGCTGTCTTTTCAGCTGCACAATGATCAGAGGAAAGTGGAGGTGATGTTGCCTCCTTGGAAGCCAATGGTTGAAGTAATGCACACCTTTGGTGGCATTCATATCTGAGATAAGCCACGTGAGTTAGTGTTGGATAGAGCATAGCATAATCTAAGCTCAGTTTTGTAAAGAAAAAAAATGCATAGGTGTGTATAAGAAAGAAATGGCCAAGCTATGTGTATTTTTTGCTTTCTTTTATTTTTCTGAATTGTCCAAGTTACTATTAGGAGTATGCATTATGAGGGTGGGGTGACATGGTGCACTGAAGAGAGCAGTTGAGCATGGGACCTTCCTCTGAGGGCACCTGCCCTCAGACATCCCAAGTTGTCAGGTCTGTGTCCCTGACAGACTCCTGAGACCTGGCACAGGGCCTCTGTCAATGACCAACTAATGTCTGCAGTCTGAATGAAGGCAAGAGGGACCGACAGACAGGCCCTCCCATCTGTGTTGGCTAATTGAGTCTCGGGTTCCCGAAGCCACCTTTCCCTAGAAGGCAGAGGTGGAGTGGGTAGGGCAGGTTTGGGAAAACTGACCAAAAGGGGGCTCACACCCCTTTGAGTTTTGAAGGCTGGGTTGATTTCCTGTGGTGTTAAAGGCCAGTGACCCAGAATCCAGGCCCCATTCCTCAGGCTCCCTCCTGTGACTCATCCTACTAAATGAAGAATTAAAACAGGCCTTAATTAGGAAATAACAAAAATGACATTTTGCAAGCTTTTAAGTGTATTGTGCCCAGAAGTGTTTTATTTCTTAAAAATAATTTTAACCACCAGGATTTCCTACTTGGAGGGAAAGATCAAGGATGTCCCGGGGTGGTAGGACATGATAGAGAGCTTTCTGCCTTATGGCTCCTGGTGTCCCCAGGTCCCTCCAGAGGCTCTGAGACGGAGGAGGCAGTTAAAGGCCACAAGTGTTCATGAACTTGTGTGTGCACCCCTTCTGCCGCCACAAGAGAAGCTACAGCACAACATGCTCTTTCCCCAACTTATCCCTGTGATCCCTCAGGGGTCAGGATGGATCTGATCACCAGTGTCACCTTTGCACATAGTAGGTGCCTACCACAGGTGCTTTGAAATGAGCCCTGGACATCCCTTCCACAAAGGTACCTCCTCAGTAAATGGCCCTTCTGCCCGCCATGGTGGGGACCCTCTCTTGAGGCTCCAGGATCCTCCAAGGTGAGTCACTGCAGCGAGCAGAGGGGCCTGCTGCTCCAGGAGGCCAGGTGGGCAGGGAGTGGGTCTGGTGGGGACTGGCACCCCAGGCCTACTATGGTGCTAACCAGGGCCCATATCCAGGAATACGTGTACAAGTGCACATGTGCTCTGGCACGTGTATGTGTACATGTGAGCACACTTGTCTACAAGTGCAGTATCTCATCCCACCATCACCTGTTTGCACCCACATGTGCTCCCAGATCATGTGGGTTCTTCCAGGGCCCTTGCAAACCCTGGATTGTCCCTCAGGGTCCCTACAGCTGCTGTCTGTAGTGCCAGCAAGTGCAGGGCAGGTTCTCTATCAATTTGGGCAGACGGGTAAAGGAAAGTCCCAGAGCCCTCAGTGCCTTTTTAGGCTTTAATCTCTTTCTATGCCTTTGTTGTGGGGCATGTCCCCACTCCCAGGCTGGCAAGTCAGGGAGGCTGGACGGGGTAGGGGGCCAGGAGGCTGGTAGGCCTCCCAGCCCCCAGCGAATCTTTACTCTTTCATTAGGCTTTCTCTGGTGTTTTCTCATGACCCTCCTTTTGCAGCTGTTCTGCCATAGCCATCCTCCATGTCTCTGAGTGAGGCTGCCCTTATAGCCTCTGCCTCCAGGCGCATATGTACACATTCACACATGCCCACACCATGCTTGAGGTGCCCACAATCAGGTATGCAAATGCCAAGCCCACGCTCCCAAGCACCCCCTGCACCAGCACAACCAAGGCTGCGGTAATAGCCACAGAGGCCAGCAGCACAAAAGCCTGTCCATTTCACTTACCCCGCACTCCCTCAGCACATGGCAGTATCAAGGACTCCTGAGACCTGGCACTGAACTGGATAAGGGGTTGTGTAGACTCGGTGCCCAGGGGGAGGGTGCACTGTTGGAGAGCTGTAGGGGTGCAGAGCAAGGATTACTGGTTTGAACCTGAGGCTTTCAATACAGAACAGCTAGAACAATATAGACCAGCTGTGGGCTGCAGGGGTGACGGGAGCCACACTTGACTACATCCAGGCACACAAGGCCCGTGGGGGTAGATGCAAGCGGGAATCCTGGTGTGATACCCCCCAGGCGCTCAGAGCCTCCGAGTGTTTCCCCAACCAACCCACATCTGTCCCTGTATGAACGTGCCACAGACTGGGGTGGTGGGGTGAGGGGGGTGAAGTCCCTACAATAAAAACTTGTTGTTTTTGCAGTTCTGGAGACCAGATTCTGAAACTAGGGCATCAGTAGGGCCACCCTCCCTTTGGTAGCTTAAGGGATGGTCCTTCCTGGTCTCTCAGCTCCCCAGGGGTGCTGGCACTTCTTGGCATGCGTGACTTTTAGATGTGTCACTCCAGTCAAATGGTGTCTGCCCCCATGTCTCGGCAATTTCTCTGCCCCCTGTGCCTTTCTGTGTC
The DNA here is from genome assembly GCF_964194135.1 of Talpa europaea. Classification (NCBI taxonomy): domain Eukaryota; kingdom Metazoa; phylum Chordata; class Mammalia; order Eulipotyphla; family Talpidae; genus Talpa; species Talpa europaea. Next base: position 72,440,043 of record NC_140079.1, read on the forward strand.
CACATTCCCCCTTCGTGGCTGCAAGATTTTTAGGTACTTTAAGCATCTCCTCCTGATCCCCTTGTACTTGCAATGTTTCTACCGAATATCCTAGCCTCATCTTCAAGTCACAGCCTCATCTGTCAGGAGACACAGGTGATCTGAGCAGTTTCTACTTGCTGATTCAGGCTCCAGCTGTTCTATATTGACAGCCTCAGGTTCAAACCAGTAATCCTCACTCTGCACCCCTGTAGCTCTCCAACAGCACACCCTCTTCCTGGGCACTGAGTCTATACGCCCCCTTATCCAGCTCAGTGCCGGGTCTGAAGCGTCCCTGATACTGCTGTGTGCTGAGTAAGCCAGCAAATGTGGGGGCCCTGCCAGCCCCCACCGCTTCCCCTGTGAGTTGTACTGACCCAGTGTCATTATAAACACAGTTCACGTAGCTTTTCCTACCCCCTCCCCCCACAACCCTTGCCCTTAGTGTGTGCTGTGGTCATCGCTTTTTCCTGCTGCGGGTTTTGGCTTTGTTCTATTGCAATCTAGTGAATATATGGTGGAAGCACGCCTGGCATCATCACTCGGCCGTCATCTTGCTGGACCCTCGACACTTCTCCTTTTTATGAGGACACAGGCTCATTGGATTAGGACCCACCCTAATGACCTTATTTTCATTTGATCTCTGCAAATAAGGTCATGTTCTGAGATGCTGGGGGTTGGAACTCCAATATATCTTTGCAAGGGATTACAATTCAGTCACAACAATTCCCATCCTGGTTACTTCAGCTGCACTGAACTCAATCTTTCGGTCCTGTTTTCTAAAGGACATTCAGAAATGTCAAGCTGCCAACACGTCTATACCAACTGGACTGTCCCACCTCCTGCTTTTGCTGTCAGCGTGCTCCTCCCCTGCCTCCTGATGGAACACCCCCTCCATCATGACGGAGAAGCAAGCATAAGTAGGAGATCCGGGCCAGGCGGCTCTGCTGCAGGGAGCAATTGATCGGGTTTCCTCCGGGAAGGAGGCCAGTGCCTCCCTTCTCTCTGGCTGGGCTCCCTCCATTTGGCCAGATCCTGCGGTTCAGATGCACAGGAGTAAGTCAGGCTGTGGCCTCTATTCACAGTCACCCTGACCCCCACACTGGCTCCCAGCACACTGGTCTAGGAACTTCCTCTGGTGGGCTTTAATGTCTCAAGGGGAAGGTTCAGACCTCAGAGTCTTGGAGGGAAGATCAAGGGTGTCCAGAGAAATTACTTCGATGGGGCTGCTTGTGGACTTGAGCCCACCCCACCCCCACCCCCAGAATGCAGAGGTTCTCCAGTCTCCTGGGCTCAGTTAAGACACCAATTAGTATGGGAGGTGGGACAGCTGGTAGGGGGCCCATCCTAAGACCTCAAAGGTCATCTCCTCCACTATTTCCTTCTAGGACATTGTATATCCCCAATAATTTTTGGCAAAACTAACCCCCTTGTGGTGCTAGCCTCCCACTTCTGCCACTCATACCTCATCCAGTGGGGCATCGGGACACTCTGATTTCATCCAAAATTAGGGAGCTCACTACTGTCCAATCATGGAAGCTGCTGACTTTATGCACCCTGCCAGGTCCCAGCAGGCTCTGAGGGTCTGGGTAACTGCTTCCTGCCTCAGACAGGGGTCTCCTCGGGCCAGCCCCTCTTGGTCCTTGGCAAGTCTCAGGGCAACCTATGATGAGTCCACCTCTGAGGCCTCCTGGCGGGGATGCTTGGTCTTTGTCCCAGTGCTGCCCACACCCATGGTTCCTACCACCAACCTCATTGCCTGACCTGGATCTCTGCAAAGTCCCCCCACTCTCCTGGTCATGCAGCAGCGAGCACCACTATTGGAGCTGAGTTCTCGGGTGTCTGGGTTCCACAGGCAGCAGCCCCAGACAGGCTATGATGGACTCCAGCAGGGCGGGGACCCAGCTTTATGACAGACTGTCAAGTGGGCAGCAGATAAACCACCTACCCAGTGTGACAGAAGCCAGATATAAAAAGCCTCCAAGGCGCCTTTTTATTGACTAGAAATCTTGTGCTTCATGTCCCATTATCTCCCTGGCTAACACGTTGCACACCACAAAGTTGAGAGAACTCAGTGTCCTGGCCTGCAGGGGACGTAGCAGCTCAACCAGCCTGTCCCATCCCCAGGTCTCTGGGACGATGCAGCCTGGGGGCCTCCCAGCTCATCAGTGCCCCCGCCTGGAACCTGTCTGACTCGGTGGGTCCCTATCACCACCATGCATTTTCTCTTCTCTTCTTGTTAGAGGTCCTACAGATATGATGGCACTTCACAGAGGCCACAGCTACCCAGGGACTTGACAAAAGCCCAACTAGGGACAGCAGCAGGGATGCTCTTGGGTCATCCACCAGGTAGCAGCTCATATAAGCCACACAGGCACTGGGTGACAAGGCACTTTATAGTCCATTTAACAGATGGAACTATGAAGCCCAGAGACAAAAAGAGACTCACCCAGCATCCTTGCAAGTTGAAGGCAGTGCTGGACCTGGGACCAGGTCTGTAGGACCCCAGAACCTCCATGAGCCCCCACCAGATCAAGCAAGTTTCCTGAACACCTACAAATGTGAATGAAGAAGGCTGTGCACCTCAATACAGAATATCACCCATGAGCATCAACTTGCCACAGTACCCCAAGGAAGACACCCAAGGCCCTTCCAAGGCCAAAGGCCTGGGTCTGTGGGCTGGACAAGGAAGACATGATTGAGCCCAGGCTTGAGGGCAGCAGACATGGGGACTCAAGAGGGGCTTCTGAGTAGCCTCAGTCCTGAACTGAGTCCTGGTGTCTTGCTGCCTGCTTATAACCAGGACAGGCCCTCTAAGTCTGTCCCTGCCCTAGTCCCTCTGCCCAGTCTCCTTGGGCAGGTGGCAGCTGTACACTTGCCTAGCCCAGCACTGCAGGGACCAACTGAGCCAGAAATGTCTGTGGCCTCCAAGGAAGCCAGGAAGAAAGGCACATTGGGCTAAATGAAGGGCTGCTTCTTCCTTCCAGAATAGCTGGGACCAAGGTTGGTCCAACAAGCCTGAGGCTTGGGAGCCAATCACAGTATGCAGAGCCAGTCATTAATAAAAATAGGTAATGATAGACCATCTGTCCCAGCCTGTGTTCCGTGGTGGGGCCATGCCGAGCCCTCATTAGGCATTCCTCTGCCGTGTCCCCACAGATGTTGGCGGTGGCCATGTGGGTCCCATGGGAAGACAGGGTTGAACAAATTTAGGCAAATAGCATGGATCAGGCTGGGTCTGAGCTAAGGGGCTCATGTGGGGTCAGCCAGAGCAAGACTCACCACACAAGAGACCTCTGCCTGTCCTCCACATGGGAAGGTGACCTGGCATAGGCTGTGAGCAAGATGGGACTGGCCCTCACTTGCTCCCTGTGTGACCTTGGGCAGGCGCTGAACAGCCTCTGCGCCTCTACTCCCACACCCCTATGTGGCCAGGGCAGAGCCCCAAGGACAGAGTATGAGTCTGGGAGTGTAGGCATGAGGAAGTCAGACACCCAGGACCTTTCCTTTGCTCACCTGCTAGAACTCAGGTAGCAGGGAGGTGACTCCTTATAGAACCCCTGGAGTGGGAGGGCCAGGCAAAGCTCCCAGGGCACTGTCAGCTGGACAGCAAGACTCAGGAGGGAGGGGCCTGCCGAGGGAAGCCCAGTGCATTGAAACTCTCCAGAAGGTCCTGGGCAAGCTCAAGCTTATCCTTGATGATTCTAGCCAATCCATATGCTCCTAGTGGGCACCCTTCCTCACAAGGATTGCAGGTTCAGGGCTACCCCAAAGGTGGGTTCACCTGGTGGGAGGTGAACCCCTGGAAAATGGTAGGGGCCCAGAATTCCCACAGCTTGCAGATCAGTGAGTCAGATGAACTAAAGGAGGATCAAAGAAGTTGGCGTCCTGCACAAGCAGTGCCCAGGGCAGAGGAACAGCCACAGCAGCCGTGAACCAATTGAGGGCTTCTCTTGAACACTAGGGATGTGGACAGGGGCCTGGGGAAAGGGAGCGCAGGGTTTCACCTCCTGGGATCTTGGAAAACCAAGCTCAGCATTTGTGTCACTGTGACCAAGCTGGGTCCCAGCAATATAATAGCCAAATACTTTCAGAATGGGACTTCCTGTGCCTGGAGAAGGCCAGCACAGAGGGACACTGAGGCTCAGAGCTGAGCCAGCTACCCAAGGTCATGGCTTCCATGAGCACAGGAGCCTGATTCCCCCTGGCAGTCCCAGTTCACCCTGACCCCACAGACCAAGGTCTTCCCATGTCCCTCTTCACAGAGCTTTCCAAGTCCAAATATTCCTTCCATTGTGCCCGAAGCCCTGTACCCCCTCCTGTTTGTGCCCTGGGCCGCTCTCCAACTAACTGGTCTCCAGAGCCACTGTCTGAGCAGTCCCTGGTCACAGGCCCAGAGGGCATATGGACACCTAACCCTAGGCTTCTCTGGTTACTCATCCTAAGTAGTTGAAATCTGGCCTGGCGCACCCTCAGAAACCTGAGCTGCCCTGCTTTGTCCCAGCACAATGGAACAGTCAGAAAGAGGAATCAGAGAGGGTTTGTGTGTTCCTGGGGCCCAATCAGCCTGGCTGAACCCTCTCTGGCCAAAAGGTCAGAAAGCAGTCTAAGGCCCAGAGAAGGTCTAGCCCTTAGGGAGTGGAACCCGAGCTGAGATGGCAGCCTGGACTTCCTGAACCCCTGGCCTGGGAACTTTCCCATCTGGGGGTCTCCTTGAGCAGAGGGACTCTGAAGGGCAGCCAGGAGAGTGAATGGAGGGGAAGCCACAGCAGACAGGGGTCACCAAGAGAAGCGGGTGTAGGGAGTTTGAAGACTATGGAGGTACCCAAGGGCAAGGGGATAGGGAGAAGGTGCTGTCATTTCCATGAATATTCATGAAGCACTATGAATATTCATAGCAATCTCTTTCTCTGATAAGAGAGGAGCTGGGCCGTGCAAGAGAACTAGTCACTGACCCCTGGGCCTACCTCAGATCAGACCCTGTGATAGTGATCCTGGGTCCCAGCAGGGTCCCCTGCAGATCGCCAGTGAGCAGGGGCTAGTGAAGACAGGCAGAGGTGAGGGGGACAGACAGACCCTTTCTGCAATGGATAGGGGTCCAGAGTCTGGCTGTTCATGGATGCCTCAAGATGGGTCTGGCTTCCCTGGTCATAGGCAGGCAACTTCAGACTTGCTGGGGAGAAGCTGCCAGTGCTAGAAATAAGATCCCTGTAGTAGAGATAATGTTCAGCCAGGGTGAGAGGAAGCCCAGAAAATGAAAGCTAAGGAGGCTCAGAGAAGGTCAGTGGCTTGTCCATGGGGAAGCCAGGGCTCCAGTGTGTGTGTGAATGTGGGCAGGGGCTCTGGTCCTCAAGAAGGCAACCACAGCTGAGCTAGTTTCTACCCTAGGACAGGGGTGTGACAATTCCCGGTAATAGGTCCTCTGCTAGTATTTGTTGAATGAATGAATGATCCACAACGCATCTTTGTCTATTTAAAGGTGGAAAAACTGAGTCGCAGAACTGAGCATGTGGCTTTTGTTGCTAATGCCTGCAGGTTAGAAAGGGATCTTAGTGGAGTCAGGAAACGTCTGTTCGGGATTCCGAGGGCTCATTAGGAGCCCGGCAGTCCTCATAGGCCTGGGGTGGGGTCTGGCTGGCCATCCCCTCTACTCTGAGAGCAGGTGTGCAGGTGATACTCACCTGAGGAGAAAACAGAAAAGCTCCAAAGACCAGAGGTTGCGAACTGAGGGTGGCAGGGCTGGGTTGAGCGGGGCAGGGAAGAGACAGCAGGGTCCGGAGGCCAGAGGGAGCCTGTGGTCCTGGAGCAAATCTGAGATGAAGCCCAGGGCCTGTGTGGGTGACAAAGCAGACAGAAACTGCCCTGATAAGAAATCAAATGAGAAGGCTGACAGTTAGTGAGGTAGAAAAATAATCATAAATGATGGCTTTTATTAAAAAATATATCACTGGGAAAATGTATGCTCATTCCAGCAGCCCAAAAAGAGCCCAAAATGTAATAAGAGGGAAGAGGGGATGGGGAATGGGAATTTCGAATCATGAAAGTGGCCCATGGTGTGTGGTATCTGCTGGGAGTCCGCAGTCCCACGGGAGGGAGGGAGCGGGAGGAGGGAGGGAGGTGTCACTGTTGTGTGAAGTGATAAACATTATTCTGCAACCGAAATAGCAAGAGCAGTGGCAGGAAGAGGGACAGATAATCTATCAGGGAACCATGATAGATGTTCCTGCTGCAGCCAAGGAGGCCGGGCGGCCCGGGCCAGGCGGAGTGGGAGCCTGCTTCCCATAAGGCTGGGTGGGCTGCTCCGCCTGGAGGCAGGGGCTGGCCTGGGAGTCATTCAGTGTCTGTGCCAAAAAGGTTTTGGGGCTCATGGAATCTGCTAAGGATCCCAGAAGGGAAACTGAGGCCCAGAGAGGATAGAGTTGGCCCCCAAAGTCACACAGCAAGCCAGTTTGGGCATGAGGGTGGAACCCTGATGTCCCTGGGGGCAGGGATGGTGGGCAAGGAGCAGCTCCTGCTGCTCTCCAAACAGGAGGGAAACTGCTGTGGCTGGACTTTCATGTGTGTGTGCCTGGGTGCATGCATGCGTGATGCCCCACTATGGGTTCCCTGCATGGCAGCAGTGGAAAGAGGGCGTGGGCCAGGGTCCTGCTAAGGTGGAAGGGCAGGTGCAGGAGCCTGGCTGACAGCTTCACCAGAGCCACAGCTTGGATCTCTGCTGGGAAAATGGAGAACAGAACCAGCTTCTCAGGGGGTCACAAGGACATGATGGAACTGCCTGCTGAGCCCTGGTCTCAGATTCCCTTGCAGGGGGAAGCTGTGCTCATCTGGATCCCCACCCCCAGAGAAGGCACTCCCACTTGAATTGTCCTGGGCAGGTATGGCCCTTTCCAAAAAGAGGTGCCTCTCCAACTGGATAGGTGAGGGCAGGACTGGGGAGACAAGAAGGCTGCAGGGCAGCTCCCCAACCCCCACCAACCCCAGTCAGGTTGTGGGACTCCAAATTCAGGCTCCTAAGGGGGCTCGGGTATTCACGAAGCTCCATAATCTTCACTCTGTAGGGTCTGAGGCTACTGGGAGCACAGAACCTGGAGGGAGGAGCCTGTTGGTCCTGATGAAAGGGGAGTTGGGACCCTGACTATCCCAGTACATCTCCCAGGTGTTTTGCAAGGAAGGGGAGCAGGAAAAAGGGCACGTGGCTAGCTGAGAGTCTGAGTGGGGGTTTTGGTTTCTTGAACAGAGAATGTTGGGGTGGGTTCCACAGGGATGAGTTTTCCTCTGAAACTGGTCAAAGGCTTTCCTGGGCTCAGGGACAGCCAATGGGAGGAGGGAGAACATCAGAGCCAGTCGCAGGGACCAGTAGCACCAGTAAAAGAATCCAGGGGCAGCCACCTATGAGGGCCACAAAGCCCGGATGCCGGGGCTCCAGGGAGTCCCTTGCTGACAACAAAATATTATGATCAAGCCATTAGCTATGGGAGGCCTGGGCCTCTCATCCCAAGCACTGGAGCCCTGTTCTTCTGCAGGAATTTCTCATCAGATGCAATTCAGAGGGGGAGCACAGTCTCTTTAAACCTGGAGATGCCCAGGACCCGAGCCCAGAATCCAGAATCCCCTAGCCAGTCCCTAGCCTGGCCCTCATTCATCTACCCAGATAAGCCCCAGTGAGCCAAGGTAGTAATAGGGATGGAGGAGGAAATTTGGCCTGAGACCGGGAAGGGCTTTGTTATCTTGCTCAGAGATCTAGGCAGGCATAGACAGCCCCAAAATCAGGTCCTCTCACCCTCCTTCCCTAGCAGCTTCTCCCCCAACCTTTACCCCCCCCACCAGACCAGGATAGTTCTGGATTCAGGATCCCCAGCCTCCCAGCTAGCTCCCCCTGTTCCTGTCCCCCTTCGATGTGACACCAGAGCCCTCCCCATCCCTAACATTTCCCGAGGGCCAATTAAGATGTCTGGAGTTGATTAGACTCTGACACTGATGAACCCAGAGGTAATTAGTGAAAGAAAAAAAGTTTTGATTAGTCCTCAGCATAATTCTCTCCAATTATTCAAAGTTCATGCCTGCAGGGGGTGGAATATCTCCAGGAATATTTATTTATATCCCGATTTTTTCATCAACTTTGTGAATCTAGTTAATCATCAGGCCCGAACTTGTTAACTTAGAGACTCATGCAGAGGGGCTGGGCCACTCTCATCCCCTGGAAGATGACCCAGGGTCTGCACCCCAGCTTGTGGGGGGTGTTGTCATCTTCTCACCCGCGGGATGCAGGGTCTCTGGCATGCCCTTTCTATAGGATGAAAGTAAGAGGAGCAACTCCTTGTCCCAGCCCCACGGGAGAGTGCTGTCCTCGAGGGGATCCCAGCCTGGAGCTGACCCTCTGGCCAGAGGCTGATTTGGGGTTTTGCCCTCAGGTCCATCAGGCTGTGCCTACCCCTTCCTGCTCTGCCCAGGGGCCACTCCTCTCCCCATAGCCCACAGGAACATTCAGACACTCCACTGGGACTTTGCAAGGCTATGATCCCCCCGAGTGCTCACATGATTAGTGTAGGGTAAGTGAAAAAGTATCAGGCTTTTCTGCCCTCCCGCCATCAGGACAGATGACGGATGATGGATCCTTGTGGTCCTCAATGCATGCCTGATGGCGGGCACCTGGAGTAGGCTGTGGGCGTATGTAGATGGGATTCACCTGGGCTAAGGCTGTGCTTTTAAGGGCAGCATCACGGGGACACCAGGAGAACGAACGGAAGAGCCAGAGAGAGAAGCAGAGACCACCAGAGAACGCCGGAGAGCCCAGATAGGGTGAAGACTTGCTGGGGGCTGGGAGGCCTGCCAGGCTCCCGGCCCCCCAGCACCCCTGCCTGCTGTGTACCCAGTAAAATCCCAATAAAAGCCTGAAAAGCCACCGAGGGCTCCAGGACTCCTCCTTCACCCATCTGCTCGGATCATAGAGATCCTGCGCTGTCCCTTCCTGCCCATTACAATTAGCAAGACTCCTACCTGAGGCCCAGGCCCAGATTTGTTCCTTTAGCAAGGCTTCATGTTTGTAACAACAGGGAAAACTGCTGGACAAAGGTGACAGAGGTGTTTTGGGGCCCTGTTCCCTGCAGTTACTGCTGAGTGCACGGGCAAGACAGTTTCCACTTCCAGTCTCATATCTGAAAGAGGCAGGGTCCCAGGAGACCCTGGTGTTATCGGAAAGCCCAGGTATGGGGACACCCTGGCTAGTCCAACTCACAGCATTAGTGGCTCTGCTTGAAGAGTAATCACTTGGTTATGGCCCATGTTATTCCATTTCTCAGCCCAGGCCTCTGGGGATTGGACAGGCATGGAAGGAGGGAGGGAGGGAGAGAGTCTGTTAATGAAAGGGGAAACCGAAGATCAAGAAAAGGGTTTTCCTTTCAGAAATGTGCTGCAGCCTCTAATAAAAATGGACAAAGCCCTCTCAGGACCACAGACCACTTCCCCTAGGCCCCAGCCCTTCTCCTCCCCCTGCACACTTTCCAAATGAACAAGCTCTTGGCCATGCCAGAACAGGGAAAACCAATACAGTGGTCCTCAAACACTTTCACCCTCAGAGGCCCCTGGACCAGACCACAGATCTAGCCCAGCATGCTTGGTTGGATGCAGGCTAAATCAGGGTCCTTCCTGCTTGTGGTGGTTGGGGTCAATGCCTGAGCAGACTACAATTCCAAAAATGGCTGAGACACATTTTTCCTGTGCCACATACCCATCTAGAAGCTGCCATGTCCAGGTCAAGAGGGGCAGCCGAGGGCCAGCCTTGGAGGTCTCTGTCCATGTGGATTAGTGATGTGATGCCAGAGGACTTCTGCAGCTAGGTGACAAGTGGCAATATGACTGCCACTTGGCTCCCTTGGGGACACCTGGGAACCCAGACCCCCTAGTCTGCAGAAGCCCAGGACACATGGAGAGGCGCAGAGTCAGGCCCAACTTGAGTGCACCATCTGGAGGGAGCCCCTTCAGCCCCAATAAGCTGCCCCAGAAAAAGCCTCAGGAAGCAGACAGTCCAGACCCAGGCCATCACTTCTCAAGGTGTACATTCAAGAGTAGAAGAAATGATTGTTGTTTGAAGCCACCAAGTTTGGGTATGTTGTTAGCAACAGACAAGTGGAGCAATGGGAAAACTTTTTGAACAGGACGGAGCTTGGCTCACAAGCTCTGCTCCAGCACCCCACTCCACCCCCGCCCCGCCCTCTGTCCCAGCCCCAGGCCTGGGTGGCTTGGGGATAAGGGAGACTAGGCTCCTTTACTCAAAGCCAGGGGGAGTTCCTGTCCTCACCGGAACTGAGGGATCCAATTTTCAGATAACCCCCCTTCCTTTCTCCCTCCCTTTCTCCCGCCTTCCTCCTCTTCCTCTCCTCAGCACTGTCCAGGCCGCCCAGAAAAGAGTAGCCTCAACATCAGATGACTCTTTTTGGATTAATTTAGCCCAAGCCAGCATGGGTTCTTAGGCGGGTGTTCCTAGTGACCGGTTAATGGTGAGCTTGTTGGCTGGGCGGTGCAGGGAGGGGTATTCGCTGCCAGTCTGCCCGGCAATGCTGCCCTTACCAGCCAAGAAGGAACTTGGGTACAACCCCAGTCCCCTAAGACGAAAGCTCAGCAGCAGGATGTGACCCCACCCAGAGCGAGGGGGAAAGGCGACTTGGTGCCCACAGTAGTCAGCAGCTGAGCCACTGGATCCACTTGTGACACTGACCCGCAGCCTACCCCTGTCAGCACTTGGCCCCCTCAGCCTCAGTTTCCCCATCAGCACACTGAAGCGACTGGGTGAACTGAAGGCAACACAAGGGGGCATAATTGCAGAAATGCCAATTATTCGGGGTTCCCCATGGAGGTGGCATCCACGGGTGAAATGAATCATCCCGACACTCAGAGAGGCAGACCCCAGTTCTGCCTGTCCACAAATAGCAGCTGGGAGCGTCAGGCATGAGGCTGCATGCGGCCAGCCTCTCACCTGTCTTGGGTGAGGAGCTAAGAGTGGGCATTGGGTCTTAGGGCAGACGTGTGTCTCAGACAGGATCTGTGTCCTCGCCGACACTCACTGCGTTCAGCCTTCTACTGCGGCCATTGTAATAGATAAAATGTGGTCTTTGTGGTTTTAATTTGCATTTTCCTTATCATCTTTTTGTCTGCTAATTGCCCGTATCTCCTTTAGTGAAGTGCCTGTTTAAACGTATGGCCCATGTTAAAAATCAGGTTCCTTCATCCTCTCATTGTAAAGTTACAAAAGACCTCTCCATGACCTGAATATAAGTCCTTTGTCAGATATGTGTTGTACAAGTAATTTCTCCCCATCTGTGACTTGCCTTAAGTTTGGCAAGCATTTTTTGAAGTTTGTCAAAGCATAAATTATAAAAGAAAATTCCATAAAGTAGACTTTATCAAAATTTAAAATGCTTTTAAAATTTTTAAATGCTTGCCCTTCAAAAGACACTGCTGTGGCCATTTGAAAGATAGGAATAGTGAGACTCAGGGCTGAAGCATCTTGTTTTTCCTGGATGACTCCTGGATAATTCTATGCAGGTGTCTCCCTCTCCCTGCTCAGCTCTTGGCATCAAGGCAGCTGATTCAAATCAGATTATCAGCCCCCATTGGCTGCTGAAAGGTGGGAGGCCACGCAGTGGCCCAATGACACACACCTGCAGGGTGCTGTGCCCAGGGAGGCTCTGAGGCTTGGAAAGTGAGTATGCACCCAGGCCCCACATCAGAGGCTTGGGGGTGGAGATCCCAGGAAAGCAAGAGAAGGGAGGGGGCACAGCCCATGAAGCAGCAGGTAGAAGCCTCAGGAGAGGGCTCTGGCCAGAAACAAGCCGTCTGGCACACCTTTGGGACCAGAATGGAGGGCTACTCACCAAGCCCCTCATAGGATGTCAACAGGCTTTTGCCTCAGCACCAAGGTTAGACTGGGACACAGGGAGTCAGACCCTCAGGAATCATCTGCCCTGGTCCATGAATGGCCTGAGGTAAGAGGCCCCCTCCTCAAGGGGTTTTTGATCAAGGTAACCTAAAACCATCATCACCCACAGTGCTAGGGGGCTTCTCAGGTCCACGCACACCTGACCCTCAGGGTTTCAGCCTCCAATAGGCCTCCCTGCCTCCAGCCTCCCCATAGGGACTGGCCACAGTCCCACCCCTGCCCCCACATGCCCAAACCTGGATGGCCCCTGACTGCATGTGCCCTCTGGGGGCTGAGCCTTGGGCTAGGTGCTGGGGGAAAAAGCAGGGCACAATGGAGATGCAGATTCCAATGACAAGTATCTCAGCAGAGTGCCCAGACCCTCCATGACCCTTCTTGTTGCATCTCAGGTTCCCTGCCTGCCCCAGGCATGCCTTATGATGATCCAACCCTGCCCACTCCCAATTGCAGCCGCGCAAGACCCTGAGCCAGGGCCTCCAGCAAAGCCACATCCAGCAAAGCCACATCCAAACTATTCACCCCTGAATTATGTGAGATGAGATATGTTGGTTTTTCATTATACTTGGGGGCAATTTATAACAAAGCCATAAACAATGAGACCATTTACTTTTTGAACCAAAATAAAATAATAAAGTATCTTAGCAGGAGCTGTCTAGTTAGGAGCTCCTCTCCTCTGGGGGCCACAGAGGAGGGGGTGGGGAGCTCCTATGAAGAGGAGGAACAAGTATATGTTTTGTGCACTGATATTCCCCAAACTTAGCTGGGCTTTCCATCAGCCACTTCCATGAAGCTTCACCCAGGCAGGGGCCAGATGAGGGGCTCAGATGCCCCCACTCTGCCTCCCCCGCAGCCCAATTATTGCCCCCTTTCAGGCAGGAAAAAGGCCCTCCTGCAGTTTCCCCCTTTACTGGCTTATCCGAATAAAGTCTATGTTCTCACTCACAAATCCTTTCTCTTTCAAAAAGCCCTGCTCTTGCAAAAGAAATCCTCTACGCTTTCAGAATCTTATTGCCTCTGCTGCGAGTTTTTAAAAATTCATCCAGAAAGTCAATTGATTTCTTTGTCCTTAGCTGTGTCTCCCTCCCCCTGAGGCAGCCAGGGCCCCAATTTAATGGGCAGAGGCCACAGAGCAACAAGAAAGCTGTGGAAAAGATAAAAACCTCTGTTATTAACTCCAAACTCTCTGGTGTCACAACCAGACCCAGGCTGTTTGGGGACCAAGGCAAACCCCAGGAATTGTGGTGGTGGTAGTGGTGGTGGTGGTGGAGCCTGCACAGACAGGAAAAGGGTCAGCTGCCCCAACAGCACCTCCTCACCCTGGAGGCCACTCTCTGGGATGGCAGCCCCGCCAATCCAGCCTGGCCAGGGACACAGCCCTTGGCGTGCACAGGTGTCATGGGAGAAGTAGGCACCGAGCACTGACAGGGAGGTCAGAGCAGGGCTCCCAAATCCCACACTGCAATGATAGCAGCTCCAAGACTTCAGACACTGTCGGCTTGGACCCCACCCTAGGGTAAGAGAAGCTGAGGGTCCCCGAGGCCCCTGTCCTGCCCCCTCTGGGTAGTGGCAAGATGGGTAGAAGATGGAAGCATGTGGGTAAAGAATGGATAAATTGATGGATAGATGACTAGGTGAAGGGTGGGTGGAAGGATGAGTGACTGGTGGATGCACGATACATGGGTGGACGCAGGGATGGGTGGATGGATGGGTGACTAGATGGATCGGAAGGATGGATGTATGGATGCATAAATCTATGGTTGGGTGGGTGAGAACTCACAGCATTAGACGTCCCTACTAGCCTTAGGGAAAACCTGTCTGTGAAACAACCCCATTGAACTCTTTGTAAACTACAGAGAAAAAGTGATGATTCCTGACACAACGCATTCAGCGGGCAATGTGAGGGGCCTGATGTTTCTGTATGAGGAATGACAAATGTGTGGGTAGATTCAGAGAGTGGACATGGTGGTGAAGGAACCACATCAGGAAAATCAGAAGCTCCTAGAAAGATCAGCCTGCAGGAGAGAAAGGAATATAAACCACAACAGCCAACTATCAAAGATCAATGCAAGCCTGTGCCAGGTTTTGTTTTATTTTAGAAATTGACAAGTCATTTTTAAAATTCATATGGAATGCAAAGGACCCAGAAGAGCCAAAAAGGCTGAAAAAAGACCAAAGTTGGAGCACTAACAACTTGGTTTCAAGACAGATTATAAAACTAAAGTGGTCCAAACATTTTGGTATCGGTACAAAGGAAGAGAACAGGGTTCAGCAATAGAGGCACACATACATATACAAACAGTGATTTTTGATGAAGAGACAAAGGCAATTTAGTGGAGAAAGATAGTCTTTTCCCTCAATGGAACATTTGGATATCTATGTGTGTAAAAAAAAAAGGCTCTTTGGTCTATACTTTACACTCCAAAATTTAAAGATTTATTTATTTATTTATGCATACAAGAGCTGGGGCACAGGCCAGAGATGCGGTGGGTGTGAGGATTCACCAGAGACAGAGTGGGGAACAGAACAGGTTGAATGACTGAAACACAATGCTGAGGGGAGCAGTGGGCGAGACAGGAGAGGTCTGCCTCACCATGTAGGTTGCTCCCTGGCCAGCCAGGGATCAAACTCATGCTGCAGAGGCTGCGGATTGCTTCATAGTGCAGTGCTTAACCCCTTGCACAATCAGGGAGGCCCCTACACTCCACAATTTAATTTGAAATGGATCATTAATTTAAATATAAAGCCTAGAATTATAAACTTCTAGAAGAAAACAGGAGATCTTCGTGACCTTTTCTTAGGTAAGAATATGACATCAGAAACATGATCCATAAAACATAATAAACCAGACATCATCAAAACTAAAAAACTTCCTGCTCTACAAAGCGAATGAAAGGACTCACAGATTAGGAAAAATTGTTTGTAAACTATATATCTGGTAAAGGATTTACATCTAGAATATACAAAGAATTCCAAATATTCAACACTAAGAAAACAATGGGGCTCCTTGCTCCCTCCAAGTCTCGTGGAGGAGAGACTTGCAGAGACACTTGGAGGAGATGTGGTTGAGAGACCCGTGGGGAGGCTGATGATGGCAGCCCTGATCTTGATGTGGTATCTCCCTTTGTTCCAGCTTTCTGGGACCTGCTTCAGAACCCCTTTCCTATGGGCCTCCAATCATAAGGTGCCTTAGACTTGTGGCAAACTTTCAAGCATCAAGGGCCCCGCTCGGGCCAATCCTGTTGGCTGGATATTTACCCACAAGGGGATGGGTAATTTGGGGTATTTTATTGGGAAACTAGTATCCTTTCTTCTCTCTGTATACACACTAATCCTATTAAAGATCTTCCACACTAAGAGTGTGTCTTTACCTTTGTGTGCACCAATGGCTGCACCCCTTTTAGAGAGTGCAAGTATGAGGATCCTAGGGTACTGCTTGGTCACACGCTAGCACACAGACTGTGACAGACTAAATCTCTTATGTAAGTCACCTGGTTGGTGGTGCTTTGTTAAGGCAGCCTCAGGAGCTAAGGACTCATCCCCCAACCCCCATCCCAGAGCTCCAAGAATTCTCTATCTAACCTGCTGGGACAACCCACTGGTTACCTTGTCTGTGTCCCACACCCCCATGGTGTGAGGGCTGGAGGGGACTCCAGAGACAGTATCTTAGGATGTTTCTGAGTGTCCCCCCCCCCTTGTGCTGGGGTGATTGTCCTTCCAGGGACCCCACTGGTTGCTCAATCTGAAGCAGGTTCTCATTCTTCTAGCTCCCATGTGGCTTTGAGTCCCAGGCCCTTGGTGGCCCCTTGCTGGGCAGCCCTTGCCCTATAGGTGGACTTCAAGGCTGTTTCCACCCCCATCTCACTTTTTAGGAGAGGAATTAGGGAGGCCAAAATGCAGGCCCAGGTCACAAGGACAGAGCAGGCTGAGCTGGCAGGGCAACTGGCCTTCTGATTTGGGGCCCTCTGCTCTGCCTGTTTCCCCCTCCCCAAAGGCCCACTCCTCAAACGAGGGCTTTGCAAACATAGTAGAGTCATGAGAAGGTTTGTGGGGCGAAGGAAGCTTGTTCTGCAGAACTCACAACAGAATCTGAATATTGCTCAGCCCTCCTGAAAGTCTCCTTTTGCCTTGAATAGTGTGGTATTCCACTAATCCTGCCCCCAACCTCTCACCCCCACCAGACATTCCCGCCACCTCCAGTTATATGTGCTCCTTGCTCCCTCCAGCATCCTCCCCAAGGGCTTCCCCAAATTCAGATTTCCCTGTTTATGACCAGTAGGTGCTGAGCAGACCAAGATCCGGAGGGGGGTGGAAGTACTAAGCAGAGGGGGAAGATGAATGTGGCATTAGTGGGCCTGGGGGATCAGCAAACGAGAAGGAAACACTAAATGAGATCCCTCCCTTGTAGCGTTACCAAATTCATCCCAGATGGGTTAGAGACCTGAATTTGAAAAGCAAACTTTTTAATGATCTCTGGACTCAGAAAGATTTCTTAACCAAACACAAAAGGCACAAAACACGAAGGGAGAGATTGATAAATCCAACTCGCGCAAAATTAGAAAGCGCTGTAAGACAAAGCACAACATAAACAAAGCAATAAGACGGGTCACAGACAGGAAAAGATATTTGCAACCCACATAACCAAAGAAGGATTAATACTCAGAATATGTGGAGGACTCCTGCAAGTCAATAAAAAAGATAAACAATCAGCGCCCTGGCAATGGGTAGAAACAGCTTGTCCCGGGAGAGGAAGCGCGGTGGCTCATAAGAAGAGCTCTCTACCAGGTCATAATGGGCAAAATGCAAATGAAAAACTCGTTGAGATGCCATTTCACCACTGCCAGATGGGAAAAAGTCTGATAGAGTGGAGTATTGGTGAGGGTCTGAAGCAACAGGAACTCTCCCACTGATGGAGAGCAAATTGGGGCAATCATTCTGGAAAGCTGTCTGGCAGTTTCTTCCACAGTTACATACATGCCTCCCCGGAGCCCAGCAACTGCACTCCTGCCCATCCACCTAAGGAAACCCTGGCACATGTATCTTGGAGAAAGCTAATGAGAGCTCAGTGCTGCGTGGTCCATGAGAGTGAAAAAAGGAAAGAGCATCCAGTGCATTTCAAGGGAAATGATGAACGTGTGTGTGCTGAACACTAAACCCCATAAATACACAGTCATGGGATACCACTTCCCTCTTCAACATGGAGGCATCTCAGAAGGTTAATATTGAGCAAAACGGCTAGTTGCTGAATGTCACGGGCAGCCACAGACCACTTAGATAGAGCTAAAAAATGAATGCTGTGAGTTGTTTGGATATAAGCATATGTTGTAAATACATGAAAACACTGTGGGGAGAAAAGTGAGTGGGGCTGATACACATGGAGACAAAATTTGAAAGGAAGTGATTAGAATATTTCATCTGTGCAGTCTAGGTGATGGTATCTAGTTATTGTGCTTCTTAGCCTGCTTCAGAGTGTTCTTGATTGTTTCAAGACAACTAGACCCTGGACCCTGCCATGGCCTCATGTCCAGACTGGCCAGCCAGGCAGAGCAAGCTCCCATGACCAACCAGGGCAGCCCCAGCCCAGGGTCAGCCCCAGACCTACCTCACCCAAAGTAAGTCAAATGAGAAGGGTCACCTTCAAGACAGTAAACAGGGAGTTGGTCCCTGCAAAATGGGGGAGTTGGATGTCAGCACAGCCGCTGGAGCCACAATCCAGGGCTCATCTGAGCCAGGAGCAGGAATACAAGTCCACAAGAGGGAGACTATACGGCACCCACATGTGCATTTGGGACTTGGGAGTTTGTAGTGGGGAGGTAGTTTCTGGCATCTGCCCCACAGTGCCACCTACAGACAGGGGGAGCCACAGAGGCTGGGCATGGGAAACTCAGTCGTCATGGAAGTCGGGATGCAGTTGTTTGCCACAGTGCTGCAGGGCAGTAGGTCACTGAAACCCTGTGAGGGTGCGGGCTCATTTGAGGGGTGTGTGTGTGGGACTGAGCTCGGGTCCAAACCTGGCACTCTGTTCTCTCCACTGCCTCCCACCCTCCCAGCACCTGGGCAAGTGCCCCCAGCACTCTCCCAACTCCTGGTTCTCCAGCCTCTCAGATCAACTGCCCATTCTTTCTATCTACACAAACTGTGTCCTAGACAGAAGCCAATGTTCTCTCCATCTTAGCAGTGCCAACTCACCAGTGGTTCAGTCCAAGACCCTTTGATTGTTCCTTCTTCCCAACCTTCTCTCTCCAATCCAGGAGCAAAACCAATAGCTTCCACCTCCAAAGTAGCCCTTATCCTGTCCGACCCCGCCCCCCCTCCCCCAGTAACTGCTGCCCTCCCCCCTCCAGGTCACTCTTATAGATCTTCCTGCCTGAACTCCTTTCCCTGCCTTCACTCTCCAGTGGGAAGTCCCCTTGACTTTGATAACCTAGGCCATGTCACTCCTCAGCTTAAACTCTGGCACTTCTCAGATCTCCACTGCCTGGCCCATAAGGCACCTCCAAGTCTTACTCTTTCTTCCTCCCCAACCTCAGTCATCTCCCTCTAGTGGTCACACTAGTCACCTGAATTTGTTTCCACCCCAGGACCTTTGCACTTGCTGTTTCTTAAGCCTGGAAACTTCTTCCTTCACATGTATACTTGGGCTTCAAGAAGCCAACTCTGACCATCCCGCTAAAGTCACCTCCTATCTGCAATGTTCTGGATCATCTTCAGAGCACCCATCACTGGAACTATCTGTGTTATTGGTTCCTTTGGTTATTGCCTGTCTCTCCCAACTGGTATACAACAATGCCTGGCACAGAGCACAGACTCAGTGAATGCTGATAAACAAATGAATGAACTCCAATGGTAAAGTTTTAGGGAAAACTGTCACCTTCCTACAACCTCACACCACAGGTAGTCACAGGGCAGGACCACTAATAGCCTGAACTCTGCAAGAATAAAAGTCTCAGTCACCCACCAGTCCAACTGAATCAGGGCCACATTTCTAACAGCCTCATTTTAACTAATCACCTCTGTAAATGCCCTATTTGCAGATGCAGTCATATTCTGAGGTCGTGGTCATGGAGGCTCTGACACATGAATTTGGCCACAACAATGGGACGCAGATGATTGGTTCACGATTAGCATCTGACTAAACTGGAGTAGTTATAGTTCTTCCCTGAGATTTTTTCCAACTAGAGCCTGAGAAAGACAGGCAGATCCTTTCTGGTGGCAGATGGAAAGCTCTGGGGCTTTCAAGTTCCTCCAATCACCCACCCACCCCTAGGTAGAAGAGGCTGTTCAGAATGAGACAGAGTTTCTGAGAGCAGCAGGGATGCGACAGAGTCCTGGTGGCATCCATGCCTTCCTTTTAAGTGCAAAATCCCAGAATCCTGCCTTCCAGCAAATTCCTTTCTGGTCTCTTTCAAATGTGAGTCAGGTTTCTGTTATGTGCAAATCAAGAACCCTGATGACATGGATGGATTGCCTTTACCATGTGAGGAGAGGCACCCTCTGTCATAAAGGGGCCCAAAATAAATGGCCACTTGGTGAAGATGATATAGAAGGAATTCCAATCTGCTTGAAGATTTGGATTAGGTCCTCTGGAGTCAGCCTTGAGGGGCCTCCTTTTCCGCCGCTGTAAAATTCAGGGGTTGACCAGATGGCCCCTCCGGGCCAAGTCTGATGGAAATTAGGAGTTGGAATTGCTTCCCTGCTGAACTTCAATCAGTCTGGTGTGTTACCCCCACCCCCAAGAGGAAAAACGAGCGTGATATACTCTGATCCGGCAGGAGACGAGGCCCTCCACACCACCTTGCTCCAAACCCGCCTTCGTCGTCATGCAATTTAATCCAGCCACCTGCCTGGCAAAGCCCTATTACAGCTTGTCACCACACAGCACCCCCAACCCAGCCCAACTCCTCCAGCACGGACAATTGGCAGAGCCGCTCAAGTGGATCTAAGATGCCCCTAATTGGATTCCTGACGATTTGGAAACTAACAATATGCTCAACTCATCTTTAATTGGCATGGGGCCGCTGGAGATGCCCGAGTAGGCGAACCAGGGGTGGCTCTGATACGGAGCCATCATTAGCATGCCTCAGGGAGCACTCCGCTTTGGGGGCTGCCCTACCCTGCCCAGAGCCATCATTGTCCAGCAGACTGGCTCCACCCACCTCCCCAGTCTTTTCTCCACCAGCTGGGCCTCTTTCTGGGTTCGAAGGGGATCCGGGCCTGCCCCTCACCCTGCAGGCTGGTCAAATTCTTCAGTGCTGAGGGGTCTCACCTTCCTCATTATAGCGTTTGCCTTGCTGGTGAGCTCAGTTATTCTGAAGGGGGCTCCATTAAGTGTTGGAGGAGGGCGGGGCAAGGAGGAAAACCAAGCAGAGCTCCAACAGCACCACCTTCATCCAAGATGCTGCATCTTCCCCTTCTAAGTTCTTCCAGTGCACAGCTCCTGAAGCTTTTCTGCACCTCAGTTTCCTCATATACAAAGTGGGAATGAGATCGCTGGTTCAGTCTTTCCCCCAGGGGCTCGAAGGAAACAACAGTCACTGCTTGGCCAGGGTCACAGAAAGATAAAGATAAAGAAGTGTGTGAGGATCTGGGCCCTGTCATGGCCTCATGTCCAGATTGGCCAGGCAGGCACAGCAAGCTTCCATGACCAACCAGGGCAGCCAGAGTCCAGGAACAGCCCAGCTTGAGGGAATGAAGCCCCCATGAAGAAATACAAGGCTTTGTCTGACAGGATCATATGCCAAGAACAGGAATGCAAGGCATGCTGGGAGCCCAGGGAAAGCAACCAGCACTGTCCAGCTGATTCCAACATAGGATCCATGCACCATGCAGCAGATGCCAGACTGGGGTTCTCCAAGCCTGCCCAGTAGCCCTGCTCTGACCCAACTGGTTTTGCTGGACATGGGGCCCACCTCAATCCAGGGCCCTCTCTATTTCTAGGGATCCATGGCCTGCTTCTCTCACCAATCCCTTCCAGGAAGGCATGAGTGGGCAAAGGGCCGCAGCCCAGGGACGAAGTTACCATGACATCTGAGACAGCTAATTGAACATTTTCTGCCATCAGGAAAACTTCTTGATTCTGGGACATCAGCACCTCTGGGACAACATCATGTGTTGATCAGACATCAACACATACTTCTCCTCCCTTCTTTTACCCCCAGGACCTGGCCGGCAAGTCCTAGAACTTTCGGCACCCACTCCCAGGTCCTCTCACCCTTCTGTGTTCTCCGTCACTAGGGAGTCCACCTTGACCTCAGCTCTAATAACCTCCAGCTTTAGATGATCCCCAAAGGGGGGGGGTGGTCTGTGGATCATTTGGTTACCAGCTCCCCCAGACCTCCTGTAGGCCCCTCAGACTCACATGCCTGGAATGGAACTCCCCGCCTTTCCCTGAAAACGTCCCCTCACTTGATCTTCTCCTTCAGTGAGCCATCTAATTGGTTCATCAAACCAGAACCCTAAAAATCATTCCTAGAGCCCATCTTCTTCCTACCACTGCCAATCCTACTAAATCCTGACAATTTGAATTTCTGTCTGTCTCTGGATGCCACTGCCCTTTCACCCCACTGCCATTTCAACTTGGCCAGGATAAATTGGGTGTTGGCATGTTCTTGGGGCTCCAGTCCCCCCGCCAAACCATGTGGTCATGTGGGCTCATTCATGGTGTTCAGGCCTTCCTCAGCAAGTGACCACTCTGTCCACTGAAGAGTCTGTTCTCCTGTCACAGTGACACTTCAGCCTGGCACATGACTCCATCTTTTCTAAGATTTCTCTTCCAGAGACAAAGTTCACTCTTGCCTGTCAGGTCATGATGCCTGAAGGATGTGAAGTGGAATCTTCTGGTGGCCATTGTCACAGCCACAAGGAGGAAACTCATCCTCAGGGAGAGAAGGACCTCGAGAGGGAGGGAAAGACAGAGGCTGCCCTTGGGTGTGCCAAGGCACATCCGGTGTCCTGGATTTCCAGCTGGGTGACTACTAGATTCCCTTTGCCACTAGACTCTGGGCTTTCAAGTCCTTTTCAAGTGTCACAGCCTCCTGACTCACCTCCCGGTCAAGAAATAACCCTTTAGTCTGGTCTCTAGCTGTGTGGTACCAGATTCCTCTAAAGCATAAATCTGATCCTCTCATCCTGCCTGTGACCTCTCCTCCCCAGCTCCCAATGTCTTCAAGGCATAATCCAAACTCCCCAGCATGGCTTACAGCCTTCTCTCTGCCT
This sequence comes from Talpa europaea, assembly GCF_964194135.1. Classification (NCBI taxonomy): domain Eukaryota; kingdom Metazoa; phylum Chordata; class Mammalia; order Eulipotyphla; family Talpidae; genus Talpa; species Talpa europaea. The sequence continues at coordinate 72,462,208 of NC_140079.1, forward strand.
ACCCCTCCAACCACATCTGCCCACTGCTCGCCTCAAGCCAGAGGCTTGAAGGAATCCTAACAGCCCTCCAAGGACTCCTGGCCTTTGAACTTGCCATTCTGTCAGCTTGGAACACCTCTACCCTATCACATGCCATGGCACTGCCAACTACTGGCATTCGTTCTTGACTGCCCAGCACAAGGTAGGTTATAAGCACCTTCCATGCAGGCTCATGGACCCTGGAGAGCCCCTCAGAGGGTTCTATACACTGTAGCATGGCCACCTGTTGGTTTATTTCCTCTGTTAGGTCTGTTCCACTGGGGGCAGAAATCATCCATAAACTCTGCTCCCCTTGCTAGTGGGCTCTTAACAGTCAGAACAGGTGAACAGTCAGAAGAATTCAGACTTCTGGGCCTGAACCCTGGTTCTGCCAGTTCCTGACTGTGTGACCTTGGGCAAGTTGCTGAACTTCTCTGAGCCTGGCTACTCACTCTTCATTTAGGAGTCAACAGCTGATTCAGAGATCGTTTGCAGCACTTACTGAGATGATGCCTTGAAGGTACCCAGTGCTCAACAATGTGCTTGGCATATAATAGGTGCTCAATAAATGTGAAGATGCTGCTGGTGCCACTTCCAGGGGCATCCTTATTTGATTGGGTCTCTCTTATGACCTGGACCAGGTTCCCGTCAAGCCCCAAGCCAGTCCATGCCACCAACAGCCATGCGGGCCAAAAAGCAGGCAGGAAGACTGAGCTAAGGCCTGCAAGTTGCTCCAGGCTCCCAGGCAGGCCTGTTCTCACAATGAACTGGAATTTCTCACCAGAGACCACGTCCCAGCCCTTCTCCGTGTGGTCATTGTTTCAAATTTCTTCCTTTTCTCTATCTGAGTTTTTGTCTTTTGTTGAGTTGCTCTAGCTTTGCCCTTAATAAATCTCATTTTATTCTTCTAATTTACTCAAAGTTGGATAGCTTTAATATCATCTAAATTATTAACCATTCTGTCAGTTTAATGGTATCTGCAAATGTTCGTGGATGGATTTGCCAGTCTCTCCTCCAGGTCAGAAATCAACTCACTTCATTGAGGCAGCCCCCAGCCAGGACCCCAGGGCTCAACAGCTGCAGCCCTGAGGACAGAACGTCACCACTGAGGATGTCTGTTCCAAGTTACCTCTTAATGGAGCAAGGACGGCTGGGCGTGGGAGGAAGGGGGGAGCGGCAGGGAGTGCTCAAGTGTGTTGTGCATGCGTGCATACGTGTGTGTGTGTGCAATTAACTGCTGGACTCACCTGGATTAGAAGAGTAGGGGGCAGCAAGGGAGCTGGGGGATGAGATAAGCTAGTGTGGAGAAGTAAGAAGGGGCAATTCTCCAAAGAGCTCTCCCAACCAGAATGTGGGGCAGTGAGGTGGGAGGAGAGGAGACAGGAAAGAGGGAAGAGCAGGAAGAGGAAAGAGGGAGACGAGAGGGAGAGAAAGGAGGAGAGGGGGAGGGAAGGAGGAGGAGGGGAAGGAGGCTAATCTTGGGACCCCTTCAAGATGACGGCTCAAACTACAGCCAGAGGCTGAAATCCAGATGTTAGGAGAAACAACAGGTGCATGGCAAGGTGGACTAGACAGCTGTGGCCGGGCGTTTGCCCCAGTGCCCATGGAGGCCCTGACTATCCAGGCCTAGCAGGCGTCTTGGGGGAGCAGGGCTTCAAGTGCTTGAAAGGACTTTATACTAGTTTTAATAGTTAACATTTATTGAGCATTTAGCATGTGCCAGGCACTATGTTAAATATTTTATGGAAAAGAACGAATGCTCTTAACCACCCTGTGAAAGTCGGGACTGTAATTTTTTCAGCAGCTTTATTGAGATATAATTCACATACAATATAATTCACCCACTTAAAGTGCAAAATTCAATGGCTTTTTGTACCTTTTCAGAGATGTGCATCCATCACCGACAATCCATTTTAAAATATTTTCATCACCCCCAAAGAAACCTTGCATCCCTGAGCTGTCACCCCTATTTCCTTCTCCCTCCCCACTTCCAGTCTCTATGGACCTGCCTCTTCCAAACACGGCACATAAATGGAGTCCTACACTCTGTGGGCTTTTGTGGTCACAAAAGCTTCTTTTTGCTGAGCACCATGTTTTCAGGATTCATCCATGCTGAAGAATAAATCAAAACTTCAGTCCTTTTTCATTCTGGGTAACATTCCACTGGATGGGTAAACCACCTATTATTATCCATTCATCTGCCAATGGACATGTGGGCTGTTTCCATCTTTTGGTCATTGCATAATGCTACTATGCACAGTCACGTGCAGATATTTATGAGAACATCTTTCTATTTCTCTGGGGTATATACCAAGGAGTGGAATTGCTGGGTCACGTGCTAACTCTGTGTTTAACCATTTGAACCCCAGACAGTTTTAAAAGGAATCTATTTTGAAGATAAATGAAAGGAAACAAAAGGCAAGTACCTAGGGCACAGACCATGTCTGTAGGACTTTTTAAAAATTCATTTCTATGTCCTCTGGTCCTAAAGGACCTTTCATGAACAAATGAATGAGGTGAGCCCAAGGATCTGGAAGAAGAGGTCACAGAAAAGAGAAAAGAGAAGTTCTGGTTTTTATGGTCTTAAAGCCAACCAGAAAGTGAGTCCTGATAAGGACCCCAAAGGAGGGAACCTTCTGACAACCATTTTTCCCACATCAGGGCCTTCACTCTGAGACACCCAGCTCAGAATTCCTGCCTTCACCACTTAGGTATTCTCTTCCAGTCTCTCTCCTAACATCTCCCCAAAATGTTGTCTCCATCTGAGATGGCACTAACAGCTTGTTAAATAAAACAACAAGAAGAATAAAACTCATTGGGATGGGGCCAAGAAACACACAGTCCTGAAGCTGAAGCATAGAGGGTCTTTGCAGGGAGACCAAGACGTCAGAGTAGAAGAACAGGTGACTGGTGGGGGTTCCTATTCCTAGGGTCAATCAGGAGAGAGCAGCTGGTGGAGTCCACCGTGGCCTAGAGGTGGGGATGGGGAGGCTGTTTTCCATTTCTGGGGCTGGATCTGCAGTCTTTTCGCCCTTCTGGGATGTGCCTTCTGCATCAGAGGCCTCAGAATTGCATGTTGTAAAGTGTTACAACCCTGACCCAAAGCCACCACCTTGTTAATAATTCCATGCAGTCATGCCTGGGAAGCCTAGACCACCAGCAGGCTCCACGCCCCCCACTCTGGCTTTCCACCCTATCCGCCATCCAGGGACCATCTTCTCAGCCCAGTCGCCTGTTCCCATCCACCTCTGCCCGAGTCCACACCAACTCTGTGCAGCCAAGGAGCAGATGGGCTTTCTCACAAATGGCCACCACAAAGTTCCCAATGCTACATGCTCCTCTGGAATCTTCTCCATCAGGAGAGGGGAGTCTCTGTGTTCCTCTGTTACCCTGAATGGGTTTTTGTGGTCACCTTAATGAATGGATTCATGATCCATTAGGCAGCTCAAGCTGCTGGGGGGAAAAAAAGGCACTGGCTGGCTTAAACCACAGGCATTTGTTTTCTCACAGTTCTGAAGGTTGGAGTAAGGTGTCACAGGGCTGAGGCTCTCCTTGAGGCCTCTCCTGAGGTCTCCTTGGTGAGTAGACTTGGTTTTCTCCTTGTGTTCTCACATGGCTGTCCTCAGTGTGTCAGTGACCTAAACAACTCTTATTAGGACACTAGTCATGCTGGATTAGGGTCCACTCTAATGACCTCATTTTACCTAAATCGCCTCTGTAAAGACCCCATCTCCAATTATAGTTACATTTTGAGGTGCCGGGAGTTTAAGCTGCAACATGTGAATTTGGAAGGTATACACTTCAACCCATAATGGATGCTGACTTCCAAGACTAGGGTCATAAAAGGTGGTATGCTAACTGTTGGTGCCCAGGGGTCATGTGTGAGGAAGCCGAGGCCCCATGGAGAGCAACAGAGGCCCCAGCTGAGCTCCAAATCAATAGCCAGCCCCAATTCAGCCATCTGAGAGGCCATATTAAAAGGCACCCCCACACACTGGCAAGTACCTTCCATGGGACTCAAGTGCTCAGCACTCTACCTACACTGCTCCTGGAACATTCACAGCAGGCTTGTGAGGTAGATTGCAACCATCATCATCCTTCAGAGGACAGAGGGAAGCTGAGATAGGCAGGCCATCCACTCAGGCTGGTGAAGGGCACAGGCAGGACTGAACCTACACAGGCTCTAGCCATGCTGTCCAAGGTTAATCACGCTGCTGCAGCTGGGCCCTCATCCCCTGATTCGAGATCACTGGGCCCCACCTGGCCAGCTTCACACCTAGGCAATTACAGGGCCAATAAGCATCCCCAAGGAGCAGCTGAAAACAAATTAGGAAGGGCACAGAAACAACATGGACAGATGCCCTAGCTGTGGGCTGTCAGGTCCTCATTGGCCTGTGACCTACCCCACCAAGGCAGTGAGAAGGCAGAACTCAATTGGCTGGGGCCTTTGGGGTGGGCTTGGATTACTCTACAAAATTGAGAAGGGCCCCAAGGACATTGGCAAATCCTGGAACAAGAAAGGGTGGGACCCAGATGTGGTCAGCAGAAGAGGTAGATGAGCTAGTCTCCTTCAAATATCAGGAGAAGGAAGAGGGGTGATTTTGTGTGTCTTTGGAGGACAGAACAGAATCAACAAAAGCAGGTTTTACCTAGCCTGGAAAGCATTAGATTGGACTATTCCCGAGGTAGTGAGCTCTCTGTTGCTGGTGGTATGCAAGCAGAATGAGGACAGCTGTGGCCAGGGACATGGTACAAGGTGAACGGTTGGTCCTCAGGCTCCCTCGGCTCCTCCCTTCTGATTGCTGCCATCCTGGGCGGGCTCTAGGGAGAGAGCATGTGTTTCTTTCTGTCTAAAAATGAATCCTTGCTTCTCATCATTTCTGTCATGTTGAGTCCTACAGTAACAGCTGTTAAGAAATCACATTTGTACCTTCTCAGGAGCTCTCTTGAACTTGGAGTGCAAATTAACTTCATGTGATCTGAAATATAAAAGGTCGCTTCTCCCACAAATTAAAAGCCAGGAGCTGCGTGCCAAGCTCATGAGCGTTATCAAGTTCTGCAGGGACATCAGCGGGGAGGGTTGGCGGCCACCTTGCTGCCACATTCACGAGGACAGTTCCACATCGCCCTCTCTCAAGGCCACTTGCCCAGGTCACAACATCCTCCTAGGCGGTGGTCTCTTCACTCCTGAAAGTCCAGTTCTGCTGAGCAGCCAGCCTCTCAGGGCTTCTGTTCTCCTGCAGGGCTCTCTTGGGACCTCCGAATGCACTGAAGACCTCCCAAGTGCTGGCCAGGACCCCAACTGGCCCATCATTAGTTCTAAGTACGGAGCTTTCATGGAGCTTTCCCCGAGAGCCCCGTCCTGGTCCATCTTTCCCTGTCACAGCAGCGAGTACTAAGATAGAGCTACTTGTTGGAGTGTCTGTCCCTCCAACTAGGTGGCAAGCTCCTGAAGATGACTTCGTGTTCCCCAACCCCAAGAGAGGATCTGGACCAGTGTACACACAAACAAACATGCCAGCGATTAGACTCTAGCTTCCCCAACTGGCTGCAATGCTGCCTAGGCCAGGCAGACCCTGGGCTGGTATTTTACCCACAGGACTCTAACTCTTAGAGCACCCCCAGAGTACGGCGCTTGGCAACAAGGAAACTGGTGTCAGAGATGGTGAATGATCTGCTAAGGTTGCACAGCCCTTAGAGGCCATGCCAGGTTGAAGGCCAGGATATCCTCAGCCTGGACTGCAGCCCTGACCGTGTCTCTGAATACCAGCTCCCAAGCATTCTTTTTACTGGGATCTGGTTTCCCATGGGCTTTTCCTCCCTTCTCCAGAAACCCACGCCCCCTACCCACAACTTTCACACCTGCCCCCTACCCACAACTTTCAAACTAGCACCTCCTGTGACAAACAACAACTGGTTACTGGAGGGTGGGGCCATTCTCAGAATCCATCTCCAAGTTTTCAATCAGCAGTCTGCCCTGGTCTCCCACAGGCGATCCTCAGCTCACCACAAATCAACTCCTGTATGGCCCACCAACTCAGAGGTTGGGCCAATGTGAAGCCTGACTGAATGTTCCCAGACCTCCCACCCCAGCAGCCCCTTCTTCCTGCTCTCTGATCAATCAGCCTTGGCCACAAGGGCTCTCTTCAACCTGTGTACACAAAACTGAAATGCCCTTCAAGTTGCTCCAAGCATTGCTTCTTTTCCTGTAACTTAGGGAGGAGTCCTTCTAGGCTGCACCCCTGTGTTTTGGGCATGTGGTCAGTGTACGCCAGTTCCTGGCCCTAGAAGCCTAAATAATGTTGGATTTCTGGATCTTAGATGGGGGTAGCCGTACCCCACCCCTGCACACACACACACACACACACACACACACCATGCATGTGGACCCCAGCCAGGAGGCCCCTGTGTCTCCCCAATACACCCTCTATTTGCATCCAACACCCACTGAGCCTGCCTGGCCAGCCCTGAGGAAGGCTTGTGGCCCCTCTGCCCTGCTTTATCAATACCTCCCACCAGGAGAGAAACCCAAGATCATAATGAATCCAGAGAAGCTTCATTATTAGCTCAACCTTTTAGCTGAAGCAGAGTTTACACCAGAGAGCAACCTGGCAAGGCAATAGAAAGCTGGAAGCTTCTCTTGGATTTGGGGAAAATCATGCAGTGTGAGGGTGGGAAGGAGTCCTGGAGACCAGGTGATGGATGAGAAGAGGTCTTCACTGGTTACCCCTGAAGGTGACTTATCTGGTCATGGAGTCTGTGTTTCTCACAGCTCCTCAGGGCACATTCTTTTCTCTCAGTACAGCTCTATTTCCTCACCACAGGAGTCTGGTTCTTCCATTCTCCCATCAATAAGCTGGGAAGAGGCCCTGGTTGTCCACACTCTCTGTGGGAGCCTTAAGAGCCAACCGATCCTCCTTCTCCCTAGATCATATCCTCTGCCTTGGCAAATCTGTCCTGTTTTACAACAAAGCCGAGTCTGGAATCCTGTCACTTGTCCCTACAGCCCCAATCTGGTGAGCTGTGTCACCCTGCCCCAGGTCTCTAGCCTCATCCTGGCCCCCTGCTGCTCCAGCCCCTGCAGACTGCCCCTCCCGTGCAGCCAGGTCAGTTCTTCTAAGGAGTCTCTCGCCAGTCCTTACAATGACCACCAATGTACATGAATGAATCCACCCTGCATCTGGGCCCACAAGCCTCACTGCCCTCCCCAATCCTCCATCTGGTATTGTCAATCTCCTTACACACATTGCCTGTGGGGATCAACAGTGTCCCGCAAAAGTCCTGACCCCCAGAACCTGTGAGTGGGATCTTGTTCAGAAAAGGGTTTTTGCAAATGTAATTAAGTGAAGCATCTGGACATAAAGTTGTCCTGGATTTAAGTGGCCCTAACTCTAATGACAGGTGTCTTTATAAGGAAAGAGGTAGTCATAGAGGCACAGAGGGAAGATGACCACATGAAGACTGAAGCCCAATGGGAGTGATCGGGCCACCACCTGGATGCCAGCACCACCAGACATTGGGAGAAGGGCTGAGAACAAACCCTCTGAGTCTCCTGAAAAACCAACCTTGATCTCAGACTTCTGGACTCCCAAAACTTGGAGACAACAAATACCTGTTGCTTTAGGCCAAGTTTATGATCACTTGTTACAGCAGATCTTAAGACATTGACCCACTGTCCTTCTTCATGTTCCTTAAACATTTAGCATTCTTTCCTGCCTCTGAAATTTGCACATGCTGTTCCCTCTGCCAGAAAGCTGTTCCTGCTGCACCTGAATGACTTCTGTTTGACGTCTCACCTGAAATGTCACCACTTCCCTGGACCATCTTCAACACTATCACCTGCTTGATCGCCATCTAAAATGGGCCAGTTTATCAATGATTCTTATCGTTCATCTGCCCCACTACCATCCAAGCCCTTCAAGGAAGGCACATTACCATCCTCTGACCCCCTAGGGAACCCACAGCCTAACAGTGCCCAGTATCTTGTGCTCCATAAACAAGTGTGGATTAAGGACACGAAGCTAAAGGCCCTTGAGGAAACAGTCTATGGGCTTTGCGGCACACAGCAGCTTCCACACCTGGGAGTCATGTGTCCCGCCTACGTCCATCACTTGCTTTTCTCGTCCTCCCCTCCCTTGTGACAGCATAGAGAGACTATTGGATTTGAAGTCCCCAGGAAGCTGATAAATGCATTAGGCTCCCAGCTCCTCTCCTGCCTGAGTCCAGGGGGATGGAACAGGGTGCCTGGAACACACTGAATCCCCACTCATCCCAGACCATTGCCCCTTCTCCCCAAATATCTGCTCTCTGTCACAGTGCATTGTGACTGGTCCCCGCATGCAAAGCACAAGAGATATGATCTGAGACTTGGCCTCTCCCCACATCACCAGGAACTTTCCCATAAGCAAGGCTGTTTTTCTCTAGGCTGACACAGAAGGGAATATTGCAGCCTGGAGGCATTTGGAGATTAAAATGCTTTAATTAATTCTTGGTGATCTATGTTTGCAAGGCCTTTTATAAATGAAAGTCCCGTGGTCCCACTGTGTGACTTCACTAATGAACACTCATCTGTATAATGGGTTAAAAAGTGCTCAGGGAGAGCCTACCCCTAAGGGTCTGCTGGTACAATGACAAGGGCTTCCTGCAGAGGGGTGATGAGGTGAGGGTGTGAGGGGAGTGATGAGCACCTGGGGAGAGGCTTGGCTTTATCTTCATGGGTGCCCTCCGCTACCACCACCCACCCCTGCCTGGATGAAGAGCTGGGTGGGGCCCTCACCATAAACACTGCCGCCTGCCCACCCTCTGCTCCCACATCAGCTCCACCTGTGTGCCAAGGAAAGCTGCTGAAAGCACGGCCTGGGCTCAGCCCCTCCGCTCCAGCCCAGCCTGCTGCTTCACTCCCACTTCAGTCCCAGACTGCGTGTCTCCTCACCAGAGACTACCAGCCAGAGCCCCAAGTCAGTGACCCTGTTCTCTCAATGCTCAGCACCAGGGCGCACATGAGCATCTTGCTTCCTGTGTGTTCTCTCCCACTGAGCAGTGAGCTCTGTGAAGGCAGGGCCCTTCCTCACCTGGTTTACCACTGGGTCCTTAATGCCCAAGACAGCACCTACCTGTCCCGACAGGCAAGGACCACCTGGGAAGAGACCCAGGAGGGAGGGAGGGAGCATGCAAGGAAAGGAGGGAAGGAAGGGAGGGAGGGAGGGAGGGAAGGGAGGGAGGGAGAAGGGAGGAAGAAGAAGGGGGGAGGAGGGACAGGAGGACAGAAGGGAACAACAGCACCCTGCTCTGGGGTTCTGGCCCTCTTGCTGGCTGGGAGCCTGAGGACCTGTCTCCAAGAGGCAGGAATCTTGGGGAATACCAACAGCTGCTTGTGGGCTTGAGATCTCGGGCTGATAAGGCTTTTCCCCCGGGGGGCTTCCTGCCACCCCTGCCTGGGAATCAGCTTCCCAAGGCCCCCCATGTCTGGGCTGGGCTGGGGTTTTGCCCCAGTCTGCTGAGGGCTTCCTCATCAGGCTCCTAATCTCTCATCACCCTTGCCTGGCTGCATAAAGCCCAGTCCAGCCCTGCGCCCATCGCTGCTCCCCTTCATCTGGACATCTGTGGACTCCATCTCCACTGGCTTCCCTCCCTCCTGCCGTTGCCTGTGCTGTGCCCGCAGCAGGTATGGCACAACCCACTCTGGCGCCAGGCAAGTTGTCTCTCTCCTCTGAACCTGCACAGCGCGTCTCCGGAGCTGAGTCACGAGACTTGACATTTCCTCCTTGTGCTCTGGCTGCCTGTCCCATGCCTTCTCTTCCAAACCAAACTGGAACCCCAGCTGGGGCTCTAGCCCCTCTGCTCATCGTTGTCCCAGTAACTGGGCCAGTCATGTGCCTGCCTGAGCCCTGGTGTTCTGGGCACAAGGGAGGACCAAGAGGTGATTGTCAGCGTTCAGTGAGATGTCACTGAGGCCTGTGGAAGGTACTGGAAAATCTTGGCTGCTTTCTTCTTCTGAAAGGACACTCTCTGAATCTGACTGACCTACCTAGTTCACAAAGCCCAGAAAGGACAGACACAACATCAGATGAACAGACAGACAGACGGACAGATGGCAGATCACACTGCTTTTTCCAGCGTAGGAAAGAATCAGTCCTAAAGATTGCACTGAGAAGCTGAGTTCCTTTACCCACATAGCACACATACCCACTCACTCACGCATACTGCACACGCTCACAAAGCACATACACACCACACACACACAGAGCACCATCACCCAACCCCATACTCACACACACTCACACACATCACACACACCCCTTACATACCCCACACTTAAACTCACCCACCCACACATGGTCAGGGAGGGTGTTCTTGGGCCCCTTCCCTGCCACCCTTTCTCCACACCCACTGCTTCCTAGGGGGTGGGGAGGAACGAGATATTTGAGAAGTTCCGCAAGTTGCAGAAAGTGAGCAGATTTCTCAGAACCCCAGGTGCAGCTTAACCTACAAATGAAAAATTATGGTGATGAGAAAGAAAGAATCTTTGATGAGGCAGTCTTGGGGGAATCAGCTTTTGGCTGACGTGCAAGGAAAAGGCAGGCTGAAGCGGAGGCCCCTGCAGGGAGAGGAGGTGGAAGACAGGGAAGCTCGGCCTGAAGCGGATGTGAGTGGGAGCCACATGCCAGGGGGAGGTCACACACCCTCACAGGTGCTGCGGCTGTCCACTGCAGCGCTGGCCCAGGGACGGCTGGACAGGGCCCCGGGGGGGGGGGGGCAGGGCGTGGGCAGAGGCAGGGACTCAGACCTGCCCAGGCCCCAGCAGGACTTCACAGGGTCCTGCAGGGAGCTTGCACTGAGCATCACTGAATGCTCCTGGTGACTCCCCGTGGAGCCTCCCCTCTGTAAGTGCCTTCAGCTCTCTCTGGTTTTCTCAGACCAGCAGTCTGGAGGTCAAGGCCCCACCACATGCAAAGTGAGCTGCTCCTGCCTCTGCTCCCTCCCTGCTCCCAGGATTACAGCCTCCTACCCAGCCTTCCCTCAAGCCCTGGCTGGCCAGCACTCTGGGTAGCAAGTTGCCTTCAATGGCCACAGCAGCTGTCCCTCCCCTGTCCCCACCCCAAGGCAGTCTCTTCCCCCCTTAGGTCTGATCTGGCTCAAGATGCTCTTTCACCAGGGGAACGCAGTGGGGGAGATGCTACATTCCCAATTGTGACTTCAAGAAGTCCGGCAGCTTCTGCCTTTGCCCTGAAATAGCCACATGAAGAAGCTGGTTCAATCTTCTGCAGGCAGAGGCCCTGAGTGGAGCTTGTGGCCCAGAGCCAACATAGCTGACATGTCTACAGAGCATGCTGGGAACTGGGGACATTCGGAGGGATCAGAAGCATGTCCTGCCCTGTGGGCTCACAGCCTGGTGGGAACCATAGGTCACAAGCAATTATCACATAACATTGTCCATTAGGGCAACAATGGTAGAAATGCAGGGAGTCCAGGTGAGGGGCCCTTGACCCAGGTGGAGAAAACCCCATTAGACCTCCTAGGAGGTATGCTGATCAAACTTTCTAGGCTTCAGTTTCTCAACTGTGGAAAGAGGACCAGGTGACATCACAAGAGAGAGGCAGCATGGTCCAGATCATGGATAGTCACCGATGCCTGATGAAGGTGGGCATAAACAGCTTTCAAAACTTGCAGTGGCGGCTGAGGCATGGCTATGTCTCCCAGAGCCCCACAGCAGGCGGGCTGTCCTTGAGGCCACCCGCACTGAGACACACCCTAAAACCTGCCTCCCTCCCCCACCTCCTCCCCCCGACCCACTGGAGTTTCCAGAATTCGCTTTCTGAACACAGCGCTCCTTCTCAGGTCCTCCTCTCAGGGTCTATCTTGGGGACACAGTCTAAGAGAGCTGATGCCAGCTGCTCCTGGGTCTTGTGGAGAATGACCTCAATGCCTGTCAGGTAGGTAGGCACAGTCAGTACTGTGGGTAAGGACTCAGGTTCTCGTGTTGGTTCTATGACAGAGCAGCTGTGCAGTCTCAGACAAGTCACTCAGCCTGTCTGAGCCACCATGTCCTCACCCGTGAAAAGGGATAGTAAGAAGTGGCCCCCAGGGCCAGTTGATGTCTGGGAGTTCAACTCCTGAGTCATGATCAGTGTCTGATCGAAGGGCGGGGAATTGACACACTGCTAGGTCCTACTCCTCCTGGGTGGGCACTAAAGCATCCTCCATCCTCACAGCTGCCCAGAGAGAGAGACCCTAGCTCTGGGCAGTGAGCCTGCCAGCCTGCTGATCCTGTCCTACCCTCCTGTGACCTTGGCACCCATCTGCACATGGCCTGGAATAGGGGCTGCATGCTCATAAGTTAAGGCAGTCCACATAGCCCACTCCAGGGCTTGGAGGGGGAAGGCTACAAGGGAGAAGCAAGAGGGAAGATCCATCCCTAGTTTGTGGATGAGAACAGGCTGAGGAGATGGCTGCCTAAGGGTCCTCCCAAGGGGATGAGTCAGGAAAACAGCTCGCCCAAACTCATTTCAGATTGCAATTTGACGGGTAGAATGGCAGGCAGTCAGCCTCAGAGCCAAGAATGGAACCCACAGCTGTCATCATTATGGTGTCCATGCATCCCCAGTCAGGCTGCATGGAGGGACCGGGGTGACTGAGCTCTGCCTCCCAATGGGCAGGAGAGCAGGAGGGGACCCAGACCCTTGGAGAACAGAGGTGGAGGGTCTGGTCTGCAGGAGTGGCCGTCACCTAATGAAGCCATCGTGCCGCCATAATGAAGACCTCATGTACCTCCAATGACACTTAGCAAATCCGGGCACAAATAAATAACCCAAGTCCAATTGAATTAACCTTCAACTGATCAGCACAGTTAAACAAATTATCCTGAGGCCCGAACGAGATTAAAAGGCCCGGCGCAGACTGGGATCATTCAGCGGGAGGGTTCATTGGGTTTAACGAGTTTAAGCAAATCCCCTGGTGTTCCTTCTCTGGTTTCAGGCCACTCTGCTCCCAGAGTGCGGCCTTTCGGGGGCATGGCCCCTGGGGGGCTACAGAAGGAAACCAGACACACATCTGGGAGCAGGGGCCCCGCCTTCCGGGGTAGGAGAGAGGATATAAGAGGCTGCTGACAGGCTGTTTCTAGTGACTGAGTCAAGCCTGATTCCAAGGCAACCAGCTAGTGCTGGCACTGACACCCCACACTGACCCCAACAGCACCACCTCACACCCACCCACCTGCATATAGACTTCAGCAGAGCCCAGGCGGACCTGCTCTGCAAGGCCAAGTCCCAGGGAAACGTCTCTCCCACATATAGAGGGGCGCTAGAGGATCCTCCAGACAAGTGGTAGACAAAGAAGCCCCCTTGGTGGGAGCATTGGTGCAAGGCCCAGGGTTACAATTATTATAACAACAAATGGAGAGACCATCCCTCAGTCCCCTCACCAGAGTCTCCTGCCCATGCTTGGGGGGGAATGCTCTCTCCCCAGATGCATACCACAGCCACCTCAACAGCAGTTTCAGAACAAACACTTGGAGGCTGTCTGCCATGTCAAAGCAGGAAAGGGCACTGGCCTTTCTCCTTCCTCAGCTGAAATGCCACCAACACACCCTGGCCTCTGCAGAGAGCAGCACTGACAGCTTGTCTGTGGTGCCTAAAGGCGCTGCCCCTCTGCCAGGGTCTATGGCCAGCTCCTTCCTTCTTCCAGCAAAAGGAACCCTCCAGGCAGCAAGAGAGGGCAGCTCATCCATGTGCTCTGAAGCCTTTAGTCTAATTGAATTGCTGCCCTGGAACTGGTTCAAAGAAGAGGACTCGAAAACAGTGCTTCCTGGGCTCAGCCCTGAGACACTTAAGGGACTGGCCTCCCCAGGCATCTGTGCAGGGTTCTTCCCACGGAGACACAAGTACTTTCCATGCTGCCTTGGGGGAATTTACTCGAAGAGGTAGAATGGCCAGGAGGGCTGCTGAATTTACAAGACCATACTGTATGCCAGCCAATCAGCTGGTGGCCAAAGAATGCTTTCTAGCTGGTCTGATGTACGTGTGCCGCAGACTCGAGATGACATTCTGCATGCCAAGTGCAGGGAGGAGGTCGAGGTGCCGCTCTGCTCACCGCCGGACCATGCCAGCATCTAACCTGGGAAAAGCTGACTCTCGAGTGCAGAGAGCGAAGGTCACTCTGGTACAAAATCCAGGCGTCACTCCATGAGTCTTTGAAAAGTGCCCAGCAGCACCCTGGGAGTGGTATGGAGTGGTGTGGAGCTACCTCTGGTAGTTGTAGGGGGCCACCTGAAGACAAAGGGGAGTTCACAGAGCAGCAGCTGATGACTGACCCCCTTTGATGATTCCCAAGGGCACTGGTCCCTAATGCTGGTGGTGAGTCAGATGAAGATGGATGGAGCGCAGGACATGGTCACCAGCAGATATAGATGGGCCTGAGATGGAGCAAAAAACCCTTGAGGTACCTCATGGGCCCTTGAGGTACCTGATAGGCACCAGACTCTGGTGCCAAGGTCATGTGGGGATGTTCCCCACCTTATCCCTGAATATAAGAGGCCACTATTGGGCTGGAACTGAAAGAGGCCACTATTGGGCAGAGAAAAGTAAAAACAAAATATAGTGTTCTTCAGAATGGGCTGTGTCACAGGCCACATGATAAGCAGCCAAACTGCCCATGGAGAGCCAGGCTGGGAAGGCTTCCCAGAGGAGGCAGCTCAAGAGGGACCAGGAAAGGTCTCCAGGCATGGATGGGGCCCTGAGGCAGAAAAGAAATGCAAGCCTGTCTACACATCACTGGCCAGGCTCCTGCCTCTGTGGATGATCTCCTGTGCATCCAGATCTCCCTCCAGAAGGGTACACTCCATAAATGTTTGCTGAATGGATGAATCTGAATATGAGATTCCCAGAAAAATCAAATCCACAAGATGGAAAGTAGATGGTGGGTGCTGCCAGGACAGGGGTTGGGGAACACGTGGTGGGGGGGACTGGAGAAGAAAGTTATTTAATGGGGACAGAGTTTCAATTTGGGAAGACAGAAAAGTTGTGTGGGTGGGTGGTGGTAGTGTCTGCACAATGAGAATGTACTTAATGACTTGAACTGTACACTTTGAAACAGAAAATTTTGTTACAGGTCAGTGGTGGGTGTCAGGATCACTGGCTGAGGGGAGGAGGACTCTTGGAGGAGATGCAGAGGGCAGGGGTGGGGAGGAGGTACCTGAAGTGACTATACTGCAAGGGGGACAGGAGAGGTAGAACACAACCACCAAACACAACCGTCTTTGTGTCCTCTGACTCCATAACCAACATGCACACACATACATGTGTGCGCAGAACATGTAAGGCATATGCATGTGCACACAAAATACATGCATGTGCATGCACACACATGCATAGTTCACCTTCCTCAAAAGCCCTGCCAGCACACACCGTGTGGTTTTGAGTCCCAGGGCAAGTGAGGGATAATTAGGCAGCATCAGGGACAGCGCAGGCAGGAACTTCAGGAGAGTTAAGGAAGGCGCCAGAGATAAGGGCAATAAATTCCAAAGGGAACTAATCCAACACCCCAGGACTAGGGGCAACAGGACATTCTGGAACAAGGATGATAAAGAGAAGTCTGCTAAGATAAGGGCTGGGACACAGAGACTTAGCTCTGGGCACACAGAGACATTTAGGCAGTGAGTGAGACCACCGAGAACTGACCGATCAGAGAGAGCCTGGTGGAGCTTTGGCACAATCAGGGAAAGAAGGTCTATACTCCCTGGGTACGACTCCACCGTGGCTTCCTTGCTCCTCCCTGGCCTGGTTCCACGGCCTACTAGTCCCACATTATTTCTGTTCCTTTTCTCTCAATAAACTTTTTCTCTCTGGCAACAAATCTGCCTCTTCTCGCTTGCTTGCCTGAGCGTCTGCAAGCTCCGGCTGTGGCTTCGTGAGACACCAGCCCATGGGGGTCCAGTGGCCAGGACTCAGCGCTGCCGCTGCAGCCAGGGATCCGTTCCTGGCTCGGAGACTAGGCCTGAAAACCTGAAATTATGGTATCAGCTTCATTCAGATGACCTTCTAGAAAAGGCAAAACTAAGGAGACAGAGCAGATAAAGAGTTCGGGGGAAGGGGCTGGGGAAAGGAGTGACCACAACGAGGCATCAGCAGGGAACTGGAGGGATGGTGATGCTGTTCTGTAGTCTGGTTATAGGACCATGACGTTTGTCAAAATTCATACAAGTGCATGTAAAAAACACCTCCATTTTTTAAAATTATAAAAATAAAAACAAACCTTGGCCAAGAGCCCTATTATTTTTTTTTTTCCAGGCAGACAACTTGACTTTTATTGAACTCATTACAGAGTTTCCCTGAACTGATCAACATAACTGCCATGGGCACTATGTACAGACAAGAGGGAGAAGTTTTATTTCTTGGTCTCTTCCTCCTTGGACAGAGTCTTAACGATCTCCTCCTTCTTGGCCTGGAGCCGCTCCTCACGGTGTTTGCGGGCTTCCTTGGTCTTAGACCTGCGGGCCTCAGCCTGGTCCGCCAAGAGCTTCTTGCGAGCCTTGTCTGCCTTCAGCTTGTGAATGTGTTCCATGAGAATCCTCGTTTTTGAACACGCTCCCCTTCACTTTCAGGTACAGGCTGTGATACATGTGGCAGTCAATCTTCTTAGATTCACGGTATCTTCTGAGCAGCCAGCGCAGAATCCTCATCCTCCTCATCCAGGTCAACTTCTCTGGCATTCGAGCATTGGCAGTACTCTTTCTCTTACCAATGCCCATGTGCCTGCCCTTCCGGCGAGCCAAGGTGTTTTTCTGGCATCTAGCCCGGGAATGGACAGTTACAGGCTTCCGGATGATCAGCCCATCTTTGATCAGCTTCCGTATCTGCTGACGGGAGTTGGCTTGGCAATTTCATTGGTCTCATTGGGATCCAACCAGACCTTCTTTTTGCCACAGCGAAGGACACTGGAGGCGAGCCTCTTCTGAAGCCTGACCATACTCATGGCTGCGGCCGCAGCGCCGAAAGGGAGCCCTATTATTTCTTCAAAGAATGACTGAAGGCCCTCAAAGTCCCTCAAGGCTTAGCGTGGGCAAGGCTGGATCCACTGCCCCAATCCTCCAGTGCAGGCTGAGGTCAAGGAGCGGTGAGAGCCTGCTGCACCAATTGCCAGACCGCATGCCCAGGCATGCTGACCCCTCAGCCACCCTCCAGAAAGCCCTGGGAGAGAACATCATCCCCTGGGTGTCTGAAAACCTGCTCTTCTGGCCATGGACAGTGAGGAAAGCCACCAGGTACCTGAAACTGTTTCCCTTTTCTCCCTGGCTACCATGAAGTCAAAGCTAAATCTCAGGCCCAACAATGGCAACTATGGGGGACTCAGAGGCCAGCAAACACACACTATGTGCTTTCATTAGGGCCTTGGTAGGGCAGTCCAGAGCACATGTTCATGCCATGGTCTGATGTATGACCCTATTACCAATGTGAACCCAACAATCTCACCAGAGGAAAGCAGCTGGACCTGTTTCTTTGGGCGACCCTGCCTTGCAAAGTAGGGAGTCTGGCTCTCACAATGGGCTCAGCAGGTATCTGTGACATAAATGACAGATGTCAACACCTTCGAAGGACAAAGAGCTTTGTCATTAAGAGATTGTTTGGACAATGAGAGACCCCCCAGAAAAGAGACAGGCAGAGAAAGAAAGGGAGAAAGATAAAGAGAGAGCAGAGAGAAGAGGGTGGGATGGGCAACAGGGGAGAGTGAGACAGAGAGAATGGGAGAAACAGAAAGGGAGAAGAGAAGACTGGGCTCCTGATTGCCTAGAAAGAGGCAAGTTCTGGTGGCAGCAGTAGTCAGCCATGCCCAAGGAAGAGGGAAGAGGAAGGAGTCCCTCATCACCAGCTGAGTGAGGGCAGAACCCTCAGTTACTCCACCCACACCAGGCTCAGCCAGTCTTGCGCTGCAGGCTGAGAGCGTTCTGTGGCCTCTGCTGCCCCCCAGAGGTGTTTGCTGCTAACAGGCTCTCCCTACCAGCTTTCCCTGGGGTTGTAGGCTGCCCCTAGGTCCATCCTGCAGCCCTCCTCACAGCTTTGCCCCTGTCAAGATCCAACTCAGTGTCCCTGCCTGAATTCACCCTGGAGCTGTAAATATGCCTACACAGTGCAAGACCCCTGATGAACAGCCAGGAATATGTCGTTTACCACACCTGCCCCAGTACCCCGGGAGGGCTACAAAACAGTAAGGACCCTTGCCACAGTCTGGCATGTGGTCCATGTTCACAAAGATTTGTGGATGATAGAGGGGTCTCCTGCCTGGAGTCCCCCCAGTTTCATAAGTCTATAATCCCTGCTTGACCTTCCCCGAGGCCTCCACAGAAAAGAGAGGGGGTAGGCATGCATTTTCTTGGTGGCTGTAAATCAAAAGTAGTTTTGAGGAACCCTTGAGTGTTCAGGGTTTTTGGGTCCAGGAAGGAGGCTGAGACTCTGTGGCTAAGACTCTAATAGCCACACAGCTGGGCTTTGGGTAAGAGATCCCTTAATCCCGCCCCCCTTGTCACGACCTCTGTTTTTTATTCTGATCCTTCAAATGTCTCACATTTGGCCAGTGAGAACCTCTTCAACCACCTATTTTCTTTTTTTAAATTTCCCCTTGTGATAAAATACACATGACAAAATTTACCATCTCAACCAGTTTTCAGTGCACAGTTCAGCGGCATGAAGTACATTCCACTGTGTGACCATCACCACCCTCCATGCACGGAACTCTCCCAAACTGAAACCCTACATCCATGGACAGCCGCCAACACCCACCAGCTAGGTTCCTCACGTGAGTGGTCTTTTAGCCACTGGCATGTGAACTTGCAAAATGTCCTCAAGGTTCATCTATGCTGCTGTGTGTACCGGCACTGCTTTCATAAGGCTAAGTAACACTCCATGCATGTGTGGATCACCTTTTATTTATCCATTCATCCATCCATCCATCCATCCATGAAAACGGGTTGCATTTACCTTTTGGTTATTATGATCATCCATGACCACAGGTCTACAAAGCATCTCTTCCAGACCCTGTTTTCAGCTCTTCGGGGTGTATACCCAGAAGTGGAATTGCTGTGTCATAGGGTAATTCTGTTGTTGAGTCTTTGAGGAGCCACCTCACTGCTTTCCACAGCAGTTACACCATTTTTCATTCCCACCAACAGGGCATGGGGGTTCCAATGTCTCCACCTTGGAACATTTGCTGTTTTCTGGGGGTCTATACCATAGCCATCCTCACAGGAGAAGAGTCTTCATCAAAGCGAGAGCTTGATCTGGGTCCGCTGTTAATATTTACTTGGTTGATGTACTCGTTTTAATTCACAAACCCAAAATTCACTCATGATGCCCAGTGTCATGAGTACAGACAAATGCTGTTGTGCACCACGATCAAGACAGGGAAGCACCACACCCCCCTCAAACATTCCCTCCTGCCAACTATTTGTGGTAAAACGTGGCCCTCACCCCCTACTCTACAACCATTGGCTGTTTTCTGTTCTTGTGACCTTGCCTTACCTGGATCATCATGTAAAAGGAGCCATGTGCTGGCTCCCCTTAGTTAGGGTGCTGTTTCGAGATCCCACACTGTTGTGCGCAGAGCAGCCCTGTGGCCTTGTAGACATGGTTTGCTCATCCCGTTGCCTGAAGACATTTGGCTCACATCCTGTTTTTGGTCACAATAAGCATTGTGTGAACATATATTTTCATTTCTCCTGGAAACACCAAGGAATGGAATTGCTAGGTGAGTGTTTAACAGAGTACAAGAAATAATCAAGCTGCTTTTCAAAGCATGTTGCATCCCCACCAGCAATACAGGAATGTTCCAGTTGTATCGAATTCTTCACAGTAGTTGGTGTTGTTTAGTTTTGTCTTTGGTTTGGTTTTGAACATTCTTATAGGATTTAGTAGTATCTGGTTGTGATTATCAAGTCTACCTTGATATACGGAACTGTAGATATTTGGATTTGGAAAAGCCTCCAAAGTTCTTTGAATCCATATCCCAAATGCAATATCCCTGATGACCACCCGTCTCAGTGCCTCTAAAGGGAGGGTACTCACCACCCCCGGTGGAAGGCATGGGCATTACTGGAAAGTTGCAAGGATCAGAAAGTTCTTGTGCTATGCCAGTGTCTGCCTTCTGCCTTGCGTGGTGCAGGAGGACTCTGAGCCAGCCCACAGACGCAGGATCCTCAGAAAGGCGAGGCTCCTTCCCAGCCCATCTAGGAGTACAGTGCCTCTTCCTTCCTGGCCCTGTCTCCGTCCCTCCTAGTGCAGGAACTCAGAGGAGTGGATCAGTGGTACCTGGAGGTCAAGTGTCAATATTAACCCATTTTACAGATAAGGAAACTGAGACCTAGAGAGGGAAGGTAACTGCCCGAGGCTGTCAGGAAGTTAGTGCCAGAGCCCAAGGCCAGGCTTGGCTTTCTTTGGTTCCATCCTACAACCACGCTCACACCCCCAGCCCTGAATTCCTTGCTCTACACACCAACTGGAATTTGATTCAATCCGACTCAATTATCCAGGCACCATGACAACACCTGGCTTTATGTCCTTTCCTTATAAGAGAAAAAAAGTACAAGCAGTAATAGGCCTCGTGGAGACAGGCAAGCTTTGTCATTTGGGGCGATGAGATGGCTTTTTGCCAGGAAAAATAACTTCTTAAAATATTGAAATAAAGGCTTTCAGAAATTGTACATGGATTAAGGTTTCATTTATTAAATAACTCAACAAACAGTTAAAACTATGAGTCTATGAGTGCAAGGCAGGTTTCAATATTTTTAACAAGGGCAGAAAGCCTCACTTTAGAAACAAAAAGCCTGTCATATTTGAGCTTGATTAAATTCAGCAGAAAACATAGGGCCACGAGCAACCTCATTCCTGTGCCATGATGGAAATGGGCCCCAAAACAGTGAATTTTCTTTGTGTTTAACACGTGAGGTCAAATAAAAATACTCTTGTTGACATAAAATTCCAAAGCTCGGGACATCCCTGGCCACACAGCCTTGGCCTCCAGGGGCTGAGGCGAGATTACACCCAACAGGGCACAGCACCAGCCTGTCAGCAAACGATGTTTTTACTTCTGACCTGTGCTTCAGGCACCTCAGACATGATATTTAAATGCTCCCTGTGAAGACGATTTATTCCCTTTCTGGATGAACTGCTCCCTGGATCCTTATAAACTGGACTCAGTTTTAATGGTATTCATTAATTTCCCTTGGGGAAAATCTGAATTTCATATAGACCTTGGGTTTCCTTCGGTAATAAAATATATGCAATTTTCAATTGGTTACTTTAATTTTTTTCCTCCAAAAGCCTCACAAGCTAATGTTCCTCATTTCCTCTCCCCTCCTCAACTCAAATGATCCTTGTTTGGAAAAAAATGAATTGTTTATTATATTTTTCTAGATAACCAGGTGCTGCTAATAGTAACTTCTGTTTTATGGAGCATCCTAATTAGAATGTTTGTATTTCTGTGCTATTTATTCAAGGGTTTTTGCTACTGTTGTGGGTGGGGACATCATACCACACAAATGACTCTACAGTCACACAGCCATGTCACCAGGTTAAGTCTCACCCTACTGGACCAAAGAAAGGGCAGTGATGAAGCTCTGGGTAAAACCTGGGGTCCACCAAGCACAAAGTCTCTCAGCCCATAGCTGTGGAGTTGCCAGAGAAAGATATACATACAGACAGGGCCTCCCCTGGTGGCGCAGGCGGTTGAGCGCAGCGCTGTGAAGCTGTCCACAGCCTCTGCAGCACGGGTTTGATCCCGGCCTGCTGGTGAGAATCCCACATGGTGCGGCAGACCTCTCCTGTCTTGCCCGGCTGCTCCCCTCAGCAGTGTATTTCAGACAATCTGCCTGTTCTGTTCCCCACTGTCTCCGGTGAGTCCTCTCACCCTCCCGCACATCTGGCCTGTACCCCAGCTCTTGTATGCATCAATAAATACATCTTAAAAAAAAAAAAAGATGTACAAACAGCAGTGAACTTGGCCAAAACTGCTGAACCTAGTCTGGTTGCCTCTGCAGCTTTTGGTGCCTGCTTAAAAATGGACGTCCTAGACCTCCCTGGTGGAGCAGGGGTTAAAGTCTCAGCACTGTCAAACTATCGGTAGCCAGTGCAGCATGAGTTTGATCCCCGGTCAGGGAACTGACCCACATGCTGCAGCAGACCTCTCCTGTCTCACCCGCTGCTCCCGTCAGCAGTGTATTTCAGTAGATCCACCTGTTCCGCTCCCCACTCTGTCTCTGGTGAATTCTCTCACCACCCCCACCCTCCCCACACACCTCTGGCCTATACTCCAGTTCTTGTATGTATAAATAAAAATAAATCTTTTTTTTTTAAGTGGACATCCTAATACAGCACAATTCATCCTTTCTCTAGAGATGGGATGGGAGCATGATGACCCAAAGCCTCAACATCATTGAACACTGCTTTGATGTATACCAGACCTAATCACGGGAGTTAGGGGACCAGGCAGATTGGTGATCATTGCCACTCCTATTCTTCTGCTCCTTGCTGCATCCTGGCAGTGCAGGATGCCTGGAGACATTGGTCACAGGGAAACCGTGTATTTATCATGCCATGATTCTAATAACCCATGAAAGGAAGGAAACCTCATTAGCACCTCTGACCTATCAGACCTTAAAGCAGACAGGGGTACCTAACAGCGCCTAAATACGAGCCCCTCCAAATTACTGCCCACCTAGCGTGTAGCTACAGGATTTTATTTATTGAAGGGCAAGAGAACCATTGATTAGTAATAAATGCTATAGCTAAATTCATAAAGTCTCAGTGAATCACAGTACAAGTATCACCTCACTCAGTCTCAGGGAGGGACAACTGTTATCCTCATTTCTAAGCTGAGAAACTGAGGCCAACAGTGCAAGCTATCCCAAAGAAAAAAAGACCAAAGAAGTTGACTCTGACACCAGAGATCCTCCCCACCGCCAGCCTGGTATGCCCAAGGGTCCTTATTGCTGAAGTTCAGTTACCTGAGCACCTGCAATGGTGAGACTGCAGAGGAAAACAGAAATCATCCTAACAAAGAGTCTTAAGAATTAACTGACCTGTTATACAATCAGGCTCCACTCAAACAGCCCTCCTACTGTAGCTCCAGAAAGTCCCCATCCCCCATATTGAAAGGCCCAGAAATCACACTGTGAAGCTGTGGATATACAGTGCAAATCAACTGCAGAGACAAATTGTAAATCGTATGAAAGCTGCAAGACTTCAGGAAGACCACCAATGACTGGAGGATGTTCAGACCCAGCCCCAAACCACTGGCAAGTGAAGGAAGGCCTGGCAATGCCAGACAAGCCTGCAACTGAGACTGAGGAAACTGACAAGGCTAATGACAGGATGGCACATCAACAAGAAGTGATTTAAATATCAAAGGATTAAGAGAGGCTCTTGGGGAAATTGATGGTGCCCTTGTACATTATAGCAAAACCAATCCTCTTTCTAACGGAGCTAGGAAAATCACACTCAATGTGAAGAATAATATATTGAGCTATCATACAATTTATTGGGAAAATTATGATCCTGCCAAATCAACACTTGACTCTTTGTTGGTTCTACAAATTAATACATAATTGCATTCATAACCTAAAATTCCTTGACTATAAGACAAACGCAAGATATTTTCCAAGATAAATTCTCAAACTCTTTTGTCCTAGCATTGACACTATTACTATTTGATGCCCATTTTAAGTGAATTCACTTAAGGGGTTTTCTTTCCAGTCTAATTACCCACTGCCTCACACTGGGGAACAGTCAACAGCAGGCAATCAGCTGCTCTTCCATTATTCTAATTGTGTAAATTCTGCCCCATATCCATTTAAACCACCAGGAAGCCCCTTCTCTGGACTACGGAGGACAACCTTCCCCCCTCATTTCCCTCATATTCAGTCTTTACCAAAGAGCTACACCAAACACCAGCCAAACTGCAAGCATTTACAGTTTCTTAACACTGTCATCAAAACATCAACCACTATGTTCTTCAACACCTTCTGTAAAGGTGATAAGTTTATTTCAAAGTTGACAGGTCTTTTGGAAGGGATGTCAGATTTCACTACAGAGAGAACATGTACAAGTAGGTGAATAAAATGAACTTTTCGAAGGTTTCACATGGTAAAGCAATACACTGGCAATTTGCTTTGGGGGAGTGTGTGTGTGGGTGGATGCGTGTTTAAATTTAGAACCAGCAAAAACTTAAGACTCTCCTTGGAAATTGATATGCTTTCTCCTTTTTGAGTTTTGGAACCATGAAACGCATAATCTTTCCCTCTGTGAACTGGCTGCAAGAAAGCTCAAAAACAAATTTCCTCCTGATCCTAAATCTATTTTGATAATGTTTTGTATACATGGCTTTTATTTTAGACCAGCAGAAATCATTTTGGCAGGAGCATGCTTCATTTGACTTGACTTGGATTGTACAAGGAGCCATTAAATCAAGAGAAAAGAGTGAAGACTTAGGGATGCCAAGGCTTCCTAAGGGGTTAAGTGGTATAGACAGAACAGGCCCTGCTGTCAGAAAACTGGACAGGAAGGTTTCTGGGGATAGGGTTTAGAGGTATAAGGGGGTATTAACCCCCTGAGGTAGAGTCTCAGGGTTGAAATTACTACAGTATCACCCCAACACTCCCCACACTACCCCACCTCTCCTCCAGCCTGCCAATAAAACTTCCAGCTTGAAGAAATGGAGGATAGATGGTAAGGAGCTCTCAGGGCTCCCCAGAGGAACCAGAAATCATCCTGTTCCTGGAGCAGCCCTGGTGCTGCCTCTTTCCCCTTGCCTGGGCATGCATAAGAGCAGTTAATAAGGGTAAAAAGACATGACGCCGAGATCCAGCCCTTATCAGCTTCATGACCTTGGACAAATTCTCTGAACCTGAAAATCCTGTCTATAAAACCAGCAGTGTTTCTAGTACGGTGAGGTTAAGATTAAATGAGTTACATATAAAGCACTTAGAACAGTGTCTGATACAGAGTGCCAAATGAATGTCATCTCTTCTTTGTATTCCCTTGAAAATGGAAGGATGTCCCAGATGGGCTTTTGAGGGCAGAGACCCAGCATCATCCATAGGTGTTAACTTTGTAATTTGGGGGCAGTGAGCTCTAGGATGGACAAAGACTCCATCATAGAGAAAACTTCACTCAGGCTCCCTGACTATTTCCAACCAGGCCCTGACTTTTGGATTTGTGTTCGGCTCTAGATTTTCCAGTTTTAGTAATAATTCCCCAATAACTCCCCATCCTCCAAAGCTGGTCACCTTGGATACCTACTTAGTTTCTCCATCCCCCACCACCCTAGGTGATGCCTGGCCCTGGCCTACCTTCAGCGAGAATCCTGTTAGGTTGGTTTAGCCAGAACCCCAGTCAGTCCTGAAGTTTCCTTAGTAGTTTCCCATCCACTGACCATGATGGGGTTCTGTTGAGATGTTGGGTTCAGATGAATGGGGTCCTTGGGTTACCTGAGAAAAGGTTCCAGTTTCCCTTTCAGCAGCATACAGCAAATTTGCAAAGGAGATGAGGACGTTTGCATAGACACAGGCAAGCAGAAAGAGCTGCATTTGAAAGGAACAGGTTTGTTGAAAGAGATGCCTGCATAGACGCAAGAAGGCAATTTTGGGACAAAAGCTGCATTTTGCCAGGGAAGGAATTGTTCTTATATAGTTCTTTTTGGGGGGAGGAGTTCATTCCTTTGTGAACTTTATATCTATTGTTAAATTAATCACTTCTAGGGGGTAAGTGGGTTAATTTATAAGGACCAGAGATTTTCTCCATATCCCCACCTCTGCCTACTGATATTTTCTGTAGCAGTCCTTTATAATGACTGACAATTTCCGTCTCTTCACCTCCAGGCAGCACTTAAGGATTTTTCATTTCCATGGCTGGTTCACTGGCGATGTTAATTATATCTACCCCCACCTGCTTCTGGTCCTGTGAGGCCTCCACCCCCAATCTACTCTAAACCTCCATCAAACCCCATCTGCCCCGGCTGTAAATTCCCTAGGTATTTGAGATTGAGTGGGGTTTTACACTGTCATCTCTCTTGTCCTCTATTATAACAGTCCTCATAAATCTCTTTTGAGAGCTTTAACCACAGTCCAGGTCCGGTTTTTCACTGACAGCCACCTGCTGTCTCCATACACCCATACTGAGTTCTTATGCGTGTTCAGGACCCGCCGCCCAGAGGCCAGAGCCCATTTCTGGGGTTCCCCAGACCACAGAGCTACAAGGAGAGTCCGGGATCTCCTTAGGGGAAACCGGTGGTCCCTTTACCGAGTATCTGGGGCCGAGGGGGTCGAAACCGGTAGGTTGAA
This sequence comes from Talpa europaea, assembly GCF_964194135.1. NCBI lineage: Eukaryota > Metazoa > Chordata > Mammalia > Eulipotyphla > Talpidae > Talpa > Talpa europaea. The sequence goes on from NC_140079.1 coordinate 72,488,546, forward strand.
GCCTGCTGACCCACTACCCACACACCTGGCCCGCTCCAGCGCCCCGAAAGCCCAGCCCGGGGGCGGAAGCCCCGCAGACAGCACTTCCGGCGGGGGCAGGGGCGCGGGTGGGTGGGCCTGGCGCGCGCGGGCGGGGTCCCGTCGGGCAGGGCGGGCCGCGTCTCGCGCTTACGTCACTTCCGGGCGCGGCGCGGTGAGCGCGGGAGGCATGGCTGCCTGCTTGGCGAGGCTGAGGGGCGGGCCGCCGCGGGGCGGGAAGGGTGGGTGGCCGGGCGTCCCCTTCCCACCCCAGGCGCCCCTGCCCCGGGTCTTCTTGGGTCTCCGCTCTCCCTGATGGGTGGTGCTCGAGCTTCTGCGGCAGGGGGCGCTTCACCGGCATACACCCGCTGGGGGCGGCGGGGAGGGGGAGGATGCGCGATCTTTGCTCGTGCTGCGGCTCTCAGGGAGCACCACGCACGTGGTGATGGCATGGCTGAAAATCCCCTTTCACCCCCCGCCAGGATTCATGAGCCCCGCTAACTTCGGCGTGGAGTCTTGAACGAATGCTGAGTGCGTGGGATGTGCTGCTCGTAAGAGGAAATGACATACCTCACTTCATAAGACAGAAGTGTGTTTTGACATTCCACTCTCTGCCTGGCCTGCCTGTACATACATGTGTGTCTAATCAGTGGATCCAGAAAGTCCCAGGTGAAATCTGTATGGGCGGGCAGACACTTGCTTTTGAATGGGCCTACTTGTGTTTCTGTTTTAATGCCAAGTGATATGTTGTTTGGAGCCCCAAGGCATTTCTGACACCGATTGACTTGCTCCCTTTTTCTTTTTTACGTAAACTAATGGCACCATTGAAGAGACCCAGCTATGGAAGACAAACCGTTGGTGATATCAAAACAGAAGACTGAAGTGGTGTGTGGGGTCCCCACTCAGGTGGTCTGCACAGCCTTCAGCAGTCATATCCTGGTGGTGGTTACCCAGTTCGGGAAGATGGGTACCCTGGTCTCCCTGGAACCTAGCAACGTCACCAGTGACATCAGCAAGCCCATGCTCACCACTAAAGTCCTTCTCGGCCAGGATGAGGTAAAGTGGTTGGGAAGGGAGCCCCACCATGGAGAAACAGCTCCTGTGACTGTAATTTGTCAATACAATCAAAGAATGTCTGTTAGGCTAGCCTGGTAACAGTGACTGTGTTTTTGGGAACCTTTGTGGGTCAAAGTGTATCCAGCTGCCCTTGGTGGATGCTTTCCCCAGTCCATTGCATTTTATCCTACAGATGTTTGGAGGTACTGATTTTGTAATGTAGGCCTTCCCCTGGGTTTGACCCTGTTATGATCTATTACAGTAATGAGTGGGTGTCATGTGCTCAGTTCTGAAAGATCATCTATAGGATTGAACAGAGTTCCCCTCTACACATTTATCTTTAATGAGTCCTTCCAGATTAGAGATAGCTGGAAGAAACAGACAATAGAAGGCACTAAGAAAATAAATGTAATGATGCTTCTTTAGCAGTTTGTTTATGACTGCAGTGTTTTGGGAGTCTCCTGAACTCTGAATTATTGTTGCATCAAATTTATGGGGTGCAGGAAGCCTGTCTGGATTCCTAGGGATACTTAATGAAGTCATTGAGAAAGAAACACATTTCTTGCAGTGAAAATGTTTTTCCCCCTATCCTTTACCAGCCACTCATCCATGTCTTTGCAAAGAACCTGGTGACATTTGTGTCTCAAGAAGCCGGAAACAAAGCAGTTCTCCTAGCCATGGCCATGAAGGACAAAAGCATGGAGGGGGTGAAGGCATTGAGGGAGGTGATCCAGATGTGCCAGGTGTGGTGATTATCAGCCACACCTACTCAGCAGAGCCAGGTGGAAATAAAACATCATCTCAATGATTTGAAGACCACTCCCCACCCCTTCATTCCCTCAGAAGGCTGTAGACATTTGGCTGTCTTTGGCTGTAGACATTCAGAAGAAATATGCACATCTCAGCCAGAGACTCTTTGTTAGGTCACTAATAACATCCATGAATGGAAGTGGGGAGGCAGAATGTGTCTTGGGGGTATTGTGAATGGTTCTCACCAGGGTCCAAATCATTGCATGTATTTGAAAATGGAAAGAATGAGTCATCAGACATGAGTCATGGCCCTCGATCTGCAATATCAATTGTTGGAGGAAATTTTTTTATTAAAAATAAATGTGTATCCCAAAATACTTCGCCATCCTTCTTAACAATACTGAGAAATTTCAGTCTTACAGTACAGTTCAATTTAGAGTATCCTACTTGGGAGAAAAACCGGTTTGGCAGAAACAAAGTTCATAGTTCACCTGGACCAGATGAATCCCAGAAGTTGATTTTGTGAACACTTATCTTGCTGCTCTTCCTGTTGCAACAGGGTGGTCCCCAGGAAAGGGGGAGGTTCCCTGCCCCACCCAAGGGAGGGTGGAGCTGAGCAGGAAGAGAAGAAGCAGAAGAAGAGACTGAGGAAGGAAGCAGGATGGAGCCAGGAGACCTGGAGGAGGCGCATGGAGCCTAGAGACACGTGAAGAAACTGTGCTTGTCTTTTGGTCGTGGACTGGGTGACACAGATGTGGGTGAGACCCGTGGGGAGGTGACAATGGCAGCTTTTATCTTGATGTTGATTTTGCTCTTTTCCTTCCGGGCTTGTCTGGTTGTTTGTGACCCTTTTCTGTGGGTCCCCACTGGAAGATGCTTTAGACTTGTAGCAGGCTTTGGGGCCTTGTTCTGGGCCGATCCCATGTGGATGGAGTTTTACCCACGAGGGGACGGGTAACTTTGGGTGCTTCATTTAGAAACTAGACTCTTTGCCTTACCTGTATTGTTTCCTAGTTTTATTAAAGTTCCTTCCCATTAAAGTCTCATGTGTTTTGTGTTGATGCGGCGGATGGCAGAACCCATTTTGAATAGGCAGGTTTGCTGGGTTTGGGCTGCCCTTCTCCCTGTCCTATAACAGATTTGGCGAAATTAAAAGGGGGGATTGCAACAGGGTGGTCCCCAGGAAAGGGGGAGGTTCCCTGCCCCACCCAAGGGAGGGTGGAGCTGAGCAGGAAGAGAAGAAGCAGAAGAAGAGACTGAGGAAGGAAGCAGGATGGAGCCAGGAGACCTGGAGGAGGCGCATGGAGCCTAGAGACACGTGAAGAAACTGTGCTTGTCTTTTGGTCGTGGACTGGGTGACACAGATGTGGGTGAGACCCGTGGGGAGGTGACAATGGCAGCTTTTATCTTGATGTTGATTTTGCTCTTTTCCTTCCGGGCTTGTCTGGTTGTTTGTGACCCTTTTCTGTGGGTCCCCACTGGAAGATGCTTTAGACTTGTAGCAGGCTTTGGGGCCTTGTTCTGGGCCGATCCCATGTGGATGGAGTTTTACCCACGAGGGGACGGGTAACTTTGGGTGCTTCATTTAGAAACTAGACTCTTTGCCTTACCTGTATTGTTTCCTAGTTTTATTAAAGTTCCTTCCCATTAAAGTCTCATGTGTTTTGTGTTGATGCGGCGGATGGCAGAACCCATTTTGAATAGGCAGGTTTGCTGGGTTTGGGCTGCCCTTCTCCCTGTCCTATAACACTGTGACTTCTCAGCATGCCAGGCAGCTGAATGGTTATCATCATTCCACAAACATTTCTTGTCTTGCTTATAGCTAGGGGCACAGACCCTAGCCCCAGGAGCCAGATCCTGCAAAGATGGGAAATAGATGCTCGCCACCCCTACAGCCAGGGGAGGGCCAGGTGAATCAGCCACCTGATCCTACGGAAGCATCTATAGGGAGGGACTCCAGAATGGTGGGAGAAGGTGATTCCAATAAAGGTCAGGAGGGGGCGCACAACCAGGGCGGGCTGCTAAGATCAGACCTTGGGATGTACTGATCTGGCTGAACATGAAGCAGAGGTGCAGGAGAAATGCAAAGGGCCTTCGGTGCTGTTCTAAGGCCTTAGCACTTGATCCTAAGTCCTGCAAAGCTTCAGGATGGCATGTGTGCCAAGTAAGTCAGTCAATGGGTGCCTGAGTTTCTGACAGAGGGCAGCCTGGCATCCGCCTGGGCTCTCCTGCATCTTCCCTCCAGCCACAGTGGCGCATGTCATTGGTTGTACCTGAAACTAGTTTAGATCTGTATCATTGACTGTCTCAGGAGAAAATGGGGCAACTGGAGAGTGGTGGTAGGACATGTCTAGCAGAAATGTTGGGGTTCCCAAAAGCAAGCATCCAGGACATCCTAGAAAATTTAGGATTCACTTCTAAAATACATGTAAAGAAATACCTTATGAGATTAGATGGGGTATTTGTATCTGGTTTCTCTTCAGAATGCACGGCTTCTGGGATCCTGAGAGCTGCTTGGTGTCTCAAGGACATGATGGGAAAGGTGGTTCAAACCATTGGTCTAGTGTAAAAGGATTTGGAGAGTGAGTTAACTGAAGATGAAAAGCTATCTTCAAGGGCTCATTCCCTTAGCGGGCAAGTGTCTGTGTGTGCCATGGTGCTGGGTCACCCACAGGGTCACCAGTAGCCGTGGTCCTGCCCTTGCAGCTCACAGTCTCACAAGATGGCTTGTGTCCACAGAACACTAGGATGATCAAGAGTCTTGGAGGAGGAGGGTCTTGGAGGAGGAGATTGATGCTTGAATGGAAAAGACACCCCACCCCGACTGTCCCCCAGCAGTGCCTGCATGCTTTGGCAACACTAGGGCAAACTAAGGCTGACCCAACCCTGGAAGACACAGGAGTCTTAGATGGCCAACTTTAGCTCAAGGACTCCCAGATAGCTTTGCCCCACCTTCCTTTTTCTGTCCCTTGAGGAAACACATTGCAGTCTGATGGCCCCCACAACCTTTCTGCTCCTTCTACTTATTCTCACGCCAGTGTGTCCCCTGACAAGATCTTACTTGTGGAGGACTGGACCCAAGTTTGAAAGTCCAGAAGAGACTGACTGAAGAAGGGAAGGGACTGTCAGCACACGAGGACCCCGAGGTGGTTCATGTGTCATGGCAGGTATGGTGCTAATGCCACTGATGGGGTAAAGGAAACCTGGGGCATGATCATTTTAACACTGTAGGGCTCATTCTCAGGCAGTCTTAGTTCAAAATTAGCACATAATTAGGCCTCGCAGATGCTGCCATCACCAAACCTCCCACGTTGTGTAGCCCCCCTGTGTTCTTCAACCTTGCTGTTGGCAGTGAACTCTTGACCCACCTCTCCTACAGCAGAAAACCTTGGTGCCCTGAGCATGGGGGAGAAAGGATTTGGTTATAAAGGTTCCTGCTTTCACAGAATAATCCCAGGATTTGTGTGCCAGGGTGGTGACTTCACACGCCATAATGGCACTGGTGGCAAGTGCATCTGTGTGGGGGGGGAAATTGGATAATGAGAATTTCATCTGGAGACTTGTCAGTGGCAAATGCTGGACCGGACACAAGTGGTTCCCAGTTTCTCTTCTGCAGTGCCAAGATGGATGGAATGGAGAGCATGCGGTCTTTGGCAAGGTGAGGAGGAAATGAATATTGTGGAAACCATGGAGGCTTTGGGTCAGGAATGGCAAGACCAGCAAGAAGATCATCATTGCTGACTGTGACCAAATCTAATAAATTCGACTTGTGTTTTATATTAACCAACAGACCATTCCTTCAATGGCTCAAGAGAGCACCATTTCATCCCCATCTTCTCAAAATAGCCTATAATCTGTATGTTCTCTCTATAATCCTTTGGGTTCCATATTTTCCTTATCCCCTTCCAAGTCTAGCTGGATTGCAGAGTTAAGTTTATGATTATGAAATAAACAGTAACAAAAAATAAGCACATAATTATTCACTCTTGTCATCTAAAAATTAGATGTTTGTGGAACTATGGCTTCTCTCATTTAACAAATGGAAAAATGAAGCATGGGTAGGATTCCAATTTGAGTCTATATTCAGACCTGCAGCTTTTGGTTTTCTGATTAAATCCCTAAATGCATAACAACTCGCACTGCCTACACTGGCCAGGCTCTGTGATCAGTCCACATGGTGACTCGTCTGATCTTCACCACAGCCTGGGGGATTTACTAATGCTCTGCATGTTACAGGTGAGGAAAGTGAGACACAGACGGTCACACAGCTGCCACTGAGTGTCAGAACTGGAATTCGAACCCAGGCAGAGGGCCCCGGTGTCTACTCTGTCCATCCATCATGGGGCCTCCCTTTATCTCACACCGCCACTCTGCACCGTGGAACAGCAATCTCCTTGTAAGTGGGAAGAGCGTTGTTGCCTTGTGCCCCCTATGGGACCTCATACATGCCAGGCCCTGGCAGCGTCTCACCGTCTAATTGAGTCCTCATGCCACCCTTAGGAGGTAAGTACTGGAGAAAATTGAGGCTCAAAAAGATGGGGTGAATGACTCAGTGACACCAGGTGATAAGTGCTGGCCCCAGGATGTAAACGCATCTGTGCCCTTGTTATTTGCACAGGAAGGTGGTGGTGTGAGTGGTGTATAATTGAAACCAGGGTCCCAACGCCTTCGCTAAGTCATACTTACAGCTGCCTGAAGCCGTCTGGTAGCTATTAAATACCGAGACCAAGGCTTGTGTCACTGCCGCCAGTGCCTTCCTACTCTGCCCTGCCTTAGGAATTGAGATGTGGGGGTCACATGAAAAGGCACTTGGCACTTGCTTTCCTTGGTTTTCTGCTCCCAGCTGCTATACTTCAGGAGGCAAGACACATGCTCCAATAAAGATCTATAAAGCCGGCAGCTTCCACAGGCAGGGCTGTCTACTTTGTGGAAATTGTTACTCCTTTAGCTGGAAAGGCTGCATATGGCGCTCACCCAGTGATCAAACTATAATTACAACTTCCAGTAATTTACAGCCAAATGTAAATACTGAACATTGGGCTCATTTGCCAGCCCTTGCAGCCCGTCTGGTAGATGAAGTTGACTTTTTCAAGGCCATACCCTTGGACCAGCACGGCGAGACTTGTCTATCACATTTTCTGCTGTGCTGCACACAGAGGCCCCTGCCTGCCGGCCCAGTTTCCCTCCCACTCCCTCCCATTTCCTGAAAGGATATGGGATGCGGTTTCTAACTCAGCTCAAAGGGTAAGTGGGGACCTCTGGAGGTCATCAAAGAGCAGGGAAGGCAGTCACCCTTCATTGTCATTCTGAGCAGCTCAGACCTTAACAGACCTGGACCCACCTGAAGCAGTGATTACAAAGAACCCATGGAAAGATGCACCAGACTGGCTGAGTGCTCTGACATTGGCCGCTTTGTAGTGAAATTGGAAATCAGGAGAGGGCACTGGGCAGGTGACAGAGTAATGGGTCAGTCAATGGACTCATGGAATCAGACTGAATGATGTGGAAACGGTTGCAGAGAAATACTGTCATCACTGAGGAAACAGCACAAACCCTGTGTGGGGAAAAGGGTGACTGGTGAGCATGAGGACTCAAATTCCAGAAAGATTGAAGTTTGGGGACTTTTGATGATGACCATCTCCAAGTCCCTGGCCACTATGTGTGTGAGAGGACAATCGCTGGCAATCCCCCCTAGGCTGTGTCTCTCCTGTAAGTCTAGAGCCCCCAGGTGCTCTCAGAGTCCTGAGTCCCATTTCCTGGTGAAGATGGAAAGTTCTGGAGGGCTGGAAGAAGAGGACAGGGAGCAAGGGGTAAGGAGAGAGAGACTGAGATGGCAAAGGAGCGGGCGAGTAGAGGGGAAAGGCAGGGAAGAGGAAATAGACAAGGAGAAAGAAATGGACCAGACACACAGAGTGGGGCTGGGGTCTCCAAGCAAAACACCAGCCTTCCAGCAGGACTCCCCAAGCCCACAGCCAGCACAGTGGATATGCCAGCTCTGTGCGCAGCAACTTCTATCTGGTACCTTCTGGTGAGCCCACCTCACAGGTGGGAAGACTGAGGCCCAGAACCAAGTAGGGGGAACAGCCGGGATTTGGGGTGCAGCAACCCCCCCTGCAGGTTGGGTGTCCTTTCTGTCCCATGCTGCCCAGGGAGGCCCCAGCATTGTAGTCCTGTTGGCAAGTAGGCTGGGCTATGGTCAGAGTGAGGCAGGTGAGCTTGTTGAGACATTTGGCCCCCTGCTGTGTGACTGTGGAGGGAAAACGGAGTGGGAGAGAACAGAAGGGGAACAGGGAGCCACTTAGGGACTTAGGGATGTCAGGCATTTAACCCTTACTATACTTTATGAAGTGGGACCCCTGCCCCAGATGGACCAGAACGGTGGCTCCAGCCATCTAGAGCTGCACCCGGTCAATGATCCAACAAATCCACATCCAAGCCCATCTTGTCCCCCAGCAGGCAGTGATGGGACAGACATCTGTTCCGAGAATCTGGGCAGGGCATGTTGGGGGTGTGGCTCCAACTGCACCAGGCAGGTAGGGCCGGCCTGGCAGGGCAGGCAGGGTGGGGAGAGTTTTCTGGTCTGGGGAGAGGCTAGCTTCCACAGAGCAGCAGTGTCTGAAACAACCAGGCTGCCGCAGCGCCGGAACAAAATCCGCAGAGGCTGGAGACTGTACTGTGGGGCTCACCACCCCCTTTACCCCCATCACCTCTCTCAGGGCTGGCAACCAGCAACAGTCCTGCCCAAGGGGCCAAGCAGACGGCTGAGGGAGCCACTGGGGAGGTGAGCTGCAATGTGTGCGTGCACACACCTGTGTACATATGTGTGCATGTTTATGTGTGTGCGCCTCATGGACGTGTGTATGTGCGTGTGTGTGCATCCATAAGAAGGGAATGGTAGCCAGGTTAGGGCCCATGTGCCCTAGTGGGGCGGGGGCTTCTGGAGAGAAAAGTCCACACCTTGAAATTGAGAGTCATAACCCCTCGGCCCCACCCTGTCTTTTCCCAAGGCTGTCCCCTCTGCCAGCCCCGGGGATGGCACCCGGTAGCCATAAAGGGTCTCATGCCAGCCGGGCCAGTCCAGACCCATGTCAGCACCCTAGCCCCAGGTGCACACGGACAGGTACCCCCCCAGGGCTGGCATCCTGCTCCGGGCAACGGGCAAGTACAGGCAGGTCCTGGCAGACACCTGGTTCCCTCTGGAGACTGAGACAGGAGGGAGGACACAGCCAGCACAGACCCAACAGAAAGGACAGGAGCCCCAAACCCCACCTGGGGGTCCCATGGGGCTGACAGGAAGCAGAAAGAAGCCCTCCTGCAGTGCACCTGGTAGGAGGATTCCAGCCCCTCCAGACAGCCAACCACGCTCTCCCGGGCCCTTGAGAAGACCCTGATGGGAGGCCTGCTCTTCCAGAGCCCCACTCTGACAAGGGCTGATGGGTCCCTACCCGAGTGTGGGACCCGGGGCCCTGTGCCCTCAGCTTTGGGGCCAATGCCCTGACTGGGAGCCAACATCTTGGCCTCCAGGAGACAACATTGCCAAGTTATGCACCTCCTGAGGAATCCCAGAACCAATACAAGAAGGACCCGAAATTTCCTGCCCTACCTTAAGTCCAGGGGAAGGGAAGAAATGGCTCCAGGAGGGAGTGGCCAGGCCAGGACTCATCATCCAGGTCTTTTGTGGCCTACAGGATAGTGCTGGGGGGGTAGAAGCCCACAGTGAGCCCCTGCTCCTCCCCTCTCTGCACCACAGCTCCCATGTGTGTGACCTAAAGGCCTGAGTGCCCAGGGCCCTTGGCTGACAGCAAGCTCTGTCCCAATCCCCTCCACCCCGCAGGCCAAGGAGTATGTGTGGATATTAGTTGGGTCAATGGCCATTGTGTGGCCTCGACAGAAGCTCAGTGGCAAATCCTGTCTGCCGCTCTCTGGGGCCAGCACATGCAGACCCCAAGGGGAAAGTGAAGGAGCCTGGTGGGGCAAGCTGGGGACTTGGGGTGTTAGGATGTCCTACGCCACTGGCCCCACCCCTCATCTCTCCTGGCACATAGGCAGGCAGCTCTCAACAGCTGGAAGCCCTAGGGACCAGTAAGAAAGAGGGGAGAGACTTGCCCTGTAGGAGAGCAGCCTCATGCCTTCAGTGATATCCCCAAGATGGTAGGCTGGCTGAGATCGGGACTGTCATGGTGTGGGTCAGACAGGGCTGATCTGAAGAAGGGCTGGCGCCAGCAGCAAAACAGAAAAAACCCTGGACATTAGGTGACTAGGGTGAAAGGCATTGTGCTCAGTGCTCGGACGAGAGCACTGAGATCTGGGACTAGCCAGTGGCTTCTCAGCTGCCCCACACCCTGGCCGGGAGCTCTGAGGAGTCAGGTCACTTGGTCATAGTGAACAGTGGTCAGAGGCCCCTGCTGCCCAGATCTGGGCGGGCAGGTCTGTCCTATGACAGGCTTGGTCAGCGTCCAGCCCCCAGGTAGGGAAATCAGGCCTGGCTGGCCCAGCCACCTCTCCTGTGTGGGCAGGGCTGTGACACTGGCCACAGGAGGTCGGGCCTCAGTCAGATAGACCATGGTCAGCCTCTCCCCAGCCCTCCAAGGACCAGGATGCTGAGTTCCTGGCTTCCCCAGACCCAGCACCTTTGTCCCTTGTGCACAGGCTTGGCATGGCCAGCCCCTCCCTCTCCTGGCACAACCACACCTCACCCATTCACAGCCTCCTGCTTGCTCCTGGGTATGCCCTGGCCTGTGATCCTGCTCAGGGGTCTGGGAACTGGGAGGGCCTTGTGGCCAGGGACCTTCCCCAGAGCTCTCAGCATGCAAAGGGGCATTGTGCCAAGTCTCCCAGCAATGTTAGGGACTGCATGCTGTGCCCAGGGAAGGGGTCAGAGAATCCCAAATTCATCTTTACAAATGAGAAAGCAGAGGCCTAGAAAGGTGAAGGGCCTGTTGAGGTGGCAGGACAAAGGGCTGAGGGTGCCCCTAGAAAGACTGGTCAGAAGCCAAAGAAGAAAGAGGGTAGGAGATGACAGAGAGCTCCCACATGGTCGGAGTCCCGCGTTAATAAAATGAATAAAATGCACACTAGGTTCCATTCTGGCAGAAGGGAAGCAGCAAACCAAAACTGTCCTTGAGCAGTGATTTCCCAGAGTGTATAGGAGGTTCTGCAGAGGCCAGCTTAATAGCTTGGGCTCTCTAGAGGCCTTCCTGGAGGCAGTGACATGTTGGTCAGCATGGTTTTGAGAACAAGCCAGAAGCAACATGGGCCTGGCCACCACCATCAGAACTGGAATGGCCTTGAGCAAAAGGGGATCATGTCCCCTCAGAGCTGCAGGACAGACAGTCTCTGTACCCCAAGTCTCTGTACCCAGTCAGAAAACACCGCCTTTTCCCACGGTATAATCTGCCTTTGAAGAAGAAAGGACAGAATTTCCTAAGTCCCTCTATCTGTGTTTGGGTATTTGAGATGCTGGGTCCCGGCCTCAAGCCTCCCCAAAGCCAGAGTCCCACAGAGCTCTCCAGAGACCTGGTCCTAGTGACTTTTGCTAGGGGAGTCCTTCTGATATCTAACCACACAATGTGCCCACTCATCCTCAGCATCAGCCTGGGAAAGATTTAGCCTTCAATTTCCCTGCCTGTACTATGAGTGGGATCCCTGTGCCCTTCCAGCCATGCCCCTGCCCCCATATATGCATCTTCATACTCAAGGGCCCTGAGCCATTGTCACTACAGGCAATGAGAGGTGCTACCTTTTAAATGTCCATAATGATGATAACAATATCATGGCCAGTGCTGCTCTGCATCTGTGGAACTGGCCTTCTGCAGGCCTGGGGCATGGTCAGCACTGCACTACTGTGGACAGACTGGGGCTTTGAGGTGAACACCTTTGGCACACGGGAGGAACTCACTTTGGAGAAGGTATAGACCATAGTTGCCACACCACTGGCCTAAGGGGAAGCCTGAAGCCCAGAGGGCCACCCACACAGCAAGACGCTTGTTCCTTGTTCATAGGACACAGGCTGAGCACAGCACCAGGTTCCAGAAGCTCCCATGGAGAGAAGGCAAGCAACACACACAAAACCAACAGGTGGATGGGGAATTTCAGAAGGAATTTAAAGAGGATGATGGGACAGAGAAGGTGACCCATGAGACAGCAGGACAAGGAGTCAGCTGGTAGAAAAGTTGATACAGAAGTTCTGACCTGGGAGGGAGTGTTGGAGAAAGGAGGGAATGTTGGAGAGAGTTCCAGCAACCCTATAGCCCAGAGTTGGGGGAGCATAGGGTGGCATGAGTTTCTGTCATAGGCACAGAACAGGAACTTTATGCAGGTACCTGTAGAACATTGAAACCAGAACGGGGTGGGGGGTGCCCAGAGACAGGCTGAGGCCCCCTCCCTACCTTCCCTGCTGGGAGCCAACACCAGGGGTATGGGGAAGGCATTTTACAGGAATCTCTGGACATGGGTTGACCATGGACCCCAAGCAGGATCCAGTGATCTGCCTTCTCCCTCCCTCACCCCTAAATGTTTTTAATGCATTTCTTGGGTCTGGACTTTGTAAAATGAGGTGAAAGTCTTTAACAAATCGACCCAGTTTTTTAAGTGAATAATTTGGTGGCATTTGCTACATTTATTTCATTGTACAACCACCAAGTCTATCTCATGCCAGAACTTTTTCATCACTCCAAATAGAAACAGTTTTCGTTTTACAGCTCACTCTGGTCCCGTGACCCTCCCCCTTGACTCACATCCTGGCAGCAACTGCCTGGCCATCTGGCACGGGCAGGTGAGGGCACCTGGCGGCCAGCAGGTACCTTGGAGCCAGCTGCTGCTAAGCAAACCACGGGGGAGGATAGAGTGTCAACATGGGGAGGGGACAGACTCCTCCTCCTCCCCATTGGCCCCTCCCTGCAGCCCAGAGCTCAGGTGGGCCCTGGAGGTAAGGCTGTGGCCCCTCCCTAGGCCTGGTAACGCCTCCAATTATTGGCCTTGCCCCACCCCCATTGGGGCTGCCAGGGGGCCACGTGGCCACATGAATGACCAGCCAGGCTTTCCCGGAGGCTGGGCCTCCCAGGACTGAGCAGGAAGTTTCCTGCCTGAGAGGTAGGCGCTGGGCCCCGTGACTACAGGCTGGAAGGAAGGGCAGAGGCCAGATAGGGCGTGGAGCAGGAGAGAAGGGAGGTAACTGGTGCCCCAGCAGGTGGTCAAGGGACTGTAGAACAGGCACCCAGGGCTAGAGAGAGGGTCTGTGGCAAAACTGGAGGCAGCAGGTGCTGGGCTACCCTTCCCCTACCATCTGCAGCTACAGGAAGCACCAGCCTGACTGCTGCCTACATTTAGCCTGGCCAGGCAGAGCAACAGGGGCTCCCCCACTTTCTTAGATGTCTTTAGCTTCTAAAAAGTGTATTCTCCACAAGTCCAGGGCACCAGAGGTGGCGTTTCCTTTTTCAGAGAGTTAAACTAAATCTGGAGCCCCTGTCACCTTCAGGCAGCTGACTTCCGGCCCAGGTGGCTGAACCCTGGGGACAAGGGAACTCCAGGCTGGGTCCTTGAGCACAGAGGGAGCCCAGGGCTGCCCAGGAGCAGGGAATATAGCAGAATGGTCAGTCTCCAACTCCCTTGGAAAGGACAGTGACCCATGCCCAGGGCAATCTTGGGCGTGTCTGCGGCCGGCCTGGAGGAGGAGCCCCTTTGAGCCTCCACTCAGCCTCCTCCCTCCTGCCCTCCCTCCCTCCCCTCCCCCTGCCCTGGCTGGCGCCTGGGCTGCTGCAGCTTGCCGGCTACACCTTGTCCAAGCCCGCACTCTTCCCTGTGTTCTCCTTGGCCTCTGCAGATGAGTAATGCCTCAGGGCTCCTGGGGACAGTCAGTGCCCCCCTGGAGCTGGCAACCTGGCCCCAGCTCAGCCCCTTACCGACTGTGCCTGCTGAGCCACAGATGGACCGTGTGGGAAATGGCTCCCACGGAGCACCCCAGCTCTTCCTCACCACCTCGCTGGCCCGCGGTATCTCCGGCATCTTTGTGTGGACCGCCCTGGTGCTCACCTGCCACCAGGTAAGTCTCCATGCTTCCCTTAGCGTCCCACTTTCTGTGGGACATGCCCTGGTGGGGCACTAGGACTAAAGGACCTCAGGCACTGACCTTGGTGCAGACAGGTGGGGCCCAGCTGGACAGAGGAACAGTGCCCAGGGGATCTTACAGGTGGCACCTGGCCAGGACAGAGGGGCAGAGGAGGGGGCTTCCTTTAGAACTCAGCTTGTGGGAGCTGGGCCTGAAGATAGGGTGTTTCTGCCAGGCAGGGGGCAGAGGCCGGCTCTTCACCAGACACTTGTTAGCCTTCAGCCTTATGCTGAGTCCCATCTCACAAAGACACTGACCTAGTCAGCCCAGCGTCTTTCCCAGCAGGAATGGAAAGGCCTTCCCTCCAGAGGACAGCTGGCCAGGAAGGCTGGCAGGGTTGGACTTTGCTCTTAGGAAGCGGGGGCCAGGAGTAGGAGCTGGGTGCGTGCTTGGCTAGAAGGCATCAGGAGGGGGTGCCCCTCAGTTTCCTCATGAAGGAATCAGGGGAGAGAAGACACACTCCCGAGTCCTGAGCTGCACTAGCTCCTTCCCCAGGGCAGTCACTGCTGGGAGACAAGACAGGTCCCCAGATGGAGAAGCACCAGGAGCACCCAAACACAGGGGTGGGGTAACACATGCAGAAAAGCACAGGGCCTACCTGATTGGGAGTGAGAGCTTGTGGGGCCCATGAGAGGGCTGCCTGGGCTGGACACGCGGGACAACTTGAGGAGCCTTGAACAATTGTGTGGTGGTTTGGGCCAAGCCTGGAGGTGCTAGGGAGCTGGGGGTGCCAGGAGCAGAGCTGCCTTTTAGGGTAGTTCAGCTGGCACTGGTATAGGGAATGGACTGGTGGGGTAAACCCTGGGCAGGGGATAGTCAGGAGATTGGCAGGCAGGGAAGCGGTGGCCAGAGGCTGCCAAAGCAAGAAGGTGAGATACACTTTGTGGTGAGAGACTCTGCTGTGTAGCCTCAAATAACCAAAATATAGTGTGTAAGGCAGGCTCAGTCAATTATGATGTAGTGAAGAGTAGCGGGAGTAGGCAGTACTGTCAGTGTGTGTGTAGCCCAGCTGCCCAGGGCACCAAGGCCTGGATCACTTGGGCTGAGCTCCTGGCCTACCCTGGTCCTCCACACAGCCAGGTCCTCTTACTTGAGGAGTCCCAGGCACTCCACCCGTTCAGAGCCCACAGGACAGCCAGAGGCCAGAGAGGACATCTATCAGTTCTCCAAGGCCACCTGGATAGGCAGTGCCAGCACTGGGAGCAGAATTCAGATCTCCCAATGGTTGGTCATGCCATGTCCTTCTCACAGCACCAGCTGGGGAGGGAATGACTGATAAGGAGCCTGTGTCTGCTCCCAGCCAGCAGCCACCCCTGTGATGTGCCCCAGCGACCTGGACCACATGATGTCTGCATACACTGGTCCTTCTGCTCAGCCTGCCCTTCACCTGCCCGCTTTCCAACTCTACTCAGGGCACTGCCCCACCCCCCCACCACCAGGAAGCCTTCCAGAGGTGCTATGGGATCCATGTGTCCAACTCTCCATCTTTGCTTCTTTTCAAAGACAGTGTCTTTGTAAAATTTGCCTGTTCTGCTCCCCACTCCGTCTCTTGTGAATCCTCTCACCACCACCCCTACCTCTGGCCTACACTCCAGCTCTTCTATGCAAAAACAAAACAAAACAAAACAAAAAACAGTGTCACTATTTTGGTATATCCTCATAGAAAACGTGGGCAATCTGGGAAGGTTTACAGACAAAAACGAGAATCACCTTATCGCTCAGGGGTAAGACTGGAATGGGTTTCCTTCCATTTTCATCACGTTTTCAACATGTTCTGGATCCTGCTGGATTTGTCAACATTTACATGTCACATAGTATCAGAGCATTTCCCCATAATGGCATTTGGGAGTGTCATTTTACTGACTGTGTACAGTTGTACAGTGTCAACAGCTGGGCCCACCACTGTGTGTGGGTCCCGTAGGGCTCTTTGCAAATCCTAATACATGGATCTTTTATTTCTGAAGAAACTTTTTCCATAGGACAAATACCCAGGAGGGAGCAGAGGATGTTAGCCCTTTTATGCCCCATGTTGAAATATGGGGTCACTTTCCCCCATGCCTGTGCTCACTTATGGGCCATAAATGCCCCATCTTCCCCAGGTGACACCAAATTGACCTTAGAGAATTCTCGTTGAATGAATGAATAAATGAATGGATGAATGAATGAATAAGTGGCCCCAGTGCAGAGTATCCTACAAGGCAAGGGGCTAGCTGGTGCCAGGGAAGTCCCCGCTCAGGCTGCCCATATAGCAGTGGCAGGTGAGCCCCTGTTCCCCAGCTGCCCTTGTTCAAACCCAGATCTACCTGCACCTGCGCTCCTATACAGTCCCCAACGAGCAGCGCTACATCATCCGCCTTCTCTTCATTGTGCCCATCTACGCCTTTGATTCCTGGCTCAGCCTGCTCCTCCTCGGAAGCCACCAGCATTACATCTACTTCGATTCTGTGCGTGACTGCTATGAAGGTGAGGCTGCCATGCTCCAGGCCATGCTGTGACACTCAAAGGGCCAGGCATGAGGATGCTTCCAGGGGCATGAACTCCCACCAACAGTCTGGGGGGCACTCCACCCTCCAGGAGGGGCTGCCTGATAGCCAGGATTAGCAATGCCAAGGGTGGGCTGGCCAGCATGAAACCAAGACTCCTGGGTTCCCGGGGGTGGGGGCTGCCACTGGGCCCACCCAGAGCCTGGACAAAACAAACAGGGCTCTAGATGAGTGTGGGGTAGGGAGTGGCATCAGAGCTTCAGTGATTGCTACAGGTCCTTCCCCTATTGGATGGCAAGTGGTCCCAGGGCGAGGCTAGAAGCATATGAAGAGAGATTACTGCTGTGTGTCCTGGGCCTCAGCTTGTCCTCCATGAAATAGGTGCCAAAAATCTGGGGGCCAGAGTGGAGTCGTCAGGGAGAATCTTCATGCAAGCTGAGAATCTGGTAGATTGCTGGGCTCAAAACCATCCAACCCTGTTCCGCAGCCTTTGTCATTTATAGCTTCCTGAGCCTCTGTTTCCAGTACCTGGGGGGTGAGAGTGCCATCATGGCTGAGATTCGGGGAAAACCCATCCGGTAAGCATCTCACCCCAGAGCCTACCAGGTCCCCTCCAGGCCAGGCAGCCAGCTGGGCTGGGGACGTGGCCTCAGGGACTTCCCCTCTGCAGGTCCAGCTGCTTCTATGGCACCTGCTGCCTCGGGGGCATGTCCTACTCTATCGGCTTCCTGCGCTTCTGCAAGCAGGTGAGACAGGGCTTGCTTCTTACCTGGCCCCTTCCAGCTACCTCCCATGATCTCTTGCTGCCCAGTGTGTGTGTTTGGGGCGGGGGGGCATGGAGGGGATGCTGGCCCCATACACCATTCCCAGACCCATTAAGGTTGGGGCCACAACCCTCCTCCCTCCCCTCTCCCAGGCCACACTGCAGTTCTGCGTTGTGAAACCCGTCATGGCTGTGGTTACCATCGTCCTGCAGGCATTTGACAAATACCACGATGGGGACTTCAAGTAAGGACAGTCTGCCATGCCAGAGGGAGAGGTGGGCTCGGCCTGGGGGGCAGCAGGTGGTTGGAAGAAGGCTCTCAGTAGAGAGCTCAGCTCGGCTGCATGCTGAGCCAGGAAGGACAGGTGCCTATTCCTGATGCCGGACTCGCTCCTCCCCTACCCTGCTGTGGCCCACCCCAGGGAGAGCACAGGTTGGATTTAAGGACACTTAGACCAAGGGAGCAGAGCTCCCGCTGGCCACTGGGGCAGAGAGGAAGTGGGCAGTGCTGCCCTGGCACACTCTTGGAGCTCTGCATCAGGTCACATGCACATACCGCACGCACACACACACACACTCACATGGAAGTACACGCACACCCATGCAATTGTATGTGCACACAATTTCACATGTGCACACATGCATGGAGACTCACATGCAAACACACACATAGTCATGCTCACTTATTCATGGACACACTCATGCCCACCTACGCGAGTACCCGGTAATACACACATGTGTGTGTGTGCACAAACTCATACACTCACATGCACAGACACACATTCACACAAGGAACATGCATGCCTGTGTGCCCACAGGATAGAGGCCCAGTCCCTCAGGCTGCACAGGGGGTGGGGGAAGGGTAGGAGGGCAGCCACAAAGCCTTACCAAACAGCACCCTCCTGCTCATGCTCTACCCTCAGCTTCTCGGTCACTCCCTTGAGGTGCATCTGTCAGCCCTGCGGGAGGCTCCAGACCTGGGTGGCTGCTGGTGCCCAGGTTTGGGGTGGTGATGGCAGTGGGAAAATGGCACAGCTGATAAGGATGGGGAGGGCAGAAGAGGATTGGGACCAACCCTGACTCCTGACACCTGCTTTGACCCTCAGCATCCACAGCGGCTACCTCTACGTCACACTCATCTATAATGTCTCAGTCAGCCTGGCCCTCTATGCCCTATTCCTTTTTTACTTCGCCACCAAAGAGCTCCTGCGGCCCTTTGAGCCTGTCCTCAAGTTCCTCACCATCAAAGCAGTCATCTTCCTCTCTTTCTGGCAGGGTAGGTGGGGTTTCTGGGGCAGGGTTGGAGCCCAGAGAGCCTGGGTTCAAATCCCACACCCACTTTCAGTTTCCTGGTGCCCTCAGGCCTAGCCCGTTCTCCCAGGGAGTGGTCAGTGATACAGCCTGGAGAAGGGGAAATAGCAAGCTCCCCACACAGCGGGTTTGTGGATAGGACAGAGGACCGGGGGAGCCCTGTCCCCATCAGACCCTGGACCAGGTGGTGGCCCCCACTTTGCAGAAGAGGATGGGCACTGGACAGTGAGGGGTGGAGCTAGGGGTGCACCTAGTCTGGGGTTGGAGAGGTCAGAGTGGGCACTTGGGGAGCGCCTGGATATTGCTATGCCAACACCCAATCTTTGGAGGTGCCTGGCTCCTCTGAACCTTGGCTCCTTGGTATGGGAGCTCAAACACCATGTCACCATGTCATACACCTTGCTGGTTGGCAAGCCTCTCAGTGTGGGGGCGGGGGGCGGCGCATCACCTCTTCCTCTCCTCAGATCCCTGCCATACCCATGAGGCTGGCCTCAACAAGGTTCTTGGCTGGGGGCAGCTCTGTCCAGCTTCCTATCCAGGAGGGTGTTTGAATGGCTGTCACCATCCCCAGGGATGCTACTGGCCATCCTGGAGAGGTGTGGGGTCATCCCTGAGGTCCAGGTCGTCGATGGGAGCAAAGTGGGAGCTGGCACACTGGCGGCAGGCTATCAGAACTTCATCATCTGCATCGAGATGCTCTTTGCCTCCATTGCCCTACGCTATGCCTTCACCTGCCAGGTGTACTCAGAGAAAAAGGAGAATTTGCCAGGTATGCCGGGTCCTGCCAGTGGAGTGGAGGGAACTTCACAACTTCATAGTTGTGGGCCTGAGATGGGGTGTGACGGCCAGTTCTCTGGGTGCTGTCTCACTCATGGGCGAGGGGATATCTGTTTGTTGGACAAAGGGACATTCACATGGAAAGGCTGGGCCCAGGACAGGTACCTTGCCTGCAACTCATCCAGCTGAGGAGACCAGGCAGGCTAGCAGCTGGTATGAGATGGGCTAGCCCAGATGTTTGAGCCTGGCTACCTCCAGCGATAGGGGGCTGATGCTTCTGAGTCTGGGGTGTCCCACTCACCACACCCAGGTGCTTGGACAGACCTGTCAGGAGAAGCCAGGGCCTGGCTGGCGCTTCTGCTCCTAACAAATGGCCTGTTGGGCAGGAGGTCCTGTGGCTGGTCAGCTTGGTGCATGTGATGGGCTCACCCCAGGCCCAAGACAAGATGGGAGTAAGTCAAAGCATTCTCCCACTGTGGCCCCTATAGAGATTCTGGGTTGAAGCCCCAATGCTGAGGCTTGGGTTTGGGGGGCTCCAGGCAGGCCAAGGCTAGGAGCTAGGGATTCAGGAGCACCACCCCTAGGCATCCCTGAGGTCTGAGGGGAGCAGGGTAATAGGGTAATGTCCCTGGGGGCTGACTATATGATGGATGAGATGGGAACCCCCCACCCACATGCTGCTTGCCCCCCTCCCAGCACCCCCAGCGCCCATGCAGAGCATATCTAGTGGCCTCAAGGAGACCATGAGCCCACAGGACATCGTGCAGGATGCCATCCACAACTTCTCACCTGCCTACCAGCACTACACACAGCAGGCCACGAACGAGGCCCCAGGACCCAGCCAAGGAGGGCACCCCTCACCCAGCACCCACTCCAGTGCTGCAGGTGGCTCTGGCGGGGGCAGGAAGAGTCGCAACCTGGAGAAGAGGATGCTGATCCTCTCGGAGGAACTGTAAGAGGGGCCATGAGGTCACCCGACGGGATCTGCAGACCAAGCCCTAGGGACAGGACAGGGCCCCTTGTCCGCCAGCCCTCTTGCCAAAGGCCAAGCATCTCCCAAGAGCCCGGTCAGGTCTGTGGAGCACACTGCCCATCCTAATGCCAGCTTGTGGAGAGGGGCTGAGGGACCCTGCTGGATGCTCAGGGGCCACCTAGTGGGTCTACAGTCCCAGGAGAGAGCACCTGAGCATATCTGGGGGGCCAGGGACCCTTTGGGTTCACTTGACCATCAGGTCCCTGGATGGACTGGTTCCTGGCTGGGAAGCTGCAGGGAAGAACAAGCGTGTGGAGGGGAAGCACTCGAGATGTGGGAACACTGGTGGGTGGGGCCACACAACTGGAGGTAGGGTGACTCGACAGTCTTGCTGTGGCCCTCCTGGGTCTGTGGAAGGAGAGCTTAGGTTCCTCCACAGCTCCACAGCAGCCTACCAGACCCCCAGCCTCAGAGTCCCCCCACCACAATGCAGGTCTGAGAAGCCCCTGGGGGCTATTTCCGGGTAATGGAGCTTATTTATACATAAACACCCTGGGTTTTCTAGTGGTTCTTTTGGCTTCTGTTCTTTCAGGGTTAGTCAGTGAGTGACAAATGAGGCTACTGAGGTTGGTCAGAGTATGGGAGGGTTCCAGCCCACCCCAGGGCCTGAAGCCATGATCTCACTCAGAGCAGCATGGGGCAAAACATACTGGTTAAAACCAAATGCACTGCCTGCACACAGTGATCCCAGCTCACCTGCCCTTGAGACTTTTTTCTCCATAGAATGGGCCTCCTGCCAGCCTCGCCAGCAGTAGATGATGAGGCCGGCCAAAGCTGGGAGTGCTCAGGCACTGGTGGGGGGCCTTCTGGTTCACTTGCTCCAGATGCCAGACTGGTGTTCAAGATCTGAGATCTGGGGATCCAGAGAGCTGAGCCTGGAACACAGGCCTGCCCTTAGGATGCTGCAGGGACTGACCGGGGAACACGAGGCCTTCTGCAGGAGCATGGGAAGCACATGGGGAGGAACGGCAGGAGCAAAGGCACAGCAGTGGGGTACAAATCATGGTTGGTCTGTGCATCTGGGGTGTGCACTGGGATGGGTGGGAGCTGGGGGAAGGGTATAGGGGAGATGGGTAAGGCCTGGGCGCCAGAGCCTGCTGCCAGGCCAATGCAGCAGACAGGAAGGCTGGGCGGGCACCACCCAGCAAAGCCTACCCCACGTCCTGGCTGCCGGCTCCCACGGTCACCAGGAAAGGAGAGGCAGTGAGGATCTCAGACTCACAAGAGTGGGAACTAACCAAAAGTATCCATGCTGGAAGGGGGTCACCCCTGCCTCCTTGTCCCTGAGCCTGGCAGCTCAAGGCTAGCAGCCTCACACAGGGCCCAGTTGGACTGCCTGATAAGATAGGCAGAGTCTCCTCCTGCAGCCCAGCTGGCAAGTCTCCCGTTGTCCTATCAGGTCCTCGGAGGCTAGCAGATCCACAAGCTGCCACCCACCCCTCCCCATGTGGCTCCCATGGCCAGGTGTCTGCCATCTCAGTCAGCAGGAAGACGCATGGAGCTTCCTGGAGACCTGGCAACCAAGCAGGGAGGTTATCTGGAGGTTGCAAGAGTCAAGATGCTAGACTCAGCTGTGTGTGTTGGGGGCAGGCAGGCGGGTGGTGGGGGAAGTTGGGGGCTGCTGCCTATAGGTCCTTACCCTGGAGGGCTGCTTCTTGGGGCCTGAGTTGCCCAAAGCTACGTGCAGAGGGTAAGTGGGTCAGGGAGAGCCAGGTCTCCTACAGTTGGGTGAGGTTCATTTGCTGAGGTTCATTTGACTGGCTTTATGAGGGGAAGGAAGTGGGCATTTGCTGAACATTCAATGTGTTCCAAGGACTAGGGCAGCCCCAGCAACTTGCCCAAGGCCAGAGTTGCAAGAGGTGGACCAGCGCTGCAGAGGTCTGCCCTCCATGGTCATGGCCCCCACAGACATCACCATCTGTGGACCGTTATGACAATAAAGGCGTGAGGATGGTGCCCAGTGCTCTTGCCACCCACAGGTGGGGAGGCGCCCTAGAACCAGGCAAGTGTGGCCGAGTTTTTCCAAGGGCCAGGCACGGATGCTCATGAGGAAGAGGGGGTGGAGCACACGCATAATTTCTGATGAAAAAGCAGAGCTCTCCAACACCAGGCTCCCCTGCGGGGGCCGAGTAGAGACCGACCCCTTAGCTCTGACTTTTGGGCTTACTTCAGGTCACCATACAGGATGCTTTGCTCTCTGCCCTAACAGTCTTCTCTCTCAACCCCCTGCAAACTCACCTGAGAGCCCCGCCGTCCCTGACAAAACCAGGGGAGGTCTGGCCTGCAACTGGGTGCACATTGTGCAGAGGAGAGAGCCGCTCTGACAGGAGCATCTGGTCAGGGTGGAGGGGAACTCTGCCCACCGTCCAGTGTGTGCCCAGGAGCTATGGGCAGAGGCAGCACTTCCTGACACACACCCTGACCCCTGGTGGCTGTCCTGCCTAGGACCTCAAAACATCCAGGTTTGCAGGCTGGGTGATCCTTTCCCAAGAGTGCCTGATGCCAGGCCTGCCCTCTGGGAGAGAGCAACAGCAATCAGGGCCTGGAGGTAGAGGGTGGGGCGGAGGGCTGCAGCCCCTGGGGCACTTGGTCCAAAGTCCCAGCACACGAGACAGATCTGAAACCGGAAAACTTTATTGAAAGGTACAAAAGCGTCACAGCAGAGACATAGGGCAATAAATTAGGTGGTGGCCATGAGGGGACAGGGCGGGCATGGGCACATGTCACAGGAACAAGGATCACAACACAGGATCTTTTCAATAATTTATAACATGATAGAAGCAGCACAAAAATAAATATTGAAATGAAACTGCTGAGCGGCCACGGAGGCGAGGAAGGCGGTGCTGACCTTACAGGGAGGCCTGTCACCTGGAAAAGGCAAAGGCGCTCCTTCGCTTGGAAGGACAGGAGCCAGAAGCGCAGGAGACAGGGAAATGAGCCTCCACTTGATAAAGAGGACCTTGCCTTTTTTATTAAATTAAAAAAAAATCCATATATTAAAACTGTGACAATGAAAGCTCAATGATCTGGAAGGAAAAGCACAAGGGAACGTGCTCATCGTCGTCCCTGGCCCCCGGGACGGGGACAGGCAGGAGCTGCGTCCTCGCCAGGTGGCCACAGTAGCGCCCTCTGGCCCAGAGGCTGAGGGCAGCAGCCAGCACTCTGTCTCAAAGGATAAGGAGCTCCAAGAACCCTAAAGTGGACAGGGCTTTTCCCAGGGGTGTGGCAGCCCAGTAGGACCCCAGATTGGTGTCGGGGAGGTGGCCCTGGGACCCCACTGGGAAAGGCAAGGCAGGAAGACGAAGGGAGGAGGTGGACCACCCAGTCTTCCTCCTCAGAGCCAAGAGCTGGCTGGCGTGTAGAAGCCTGGAAAGGGCGCTTCACCCCGATCCTACCCACACTCAAGTGCAGCTCTGCACTAAGATTTACAGTATCAAACAGGAAAAGAAGTTACGAAAAATCTGTACGATAAAATGTGTATATAATTTTATATATATATACTATATATATATATATATATATATACTTCTCTCTTTCTCTTAAATATTTCCCCATGGCCCTTATTGACATCCAATGTGGATTACCTACCATGGCTATGGTATCAACAGCTTTTTTTTTTTTTTTTTAACACCAGGTCGTTTGGGTGCTCCCAAACCCTTTTGCCTTCACCCAGAACAGGAACAAGGTCACAAGGCTTTCTATTGGCTGCTGACAGTAGACACAGAAGCAAGACACAGCCCTTGGGGCCGGTTGTTCTCAATCCTGCTCTCCTGGCATGGCTGACACCTGCCCAAGGCTCTGCAGCTTGCTGGGGATCTTTCTGGGTCGGGGGATCAGGTCAAGTGGAAACCAGGAGCTGGAACCCTGCAGTTTCCAGCCTGTGGAAGGGTTTTCAGTTCACCCAGACCAGAGCCCCAGGACCCAGTGTCTCAGCATCTTCATGGGAAGGACAGGAAGGGGTACCCCAGCAAAGGTCACCAAGATTATCAATGGCTCAGAGCTCCAGAAAGAAAGAGCAGGTGAAGGTTCCAGGCAATTAAGCACCAAAGTTGCAGAGTCCTCTTGTCCCTTCTAAACTGACAGACAATTCAGATGCTCCTGGGAGCAGCCCATGCTGTCCTCCCGGCCCAGTGCCCATCTCTGACCCCACCTCACCTCATCCTCTGATCCCCACCTGTCTCCCTGCTCGCTTGCTTCCTCCAGCAGCAGCCAGAGGTCCCTCTGCTCCACGGCCACTCCTGAGACCATCACCAACGTCACGCCATCCACACACAACATCTTCCCTTTCCCACCTCCAAGCCCCCAGGGTCTCCTTGGGGCAGCATCAGGGCAGGCTGGCTCCTAGGCCTGGCAGCTACTCCTCACTGGGGACCTCCTTCAGGTCACCCCATCACAGGAAAATTCTCAACACTCATGCCTGAGCTCCCACCAAGTGACACTGGGGTACTGGTCTGACTACAGGCACATGTGTGAGCATGGTGAGTGTGTATGTACATGCACACACATGTGCATGCACATATGAACACACACACACCCCCAAGCAGCCCTTCTAACACCCACTTCAGGGGCACAGGTCTCTGGCTAAGGCTAAAGCAGGGTCATGGTGCATGCTGACACTGGGGACAAGTGGTTCCTCCTGGGACAGCCAAGCTCAGTCAGGGCTAGAAGGGGTCAGGCACCGGCCTGTGGGCAGTGGGGGCACAGCTACCTGCAAAAGTAGGCTGCTCACAGGAGGGGTGGAAGACAGATTCCCGCGGATGGGTCACAGTGCCAGGGGACAGGACCCTTTTGAGGACCTTGCTCCCACACATCCTGACATCCCCCCTTCCCGGCATAAGACATTGACCCCTGAGAACAGTCTGGAGAGCCCTGGCTGAGCCCAGAGAAGGCGGGGTGCGTGTGCGTGTGCGTGCATGTGGGAAGGTGTGCAGCACACAGGTTCCCAAGACCCTAATCTTCATCCTGTACCTATAGCCTCGCCCCAAAAGGGAGAGCTGGGAGTCTGCTCCCATGGGACCCTCCAACAAGCATGAGGGACATGTCCACCACCAGCGCCCACCCCCTCACCCCCATCGGCCAGGCACTAGGATGCGGCCGAGAAGGGCACAGAGGTGGAGAGCTCAGTGGACTTCACAATGGTAATGACACTGGTGGTGGCCACCTTGGTAGGCGTGATGGGCCCGCGGGCCACAGTGCGGGCGAAGGTCTGAAGGGCCTCATACTTGGAGCGCAGTGCATCGAGCTCCAGCTTCATGGTGCTGTTTTCACGAGCCAGCTTCTCCACCTCCTGCTGCAGCTCCACCCGCTGCCGCTCCAGCTCCTCCTTCTGTGTGACCCGCTTGATGCGGCAGCTGGCAGCATAGCCACGGTTCTTAAGTGTGCGCCGGCGCTGCTTCAGGCGCACCACCTCGTCTTTGGTGAGGCCCCGCAGGTGCTGGTTCAGCTCCCGCACGGACATGGACACCAGCTCATCATCGCTGAGCACTGGGGCGTTCTCGCCCGCCTCCTTCTTGACCTACAGGAGCCACAGCAAGAGGTCAGCGTAAGGAGCACCCCTGTTGTGAAGAGCCCAGACCCTGCAGCACAGAAAATGGGCCGTACTCCCCTGATATACCCCGAGCTGGCCTTCACTTTGTCATGAGGGAACGGGACCAGTCACTGGGGCCACTCAACAGTGTATTATGCAACAATACAGGTTGCTTGAGGAGGGGGCATTAGCTATACCCGACTATCATCCCGTTACTACAGGCCAAGGCATGGCTGCCTTCTGGGAATCTCCAGACCCAGCACAGGACTGAAAGTGAGGGACGGGAAGTTAGGTAGCCTATCCTTCTGCCCCGTCTGCCCCTTGGACTTGTTAAGGTCTAGCAGGACAGGGCTACCTCTGCCTGGCAGGACCTTGGAATGGGGCTAAGTTCAGCTAGTCATGCCAGGAGTCCTGTGAGGCCAGCTGGGTAGTGAGTACTTTTGGAAGCCAGGCCCTAAGGATGCAGGACTGACCAGCAGGCTGCCACCCCACCAACCCCTCAACCTGGGAGTCTTTTCTCTGGACGTCAGAGGCAGTGTGTCTCTCTAAGACACAAAAACTACTCCTTCCCTGGTGATAAGGGGCTGCCAGGGGTAGAAGGGGTCTTTTCAGGCGTGTGCCCAGGCAGATAAGTCTAATCCCACCTCACTTACCTTTAATGCCTTGTTAGGTTTGGGAGTAGTCGTCATAACCTGGGCACAGTCACCTGGACAGAACCGCTTGGAAATCGTGACTAGGAAACCACAAAAGAAAACCAATACAAGCTGGTTAGGTCCTGGCCAGGCTGCTGTCACAAGCAATCCAAGCACAGCAGGCCCTCACAGCAGAGTGCTCCCAGGAAACTGGACTCTTCCCTGGCCTGTCACAATGAAAAAAGGCCCACAGCCCCCACAAAATAAGACGGGGGCCCCACCCATCCTGAGTAGCAGGCATCCCACCAAGGATGCTGAGGAGACACCCAGCTATACGCCCCAATCCAACATCAGCTCACGGAACAGCCCAGACCCACCTGTCCCAGTGCCTGATAGTCAAACGATTATCCCTTGCTGCCCCCCCCACCCCCCACCCTTCGCCCACCGGGCTTGTGCTGCAAGCTGCTAGTGCTGGGGGTGATACCAGGTGTGAGCAGGTATTGCTTCCTTTCTGACTCCCTCCTGAACTCAGACGTCTGCACCTGTGTGGCACAAGACACCACATTTAGGGTCAAAACAGCAGCAAAGCCCTTCTGAGAATGGCCCAGCGCCTGAGAAGCTGCCAGGGACAGAAGTGGCTCTGCAAGAGCCCTGCACTCCAGGCCCAGACAGGATCCTCAAGAGCAAGGGTCCCTTCAGGAAGCCTTGCCCTTGCGGAAGTCGCACCCCAGCAATGCATATGGAACCCTGCCCAGCCCTCCCCGGCAGACCTACCTCCGCAAAGGGCACTGCAGCTGTGACATCACCATGGCCACTGGGGCTGCCCTACAGCCATGACTGAGGCCCAGGGTGGGTAGGGGCTCCCAACAACGGGGGGAGACCAGGGGAGGCAGGGAGCTGCAACCTCACTGAGCTCACCGACTGTCTGGTGGGAGTTGTCCCAGGCACCCGCCGCCAGCCCCCGCGCCCGCCCTTCTCATTCTCGCGTCTGCATTGTGTCACACATTCTAATCATTCATGAAAAAGCCAGCCAAAGCATCCCAAGCATGATTCCCCTCTGATAGTTGTCATGGCGACCTTGGGAAGTAGCCAACCCCTGATGGTCGTCATGGAAACAGAGAAGCCCAAAGCAGCCATGGCTTCAGGCTGCCCGTGCAGACATCACGAGGTTGTAGGACAGTAAACAAGGCCGTGGGCCTCAGTAGGGCAGCAGGAGAATGGGAACCGGACTTGTTGGCATGTGGTATCACCAGCTTAAGGGATCAGGGTCTACATTACCCACCCCACCACATTCCAAATGACAGGTGATGTGAGCAAAGAGAACCTGAGAGATGCACCCCAGGTGGGGGACTGGGGCCCCAGGGGACAGAGTCACATCATAGTCTCCCTCATGGGGCATGAGCAAGACTCCTACCCCACCTTCCCTTGCCCAAAGCCAGAGCCCCTGGCTCCCCTGTGCCCTCCACCCTTTGCTCCCAGAGGCTGCACATGAGACAAGGGCTCAGCGCCCCAGCTGCAGACGACACCTGATCACCCCTCTGAGGGGTAGGATGGATTATGGAGAGGGCAGCAGCGAAGGAACGGCAGGCTATGACCTCTAGGCGTATTGGGCTCCTCTGCCAGGACTGGGCACCCTCACGAGGTCACATTCGAGCCTGAGAAGGACAAGCAGCCGTATGGGCTGATCCTAGCCGGGAGGTAAGAGCTGCTTCCTGACAGCCCTTGATCCACTCTTCCCTCCCGGTACTGGGGTCAAGGCTCTGCCAGAGAAGGCTGCCGGGAGAGCCATGAGAAACTTTTCCATGTTGAGAGGAGGGGCTGGCGGGCATCTCTTCCAGCCCCCTCAGCGTCAGCGCACACGGGCCTGGCCGGAGCCGCCAGGGCATAGCTGTGTGGTGAGTCACGGCTGTTTACAGAGCTGGGAGCTCACATTCCCACAGAGCCTGAGCCCCTCCCACCCCTATAAGGACCTGCTCTCAGTGGATAGGAAAGGAAGGTCCCAGGGAAAGAGGGGTCTCTGCTCAGGCCCCCACGCCCATGGAAGACCCAGGCTAGGTCGTGGGGTTATGTTCAGGGTAGGGACCCCCTCCTTTGAGGAGCTGCCTGCCATGACATATGGTGTGATGGGACAAAGTGATTGGGATATGCATAAAGACTAGGTCATAATTCTCGTGGATTCTGGCCCTTCCCTCCAAGCAAGCTCCCAGGGTTGAGTCACCATCAGCAACGTCACGGTGGCCTGGGCACACTTCTTTGGACTTCCGGGGAGCCAGGACAAGGAGTCTTGACAGAGATGGGAAAAGATTATTCCAGGGTCCCACCTGGGGTCCAAACAAGGAGGAACACATCTCCTACAGAAAGCATCATGGTCTGACCTCAGGGAAAAGTTAGTCCCCAAACCTTGTGTTCAAGAATTAAGTGAGGGCTGGGCTTCCCTGGTGGCTTAGGGATTAAGTCTCAGGCTACCACCACGACAGCCTGAGTTCGATCCTTAGCCAGGGAGCTAACCCACTTATGGTGCAGCAAACTTCTCCTGTCTCACTGTCTGTCCACCTAGCAGTGTATTTCTGTAGATCTGATCATTCTGCTCTCCACTCTGTCTCTGGTGAATCCTCTCGCCCCCTGCACCTCTAGCCTACACCCCAGTTCTTCTATGCAAAAATAAATAAAACCTTTTTAAAAAAGAATTAAGTGAGGGCTGAAAGAGTGAATGCACAGTGTAGAGATGATGGCTATCATCACCTTGAGAGAAAGTTGGGGGGAATAGTTAAGTAAACCATCTTCTTTCAGTGGGCTGTACTCTCCTCTTCTGAAAAATGAGGGGGTTGAAACAAAGGGGTTCCAGGGTACTGTCCAGCTCTGACAGATCTTTGATTAAGTCCAAGAGGATGACACAGAGAGACTCTGGCTTGGGGTCCCTGCCCTGGCCACCACCCCTCCCACCCAGCCCCACAGACTCAGGGAAGGTGGGTCTGTCCCAGGCTTCAAGCTCATAAGCATGACCCCACTGCCTCAGGTGCATCTGAAATCTGATCCCCTCTTCAAGAACCCTGCGTCTGTCGTCTGTCCGCACTGGGAAGCCCTGACCACCCGCAGGAAGAACAGCAGGCACCAGCACCCACTCAGGGGTTCTTCCCTCCCACCCCCACAGTATGTACCAGGAGCACCCTCGGAACAGCACTGTACCTCTTCACACAAAATACAGAGGTACGGTACGGACCTAAAGTCATTTCAAGCCAGGAAAATGACAGCTGGCTTTGAGAAAGCTGTACAGAGGAGATTCCTAAGCGCGAAAAGAGTTTTTAAAACAATTGATTTCAAAATGACCTACTCTAAAATGGATACTTCTGCAGCCACAGCAGCTGGTCTGAGACTCCAGGGAACCCAGTTGGGGTTGGAGATGTAGCCTTGGGTGATCAGGGTGGCAGGACAGCCCCAGCAAAGCCCTCCGCTCGTTGCAAGTCTGATGCCAGCATGACTGCATCTATAATGGCTCAGCACCCAAAAGTGCCATTCCCGCAGCTTCAAATGACTTGCCTGGTCCTCTGTCCCACGTAACAAATTTTCAGCAATGCTGTGCACAGACAACTCCCGTGCACTTTTCTGAACTTCAGTAAAATCACCACTCACAGTCAGTGCCAGGCTGGGACCATGACTGTAGATCTGCACTTGTGCCCAGCTTCCCACTAACTGCCCACCTCCCAGGGAGTCTGCCCCGTCAGCACTGTAACTTTTAGACAACTATTTTTCTAACTGAAAAGGTTGATTTTTCAACCCAAAGCAGAAACTTCACTCTAATATACACCTAAACCAGGTTAACAGGAAAGATCATTTCCTCTAAAGCAAAAGGAAACACAACAGCGGCCCAGATGGAGTCAACCCCAGTGACTATATATTGTAATTTGGAATAAATTAGAAGAACCCAGCCAGGAGCGTCCCTTGCCTTCCAGGCCCCACAAAGAGCAGAAAAGTGCTGCTTTACCCAGGAGAGGCTCAGAATTCTGTCCTGGGCATCCTGAGGGTGGGAGCAGGTGACATCTGACAGTCCCAAACTGCCCTTCCAGAAGGCAGATGAGCAGAGGCCTTTCAGGTCACTTCTTACTTTCTACCTCCCAGTACCCATCTACTGTCAGCCCACACTCTTTGACTTAGCTCATCTGGGATAACTCAAACCCTCACTGGGCTGGATCTGGGTTCAGGACCCAGGGGGGACCTTTACTCTAGCAATAAAACCAGGTGCTGATGGTATCAATGGCTTCACCAAACAGCCCTATGTTTAAATCACACAGCAGAAAAGGCGGTCTTACAGTTTCAAAGGGTTCTACTTCTTGCTTAGATCAAACAACTAGTCTACGCCCAAGCTTTGTGTAGGGAGAAAGCCAGGTACCTCGTTGGGACTGTATTTCTGAGGTCTGGCATGGGTGGGCCCTTGCAAACACTTGTCCCTGTTGGTGTGCAGTGAAGGCCATGCCACACCCCCTTCTGCCAACCTAACAAAGACAAGAGTACCCCTCCACTTCCCATTCTCCTAGGTCTCTGAAAATGTTAATGGGTAAAATGAAGAGGCAGGAAGAAGGAGGAGGGAAGAGGATCAGTGACTGACTCACCCTGAGGGTGCAAATCTCAAAGCCAGAAGACCTGGCCAACTCTGCTCTGGGCAACTGGAGGCCTTTTCACAAGTAACCCCAAACCGAGTGCCCTCCGGTGGGCACCCATCAAACAAGCACAAATCGCCAGCTTGTCTAAGCCCAGAGCCAGGGCTCCCAACCACCCCACCCATCTCTGCCCACCAGGCCCTAATCCTCCTGCCCAGGTCCCTTCAGCTTGGGGTGCATCCTGCTGTGCTTGTTGGACATCCCCTCAGCCCAGCCCACACCCAACCTGCAGGCTGGCGCTGGCTGGCTGCCCTCCAGCAGGACGTGACTGTCTGCCCAGTTGGAGGACGTCTGTCACTTGCCTTTGCAGTTGGAGGAAGCCGTGTCATCCTGGCTACATCCTGAGGTGACTCAGGGCTGGGGGCAGGCTGAGTGCCACACCCCCCGCTCGACCAAACCCCTCACCCCCACTACCAGTTTCAGGCCACTGGCTTCCCTTACCCCCCACTGTTGGACCTGTTGCTTCCAGTCTCCCCCCTGTAGGGTGCCCCATCTTCTCCCCAGCCCATTTTATGCATCCAGGACTTCAATCTATTCCCAGCCTTTACATCCAGCCAGGAATGTCCCCTGGAAAAAGTGACATGCTGCACATCTGACAAGCCCCAGAGACTTGCACCCTGAGTCTCCCTCTTGGCTGCATCAGCTTTAGCCTCTCCTTCCACCGCATGAATCACTCAGAAGTCGCCCTAATGCCTCATTTAGCCTCTCCTTCCACAACCACATGCTGACCCTGGCCTGCTGGACTCAGTTTGAATCTCCCTGCAGCAGTCACCTTGGCTCCCTACCCCCTTTTTCTCCAATTGCACTCTGATCCAGGTCCCTCAAATGCAGCCTTTCACAGGGAGACGGAGGGATCCCCTGCCCCTATGGCCACCTGATGCTCTTCCAGGCCTGCACCTCTGGCTTCTCACAGTGGCCTCCCCACATGTCCTGGGTGCTTTCCCACTTCTAGGCTGGGCTCCCTCCTGTACTCTCCCCTCGCTTCACAAGAAAGTAACCACACATCATGCTTATCCTGTGGTAGTCAGCACACTCTCCTGAACGAATATTCAGGGCAGCACCCAAACCTGGTATCTCTACCCACAGGTCTGCCCCTTCCTGGATGAAGAGCAGAGGACACTCTCAGCTACCAGGGCTCCTACAACTCTTGGCAGGTAAAAGAATGGCTACATAATAGAGATATCGGTCCTGCACTGAAGGCAGAGAAGCTTCAGGGTGGCTTGACACCAAGATCTCTCTGTCCCTCTGGAACAGGGCATCTAGATAGGTGGCCCAGAAAAGTGGAATGCCACACCAGACCCTGGACTCTGCCTCACAGGCTAAAGGGAAGCTTGGTTTCCTCATCTAAAATGGGGCGTATGTACCATGTGATCCCCCCAATTCACTTCTACCTGCTCTTAAATCCAGTGATTTTAAGGTAACACTTTCAATTTCCTGAAACTGTAAGAAAGAGGAAACATGAGAGTGTGTGACTTATAAAAAGCAAAAGTAAATACCGGAGCAATGCATCTTCCATTAGCAGTGAGCAGGGAGGCGGAGCAGGAGGGTGAGTCACTGTTTACTGCTCTGAGGAGCAGTTACGGAGAACGCTCCCAGCTGGCCAGGGCTCCACTTCCCCTGTGGATTGGACCCTAAATCCAGAAAATCCACTCCAGAAACCTTTAGACTTGGAAACAGCCAGGACCCAGGCAGGACTTCTTCCAGGTGGCCAAAGATTGTAAACAAACTCTCCAGCTATCAGTGCACGTGTTCTGCGCGGTGGACAAAGAATGGTCTGGAAAACGACCCCACGCAGTGGCAGCCTCAGAGTGCAGGAGCAAGACTGGAATGCAGCAAGCCCTACACTCAGCAAGGGCCACTTCCCCAACTCACCCCTATTGAGCTCCCATTTTTAGCAACCACCTTGAAAGTAATCAACTCAGAACTTGGAGCAGGGCCCTTAAAGGCCAGCTATGTTCAAGCACGAATGGCGAATACGTTCCAGGGGGAAGTGTCACTGTGTGTTTTTGATTTAATAAACATTTCTTTTTGGAATGACGAGAGATCTAACTTTTAGTTATAAAAGCAGAACCCTCCCACCTCCCCCTCACCATGATCAAACTGGAACATTCCTACTGGGTTATCCAGTGAGGAAAGTTTTCTTAAAGGTACCCACAATGCAACAGGTTGCAGGTGTGCCCCACCCACTGCCCGGCCAGCCTTCAACTTCCTACACCATACCCACCTGCTTAGGCTAAAACCTTTTTAATAGGTTCCACCCACCTGAAGACATCAGGCTTGGAGACACCAGTCTATCAAGATACTTGTGCATAAAGGCAAAACTCAATGCCAGTAAAAGGGGAAGGGAAGGCCAGCCACACTGGCACAAGAACCCACTGATCCTAGCAGTCTGTGCCCCACACAGTTGCAGGTGCTTCCCAGGCCAGGCACCTGGCAAAAGAAGGTGGCCAAGTGCTGGTCATCTGCTGAATGAATTGTTAGGGGGGAGATCCCATTTCTGCCTTGGCTACGAGAGCTGTGTGAACGGCAAACAAGAGCGTAATCATTAACACAAGGCGGAGTACGAACTTCCAGCAACCCCAACACGAACTGCTCCACCAACTGGACAAGTGTCACACTGGTGAAAAAACTCCACATTAGTTGGCAGGCGAGAATACTACGGGAGACAGAGGGCAAGTAACTTGCTTTTCTAAGGTAGACGTGGATTCTCGTTTCCCCAATGTTCTACTCCAGGGAAGGAGTGTAGAAGCAGACTGACTGACACACTGTTTCCTGACCCCAGATAATCAGAAGAATTGCATTCAGAGTTAGAGGAAAACCCCATTCACACACGAGAAAAACAATAATCAGGCCGTGAGATTTGGGGATGGTGACATCCACCCCTGCTCGCTCCCAGCTCCCACCGGCAAGTCATAAAGTGGTATCGGTTAAGTCTCCTTTCGCCGCTCCGCCCCACCTCCCCAGAGCAGTGCAGACCCTGCCCGGCGCGCAGGTGCTAGTGACCGCAGGGCAGGGGCAAGATCTGGGCGTCGCCAGCAAGACTAGCAAGGGCTGAGGACGCAGGGCCAGGGGCCAGGTGAGAGAGGCCCGAGGCGGTCCCGCGCTCCGGTGCACGTGGCGCTTTATTTTCGCCCCCGCCTTCCCGCCTCCAGCGGCCCTCGGGAGGTCCGAGGCCGCACGGAGGGCAGGGCTAGGGAGGGGGCGCCGCCCCATTCCCGGCTCTCCCCCAAGCACCACCACGCCAGGCCCGGCGCTGGGCGGGGGGCGCGGGTGCGAGGGCCGGGACGAGGACCTCCGGCGCGCCCCGGACACCGACACCTTGGCGGCAGGTGCGCTGGCCGGCCGGGTCTCGGAGTTCCGCCCGACTCCGCCGCGGGTCCGGCGGGGCGCGGCCGTGACTCAGCGACGAGCGCCTCGAGCCCCGCCACCCCCGCCCCCTGACCCCGGCCCAGCCCCGCCGGCCGGCGGCTCCTCACCTGGCGTAGCGCGGGGGGCGCGGCGGCTCCTCACGAGCACGCGCTCTCCTCGCGTTCACTCTTGCGCTCCCTCCCGGCCGCCGCCGCCGCAGGCGCCGCCGCGCGCTCCGGCTCCGACTTCTCGAAGAACAACAAGTCCCCCCACCGCCAGCCCGCCCGCCAGCCCGGCTCCCCAGCATCTGACACCGCTTCCGGGATTGGCGTCGGCGCGCGTCACTTGGCCCCACCCACCCTAGGCCCCGCCCACCGCGCGCCACCACCCGGCGACCCCGCCGCCGCCCCGCCTATTGAGCCAGCCGCTCCGCCGCCCCGCCCACCGCTGACGTCATCTCCCCGCCCACCCCGCCGCGCCGCAGGCCTGCCAT
This sequence comes from Talpa europaea, assembly GCF_964194135.1. NCBI lineage: Eukaryota > Metazoa > Chordata > Mammalia > Eulipotyphla > Talpidae > Talpa > Talpa europaea. The sequence goes on from NC_140079.1 coordinate 72,523,498, forward strand.
CGCCCCGCCCACCGCGTACACACGCGTTCCGCCTACGCCAGTCCCGCCATCGCCGGCCTCACTCCGCGGTTCCGCCCACCCAGCGCTAACGCCCCGGCCCCTAGGGTTCCCCCTTCGCAGGCCTAGGCCCTCCCGCGTCCGCCCGCTGCCCTGGTCCACAACTCCTAGGCCGGGAGAATAGCGACTGTGCGGACGCGGCCAGAGCGCCATCTCTCCAGCGCTCACCTGTGCAGAATCAGCAGACTGCACCTGTGCTCGCGCGCGCCCGTGTCGCGCGATCTCCGTGGGCGGGCCCTAGCGCGTGTGGCCCCACGCGTGGCGGCAGTGGCCTGTCAGGCTGCTCGGGGCCAGGGGCACCCCGGTTTGCCCTCCAGGCTCCGGTTTGGCTTCCAGGCTCCGGAGGGGATGACCCTTAGCTGGGCCCCACTTCTTAGCGCCCCACATGAGTCCCCAGTCTCAGGGACTTATTGAGGCCCCCACTTTTGTCCCCAGGGTTGGACCCACAGCAGGCCCAAGACTGGGAAGCCACTCGCGATGTTCGCAGAGGGGAGTCAGACTGCCCGAGAGTGCTCTCTGAGGGACAGGGCTCCGGATGTGACCACAGGAGCAGAGTGGTGTGGATTCCCCATCAGAGGACACGTGGACTGTGTCAGGGGCATAGCGGACACACAAAAAGGGGCATTCCCTGTCGCCGGGAACCCCCAGCTGTCTTTTGATTTCTCATTTCTGACCCAAAAATGGATAAGGAAAATGATTTCTCTTCCATAGGCAAATCAAGAATGTAAAATGGTTGTAAATGACTGATCCAGAGCCTCAGCGTCAAAGGATCCGGGGGTGGGCATCTAAAGCCCCAGCTGCTGGATGCCATGGGGAGGCTTCCAGCAAAAGCAGGCCCAGAATGGGCTGAAAGCTCTCCAGACCTCAGAACAGGCTCCTGAAAGGGGAGCTATGCCTACTGTCACCCACTAGTTAAAGCTGGAGAGGGGACCAGTCCAAAAATCACAGGGCTCAACTGGCCTCACCCCTCTCCCTCAGCACAGGGAAGGGAGATCAAGACGTTAACGGCTCTGGACTCCTCTTTCAGAAATATGAGTTCTGAACAAAGCAGGAAGCACACCCAGGCGCTGAGAGTGAGGCAAGTTCCCCTGCACCCACTGCCAGGGGTTTTGCAGTTTCCGGGCCCAGAGGCCTTCGGAAGTATCCTGGGAAACATGGGAAAGTGCCAAAAAGTTTTGTGAGGCTTCCGTTGGCAGTTAGCACCACAGCAGCACAGTGTTTAGGAGGCCATACGGGCTTCTTGCTGAGGGCACCTGGGCTTTTTTCTGAGTGACCCTCTCCTGGTGCCTGTGCACTGGCTGGCTTGCAGGGGAGTGCTCACTGCTCACAGGAACAGCTCCAGTAAACAAACCAACAGTGGCCCCATCCCATCTCTCAGGACCTTTCCGGGATTTTCCCCTGGGATTCGAAGGTGCCTCCCCTTTGTCCTTGCCAGCACCCAGTCCTCAGATGCAAAGCTGCCGCTTTTCCGGTCTACTCTGCAGGACTCCATCCCAATGATAGGGAACAATTTCCTTTCTCTTGGGTGTCCTCATTTCCCTTACTTGATTGTAGGTCTTTTCATATTAACTTTGGTTACTAATAGCCCTAACTATTGTTGTTAACTATTTGAGAGCAGGACTTAGAAAGGTTGGAATTAGGCAGCTTGGGAGATGAGGTAACATTTAATGTGTGACTTAGGGTGTAGGGGAAGCTTCTGTCGCTCAGATTCAGTTTTCTCAACTTTGAAATGGGCCTGATAAAATAGAAAGGCTTTTTCATACATGGTTTGGGATAACGTGATTACCATTTAGGAAAAGGTAAAGCTGGGTCCAAAATTTAGTCACATCACACAGCAGAACTGTAGATTTCAGAGAAATCAAAGATTTAACATTTTAAAAAGAAACTCTTAAATGATGAAAATCTTCTTGATAGTGCTGATGGTTGCACAATGATGTGAATGTACTTACTGCCACTAACTACACTTAAATATGGTGACAGTGGTAAATGTCACCTGAAGTATATTTTACCACAATAAAAAGTAAACTTAAAAATCCATTTAAATAGTGCAAGAAAACATGAGTGATGTCCTTTATAACTTTGGAGTGGGAAAGGGTTTTTCTAACCTTGCTTAAAAATTCAGACACCATAATAAAAATTTTAAGGCAGAAATCACCATAAGCAAGGTCATAACAAAGTATATACTAGGAAAAAATATTTGCAACCACGTCACAAAGGACTATCTCCCTCTATACAAAAGACTGCTAGAAATATGAAAGGGAACAAGCAATGAAAAGAGGCCAAGGATATGAACAGAGTTCACAGAAGGAAATCTAATTGACAAACAGGACAAGCTGTTCATAACAAGAGAAATGCACATTAAAATGACATTGCAATTCTGTTTCTTATCTACAGAATCCAAAAATCAGACCACATCCTCTGACTACATTACTGCTGGGGTGAGGTGGAGCTGAGGCGTGCATTGCTGGAGGTACTTTGCTGGTGGGGATGTGCAGGGGGAGTTGTGGGGTACTTTGCTGGCTGGGGCATGCAGGGGGACCTGTGGTGATACTGTAGTAAATAGAAGAGCAAGCTTCTGTGATATAGGGCCACAGGGAGAGAAGAATGTGTTGGGGTGTTTGTCCCTGCAAAGGAGAACTGGGGAGAAGAGCCCATCATTAGGGTTTCCCCGGTAGGCATGGTCAAGGGCGGATGGAGTGAGCATAGAAACGGAATTTCTCCACACAAACTTCTTTATTTTGACTGTCAACTGTTGGACCACATAAATGTATTCAAACCTATATTATTAAAATAAAAATGAAATAAAATAGAGGGAGCCATGCATGACTCACTGGACTGTCTTGAGGATTCCATTCCAAAGGGCCATGAAGACCTGCTCTCAGACCTGCTTCCTCGTTGACCTTGACAAATGATTCTTTATATATATATGTATATATAATATACATTTTATATTTATATATATATATATATATATGCAGGTTTATTAGGAAAGGGACAGAAGAATGAAGGGCACTTGTATAGACACAAGTGGGTAGGAAGAGCTGCTCCGAAAGGGACAGGTTTGCTGAGAGAGGCCTGTATGGTTGCAGGCGGGCGGCCTTGAGGAGAGCTGCCTCCAATGAGGGAGGTCAATGAGGAGAAGTCCCAGCATGGTACAGGTCACAGGCAGCCAGAAAGCTGCTGCTCTGGGCCGCCCTGGTGTCTCAGGTGGTTCAGCGCAGCACTGTAGAGCTGTTGGCAGCCTCTGCTGCGCGGGTTTGATCCTGGCCGGCCGGGGAGCTATCCACATGGCAAAGCAGACCTCTCCTGTCTCACCCGCTGCTCCCCTCAGCAGTGTATTTCAGTAGACCCACCTCTTCTGCTCCCCACTCTGTCTCTGGTGAATCCTCTCACCCCCTGAACCTCTGGCCTGTGCCCCAGTTCTTGTGTGCATGAATAAATAAATCTTTAAAAAAAAAAAAAAAGAAAGAAAGCTGCTGCCCTGTGGAGGGAGAGAGTTGATGAAAAGAGGCCCCTGTGTAGGCACAGGTGGGCAGAGGGAGTGCTGCTGACAAATGGTTCTTTTAGTGCTTTATGGTGGAGGCAGCAATGTGCAGACACTCTGGCCCTCTTTGGCCCTGGAAAGATTCTGTGATCACAGGACCTGGGACTGGGGACTAGGGAGGGGTTAGCCTGGGTTACGCTAGGGGGGAGGGAGTATCAGAGGGAGTATCAGAGTATCAGAGGCATGCTAATGTAGGGAGGGAGTATCATAGGGAGCGACTTCAGGGAAGGAGAGAGGTGGGGCAAGGGCCTCCAGCTGTTACATCATCTAGTATCCCCACAAATACCCCCAGCATCCCTGACCCCAAGAATGGTGGGAGTTTGGGATCTTAGATCAGACTTTGGGACATCCTGCTGTCTCCCGAGGTGGGACTGCTGGGGCCAGGTGTTTGCACTTCACACCCTATGCATGGCAGGCTTAGCAGATGGATGTTTGCTGACTGGAGTTCAAGCACAGTTGGCAGTGCCTAGGGATGCCCTTGTCCATGACTGCCCTTTGAGCATGTGTACAGGTATTCCAAGGAAACAGACACTTGCTGAGGTGGCACACACCTCTGCCTCTGATGGTCCTTGGCTCTCTGCTTGGCAAGGCCAGAGCTGTTCTGGGGAAAATTTCAATAGGACCAAGAGCCTCCCTGGGATGTCCAGCCTGAATCCCTGTAGGCAAAGGCTAAAGCAGGTTGGGATTTAGGGGTGACTGAGTGGGAAACCTCTGCCTGTTGGTCCTTGCTGAGTTTAGGGTGAAGGAGATAGTAGATTTGGCTTGGGGAGGAGCCAGTCTTGAAGCCACTAACTAGCAGAAGGGGAAAACATTCTCTTGGCCTTTCAAATCAGAGAGGGGAAAACAGAGGGCCCTGGAAGGGAAGAAGCAGAACTTGGCTTCCAGTGGCTCTCTGTCATTGGCCAACTATGTGACCTTGGGTCCGACTGCATCCCTAAATGGGAATAGAATTGACTTGAAAATCAAATGGAGGAAAGCTGTTCATAAAATGAAAAGGGTTCTCTCTCATATGAGAACACTGACATCATTATAAAGATGATGTATCTATTTGTTATTAAGTTATTTGTTATATAAGTTATGTATCTATTTGTTATTAAGCCATAAAGTCGAAATCCATTCACAATTTGAGAACAGTTCCACCAAGATCCCTAAAGAAAAGACCTTTCTCACCCCTACATCTTGCCTCACTGCCCCTCCCATATTTACTGGGCACCAGTCAATTCTTTGCAAAGCACCTCACCAGATGAGGTTCCTGTTGCCTCCTGTTAATATTTTCATCCCAGCAGCTGCTGGCAGATCAGCTGGACTTGGCACCTCCATCTGCCCTCTGTGACAATTCACACCTACAGCTGCCTCCCCAACCAGGCACTGCACCCTGCATGTCAATCAAATGCAACAAGATGGCTTAATCATTTTCAGGTCCTGCACCTGTGACCAAGGTAATGACAAAACCACCTGCTCAAGGCCACCAGTGTCCCATACAGAGTGTTTCATTCCTTTCTCTCTTTAGAGAAGAAACCCTGTGAATTACAAAGGATATGAGCTGGGAGTGACAACAGCCCCAAGTTAATCCCCTTGCTCCTAGACACCTCACCTGGTGTCTCTGGGGCAAGGTAGCTGTGCACTGTTTCCTTCTTCCACCCCTGCAAACACCCCTTTAGTCTGCAATAAAAGGCACCATATCTGCTTGTGGAACTTGGAGACCCTTTAGCACACAACTGGGGTGACTCTCAACTGGGGTGGTTTGGTCTCAGGGGATATGTGGCACTATCTGGAAACATTTTTGCTTTCTTGGTTGTTCAAGTTGGGGAAGAGGATTGGTACTGGTATCTAGTGAGTAGAGGCCAGGAGTGATGCTAAACATCATACAACCCACAGGATGCCCCATAAAATAAAGAAGTATTCAATACCAAATGCAAATAGTGTGATGGTTGAAAGACTTTGCTATAGGGAAATACAAATCCAGGAGTTACAGCCAACTCCCCCCACCCCCACTACCAAACAACAACAATATTTATAGTTGTGGAATTTGTATCAATTTTCTGTGCCAGACACCAGGCCAAGAATTCAGGGTGCATTCATTAGACTCCTCTGAAGCACAAGACAGCTTTGTCATCTCAAGTTAAGGAGGAGCAGAGAGAACCAAGACAACGCCTGGATATCTGGGCGCAGGTGAAATCAGGTTCAAATGAAAGGCCTGTACACAAGCATTTATTCTGGCCTTTGGTAACCTCCCCAAACTGAAACAACCCACATGCCCACCAACTGGCGGGTGTGGCTTGTCACCGGATGTTTGTGATTGGCAATAGGCCAACAGCAAAGTCACCGGTTCATCACTGTAGTATGCTGTATTTTCCAGAGAAGACTGTGACAATATCTTCCCACTTGAGAGGTAGAGTGTATGGCCTCTCTGCGTGGACCCGGTCATAACTTTATGTCAGCCTTGACCAGCTGAGGTCAGTGGAAGTGCCATCAAATGCCATCAGTTTTAGGTCATGAAAGGAATCGTTTGTTTTTTCCAAACGGCAAACAATTCTCTTGTTCACAAACAACAAATGAGTGTCTAAGAATTCAATTCACTTCTCTTCCCAACGCTCAGAGTCAGAGCACACCCAAAGGTGAAGGGCTCAGTTCCATAAGACATTCCTGCTTCAGAAGCCAGTCTCAAGTCCTGGGTCTCCAGGCCACCAGCACTTCTGTCAAATTCAGGGGTACCCACAACCCTCAGCACAGGTTAGAAAATTCACTAGGGCCTCCCTGGTGGTGCAAGGGGTTAACCGTCAGCACAATGAAGCAATGTGCAGCTACTACAGCACGAGAGTGTTCCATCCCGGCCAGGGAGCTACCCACGTGGTGCAGCAGTCTCGCTCACTGCTCCCCTCAGCAGTATATTTCAGTGGATCTGCCTGTTCTGCTCCCCACTCTGTCTCTGGTGAATCCTTTCACCGCCCCGCACCTCTGGACTGTGCCCCAATTCTTGTATGCATAAATAAATAAATCTTTTTTAGAAAAGAAAATTCACTAGAAAAGAACTAATCATTCTTGATGATGATTCAGAGAAGGGACCTGTGAACACAGCTATTTTGCAAGGGGGGCTAAGATCAAACAGAAAAAAAGAAGAAATCATAGTGCTCAGAAAAGTATTATACTTAGTTTCATTCTAAATGATACAATTCAGGAACAGTAGGTGGAAGGAATGCATGGGGCAAGGTAAAGAGGGAGAGGGACGCTGAGCTTTGTTTCCTCCCCAGGCACCATCCTCCCTGCACATCAATATGTTCACCAACCCCTCAGCTCTTCCAATCTCTTATTCGAGAGTTTTCATCTATGTTTCATTAAATAGGCATGACCACTGGTCACTGAATTCAATCTCCAGGTCAAGGTGCTGGTGGATGGGGTGTAGTTGAAAGTTTCAACCCTCTAATTACTTGGTTGTTTCCTCTGGCAACCAGCCTCCAACCAGGAGGAGTCTAGGGTCACACCCTGAGTCACCTCATTAACATAAACTCAAGAATGGTTGAAAGAGACTTGTTGGGAATCACAAAAGACATTCAGGAAATTCCAAGGGTTTTAGGAGTTCTGTGCCAGGAAACCGGTATGAAGATCAATGTCTTTCTCATTATATCACATTACACAGCAATGCAGCTGTGTTGCAAGAGACTCTGTGTCTCTTGGGCATCCTGCTTTCGGAACCTGTCATGTTGTGAGATATGGAAGTCACGTGCAGGTGCTACTGCTGAGGCCCCAGCCCAAGCCAGCACTGAGCATGAGAGACAGCAGGGAAGCCGGGGCAACCTCCAACCCCAGCTTCCATCCATCTGCATCTTCGTGACAGACACACCACAAGAACTGCCCAGCTGAGCCCAGTCAACTCCAAACCATGAGTGATGTAGAGGAGCAACATTCTGCAGCCCCCAAGTGTGTCTTTTTGGCAAAAGACTGATTTTAGAGGGGAAAAAAAAAAAAGAATGAAAAGGAGATGTAAAGAAATATCTTGGCTAGTCTTAAGAAATTTCTTAATAAAATGAAAGTTACAGAAATTAGACTTACGTCTAATCACGTCTTAAAGATTATGACCTTGCTTTTGCAAATTCTAGTCTCATTGGGACTATAATATTAAAGATATCTTTAAGATTACAGTGGCCATTAGGGAACTCTTGAGCTTCTAAAACATTGCATGCTAAATTTAAAACCTCAGATTTAAAGAGGAAAAAAACAAAAAGAGGTTTAATAATAACATGTATACCTCCTATATACATGGGAGAGACGCCGGAAAATTGAGTAATTCACCCATGTGGCTTCAGGTGACAACTTAAATAGCTTAGCTAGGACAAGGGAGGTTGGGGGATAGAAAGGGGAAGGTCAGTTAGGGGGTTTACCAAGGAAGGTACGGTAAACATAGGCATGCAGATTTACGTTCTGCCTTCTTCATGGAAAGAGATAAGGAGATTAGATATTTCCAGAGAAGTTTAAAGTAAATATCTGTTTTTCAAAATCACCCAACTTCAGAGCCCCTCCCATGAAAGACATAATTTACGGTGGCAGATTTTTGTTCTCCTACAGTGATCATAGCAAAGGATCCTTGTAAATAACATTGGTTTTAAACAATTGATAGCACAACAAAGACTGATTTGCCCTTGACATGAAAATATCTAGAAACCCAACCTTCCTCTCCCTCCATAGGCCTTTCTTCCATCTGAGAATGTCACATTGGACAAATTCAACCTGGGAAAGTTTGTTCCTGACCGTAATTTCTAAGCCAAGTCAGGACACGTGATGCAGTGTGAGTTTGTGGTAGCACTCCTCGATGAAAAACATGGACTAGGAACTGTGATTGGGACATGCTGGGACATTTATTTATCTAAGTATTTATTTATTTTTAAGAAAAGTCCATGAGGTTGTTTTTTTCATTTCAAACATAGTATGTGCTCTTTGTAGAAAATTTGAGTAAGACCAAACAAGGAAACAAAATCCTATGTAGCCCCCCATGACCTGATAATTTTGGGGACATTTTGATAATATGTTGGGACCGTGAGACAGAAGGTATGAAATCAGAACTGCACTGGACAGACAAAAGGAATGCAATTATTGTGGCAGTGCCCTCCTTCCTGCCTTCTTCCTGCTAAGGACAGGAGAGAAGAGGAGGCGGTACAGGCTGGGGGCTGGGACTAAAGTTCTTGGGCTGTTGTACCCAGAGGGAATGCTAGGCCTGGGAGGAAAGACATGCTCATTCAGCCCCCCTCAGCCCCCCTGGTGTTGGCTGTGACCTCCAGCCACCCAACTGCCTGCCTTGACCACTTCAACCCTCCTTTCCTCAGGTCAGTTAACTGTCACAAGGCACCCCCGGGGACTTCCACTGGTCACAAAAACAAAGAAAGTCCATACCCCCTCCTCAGCCTCTACCATTACTGGGAGACTTTTGGAATTTGGTGAGGTGCTGGCTGGGAGTGTAGAATTTCTAGGATTTGCTACACCTGAGTTCATTGGTGAAGGTGGCCAAGCCTAAGTATCCACAGTGCACCCTCCCTGGTCTAAGGGTACCCAGCTTCTATATGCCTGGTACTTTGTGTTTGACACATGTGTTCTGCCCCCTACAGCCTTCCAAAGGCATGAAAACCATATCAGAACAAGATGGGATGCATTTTTTTGCCCTGTTTTGGTACCCAAAGACCAGAGGTGGGAACTGAGCTCCGCCTGGGTCCTGGAGCCAGGGAAACTCAGTGTTGGGGTCTTCAGAGTAGAAGTGACTGAACCCTGGAATGCCACACCTTCAAGAGCTGCTTGCCTGATCCGTACTGAACAGAAAGGGAAACAGACATAGAGGGGCGGGGGCACAGCTGCCGGATGTCACTACTCCTGCTCAGTCTTGTGCTCAGCACATGGGGGCCTGGGAGGAAATCCCTCAGAGCACCCACTTTCCTCCTGCCGTTCCCTTGGGAGGAAGGTATCTGCACCCAGTTCTGCTTTCTCAGCACCTTTTCCCCAAAACTTTGGGATGAGAGACTGGAGTCTCCCTGGGTCAGAGACCTTAGACGCCCCTCCCTGCTAAGCGGCCTTCCTGGTCCTGTTTGCTGCCTTCCCGTGACGGGAGACTCATTTCCTTGTGAGCCGCCCATTCTATTTTCAGACAATTGTTGGAAAGCACTTCCCCACCTCCACCCCCAGCAGTGGCTTCCCTAGAGCTTCTGTCCCCTGGCCTGAGTCTGCCTGGTGGAGTCTCAGATATTGGCCTCAGGAAACTGCTTTAGGCTCCGGAGCTGCCAGGGCATTAGCCCTGGGCACAGGCCGATATGAAGTCACATCACCTCCTTGCACCACCCTCCTGCCCGCCTCACCACAGTGGCATCTTATTGCCAGATTTCCAGGGTTAACTCCTCTGTTAGGAAGGTCTGTTAGCAGAGGAAGTCTCAAAACTTCCACCTGAGCATAGATGGGGCTCCAAGTTGCTCCCACACACCTAGGATGTGGGCATTGGAGGCCTAACAACCACTGACTCATGCCTTTGAGATCCTGACTGGGCCACTGGGGTTTCCAGAGAGGGTGAAGAGGTTTCTAAATTAAGTGGACAAAGTAGTGAGGGAAAGGGCTAGCTCCCCAGGGCACCCTGTGGCCACACCATCTTGTGAACGCTGGGGAGCACCAGGCCTAGATTAGGCTGGGGACATCTGATCCAGGGAGGTTGACCTGGATCCCAGGAGCCACCGCCCAAGTCCAAGCCCATGCCACACACAAAACAGCTGCTTCCTGGCCCCAAGGCAGTTAGACCACAGCAGCTGCAGATCTGCCTGCCTCCCCCATTTCCCCTAGGGGTTCAGGCCGGGTCTACCCCAGGAGTTGAGAGATTCCAGGAGGGGCCACTCCAATCTGCCCTCTGTGGCAGAGACCCTCCTCCTTCCTTCAAAGTGCCACACTGGGGCCCAGGAAGTAGCTCGTTAGTATGTAGGGGGTGGGAGTTCTCAGCATGACCCCAGGGTCAGAGCAAGGATCTGGAACTGGATGTTGGAGGCCTGAGCTTGCCCTACCTGACACTTTCCTCCAGGCTGAACCTAGCTCCTAACAGTATGGTTTTGCTGCATGAGAACTACTTTGTGCCAGGCCTTACACACTTCCTTCATTTCCCAGCCCACATATTTGGGCAAAGCATGCGATCCCTGGAACCATCTGGAGATAGGCAGGCCAGGCGCTGCTGGTAGCATAGGTCAGTCATGAAAGAAGGCCACACAGGAAGAAACAAGTAACAGATTTCAGACTGATAAATGCTCCAAATGAACACTTCACAGTGTCAGCCACGGTGGTGGGGTTTGGAGCCATGGTTCCAGGAACAAGGGAAGAAGCCATAGGAGAAAAGATCAGACATGGGGAAGGGAGTGCCAGGGGTTCCAGACAGAGGAAACAGGAGGAAGAAAGACCTTGCCACCAGTGGGGAGCTGATGTGTTCTAGAAACAGTGAGTGGGCCTCTCTGGTGGTGCAAGGAGTTAAGTCTCAGCGCTATGAAGCTATCAGCAGTCACTGCAGCATGATTTCGATCCCCAGCAGGGAGCTAACCCACATGGTGCAGCAGACCTCTCCTGTCTCACCTGCAGCTCTCCGCAGCAGTGTATTTCAGTCAGTCTGCCTGTTCTGCTCCCCACTCTGTCTCTGGTGAATCCTCTCACCTCCCCCCACCCTGCACCTCTGGCCTGCACCCCAGCTCTTGCATGCATGAATAAATAAATCATTAAAAAAATAGAAATAGTGAAAAGGCTGAGGAGAGGTAGTGGGCAGGAGAGGGGAGAGGAAGGAAGGGGAGGGGGAAAAAACACGTCATGAGACCCGGGGTCCTCCATGTGAAGCTGTAGTGGGCTGAAGAGTGGCCCCAAATACAGGTCCACCAGACCCTCAGAATGGACCTTATCTGGAAATAGGGCCTTTGAGGAAGTATTGAGATTCTCAAGATGAGCTCATCCTGGATTAGGGTGGGCCCTGAATCCAGTGACAAGAAAAGAGAAGACACAGACAGAAGGATTCCATGTGACAATGGAGGCAGAGATGGGGTGATGTGCTCATGAGCCAAGGAATGTCAGGAGCCACTGGATGGTGGAAGGGCCAAGAAGAATTGTCCCCAGGAGGCTTCTGAAGGAGTGACCCCTGAAATCTATCCTGCAGCCTCCAGCGCTATAAGAAGATAAATGTCTGTGGGATTTGTCACAGTGGCAACAGGAAGCTCACACAGTGGGGTCTCAAAGAGGCCCAGAAAGTAACTGAATGCCAATAAACTTGATAATCTATAAGAGATGGATATATTTTTAGAACAGTAGAGCTTATCAGGACTGAACCAAGAAGAAACAGGAAACTTGAGTAGACTGATCACAATTATGGAAGCTGAAACTAATTTAAAATCTTCCAGAAAACAAAATTCTAGGACCAACCAGATATATGACTTTACTTAAACCAAACAGGGACAACACACACATACACACATTATAGGCCAAATATCCCTGATGAACATAGATGCAAAAATTGTCAACAAAATACTAATAAACTCATACAACAACACACTAAAAGGATCAAACACATGACCAAGTGGGATTTATTCCAGGGTTGGAAAGATGGTCTGACATGTGCAAAACAATTTGTGTAATATGCTTGATCAACAAAAAGGACAAAAATCATATCATTATGTCAATAGATGCAGAGAAAGTGTTTGACAACATTCAGCATAAAGACTTAACAAAATGGTGATAGAGGAACATACCTCTATGTAACAAAGGCCATATACTACAATCCCACAGCTAACATCATACTCAGTGGTGAAAAACTGAAAGCTTTTCCTTTAAGATCAGGAACAAGACAACAATGACTTGTCTCACCACTTCTATTTAACTGAGTGTTAGAGATCTTAGCCAGAGTAATTAGACAAAAAGAAATAAAAAGAATCCTGATTAGAAAAGAAGTGAAGCTATCACTATTTGCAGATGATATAATATATGTATATGTATATACAAAATCCTAAAGACTCCATTAAATCCACTAAACAAAACTAATAGAAACCATAAATGAGTATAATAAAGTGAGACCATAAAATCAATATACAAAAATCTGTGGCACCACCATATGCAGATAATGAGCAAGAAGAAAAAGAAATTAAGAAACCAATCGTGTTTACAATCATATAGAAAATGAATTAGATAGAAATAAGTTTAACAGAGGAGGTATAAGATCTATACAACAAAATACTATAAGCCACCGTTAAAAGATATAGAAAAAGATTCAATGAGATGGCAAGATATTCCCTGTTCATGTACGGGGAAAATTAACATAGTCTAAACGATCACCTTAGCAAAGCAACATACAGATTTAATGCAATCTTTATGGAAATTCCAATGAGGCTTTCCAAGGAAATAGAACAAAAAATATTAAAATTTATATGGAACCACAAAGACCCTGAATAACTAAAGCATGCTCAAGAAAAAAGAAGAAAAATAGAGGCATCAAGTTATATGACTTAAAAAAGTGACAGCCATCAAAAAAGTAGGGAAGGGTGGGGCAGATGCAAGGAAGTACTTAAAGAATGATAGAGTCATTCACAAAATGAGAGAAGCCACTTGGCATTGTGTTAATCTAGGGCTTACTTAATCTAGGACAATTTGAGCATCAAATAAATACAGATGCTCAAAGACTTATAATGGGGTTATAAGTCTAGGGCTATCTTGATAGCCCCATCCTAAGTTGAAAATATCATAAGTCAAAAATGCATTTAATAACAATCTACTGAGGACCTCCCTGGTGGCGCAGGCGGTTGAGTGCCTCAATGTGAAGCTGTCCGCAGCCTCTGCAGTGGCCGACGGGCAAGAATCCCACATGGTGCCATCCTGGCCAGGGATCAAACTCATGCTGCAGTGGCTGCGGATAGCTTCACAGGTTGCGTCTTAACCCCTTGCGCCACCAGGGAGGCCCTTGGGCAATTATCTTGAGTTTCATCTCAGAAGTAGTTGCCGTCTGTGCCTCCCTGGTGGCTCAAGGGGTTAAGACACAACCTATGAAGCAATCTGCAGCCACTGCAGCATGAGTTTGATCCCCAGCCCCAGCTATCCTACCCACATGGCACAGCAGACTTCTCCTGGCTCACCCGCTGCTCCCCTCAGCAGTGTTTTGGTCAATCTGCCTGTTCTGTTCCCCACTCTGTCTCTGGTGAATCCTCTCACCCCCAGCACCTCTGGCCTGTACCTCAGTTCTTATATGCATAAATAAATAAATCTTAAAAAAAATGTACTTGCCTTCCTCTTTGTCTTCTCACCAGAAGGAAGAGAGACAAATGGGTGTTTTCTAGACATAATGGACATAAAAACACAATATCCAAAAAACACTGGCAATCCAGCACAGTGTAGATCAGTTGCTTATCGTCACATAGAGTGGCTGACGGGGAACTGTGTTTGCACAAATCCACAAGTCCATACTGATAGAAAAAAAAAAGAATAAATAGGGGTGAAGGGACAGCCCTTCCTGATATTAGACACCAGTTCCCAGAGACAGAAGGAATAAGGGAAGGAGGAAAGCACTTTTTTTTTTTTAATTAAGGCATGTTTTATTGTTTTATTTATTTATTTATTTATTTATTTATTTTTTGTTTATACATGCACTGGGTACAGTCAGAAGCACAGGAGGGTGAGAGAATTCACCAGAGCCAGAGCGGGGAGCAGAGCAGGCAGAAGGACCGAAGTACACTGCTGAGGGGAGCAGTGGGCAGCAGGAGAGGTCTGCGCGCCATGTGGGACCCTCCTCTGGTGGCCGGGGAGCAGCCGGGGATCAAACCAGCGCTGCAGAGGCTGCGGGCAGCTTCGCAACCCAGTGCTCAACTGCTGCGCCACCGGGGAGGCCCAGGAAAGCACTTTTGTCAATCATCTTCATCATTGATTGGCACATGAATCATTATGAAATCTACAACTGAGTGGGTAAACATTTGAGGGTTATTTAGGAAATACACTCAAGTATTTAGGGGTTAAAGGAAATCTTCTGCAACTTGCTTTTAAATGGTTCAGGAAAATAACACAAATGGATTGAGAGAAAAGAATAAAATAAAGATAGTAAAATGCTACCATTCAGGGATGCAGGGTGAAGGATATCTGGGAATTCTTTGCTTATTGTTACACATTTTCAATACATTTGAAATTATGTCAAACAATTTCCCCCCAAAACTAAGTGAAATAAAGTAATTTCCCTTGTCCTTTTGCTCATAAGTCTGCAATTTGGGCAGGGGTTGGCAGAGGCAGTGTGTCTCTGTTCCACACGGTATTAGGCGGGACAGCTTTCAAGAAAGTGTGCTCTGTGACTGCCGGGTTGGTGGCAGCCCTGGGCTGGAAGTTCAGCTCTTCTCCACGTGGCCTCTCTGTGGGATGTTTGAGTTTCCAGGAGGGACCCTCCCCAGAGACAGGAAGTAAAAGTTGCCAGTTCATGTAAGTCTGAGTCTACAAGTTTTAAAAGATTTATTTATTTATGCATATAAGAACTGTGTACAGGCCAGAGTTACGGGCGGGGGATGAGAGTTTTCACCAGAGACAGTGGGGAACAGAACTGGCAGACTGACTGAAGTGCACTGCTGAGGGGAGCAGTGGGTGAGACAGGAGAGGTCTGCCGTGCCATGTGGGTAGCTCCCAGGCTGACCAGGATCGAACTTGTGCTGCAAAGGCTGCAGACAGCTTCATAGTGCTATGCTTGACCTCCTGCGCCACCAGGGAGGCCCTGAGTCTACAAGTTTTGCAGAACCAGGCTCATGTCTGCTGTGTTCTAGGGGCAAGGATTCTTAAGGACCAGATTTAAGGGGAGAGAGTCTCAAGTCAGGAGTCTCAGAGAATTTTTGTCACCATGTTTTAAAACTCCACACCATCCAAGTGGTAACTATGTGAAGTGAAGGAAATGTTAATTAGCTTGATTGTGGTAATCATCTCACAAAGTATATATATATCAAAACATCACTTTGTGCACCTTAAATGTATAATTTTTGTCAAATTATACCTCAGTAAAACTGGAGGAAAAACATTTTTCTGCCCAAAAAACTTCCTTATAACTCATCTATCCACTCTTTTCAATTAACAGCTCTGAGATAGAACTCAAGAGCCAAAAGCTCACCCTTTAAAGTGCACAATTCAGGGCCTCCCCTGGTGGCGCAGTGGTTGAGCGCTGGGCTGCGAGGCTGCCCACAGCGGTGAGGGTCCCACAAAAAAATAAAATAAGAATAAATTAAGTACACAGTTCAGTGACTTTTACTATATTCTGTGTGTGACCATCACAACTAGGAAATTCCTGAACAATTTCATCACCCTGGAAAGAAATACTACGCCCATGAAGCATTCACCATCCCCCCTTGCCTTCGCACCATCCCCCTTACTCCTACCCCCTGTCAACTACTTATCAGCTTTCTGCTATATGGATTTACTATCCTGGGCTTTTCATATAACAGGATCACCTGGTACAATATGTAGTCTTTCCTGTGAATGAGATCGAACGATTGTCTTTTGTGACCGAGAATCATGTCTTGCAGGTTCACTCACCTTGTAGCATGTGTCTGTGCTTCATTCCTTTTCAGGACTGAATTCTATTCCGTTGCCAGGAAAGGCCATGTTTGTTTATCCAGTCATCCACTTCGGACACCTGGCCATTGTGAACATGCTGCTGTGGCCACTCACCGGAGCACAGGCTTTTCATCTTCTTGGGCACCCTCATAGGAATGGACTCACTGGGTTTAGATGTATGAGAAACATTCGAACTGTTGTCCACAGTGGCTGCACATCATTGCCAGCGCTGGCATGTTGTCTGGGCCACATCTTCATGGGCTAAAGTGCTCATGCAGCAACGCTTGAGTGTTCAATCAGCAGATGCTCTGAGCCCTTACTCTCCCCACCCTGAAGGTAGATATGAATCCTCTCTGACCTCCAAGACACTCCCACGCATGGGTGCGTGTATAGGGGTCTTTCATGCACATGGCAGCCCAGGCCTGGAATCCTGGAGATTCCCATTAGGGAAGGACTGAAGGTGGGGGTGGAGGGGTGAGACAAGGAACAAATTGTGGAATCTTGCCCTTCAACACACTGGGCAGGTGTGGTCTGAGCTCTCAGACCTTAGTCTAGGGGGCTGGAGGACTCAAGGCCACCTGCTCTGACACTTCTGCTCTGTGAGTGTCTTGCCCACTGAGAAACTTGGGCTCTTGTCTCTGCTTTCCCAGTGGATTTAGCTCCTGATGAGACTCCTCTTCCTTGCTAGCAGATCCCATTGTCTTGCCCTATCTTCACATGGTAGGGAGGAGAGAGGGAAAGTGAGTGGGCAAAGTCCCTGTAGGGGCAGGAATGGCCACTGAGCAGGTTTTCTGATCCCATGCAGACTGGGTAAAGGAGAAGTCAGAGTCCTCAATGGTTTTTTGCAGGTCTTTTATTGGGGTTCACCAGGCATATGGCAGGCAGGGGTGCTGGGGGGCCGGGAGGCTGGCAGGCCTCCCAGCCCCCAGCAAGTCCTCACTCTATCTGGGCTCCCTGGCGTTCTCTGCTTCTGCTTCTTTGCTTCTCTCATCGGCTTCTTTCTCAGCTTCTCCTGGCGTCCCCATGATGCCACCCTTAAAAGCACAGTCTTAGCTCAGCTGAATCCCATCTACCTATGCCCACACCCTATTCCAGGTGCCCGCCATCAGGCATGCATTTAGGACAAGGATCCATCATCTATCCTGATGGCAGAAGGGCAGAAAAGCCTCACATTTTCTTTACCCTACAGTCCCCAATCCCTTTTATAAGGGCACTAACACCATCATGAAGTTCCACCCTCACGACATAGTCGCCTCCCCAAGGACCCACTTTCTAACACCATCCCTTGGGAGTTAGTACTCAATATATACATTTGGGGAGGGTGGGGGTGGTGGGAATGCAAACCTTCAGCCCTGGCAGGGAAAGTGGCCTTTTCTCTCTATCTGCTGGGTGGCAGTTCCTCCTGCTCTCAGCTCTGGGACCCCAATGACCCCTCATTTCATTTCTCCAAGGGGCCTGAGGCAGGTAGTGGGAGCTTTGACCAGCTTGGCCTCAGTTTTGTACCCAGGGCTGGAGGGGTTCAGGCTTCTGAGCTCTGAGGATCCAAATAGCAGTCAGTCCTCCCTCCAGCTCTGGGGAGCCACACTGAGGCCTTGGTTTACCTGCCCTGACCTGAGAAGGCCCTCTGCTCCCTCAAGAGCTATTTCAGAACTTTGGCTATCTGGGGGTTGGGGAGGGCGGTGCACTGTACGCTGTAACTTGGGTAGATGTAGTGCAAGCATACACAGGGCAGGTTTACTGTCAATTTGGGGCAGCTGGATGGAGTCCCAGAGCCCTCGGTGGATTTTACAGGCCTTTAATGCGCTCTCAGGGAACCGGGTACACAGGCACACCAGGCAGGGAGGCAGACACGGGGTGTGGAGGGGGGCTGGGAGGCAGGCAGGCAACCAAGCCCCGAACTCCCCAGGCCCCCAGGAATTTCTGTGCTCTTTCTCTGGCCTCTCTCTGGCATTCTCAGTCTCATGTCATCCCATGGTCTCTCCTCAGGGTGGTTATAGCCCAACTCAGTGATGCCGCCCTTTAACCCCTGGCCTCTCAGCACAGTTGTGAGCAATAACACACATGCTATCTGGGCTCAGGTGTCCACAATGATAGGCAAGCATGCCCCGTGCCCTCACCCCTCGGCCCCAGGCATCCACATTAACAGCGGGAGAGTACTAAAAAAAACCTGATTTTTTTTTTAAAGATTATTTATTTATTTATACAAGCACTGGGTACAGTCAGAAGTGCGGGAGGGTGAGAGAATTCACCAGAGCCAGAGGGGAGAGCAGAGCAGGCAGAGTGACAAGGTACACTGCTGGGGGGAGCAGGTCTGCACGCCATGTGGGACCCTCACCCGGTGGCCGGGGATAGAACCGGCGCTGCCGAGGCTGCGGGCAGCTTTGCAACCCAGCGCTCAACCGCTGCGCCACCGGGGAGGCCCCCCCCAAAAATCCTGATTTTTAACTTCATTTACCCTACAGTAGGTCACTTCATCCCTGACTTCTGTTTCTCTCCATGATGAGAGAGCAGGGGCTGGCCTGACACATTCTGGGATGTCTGCCTGCCTCCTGGCCTGTGGTTCATGACTTGAGGAAAGAGAACCTGTACAGCACTGAGAACAGCCTGTCGGAGGGGTCACTGGGCATGTCCTATGGGGTTTCTGATTTAAATACTCGCATGGCCCCCAGAAAGGTAGTCCTAGTGCCACCTTCCTCCCATTAATGCCCCCACCGGGCTTGCCAAGGTGCACAGTTCTAGTAGTTACTGAGTAAAAACAATTCACTGCTTTCACGTCCAGCAATGACAGCTCCTCCCACAGTAGCTGTGATTTACCTTTCTTAGGCACTTGATATATTAGCAATGCGTTGATTTTTTTTACATGCATCACCTTTCCCTTCAAATTGGGGCCATTCCACTTTATAGGGAACCATCAAGATTGCCCTCAAAGGAAGTCATCCAGCCTGAAAAGTGGCAGGGCTGGGTAGCAAGGTCCTAGGTCCTAATGTTACAGAGCAGCCCCGATATTGAATGGGTTCCTGGCTGTGGGTCCTCACCCGCGCGCTTAAAAGGGGCTTATGAATACTCCACTACAGGCACACACAAAAGGTCAATAAAAGGTTTATTTACAAGGGAAAAGGAAATAAGGAAAATGTACAACTCAGGGAGAAAATAGGGAAATAAAGTCTTTAATGCGTCCTACCCGATTCGCTGACCTGGAAACCCAAAAACCACTCTCTGAGCTGGCTGGTTGCTGCTCCAAAGCCCACGTGTCTGGCTTTATACCAACCTGGCTGCTTCACCCCACCCTCAGGTCCCAGCCACCTTCCCTTTGGTGGTGATGGGATTTGGAGTTCCCAGTGTCTTTGGCTTTGGCCTGGGGTGGGGGTGGAGTCCACAAAGCCTGTATGGAATTAGCTTTAGGACATCCTTTTCCCCCTAACACTAAGGCCTGGGATGGTGCAAAGACCCCTGAAGTGAGGAGGGAAAGAGGAGACCTCACTATGAAAGACTGGTGGAATCCCTTGCCATCATAAAGACTTGGTTTGTAAGAGCTTTGTCCCTATTACAACAATCCATAGTGCAGGTGAAAAGACACAGATTCAGATGTACATCTTCGATTCAGCATTTGATGAGGGTACCGGGCCTCCAAGCCCTCGTGGAGCAGGCCGCAGTTGGAGAGTCCCTCTTGATTTTGTCCAAGGTATGTCTACTCCCTGGCCCCTGGACTCCCTCCTAACCCTCCACTCCCATGACTGCCCGAACCTGCCACGGGGTGGGGAAACGAGCAGGACTGAAGCTCCAACACGTGTGGATTAGAATCCCGATGGCTGAGTGAACACATCCACTTAAATAACGTCCGTCTCATCTGCAACAAGATCAGCCTCTCCTGCAAAGAAGAAGGTGACCACGACCATTCCCCTGGTTATCGGAACCTAAATGGAACGAGGCCCTGCCGGCCTCCAGCCGCCAGAGGGCGCTGCAGACAGCTCGCAGGCACCTTCGATGGCCTCCCC